>NC_083721.1:21892500-23142500 GCF_028564815.1 Eubalaena glacialis
TTTTTATCATAAATGGGTGTTGAATTTTGTCAAAAGCATTTTCTGCATCTATCGAAATGATCATATGGTTTTTCTCCTTCAATTTGTTAATATGGTGTATCACATTGATTGATTTGTGTATATTGAAGAATCCTTGCATCCCTTGGATAAATCCCACTTGAACATGGTGCATGATTCTTTTAATGTGTTGTTGGATTCTGTTTGCTAGTATTTTGTTGAGGATTTTTGCATCTATATTCATTAGTGATATTGGTCTGTAATTTTCTTTTTTTGTAGTATCTTTGTCTGGTTTTGGTATCAGGGTGATGGTGGCCTCATAGAATGAGTTTGAGAGTGTTCCTTCCTCTGCAATTTTTTTGGAAGACTTTGCGAAGGATTGGTGTTAGCTCTTCTCTAAATGTTTGATAGAGCCCACCTGTGAAGCCATCTGGTCCTGGACTTTTGTTTGTTAGAAGATTTTTAATCACAGTTTCAATTTCATTACTTGTGATTGGTCTGTTCATATTCTCTATTTCTTCCTGGTTCAGTCTTGGAAGGTTATACCTTTCTAAGAATTTGTCCATTTCTTCCAGGTTGTCCATTTAATTGCCATAGAGTTGCTTGTAGTAGTCTCTTAGGATGCTTTGTATTTCTGCAGTGTCTGATATAACTTCTCCTTTTTCATTTCTAATTTTATTGATTTGAGCTCTCTCCCTCTTTTTCGTGATGAGTCTGGCTAATGGTTTATCAATTTTGTTTATCTTCTCAAAGTACCAGTTTTTAGTTTTATTGATCTTTGCTATTGTTTTCTTTTTTTCTATTTCATTTATTTCTGCTCTGATCTTTATGATTTCTTTCCTTCTGCTAACTTTGGGTTTTGTTTGTTCTTTTTCTCTAGTTCCTTTAGGTGTAAGGTTAGATTGTTTATTTGACATTTTTCTTGTTTCTTGAGGTAGGCTTGTATAGCTATAAAATTCCCTCTTAGAACTGCTTTTGCTACATCCCATAAATTTTGGATCATTGTGTTTTCATTATCATTTGTCTCTAGGTATTTTTTTATTTCCTCAGTGATCTCTTGGTTATTTAGTTACGTATTATTTAGCCTCCATGTGTTTGTGTTTTTTACGTTTTTTTCCCTGTAATTGATTTCTCATCTCATAGCGTTGTGGTCAGAAAAAATGCTTGATATGATTTCAATTTTCTTAAATTTACTTAGGCTTGATTTGTGACCCACGATGTGATGTATCCTGGAGAATGTTCCATGCACACTTGAGAAGAAAGTGTAATCTGCTGTTTTTGGATGGAATGTCCTATATATATCAATTAAATCTGTCTGGTCTCTTGTGTCATTTAAAGTTTGTGTTTCCTTATTAATTTTCTGTTTGGATGATCTGTTCATTGGTGTAAGTGAGGTGTTAAAAACCCCCACTATTATTTTGTTACTGTTGATTTCCTCTTTTATAGCTGTTAGCAGTTGCCTTATGTATTGAGGTGTTCCTATGTTGGCTGCATATATATTTATAATTGTTATATCTTCTTTTTGGATTGATCCCTTGATCTTTATGTAGTGTCCTTCCTTGTCTCTTATAACGTTCTTTATTTTAAAGTCTATTTTATCTGATATGAGTATTGCTACTCTAGCTTTCTTTTGATTTCCATTTGCATGGAATATCTTTTGCCATTCCCTCACTTTCAGTCTGAATGTGTTCCTAGGTCTGAAGTGGGTCTCTTGTATACAGCATATATATGGGTCTTTTTTTTGTATCTATTCAGCAAGCCGTGTCTTTTGGTTGGAGCATTTAATCCATTCATGTTTAAGGTAATTATCGATATGTATGTTCCTATGGCCATTTTCTTAATTGTTTTGGGGGTGTTTTTGTAGGTCTTTTTCTTCTTTTGTGTTTCCCACTTAGAGAAGTTCCTTTAACATTTGTTGCAAAGCTGGTCTGGTGGTGCTGAATTCTCTTAGCTTTTGCTTGTCTGTAAAGCTTTTGATTTCTCCATTGAATCTGAATGAGATCCTTGCTGAGTAGAGTAATCTTGGTTGTAGGTTCTTCCCTTTCATCACTTTATGTATATCATGCCACTCCCTTCCGGCTTATAGAGTTTCTGCTGAGAAATCAGCTGTTAACCTTATGGGAGTTCCCTTGTATGTTATTTGTTGTTTTTCCCTTGCTGCTTTCGGTAACTTTTTCTTTGTCTTTATTTTTCACCAATTTGAATACTATGTGTCTCGGCGTGTTCATCCTTGGTTTTATCCTGTATGGGACTCTCTGTGCTTCCTGAATTTGGGTGGCTATTTCCTTTCCCATGTTAGGGAAGGTTTCAACTATAATCTTTCCAAATATTTTCTCGAGTCCTTTCTCTCTCTCTTCTCCTTCTGGGACCCCTATAATGCAAATGTTATTGCGTTTAATGTTGTCCCAGAGGTCTCTTAGGGTGTCTTCATTTCTTTTCATTCTTTTTTCCTTATTCTGTTCTGCAGCAGTGAATTCCACCATTCTGTCTTCCAGGTCACTTATCCGTTCTTCTGCCTCAGTTTTCTGCTATTGATTCCTTCTAGTGTATTTTTCATTTCAGTTATTGTATTGTTCATCTCTGTTTGTTCTTTAATTCTTCTAGATCTTTGCTAAACTTTTCTTGCATCATCTTGACCTTTGCCTCCATTCTTTTCTGACGTCCTGGATCATCTTCACTATCATTATTCTGAATTCTTTTTCTGGAAGTTGCCTATCTCCACTTCATTTAGTTGTTTTTCTGGGGTTTTATCTTGTTCCTTCATCTGGTACATAGCCCTCTGCCTTTTCATCTTGTCTATCTTTCTGTGAATGTGCTTTTTGTTCCACAGGCTGCAGGATTGTAGTTCTTCTTGCTTCTGCTGTCTGCCCTCTGGTGGATGAAGCTATGTAAGAGGCTTGTGCAACTTTCCTGATGGGAGGGACTGGTGGTGGGTAGAGCTGACTGTTGCTCTGGTGGGCAGAGCTCAGTAAAACTTTAATCCACTCGTCTGCTGATGGCTGGGCCTGGGTTCCCTCCCTGTTGGTTGTTTGGCCTGAGGTGACCCAACGCTGGAGTCTACCTGGGCTCTTTGGTGGGACTAATGGCGGATTCTGGGAGGGCTCACGCCAAGGAGTACTTCCCAGAACTTCTGCTGCCAGTGTCCTTGTCCTCATGGTGAGACACAGCCACCCCCCCCCCCCGCCTCTGCAGGATACCCTCCAACGCTAGCAGGTAAGTCTGGTTCAGTCTCCTATGGGGTCACTGCTCCTTCCCCTGGGTCCTGATGCACACACTACTTTGTGTGTGCCCTCCAAGAGTGGAGTCTCTGTTTTCCCTAGTCCTGTTGAAGTCCTGCAATCAATTCCCACTAGCCTTCAAAGTCTGATCCTCTAGCAATTCCTCCTCCCATTGCCAGACCCCCGGTTTGGGAAGCCTGATGTGTGGCTCAGAACCTTCACTCCAGTGGGTGGACTTCTGTGATATAAGTGTTCTCCAGTTTGTGAGTCACCCACCCAGCAGTGATGCGGTTTGATTTTTTTGTGATTGCGCCCCTCCTACCGTCTCATTGTGGCTTCTTCTTTGTCTTTGGATATGGGGTATATTTTTTGGAGAGTTCCAGTGTCTTCCTGTCGATGATTGTTCAGCAGTTAGTTGTGATTCTGGTTTTCTCACAAGAGGGAGTGAGAGCACGTCCTTCTACTCCTCCATCTTGAACCAATCTCCTCTAGTTTTTTTTTATAAAATTCTGATTCGTTTGGAATTTATTCCTGTTTGGTAGAGGCATGGATGTATTTTATGGTATCCCAAATAGCCAACCTGTTGTGTCAGTGCCACCTTCTTCCAGTTTTATTGAGATCTAATTGACATAGAGCATGATATATGTTTAAGGTTACAGCATAACGATTTGACTTACATATTATGAAATGATTATCACAATAAGTTTAGTGACCATTCATCATCTTACATAAATGCAAAAAAAAAAAGAAAAAATATTTTTTTCTTGTGATGAGAACTCTTAGGTTTTATCTCTTAACAACTTTCATATATAACATATAATAGGGCAAATTATATTAATCATGTTGTTATATTACAGCCCTATTATTTATTTATCTTATAACTGGAAGTTTGTGTCTTTTTACTACTTTCATCCTATTTCCCCTTCCCCAAACACTCCCACCACCTATGGCAACCACAAATCTGTTCTCTTTTTCTGTGAGTTTGTTTATTTTTTGAAGTATAATTGACCTACAATACTATGTTAGTTTCTGGTGCACAGCATAGTGATTTGATATTTCTATACACGACTAAATGATCACCAGGAGAAGTCTAGTTACCCTCTGTCATCATACACAGACATTACATTATTATTGACTATATTTCCCATAGTGTACATTTCATCCCTGTGACTCATTTATTTTGGAACTGGAAGTTTGTATCTCTTAATTTCTCTCACCTATTTCACTCATCCCCCCCAACCCCTTTCCTCTCTGGCAACCACCTATTTGTTCTCTGTGTCTCTCTCTTTCTCTTTTGTTCTGTTTGTTAATGTTTTTTTATAGTCCATATATTAGTGAAATCATATGGTATTTGTCTTTCTCTGTTTGACATTTCCTTGAGCATAATACCCACTAGGTCCATCTGTGTTGTCACAAATGGCAAGATTTCATTCTTTTCTGTGACTGAGTAATATTCCATTGTATGTGTATACCACATCTTCTTTATTTGTTTTTCTATATCAATCTTTGCTCTAGGATTGGAGATACTGCTTTCATCACTAGGTAAATTTCTATATATACTTGGACCATCTAATCTTTTTATTTTATTCTATTAAGCTGATTTTCTGTTCATGTACCAGGTAGCACATTGTTATTTATAAAGCCTTTATAATAGCTTTATCTCTCATGCTCATTCTCCATTTTCAAGACTTTACTAGCCATCCTTGCTTTTTATTATTTCATAAAACCTTCAACATCAACTTGCTAGTTCCAGAAAATGAAACTTGATAGTATTTTTATTAGGATTATGTTAAATGTGTAAGTTAACCTAGGGAGAACTGGCATGATAGTAGTAAGTCATGTTTTATGAGTATTCATACATGTTAAAAACTATTTTGATGTTTTATAGGAGTTTTTCAAACTTTTACTGATACAGGGCTTTGCAAAATCTTATTGAATGTAGCTTCTCAGGTTTTATAAATAAGGCTTTTTTTCTCCATTTAATACAATTTTCATAACATTAAAAGAATGTGTGAAATACACTTCCTCTCTGGAATCTTCTCTAATACCTCTCTGTAAAGAAGACAGCTCCATTCAGGCTAGCATCAGCTTCATTATTGGATTCACTTAATAGCTTTAACTGTCCTACAGTTGAAAATACAATGTTTTTAAATCAAATTCAACTTGCCCCATATCCACCTCTTCCACTTACAAGCTTTTATTAAATTTGTGACCTAGTTTTTTCTTTTCTCTGCAACTAGTTTATCTCCTAGCAAATAGGAGTACTAGCATCCCCCTTTAAAACTTTGTGAGAAATAAATGATATAAAAATGTAATGGGCTTTCCAAAATATACAGTGCTTATTACTCAAAAATATTACTTTTATTTCCTTTCCATTTTTATAAAACAAATAAGATATGTGTTATTGACCTTTCAACTACACTAACTCTAATGAGTCCTCAGCATCCATGAGGATGAGGTCTTTAGTGTTTACCAAAATAGAAGGGAAATGACTCTTTAAAAATTCATTCCTCTCTTGTGAGAAATCCAGAAAGTGAATTCCAGGGTGTGATGTTTTAAGTTCTTAATTAAGAGGCCACATCCCCTTAAGACATTGACTATAGAAAGCCCAGGATCAATGTCTAGACAGAAGCATCTCTCAACTCCCATTTAAGAGATGGAGGAAAGAGATTAAATACATTTCTTTACTTATTGAACACTTCATGTCACTGACAAAACTAGCCCCTTTGATGGTAGTCTCAATTTTAACTCTGTCTCATCTCTGAAAAAGTGCTTCTTACTCAGGGATACAAATGAATTATGGGAGAAGGCAAGAATGTTCAGTTATTTGCAGGATGATTTTTTTCAATAAAAGGGGAACTGTACTCTGAAATGGAAAGAAAATCATTTTAAATATTGACTCTGAAATTTTCAAGTTTTAGGACTTCTTGAAAATATAAAATAGGAAATATTAAAAACCTGACCATGTTCTGATGATTATATATAAGATGAAAACCACATGATAACTAATAACTGAATACTTTCTTCTTTCCCTTTTTCCATTTCTTAACCTGAAATAACATACGACAGCTAAATACTTGAAAGACAGATTTCCCTTACTTTCTCAGCTCTAAATAATAACAAGGATTATATCAAGATTCATTTTTTGCCTCTCTTATTTTCTCCACATGCCTGAAAGAATTAAACATGCCAATATCCACATTTCTCCAGCTACCTGTTCAGCATAGTATCACCTGGCTGAAAAGAAGTAATACCAGAGGATCCTGTCACTGCCATCCTTTACAGCTTCTCTTTAATTTTCCTTATTAAGAAAATGTAGACCATGGGCAGAAGCATTAGAGTATGTCCTCCACCAGATATGAGAAAAACAATGTATCTTCAAAGAAGAGTACATCTCAACTAGTCCCTATTGAGATTTCATTTTACATATTCATCAAAGAGAGTTCTAGTAAAAACCTATGAGTTTATGATTAACATTTTGCTTGTCATCAACTATCAGTATCATTTAGTTTGATAAGGTTAATTGACTATGAATCATCCATGATTTTAATAAAATGTATAATTTTAATCACCTGACTTTTCTGCTATACTCAGTTTTCTGAAACCTATTACCTTTCATTTGTGCTAGTTGGTGTGGTTCTAATTCTTCAAGAGTTAATTGACCATATCTAGGTAAGTTAACTTCACACATAGCAGTTAACATTATTCTAATAATATATTTATGCATTGATAAACCAAGCTTTCCACAATATATTTAAATACTTTGATGTATGCCTTAGTCTAATAATTATATGTTACTGTTTCTTAATGAGTTCTTATGAATAATTGAATATCTCAGTTATTTAGAATATACCTCTTTAAATATAAGAATGTTATATTATTTTAAGTATTTGTGATTTAAAAAATTCTAAAATGCTCTACA
Source organism: Eubalaena glacialis (assembly GCF_028564815.1). NCBI lineage: Eukaryota > Metazoa > Chordata > Mammalia > Artiodactyla > Balaenidae > Eubalaena > Eubalaena glacialis. The sequence continues at coordinate 21,899,638 of NC_083721.1, forward strand.
CATATTAAGATTTCTCAAAAATAACACAGAAAACACAACATTTTTCTTATTGAATAAGGTCTTTTCATCATGTACTGCACTGGATTCCACATAGGGATTTCTTTTCTTTTTTCTCCTAATAGAAGTATAAAATTTGACATCTAAATTTGTTAGGTCATTATTTCTTTTCTATCTTTGCTGTTCTTCACTGGAATAACTAGTGCTTGTATGTGATACCTGAGACTTTATAGTAAACCCTGGATGACCAAAGCAAAGCTCCAGAAATAAAAGATTAAAATATGTGTTATAGTACAGAACTCATTCTCTGATATGGGATAAACATATGCCACCCTGTTGATGATTGAACTGAGAAATATTCTTGAAAAAAAATACATGCAGAAAGGCTATTTTGAGAAATAAAGATGTCAATGATGAGATGAAGAAATACTTCTTTCGTTAATAATCTTTATAGCTGCACACCATTTTAATGTACAGGTCAATGGATTTTGGTAAATGTACACATGTAACTATCACCCCCCAAATTTATTCCTATCACTTGAAGTCAGTCACTCCCATCCTATGCCCCACACAATAACTTATCTGCTTTTTGTTCATTTTTCTTTTTTTAGGTTTGTTCTTTTAGAATTTCATATAAATGAAATCCAGCTTCTTTCCATTTAATATAATGTTTTTGAGATTCATCTATATTGTTGAGTGTATCAGGATTTCTTCTTTTACATTGCTGAATAGTCTTTCAACAATATAAATATGTTTGAATTTATTTTTAAAAATTTGTATCTCAGATATGGGGACATATGTATATGTATAACTGATTCACTTTGTTATGAAGCAGAAACTAACACACCATTGTAAAGCAATTATACTCCAATAAAGATGTTAAAAAAAAAAGTTTGTTTCTCTTGCCATTTTCACTGGGTTCTTACATCTTCTTATTAGTTTTTCATAAGATTTATTGAAACAGGATTTCTAAAAAAAAAGTATAAGTATATATAAAGAAGTTTCTAAGTTATTGAACAATTTAAGGAAGCAAAATCTTTAAAATTAACTAATGACATTTCAAATCTACCCTCCGACACTAAATAGTATTTGTGCTCTGGCAACTCAAATATTTCCATGTTTCATTTTTCCCATATTAAAGGAGACTACTGAATTGCATTGTGATGAATTTAAGATGCAGTAAGAAAACAACTTTAATGAAACTATAGCATCTAATAGAAAAAGCTGATAGCAAAAATAGAATAGAGGATCTTAGGAATTATAAAGAGTTTTGCCCAAATCAGCACAAACGGGGCACTTTGCAAATCCTTCTAAATTTCATATTTAGCAAGTTATACACAAGTTTTAGAAATATTCAAAGTAATTATTAGCACAAAGAAAAAGAACTTTTTTTAAAATTTTTGCTTTACTTTCTCTGCATTATAACTTCATGATAAATTGTGGTAAAATCATTATTTGTTTTTTATGTTCTAGACTGATTTTTAAATTAATAAAATTATTAATGTATTATTCACATGATTCTTTATTTCATGTAAATTTACCCCTCTTTTTTCCACAAAACTCAAACTATGAATTAAAAATCTATTCAGAAAACTATACATGTGTTTTACCACTTTCCTCTGAAGCAAGGGCAGAAATATATCACATTTTAATGTTTCATGTACTCAGCGGTTTAGTGTTTATTTACTTTTTAATTCACAGTTAGAGAAAGAGCAAAATCAGCAGCACAAAAACAAATGATTGCAAATGAAAAGTAAAAACAAAAAATATTAAGTGTTATTTAGAATAATTTTTGCACTGATCTATTTTTTAATAAGTGACACATTTGAGTTTTGCCATCAATAGTTAGAATTTGATTTTTATTGGTCTAACATATATATTACAATATTTTTCATTATCATTTAAAAAACATTTTGAATGTTCACATTTTCTATAAATCTGAGAATACCTCTCTCTTAAAGTGATAATTACTGTTTTTAAATAAGTCAATTTGGAAACCTAAAACAAAACTGAATGAGTCATTTGTTGCTGCATAACAAATTACCCTAAAACTTTATAGCTTAAAGTAGCAAATGTTTATTTTCTCCCACAGTTTCTGACAGTCAGGAATCTAGCAGTGGCTGTGCTGGGTGGTTTTAGCTCAGAGTTTATAACAAGGTCAAGTCAAGCTCTTAGCTGGGGCAGCAGCCATTTCAAGCCTTAACTGGCACTTTAGAATTTTCTTCCAAGCTCACCCACCTGATGGCTGGCAGGCCTGATTTCCTGACAGGCTCCGCCTGGAGGTTTCAGTTTCTCAACACATAGGACTTCTCATATGTTTGCTCAAACTGACAGCCTCTTTCTGCCAGAGACAGTAATGGAAGGGAGAGAGGAAAGGGAGAGATGAGGGTAGTGGGGAAGAGAGACAGGAGAGAGAAAGAGAGACAAAGAGAGAGAGACAGAGCAAGCAATGTTCTGCCATATGCTATTTGACACATTCACAAACTCTGGTAATACGTGAGAGGGGTCTACACAGACGTGTGAGAACAACAAACAGGGAACACTGGAGGGCATACTGGAGGCTGGCTACCACAGTCAGTCTTGTCTGGCTATCAGTAAAATTTATATTCCTCCTGTAACCAAATAGGGTAGGGGGTTCCCAGAGAAAGAGAACCAGGCACAGCTCTCTTGACATAAGAGAGGCTATTTTTGGCCTAAGCCATTTTGTGATTTAAGCCTGGTCACAGTGCTTGCCCTTGAACAGGTCTCAGTAATTAATGATCTTAAGGGAACAAAAAAATACAGAAACAAACTATGATCAAACAAGAGAAGTAACAATACAAAGATAATATATCACTTGTAAAGGCTCCCAGTTCTGTTTCGATGGTAAAGATTAGCCTGAAGCCCTCAATCACCAGATCAGCTGGAACCTAAGGGGTGATGATGTGGACCTTTTCTGAGCCTCATGACTCAATCAACTAAAACTTGGACCCTGTAGACTGCCCAATCCCTTCATGAGTATGCACGTACCTTTAGCTTAAAACTTCTCCAATTTTGCTGCTCCAGGAGACACTGCTTTGGGCAAGATCCTCGGGGTTCTCCTTACTGGCTGCAAGGAATAATAAAAACTTCCTTCTCCCGATCTTTGGCTTGGTTGTGTCTTCTGGCTCCACATCCACCAAGAGGCAAACCCAGTTTTTCAGGTAATACTTCCACAAGCAAAACACACTTATCTCCTCCTAAGGCCCCCCTAAAGTCTTATCTTATTACAAAATCAGCTCAAGTCCAGATTCCTGTATCTAAATCAGGTCCAGAGTGAATAAGGCTCCTTGGGTCTGGTTCTGTAAGTACAGTCATTTGAGTACAGTTCTTCTTGACTTAAAAAGTGACAAGTTATCTTCTTGACTTAAAGTGACAAGTTATCTGCCTTCTTGACTTAAAGTGACAAGTTATCTGCCTTCTTGACTTAAAGTGACAAGTTATCTGCCTCCAATACAACCCAGTTTATGATGGTGCGATTAGCACAGATAACATCTTCATAAAAGGGAGAAAATGGAAGGTAAATGTAGATGTTGTTTCAAAACAGTTCTTACATTCATCCAGGCAAGAGTTGTACATGTTATGATTAGGTCTCAAGGTCAGGGAATGATTGTTGAAGGCTCTTGGTTCCGCCCTGAGTCCTGCTTCCTTTTTCATGAAAGGTAGCATGTGTTGCTTCTCAGCCTGCTTACTGTTACTAGGATTTTGTGAGCCAAAATGTCTTTTCATTTTGTACTTTCTCTGACCTTTTCTGTCAAAGTTGGTAATGTTTCTGAATACAGAATTCCTTTTAAAAGTTGTGAATCTTATTGGGTTTCCTACCATTAGATAAAAGCCATATTTATGATCTCTTGGAGATAAGCCTTCTCTACTTTGCGTTCAATCTGGGAAGGTTTAGAGACAATGACCTTCAGTATTTTAAAAGCTCTAATGTTTGATCGAAGGTATATATGAGACACATGTTTTACCTCTTTGGAGAGTCTTTTGTCTGAAGTAGCCTTTGATCTTTCTAAAAGATCTTAACAAAAGATTTTCAGTCATACTTTCAGCTTAATCTTTGGTCTATTTTTTTTTTCCCCACAGTGTCATGGACTTGATCTTTCCTCAGAATTTTAGCCTCCTTTGCCATCTGAAAAGCCTGAGAATTTTCAAAGCCATCAAGTTTTAATATTTTAACCATTCTTCCTTTGTTTTATGTCACTCTCACATATTACTATAAGCAGTAAGAGGAAACTAGGCAGTACTTTCAACACTGATTGAAATTCTCCTCATTGGGAGACAGTTCTCCATGGGTCTCTGGTGTTTCTTCACTCTGACATCTTTTTAAGAATGTCTTCATAGCAAACAATTTTGGAAGACAGAGGTAGTATCTCCTTCCAGGATTTGTAGCCTAAGATGTTAAAAGATGTTAAAGATCACATCTCCCTCTGTGCCAGTTATGTTGTAGTTTTATGTATTAGCTTCTTATTGCTGCTGTAACAAACTTGGTTGCTTCAGTTACAAATATATATGTCTCCTTGGCTTATGGTCCCATTCATCTTCAAAGTTATAAATGGCTGGTGCAGTCTTTGCCCTGCTGTATAACTCTAACATTGACTTTTCTGTCCTAGGAGCAGCTGGAGATGGTCAGAAGAGCAGGCTCAGGGCTGCTTAATCCCATACCCAAGTGTCCAACAGGCCTCCAGGGCAGAGTGGCTCATAGGCCCAGGAGATGCACAGGACCTCATGTTCCTACACATGACACGACCTCAGGTTCCTACACCAGAGACCACAGGGCAGAGGCCTCCTGGGAAATGTGTTCTGGGCATGGTCAAGTGTGGGCTTCTGGCCAAAGAGGCCTGCAGTGGAGGAAGCCTAAAAGGCCTTGACCATGAGGATGAAAGCTGCCATCTCAGAGAAAAAAACCTTCCCCTTGGGATTATATTGGGCCCTCCTAGACAATCCAGAATAATCCAGGATAATCTCCCCATCTCAAGATTCTTAATTTAGTCACATTTACAAAGTCACTTTCACCAAGTAAGGTAACATATTCATAAATCCTAAGGATTAAGACATAGGCATCTTTACAAGGCCATTATTCTGCCAATCATAGCCTATATTTTGCACCCCAAAGATTCAGTTCCATCCCACATACAAAATGAAATCACCCCATAGCAACATCTCCAAAAGTCTCAACCAAGTAACATCAACTCAAGTGCAAGATCTCATTCCTGTCTCATCCGTTCAAACGCCCCAAATTTCATAATTTAAATCAGTCATGCATAAGACTTTGGGTATAATCCTTCTTAGGGAAAAATTCCACTCCATCTGTGGGTCCGAGGAACTAGAATCTAAGTTATATGCCTCCAAAATACAATGGTGGGACAGGCATAGGATAGCAGTTATAGACATTCTCATGCAAAATGGGAAAATATAGAAGGAAAAAAAAAGAGTTGCCAGTTGAAACAATTTTGAAATCCAGCTAGGCAACCAGCATTAGCTTTCAAGCCATTAGCTTTCTTTGGCTCTCAGCTCTACTCCCTGGCTCATGGCTCCTCTACCCTCACAGTTAACCTTTATCTTTTAGAAGTATAGCTCATGTCTGCAGCTTAGTAATTTTACCTGTCTGTTTTCTGCTACAGAATTTTGAGAGATTAACACCTTCCTTCATTCATTTTATCCTCTCTGTCACTTTTGGTCTAAGCTACAAGTGTTCCTACTGGTAAAAATTTGTTCTACCCTTATCAGTCCCCCATGTATGTCATGAGTTTTCACTCTATTAGACAAGAGGCTACACCACAGATCTTTCCTGAATAATCCGTCTCTATTTCTGACTTCTATCCAGATGGCTGAGGTGATCCATGAGTCACACACCTTCAAAGAGTCTTTTTGGAAGTGAACACTATGACCTTTAGTTCCTTCCTAGGCACTAGCAAAGATTTCCAGTAATGCCCACGGCATTCTTTCTAGAGCATGTTCTGATAGTGAACCTCCTAATTTAGCATCTTTTGCAACCTGGATAGGCTGATAATTTTTCAAATCATCAAGTTATATTGCCTTTTGCGTAATAGTCCTTCCCTCAATGTATCTCTTTCCTCCTGCATTTTACTATGAGCAGTAAAAGGCAACCATGTCACATTTTCAATATTTTGCTTGGAAATTTCCTCAAATATCCAAGTTTACCACGTACAAATTTTGCTTTGCACATAACTGCAAGACACAATTCAGCCAAGCTTTCTGACACTGCATAAGAAGGATACCTCTCCTCCAGTTTCCAGTAATGTTTCTCATTTCTTCTATCAGTCCTCACCAGCAGCACCTTTAAGTTTCATATATATCTATCGACAGTCAGTTCACAATGATTTAGGAATTCTCTAAGGTGATATATGTTTTCTACACCATGCTCATCACTTTCTTCTGAGCCTTCACCAGCAGTCTTAAATGTCCATATTTCTAATAAAAGTCTGTTCAAGGCAGTCTAAGTTGTTTCTATAATGCTCCTCATTTTTCTTCCAGTTTCTGACCACTGCCCAATTTCAAAGTTACTTAACATTTTTAGATACTTCTTAGAGCAGCACACTACTTCAAGGCACCAAAATCTATTACATAATAATTTCCTTAGGCTGATGTAATAAATTATCATAAGTGTGGTGATTTAAAACCACATAAAAATAATATAGTTCTAGAGGTCACAAGTCTGAAATAAGCCTCACTGGGCTGAAATCAAGGTATTAGCAGGGCTACACTCCTTTCTGGAGGCTCCAGGGGAGAATCTGTTTTTGTGCCATTCCTGGCTCCATGGACCTCTTCCATCTTCAAAGCCAGCAATGGCTGGTCCAGTCTTCCTCATGCTACATCACTTTGACACTGACTTTTCTAGTTCCCTCTTTCACTTACAAGGATGCTTTTCATTATTTTGGGGCCATCAGTATATTTTCCCTATCTCAGGATTCTTAATGTAACCTCACCTGCAGAGGCCCATTATTAATGAATAATGATATATGCATTATGTTAAATGAATATATCATTTAACATAACATATTCACAGTGTCTGGAGTTTTTGGAGGAAGGACATTATTCTGCCTAACACAGTTTGCATACAGCTCTCTTGTAAGCTGGGGAGTTTCTTAAGCTTGTGGTTCTTCATTTGTGACACAAATGCCGTTCATGTTCAACATCACTCGAAGCTACTTTGCATTTCCTTTGGGACATGAGGAGCAAGAGGAACTGAAGCAAGTATGAAGCTTGTGGTGTGTGCAGTGATTTGAGTAAAACAGTCCTTTGTCTCTGAGACCTAGGAGTCTGATGTCTTCCAGCATCATCAATGAGATTGTGGAAAACCGATTTGTTAGCTTTCAAACAAGATAAAAATCTCAAACTTTTCTCAGTATTTGACTACCTTAGCCTGATTACACGTTTCATACTTTATATCTAACTGTAGTTTATAGGGTTGCTAAACTTTCTGCTACTACACTACAATAAACCCTTTCCCTAATTCTTAATAACATTTTCCTCACTTACTTGTAAGTCCTCTCTCATAGACCTATCAAAGACCATGCACATTCTATTAAGTGCTTCAACAAAGCACTTTAGATTTTTACTACCGTTCTTACATTTTACTCTCTATTTTCAAAGCCACTCCCACATTTCAAGTTTGTTTCTTTAACATGCAGATCCTGATACCAAAATATGTATAAATATTATTTTGCTTTGTAATAAATTATCTTCAAACGAGCAGCTTAAAACAATAAGCATTTATTTCTCATACATTTTCTGAGAGTCAAGATTCTGGGAGTGGCTTAGCTGAGAACTTCTGGTTCTGGATCTCCTGTAAGATGATGACCATACTGTTGGCTTGTGATTCAGTCACCTCAAGACTGAGGCTTGTGAACCTCTCTCCTTCATGTGGTTGTTGGCAGGCTTCATCCTTGTTGGCTCTTGGCTAGAGGTTTTATTTCCTCATCATGTAGTTTTCTCCATAAGGCTGCTCACAACGAAGAAACTTGTTTCCCAAGAGTGACTGATGAGAGCAAGAGCAATTACAATTTAGTCTTAGAGGTGACATATTCTTAATTCTGTCATATGCTACTTACCATACAGACCAACCTGGTACCATGTAGAGGAAACTACACCAGGGTATCTATACTAGGAGTTGAATCATTGAGGGCTATGTTGGAGGCTCAGTACTACAAACTGTATTATTTGATATTATTGTACCAAAATTAGTTCTAACTATTCCTATAACGAAATATTTGATGATTTTGGTAATATTAATGCAAAAACATCTATATAGATAGCAAATATCTTTTGTTATGTATCTGAAGTAGAAGAAATCATTATCTTATGCCTAGATTAGTTAATTTTTTTAAATTTATTTTATTTACTTATCTATTTATTTTTATTTTTGGCTGCATTGGGTCTTCATTGTTGCACGTGGCTTTCTCTAGTTGCGGCGAGTGGGGCCACTCTTCATTGCAGTGTGTGGGCTTCTCTTTGCGGTGGCTTCTATTGCTGCGGAGCATGGGCTCTAGGCGCGCGGGCTTCAGTAGTTGTGGCTCACGGGCTCTAGAGTGCAGGCTCAGTAGTTGTGGTGCACGGGCTTAGTTGCTCCGTGGCATGTGGGATCTTCCCAGACCAGGGCTCAAACCTGTGTCCTGTGCATTGGCAGGTAGATTCTTAACCACTGCACCACCAGGGAAGCCCTAGATTAGGTAATTTTTTTTAAATTTTGCAACCATGAAGAAAAGAAACATGTTTTATAGAGCACTTTTCTATATGAGTATATTTGTATATGAAATTATCTGAAAATACATTCATAATATTTTTTTAAATATTTATTTATTTGGCTGCATTGGGTCTTAGTTGCGGCACGCAGGCCCTCTAGCTGTGGCGCACAGGCTCTAGAGCATGTGGGCTCAGTTGTTGTGGTGTGTGGGCTTGGTTCCCCAGTGGCATGTGGGATCTTTGTTCCCCGACCAAGGATCAAACCCACATCACCTGCATTGGAAGGCGGATTCTTAACCACTGCACCACCAGGGAAGTCCCACATTCATGATATTAAATGGGAAAAAAATGTGCTTCAGTAGTATGGTTCATGGCACCCCAGAATATTCAGAATTTGTCATTGGCTGGATGAGCATGAACACAGCTCCATGACTTGGCCCCTTGTCATCTCACTGATCTCATATATTATCCTCTCTCGTCTACCATAGATGTACTCCATTCTGGCCACTCAGGGCTTCTACTCTGGTTAGTGCAGGCATACCCTGTTTTATGGTGTTTCACTGGACTGCACTCTACAGATATTATGTTTTTACAAATTGAAAGTTTGTGACAAGCCTGTGTGGAGCAAGTATATCAGTGCCATTCTTCCAAAAGCATTATTGTTAAATTAAGGTATTACATTGCGGTTTTTTTTTCAGGCATAATGCTATTGTACACTTCATAGACTACAGTATAGTGTAAATATATCTTTATATGCATTGGGGAACCAAAAAATTTGTGTGACTCTTTATTGCGATATTCACTTTATTGAGGTGGTCTGGAACTAAACTCACAATATCTCCGAGATACACCTGTACCTCTACCTGTAATGTTCTTTCACACATACCTCTATAGCTCATTCCTTTAACTCTTTCAAATACTTGATCAAATATAATCTACTCAATGAGAAATTCCCTTGTTGGAATGTGAATTAACCTATATGGTGCAACAAATTGCCAGTTCCAGATTCAATTCTTTAAATATAATTACAAGCTTTCATAATACTATATGCAGTTTGTCTCTTGTTTTTATTATTTTTCCCCAATACAAAAATGTAGTTTCTGTGAGGCAAAGATTTTTATGCCTTCTTCATTCAACAGTGTTGCTTCACAACCTCAGGAGCTGTCCAGGTTTAATCTGAAACTGGGGCCCGTAGACCGAGGGCAGAGTGAGACAGAAGAAAAAGGCAGGTCATTCCAGATTGGTAGATGGCAGGTTTAATATGCAAGGGAACTTACTTAAGAGGTTTGTCATGGGCAGCTGCAAGATAAGTAAATTTTGCACTTGTCCGCCGTATCTTAAAAGTTTATATAGAATCCTTAAATGGGTTCAGTCAGTACCCAGTCCAGATAGCCTCAACACCACATTTCTATTTTGAGGTGGTATCCTTGAAGCAGGCTCTGAAAGTGGGTAAGGCAAGCAAAATGCACATTCCAAGGACAGGGTAGGAGGTGGGGTGCCTCCAATTTCCCCAATTGCCCAGGTCCAGCTGGATGGTCAATTGGCGATCATGTCTTTTTGATGGCTTCTTCCAACACTCAGGTACCCCTGGCACTTAGAATACTGACTGGAACCTTGTAGGAACTCAAAGAATATGTGCTGAATGAATGAACTGAGGAGCTTTTTGAAATAGAAGGCTAACGGGTTCATCTGCAGTTGGAATAGAATATATGAGACACTTTCCTTGCTTTAATGAATAAATTGTTGTTTTGAAATATAAGAAAGTGGAATTACTTAGAGACTTACATCATCATTGCATATTTATTTGGAAATACTGCTCATCTTCTTGGCTATTGTCACACTGGGAGCTATTAAGGGATGTAAGGATGTTTTTGATTAACTATCATTGTTGCTCCAACATTCTTAATATCTGTTAATGTTAAATGACTATTGCTGAACAACACAAAACATTATTGATTATTTCAATTTTAAAAAGTTATTCCATGAATTTTTTAGCACAACTTTAAAGCACTAGGCAGAAGTTATATTCTGCAGTGAGTTGAAAGGCTGCATAATCCAGTTGATTTTTAGTTTTCCAATAGAACTTGAATTATTATTAAGGTTATATGTTAATAAACTCTATTTTTTCTATTGAGCATCATGCCAATATATGATTTTTTTTAGTTAATGGGATTGCTATTGTATTTTATAATAACTTTTGCCAATTCGATATCTCCTTTACTCAAAGGAAGATCAAAGGACTTTTTGCTCTCTGATCTCTAGTTCTTCAAACATCCTTGAATGACATTTCTTATTACTTTCTGAAAATACCTAAGGTAAGGCAGAATGTCTGCAATATAATATAGAATCACTTCATGCCAAAAAGACAGAGTAGCTAAAATTATTAATTTTATGTTAGCCAGAACTGTTGTCAGCCCTTCTGTTACTACTTTAAAAGAAAATCTCAGTTTATACAATATTTTGGAGGTATTTACTCTTCTCCCCTCAGAATCTGCTTAATATTAATGCAATTAACGACCCACTGGGTTTCAATCTAAGTATTTGTTCCTCTGTAGCTAAGTATCTTGTATCTCCCTGTGTCTTATAACTTCTTCCTTCTCTCTTTTATCCTCTGTAAAGGCTTTCAAACTGAGGGAAAACTATGATGGTATTGTGAGTGAGAACTTCAGATCGTTAATCCTATTTCAAACAGATGAGCTTTGACCATTTCCATTTTATCATTGGTTTTTCCATATTAGCTTTCCTTTGATGAAATAATGACTCCCTTGGATGGAAAAAAATAAAAAATCATTGTTATAAACTGTATTATTGTGTGGCTGTTTTGCATCAAAAAGATGCAATAACAAGTGCACTGGGTTGAAGTGTCCTCTCAAAATTCATGCCCACCCAGAATCTCATGTGACCTTGTCTGGAAAGATGGTCTTTGCAGATGTAATTAATTAAGATGAGGTCATACTGGATTAGAATGGCCATAAATCTAATAACATGTAAATCATTGTCCTCATCCAATTGTCTTATACCTAATATAATATAGCAATACACTTATGGTTTATAAGAAAGCCAGGCAATAATACAGATAGACATAGAAGGACCACACCATATGACAGCAGAGGCAGAGATTAGAGTGATGCATCTAAAAGCCAAAGAATGCCAAGGATTGCCAGTAACCACCAGAAACTAGGACGAGGCTAGGAAAGCTTCTTCTCTAAACTTTGGAGTGAGCATTGCTCTGTCTGCACCTTGATTTCAGGCTTTACCCTTTAGAACTGTGAGAGAATAAATCTCTGTTGTTTTAAGCCACTCAGTTTGTGGTGCTTTGTTATAGCAGGCCAAGGAAATGAATATACTAATATTGAATCTATGAGGTGTCTCTCTATAAAGACATTTCAAAATATTGTGCAAATCTATGTATTTTCCATACAGTATAAACTTCTCATCTATACATTACCTTAAGGACCTTTCATGTTAATGCCATTATAAGCTGCAATTATTCAGAAATTAGCAACTTAATAAATGTTAAAATTATTAAATAGTTTTCTTGATTTATCCTGTATGTGCATTCTATGGATCAAATTTGTGTTTCTTTTTTTAAGGAAAAAATCTAGTTATATGATTATAAGAAATGAGGCAATGTGATATGTTCTAATAGACCATACACAATCTGTATATGATCTTATCATATAAAAAACAACAGGGAAGATATTCTGGAGATCCTATAGATATGCATTATAGTCCCTAGACTAACTTATCTTTCTCTTTAAACTGGGTAAATCTTTTATCTTCAAGGCCCTGAGGACACACATACTAAAAACATGGATATTAGATTTAAAGTTCCCTAAGTTATTATCTAGCCCTAAAATTCTGATTTCAGTTTTCTTCTCTTATATTTGGAAATTTTAATAATTTTCAAAATTATTAACAATGGAAAGTGTTGCTTGAAAGGTAGTAAGGGCTGAATTGTGTTAACCTAAATTCATATTTTTGAGCCCTAATCCCTAGTATCTCAGAAAGTGGTATATTTAAAGACAGGGCCTTTAAAGAGGCGATTAAGTTAAAACGGGCTTGTTACAGTAAGCCCAAATCCAATCTGACTGGTGTTATAAGGATTTGAACATATAAAGAGACACCAGAGGAAAGCCCTGTATGAGACACAGAGAGACCATGACCATTTACAAGACAAAGAGGCCTCTGGGGACACAAACGCTACCAACACCTTGACACCTTGACAACTCTACCTCAGCCTCCAGAACTAAGAGAAAATAAATCTGTGTCATTTAAGCTGCCCAGTCTTTGGTATTATGTTATGGAAGCCCTAGCAAACTAATACAAAAGTCATGCAACAAAATTATCAGCTGGTCTCGGAAATTCATGAGGCAGTTATGCAATGTGTTGACTCTAATAACTTAGTGGATGTTTTTATTTTCCATTAGAGGTTATTCTTCATCATTTCATAAAATAAAAATAAAAATAATGAATTACTCTCATATAGAGAAATTCTTTCATATAGGCGAAATTTAGTGATGTTAGCAGAAACTCTACTGATATACATGTTTAAAAATAGCATAGGCGTAGGGTCTTATATGAAGAACTGAGTCTTCAGTATCACATTCTAACCTCTTCTAAAGCCTCAGTGGAGTAAGAAAAATCATAGAGTAAAACAGAAAATCTACAGCACAATTGCTAACACGCAATAGCTATAAATATTAGAAACTTTGAGTACTACTTACAAGATTTATTCCAGGCAAGATCATAATGAAGCAAGAATAAATGGTCTGCCATTTCATGTATGTAAAAACATCTAATAAAATATATTAAAAGTTATTAAAGGCAAATTGTTTTCCTAAGTTCTATTTTGAATGCTTCTTCTAAGTTTTGACATATAGTGTTTTCATGTTAATTAATTATTAAATGATTTCTAAAAAAATCCAAATTATAAAAATTTACTTTTATATGATAAGGTAAACTTTTTAATTCACACTAACTTTAAAAAAGTATTTTCTAATCTTACTCGTATTTAGAGAATGATTTGTGCATCCACTTTTTCAGACTTCTTTGAGACATTATAATGGCCTTTTTGTGTGAATAATTTAAAAATATCTCTCATTGAAGTTTGGAATGAATGGCATTATTTAAGACACTAAATGGCAAGTATGTTTATTAAATAAAAATATTAAATAACTTTCTCTTTGCCACATATTGCCTTGGGCAAATTCTTAAGCTTGTCAAGCCTCAATATTCTCATCTGTAAAATGGTAAGAATTACTAATAATACCTACCTTACAAGGTGGTTATTTGGCACATATGATATAATGTATTTAGATTACAGAGAACTATGCTTTTCCTATATAATCTGAGAAGTGTGAGCAATGATGATGATAATGACTCTGATCTTGGTGATCACCTCCTTCATACCTTTATCTTCCTTTTTTACATATCAAAACTTTAGAGAACTATATTAACATTTCTTGTAACTACTTAGTTTCTCTCAATTTAGTCTCATACTTTTTCTCAATTTGGTTTAGTTGTCTTGATAGTTTCATTTGAGATGTAAAATATCTCTATTGTTGGATATAAATTTATTTATGAAAATTGAGTGAATTTCCCCCGATTTATCCTAAAATCTTCATTGTCTGACACTCATCTTTCCACCCGTTTTTATAAATATACATCTTTTAAAAAAATGACCATGTATGTATATGATCCTTTAATTCATAAGTCAAATGAATACTAATAACAACATACAAAAAATTAATCTCTTTTATTTCTACTTCCACATCCCTCATTAACTTCACCATTTTATTATTGTAGTCAATAATAATAGATCCATTTTCTTTTCTTCAAAACAATATTATTGTCATTTACATTTTGTATTGTCTTTTAACATGTATTTACATTTTGTTCTAAATATATATCTGCTGCAAATGTTAATACTTAATTTTGTTATATTGTTTAAGTCCAAGCCTCTCAAATTACCTTCCTATGTCATTTATTTTAATTCCTTTTTGTTTTATTCTGTTTTGTTTTTAACATTTTCTTAAGGTAGAATTTGAGAATATGTCATTTTTATCAATACCTTTATATAAAAATACATCTGTTGATGGCTATAGAATTTCCAATGAATATTTCCCTCATAATTCTGGGTATATTTCTTCCTCATATTCTGATACCCAATACTAAGAAAATACATTATTATTTCTAAGTATTTAACCTGTATTTTTTTTTTCTGAAATATTTCTTTCAATTTGGTAAAGTTTCTAATTTACCAGAACTTTTAAAACTTCACTAATACGTGCATAGATTTTCATTTGTTTTCATAAATTTTCCCTAAAAGCTAAATACAAATACAGATTTTTCTGCACATCAGAAAACTTTTATTACTTATATGTATGAATAAATTATATTTTAATGTATCAAATTTATCACCCATTGTATTTTGAAAAAAAAAATCTTATCGGCATAACTTATTTTGCATTTATATTGGCCTCTGCTCTTTTTATCTCTTACCATCTCATAGAACAGTAGTTTTCATTTTCTTAAAGACTTTTTGTCATTTTTCCCCACAATTAAGTTTTTATCTTCTTATATGCTATGCTATAGCCTTTGTGTTCTCTCTCCCTCTCCCAACATGGCGGCCTCAGCAAAAAAGAAGAATAAGAAGGGGAAGACCATCTCCCTAACAGACTTCCTGGCTGAGGATGGAGGGACTGGTGGAGGAAGCACCTATGTCCCCAAACCAGTCAGCTGGGCTGATGAAACAGATGACCTAGAAGATGTTTCAATCACTTGGCATAGTAATGATGATGACGTGTACCCGGCACCTCCAATTGACCGTTCCATCCGGCGCACTGCTCCACGGGCTGCTAGGGAACCCAATACCGACCGGAGCAGTCTTCCCAAATCGCCACCCTACAATGCTTTTCTAGGGAACCTACCCTATGATGTGACAGAAGACTTCATTAAGGAATTCTTTAGAGGATTAAATATCAGTGCAGTGCGTTTACCACGTGAACCCAGCAATCCTGAGAGGTTGAAAGGTTTTGGTTACGCTGAGTTTGAGGACCTGGATTCCTTGCTCAGTGCCCTGAGCCTCAATGAAGAGTCTCTAGGTAACAGGAAAATTCGAGTGGACGTTGCTGATCAAGCACAGGATAAAGACAGGATGATCATTCTTTTGGCAGAGATAGAAATCGGGATTCTGACAAAACAGATACAAACTGGAGGGCCCATCCTGCTACAGACAGCTTTGATGACTAACCGTCTAGAACACGTGATGATAGCTTTGGAGACAAGTTATCGAGATTGTTATGATTCCGACCCATATCGTGATGGGTATCGGGACAGTTATTGTGATGGCCCATGCCGGGACATGGATCGATATGGGGGCTGCGATCGCTATGATGACCGAGGCAGCAGAGACTATGATAGAGGCTAGGATTCCAGGATAGGCAGTGGCAGAAGAGAATTTGGTAGTGGGTACTGTAGGGATGACGACTACAGAGGAGGCGGGGATGGCTATGAAGACAGATATGATGATGAGATGACCGGTCATGGAGCTCCAGAGATGATTACTCTCGGGGTGATTATGGGCTTGATGATAGAGGTCCCCCGCAAAGACCCAAAATGAACCTAAAGCCTCGGAGTACTCCTAAGGAAGATGATTCCTCTGCTAGCACCTCCCAGTGCAGTCGAGCAGCCTCTGTCTTTGGAGGAGCAAAGCCTGTTGACACAGCTGCTAGAGAACGAGAAGTAGAAGAGCGGCTACAGAAGGAACAGGAGAAACTGCAGCGTCAGCTGGATGAGCCAAAACTAGAACGACGGCCTCGGGAGAGACACCCAAGCTGGCGAAGTGAAGAAACTCAGGAACGGGAAGGGTCGAGGACAGGAAGTGAGTCATCGCAGACTGAGACCTCAGCCACATCTGGCAGAATTAAGTCAGACCAGGATGCACCAAGGAGGGAGAGTGAGAAGTCTCTAGAAAATGAAACACTCAATAAAGAGGAAGACTGTCAGTCTCCAACTTCTAAGCCTCCCAAACCTGAGTAGCCTCTAAAGGTAATGCCAGCCCCTCCACCAAAGGAGAATGCTTGGGTGAAGTGAAGTTCTAACCCTCCTGCTCGATCTCAGAGCTCAGACACAGAGCAGCAGTCCCCTACAAGTGGTGGAGGGAAAGTAGTTCCAGCTCAACCATCTGAGGAAGGACCAGTAAGGAAAGCAGATGAAAATAAAGTAGATGAGGTGAGTGCCCCAAAAGGCCAAAGTGGAAATTCCAGCCGTGGTCCAGGAGATGAAGGGAACAAAGATAGGAAGGAGTCAGATAAGAAAGATGGCAAAAAAGATCAAGACTCCAGATCTGCACCTGAGCCAAAGAAAGCTGAAGAAAATCCAGCCTCTAAGTTCAGTTCTGCAAGCAAGTATGCTGCTCTTGCTGTTGATGGTGAAGATGAAAATGAGGGAGAAGATTATATCCAATAGACCTCTGCATTCTGTGCTTTCTCCTAGTCTCTCACCACCCTGGAACATTCGAGAGCAAATCAAACCTCTATCCAGACAAGACAAAATAAAACTTACCATCTCCTGGGGGAAAAGAAAAAATGCTATGCTGTATCTCATTCTACATGACCTTTGACCAGCTTTGCATTTTTTGTTTTAATAGTTTTCTTAAGTCCTATCGTTAAAAGTTCTGTCCAAATCTTGTATTACACTGTGTTTTGTTGTTGTTGTTGTTTTTTCTTTTTTAACTAGGTATCATAAATCACCATCTACTTCTATGGACTTAGTCATCTTAAATGTCTGATGAGAGGGCTGAGCCAATATAATAACAGGACCAAACTGAATGCTTCATTAAAATATATGCTCTACTAAAGATATTCATGGGAAAAGCAACATAAGCTCTAAACAGTAGCATATTTTGTCTGTTTTTGTTCACAAGATGTTGCAAAAAGTGCAGTGATCTCTTTTTTTTTCTGAGGCGAGAACAAGCTCATGATTTTGAATACATTTTGCTGAGCATTACATGACAAAGCACCACTCTGTGGATAAGTTCTGGCCTGTTGCTGCTGTTGACCTTACTGTATTACTAGGTCTGCAGCTATGTGTCCATTTTGCCCCCATTAACCAAAGATTGCTTGAATGTTAATGCCAAGCAATTCTGGCTGTATCTCCCTGTAGCCTTGGAGCTTTGAGACATAGATGGAGCTGGTTGCCACAGTCTCTGCTGTAATAAGTGAGGCTCTGAGAATTTTGAAGTCATGAAAAAGAAATACCTCGTTGTTGTTATTATTGTTATTATTTTATAATAATTGCTTTAACTTAAAGCAAGAAACATTTTCCTTATTTCCCCTTTCATTATTTAAATTTAGACTGTTCAAATAATACTTTGTTAGTGATAAATGTGTATATCTTGAGAAAAAGGATCAGGGTGAATCACTCTCTTGACGATACCGACAAAACACAAGATAAATTCTATAAAAGCTATCTTGGTTCAACTACACTTATCACAAGCAGATAATTTCCCAGTTTCACATACTAATAGGCTTCAAAATTTCTCTTTTCTAACTCAGTTTTAGTAGTATTATTTTTTGGCTTTTTAGTGGATGTTAATGATACAGGGACATAACATTAGCTACTGAACAGTTTTGAGTTCATTCAGAATCAACAACTATGAAAACAAATTATGGTTTATAATCTTCAAAATTTCTAATATGTTTCAGAACTTAATAAAACATTTCCCTGGTAACTGTTTTTATTTGCTTTTGTTGCCAATATATTACATCACTGTATTAAGTCTTTTTTCAGGGTACTCCCTGGTGGTCCAGTGGTTAGGACTCTGCACTTTTACTGCCGAGGGCCTGGGTTTGATCTCTGGTTGAGGAACTAAGATCTCGCAAGCCGCAAAGCATGGCCAAAACAAAACAAAACAACAACAAAAAAGTCTTTCTTCAAATTTATCATTTATCAGGTCACATTTATCAGGTCACATTTAAATTCTAGAGTGAAAATAAAGGAAAAACTGAATGCCAAACATATGTCATATGCATCACCAATGTAGTTTATTTTCACAAATTTCTGTATTAGGGAGCAGCTTCAAAAAAAACAGGTGTCACGTATTTTCTATCTTATTTTGTCATCAATTGAAAATAAAATAAAACAGGAATATGAAACACATGGATACATTTGATGGTACAATAATACAATGCAATATATGTTCTTCAATCTATCTAAACCAACAATTGCCTTTAATTGTTATTATATCTCAATTCTGATAAAACTGATTGAAATGATAATTTTAATGCAAAGTATACTTACTTTAAATGTTTTTTATTGAGCACAACTTCCTGATCTATCCACCCAGCACCTTTTCTTTTAGGGAAATGCCCCTCCACTACCTGCTGAAACATTCAGATGGTCATGCTTCACCCATGTTATTGGTGAGCAGAAAAAGCAAATTAGCCACTCAGAGTAGTCTATCATTTTGGACACAGTCATTAATTTACATTTGGGCATATCCTGCAAACAGTTAGTTAGAGACATCTGTTAGCACTGCTATTGATGATGAGAAGCTGTGGGTCTTTGTAGTTTTGTGTTCTCAAACTTCATAGGCCATGCACGTCTGGAGTTGTTTGTGACTAACACAACCCACTGGAAAGCAGAACAGAAAAAGAGACAAAGATATAGATTTGTGTATTAGTTTTCTATGCTGCATAAAAAGTTAGCACACATTTAGCAGCTTACAACAATACCTATTTATTATTTCTCAGTGTCGGTGGCTCAGGAGTCTGAGCACAGCTTAGCTGGGTCCTCTGCTCAGGATCTCACAAGGTTGCAATACAAGTGTTGTCCAGTAAAGCAGTCTCATCAGAGGCTCAACTGGGGATTGATCATATCCAAGCTCCCTTAAGTTTGACAGAAGTCATTTCTTTGCAGTTGTCACACAGAGGTCCCCCTGTTCTTGCTACCCATTGGCCATGGTGGGGAGGGGATCATTCTCAGTTTCTCTCTGTTGCTAATAAGTGTATCAGAAATATTCCTTAAAATTTATAAGTGATATATTTATATTATGTAAATAAATTAATAAGGCATAATTAGTGAGTAACAGGTCAGTAATTCAATTCTGTTTCCTATCTTCCAGTCTTTGGCTTTTTCAGCTCAATATTATTTTTCTATTTTTAATGTTTGTAAAGTTAATAAAACTATGTTCTTTTTCAAAAAAGCTACAACATTGAGACAGTTTGGTATTACATAATTTCCAAACTGTGACCAGCTGATTATTTACATCAGAATCACTTAGGATACTTGTTAAAAATTCCATCTCCAGGGCTCCATCCAAGAACTATCAATTCTTAAACTCTGGGTGCAGAGCATGAAACTCTGATTTTTCAAAGCTATGGAAGAAAACTCAATGCTGAAAATTTGTTAAATCAGTTTAACATTGATGCTAAAATTTTAGGGTCACAATGCAGATTGAATAATATGCTACAGATAAATTGTACAGCACAATGTATGGCAAATATATGGTTTTCAAGGTAAATTAGCTGTTTAGATTATATATTTAATAATAGATTACAGCATTATAAAATATATAGGAAGGTTGCTTTAATAATGTGTAGAAAGAAAAACATTTTTTAATAGAATTTATTCTTAAATACAAGAAGTCTGATACATATTTTTAACAGCAGAATGATCTTTACTTGAAAATATCTAATTTATTTTGTTAAATATGGGAGTCAGTCTTAGGCTTTTAAATTTAAAATGGGACTCATTCAGGTTTTTGTATACAACCATAAAATCATTATTTTCGTAAAAGTTAATATGGTCCAGGTAATGCTTGATTTGAGCTGAAGAATACTGAATAAAAGATATTTATGATATTTATTTTGTTATATTACTTGTCTTCTTCAAACTTTTTTTGAATTATAGTGATGTAATCAGCTGAGTAGTTATGTTACCTAATTTAAGTCTAACAAACACCATTCACAAACATAATTTTTTTGAGTTAGTCTTCTTTAAAGACCCTTTGTTGTTTTCTTGACATATTGGTTCTAGATTTTTTTTTTATCCTAATATCTCTGGGTTTTTTGTTTGGTTTTTTTTTTTTTTTTGAGAATAAATACATTATACATATTACAAACTAAGAAAGTCTATTCTAATATTTCTAGTGACTGACATATGAAATAAATTTTAAAAATGAGAAGGTGCGCAAGTTATGACCACCTAAGAGGCTTCTAATTAAGATCTAGTTTGCGCAGAGTTTTGCTGATGTTCTTATTCCTTAAAAATTTCCAAAAATGCGTGGTTGTCATAACAACCTTATTTCACATGACATACTGTATTTCATCATTGTGACTACAACAGCTAACAATGTACTGAAATATTCTTTATATATTTTGTGTATTAATATAATTAAGCCTGCTTTTAAAAGTGCTGTTTTGAACTTGAGAAAAAACAAATTGAGTCTTAGAATTGCAATGCTTTTTTTCCTCAGCCTAAGATATAGGCTATATATAGCCTAAGATATATTCCATATGAATGGAAGAGTATCAGACTTATCAGTCTCTTCAATATAAATCCAACTTATATCTTTCAGGAATAATGTTTCACTAATCTAGGATTAACATTCTGAAATTATTTTACTTCTGATAATTTTAAATATTCTAAATGAATACAGGTTGAAATTTATTAGTTACATAATTAATTAAGTAAGGACATGTGCTACTTAAAATTTTTGTTTTATTAAATTACAGTCTCCAGTGAGTATATATTTCAAAATTTCTATAAGGTCAAAAATTATGTATGTTTCAGACTTCATCTTAAAAATTTCTGTATAGATTTGAGTTGTGTCCTTAAGTTATACCCATAAACATGTCACCCAATTGTGAACATGTCTCCTTTCTCATACAACTTTTTTAACATGGTAAATTAATGCAAGAAATTGTAGCCCCTGATTTTCTCAAACTTAAAGAACCCAAAGTAAGACAAACACAAGAAAATAACACAAAAGTATATAATAACTATGTCACTGAATCCAATAATAATGGGACATACTAACAGTAGTAAGATTAAAAGTCACATTATGCATAGTCAACAAAGGTAAAATCATGTACAACTTTATCATCAAAAATAATGCAGACTAGGAAAATAGAATACCTCATAATTTGCCCAAATGGAAAATAGAGAAAAGTAAAGAACATCATCAAACTAGAATATTCAGAGAAGTCGTCCATCAAAAATAAAAGTTAAAGACATTTTCAGACAAAAAATATTTTAATGAAGTACTCAACAGCAAACTTTTCTAAAAAGTTTAAAATATATTTTTCAGGCCAAAAGAAACAATTCCATGTAGAAGCTCAGATCTTCATAATGAACAAAAGAACTCAGAAAATTTTAAGTATACAGGGGAAATGTAAAATGCTTTTTAAAAATTTATTTAAGAGACACTTTAGAATTTAAAGCAAAAATATTTAATCATGGAGTTTATAACATGTATAGTGTGTGAATACATTGTGAAATATAGGAGGTAAGAAAATCAGTTTATTGGTGTAATTTTCTTACAAGTAGTATAATATTCAAAAGCAGACTGGGGTAATATATGATAAAAATAAAACAGTTATAGCTTATATGTCAATAAAGCACAAAATGGAATATTAAAATATTCATATTTTGCAAAAAAATTCAGGAATAATGGAAGAGAAAAGCCAGATAAAAACAAACACAGAGTAAGTGGGGTCTATACTAGGAATGTATTAAATGTTCAATAATCAATCTAGGTAACCAAATACATTTGCAGAGTAAAGATGTGATGTATATAGATAATAGTAGGAAATATATAAATTACTACTGGAATTAATAAGTAAAATTTTCATAGGATAAAATAGCAACTTTGTTTCTAAATACCAGCAATGAACATTTAGAGATAAATTGAATTTGTACTATTTAAAATAGCACTGAAATATGGAAATTAAGAAAAAAAACAAAACCAATACAAGACATTTACATTAAAAGTGCAATATGTTGATGAAAGAATGATGAGATACACAATGTTCCTTGATTGAAAAATAATATTGTTGCTATTAATTATTTACAAATGTTCTCTGGGCATTACAATGTCCAAATTAAAATCCAGGGGACATTTTTTAAAATTGATCAGATGACTTTAATTTTACATAGAAATTAAAAGTATCTGAATTAGTCATAGAAATTTTGAAAAATAACAAAGTTGGAGAAATTATACTACTTATTTGTGATGTTCTTAAATTCAGAGATTCTTTCCTTGGCCATGTCCAGTCTACTAATAAGCCAATCAAAAGAATTCTTCATTTCTGTTACAGTGTTTTGATCTCTAGCACTTCTTTTTGGTTGTTTCTTAGAATTTCTCTCTTTGCTTATATTGACCACTTGTTCTCGCATGTTGTCTACTTTATCCACTAGAGACCTTAGCATATTAATCATAGTTGTTTTAAATTACTGGTCTGATAATTCTAACATCCTTACCATATATATCTGAGTCTGGTTCTGATGTTTGGTCTTTCTCTTCAAATTCTGTTTTTTGCCTTTAACATGTCTTGTAATTTTTTCTTGATAACCAGGCACGATGTACAAGCGTACCTCCTTCTATTATTCTTTACTATCGCACTTCACAGATGTTGCCTTTTCTACAAATTGAAGGTTTATGGCACCCCTGCATTGAAGAAGTCTATCGGTGCCATTTTTTCCAACAACATTTTCTTACTTTGTATCTGCATCACATTTTGGTAATTTTTGCAACATTTCAAACTTTTATATTGTTATTATTTGTTACGGTGATCTGTGATCAGTGAACTTTTATGTTATTACTACTACTCTCTGAAGGCTCAGATGATGATTAGTATTTTTAGAATAAAATATATACTTTTTTTAGATATAATGTTATTGCACACTTAATAGACTACAGTATAATCAAAACTTTTATATGCACTGGGAAACCAAAAGATTTGCGTGACTCACTTTACTGTGATATTTGCTTTTTTCTGGTGGTCTAGAACCAAACCTGCAGTATCTCTAAGGCATAACTGTACTGTGTAAAAAAAAAACTGCTGCAAATAGGCCATTAGTAATGTGGTGATGAGGTTTGAGGGTAGGGGGAGCCTTCTATAGTCTGATGATTAGGTCTTAGATTTTTAGTGAGTCTGTGCTTCTGGACTAAGTATCACAAGTGTTTCTCAGTTTCTTTCCCCTTCCTTAGGTGGAACAGGATAGCTAAAGTAGACCAGAGTTGGGTACTTCCCTTTCCCTAGGACAGTCAGGCTCCAAAAATACCCCAGAAGGTTAGGGTTTGGTTAACTAGTTTCCCCTGAGGACAAGCCTTATTAAGAACAGAGTGCTCTGGGGTATTTCAAAATAGTTCTTTTTCCCCACCTCCTTCAGGAAGCAGGAGGGGATTTTTCTCCGATAATTATTGAGAGAACCTGGTTGAACTCCTGGAGGTGAATCTCAGAATTTCATGAGGCTCCCCATGACTGGGTCCCCCTGGAGTTTTTAACTCTCGGACTTGTCCACACTGGGCCCCCAGGGATTCATCAATTCCAGCCCAGGGTTTTCTACCACAGTGCTGGTTCCCCCAGCAGTTCTAATCCTGGGTCTCTGCTCTGGTAAGTCATGACTCCCTGCATTCTCTTGTCCTCTCTCCAGTCTTGGAGACAGAGGTTTGTGCTGTGTCCTCCCCTTTCTCATGCATCCAAGAGAACTGTTGATTTTTCTGTTTGTTCACCTTTTTTTACTTGTTAAGTCAAAGTGACAACTTCCGAGCTCCTTACTTGGGAACCAGAAACTGGTAGTCTATACCACCTATTTGAAGGTTTAGAATAAAGCTAGAAGAAAAGTGTTATATTGACATAATAATTGACATTTAGGTCAGTGGAAGGGAAGAGAGAATTCAAAAATAGACACGCAAATATACTTGATTATTTTGACAAAGGAGATGAGGTAATCCAATGGGAAAATAATAATATTTCAGCAAATAATTCTGGAACAATAATATATATATATAAAATAAAATAATATATCTGCACAAAAGAGCTTGTACCATAGCAAAAATTAACTCAAAATGTATCATGGATACCTTTTATTTTTAAAAAAGCTAGGAGGAAGAAAATTAAAGAATTTATCAGGGAATACTTGATAAATTCTGAAAGTACATATTGAAAAGTTATATCAATTTACTTGAGGAAATCAATCAAGAACAGCTAGGGATGAGGCATATTTCAATATAGTTGTTTGACTTTGTTTTTGTTTGTTTTGCTACTGCTGTAGCAAATTACCACAGACTTAGTGACTTATAACCAATAAGTTATTATCTTACAGTTCTGAGGGTCAACAGTCTAAAATGAGTTAACAGGCATGTGTTCCTTCTGGAAGCTCTGCAGGAAACTCTAAAGGAGAATCAGTTTCCTTAACCCTTCCCAGCTTCTAAGAAGCTGCCCTTATTCCTTGGCTTGTGGCCACCCATTACTTCAGCTCTTATATTATAACAGCTTCTTCTCTGACTCTCACCCTCCTGCCACCCTCTTAAAAGGACCTTATAATTACATTGCCCCACCTAGATAATCCAGGATAATTTCCACATATCTGGAGCCTTAACTCCATCACATCTCCATCTGTGAAGTCCTATTTTTCATGTTAAATAACATTTTCATGGGTTCTGGAGATTAGGATATGGACATCTTAGGGGGGCATTATACTGTCTACCACCGATTTTAAGAAAAAGAAATTTGTGTTTTGTCATTCAGACAAGAAATACAAGGGAAATAAAACCAGATTATCCTCATACTTTCCATGAGCAATACTACTACCAGAGGAAAAGGGAAAGATAATTTAAGAGATAGCATAAAAGAAAATATGAGCGAAGGATTTGTTTTCCAATTAAACTGACTTCAGATATAAAGACCTCAGGAAAAACGGTCAACATACAATAGCTGTTGAAGATTCATAGAATGAGCTTCAGACAATTAAAATGACTAAATAGACACCAAAGTAAACACTAGTGTATAATATTAAAATACATATTTACATGTAAAAGTAATAAATGCTTGATATATGGAGTAGAAAACATAAATTATTATTTCTGAAGACTACACATCTAGCATTGTACTTACAACTATAAAAAATAGATAAAGAAAGGGGAAAATACATACAAAAATAATTTAAATATTCACATTATTGGTCATAGTATTGGTATTCCTATTTAGGAATATGTGCACAAAATAAAATGCGGTGAAGTAAATGTATAATTAAGGGGTATTTTAATTCTATCTTTCTTAATGTCCTTGAGAAAGGTTTCTTTTTGGTTATGTTAAAAGGGTAGGAGAGATTCATATATAAATAGAAGAGATTAAGTAAACAATCTCTAGTCCTGAATTGGATAAGAAATATCAGAAATCAATTTATATTTCACCATATACTGCTCTGTCAAAAAATGCCTAAAAATAATAACTAAACCTGTAGCAATAAGTATCTCTAGTGCCTAGACTATAACCTTAAAATGCCATTTCTTGAAGTACGATTTAATTCAAGTCCAGGGTAGAAAATGTCCAACACGTGCTTGAAACATACTGTCATTCCCAATAACAAGGAAGCTACCACTGCCTTTCAGGATCATGTCAGAGGACTCAGACTCATTTGAAGAGGTTTCCACTGGCCAAAGAAGAAGTAATTTGAGGATAATTAAGGA
Source organism: Eubalaena glacialis (assembly GCF_028564815.1). Classification (NCBI taxonomy): domain Eukaryota; kingdom Metazoa; phylum Chordata; class Mammalia; order Artiodactyla; family Balaenidae; genus Eubalaena; species Eubalaena glacialis. Next base: position 21,926,057 of record NC_083721.1, read on the forward strand.
AAATTGCTGTTGTTCATTGAAACACATCACATACGTTTAATTCCAAAGCTTCCACATTACATAAAAATAAGTGTTAACATTTGGAAAATGGTACAGACTCCATTCATTATTTTGAAAATTAGTATTAAAGTGAAAAAAAGATAGAATGACTTTGTTATAAGAACTAAATCACTTAATAGATGGTAGATGACACAAGTTTTCTTTTTTATGGCAGATAGTTGGAATGATAGCGTTATAATATTACTATTTTCAATTCCTATTGGAAAAAAAGAGAGACTTCCAGTGGTATGAGCATTCTGCTGAAGAACCCATCTGTGAATTAGACTTGCTAAAAAAAGTGAACCTAATTCTGATTAAGTCTCTCAAGTCAATTATCAATTTATAGAGTATCACATTAAAGTTTTCAATGCAGATAAAATCTCAGAATCTAGAATGTGAAGAACTCTATGTAGAAAAATACAATGGTTTTTCAATGAGTTAATTGCAAAGAAATCTAGAATTATCTATAGGTGATAAAGGATATATTAAAGGAAAAGAACAACAGAGTTAAACTCAGTGGTAATGGGTACACACTTGGGTGGTAAAACTAATAGAAAAAGGAAGTATTTACTCTGAAATCAGATCAGTGATTGATCATAGTGGAAGCAGGCTTGTGATTGGGAAGGGCACATGGGAGGTTTCCAGGAGGCAGTCAAGGCTCTATCTCCAATCTTGGATCTTCACACTATTATAGTTCCTCAAATTACACATTTGTGTTATGGATTTACTGTGTTGGGATGATTCTTACCAGTAAAAAGTTTAAAATAAGAAAAATCAAGTAAATTGTTCTTCATTTTATTAAGTGATATCATGTACTATCTACCTCTTATTAAAGAGTGAGAAAACAGAGAAACTTACATGTTCTGCTGGTAATAAATAAATTAAAAAACATTTTCTCTGAGTCAAGTTGGCAATACCTATCAAAGTATTAAAATGATCATATGCCTTACCCAATCATGTCACTTGAATTATTTTTTCTAATAGTAAGAAATTTATATAAACATTTTTTAAAATTCTTAACCATAAAATTGTTGATTATAGACTGTTACAAACTGTATTATGTATTAATATTACAGAGTATAATTAGAGACAATATAATTAGAACTTGGAAATTTTTGCATATTTTAAGTTAATTTTTATTATTTAACAAAATCTTTAAATGTGAGTTTAAAAAAATCAAATGAATGTTAGAAATATTGTTTTCAGTGAAATACTCCAAAAAATGCTATGTGTAGGTATTATTTTCATTTTGTAAGTGTTGAGTTCTGAAAGTATATGTGTTGAAAATCAATTACTTAAGAGATTCAATCAAAATACACACAATGGTTGACCATGAATAAAGCATAATAGGAGATTCTGAAAGATTTCTTCCTTACCATTTCTATATGTTCTAAAGCACTCACTATGGAACCAACCACTCATCTATCCAACCACTTCCTGCCCACTTCTATCATACCTTGTTTACCTCCTTTATTTCTTTTCTTTAGCTCTTATCATTACCATCTTATTGATGATCACTTTGCTCATTTCTCTCTCCTACATTCTCTTTTCAAGTTCTACAAGAGCGGAACTTTATTTTGTCCACTGATAAATCTGCAAGGCCTCCAATAATCCCTGACACAGTAGGTCCTAGCAAATGTCTGTTGAAGTGATAAATACATGATTGAGCCTGTATTATTTTTGTCAACATGAAAATAGTAGATATTATTTCTAAATGTTTATTTAAATCCCAGAGTAATGGAAACTTACAGACATTACAAATACACTTAAACTGGCATTAAACATTACTAAGTTGATCATAGAAATGATTGTATTTTGCTCTTCTCTCAACTTTTTAAAGTCTTCACTTTTTTCTTATTACAAGTTAAAAAGGTTAGAGTGAGGTCTGTGCCTATGTACTGTCTTTTCCTAGCCTAATTTAATTTCTCAAATGAACTTTACTTTCTGGCCACATGATTTGCAAACATTATCCTCATATGGTAAAATTGCCATTGACATATGCTTTGCGTGTATTTTCAACTGGAGCTGAATTTTATCAAAACCAAAAAGGTCTCTTGTTTCTTGTTTATGGCAGCATTGTAATAGACTAAATATCACTTGTCTAAAATGCTCTCTGGTTGTGTTGTCCCACTAAATACATTTAAGTTGAAATCACAGCAGTTTTTAACAGAGAAAATGAGGACTGTGCACTTTGTATTATTTGACAAGGACATGGCGTTATGTGATCAGAGTAAATTTGTGAACTGTATATTCTAAAATGGGTGCATTTTATAATGATTAAGTTTTCCTCTCAAGTATATCTTTGCTGCTTGAATAATGTAACTACTAATAAAGGAAATGACAGTTAATTCAGTAACGAAAACGCAGCTATTGTCCAAGTATAGAGAAGCACGCTCCATTAACCTCTCTGTCCTTGGAAATCAGACTGACTCATTGTGCAATTTCAATTAGCTTGTCAAATAAATGCACTGCCACTCCAATTCTTTTCTTTAGTTCAGTTTTAGGAAACAGGGTGTGCCAAAAACTGAAAAAGTGTTATAATTTTCTTCTGTGGAAAAAGTATCAGGCAATGCATATTGAAGTAATATTTAAAACTGAGTATAGTTTTTAATGAACACAACAAGCATGATAATAGGCATGGCTCCTGGTTTGATGTTTTATTCTATTTTTCTTTTAATAATGGAGATCATGCAGCCCACTTACAGTTGAATATTGGCTATATGTAAAGTAAAAAAGTGACTGGCTTTTGTTTCATGTTGCTAAATCACATGTATTACTGGCCATGTGTACATAGCACACAGCTCACCTTTAGGGATATATTTGACAGAGTTAGGAAGAAAAAACAAAATTGTCTTAATAAATATTTTTCAATATATATTACTTTCCTTAAGCCATAAACCACTTGCTCCCAAATGGTTCCTGCTTTGTATTCCAATACCCAGATATGATGGCAAAAAACATGTAATCTAATTGAAAATGTGTGTGAATAAGCAATACCTTTTAAAATATGGTGGCAAAGTGCATATTTTAATAAACAAAGATTGTGCAAGGTGAGATTTTAAGACACAGCCACCAACTCTACATTTTTTCTTTGTTCTAAATGAACACATCTTTTCAAATTCAGAGAAATAGGTCCCTTCAACTGATAGAATTAAGCAAAGTTTATTTTCTAAAATTCCTTAATATATCATAATTTAAGTTGGTTTTTGACCTTTATTCTTTTCAACATTACACTCTACCCCATTTCTTTTGACATGATTCAATACTTTGGCATAGTTCTCAACTTTTAGTTTAATCTAATTTTATATAAAGCTTTTCTGGTTCACTTTTTTAATCTGCAGAACCAAAAGAAATATTCAAATTGAAACTGAAATCAATCTGTAACATATTAGGAAAAAAAATTCCATATGTAGAATTAATATCTACAATTAATTGAAATTAATATCTGTAGATATTAATTTATCTACATTGATAAGGTTATATCTATATTTTGATATTTTTAACATTTCTGCTCACACTTCTTTTGTTTACAAGTATAAATAGGGACCTTTCTGTGATTAGATACATCTTTGCCAAAAGATTGTGACTCTATCATAGAAATAGAAGTATTTATTGTAAATTTCTCAATTCATTTGAGAAAATCTGGACAATGGGCAGAAAATAAAAACAAAACTAAACGAACTCAACCTTCCTTTGATTTCACTTCTGAAAACACTGTCAGAAAAAAAAAAAGCAAATTATGTTTTTAACTTAGTAATTTATGTTTGAACAAATAGGGTCATAGCCTGTGTTAACCAGAAAGCAGAGCCTCAGGCAGTGGCTCATAAACTATTATGTTAATACGGAGTATAATTTCCAAGCCAGCAGTGAGGGGCAAGCAGATAAAGTGGGAAACGTGGGACAGTTATTGTCATTCTGGAATCCTGATCACTAATACACGGTCCCCGAAGACAATCCAAGAAACCAAATAAACTGAATATCTAAAATGTCCAAGGGTGAGGAAAGGAGGAGGATTTTATATCTTGGCTAAAAGCTCCCATCAGTCAAAGGTTTGCATTAATTCCCCCACATTTACAAATTGTGCATGTGGCACTGAGGGGGTTCCTGTCATGGTATCAAAAGGGCACAAGGTACATGCACAAGGGGGAAACTACCAAGTTGTGCTCCCACGAAGCCAGTTGGAGCCCACGCACTGTGGTAGCCAGGACAAGAGAAAGATGAGGTCAAAAGACCTGTAGTAGTGAGGCACTGTCTGATACAGGAAGTTACGGTAGCTCAACCCATAATATTCAATCATTGTCCGTGTACTACTATCGTTTTCCATAAGCAGGGGCTAAAGAAAATAATTCCTGTAATTAAGACTATGGATAGTTCTTTTGTTCATACAAGACCTAGGCTATGTTTGAAAATGTCGAAGAGAAAAAAATTAAGAAGTGATTATATATAGATTTGACTTTATTTTGATTATCAAACATGAAGAGACACAAGAGCAGCAGTGCTCCTCTGTGTTGTTTAAATTGTGTTTTCAATCCTTATTTTCTGTTTGTTCTGGACCAGAAACATTTTAACTAAATGTCAGAATAAAATCCACTTTTAGAATTATATGAAAATATCTGATCACATCAGTGGAAGGGGGATGGTGATGGTGTTCAAAGGAAGAAAGGAAGAAAACTGACAATTGTTGATATATTAAAAAACTATAGAAAAGGAATAACAGTTGCCTATATTCATTCTGAAAATGCATCAGAGTGCATATTTCTTTGGCAAAACCAAGTTCAGATGTAAATGCTATCACCACCAGAATGTAGTTTTGCTCTAACACAATGAACTTGTATTGAAGCATCTCACCAGGTTGTGTTTTACATTGTCAAGCGCATGATAAGAGACATCTTAGTGAAACATGTTTGAAAACTACCAAGTCTTCAATATTTTAAAAGAGGGAAACTTCCTTCTCAAGCAAAGTGTTAACTGTAAAGAAAGCGTGCGTTCTTGGTGAACAAACGTAGCATGTTCTATGCTTGGCAATGCAACTGCCTCTCCCACTTCAGTAAAGGATATCCTTCTCATTGTTTTTCTGTGTCTTCTATATTATATTTTATTGCCAACAAGCACTCTACAAACAATATTAAAAAAGAAAAAAAAAATTTGCCTAGTCTCATGAAAATCATTATATTTAATAAATCTAGGGCTTAAATCAATTGCCAAACATTTAGAAACTTAAAGATTTGTAACGACATAGAGCAAATAGGAAGTTGTTTTATTTCTCTACACAGAAATAGTGAGTTTCTGGAAGACATACTCAGAAGCATTTGACTAAAAATGAATTCTCACTCATGAAAAAAATCCTAGAAGATTTGTTAGTGCAATGATTATTGTGCAGGTATTTTTAATAATATAATTAAGTAAATATTTTACTTAGAGATTCACAGTTACCATTATGTATGTTGCTGAAAAATGCTTCTGTGAAACTATGGCTCTAAAAATAGGACTTGATCAAAGGATCAATTTATTTCAATTTTGAGAGAAATTCTTTACTAGACATATCAGAAAACTTTTTTTTCTTTTTCACATTAAACAGAAATCACAAAATGCTGGAAATTTTGCTTCATTAATTAAATACTTTTGTGAAAAGGGCATTACACTCAAAATATGAATTTGTAATACTTTTTTCTTACACTTATTAATAATAAGGATAAAGTATATATTGTTGAAGATAATCTTATTTACTTAAAGGCAAAGAAAATGGGCAATATGAATTAAAAGACACAAGTTTTCAAATAGCCCGGTGGTACAAACCATAGTTCTTTTCTTATGTGGTAAAGCAACCTGATACTTGTTACTTAGAGTTCCACGCACTTTTTAATATTTTTGTCTAGCAAATGTTTATTTCTCCACTTTTTATAGACTTTTTTTGACCAGTTTTAGGTTCAAAGAAAAATTGAGCTGAGTATACAGAGATTTCCCATATAATCCAAGTGCATAGCCTCCCCCATCATTACCATCTCCAACCACAGCAGCACATATGTTACAGTTGATGAACCTACATTGACACATCATTATCAGCCAAAGTTCATAGTTTGTATTAGGGTTCACCCTTTGTGTTGTACATTCCATGGGTTTGGACAGATTTATAATGCCACGTATCCATCATTACAGTATCATATAGAATAGTTTCACCGGTCTGTAAATCTGTGTTCCATTTATTTACCCGTCCCTCCCTCCCAACGCCTAGCAACCACTAATTTTTTTACTGTTTCCATGGTTTTGCCTTTTCCAGAATGTTGTATATGTGGAATTAGACAGTATGTAACCTTTTCAGATTGGCTTCTTTCACTTACTAACAATGCATTTAGTTTTCCTCCATGTCTTTTCTTGGATTGATAGCTCATTTTTTTTTAGGGCTGATTAATAGTCCATGGTCTGGATGTACCACAATTTATCCATTCACCTACTAAAGGCCATCTTGGTTTCTTCCATATTTGGACAATTATGAATAAAGCTGCCATAAACACCCATGTGCCAGTTTTTGTGTAGACATAAGTTTTCACCTCTGTGAGTAAATACCAAGGAGAATGATTGCTGAATCATATGGTGAGAGTATGTTTAGTTTTGTAAGAAACTGCCAAACTGCCTTCCAAAGTGGCTGTACCATTTAGCACTTACAGCAGCAATGAATGAGAATTCCTATTGTTCTATATCCTCACTAGCATTTGGTATTGTCAGTGTTCTGAATTTTGGCCATTCTAATGGGTTTGTAGTGGTATCTCATTTTGTTGTAATCTGCATATCCCAAATGGCACATGATGTAGAGCCTATATTCATATGCTTATTTGCCACCTGTATATCTTTTTTGGTGAAGTATCTGTTAATCAGATTATTTCCTTATTGTTGAGTTTTAAGAGTTCATTGTATATTTTAGATAATAGTCCTTTATCAGATATATCTTTTGCAACTATTTTCTTTTGGTCTGTGACTTATCTTCTCATTCTCTTGACCCAGAACATTTTTTATTTTTCTTTTTTTTTTTTTTTAATTTTTTTTTTTTTAATTTTTATTTATTTATGGCTGTGTTGGGTCTTCGTTTCTGTGCGAGGGCTTTCTCCAGTTGTGGCAAGCGGGGGCCACTCTTCATCGCGGTGCGCAGGCCTCTCACTATCGCAGCCTCTGTTGTCGCAGAGCACAGGCTCCAGACGCGCAGGCTCAGTAATTGTGGCTCACGGGCCCAGTTGCTCCGCGGCATGTGGGATCTTCCCAGACCAGGGCTCGAACCCGTGTCCCCTGCATTGGCAGGCAGATTCTCAACCACTGCGCCACCAGGGAAGCCCTATTTTTCTTTTTGACATGAGCATAAAGATTCAAAATATATTGGACGCCAATGATAATATTAATTCTTCTATTAAAGACCATTTTGGGAGTTCCCTGGTGGTCCAGTGGTTAGTGTTTTCACTGCCATGGCAGAGTTCAATCCCTGGTTGGGAACTAAGATCCCACAAGCCACGCAACAAGGTCAAAAAAACAAAAACAGATCATTTCAAACTTTGGCATTTAAAATGAGAGAAAAATTACACTCATTAAACATTTTCTAAGAGTATACAATGGAGAAAAGACAGTCTCTTCAATGAATGGTGCTGGGAAAACTAGACAGCTACATGTAAAAAAATGAGATTAGAACATTCCCTAACACCATACACAAAAATAAACTCAAAATGGATTGAAGACTTAAATGTAAGGCTGGACACTATAAAACTCTTAGACGGAAACAAGCAGAACACTCTTTGACATAAATTGCAGCAAGATCTTTTCTGATCCACCTCCTAGAGTAATGAAAATAAAAACAAAAATAAACAAATGGGATCTAATTAAACATAAGCTTTTGCACAGCAAAGGAAACCATAAACAAAAAGATAACCCTCAGAATGGAAGAAAATATTTGCAGATGGAACAACCGTTGAGGGATTAATCTCCAAAATATACAAACAGCTCATGCAGCTCAATATCAAAAAAACAAATAACCCAATTAAAATATGGGCAGAAGATTTAAATAGACATTTCTCCAGAGAAGACATACAGATGGCCAAAAAGCACATGAAAAGATGCTCAACATCACAAATTATTAGAGAAATGCAAATCAAAACTACAATGAGGTATCATCTCACACTGGTCAGAATGGCCATCATCAAAAAATCCACAAACAATAAATGCTGGAGAGGGTGTGGAGAAAGAGAACCCTCCTACACTGCTGGTGGGAATGTAAATTGGTACAGCCACTATGGAGAACAGTATGGAGATTTCTTAAAAAACTAAAAATAGAATTTTCATTTAACCCAGCAATCCCACTCCTGGGCATATACCCAGAGAAAGCCATAATTCAAAAAGATACATGCACCCCAATGTTCATTTCAGCACTATTTACAATAGCCAGGACATGGAAGCAACCTAAATGTTCATCAACAGAGGAATGGATAAAGAAGATGTGGTACATAAATACAATGGAATATTACTTAGCCATAAAAAAGAACAAAATAATGCCATTTGCAGCAACATGGATGGACCTAGAGATTGTCATACTGAGTGAAGTAAGTCAGACACAGAAAGACAAATATCATATGATATCGCTTATATGTGGAATCTAAAAAATGGTACAAATGAACTTATTTACAAAACAGGAGTAGAGTCACAGATGTAGAAAACAAACTTATGGATACCAGGAGATGGGGGGGGGGATAAATTGGGAGATTGGGACTGACATATACACACTACAATATATAAAATAGACAACTAATAAGAACCTGCTGTACAACACAGGGAACTCTACTCAATACCCTGTAATGGCCTATATGGGAAAAGAATCTAAAAAAAAAAAAAAAAAAAAAGAGTGGATACATGTATATGTATAACTGATTCACTTTGCTGTACACCTGAAACTAGCATAACATTGTAAATCAACTATACTCCAATAAAAATTAAAAAGGAAAAATTTCCTTGAAAAACATTAAGGGGATTAGTTAGGACTAGTTTCATTTTTTCCTAAATTTTCTATAATATTTTGATGCATGCTGTAGTAAAAGCACATATTTGTTTTTATATTTGATAATACGTAAGACTAAATGTGAATGCCATGAAATATGTTTCATGAAAAACATGCTTACACGAGTTCGCATCAACTTTGTTAGGGCGATCATTATCGGATTTTCAAAAGGATACATATAGGATGAAGAATATATATATATATATACATATATATATATATGGAAAAAGAATATAACATAACATAGCATAACATATACATGATTGATAAGCATGCAACTTGTCTATGTATGGAGTTTTGGAAAGACAAAAGCTTGGCAGCTGTTGACTGTGGAACTATCAGTGCAAATGATCAACAGGCATTAGGAGTGAAGTAGCATGGACATTCCCACTGTTAGAAGATTTGTTTTCTGTTTTTCTGACTTTGAAATGTGAAATATGTCTATGCTATTGTAGTGCTGTTTAGCCATGGCCTCAGCTGCAACTACAGCACACAATGAGGGCAGAAGAGAATCCTCCCACAGTTTCTGTCTATATGGCAAATGTCAGAAATGAATACTCCAACTATATATGTGGCTCTCAGTTATGATATTTGTTAATTGTTATTGGATTTTACCCTACATTATTTTTTTAACTGGGTAAAACCATAAACTTACCAACTTTTAATAATAGTGTTAAATATGAGCCATCTATATTTAACTATATCTGTTTATTCATTTATAACTACCATCTATTTATTTCTATATCTCACTCTCTGACAGCTCCTTCATCTGTGCCTCATATTTCCCCAGTCATAAGCAGTATTTCAAGATCACTTCTTCCAACCTGTGAAATAAACTATCACCAGTCACTTTTCATTATAACACTTGCTTTTTAAAATATTGTTGTAGTATGTTCTGAACCAATTGAAAAGAATGCATTACTCCGCATTTTAATATTTAGCATGAATATTATATAACTCTAGAAGTAAATCAGGTCCAGAACAGAATGGGCTTTATAAATAAAAATGTATTCAGTAAATACTAATTATTATTTAATCAAAAGCAAATCAAAGATGTGTATGTTCTACTATGGACAATGACATATTTTACACTAAATATAGTGCTGATTCTTTTAATTTCTTTTCTTTAGCTTTGTCATTATTCCAAGGCAATATCTATTTCATAGAATATTGTGACTTTTTAATTAAACAGATTAATCTTACACTAAATATACATAATATGGTTATCATAATGTTTGTTTTACAATATTTTGTATTATTTGAAAAATATTCTGAACAATATGTACCCTCTCATGCACACCAAGTGTATTTCTACCTCTGGGCCTTTCCATTTCTGTTAGTTGGATGCGGAAGACTTTTTCTCCAGATACGTTAGAGCTTATTTTCATACTTCATTCTAATCTTTTGAAATACTGCCTTCTTATATCAAACTGAAGCATCTAGAAACTTGAATATTCCGAAGTCTGACTTGCCCTGACCACCCTATTTGAAACTGTATCCCCCATAACTTTCTATTTTTCCTGATTTATTTTTCATAGCACGTATAAACCCCTGACAATACATTACATATCTATTTGTTTATTTCTCTTGTATTCTCAGGGTTTTAATTGTAGCCAAAGGCAGTGACTCTGCAAATTAAGGGAAAAAAAAAAAAGAGCAGCTCACAGAACTGTTTATGAGGCCAGAGAACCAGCCCCAAGCCAACATGATGGATAAAAAAATTGCCCAGGAAAGAATCGTCATGATTGCTACACCTCACTGAGCACTAGAGGCAGCCACAGCAATGGTTGATGCTGCGGGCTTCATTGATGCCTCTTCTATGCCCCAAACTCGAACCACAGATGCTCCTGAAATTTAGATGCCTCTTGAATAAGCCAAAAATTAATTCCCTTCCTCCGCAGAGCTTTCTTCCTCAATTGGCTCACTTCCAAATCAAAGTTTCATATAAACAAGTCTGAATGAAGGACGTTTGGCTCATTATGGAGGTTCGCCTCAGTAAAAGTTGAATGCGTTTACAGGTTGTGAGGTTTTGGAGTAACCTTATTTGAGGAAGAAGCTGTTTTGATGATTTCATATTTTTAAATGTTTTTAACTGAATTTTATTGAATGATCTTTATCTTTAAACCATTCAAACTAATCACTGCTAAAATTATGTCCAACTCCACTTTTTTATTTTCAAAAGGAAGAATCAAACCTCAATTTTTAAAGTAATTGATTCAAGTCTCCAAATAATTTCTTTATGTATGTCCAGAATTTATATGTGTATAATGTTTATAATTTATACACATTTATACATTGTATGTGGATAATGTTTATAATTTAATTTTCATATATTATAATTTACATGTATAAAATGTTTATCTGTAGTAACATAAACATACATGTTATTACAAAGATAAACATGTTCTCTCTCATTATACATATGCAGTTTATATATATGTATATTCAATATAAAATGATAGAGAGAAAATATTTATTTTTGTACTAACATTACAATAATGCTTCACTGGAATGTGTGATATTAAAAACTCTACCTCACAGGTTGAATCAACCTGTGATTTAAGAAGTGAGTACTTTTTGTTACAGTGGGTAACTGAGACAGATGTTGGTAGATAACGAAACAGATGCTAAATAATTCTCTTTTTACAAGACATTTATAAAAGAGAAACAAAATTAAATGTCAGAATGATAGAACTACTCTCAGTTCAGAGATATAAACCTCCCCAAACTCATTGAAGTGGAAACAACATCCAGAACAGGTGTTTACGTAAGTGGGAACTTATAACTTATACGTGGAAAAAATATGTTCTTACCAAAATAAGATATACTGAAATATGCCAATTTTCCTTTCATATTTAAAATACATTATGGGGATATTTTAACAGCGGCTACTTTATGATCTCTTTAGGTGGGTGAATTTCAATGAATAAAATTTCAGCATCACACGTAGTAAAACTAAAGAAAAGATGTGCTTATGCATATAGCAAACATAAAAAAATAGTTGTCAAAAGAGAAAAGAAATGCATTATCATCTAAAAAAGTAACAACGTTTTCCTCAAAATAGAAAAGCACATAATTTAACCATGACATTTAGAAACCAGGTTAGAGGAAACTACATACACACACATAATTTTGTGCTGCTGATATTAATATATAATCACCATAAATGATGATGAATAAATGTTTGTGTCTAGTTCTGTATCTGTTTCTTTCTCTCTCTGGAAATTCTCAAATTCTTTAACTAAAGTTGGCGGTGGATTGACTTTTTCCTATGTGTATGGAACGAAGCATAAAGAGAGAAATGAATTCTGCTTTGGATGAATAGATGTAAAGCCTGTCTGATAACCATCTGATTCATGATCATTGCTATATTTTACCTGTTGAATTGATGTGGCTTCTAATCAGGGATCAGGCAATAAAATAAAAGAATATATTTTAAGATGCTTAGAATATGATGCTTAATTACAGTCTAGCTTGCATGATATAAATTATGCTGATTGTCCCTTAGGTCAATTGTTTCTGTCCAAAGAAGTTAGCTGCATAAAAAGACGTAAACATGTATTGCATTGATCATATACCTATAACTTATCTTCATTTAAATTTAATAATAATTATTCTATAAGGAAAATTTTATAAGAAAAATAGTTTTCTATTAGCCATGTTAAGCTTGAATATTTGTATAAATGCCAAAAAGAACTATCTCAAGTACTTGATTTAAAAGTTTCTATATATGTTTCCAAAAGAATCACTAACCTTTGGGCTGAATTTTGCATTAATGTCAACCTGTTCAGTTTTTTGATGAATCAACCTGTTCAGTTTTAGTAAAATGTGTATCTCACTTATTGTCATTTATCACAAATTCATATTGAATACTGAGAGTTATGGAACTATTATTTTAATAACTATTATTTTAATAACTCTACTAGTCAGTAAATTGATTGGAGTCCTCAATATATAAAAGGCTGACTTTAAATAAACTAAGTAGAATATGGTTTTCTTGATTTTCGATCAGTGTTCTTGATTAGGAGATTGGAGATAGGCAATACTATTTTAGTATGCTAATTGAATTAGTTAATTCATTAAATGTTTATTAAATGATGAATATGTGTAAGGTATTGCCCAGGAGCTAGGGATACACTGGACAACAAGGTAAACATTGTTCTTAGATACCTATAATTTAGAGTAAAGTAGAGATAAAAAATATGAAACCAGTATTGCCAGTATTGACAGAAAGCATACTACAGATGCTTGTTCAACTGTGTTCTAAATTATATCTTCTTAGAAAATGTTTTTTTTTCTTTTAATGATTTGTGTCACGTACAAAGTAATTGTGAAAATATTCTGAACAAAAAAAATTAGGGCGTTGTTTATATGTTTGTAACAGAGTGATTGCAGAGGTGAACAAGTCTTCCCTGAAGATATGACACTAAACCAATGAGACTGGTTATAATATAACTGGTTATAATATAATAATGAGACCTGAACAATGAGTATAAAGGATGCAAAGGGAAATAATGGCTCTTCTCATTAAGGAAACAGCATGGTAAGAATCTGGATAGTAGAAGTGAGTCAAGTTCAAAAGTCTTAAGGGTCAGTCAGTGAAGCTCTGGTTTAGCAAACAATCACAGGAGGGTTCTGAACATATTATCCAGGGACTTGTAAGTTATATAAAAACATTTAGAGTTTAGCCTTGGAATAATGGAAAAATCATTGAAAGGAAGCAATGTTTTTTGGTCTGTTTGTTTACATGATCGAAATTCTCTATTTGTTTATAATTTGAAATTGTCTCATTACACACAGTTTAATTCAGTTGACATTAGACTGTTGAGAAAATAATTTCCCATAGCACAAAGCGAGGTATATTATTATGAGATAAGGTGATTATTAGGGCAGTTAAGCCCTAAAAAGAAAGACTTTTCTCAGCTGCAACAATAAGGCTAGGTTGAGAAAAATTACTGCAGTTGCATCTGCAGTTGCATTCTAGAAAGTTAAATTTCTTCGCTCACTTTTCCACTGAGTCACTGTGTTACAGGAAAGTCTAGTGACTTGAGTGTCACAGCTTCTTTATCAAATGTCAATAAAATTAAGATATTTTTAAAGAAACCACAGTGGGTTTAGGCTCCACGTACACTCCTTGTAGACAAACGCTTGCTCACGATCAACTCTCTTCACTATCAAGTCACCATTGTAAATCAATTACACTCCAATAAAGATGTTAAAAAAAAAAAAGTATCCATGTTCTAGTGATGAGAATTAATACCTTTGAGCCTCAAAGAAGTTCATCTGTTTCAGTTGACTCTATGGGGGGCTGCGTAGGAGCATAGCAATGTACCGATGCCTCACCAGTCTGCAAGATGTATTCATTTATAAATGACATCCATACTTATATCAGTTGATTCTCAAAGATCCTGTAAAATAAACAGAGATCAAGTGACTAACAGAGGTTATAGACCCACGAAAATGGGACTTTATATATCTTCTACAATATTTTCATGTTTTTCACATTACTTCCACATTTTTCACAGTCTCTATAATCCATTTGACCCCAAACACATTTACTTTTAGGGTGACATAATACCCTATTATTGGCGAGATGGATTTAGTCAATGGTTTTATAACTCAAGCAATAGGGCAGAGATTAATTTTTATTCCTAAAACCTAACCCTTAAAAGTTTCTTGCTCACTTTCCTGACATAATGACAACCAATGAAGCATTTGCTTCTTAATCTAGCCTACAAATTAAATGTATTTTTGGTGGTCTAGCACTTATAGATGATGAAAAGTTACTCAGCGTAACCCATATAATTGCTCTGACTTAAACACGACACTCTAGGTAGAAAATAAATTCAAAATGCAATAATTGAGGCTCAATATCCATAGCAACCTTGTAAAGTAAAAACCTTTAAGTAAATAAATCAATAGCAGCATTTAAAATAAGGAGTGTTAGGGGAAAATTGACTTTCTGATTCACCTCATTATAGTAGAAACACTGCCTGTCTACACACATACATTCACCGGAGTGTAGATGTGGGTCAATTTGACTTTAAAATGTAAGGTATAGGACAAAAGTACTCAGATACATGATAAATGACATGAATACAAAGTATAAAAGTATGATATACCTGCTGGATATCAACAAACCATTAAACATTCAAAAAAGTTTAGGATACAAAATCAAGTTTACTTTAAGGCAAATGATAGGAAACTGTTATCTGATAACACGACTTTAATATTATGATTGTACAAGCAAGGATAATACTTATTCTAAAAAAAATAGTGAAATTAAAGGAGGATTCTATGCATAAATAAAACTTAGAAATATTATAATCCCAAACAAACCTCCAAATGAGTTATCGCAAACCAAACCTGATTTCCTAAAACATGGGCAGCAAATTAAAACATTTTAAAAAATACTCCATAAGCAAAAAGGGATGTTTCTAGTTTTCTCAAGCAAAATTCAATTAAAATTAGCCTTTCACGGGTTTAAGCATTCCCTTCATTTAACTGGATGTTTAGAACTGCCCAAATGGGCACTGGAAGGCCCTTCATGCAGTGATCCTAGCCTTTGTGCAAACTAACTCCTGAAAGCCATCTCTAGTCTCACATCTGGAGGCATGGTGGCTGGAGAATAAGCCACCATCCCCAAACTCTGATGGAACAGAATCCACTGACATTGTCCTGCACTATCCCAACACCTTGAGATGATGTCTTCCTTAAATATTCACAGGGATGTACTGTTCTCTACTCACATGTTAGTAAAGGTGAAGGACAGCAAGCAATATGTAAAGTCCACACCCTCTATTCAACTTTTTTCTGAGTTCCTTTCAAATTCCCCATTCACCGTAGACAGGTGTGTGTGTGTGTGTGTGTGTGTGTGTGTGTAGAAAACTTCTTGTTGAAGAAAAGTTGTCAACCTCCATACTGTTTTCCAGATCTACTATATATACCAAGTCCTGGACCCACCAGACAATATAAATTTACCTCTCTGTTGTCTCCTTCCCTTGTAGTTGGAAGTAGTCCGCCTTTCTTTGTGACAATGTAAGCTAAGGATGGAGAAGGAAGGCTGTAAATGGAGAGGTTGTTAAGAGGAAAAAAAATAACATACACATGCATATCAAGTAACCTTTAATATCTTCACACCACATGTTAAATATAAAACTGGATATTAATCCCTCATGTTTAGAAGTCTTATTTAATAACATGAATAAATTAACATTAAAATTCTACAAATCAGTAAGGCCATTCTAAACACATTTAAGAACATATGGATTATGTTTCATTGATGAAAACAAATCAGCTATGTTTTGTTTTAATAACTGTTTTCTACTTCACTTATTCTTTACTTCTTTTGATTTTGAGCATAACGGATTATTTTTGAGAAATTATTATTACTATTTTCATTTACTTTTCCTGGTGAAAATAAATTGATTTTAAGCAGAGATTTATTTTTGGATCAATGACTTTGGGGGTAATCAATATAACTGTGCATAAAAAACTCTATTAAAAAATTCTGCTTTACAACAAAAGTGGCAACATAATTATCCCCAAATATATTCGCCATTATATTAAAATTAAACTTTCATTTTAATGATTATTTGGCACACATAAATCACATGATGTGTACACACGAATGAAAATATAAAAGCAGTATTAATTATACAGTAGTTATATAAACATGTGCATAAACATAATACACATTCACACATACATATATGTCCAATATATGAAAACACAGTATATTTTGTGTGATGAAATTATTGATCCCCCAAACTGCTAATTCTTATTTGCTTTGCTGATATTGTACCATATTGACATAATATATTGAAACAAACCCTGAATTTTTGTAAAGATATGACTATCCAGGAGTGAGCTTATAACTTATTCTCAGAAATATTGCTTATGTTTACTCAACTGATTTTTTTCTTACCTGAACAATAGGTGTTTACTAGGTGTTTCCTTCCTTCCTTCCTTCCTACAAAGTACCTATTGACTCATTACAGAAATTATATATATATATATATATATATATATATATATATATATATATATATATAAAGCCGGGGTGGTGGAGGAGGGATAAATAATATGTTTATTTTTGTCTCCAAGCCTAATACCTGAAGATACATATACAGTTGTCTTCTTTTTAGTATGATGTGATCCTTGATCTTTGACTATCACATGCTTGCTCTTCGTATATGAGAATTGGGTCTATGCACTACGGAAGCTCTACTTTTCAACCCAGGCCCAGCTCCACTTTGGTTAGGTTAAATTTTTTCAAGTCTTAGCAAACAGTTGCCTTAATTTTATAGTCACTAATAAATTTGTATATTTCCATCACTTTTGTGGTAATGACCTCAGGGAAGGAAATGACCTTAGATTATCGGCTACTTGAGAAAATGCTCACTTCTCTGGAATTTTAGTTCATCAACTCTTGTTTCTTTCATGGCTCTTTGGTGCATTAAAATTATGATACTGGTAACTTATCTATCTTTCCTAGCAAGGATGGAAGTTCCCTGATAATCAGTAAGGAATTAATTGTGTGTAAATATTAGAGTTACATATGGAGATGAACTGCTCTTATGAAGAAATCTGTTCAATACTGGTCAATTCTTAAGAGTCAAAGAGTAGAATTAGGGGGAATGGAGAATCTATCTAGATGACCCTAAATATTTCATGACCATGGGGAGTATAAGAAGCATGCGATTAAAGCAATATAACGCCACTTCAAAGACCTCCTTTGGGTCATTTTCACCAGTTGCCTATTTGTAAAGCTTTCTTGTCTAAGGAAAAACATGTCTCTGTACTCAAATCCCCATTCTATTAAAAACTAGTTCTATGCTATTGAGAAAATGATTGAATATATCAGACTCTCAATTTAGTCATCTGAAAATTCGTAATGATCAGCTCTTTCCTACTTGGATTGGTTAATAAGTTACCTAAACACTTAGTGTTTAAGACAATAAATCAAAACGATATTTCAGAGTTTCTATGGGCAGAAATTAGGGTGCAGTTTAGCTGGGTGGTTTTGAATCGAGGTTTCTCCTGGGACTGCAGACTAGATTTTTTTTTTTAACATCTTTATTGGAGTATAATTGCTTTACAATGATGTGTTAGTTTCTGCTTTATAACGAAGTGAATCAGCTATACATATACATATATCCCCATATCTCCTCCCTCTTGCGTCTCCCTCCCACCCTCCCTATCCCACCCCTCTAGGTGGTCACAAAGCACCGAGCTGATCTCCCTGTGCTATGTGGCTGCTTCCAACTAGCTATCTATTTTACATTTGGTAGTATATATAAGTCCATGAAAGACTAAAACAAATACCGTATGCTAACACATATATATGGAATCTAAAAAAAACAAACAAAAAAATGGTTCTGAAGAACCTAGGGGTAGGACAGGAATAAAGACGCAGACATAGAGAATGGACTTGAGGACACAGGGAGGGGGAAGGGTAAACTGGGACGAAGTGAGAGTTGCCGACTAGATTTTGAGTGGGGCTTCTATCATCTGAATGCTTATCTAGGGCCAGCATACTCACTACCAAGACTGCTCAATCACATGCTTGACAAGCTGATTCTTGCCAGGAGGACTCACTTACTGACTAGTAATCTGGATTTCTTCACAGGGCTGCATAAATATCCTCATAACATTGTAGATCACTTCCCCCAGAGCAAGTGTTCCAATGGAATTTAAAGCAAAAGCCTCAATATCTTTTACGCCTTGGCCTTGGGAGTCACATGACATCATTTCCAATGTATCCCACTGCTTATACGGGCCAAACCCAATCCTTAGGGGATTACCTAAAATTGAGAATACCCAGAGTCAGGGATCATTCAGTACTACACTGTCCAACTCAGGTAATGGTTGTGAGATCCAAATGTGTTGATAAATTTGGAATACGCTGAATTGGTAAATTTTCCATGCCAATAATGACTAGGGTACCAGAGAAGAAAGTATATATATGAATATATATAGTATAAAGTACTGCATATAGTGATATTTCCACATATATGTTAATATTATTATGATAAAATAAATGCCATTCTTAAACCATCTCCTCACATTTTTAAAATACTTATTTCTTCCTTTTATAATTATTACTCTTTCACTCATTCATTCATTCACTTACTTACAGCTCTTTTTTGAGTGTCAGTTATGTTTCTGAAATGTGCCTGATGCTGGTAATTTAGTGTAATCAAAGAGAATTTGTCCAGGCCTCCATAATGTTTAATGTCCCAGAGTCATTCAATATTATGTGCTGGTGATTTATAAATGGTTACTTTTGAGTTAAAAACTCTCTTTAAATCAACAGATGCCATGTATTCATAATATATATATATAAAACATTGTATATTATATAATAAAGGCAAACAGATGCCCTTACTGTTTGGTGAATAAATTGATATTATCCCCCAAAATAAGTAAGGTAGGGGTTTTTACTGATGGGCTAAAATTCCCAAAGAATCTAGATACTGATCAAATAATTTCCTTAATGAAGTAGATAAGACAAAAATCATTGGTATTGGAGGAATAAAAAAAAAAGCAAAAAGCAATGCTCTGGTTTTATACCTCTCCCCTTGCTAAATCCTTAAGTATGAGTGGTAGGTTTCCAAACAACTTAGAAGCTGTCACATGGTGAGGCTTCTGGTCCTTGAGCCCCAGAGAATACTCAGAGACCAGCAAGAGAGTGTTCACGCCACTCAAGCCAAAGTGATGGGGAAAAGCAGATCCAGGTTGAGTTTTTGAGAAAGGGAATTGTTATTTTCATATGCTACATATTTAAAAATTCCTTTTTTGAATACATTTATTTTTTTGAATCCTTGCATTAAAAGAGGTAACAAAAAGATTAGGATGATCTAATCTGTTCCAATGTTTAGACATCCTCAGGGGTAATGAGAGATGAGGTCATTCCAATGGAGACAATAGTCTACAACATCTATTACTTGGAACACATGTATGTGGATGTGATGAAATGAGTATTATACCAAAAAAGTTTTTTGAAAGTAATTTTTCTTAATGGGAAAATTATAAGGAAAAGAAAAACAGAATTTGAGAAACAGAAATGAGTCTTTTTTAGTTTCTTATCTCTTGGAAACCTATAATTCCAAATGGTTTTCAAACAGATGAAAATTCTGTTTTCATCTGTTTCATCTGTTTTCATCTGTTTGAAAGCAATTGTTTATTTTTTCAAAAGGTAAGAAAGAAAAACAAAACATTCCGTAAGCATATCTGAAATATATACTAGAATGCAAAGCCCAGAAACCGTGCTTTTAGTTTGAAAATTTATCCAGTTCTGAAGTTTTTTTATGTTTTCCATTTTCTAATAACCCCTCTAATTACAAAATGTCATTGATTTTAAATATACTATAGTTTGGAAAATTCCATTCAGCTGGTACTTCTGTTTACCATTAATATATTATTCATTGCAGATATCACCATTATATGAAGCACATATTAATTAATTCTCCATTTTAATTAATCAATTTAAATTAATTCTCCACAGCAATTCTCTATTTTAACCATATAAATCACTTAAAATTTGTATGCATCATTTCAAGTTTGATAAAATTATGTTTGCTATTTTTAAATAGCATTATTTTATTCTAGTTATAAATTAAATATATGAGCAATGTTGAAAATTTGCAAATACAGAAAACCAAATGAATAAAAATCTCTTATATGACTGTTAATCTTCATATATTAGTGTACCTGATTTCTGTTGAAGTAACCCATTATGGGATTCAAATGAAATTGGCTCTAACTCCATCAGTATCTTTTGTTGTTTCTCCTCTTCAGCTCCAAAACCAAGAGCATTATCTATACAATGCATCCCAATGTGCAGCAAGGTTTTTTGAAAGCCTTTGCCAATGAGAGCTTACATCGTGGTTCCACGTGGAAAACAACAAAAGTTGAATACTACACCCGAGTACTTGAGATATTTTGTGTATTCAAAACGACACTAATTCTACTTTTAAAAGACAGATCACTTTTCCATACTTTGTGCTTTTGCAAGAATACATAGTTGACAGAGATATTGATATTCAAGTCTTTCCCTATTTTTTTCATACCCTTTAGCATTGAGAATGGAAAGTGACAGATTAGCTATTTATTATATCACTATATAATTTACTATATCACTAATAAGACATATTTGCATAAGTTTTATTTCTGGGCTCGCTATTCTGTTCCACTGATCTCTGTGTCTGTTTTTATGCCAATACCATAATGTTTTATTATCATAGCTCCATAATATGGCTTGAAATCAGGAAGTGTGAAACCTCCAGCTTTGTTCTTCTTTTTAAAGATTAATTTAGGTAATCGGGGTCTTTTGTAGTTCCATAAAAATTTTAGGATTGTTTGTTCTATTTCTGTAAAAAACACCGTTTGAATTCTGATAGGGATTGCATTGAGTTTGTACATTGCTTTGGGTATCATGTACATTTTAACAATATTAATTCATCTAATCCATGAGCATGGAATATATTTCCATTCACTTGTGTCTTCTTCAATTTCTTTCATCAAACATCAATCTTATAATTTTCATTGTACAGGTCTTTCACCTCTTTGGTTAAATTTATTTATTTATTTCAATACTTTTAGTGGTGTATTTAAACATACAGAATCATTTTGATAAGCTTTACTATAGAATATATCATTTTAAAAATTTTTGTTATTTTTCCTTGGTTTCCTGCTTATAAAATAATTCTGTATTTTTGGGGTCAGATAATTAAATACTTAATGATTTATCCTTCTTTGCTTAATATCTTACTCTATTTGAAATAATTTACTACATGTTATAAAAATAATGAATGTCAAGCAGGGTTAAGGACAAACACCATAAATGATATGCTGCAGGTTCAGAAAAGAAAAGAAAGGAAGATAAACAAATATAACAAAACATAAACAGACCCACAGATACATAGAACAAACTAGTGGTTGCCAGAAAGGAGGAGGAGTAGGGGGATGAGTAAAATACATGAAGAGGATTAAAAGGTACAAAACACCAGATATGTGTGTGTATATATATATATATATATATATATATATATATGTCACAGGGTGTAATGTACAGCACAGGGAATATAGTCAATAATAATAACTTTGTGTGGTACATGATCTATAAAAATATTGATTTCCTATGTTGTATATGTGAAACTAATATAATATTATATGTCAACTATACCTCTAGTAGAAAAAATAAAAAGGAAAGAAAAGAAATGCAAAGATGTAAAGAAAAAAAGATAAAAATTTACAGGCATAGGTCTATGAGGATTCTAGAACCTTGGTGATTCCCAAGACTCTTGACTTCTCATAACTTGGTAGACTTGGACCAGGGAGACTGATTGGGTTATGCTCTAGGAGAGGGACATTAACTACACTTGCATAGGGAGGGAAAGTAGAAAAATAGACTAAGACAGAAGACACTGAGCTTTGCAATCAAGGTTACAGTCTTGGTGTGAAAATCATGCAGTTTTCATTTAGATGTTAAATCCTTGGCAAGTTTGCACATCAGCATTGGGTTCAGCCAGAGGTCAAGGAGCCTTAGCTGGTGAGGCACTTCATTGCTAGGCTACTTGAAGGAAAACAGCCAGAGACATCCTGGGCAAATGTTGCTTTTTTTCATGACAGTGGTTCCAATGTGATGTTCCTTCCAACTCTTAACTGATTTCTCCAGACCATTTACTTATTTTTAAAATCAGTTCCTTTTCTTGAAATGTGATTTAAAGTCATTCACAAAATGTGTATATGCCCATACTTATGTGTATTAAAATATTTGGGAGAGGAGGAGAAGACTAATCTATTCTATCTGATCCGTACCATTGTAATACGGTCTTAAGCAGTGTATATTCATAACGAGTGTCATTATCTGATGCGACATGCTTTCCCTTTATCTCTTTCATTATTTAGAATTTCTGAAATTATTGATAGTTCTTTATTTTATCAGATGGAGTTACTTCCTGACAGAGTATTCTAATTCACTTGAGAATATTTTACTAGTAAAAGTTATATGCTCAGGACCAATTTGGGTAGCAAAATGCTAATTGAGGACAATGTACTGAAGTTCTGTTATTACAAGTAATGCACATTTCACACTATATCTAGGGCTTTTCATCCTAGACATTGTGGCAGTTCAACAAGATTTGTTGAGAAAAAAAAATATGTAATTTTGGCCTACGGGTTAAAACATAGGAGAGGGTAGTTTAAAGGATGAGTGAATTTAGAAGAGAGAACTAAAATCCCCAAATCATACGGAACACAGTTCAGGATGACAGACTATATTAATGTGCTTATGTTAGTTCCCTTGAAGAACCTCACTGAAATTCTAAAAACAGGGAATGGTATTAATAGTAGACCAAAAAAAAAAGAAAGAAAAAGAAAGCTAACATTTTTTTATTATGAATGAAAAATAAGATTGATAGAAAAAGTTGATGTCAACCTAATGTAGACTGAAGAGGGGCTGTTACAGAAATGATGATGATGATAATGATGACATTTCAAGTTGAATCCTGGAAAAATCATAGACTCATTGAGCAGACTGATATGAGAAAGACCATGCTTATATTAATGGGATTATTTATGGAAGGATAAAATGATGTGTGTCATTGCCTTAATTAGTGCACAAGGAGTGATTAAAAGAAGAATCTGGCCTGCAGATACGCTTATGGGCTCAGGTGGAAGATTATCTCCTCAAATGAAGAATGTGCTATGGGAGAATCCTAAAAATGATAGAGGGAGACAAGCCTGCTCCCCTATGATGTAGAAAGCTACATGCTCCCAACCAAACAATGACAAAGAGCCAGACTAATGACAAATTCAGAAATTTGTTTCAAACACTTTGGAAAGTAGACTGTAACCAAGTAGCTCAAAATCTAAGGAGAGTTGGTGCCTGCAGGAAGAAAGGAGACACAAGTACATGCTCACCTGGGGTGAACATAACTGAACACCAATAAAAAGAGTTTATCTTGAATATCTGAAAAGTTAGTGTGGTCCGGTGCAAATGGATAAGACAATGTGAAACCCCCAGGGGCTGCAGAGATTAGAAATGTACAGAGGAATTCCACAAAGCACTCATGAGATGAGAAAGAATCCGGAAGTATCTATTCTAGTGAAGAATTTGGGGGAGGGAGGGAAATAGCAGCAGTTCAGGAGAGCTAAGAAACCATGCCTAGATCCTTCTTTCACTTTTCCACTACAGAATAAATGCACTGCTGCCCTTAAGGCACTGGTGAAAATGGACTGGAGCTGGAAGAAGACAGCAGGGGAGCTTGGGGCGGGGGGGGGTGCAAAATTAGTACTGAATCCACAACTAGAACCAGGAAACCATAGGAAAACAGAGATCACACTCTCAAAATCCAGGGACATGCATATACCTACAACGAAGTCATTGTCAGAATAACATAGATACCTACCAACATCCACAGACTAGCAAAAATGCTTTGGAGAGAAATTAATGGGAGAATTCAGCTGGGAACTGGCTAGAGAGAAACAAGCAGACAGAAACCCTCTGTGATCAGATTTGCATCCAAGTTCCCGACAGTGTAAATCTTCTGAATATCCTCAGCTCACTTTTTCGAGGTTCTTTGCTCCCAGGTAGTTTAATCACTCTGGACATCCTTTTAAGTATTTTGATTGCTTTTATAAATGTCACTCTTCAAAGGAGTTGCATTTTTTCTAGTTTTTTTTAATGAAACTCTTGTTCTGCTACGAATTATTCCAGCATGTTTGCAAGCAGGGGTCTTGGAACATGATTTAAAATCTAGCACAATTTACATTTTCCTTGCCATTATTTCTCATATCATTTGTTTTATTGGTTATATAATTTATTTTGCCTTCTGGCTTACTTTAGAATTATCTGACCTATCATTTTCTTTCATTTTATTTTTAATATATAGACCATGCTTTTTTGTCCCATATACTATTTCATTCAAAAAATGTGTATGGGGATTTCCTATTTTATTGGAAGCAGTGTTAAATAAAATACAGTTGTTTCACTAGTAAAGCTTCATTCTAGGGGCAAAGAACAAGCAATGCAAAAATAAAAATTTTATGTTCCCACACAACATTTTGGGGATAAATACCTATTTAAAATGCATGAGGTTATTGAAGAGCACTTTCACAGATATCAGGGAAACAAATTTTAAATTTGTAAATCTTTATTCTAAAACATTAAGGAAGTTTTTTATAACCTGTGCAAGGTCATTAAAAACCAGTATGCTACACTCCTCAAAAGATTGTTTCAAAATAAGAATAGCAAAAACATATCATTGCTTTTTCTTCCTTTAAAAAAGTATTTGTTAAAGGTCATTTTTAATCACTCAAATAAAAAAAATTGAAAGACCTAGAGAGATAGTTACATAAAGATGATACACTATTTCTTCAAGCCATTGACACATCCAAGGATTCTGTAACATTCATTACACATAGTAATAAGCTACAGAGATATGTATATATTTTTTCCCCCACAGTTATTAAATAAATTCAAAAATAATAAATTAAAAGCAGAAAATCCAGCAGGATGGGATGACAGCAGCAGACAGGCAACATTAGGTAACAAAGTCAGGCATGGAGTGTTGTGCGTGGCGTGTCTCCTCACAGCATGCCAGCTAAGGTGTTAACACAGCCTTTTTGCACCAGAAACTCTGGTCTGAGGTGCCAGGTGCAACACCCTGTGAGCCAGTGAAAACAGACTAAGCACAAAGGAAAAGAAAAAGGTGAGTTTTATCCAATCAGTTGAAGTTCTTCACAGAAAAAAGGCTGACCTTCTCCCACCCACCTCCACCAACAAAGAAAGAGAAAGAGGGAATTCTGTTAGCAAATGCCCTTTGTACTTAAACTGCAGCATCAACTCTTCCTTGAGTCTTCAACATGAGAGCCTGAGATGCCAGTCTTCACAATCTGACCGTGGCTGACCGTGGGTAACCAAAACTGCAGAGAGCCAAACCACAGATCCTTCATATTGCATGCCTGGAGGCTATAACCAGATTTCACCAGTGAGGAAGTGTGGTTAGCCTGGGGTCTCCATCTTCAACAGAAATGATCCAGATAAACTCTTCTTTCAAGCAGAGTTTGGGCTAGACTGCAGCCGTGTGGCTGAGAGAGTCTTGGAGCTCCTGCCTGATGTCAGGCCAGAGGCTCTGAGGTGAGAGAGCATGTTCAGGACATTGGACAACCAGAGACCTTCCAGCCCCACGTAATATCAATAGGCAAGAGATCTCCCAGAGATCTCCACCCCAACGCTAAGACCCAGCTCCACCGAACAAACAGCAAGCTCCAGTGCTGGAAGACCCATGCTAAACTACTAGTAAGACAGGAACACAGCCCCACCCATTAGCAGAGAGGCTGCCTAAAATCATACTAAGTTCACAGACACCCCAAAACACAACGCCAGACATGGTCCACCCCACCAAAAAGACAAGATCCAGCCCCACTCACCAGAACACAGGCACCAGTCCCCTCCACTAGGAAGCCTACACAAGCCACTGAACACACCTCACCTACTGGGGGCAGACACCAAAATCAAAAGGAACTATGAACCTGCAGCCTGTGAAAAGGAGACCCCAAACACAGTGTTAACAAAATGAGAAGACAGAGAAATATGCAGCAGAGGAAGGAGCAAAGTAAAAACCTACCAGACCAAACAAATGAAGAGGAAATAGGCAGTCTACCTGAAGAAGAATTCATAGTAATGATAGTAAAGGTGATCCAAAATCTTGGAAATAGAATGGAGAAGATACAATAAAGGTTTAACATGGACCTAGAAGAACTAAAGAGCAAACAAACAATGATGAAAAACACAATAAATGAAATAAAAATTCTCTAGAAAGAATCAATAGCAGAATAACTGAGACAGAAGAAAGGATAAGGGACCTGGAAGAAAAAATAGTGGAAATAACTACGACAGAGCAGAATAAAGAAAAAAGATTGAAAAGAATTGAGGACAGTCTCAGAGACTTCTGGGACAACATTAAATGTACCAACATGCAAATTATAGGGGTCCAAGAAGAAAAAGAGAAAAAGAACGGCTCTGAGAAAATATCTGAAGAGAATTATAGTTGAAAATTTCCCTAACATGGGAAAGGAAATATCAGTGAAGTCCAGGAAGTGCAGAGAGTCCCATACAGGATAAATCCAAGGAGAAACATGCCAAGACACATATTAAACAAACTATCAAACATTAAATACAAAGAAAAAATATTAAAAGCAGCAAGGGAAAAGCAACAAATAACATACAAGGGAATCCCCATAAGGTTAACAGCTGATCTTTCAGCAGAAACTCTCCCTTTCAGCAGAAGGGAGTGGCAGGACATATTTAAAGTGATGAAAGGGAAAAACCTACCACCAAGATTACTCTACCCAGCAAGGATCTCATTCAGATTTGACAGAGAAATTAAAACCTTTACAGACAAGCAAAAGTTAAGAGAATTCAGCACCACCAAACCAGCTTTACAACAAATGCTAATGGAACTTCTCTAGGCAGGAAACACAAGAAAAGGAAAAGACTACAAAAACAAACCCAAAACAATTAAGAAAGTGGTAATAGGAACATACATATCAATAATTACCTTAAATGTAAATGGATTAAATGCTCCAACCAAAAGTCATAGACTGGCTGAATGGATACAAAAACAAGACCCATATATATGCTCTCTACAAGAGACCTACGAAGGCATACAGACTGAAAGTGAGGGCATGGAAAAAGATATTCCATGCAAATGGAAACCAAAAGAAAGCTGGAGTAGCAATTCTCATATCAGACAAAATAGACTTAAAAAAAAGACTATTACAAGAGACAAAGAAGGACACTACATAATGATCCAGGGATTAATCTAAGAAGAATATATAACAATTGTAAATGTTTATGCACCCAACATAGGAGCACCTCAATACATAAGGAAAATGCTAACAGCCATAAAAAGGGGAAATTGACAATAACACAATCATAGTAGGGTACTTTGTCAACTTTCACCAATGGACAGATCAGCCAAAATGAAAATAAATAAGGAAACACAAATTTTAAATGACACATTAGACAAGATGGACTTAATTGATATTTATAGGACATTCCATCCAAAAACAACAGAATACACTTTCTTCTCAACTGCTCATGGAACATTCTCCAAGATAGATCATATCTTGGGTCACAAATCAAGCCTTGGTAAGTTTAAGAAAGTTGAAATCATATCAAGTATCTTTTCCGACCACAATGCTACAAGACTAGATATCAATTACAGGAAAAAAAACTAAAAAATAAAAACACATGGAGGCTAAACAATACACTACTGAATAACCAAGAGATCATTGAAGAAATCAAAGAGGAAATCAAAAACAACCTAGAAACAAATGACATTGAAAACACGATGACTCAAAACCTATGGGATGCAGCAGAGACAGTTCTAAGAGGGAAGTTTATAGCAATACAATCCTACCTCAAGAAACAAGAAAAAGCCCAAATAAACAACCTAACCTTACACCTAAAGCAATTACAGAAAGAAGAAAAAAAGAAACCCCAAAGTTAGCAGAAGGAAAGAAATCATAAAGATCAAATCAGAAATAAATGAAAAAGAAATGAAGAAAACGATCACAAAGATCAGTAAAACTAAAAGCTGGTTCTTTGAGAAGATAAACAAAATGATAAACCTTTAGCCAGACTCATCAGGAAAAAAGGAGAGAAGACTCAAATCAACAGAATTAGAAATGAAAAAAGAGATGTAACAACTGACACTGCAGAAATAAAAAGGATCATGAGAGATTACTATAAGCAACTATATGACAAAAAAATGGACAACCTGGAAGAAATGGACAAATTCTTAGAAAAGCACAACATTTTGAGACTGAACCAGGAAGAAATAGAAAATATAAACAGACCAATCACAAGCACTGAATTGAAACTGTGATTAAAAATCTTCCAAAAAAAAAAAGCCCAGGACCAGGTGGCTTCACAGGTGAATTCTATCAAACATTTAGAGAAGAGCTAACACCTATCTTTCTCAAACTCTTACAAAATATAGCAGAGAGAGGAACACACTCAAACTCATTCTACAAGACCACCACCACCCCGATACAAAGATGTCACAAAAAAAGAAAACTACAGGCCAATATCACTGATGAACATAGATGTAAAAATCCTCAAGAAAATACTAGCAAACAGAATCCAACAGCACATTAAAAGGATCATACACCATGATAAAGTGGGGTTTATCCCAGGAATGCAAGGATTCTTCAATATATGCAAATCAATCAATGTGATAAACCATATTAACACACTGAAGGAGAAAAACCATACGATTATCTCAGTTGATGCAGAAAAAGCTTTTGACAAAATGCAACACTCATTTATGATAAAAACTCTTCAGAAGGTAGACATAGAGGGAAGAACCTCAACATAATAAACCCCATATATATACAAACCCACAGCCCACATCTTTCTCAATGGTGAAAAACTGAAACCACTTCCTCTAAGATCAGGAACAAGACAAGGTTGCCCACTCTCACCATTATTATTCAACACAGTTTTGGAAGTTTTAGCCACGGCAATCAGAGAAGAACAAGAAATTAAAGGAATCCAAATCAGAAAAGAAGAAGTAAAACTGTCACTGTTTGCTGATGACATGATACTATACAGAGAGAATCCTAAACATGCTACCAGAAAACTACTAGAGCTAATCAATGAATTTGGTAAAGTATCAGGGTTCAAAATTAATGCACAGAAATCTCTTACATTTCTATACACTAACGACAAAAATTCTGAAAGAGAAATTAAGGAATCACTCCCATTTACCATTGCAACAAAAAGAATAAAATACCTATGAATAAACCTACCTAAGGAGACAAAAGACCTGTATCCAGAAAACTATAAGACATTGATGAAAGAAATCAAAGATGATATAAACAGATGGAGAGACATACCATGTTCTTGGATTGGAAGAATCAACATTGTGAAA
This sequence comes from Eubalaena glacialis, assembly GCF_028564815.1. Taxonomy (NCBI): domain Eukaryota; kingdom Metazoa; phylum Chordata; class Mammalia; order Artiodactyla; family Balaenidae; genus Eubalaena; species Eubalaena glacialis. The sequence continues at coordinate 21,956,072 of NC_083721.1, forward strand.
CGGACTATACTACCCAAAGCAATCTACAGATTCAATGCAATCCCTATCAAACTACCAATGGCATTTTTCACATTACTAGAACAAAAAAAATCATAATTTGTATGGAAACACAAAAGACCCCGAATAGCCAAAGCAATCTTGAGAAAGAAAAACGGAGCTGGAGGAATAAGGTTCCCTGACTTCAGACTACACTGCAAAGCTACAGTAGTCAACAAAGTATGATACTGGCACAAAAACAGAAATATAGATCAATGGAACAGGATAGAAAGCCCAGAGATAAACCCACGCACATATGGTCACCTTATCTTTGATAAAGGAGGCAAGAATATACAATGGAGAAAAGACAGCCTTTCAATAGTGGTGCTGGGAAAACTGGACAGTTACATGTAAAAGAATGAAATTAGAACACTCCCTAACACCATACACAAAAATAAACTCAAAATGGGTTAAAGACCTAAATGTAAGGCCGGACTCTATAAAACTCTTAGAGGAAAACATAGGCAAAACACTCTATGACATAAATCACAGCAAGATCCTTTTTGACCCACCTCCTAGAGAAATGGAAATAACAAAAATAAACAATTGGGACCTAATGAAACTTAAAAGCTTTTGCACAGCAAAGGAAACCATAAACAAGACGAAGAGACAACCCTCAGAATGGGAGAATATATTTGTAAACAAAGCAACTGTCAAAGTATTAATCTGCTAAATATACAAGCAGCTCATGCAGCTCAATATCAAAAGAACAAACAACCCAATCCAAAAATGGGCAGAAGACCTAAATAGACATTTTTGCAAAGAAAATATACAGATTGCCAACAAACACATGGAAGGATGCTCAACATCACTAATTATTAGAGAAATGCAAATCAAAACTACAATGAGGTATCACCTCACACCAGTCAGTATGGCCATCATCAAAAAATCTACAAACAATAAATGCTGGAGAGGGTGTGGAGAAAAGGGAACCCTCTTGCACTGTTGGTGAGAATGTAAATTAATACAGCCACTATGGAGAACAGTATGGATGTTCTTTAAAATACTAAAAATAGAACTACCATATGACCTAGCAATCCCACTACTGGGCATATACTCTGAGAAAACCATAATTCAAAAAGTCATGTACCACAATGTTCATTGCAGCGTTATTTACAATAGCCAGGACATGGAAGCAATTTAAGTTTCCATTGACAGATGAATGGATAAAAAAGATGTGGCATATATATACAATGGAATATTACTCAACCATAAAAAGAAATGAAATTGAGTTTTTTGTACTGAGGTGGATGGACCTAGAGTCTGTCATACAGAGTGAAGTAAGTCAGAAAGAGAAAAACAAATACCGTATGCTAACACATATATATGGAATCTAAAAAAAAAAAAAAAAAGGTTCTGGAGAACATATGGGCAGGACAGGAATTTAGATGCATACGTAGAGAATGGACTTGAGGACAAGTGGAAGGGGAAGGGGAAGCTGGGACGAAGTGAGAGAGTGGCATGGACTTATATATACTACCAAATGTAAAATAGGTAGCTTTTGGGAAGCAGCTGCATAGCACAGGGAGATCAGCTCAGTGCTTTGTGACCACCTAGAGAGGTGGGATAGTGAGGGTGGGAGGGAGATGCAAGAGGGAGGAGATATGGGGATATATGTATGTATAGCTGATTCACTTTGTTATAAAGCAGAAACTAACACGCCGTTGTAAAGCAATTATACGCCAATAAAGATGTTAAAAAAAAACGCAAAAACCGAAATTGAGTTATTTGTAGTGAGGTGGATGGACTTACATTCTGTCATACAGAGTAAAGTAAGTCTGAAAGAGAAAAACAAATACTGTATGCTAACACATATATATGGAATCTAAAAAAAAAAAAAAAGTGGTTATGAAGGAACTAGGAGCAGGACAGGAGTAAAGACGCAGACATAGAGAATGGACTTGAGGACACGGAGAGGGGGAACGGTAAGCTGGGACAAAGTGAGAGAGTAGCATGGACATATATACACTACCAAATGTAAAATAGATAGCTAGTGGGAAGCAGCTGCATAGCACAGGGAGATCAGCTCGGTGCTTTGTGACCACCTAGAGGGGTTGGATAGGGAGGGTGGGAGGGAGACTTAAGAGGGAAGGGATACGGGGATATATGTATACATATAGCTGATTCACTTTGTTATACAGAAGGAACTAACACAACACTGTAAAGCAACTATACTCCAATAAAAATGTTAAATAATAAAAAACAAAGCAACAATGTCAGGCACAGCCACAGTTAGGGATAGAGTTTGAGTTGAGACCTGAGTGACAGTAAGTAGCCCTTCTAGGAGTTGAGAGCGGGGTTTGTAGGGAGTGGCAAGAGCAAGTACCAATACCAATACCAGGGGCAGGGATAAGCTTGGAAAGTTCAAATATACTGAAGAAAACTAATGTGGCTGGCTTATGGTAAGACGGATTAGTTGTTGGTAGAGAGAAAAAGAGATAATTATCCTGCATTACTGTGCTCTGATCTGACCCCTGCTAACTTCTCCAACCGTGTGTCCTACCATTCTCTTCCCTGCTTCTTGCATATGTCTGTCATCTCTGTTCATGTCACTCAAGCAAAAATGCTAGGCATCTTGAAATTCTCACATTCTCCCCCTCTGCTCCCAGCTCTATCAATTAGTGACTCATTTTCTCCACTGTGACCTCTGATTCTCATCTATATGAATGCTTCTCCAATTTCCATCTTGTTTCTCAAGATGGAACACGATCATTGTGAGATTTATCCCATTTGCTCATAGGGTTCCACTTAACTGAGAAGGAAGCTTTTTCATTCCTAAGGTATCTCACATTTGAAACATCAACATCTGATGAGAACTTATGAATTACTAGAAACTGTTCAAAGCACCTCACCTTTATTAAGATCTTTAATCTTCTTGATATCTCAAAGTGTTAAATGTAATTAATATACATATATCACAGATGAGGAATCTGAGGTGCAAGGATGCGAACTTATTTTCCAAAATTCATACAACGAGTGAGGGATGCAGCCAAGATTTAGAACAAGATACCTTACTCTAGGCCCCATGATTTTGATCAATACACCTTAACTCCTTTCCCTTGCTGCATGCTTCTACCTTACCCCCAAGCAAGTTTTAGCCATAAAATAAAGGAAACATAAGAAAAAAGTGTCATTTCTAATGGAGATTCTGGTTAGCTTGCTTTGCTGAGGTCAATTAAAAAGTTCAAATGTGTAATTAATCGTAATTTAGTATGCAACATATTTAGTCTATGGGATAAGAGTGATTTTGATGATTGCTTGTCCTCCTTAAGCGTGATTATCCAGCTCACCTTGCTCCACAGCAAGACCATTCTTACATCACTATATATAATATTTACCCATTCAGCACAGAGCCACACAATTTTCTTTACCAATACCAGTGATGCAAGAGCCACTACGTAGCAATTTGTCATAGGAAGTGAGCCCAACATTTTCTAGCTGCTTCAAAAAGAAACTCCCACATAGCTGAGTGTTGGCTGTATAATTCTTTTCTGAATACTACAGCCCCAGAGTTCCTAATACAAATGTAGAGATTTGGGGAGAGAGACAATGAGATTTTCTACGTCCTGCAAGTGTATTGATTAGCTCTGTTATTAAAAGCTTAGCTGTGGTGAACTTAAAATTGTTCTTTCAAGTTCAGTGGATCTTAGAGTTAGTTAAACTGTATCCTAGAATCTGAGCGTAGAACACTTGCAAACTTTAGTTTGTGTTTGTGTGTGTGTGTGTGTGTTGTGAGCTTTCCCCATATTTCATGTATTCATATACATTTTATAGTTATTGGAATAGTGTTTGCTGTATACTAATAGTAATTGCCATTTATAAGCAGAAATCTTAGTTACATAATCTAACCACAAACATTATCAGTGTTTAAATATAAAGTTAGATTTTTAAAGTTTTGTAGAAATCATAATCATTGGACTTCAATATTCAATCACTATTCATTCACTGATTTCAAGGAATAAAGGGTTTATTTTTCACTTTGGAGGACCACGAAAATCTAATAATTCATTTTATGGTGAAAACTTGGATGGCAAACTTTTTTATCAGACATATCTTTCTATTTTGCTTTTTATTATCTATCTATCTACCTATTTATCTATCATCTATCTATCCATCTATTTTGCCATCATCTTTTCATCCATACATTTAATTATGTTAGCCTACATCTTTATTAACACACTTCTCAGTATTGTAAACTTATGACATAAGCTTTTTGCCCACCTTAATGCAAATACAACCACTGGTGCTAAAGACATCATGATAGGCAATAATAACCCCTCTTCCTAGTCTCTTCCAAAGTAACTTGGTCATAGTAAGAATTTTTCTAATGTTGCCCGATGAATTAATTTCTGATATTTTTCTAATAAAATTGCAAAGGCTATCAACAGTTTAATATACCAGACAAATTAGTTCATCTAAATGAACTGGTGGAAGAAGATGAGTTTCTACAGGAGGATTTGGAAAATCTCATTTCATATTTCCTTGAGATATTTTAGATCAGTTTTTTAAGTTTTTATTCATTCATTTAACAAATATTATTGAATAATGACTTGGTGCTAGTCACTTTTGCAGTGACTGGGTATTGAGGAAAAGAAATAAAGAAACAAACAAACAAATCCAGAAGTCAATCACTATGCTGTACACCTAAAACTAATATAATATTATAATTCAACTATACTTCAATTTAAAAAATGAAAATACATGAATGAACATGCATACACACAAAAAAAATATTTAACATGTTTTGTACAGGTGCACATGTTACCATCCTTTTGTATGTGATGCCATAATGGAGGGGGCACTAGGTACAGTGGAGTCTGGAAGCACCAAGAACTGGGGGGGTTAAGCGTGGCTACATTCATGATCAGGTAGAGGAAAGCCCCTTATCCTGGTCACTCTTTAGATGCTGGCAGCTACAAAGAGAAGACAGCAAAGATCTTAGGGTGAAAGGCCAGAAAAGGAAAACAAAAGAATGTACACATGTGCTCTTCTAGAGTTTATACTCTAGTTTAATAAGAAGAGAGTTCACAAGTACTGTGTGTGTGTGTGTGTATGTGTATGTAGAGAAATAAAACATGATAGGGGAAAGTTAAAGCTGCATAGTCATAATCTTTAATATGATCAGCATGATTTTTGGGTAAAGTTGTGAAAGAAAGGAGGAAACAGAAGAGCAGTTCAAGGTATTAGATAAAAATGTTGTGTTTTTATCTTACAGTTAAGGCACAAATTGTATTCATAGTTGTGGCTTACTGTCATATTCTACAAGATAATTCATATCAATAAAAAGGATAGATTTATAGGAACTGTCATATAATCAGTTGATAAGAAAATTAATTGTTTGGTTACCATCATAATTTTAGAGAGGATAAAAAGATCTTTCACTTTCCCACAAGCTCTTCCTTTTTAATCTGATTTTATGTCCGAGGCAAAGCGGTACATTGATTTCCCCAAGCAAATTGCTTATACAGAGCTATGATGACAACTCTTCTGTCAGTCCTTAGATCAATGATATCTAATAGTTATCATTGTGTCTGTGTCTTTTTGACCTATTTGTTTACAAGCTATAGAAACAGATCAGGTTATCTTTAGCCAAATAAAGTAATTTATGGGAAAAATATGGGATAGCCCATAGAATCAAAGCAAAGGCTCTAGTTAGCAATTCTTGAGCAGGTCTGAAACAGGAGAAACCCTGTAGTTTATTATAAATCAATGGACAGTCTCCCTAGAAAACAAAGATAGGAGGATTTACCTAAATGAATGCCTCAACACACTTGTATTTTTTATAGGAACTGTAAAAACAGTGGAGTCCTGTCTCATTCTTCTTCCAGTTAAGCCCCTGCACCCTAACACCTCATTAGCTCAAAGGTTGTGAAAATTAAAAACAATGAAAGATAGTTTTGAGATTAAAGCTGGAATTAAGCTGCATCTTTTTACTTTTATACATATTATACATTATGAAGAAGCCGTCGGTGGTGGATTATGATGAGGAGAATCAGTGAAATGTAATGTTTTCAATGTTTTATTTATCTTTATGTCCTCCTTCTACTATGTTCTTTACTCAATGGTAAATATCTTGCAGTTAACTCATTCTTTCAAAACAACTAATCAAAAATACATATGATCTCGTTCTCATCTCTCTTCCCTCATTCTACTCATCACATTTACTAAACAAGGTCTATAGTACTATTTTAGATCCTAATGGGCAAACCTAAATTCTTAAGCACAATGTCAAGAACTGGGTCTCTGTCAACAGAATTTCAATATTTATTCACTTGCAAATATTTATGGTATGTAGTTGAATATGCTGAAGTGTATTTGTGTGTGCTTGATGCATATCATTCTCTCATTTTAGTATCAATACTTTAACAATTCCTATTTACTAATATTTTTAATCACATCATTCAAAGTTTACAGTACAATACTGTAACTAAATTATAACTTCCCTAACTTTTTTTTTGGATTATAGCACCCTAATCTCCCAATCTCTTAATAATCCATCACATCAGCATACACTAGAACAGTCTTGCCTAGTCTGTGTCTTTGATGTGATTGGTCACCACAACCTCAGTATGCCATCATTTCTAGGTTTTCTTGTTGACCAAATCTGATGTTGGTTCTTCTGTTTATTGGAAAAGGGAATAATTTAATCAAAGCAGATTTAAAGAGAAAGAGCTAGAACAAAATCAAGAACTAGATAAAGAATGAGAAAAAGGCAGGAGAGAGAGAATGATTAGAGATAATGAAACATTTCCCTTATTTAAAGTAGCAATAGAATGAGGATGATTAGAGATATTTCTATTAGGAATCAGATCTCTTTCTTGCAGACATCAGAACTGTCTGGCAAATTGACCATGAATTCCAGAACTAATAAAACTAAGAATTTTATCAGTCTCCAAATTATTTGTTTTATATGACAAGTTATTTTCCATCATATTTGTTTCTTTTGGTTTTTCTTCAGTTTGCAGATATTTTTGACCCACTTCATTTAACATTTTACTGCTCAACATTTTATCATTTGATATTATTTAATATAGTTTAATATTTAGAAACATGATCTATCCATTCAAAATTATTAATTATTTTTATATATGCATTTATTTCTAGATACCCCAGTTCTCTGCCTTTTCATTCACTTTTTAGTTTTTCCTCTCAAATTCTTTACTTCTCTTTTCACCTTCTCCTTCTCCCTTTCCCTCTTCCTTCCTCTCCTTCTCTCATGTTCTCTGTCTCTGTCTCTCTCACTTATTATTTTAAAGAAGCTCTGATGTGGGCAAGAGAGAGACATCTTTCCAATTTATTCCTCAGCCGATGATGAAATATGCCTACAGGTGATACTAGGTTGTTGCAGCAAAATAATCTGGAGAGAAGATGAAGAATCACATTTCCTGCTGTCACTGTTTATGATGATGGCCTTGTCAAAGTAGTTTACTGGAGCTGATGTCTAAGACAAACTATACACATGCAAAGCCATCTTTACTTTAACATCATAGTGCAGGGGAGGGAAGACGTCAATCTTCAGGTTTGCTTTGGAAAAAAATTTTTTTTCAAGTTCCACCCACTCCTCTATGATTAATGGTTAAGAAGGTAAATCTACTCTTCCATTTAAAAGTAAGTGCCTCAGGGTCAAAATTTAATTTCTCCCACTGGACTTTTTATAGGTACAAAATGGTCAAATGCTTTCTTGCTGAAAATAAATTGTGTGTGTCACGAAGAGCCTGATTTTTTCAGTATATGTAGAGCTGTACTTTCTACAGTTTTGTTTGTTTTAGTGAAATGAGGTTGCTGCATGAGAAGGTTATGTGGACTGTCACATGTGACCAGGATGTTGGACTCAATGACTCACTGGTTAAACATAGGATTATGTTTATTTACCAAAATTGCTATAAATTTGTGCAAGATATGGTGGCCTATAGGTAGTAGACATGAAATAGTAAAATTAACAATTCCCCTGGAGAGCAGAATTTTGAGACTACAGAAACCCAGATATTTTTCTAAGAGGAAAAAAAATTGCTACTGTACCTCTTCCTAGACTTATCAGTAACTTTCATTTTTTAAATTTATTTTTTGAAAATCCAGTGTACTGTATCAAAACATTTAATCACACTGTAACTTAAGGATAGCAATCAAATTATATAGATGATGTAAATACTCATAAGATCTTACTTTACTCCGTCCCTTTCCTGAGCCCTACTATCCTGATTAGATTGTCTACGTGTCGCTGCTACTTAGATTCCAGGAACTAGGTGCCTTGTTCCTGTCTTTTCCAAGCCTAAGAAAACAGGATTTTTAAGTGTTGAAGGGTAGAATGGTATCCCAGGAAGGAGTGCACCCCTCCCCAACAAGTGCCTTGGAAATAACATTTTGGTAAAATATATATGTCCTTCTGAAGAAAAGGTGGAGGAAAAACTCCAGAACTTGGTGTCACCAGGTACATTAATATTCTTCCTTCAAGATCTCACCTTCTCCACATCAGACTTGTTGCACTTTAAGATTTTATTCTTATGTATAAGCAACAAGATCGACACCATTACAGGTGACTCCAAGTACAGGGAAAACTCAAAGAGCAATGAGTATTAGGGACCCGGGTATTCAGCCAGGTGGGACCAGCTACACAATCTGGAGGAAGTGAATCCTCATGGGATAGCTTACTGGAAACAAAAATATCTTTCTCACATGCAACTATTATAAAAGTACCTTCCCCTCATACCCGAATAAATACTGAATTCCATCTCCTTCCTCTCATTCACCTGGGACTTAATGTTCTCTTCTGATCAAAACTCCTCTCTGGCAAATATTTGATACATATTTATTGTTACTATTTTAGATCAGCATCATAGTTCTTAGGGTCTATTATAATTAGTTACTGTTTTTACAAAAATCAAGTGATTATTTGTTCAAATAACTGAGTATGCATAGAAAATGATCTTCAAAATAAAAGAACAGAAAAAGCCATCTCAAACATAATTCTAAATCTCCCTGAGTTTGGGACAATGGTTTTGTCTATTTTTAATATGTATAAATCATGGGAAATCTCCCTGAAAAATTCAAAAGCCTTTTATTAACATCAAATATCTTTAAGAGAAAATATTTGGAGGATTTGGTGTAAGTGAATCACAAACATGTGGATTAAATTTTCCACAAATTAATGCAAAATTTAAAAATTAAGTGGGAAATGTTTCAAAGAAATGTGCTTTGAGATTTATTAACTAAAATTATGGTATAATTAGTGACATCTTTTAGAGGACACCAACACAGTAAGTTGGTTTGTTTCTAATTCTACAGACATCGGTACACATTTTGGAATCAGACACACCCTCCCATGTACTAACTACGTAACTTTGAAGAAGTTCTTTTACTTCCCTGAGCTTCAATATCTTCATATGTACAATGGACTTGGTAATACTTAACTCATAGTGCTGTTGTGCAGATTCAGTAAAAGTGGTTAATTTACGCACAGCACTTGAGAGATATGTATATCTGTACTCGTGAATGTATGTTTGAATGTGTGTAAATGTGTATATATGTGCTTTACATGTGTGAGGGTGTATGAGTATGCATGTGGTTGTTAGTGCGTAGTGTTTATAAATGCGTGTGCAAGTATGTGTGCATATGTGAGTGTGTATGTGTGCACAAGACTCTTTGCGGGTGATTGTGCATGTGCATGCTCGTGCAAATGTGTGACAAGGTGCATATGAGTGTGTGAGTATGCACGTGCATGTGTATTTACATACCCATGTGCTGGGTGCCTTTTTTCACCATAAAAATAATAGGTTGTGAATTATAAATCAATTTGATAGAATGTGCAATATATTAACCTGGCATCTCTATTGGAGTTTTTTTTTTAACTTTGCTGACTTAAATTTTTTTGGTAAGAACACTTAGCATGAGATCTACATTCTTAATAAAGTTTAAGGATATGATACAGTATTGTTGACTTTAGATACAAAGTGGTAGTGTAGCTCTCCAGAGCTTATTCATCTTGCTTAATTGAAACTTTATGTCAATTAATTAGTAGCTCCAATTCCTCCCTCTCCCCATCCCCTGGAAGCCACAATTCCACTCTTTGATTTTATTAATCCGACTGTTTTCGATACCTCATATGTGTGGAATCACGTAGTATTTGTTTTTCTTTGACTGGTTTACTTTCTAAACTCTTTTCCTGACTCCACCTTCATTCTTATCCAGTCAGCTCCCACACTATCATCAAAGCTAGCTTTTTAACAAAATTTACCACTTGCCATAATCTTATTAAACATGGAAAGGAGTTTAGGATTTTGGGGGGAAGGAAATTTGAATTAATATATACTTCTCAAGGGCCATATTTATTTTGTTAAATGTTCATTGTCCAATTTTTAACACAGTTCCTGGCATAAGTGGGGTGTGCAAAAGTATCTGTTGAATTGAATAATTAATTAAGAAAAGATATCTCCTTGAAGACACAGCTTATCACTTATAATTTCCTACTAACAAAAAGAGAAAACAGTGCTTGGTATATTGTAAGTTTTCAAAATATTATTTGAATTAACAACTGTGAAAACATTGGAGATTCACTCTAAAGTGTAAAATAACTGTAATATTTTAAATGTGTCTCTGCTTTAAGGGCAACTCTTATTTTTAGAACATCAAATCTTTAATATCTAGAATAGAGTTTAGTGATATAAAACAATAACATAAAAATGAATTTGAAAATGAGAGACACATAGTGATGAACACTGTTGACTAATGCTTTAATTTGTACAGAACCTTAGTTGAATTCTAGGAAAATTGTAATAATTTAATTTCCCTCGAATGGGGCTGTTTCAGAATTGTGAATGTTAAACCTCTCTGTGAAAGATGAGGTGGATTCTGGAAAGATGCTTTATTTTTCCAAAATAAAAAGAGATGCTTTTTTTTTTTTAGTGAGATAACTAGCAGAAAGGACTGTCCTTTGCCTTTGTTGAGATTTGTCATAATAGGTTGAGCTAATCAGAATTGCTGCAGCCATTTTGCTGTCTGTATTACAGTGAAATCAAATCTAAGAATAGCACAATTAAGATATTTAAAGGGGACTTCCCTTGTGGTCTAGTAGTTAAGACTCTGTGCTTCCACTGTAGGGGCATGGGTTCAATCTCTGGTGGGGGAACTAAAGATCCTCTGTAGGGCAGGCAAGAAAAGAAAAAAAAAAGATACTTAAAGAACCTACATCCTTGAAAATATTGTTAAATTGATGACTAAACCAACCTGGAAGTTACCTCAACCTTGGACTTCTTGAGGAAAACAGTACATTTTCCTTATTTCTGAAAATAATTGAATCTGATATTTGTCATTTACAGTCCACAGAATCCTAAGAGATTGACAGGTATTTGCGTTATTTTTGTGGTGACATTTTTTATTTTTCTTACTTATTGTTATTCTAATTCAGTACCAAGAATAGTTGTTTCCTAACACAAATGCATGCAATGAAATACAATTAAAAATAAGGCTAAGTAAGAGTGAGGAGAAATAAAGGTATTATTTACACATTGAGCACAAAGTAAAGTGAGTTCACTGAAGGGAACATCACCATCTTTCTTGTAGCTGACAGAGGTATGTCGTAAATCTGGTTCTGAGATTCCTATCAGTTAAAGTGAAGAGGAAAACCCTATCAGTTCAAACTTTGTATTCCATGAGATAAAGAGAAACTAGTTGTACAGAAGAGGAGGATCTGAGTCTTTTTGGTTTTGTTTGTTTTGTTTTGGGCATGGCATATGAATGTAAGACTTCATAAAGAGAACACTTGAAGATGAAGTGCCCTCTGCCTATAGATCGTATCACTTTCCACTCAACATGAGAAAGTAGCTCTAGAGTGAAAAGTGAGAGACCAACAATGTAATTCCATGCTTATCTGTCTGTGATAGAAATCTGTGTTCAAAGTGATGGGAAAAAAAAAAAACAAACCTCAAACTGCTTTAAACAACAAAAAATGTTTGGTACATTTTGCTAACCCAATAGTTTTAAGGCAAAAGATAAAGTTTGACTTAGTCTCTTTACCAATATCACCAAAGAAGACCCAGCTTCTGTCTCTAGCCTTCTTTTTTATTTCTCACAGGCCCAGTCCTCTGGGTCCCCATGAGATCCCCTCACGCAGCATCAGGTGTTCTCGGGATCACACAGAAAGACCAACTTGCTTACATCGTTGCCCTATTGAGGGAGAGAGTACTGCTCTGTCCGCAGCTAAGCTGAAGTCCTGAACCTGGTTTTCAGTGGTTCAAAATTTGACTCTTTCCTGAACCACAGGGTTTATGATTAAACTGAGTTAAGCCGGTTACTAAGTCTATATAGAGGTAAGGTCTCTCCTACCAAATTGTGGAGAGTTTTCCAAAACGTCACAGTAAATACGCAAGAATGCCAGATAGTATAAACAACAGAAGTCCAAAACAGTCTATGCTTATTTACTTAGATGTATATATACGTTTTCTCCTTGATTCAGAAAGCTGCCTAGACAGGATCCAAACAAAAATAGTATGCAAATAAATCAGGTTGAAGGGAAACAAAAGGCATAGAAAAAAAATAGGTGAAGTACTTTCACACATTAAGGTCTCATAAGCTGTGTTGTTGTTGCTGTTTTAAGTTTACTTATTATTTATTTATTTATTTACTTTGGCTGCACTGGGTCTTAGTTGCAGCATGCAGGATCTTTAGTTGCATCATGCGGGTTTCTTAGTTGTGGCATGCAGACTCTTAGATGCAGCATGTGAACTCTTAGCTGTGGCATGCATGTGGGATCTAGTGCCCCGACCAGGGATCAAACCCGTGCCCCTTGCATTAGGAGCACAGAGTCTTACCCACTGGACCACAAGGGAAGTCCCTATGTTGTTTTTTTTAACAAGATAAAGTGAATATTTAATGGATTAATTACTTATAGCTCTACTTTTATTTTTAATTCCTCTAAATTAGGAATTTAATTAGAACAATCAATCATAATAATGATTTAATTATGCACTTCCATTCATAGCATAAACCCTAACATAAAAACATGTATAATAATAAGAGACCTTCAAGATGTCGGAGGAGTAGGATATGGAGATCGCCTTCCTCCCCACAAATACATCAGAAATACATCTACATGTGGAACAACTCCTACAGAACACCTACTGAACGCTGGCAGAAGACCTCAGACCTCCCAAAAGGCAAAAAACTCCCCCACGTACCTGGGTAGGGCAAAAGAAAAAACAGAGACAAAAGAATAGGGACGGGACCTGCACCAGTGGGAGGGAGCTGTGAAGGAGGAAAGGTTTCCACACACTAGGAAGGCCCTTCGCGGGCAGAGACTGTGGGTGGCAGAGGGGGGAAGCTTTGGAGCCACGGAGGAGAGTGCAGCCACAGTGGTGCAGAGGGCAAAGCGGAGAGATTCCCGCACAGAGGATCGGTGCCAACCAGCACTCACCAGCCCGAGAGGCTTGTCTGCTCACCCGCCGGGACGGGCCGGGTGGGGGCTGGGAGCTGAGGCTCGGGCTTCGGAGGTCGGATCCCAGGGAGAGGACTGGGGTTGGCGGCGTGAACACAGCCTGAAGGGGGCTAGTGTGCCACAGCTAGCTGGGAGGGAGTCCGGGAAAAAGTCTGGAGCTGCCGAAGAGGCAAGAGACTTTTTCTTGCCTCTTTGTTTCGCGGTGCGCGAGGAGAGGGGATTCAGAGCGCCGCCTAAACGAGCTACAGAGACGGGCGCGAGCCGCAGCGATCAGCGCGGACCCCAGAGACGGGCATGAGATGCTAAGGCTGCTGCTGCCGCCACCAAGAAGCCTGTGTGCAAGCACAGGTCACTCTCCACACCGCCCCTCCCGGGAGCCTGTGCAGCCCGCCACTGCCAGGGTCCCGTGATCCAGGGACAACTTCCTCGGGAGAGCGCACGGCGCGCCTCAGGCTGCTGCAACGTCACGCCGGCCTCTGCCGCCGCAGGCTCGCCCCGCATTCCATAACCCTCTCTCCCCCCGGCCTGAGTGAGCCAGAGCCCCCGAATCAGCTGCTCCTTTAACCCCGTCCTGTCTGAGCAGGAACGGACGCCCTCAGGTGACCTACAAGCAGAGGCTGGGCTAAATCTAAAGCTGAACCCCAGGAGCTGTGGGAACAAAGAAGAGGAAGGAAAATTTCTCCCACCAGCCTCAGGAGCAGAGGATTAAATTTCCCCAATCAGCTAGATGTATCCTGCATCTGTGGAATACTTGAATAGACAACGAATCATCCCAAAATTGAGGCAGTGGATTTGGGAGCAAAGATATATATATTTTTTCCTTTTTCTCTTTTTGTGAGTGTATATGTGTATGCTTCTTTGTGTGATTTTGTCTGTATACCTTTCCTTTTACCATTTGTCCTGGGTTCTGTCTGTCCAATTTTTGTATTTTTGTTTAATACAGTTTTTAGCGCTTCTTATCATTGGTGGATTTGTTTTTTGGTTTGGTTGCTCTCTTCTTTCATTTTTTTTTTTTTTAATAATCATTTTTAATTTTTTATTTTAATTATTTTATTTTATTTTATTTATTTTTCTGTCTGTTTTTCTTTTTTTCCCCCTCTTCTTCTGAGCCATGTGGCTGACAGGGTCTTGGTGCTCTGGCTGGGTGTCAGGCCACTGCCTCTGAGGTGGGAGAGCTGAGATCAGAACATCAGTCCACCAGAGACCTCCCAGCTCCACGTAATATCAAACGGCGAAAGCTCTCCCAGAGATCTCCATCTCAAGGCTAAGACCCAGCTCTACTCAATGACCAGCAAGATACAGTGCTGGACACCCTATGCCAAACAACTAGCAAGACAGGAACACAACCCGACCCAGTAGAAGAGAGGCTGCCTAAAATCATAATAAGGTCACAGACACCCCAAAACACACCACCTGACACGGTCCTGCCCACCAGAAAGACAAGATCCAGCCTCATCCACCAGAACACAGGCACTAGTCCCCTCCACCAGGAAGCCTACACAACCCACTGAACCAACCTTAGCTACTGGGGGCAAAGACCAAAAACAACGGAAACTACGAACCTGCAGCCTGCAAAAAGGAGACCCCAAATACAGTGAGTTAAGCAAAATGAGAAGACAGAGAAACACACAGAAGATAAAGGAGCAAGGTAAAAACCCACCAGACCAAACAAAAGAAGATGAAATAGGCAGACTACCTGAAAAAAATTCAGATTAATGATAGTAAAGGTGACCTAAAATCTTGGAAATAGAATGGAGAAAATACAGGAAACATTTAACAAGGACCTATAAGAACTAAAGAGCAGACAAAGAATGATGAACAACATCATAAATGAAATTTAAAATTCTCTAGAAGGAATCAATAGCACAATAACTGAGGCAGAAGAACGTATAAGAGACCTGGAAGATAAAATAGTGGAAATAACTGCTGTAAATCAGAATAAAGAAAAAAGAATGAAAAGAATTGAGGACAGTCTCAGAGACCTCTGGGACAATATTAAATGCACCAACAATCAAATTATAGGGGTCCCAGAAGAAGAAGAGGAAAAGAAAGGGACTGAGAAAATATTTGAAGAGATTGTAGTTGAAAACTTCCCTAATATGGGAAAGGAAATAGTTAATCAAGTCCAGGGACTGCAGAGAGTCCCATACAGGAGAAATATATGGAGAAACACACCAAGACACATATTAATCAAACCATCAAAAATTAAATACAAAGAAAAAATATTAAAAGCAGCAAGGGAAAAACAACAAATAACATACAAGTGAATCCCCATAAGGATAACAGCTGATCTTTCAGCAGAAACTTTGCAAACCACAAGAGAGTGGCAGGACATATTTAAAGTGATGAAAGGGAAAAACCTACAACCAAGGTTACTCTACCCAGCAAGGATCTCATTCAGATTCAACAGAGAAATTAAAAACTTTACAGACAAACAAAAGCTAAGAGAATTCAGCACCACCAAACCAGCTTTACAACGAATGCTAAACTAACTTCTCTAGGCAGGAAACACAAGAGAAGGAAAAGACCTACAATAACAAACCTAAAACAATTAAGAAAATGGTAATAGGAACATACATGTCGATAATTACCTTAAATGTAAATGCATTAAATGCTCCAACCAAAACACATAGACTGGCTGAATGGATACAAAAACAAGACCCGTATATATGTTGTCTACAAGAGACCCACTTCAGACCTAGGAACACATACAGACTGAAAGTGAGGGGATGGAAAAAGATATTCCATGCAAATGGAAACCAAAAGAAAGCTGGAGTAGCAATTCTCATATCAGACAAAATAGACTTTAAAATAAAGACTATTACAAGAGACAAAGAAGGACGCTACATAATGATCAAGGGATCAATCCCAGAAGAAGATATAACAATTGTAAATATATATGCACTCAACATAGGAGCATCTCAATACATAAGGGAAATGCTAACAGCCATAAAAGGGGAAATTGACAGTAACACAATCAGAGTAGGGAACTTTAACACCTCACTTTCACCAATGAACAGATCATCCAAAATGAAAATAAATAAGGAAACACAAGCTTTAAATGATACATTAAACAAGATGGATTTAATTGATATTTATAGGACATTCCATCCAAAAACAACAGAATACACTTTCTTCTCAAGTCCTCATGGAACATTCTCCAAGATAGATCATGTCTTGGGTCACAAATCAAGCCTTGGTTAATTTAAGAAAATTGAAATCGTATCAAGTATCTTTTCAGACCACAACGCTATGAGACTAGATATCAATTATAGGAAAGAATCTGTAAAAAATACAAACACATGGAGGCTAAACAATACACTACTCAATAACCAAGAGATCACTGAAGAAATTAAAAAGGAAATCAAAAAATACCTAGAAACAAATGACAATGAAATCACGATGACCCAATAACTATGGGATACAGCAAAAGCAGTTCTAAGAGGAAAGATTATAGCAATACAATCCTACCTCAAGAAACAAGGAAATCTCAAATAAACAAGCTAACTTTACACCTAAAGCAGCTAAAGAAAGAAGAGCAAAAAACCCCCAAAGTTAGCAGAAGGAAAGAAATCATAAAGATCAGATCAGAAATAAATGAAAAACAAATGAAGGAAACAGTACCAATGATCAATAAAGCTAAAAGCTGGTTCTTTGAGAAGATAAACAAAATTGATACACCATTAGCCAGACTCATCAAGAAAAAAAGGGAGAAGACTCAAATCAATAGAATTAGAAATGAAAAAGGAGAAGTAACAACTGACACTGAAGAAATACAAAGGATCATGAGAGATTACTACAAGCAACTATATGACAATAAAATGGACAACTGGAAGAAATGCACAAATTCTTAGAAAAGCACAACCTTCCGAGACTGAACCAGGAAGAAATAGAAAATATAAACAGACCAATCACAAGCACTGAAATAGAGACTGTGATTAAAAATCTTCCAACAAACAAAAGCCCAGGACGAGATGGCTTCACAGGCGAATTCTACCAAACATTCTACGATACATTTAGAGAAGAGCTAACACCTATCCTTCTCAAACTCTTCCAAAATATAGCAGAGGGAGGAACACTCCCAAACTCATTCTACGAAGCCACCATCACCCTGATACCAAAACCAGAAAAAGATGTCACAAAGAAAGAAAACTACAGGTCAATATAACTCATGAACATGGATGCAAAAATCCTCAACCAAATACTAGCAAACAGAATCCAACAGCACATTAAAAGGATCATACACCATGATCGAGTGGGGTTTAATCCCAGGAATGCAATGATTCTTCAATATACGCAAATCAATCAATGTGATACACCATATTAACAAATTGAAGGAGAAAAACCATATGATCATCTCAATAGATGCCAAAAAAGCTTTCAACAAATTCAATACCCATTTATGATAAAAACCCTCTGGAAAGTAGGCATAGAGGGTACTTACCTCAACATAATAAAGGCCATATATGACAAACCCACAGCCAACATCATTCTCAATCATGAAAAACTGAAACCATTTCCACTAAGATCAGGAACAAGACAAGGTTTCCCACTCTCACCACTATTATTCAACATACTTTTGGAAGTTAGCCACAGAAATTAGAGAAGAAAAAGAAATAAAAGGAATCCAAATCAGAAAAGAAGAAGTAAAGCTGTCACTGTTTGCAGATGACATGATACTATACATAGAGAATCCTAAAGATGCTATCAGAAAACTGCTAGAGCTAATCAATGAATTTGGTAAAGTAGCGGGATACAAAATTAATGCACAGAAATCTCTTACATTCCTATACACTAATGATGAAAATCTGAAAGAGAAATTAAGGAAACAGTCCCATTTACCATTGCAACAAGAAAAATAAAATACCTAGGAATAAACCTGCCTAAGGAGACAAAAACCTGTATGCAGAAAATTATGACACTGATGAAAGAAATTAAAGATGATACAAACAGATGGAGAGATATACCATGTTCTTTAATTGGAAGAATCAACATTGTGAAAATGACTATATTACCCAAAGCAATCTACAGATTCAATGCAATCCCTATCAAACTACCAATGGCATTTTTCACATTACTAGAACAAAAAATTTCACAATTTGTATGGAAACACAGAAGACCCCGAATAGCCAAAGCAATCTTGAGAAAGAAAAACGGAGCTGGAGGAATCAGGCTTCCAGACTTCAGATTATACTACAAAGCTACAGTAACCAAAACAGTGTGGTACTGGCACAAGAAACAGAAATATAGATCAATGGAACAGGATAGAAAACCCAGAGATAAACCCATGCACATATGGTCACCTTGTCTTTGATAAAGGAGGCAAGAATATACAATGGAGGAAAGAAATCCTCTTCAATAGGTGGTGCTGGGAAAACTGGACAGCTACATGTAAAAGAATGAAATTAGAACACTCCTTAACGCCATACACAAAAATAAACTCAAAATGGGTTAAAGACCTAAATGTAAGGCCAGACACTATAAAAGTCTTAGAGGAAAACATAGGCAGAACACTCTATGACATAAATCACAGCAAGATCCTTTTTGACCCACCTCCTAGAGAAATAGAAATAAAAACAAAAATAAACAAATGGGACCTAATGAAACTTAAAAGCTTTTGCACAGAAAAGTAAACTATAAAAAAGACAAAAAGATAACCTTCAGAATGGGAGAAAATATTTGCAAATGAAGTAACTGACCAAGATTAATCTCCAGAATTTACGAGCAGCTCATGCAGGTTAATATCCAAAAAACAACCCAATCCAAAAACGGGCAGAAGATCTAAACAGACATTTCTCCAAAGAATATATACAGATAGCCAACAAACACAAGAAAGAATGCTCAACATCACTATTCATTAGAGAAATGCAAATCAAAACTACAATGAGGTATCACCTCACACCAGTCAGTATGGTCATCATCAAAAAATCTACAGACAATAAATGCTGGAGAGGGTGTGGAGAAAAGGAACTCTCTTGCACTGTTGGTGGGAATGTAAATTGATGCAGCCACTATGGAGAACAGTATGGATGTTCTTTAAAAACTAAAAATAGAACTACCATATGACACAGCAATCCCACTACTGGGCATATACCCTGAGAAAACCATAATTCAAAAAGAGTCATGTACCACAATAATCACTGCAGCTCTATTTACAATAGCCAGGACATGGAAGCAACCTAAGTGTCCATCAACAGATGAATGGATAAAGAAGGTGTGGAACATATATACAATGGAATATTACTTAGCCATAAAAAGAAATGAAACTGATTTATTTCTAATGAGTTAGATGGACCTAGAGTCTGTCATACAGAGTGAAGTAAGTCAGAAAGAGAAAAACAAATACCATATGCTAACACATATAATATGGAATCTAAAAATATATATATACATATATATATATGGTTATGAAGAACCTAAGAGCGGGACAGGAATTTAAAAGCATACATAGAGAATAGACTTGAGGACATGGGGAGGGGGAAGGGTAAGCTGGGACAAAGTGAGAGAGTGGCATGGACATATATACACTACCAAATGTAAAATAGCTAGCTAGTGGGAAACAGCCGCATAGCACAGGGTCATCAGCTCG
The DNA here is from genome assembly GCF_028564815.1 of Eubalaena glacialis. Lineage (NCBI taxonomy): Eukaryota > Metazoa > Chordata > Mammalia > Artiodactyla > Balaenidae > Eubalaena > Eubalaena glacialis. Next base: position 21,976,123 of record NC_083721.1, read on the forward strand.
GTGCTTTGTACCACCTAGAAGAGTGGGATAGGGAGGGTGGGAGGGAGATTCAAGCGGGAGGAAATATGGGGATATAAGTATTGTATAGCTGATTCACTTTGTTGTAAAGCAGAAACTAACACACCTTTATAAAACAATTATACTCCAATAATGGTGTTTAAAAACAATATATAATAAAAATTTGCCCCTATTTTATCCGTAAGATACGACTACAGTTAAGAAAGGATAAAGCAATTACTAAAAGAATTACTTTGCTTTTGCCTCTTCTATATGCTACATTAAGTCGTGTATGAGAGTGGATGTCTCTGATCATATTGTCATAAAAACATATCGAATTTATTAAATGGTGTAGCAAATTGACACCTGTAGACCGTGTCATAGTATTTTTTTCATTATCTTCAGAAAAAGTTTAAGGTAATACTGTATAATTTAATTGAATATTTCCTTTCATTAAACTTTGTGTGGCAAATTTTGAAAGCTCAACAGAGTAACAGGTGTACTTTAAAAAAACATGGTTAGTGACAATGAATGTTTGATTGTACTTATAACTCAGAGTGATAGTTGCCTGAATAAGGTTTGACCCAATTTCAAGTCATCTGAATCTGGGTAGCCTTAACTTTTTTAAGATTATTTACATTATCTTTGAAAGAACCAAGCAAAGTTCCCAGTATTCTTTCCTAGTACATTTTTTCAAGCTATTTGATACAGGAGATAGATTTATCAAATTGTATAAAAGAGCATCACCACAGTTAAATCATGCCGAATTCTAATTCCAATCATGGATGGGAAGCTGGGTTTTTTACTTCAACTTGTTACAGGAAGCAGTATTACAAACTTGGAAGAATTATAAAGACTAATAAATTGTATATGCATTTGTTCTCAAATTCTATCGTTTTCTCTTTGATAGAAACTGAGTTTAAAAAATTCTGTGCTATTGTTCACTATAAACCTGCTAAACTATGTACAATTGATGGATCAAGGAAGCTATAAAATACATTAAATTTACAATCAGCAAAAACTCAGAGATCTAGTAAAATTACCAATCTGATACAAATTCATAGAAAATTTCCTAAACTTGAGAACTTATTAAAATAGCTCAAGGCTTTAATATAAATCTCAAAAGATAGCTGTGTAGCACTAGAGAATGTGGAATGATTTTGCATTCCTTGTCATATTTTCTATTTGGGGATTTTCTTAATTTGTGTATAGTATGATGCTTATTTCTGTATGCAAATTCTTCATCCTGAACAGGAATGAGAAGTGAATCCAAGTATCATTTTGTTGACCGGGTGGTCAATCCTTTAAACATGTACACATTTAGAACTCTCCCTTCAGGGGTCAGTTATCTCAGTATACACATAAACACATTTTTTTAAAACATCACTTTTACCCTTTAGTCAGTGAAAAATGCACTGCCTCTTAATCAAACTCAAGTCACTCAGAGAATGTCTGGTATACAAAATTAATATCAAAGAACAGAAGACTTCTTAGCTAAAATAATTAGGGAAGTTAAAGAAAGGAATCATACACAATATAAACTTACCTCAAGCATTTGATTTTAATTTTAATTTAAAATTTGCATGTATGCTATTTTGCTAATTAATCCTTGATGTTCAGACTTGAACATAAAATGTTATTTTTTATGTATATCTACTGGGTGCTAGAAACAAAGTTGTTTTTATTTATTTATTTATCTTTTTACCATGTTTATTGGAGTATAATGCTTTACAATGGTGTGTTAGTTTCTGCTTTATTTTTTAAAGTTAATGTCTTTTCTAGTACAGAGACATTTATCTAATTGTCTAAAGGAATCCTTTTTTAAATATGAATTCAACTGATTGGGGTTCAAACACTCCTCACCAGTAACACATTTTATATAGAACCATAATTTTCCATTTTTTAAAAGTAGCCTGAAAACTGTGTCAGTGGCACAGTTATCTGAAGGCAAGATTCCTTCAAAAGTTTACAAGCTATTTGCTTATTTACATTTTTATTGCCTATGCCTCTTTTTAAAACTTTAAGATTTTAATCTACCTGCATTCTTTTAGTCTTTCTTGTCTATTAAACTTAGTTTCCATAGGGAAAATAACATTCATGTTCATATTTCATTTGATGATGTGGTATTTGGCTAAATTATGTAATTAAAATATCAATTGAGGGGAATTCGCTGTCAGTCCAGTGGTTAGGACTCCATGCTTTCACTGCCAAGGGCTTGGCTTCAATTCCTGGTCCAGGAACTAAGATCCCGCAAGCCGCGCATTGAGGCCAAAAAAAACAAAAAAACAATCAATTGAAAATGACATAGTGAAGTTTGGGGAAAAACGCAAAAGAATCTTGGTAAGTCTAAAATGCAAATACCAGGAGAAGTACCAGGCCTAATGGAGTGAGTGCCAAGTATGAGAGGTGGTAGTGTGAACAGAGTGAACAGAGCACCTGTCTATACTGGTACTAGCTTATATGCAGGCTCCTTAAGGGATCTATTGCTGTACGTTTGCCAGTCATAAAAATGTGTCTGCCCCTCATATACACTAATTTCATATTCTAGCCCACACAATATTGCTCTTCTAATAGTATTGTGCTACTATCAAATAACTTTATTTCACAGATATTGGTTTTGAGGCCACACAATAGTTCCCTAAAAAAAAAGAAAGTGGAAATGGAATTTCAGTCTGGTCTCGGATTATTCTGAATAGACAGAAACAAGTATAGCAGAATCTGTGTGCCTGTTGAGACAAAGATCAAGACATTTCAAAAGGATAAGGAAATATTGACCATGTTTAGAAAACTGCAAAGAAAACTGTGACATATAGAAAATATTTGATAGGGATATATATCCATGAATATTCTTATCAATCTTTGTAGTCTAGGCTTATGTTGAACACACTTCAAGGAGTAGCACCATTCAGAAAAAAAAAGTTGTTTATACAAAGCTATTTTTCTTATTATTCAAAATGGACACAGCTTTACTAAGACAGTAAGGGAGGATTTTTTTTGAGTTTATATTACCCAGTATTATGTTATTGGATATTACCCCATAATGCTACAATGGCTTTTTAAGAACTACGATAACGTCAATCTTGTTGACATTCACATATTTATTTTATTCTCATCTAAGTGATGATACAGTTGATTCCATCCAACAATCAACATTTTTTTTTACTTACTGATATATCTGCTACTTTCACCTGTCACTTTCCTTTCATCTGAGCTCTGCTGTGAAAGGCACTTTAGTGAACAATAGGGCACAGCTGGATAGTGTGTTGACTCTGGAACCAAATAGCCTGGGGCAAATCCTGCCTCTGCCACCTGGCCGTGATGTAACTTTTGGCCAGGCAGTTAAACTCTCTACACCTAAGTTCTCATCTGCAAATTGAGATAGTAATACTGCTTACTTCCACAGATTGTTGAGAAGTTTAAATAAGTTAACATATATAAAACACTTAAAGTACTACTTGCACCAATAAATGCTATGTGTTGGTTACCATTATTATCCATTTTTATTTTATTTAGATACTTGAATAATTATTTGATTTACTATATATAGCTATTACACTGTGATAAATTGGAATAGAATTATATGAAATATTTATTTTGATGTATGCACAAAACATTATTATTTTCCAAAAATTCAAATTTTTCAATTGTCAATACACAAACACTTATGTGTTTCACTACAAATACAATCCAGAGAAGACAGCAACCTACAGCTTCAGGCAGAACTATTTTCTCAACCCCAAAAATGTAAAATAATTTTGATTATCTGTAATATTGATTTTTCAGAAGTTATTTAACTCCCAGTGATAATGTTTATATCCCTGATCCCTAATTCAGCAGACACAAAGAAACCAAAATGCAGAAAATACTAGAAAGAAGAAATGTTAAATTCCTGTAGGTTTAACCCTATGTTTTCTATATCCGAAAGAGTAAAGGGAGACTCCACAAAGTCTACCTTTAAAAGTGACTTAATGAGCCCTTTTCTCATTAGAATGTTAAATGATGCAAAAACTTGAAGGAGCCAAAATTTATATGCATTCTCTGAAGTCGCTAGATTCCCAGACAGACACAGGTGCTAAATAATTATTAATGACTGTCACAATGTGATTAAACATTTTTTGAGAGGAGCTGCCATACTCTGGTATAAAATAACCCCTCAGGAAGAGTACAGATGGCTGTGTCATTTAAAACAGAGCAAAATGGCTAAATACACTAACAAAGAAGCATCTTAAAGACAGAAAGAAAAAGGGAAATAAAATGAGTTTAAAGAGAAGAATCATCTGTTAGAAAGGATACAAGATTATAATTTTTACAATTGTCTTTTCCTGGCTTGTCCATGTTCTTTCTCAAGAGCTTGGGAAAGTCATTTAATGAACTCAGGTGCCTTATTTATAAAATAGCTTGAATAGTATAGCTACCCCTTCAGTTTTTATGAAAAGCAAACAAAATAAGAGCATTTTATAAAATGTTATATAATTTCCTTTGTACTCATGAATTCAATTTTATTCATCAATTGGCATACAATATTATACATAAACATTCTCAATACACTTAAAAATTAATCAGAATACCTTCTCCACATATTAATTCTAATCTTTGCGAGTAATGGTGGCCATCTGTGGATGAAATGCTATTTCACATAATGAAAAAGTATTTAATAACAAGCATATCCACCAACCAAGCAGTCCTGAGAAATTTTAACATTTTGAAGAAATTCCAGATGTTCAACCCAGTATTTACACTAGGCGATCATGCTGATTCCACCATAAGCACTCCCATTAATTCTTGAAAACTAATAGACTTTAAAAATCATTATATATCATTAAATTTGAAAAAGGTTAGTTACTGATTTTCAGCAAAATTCATCAGAGGCCTCTCATCTTCATAAGACGATTGATAAAATTTAAACATTACTCAGCTATGCTTTATAAGCTTGAGAAGCTGCAAATATGTATATTTACATTTCTAATTAACAGATCTCACTTGAGCCTTTTAAAAACTTTGCTCTGGTGCAGTTTTCAAGCTCATGCTCCCAGTCCTTAGTTTTGTAACTATTACTCTTTTCCTCCTTCTCCTTTTCTTTTTCTCCCTCTATTATTATTATTGTCATAACTTTTCCTGAGGCAAAGGAAATTTTGTGGCCAAATTTTGTGGCCTGAAGCTTATACCATTTTGAAGAGCCTCTTTAAGAAAAATCATACAAATCTGTAAACATAGGAGTGCCTTAGAAGTGACCTTCATAAGTGAGGAGTTCTGAAGCATATGCTTCCTTAGTTTCACCATAAATTCACCCTTGTCTATTATTGCTTACCACCATTCACCAGTATTCTCCAATATCTTGTTATTTGCCAAGCATTGTGCTAAATGCTCTAATCATATTTCATTTGATACTCACGAGAACTCTGTTAGAGACGATTATCATTTCATTAATCCCTTTGAATACATTCAGAATCCTTCCTACCTCCACTGAGTCCAACAACCTGGCCCACATCACCTGGAATTACTAACATATCTGTCTAATTGGTCTTCCTACTTTTATCCATGGTCCTCTTCAGTCTATCTTCAATGGCCAGAGAGCATGTTTGAAATCAGATGTTACCAATCCTCTGATCAGAATGTTCCAGTAGTTTATTTTTCCTCCGAAGAAACAAGTTATTGCAATAGCAAACCACATTCCCAGTATCACGTGGTCTCTTAATCTCATCCCAAACACATCAGCTGCTATCCTCCTTGCAGACCTGCTCCAGACACAAGGGTTACCATTCTTGCTGCTACTCAAATCAGGGTCTAGGCACATTTCCATACTAGGGCCTCCACAACTCTTGACCCCGCTGCCTGAGTAGGTGTTGATGGGAATCTACATTCTAATCAAATAATGAGATATGCTTTTCCTAGTCAGCACTGGGAATCTACAGATTTCTCTTTGAAAGATAATATCTTCGCTTCATGTGCTGCTTCGTTCATTCATTCATGCATATATTTCATTTTTGTTTGATTTTGGGGCTAAATAATACATTGCCCCTGTGGACAAAAAGACGATAAAAGAGTGAGGCACCTCAGTAGGGGAAGGTGGCAAGGCAGCATATGGGAAGAAGCTGACGAGTTGGAAAAGGAACTTTACTCAGGCCTCATCATACAGAGTCAGCGATGGGGATCTACTAAAAAGTGACAAGCAATGGATGCCATTATCAGGTTTTGAAAACATCTTCTTTCAGTTGTTAGAAATACAAGTTATCCTAGCAATTTATCAACACTGTCATCCAACGAATAATAATACAGTATATTCTGGGCACATAATAAAATGTTACTTATTACCTTTGTTCCTTTGGGCACTCTCTATGTGGCAGTTTTCCATCTGTAAAATGGATATATACTAATAACACTTGCGACACTGAGTGATGGTAAGAATTAAATGCTGTTGGTTTTGTAAAGAGCTTAACAAAGTCCGATTGGTACATAATTAACAGTACATAATTTATTTTACTAAATAAATATCATTTAATGTATTCTCATTTCTACAATGTTACTTTATTATATTAATTTTAAAAACATCCTCACCATTTCCTAAATTTGGTTCTTCATCTATATGTTGCCATCTTATCTAATTTTGGTAAAATCTTATTTGGTAATCATATAATAAGAGTTTTTAGCTATTAATAATGATTTGTGGAATGAATAAGTAAACTGGTAGTAAGATAGTGTGAAAATAGTCTTTTCTTACAAAATGAGACCAAGAGATGTGAAATCATGTACATTTAGCACATTTCCCCTCAATTTATTTGTGTATCATTCCCAAGGTAGGAACCTGTAATATGAATGCCACTTTGTTTTCAATACTAAAAATTCAACTTTGGTCTATTACAGCTTAGCAAAAAAAAATAGTTCCACAATAACAGGAATGAAATATTTTTTTTCAATTTGTGTAAGCCTGTGTTTTATTTCCCTTAAGGCAATTAAAAATATGATGACACTATTTTTCATCATGACTTTAAAAATACAGTTATTATAATTTACTTTTGAAGAGATTTCATTTTTCCTTCCAGAATTATAGAATTCCACTATATTACTATATTAGTCAGGATTATCCAGAGAAAACAGAACCAATAAGAGGTCTATCTATCTATCTATCTATCCATCCATCATCCATCTATCTATCTAGTGAACAAAAGAGAAAGAGAGAGAGGTTAATCATAAGGAATTTTCTCACATACCTATAAAGGCTAAATCCCAAGATCTACAGTCAGCAAGCAGGGGACCCAGGAGAGCTGATGGTTTAAGTTCCAGTCTGAGTTGGAAGGCCTAAAACCCAGCAGAGCCTACAGTGTGATTTATTGTCCAAGGTCAAGGGAAGACAGATGTCTCAGATCAAGCCACGGAAGTTCCCTCTTACTCAGGCTTTTTGTTCTATTTTAGTTTTCAAATGACTGGATGAGGCCCACCCACCTTAGAGAAGTCAATCCTCTCTACTCATTCTACCAATTCAAATGTTAATCTCATTCAGAAACACTATCCCAGACACATAATGCTTGACCAAATGTCTGGACACTCCACGGCTCAGTCAAGTTGACACATAAAATTAGCCATCATATCTATAAAACCAAGGGAAAATTACTTTGGTCAACAGTATCAAAGACATAATTAATTCAGAAATTAACACTGAAAATGCACCTGGTGTTTGGCATTCTACATGATATGATATTGATTATGCTTTGTACCTTTGTAACTTCTAACCAATTATAGATAACAGCAATTTACTGTTGCAAAACAAGGAAAATACTCTCACTAATACACATATTCAGTACACAATAATTTCTGCTACCTTTTGCTTCAATGATATAATCTATGTGAAAAGACTGATCTGGGCAGGTGTGGCAGATTTTATGTTCCATAGATGTACATAAGAATATCTCCCATCCCACATGTGCTTCATGCAACATGACTTTGACACTCTTTCCATCAAAGGATGAGGGACTGTATTCTTCCTGTGAATCTGAGTGGTGGACTTTTTTTTTTTTTTGGTTTTGATTTTATTTAATTTATTTATTTATTTATTTATTTATTTTTAACATCTTTATTGGAGTATAATTGCTTTACAATGTTGTGTTAGTTTCTGCTGTATAACAAAGTGAATCAGCTATATGTATACATATATCCCCATATCCTTTCCCTCTTGCGCCTCCCTCCCACCCTCCCTATCCCATCCATCTAAAAAAGAAAAGTGGCTCTGATGAACCTAGGGGCAGGACAGGAATAAAGACGAAGACGTAGAGAATGGACTTGAGGAGGACATGGGGAGAGGGAAGGGTAAGCTGGGATGAAGTGAGAGAGTGGCATGGACATATATATGCTACCAAATGTAAAATAGATAGCTAGTGGGAAGCAGCCGCATAGCACAGGGAGATCAGCTCGGTGAGTGGTGGGCTTTTGATTATGGCAGGTCTGAGGCTGGTTCATATAAGGAAATTGGAGAACGTTAGAACCTTGAGTGATAATGTAACAAGTCCAAGGCTACCACGGTATGAGGAAGCCCAGAATATGTGAAATAGTGTTCTGGCTGACAGAGCCAGTAGGAATCCCTAATTACCACCAGCATTAACCACTATACATGAGTGAAAATGCCTTCACATGATTCCTTTGCCCAGAAGTTGAGGTCTCTCAGGGATAGTTTCTGAAGTCATTGAGCAGATGGAAATTCCTTCTGCTTTTTTCTGAATTGCTGACCCAAAGTATTTGTAATCATAATATGATTATTGTTTTAAGATGAGAAATTTGGGGTGATTTGGTATGCACTTGTAAATAAATGGAGTCAAACTGCAAGTCTTGAGATTACTGTTAATCAAAGCCTAAAGGGTTTTTAGATAGTATTAGAATAGTACTAATGAAGCCTCAATGGCCTGGAGAAGTTTGTTGGTAAAAGCTTAAAAGAGATTAAGGGAAATGGCATTGGGAAATAGAGGAAAGGGGGACTTGCCATATAGTGCTGCGAAATTTGGCAATGTGCTTGCCTGAATGTGCAAAATAGAAATCACATCTAATTAACTTAATCACCTAACTAGGAGATCTCCAGGCAAATTGTTGCAGTGGCCACCTGGCCTTTTCTCTCTGCTTTAAATAAAATTTAAATAAAACAAAAAATGAACTGTTAAATATTTTAAAGTCAGAGTTTTTAGAATTCTAAATTAAAACTGCTTCCTGTTGTCAAATTTTCCAGATGACAAATCATTCTCAAATTAAGAAATAGCTTTCAGGCAAAGATTAAATCCGTGGTAGAACCATAAATTCCTATGTTAAGACCTTAAAAGATGTAAGATGATGCTTCACACAATCTTTTAGACAAAAATCCTTCTAAAAATCACAAAGTGGTCACACAGGTCTTTTCTGTTAAACAAAGGGATTTCTAAGAATCTTAAGGATTTTCTCTCACAGCAGTACCATTGGGAGACCAAATCAGTAGGGGATTTTATTGATGAGATTTGGGAGTGTGATTCTTGCCTAGGGAGTGATTTATAATTTGACCTACTCACATTTTTAAAGGGATTGCATAAACTTGTACTGAAAAGGAAATAGACAGTATAAATTAAGAGTATTTTTGACCCACAAACTTCAATAAGCAAACAAAATTCTGAAAAATAACCTCCCAGATTTATACACATGTGCCACTTCTTGCGAAAGAGGGATAACTCACATGTAACCAGAAGCCTAGAAGTCAGGATCAAAAGACACAGGGAGCAACTCCAAGACATTACAACTGGGCCTGAATCTAAATAGAAAACATTTGCCCAAATTGATTGCAAGATTACTACAGACTAGTGGCTTCTGAGTGCCTCTTGAGCTTCCCATTTTAAACTGGGAGATCTTTATAGTGGTCACCTATGCCTATTCCACAGCTGTGTGATGAGTGTGTGGTAGAGCAGAGAAATATCTATTCTTTTCGGTTCACAAGTCCACAGATTGAGAGAATTAAACAAAGAGGTGGACCCAATATGCTTCACCTAAGCAGCTTCATCCATACCTGGAACCTTAAGTTCTCAAATTTGAAATAATACTGTAATGAAGAGGGGATGTGTATATTGTTCATGTGGGAGAGATGTGAAATTATGTGGCTGAGGGAATACTGTGGCATATTGTATTTTTTCAAGGATGACTGCCACATCTCCCATCCCACCTGTCTTTATTTAATGTGACATTGATGTTCTTTTCATGAGGAAATAAGGCCTACATTTTCTACCATGGACTCTGGAAGGGCTTGTTACTAGAGCAGAAGTGAGTCCTCCATGCCTTCTGAGGCTGTGCTATAAAAGGCAATACAGCTGCCACCTGGCTTTCTTGGGACACTAGCATTTGGAGCTCTAAACTAACTTGTAGGAAGTTTTGTGCTATTGTGCTGCCATAAAGCTCAGGCCACATGGAAAGACTATGTATTAGTATTGATATTTTGACCCAAAGCCCCAACTGTGGTCCTCAGACAAGGATCAGAGGGCAGACATGTGAATGAATACACATCCAGATAATTCCTGACCCAAATGATGAGTTACTTATGACTATAAAGGAATCCAGGTGAGGCCTCTAGCTTCATGGAACAGGGACAAGCAACCCCCCCAAATTTTTCTTTTGCTTTTTGTTTCAAACTGCCACCAATCCACTTCCCTTTTATTCTATCCTTTTATTCCCAAAATAGTACCTGGATGGACCCTCTAAGGCAAAACCTTCCATGATTTCTTGTCTCACACAGAGAAAAAGCTAGTATGCTTGTGGTGGTTAATTTTATATGTCAACTTTACTGGACCCCAGGGTGCCCAAATATATGACTGAACATTATTCTGGGGGTGCCTGTTAATGTGTTTCTACATGAAATTCGCATTTAAATCAGTAAACTAAATAAAACAATTGCCTCCCAAATATGGGTGGGCATCATCCAGTCAATTCAGGGCCTGGATAGAACAAAGGGAGGATTTGCTCTCTCTGCTTGACCTTTGAGTTGGGACATTGGTCTTCTCCTGCCCGTGACCTAGAACTTAGGCCATGGACACTCCTGGTTCTCAGGGCTTCAGACTCAGATTGGAATTTATACCACTGACTTTCTTGGGTCTCCAGTTTGCAAAAGTCAGATTGTGGGAATTCTCAGCCTCCATATTCATGTGATCCAATTCTTTATTATAAATCTTCATTTATATTCTATTGATTCCGTTTCTTTGGAGAAAGCTATTACAGTGCTTATCATGACCTGCATGGCCATCCATGAGTTGATTATGATAACTCTTGTTCTCTTTTGGATGCTTCCTTTTTTCACTACACTCTAGTCTCATTGGGTACTTCTTTTTCTCTTCCCTGGAGCACAGTAACATGTGTGTTCCTGAATGAGCAATTTTACACTGCACTGGATACTCATTATCCAGATATCTGCGATGGTTGAACCTCTGTCACTCTCTTTCAGTTCTTTATTTAAAAGTCAGCTTCTCAGTGAAGTCTCCACTACGCCCCTACCTATATAAGTTCATCTGTAACCAACTATTCTTAAAATAAAAGTTTCATATTTTTCTTCCATAATTTATTTTCCTATTTAGTACTTATCACTCTCTAACATACCATAACTTTTCTCATTTACATTGGTTGTTACTGTCTTCTTCACCATAATGCTCTGTGATTAGTGATTATCCTTTGTTTTGTTGATTATTGTATCCCAAGAGCTTTGGATAGTGGCACATATTTGGTACTCAAAAAGTATTTGTTGAATGGATAATTGATAAAAATCCTATTATTTTTACCTTCAAAATATATCCTGAATCTCATTTTTTCACAAATTTTCATCAATTTTTATTACCCCCCGGTCCTGGATTTGGTCAGTTCTCACCTGGGTTATTATAAAGTCCCAATTATTTCCCTTGCCCCATGACAGTTTATTCTTCAAAAGGTAAACAGAGAAGTTTTTTCAAGACATAAGTCAGATAATCTGTCTCTTTTGCTCAAAATTTGATCACAGCTTCATATCTCAGAATGAAAAACAAAGTCTTTACTGTGGTCAAAAGATCCTGTACTTTCTGAAGGACAGGATATTGAATGATCGGTTCTAAATTTTTTCTCTTGTGTAATAGGATAATTGACCCATAACCTTTGTCAGGTGCTTTGCAATGCTCTTTCACTATGGGTTAAACATATCTCTCTCCCATATTAATGTTAGACTTGGCCACATGACTTGCTTTGGCCCGTAGAATATGAGCATATTTGACATGAAGAGAGTCCTAAAATAGGTTTCTGTAGTCTGACTTCCCATCTATCATTTGCCCTGTGGGGAACATGTCTCAACTGCAGGTCCAAACAGTGACTAATGGAGGAGGTCTAGCCAGAATCCAAATTCATCCAGCCCGCATCCTAAAGCAGAACCCCTAGCCAAGCCGGGGCTAGATCAGCTGACCCCCCAGAGACCTGCAGACCTGTGAGTGTGAGAATATGTTTTTGTTGTAAACCAGACATCTGCATGCCTGCTTCCTTATTTTAATCAGACGTATTTCCACAAATAATACCTCTACCTCTCTCCCACATTTTAACCATCTTGATTTTTCTTCATAGCACTTACATACCTGACACATTGTATATTTACTGTTACTTTCTTTTAATTTCTAGGTTCTCTCTCTCAAACATGCACAATCTATGCAAACAGGGAATATGCTTTTGTTTTTTGGTCTGTTCACAACACACAGAACATTGTCTGACTCTCAGTAAGTCCGTTAAAAGTTCTAAATACGTAAATAAAATACGCAGTACTTAGCAGTGTGATAATTTGATGTGAGTTTCCATGTTTCTGCCCAGAGTGACCAGTGTACATCAGAGAAATGTTAACTTATGTAAAGTAGAAGATTATTAGGAGTCTAAAATATTGATGTTTTATTCTCATATGATGTGATTTTTGCAGGTGTTGAAGCATCAATAGTGTTAACATGCAATGTAATTTAGAGAATATTTCTGTATAAGGTCAATTTATCTTGTGGCTGTCTAGAGAGAATTAGCTCCAGAAATGATCAAAGGACCTCATTATAGTTTATTCTCTGTATGGTAAGCCCATGAAATAAACTCTAGAGAAAGGATTTCAATGAGCGTAGTTTATAAAATATTGTTTTCATTATATTCACTAATAAATATTAAAATCAAGGAAATATAATTTTAAACATTTTAAGGAATTATTGATTCAATAAAAAAACAAAAATTATATATAACTATTCAGTGGAAATGTCATTACATTATAAATCTTTATAGTATCATGCATGGCAAAGTTTTACTAGCTTTATTAAATAAATCTTTCTGTTATTTGAGATTCTTATTTTTCTAGTCAGCAAAATTGTAAGGGTAAAATATTACTTTTAAAGATTTCTCTACATTGTAACACTACTTTCAAAATATATCTCTGCTGTATGACTATCATAAATTTGGTAGCATTGGATACTTGAGGTATATCAGAAGAACTTCCTCAAATAATGATCATCACATGAGGTGTTTGTTGATCAGCAATGCCAGAAAACGTAAGCCACTTATTCACTTACGCTTTAATATTGGAGATAAATTTTTTGTTATAATAATAATAACTTTATTGTAGCAATAATACTTTTGTATAGTGTTAAATAATAATAATGCTTTATTGGTTCAAGAAGTTTTAGTCTGTTTATTTTCTGCTTTTATAAATAAATTTTAAATTATTGTATAATAACGTTTAATGAAATATAATCTAAGTATCATGAAGGTATTACTCTCTTTTAAGTAATATCATTCAAAAGAAAAGTGCCTTAGAGTTTTAACATATAGTTAAACTAAATCTATATATAGAGGTAGCAAATTACATACTTATAAAACATATCCCCTAGCCCTCACCCCTTACACACCTTGAAATTAATTATTTCATTGACTTTTCATTTATATAAAGTAAAATGAAAAGAAACTTCATGTATAGTGTGATGAGTTTGAGGAATGTATAAAACCACGTAATCTACTTCATATCAAGACACATAACATTTCACCCTAAAGATTTCCTTTTGCCTTTCCAAAAAGACCATCAGAAGGAAAGTTACCTTGATGTGGCAATAACTGTGATACAACAATTTAGAACTCAGCATGGGAATTACAAAGTTATCTTCCCTATGATATGGTGAAGAATCAAGCTGTGCATGTGTGCATGTGTGCATGTTTATGATCATACTTCCTCAAGAGAGGAGGTGAAAGTTAGAACTTTATTATAAAGCTGATTAGTTATGAATGTATTATATAAAATTTTACTTTAGATATTATTTTGAAAATTTTATACTGTAATGCCCTTACATTAAAATCACTTAATTCTATATTTTGAAATATTTCATATGATAAAGACTAATTGTTATATATTTTTGTCATTTTTCTTAAATAACAGTTTAAAGAAAGTTGTCATCACTGAGAATCTTTCATAATGTGTCATTGTGTCACCCTGAATTATCATATTAACTGAATTTTTCAAACTTATGATTCATAAAATCTTCTCCTTCTATCAATACATCTGATCCTCCAAGCCTTGTTATATTTATTATTATGTTTCAGAGTATTTGTAATTTCTAAAATAACAGGGAATGTTAGGATTACTTTCAGTGTTTAAATCTTAAAATCAATTGATTGGCTGTTTTTTGATTGGAAAAACATGTATTGGTGTTTAAAGTACACTGTATTAAACTAACCTTGTTGAATTTCTATATGAATTACAAGTAATCTGTTTTAGTATTCTCTCTACTTGTTTTGGGGATTGTCACAGAGATTGCTAGTTTTCCCTCAGTTTTAGTTTTCTCTCTTTTTCCTCTTTGTATTGAGAAGCCTGGGTTTTAGGGGTACTTTTTTGAGTTTTTGGTGGGTCTTTTTTTGTTTGTTTTTATTTCTGGGTTTTTTTTTTTTTCTCTTTCTTTCTTTTGTATTATTAAGGTTTTGTTTAAACTTGGAGCTGGGAGGTGCTGGTCATACTGTTTTCTAGAAAAGTAAGCTCCTGCTCTGTACTTGCATTAAATGCTAGATGTGGCAATGTGACTAGGACCAGCCAATGATATAGTAGGAATAGTACCATGGTTCACTTGCTGATATTTTCCTTAAGGAGGAATGGCTCCCTTTGTCTTCCTCTCCCTTGCTACATCAGACAGGCAAGCTTTGATTAACTTGGTTAAAGATAAAGGGAGTGATTTGGAGGGAAAGAGCTGAGATTGAACATGCCTTTCCTACAGTATTGTTATTTATTACAGAGCAAAGAATGGGATTATTTTTGGTAATATTAGCATTCTAGCTATTAGTATGGTGAAAATATATTCTTTACTCATATATATTTCACTCGTGTCTGGAAAATAATACTGGTCATTTGCACATATTTTATGAATTGTTATATGCAAGAGTCAGAAGCATGAATTGTCCATGCAGTTCTAATTATGCAATTGCCAAATTCTTAAGTCTATGATCATAACAAAATGTTTTCAGCCTTTGCATTTAATTAATATACAGAGTTCTGTGACTTCAATCTTTTTTTATCTGTTTTAAAGAACTCTGTTATTGCCACTATGGTTCCTTTATCTGTGAATATTAATTTTTGTGTGTGTGTGTGTGAATATTAATTTTAAACACCATAATATTTTCACAAACATAATGAAAAATGACAAATAATGACAATGGAAAGTCATGTTTCAAGTGATTTCACTTTGTCTTTTAGGAGGACATCACATCTGCTGCCTTGGTTAACTGCATACACTGATTATTAATAATGATACAAAAAATAAAAGTAAATTCAGAGAAAAAACACTGTAACAAATTGCTATTGTTTAGCTAATAAGAAAAAGGAAACATGATATTGTATTTTAGGCCCTGTGAACTATTACACTTTTGCTATTAAGATACTTTATTTTTTCTTCCATGATACTGTCTTATTTCCATGAGCCGATGTAATTAAAAATGAAAGCAAACTTACTCAAGATGATACATATACAAATTCTGACAGTTCAAGGTTTACAATGCATGTTTTGGAACTATTTGACACTTTGGAGGTTTCCATAAAGAGTAAATTCAAGAAATTTTAAAAAAAACCCTCACCATTATTATATCATAAGGCAAATAGCTGAAATTCATTAGCAATAGGAAGTGTTGTGGAAAATATAATTAAAAACAAAATCTCCTCCCAAAGGAGAATTCCTTTCCACAAATGTACAAGAAAAATGAAACAGTTTTATTACTGAATAAGCACTGAACTAGAAGGTGATGAGCTTCACAGGCAACCCGCTAAGAAATTGCAAAGGCAGAGAAAAATCTCACCCTTTTCATAGCCAACCAGATACAACCCACTACAGACATGCTGTCGAGAAAAACAGTGACTAACAAGTGGAGGAGGTGGTGGCACTGTTTGTGACACAGAGCTTACTCTAAGCTCACTTCGTATTTAGAGTGACCACCTGTGCTAGCCAATTGGCTTTATTTAAAAGAAAAAAAGTACTTCTCAAGTCGGAGCAAGGCACCTGCAGAAGTCAGGCTCCTAACCTCCCACAGAAACAGGGAGATGGGAGCTCTATCTTCCTTACATTTCATAGAGATGGCTCCCATTTTCTTGAGAAAGAAAGACATTCCTGAGCTATAAGTGGGCAATAGCGTTATTCAGCTTTGGGAATGATTTACATGCATTTTCAAGAAGCCAGGAAATAATTTACAATTACAGGTTTTCTAATGTAGATGCTCAAGGAAAAGGGAATGGGGCAAATCTCTCCCTTTATTTTAAGAGGGAGAATTTTTTTTTTCAATTTGTATTTACCCTTATAGAGCAGGGTAAATAATTCTTGTTGATTTCACAGGAGTTTAAAATTCAATTAATGAAAGTAGTTTTAAGTTTTATGATGTTAGAATTAGGCATGAATAGGATAGATTAATAATTTTCTCCCAGTGTTGAGATCCATGAATTACATTTTGTTTCTAGCACTATGTCTCTTGTCCCCATATGCCTCTCTCTGTCTCTCTCTCCTCCTTTCTAAAATTAAAAAATAATACTTGCTGAATGAATCTTAATGATAACTCATATATATCAAAAATTTTTCCCCTCCACCATCACGTGGTCAAAGCCTTCATCTTCACCTGTGTTGATCTTTGAAAATGGTGCTTAGCAAAACCAGAAAGAACATTTTGAGTAATAAAAGTAGTACACAATTATTGTAGAAAATTTAGGAAAATCAGGCATGTATAATGAAGGCAATAACATTTACCTGAAATTTCATTCTACAAAGATAAACACATTAAAATGTTGGTGAATTTACTTAAGATATAAATATATCTGTACCTATAATACATGTATTATTTTATATACTATATATTAGTATATATACTAAAGTATATGTTAATTATAGGCTTATATATATTCATATGGTTATATAAATACACATAGTTGCAAATATATAGTTATAATTATTACTATAGACATTGATAAAGATTGTGTTTATAAATACAGATATATAGGTACAGATACATATTTGCATATACATATACTCATATGTGGTTATATTTTGTGAAAGATATGTAAATCTATATATTTGTAACAATTTGAATCATACTCACATATTTTTGATATTGTATTTTTAAATTAACTGTTAAGCTTTTGTATCAATCTAAGCTAAAATGATTAATTCTGCCCCTCACATTAAAGTATCATTAAAGTATTGTTAATAAAATTTCACTATGTACAATATGTATAGGTCAACTTATACAGAAATGAAATTAGTTTGGTCTGTCGTTTTTTTATACAGGGTTATGGTAATGGATTTTCATTTATTTATGACTACTCTGCAATAATTTTGGTATTAAAAACCTGTATCAGGATTACTAGAAATATCCAATAATTATGTTAAATTCAAAACACTTTAGGGACCTCCCTGGTGGTCCAGTGGTTAAGACTCTGTGCTTCCACTGCAGGGGGCACGGGTTGGATCCCTGGCCAGGGAACTAAGATCCCACATGCTGTGCAGTGCGGCCAAAAAAACAAACAAACAAACAAAAAAAACACTTTAACTTAATTCATTTTCTTAAATATGATCATATCTCCCAATAGCCATAGATTCTAAAAATAATATATAAGTTTGACTTTGAAACAGATTATAATTCACACATTATAATTAGTTATGTACATTTGATTATCCTTCCATTATCTTAACTGTAGAGAAACATATAAAAGTGCTTTGAAAATCTCAATGATGTTACATAAAATCTAAATCATCCCTGTTTAAACAAATTATAATTTCTAATATTTCATTAAAATACTGCTAGTGCTTTCAAAATTACAGGAAAAAATGTGACTCATAATATTTAATTATTTATTGAGTTTTAGAATGTATGGACTATTTTTATGTATGCCTCACCTTTTTTTTTTAAGACCTTATTTTTTTGGAGCACTTTTAAGACACAGCAAAATTAAGCTGCAGGTAGAGAGATTTCCCTTATGCCCTTTGCCCCCACAAATGCATAACCTCCCCCATTATCAACATCCCCCGCCAAAGTGGTACATGTGTTACAATCGATGAGCCTACATTGACACATCATAATCACCCAAAGTCCATAATTTACATTACAGCTTACTGTTGGTGTTGTACATTCTATGGGTTTGGACAAACATGTAATCACATGGATCCACCATTACATTCTCATACAGAGTAGTTTCACTGCCTAAAAATCTTCTGTGCTCTGCTTATTCATTTCTGCTATCTCCTGCCTCAACACCTGACAACCATTTATCTTTTTACTGTCGCCATAGTTTTCCTGTACCCAAATATTATATAGTTGAAATTATACAGAATGTACCCTTTTCAGATTGGCTTCTTTCACTTAGTTATATGCATTTAAGTTTACTCCATCTCATTTGGCTTGATAAAAAACTTGATAGCTCATAATTTCATAGCACATTTCTTTTAGATGCTGAATAATATTTCATTGTCTAGATGTACCATTCACCTACTGAAGGGAATCTTAGTTGTTTCCAGGTTTTGGCAATTATGAATACATCATCCATAAATCCGTGTATGGGTTCTTCGGCAGACATAAGTTTTCAACTCTTTTGGGTAGATACCAGGAGCACTATTGCTGGATCATCTGGCAAAAGCATGTTAGTTTTACAAGAAACTTCCAAATGCCTCTAAATTAGCCATACCATTTTGCATTTCCACTAGCAATGAATGAGAGCTCCTTTTGCTTCATATTTTTGTCAGTATTTGGTGTTATCAGTGTTCTGGACTTTGGTCATTCTAACAGGTATACAGTTGTATTTCATTACTATGTTACTTTGCATTTTCCAATGACCTACGATGTGGAACATTTTTTCATATACTTATTTGCCATCTGTATTTCTTCTTTGGTGAGGGGTCTGTAAAGCTCTTTGGCCCATTTTTCAGTTGGATTGTTTGATTTCTTATTGCTGAGTTTTAAGTATTCTTTGTATATTTTGGATAACAGTCCTTTATCAGATGTGTCTTGCAGATATTTTCTCCCTGTCTATGGCTTGTCCTCTCATTCTCTTGACATTGTTTTCTCAGAGTACATGTGTTTAATTTTAATGAAGCTCAGCTTATCAATTATTTCTTTCATGAATTATGCCTTTGGTGGTGTATTTAAAAAGTTATGACCATAATTCAATTTAACTTATCACTAGTTAACTCATTATCTCCTATGAGTATTATAGTTTTGTGCTTTACATATAGATTCCCTTGCTTAAAAAAAATTTACAGTGATTCTTATTCCTACCGTATTTTCATTCTGAGTACATGTAAAGTTTCATTCTTGACACACTCAATGACATAGATTTGCTGAAAGTGTTGTCTTTAATTTTTCAAAGCATTCAGAGTGTAGTCTTTAGGCATAGGGACCCTGACATCAAACTACCTTGATTCAAATCCCAGCTGGTCTGATAACAATAAGTGTGATCTTCAGCAAGTCACCCTCTCCTTCTAAATTGCTGATAATAGCATTACCTACCTTGTGGGGTTGAGAGGATAGACGGGTTAATATTACCTATTAAAATGGTCTCACTTTACCAAAGGTGAACTTGAATATGGTAATATAAACATATATTCTGAAATATCATTAAATGACCTTAGGAATCATTTTATTTTTTAGAAAATTCTTTTGAAATATTTTTATACTTACAAAAGAAAATAGAAAATTGGTTAACTCACCTAGCATAAACAAATGAAGTGAATGTATGCTAGTTTGAAATAAGATAAATATAAAATTTATGTTTGCTCTTACATAAATTTTGTTCAAAATGTCATAGGCAGTTTTTTAGAAACCATCTTAGATCCTACTGAGAGGTTGGCTTTCTGTTTTCTCTAATTACGCTGAAGCACTGTATTTTAATGAATAAAAGATAAAATGATGACTATGATGACTCATAATCCCATTTAAAAACTGGACAGATTATCCTCTAGGATAGTCTAACTATATAACTAAAGTCAAACCATTAATATTAAGATGATAACTACAATGCTTCTGGTAATGATGAAATAAGTTAGTTTAAAAATAAGCTCAAGGGAGCTTCAAGATGGCGGAAGAGTAAGACGTGGAGATCACCTTCCTCTCCACAGATACATCAGAAATACATCTACAGGTGGAACTGCTCCTACGGAACACCTACTGAACGCTGGCAGAAGACCTCAGACCTCCCAAAAGGCAAGAAACTCCCCACGTACCTGGGTAGGGCAAAAGAAAAAAGAAATAACAGAGACAAAAGAATAGGGATGGACCTGCACCAGTGGGAGGGAGCCGTGAAGGAGGAAAGGTTGCCACACACTAGGAAGCCCCTTCGCGGGCGGAGACTGCGGGTGGCAGAGGGGGGAAGCTTCAGAGCCACGGAGGAGAGCGCAGCCACAGGGGTGCGGAGGGCAAAGCGGAGAGATTCCCGCACAGAGGCTCAGCGCCGAGCAGCACTCACCAGCCCGAGGGGCTTGTCTGCTCACCCGCCGGGGCGGGCGGGGGCTGGGAGCTGAGGTTCGGGCTTCGGTCGGATCCCAGGGAGAGGACTGGGGTTGGCTGCGTGAACACAGCCTGAAGGGGTTAGCGCACCACGGCTAGCCGGGAGGGAGTCCGGGAAAAAGTCTGCAGCTGCCGAAGAGGCAGGAGACTTTTTCTTGCCTCTTTGTTTCGCGGTGCGCGAGGAGAGGGGATTCAGAGCGCCGCCTAAACGAGCTACAGAGATGGGCGCGAGCTGCGGCTATCAGCGCGGACCCCAGAGACGGGCATGGGACGCTAAGGCTGCTGCTGCCGCCACCAAGAAGCCTGTGTGCGAGCACAGGTCACTCTCCACACCTCCCCTCCTGGGAGCCTGTGCAGCCCACCACTGCCAGGGTCCCGTGATCCAGGGACAACTTCCCCTGGAGAACACACGGTGGGCCTCAGGCTGGTGCAACGTCACGCTGGCCTCTGCCGCCGCAGGCTCGCCCCGCATCCCTACCCCTGCCTCCCCCCCGCCTGAGTGAGCCAGAGCCCCCGAATCAGCTGCTCCTTTGACCCCATACGGTCTGAGAGAACAGATGCCCTCAGGCAACCTACAGGCAGAGGCGGGTCCAAATCCAAAGCTGAACTCTGGGAGCTGTGTGAACAAAGGAGAGAAAGGGAAATCTCTCCCAGCAGCCTCAGGAGCAGCAGATTAAATCTCCACAATCAACTTGATGTACCTGCATCTATGGAATACCTGAATAGACAACGAATCATCCCAAATTGAGGAGGTGGACTTTGGGAGCAATGATATATAATTGTTTTCCCCTGTTTTCTTTTTGTGATTGTGTATGTGTATGCTTCTGTGTGTGATTTTGTCTGTATAGCTTTGCTTTTACCATGTGTCCTAGGGTTCTGTCTGTCCGTTTTTTTCTTTTTTTTTAATTAGAAATAAAAAATTAGTGAATCCCCATAAGGGTAACAGCTGATCTTTCAACAGAAACTCTGCAAGCCAGAAGGGAGTGGCAGGACATACTTAAAGTGATGAAGGAGAAAAACCTACAACCAAGATTACTCTACCCAGCAAGGATCTCATTCAGGTTTGACAGAGAAATTAAAAGCTATACAGACAAGCAAAAACTAAGAGAATTCAGCACCACCAAACCAGCTTTACAACAAAGGCTAAAGGAACTTCTCTAGGCAGGAAACACAAGAGGAGGAAAACACCTACAATAATAAACCCAAAACAATTAAGAAAATGGTAATAGGAACATACATATTGATAATTACCTTAAATGTAAATGGATTAAATGCTCCAACCAAAAGACATAGACTGGCTGAATGGATACAAAAACAAGACCCGTATATATGCTGTCTACAAGAGACCCACTTCAGACCTAGGGACACATACAGATTGAAAGCGAGGGGATGGAAAAAGATATTCCATGCAAATGGAAATCAAAAGAAAGCTGGAGTAGCAATTCTCCTATCAGACAAAATAGACTTCAAAACAAAGACTATTACAAGAGACAAAGAAGGACACTACATAATGATCAAGGGATCGATTCAAGAAGAAGATATAACAATTGTAAATATTTATGTACCCAACATAGGAGCACCTCAATACATAAGGCAAATACTAACAGCTATAAAAGGGGAAATCGACAGTAACACAATCATAATAGGGGAATTTAACACCTCACTTTCACCAATGGAGAGATCATCCAAAATGAAAATAAATAAGGAAACACAAGCTTTCAATGATACATTAAACAAGATGGACTTAATTGATATTTATAGGACATTCCATCCAAAAACAACAGAATACACATTCTTCTCAAGTGCTCATGGAACATTCTCTGGGACAGATCATATCTTGGGTCACAAATCAAGCCTTGGCAAATTTAAGAAAATTGAAATCGTATCAAGTACCCTTTCCGACCACAGCGCTATGAGACTAGATATCAATTACAGGAAAAAATCTGTAAGAAATACAAACACATGGAGCCTAAACAACACACTACTTAATAACCAAGAGATCACTGAAGAAATCAAGGAGGAAATCAAAAAATACCTAGAAGCAAATGACAATGAAAACACGATGACCCAAAACCTATGGGATGCAGCAAAAGCAGTTCTAAGAGGGAAGTTTACAGCAACACAATCCTACCTTACGAAATGAGACACATCTCAAATAAACAACCTAACTTTGAACCTAAAGCAATTAGAGAAAGAAGAACAAAAAAACCCCAAAGTTAGCAGAAAGAAAGAAATCATAAAGATCAGATCAGAAATAAATGAAAAAGAAATGAAGGAAGCGATAGCAAAGATCAATAAAAATAAAAGCTGGTTGTTTGAGAAGATAAACAAAATTGATAAACCATTAGCCAGACTTATCAAGAAAAAAGGGAGAAGACTCAAATCAATAGATTTAGAAATGAAAAAGGAGAAGTAACAACTGACACTGCAGAAATACAAAGGATCATGAGAGATTACTACAAGCAACTCTATGCCAATAAAATGGACAACCTGGAAGAAATGGACAAATTCTTAGAAATGCACAACCTTCCGAGACTGAACCAGGATGAAATAGAAAATATGAACAGACCAATCACAAGCACTGAAATTGAAACTGTGATTAAAAATCTTCCAACAAACAAAAGCCCTGGACCAGATGGTTTCACAGGCGAATTCTATCAAACATTTAGAGAAGAGCTAACACCTATCTTTCTCAAACTCTTCCAAAATATAGCAGAGGGAGGAACACTCCAAACTCATTCTACGAGGCCACCATCACTCTGATACCAAAATCAGACAAAGATGTCACAAAGAAAGAAAACTACAGGTCAATATCATTGATGGACATAGATGCAAAAATCCTCAGCAAAATACTAGCAAACAGAATCCAACAGCACATTAAAAGGATCATACACTATGATCAAGTGGTGTTTATCCCAGGATTGCAAGGATTCTTCGATATACGCAAATCAATCAATGTGATACACCATATTAACAAACTGAAGGAGAAAAACCATATGATCATCTCAATAGATGCAGAGAAAGCTTTTGACAAAATTCAACACCCATTTATGATAAAAACCCTCCAGAAAGTAGGCATAGAGGGAACTTTCCTCAACATATTAAAGGCCATACATGACAAACCCACAGCCAACATCATCCTCAATGGTGAAAAACTGAAACCATTTCCACTAAGATCAGGAAAAAGATACAGTTGCCCACTCTCACCACTATTATTCAACATAGTTTTGGAAGTTTTAGCCATAGCAATCAGAGAAGAAAAGGAAAGAAAAGGAATCCAAATTGGAAAAGAAGAAATAAAGCTGTCACTGTTTGCAGATGACATGATACTATACATAGAGAATCCTAAAGACTCTACCAGAAAACTACTAGGACTAGTCAGTGAATTTGGTAAAGTAGCAGGATACAAAATTAATGCACAGAAATCTCTTGCATTCCTATACACTAATGATGAAAAATCTGAAAGTGAAATTAAGAAAACACTCCCATTTACCACTGTAACAAAAAGAATAAAATACCTAGGAATAAACCTACCTAAGGAGACAAAAGACCTGTATGCAGAAAATTATAAGACAGTGATGAAAGAAATTAAAGGTGATACAAATAGATGGAGAGATATACCATGTTCTTGGATTGGAAGAATCAACATTGTGAAAATGACTCTACTACCCAAAGCAATCTACAGATTCAATGCAATCCCTATCAAACTACCACGGGCATTTTTCACAGAACTAGAACAAAAAATTTCACAATTTGTATGGAAACACAAAAGACCCCGAATAGCTAAAGCAATGTTGAGAAAGAAAATCGGATCTGGAGGAATCAGGTGCCCTGACTTCAGACTATACTACAAAGCTACAGTAATCAAGACAGTATGGTACTGGCACAAAAACAGGACTATAGATCAATGGAACAGGATAGAAAGCCCAGAGATAAACCCACGCACATATGGTCACCTTATCTTTGATAAAGGATGCAAGAATATACAGTGGAGAAAAGACAGCCTCTTCAATAAGTTGTGCTGGGAAAACTGGACAGCTACATGTAAAAGAATGAAATTAGAACACGCCCTAACACCATGCACAAAAATAAACTCAAAATGGATTAAAGACCTAAATGTAAGGCCAGACACCATCAAACTCTTAGAGGAAAACATAGGCAGAACCCTCTATGACATAAATCACAGCAAGATCCTTTTTGACCCACCTCCTAGAGAAATGGAAATAAAAACACAAATAAACAAATGGGACCTAATGAAACTTAAAAGCTTTTGCACAGCAAAGGAAACCATAAACAAGACCAAAAGACAACCCTCAGAATGGGAGAAAATATTTGCAAATGAAGCAAGTGACAAAGGATTAATCTCCAAAACATACAAGCAACACATGCAGCTCAATATCCAAAAAACAAACAATCCAATTCAAAAATGGGCAGAATACCTAAATAGACATTTCTCCAAAGACGATATACAGGTTGCCAACAAATACATGAAAGAATGCTCAACATCATTAATCATTAGAGAAATGCAAATCAAAACTACAATGAGATATCATTCACACCGGTCAGAATGGCCATCATCAAAAAGTCGGCAAACAATAAATGCTGGAGAGGGTGTGGAGAAAAGGGGACCCTCTTGCACTGTTGGTGGAAATGTAAATTGATACAGCCACTATGGAGAACAGTATGGAGGTTCTTAAAAAACTAAAAATAGAACTACTATACGACCCAGCAATCCCACTACTGGGCATATACCCTGAGAAAACCATAATTCAAAAAGAGTCATGTGCCAAAATGTTCACTGCAGCTCTATTTTCAATAGCCAGGACATGGAAGCAACCTAAGTGTCCATCAACAGATGAATGGATAAAGAAGATGTGGCTCGTGTATACAATGGAATATTACTCAGCCATAAAAAGGAATGAAACTGAGTTATTTGTCACGAGGTGGATGGACCTAGAGTCTGTCATACAGAGTGAAGTAAGTCAGAAAGAGAAAAACAAATACCGTATGCTAACACATATATATGGAACCTAAAAAAAAAAAGAAAGAAAGAAAGAAAGAAAAATAAAATGGTCAGAAGAACCTAGGGGCAAGATGGGAATAAAGATGCAGACCTACTAGAGAATGGACTTGAGGATACGGGGAGGAGGAAGTGTAAGCTGGGACAAAGTGGGAGAGTGGCATGGACATATATACACTACCAAACGTAAAATAGATAGCTAGTGGGAAGCAGCCGCATTGCACAGGTAGATCAGCTCGGTGCTTTGTGACCACATAGATGGGTGGGATAGGGAGGGTGGGAGGGAGGGAGATTCAAGAGGGAAGAGATATGGGGACATATGTATATGTGTAACTGATTCACTTTGTTATAAAGCAGAAACTAACATACCATTGTAAAGCAATTATACTCCAATAAAGATGTTAAAAATAAATAAGTAAAATAAAGATGGCTTCCAAAAAAAAAAAAAGCTCAATTAATACTTCCTTCTTCAGCAATTGTAAGCTATTCCCACAGCAAGTCTTATAAATAGTACTTAAAATTTTTTAACCCAGTAGTTGTTCAAGTATTTCATCTATAAAATTATCTGGGGATAGTTAAACATGTAGATAGCTTACCTAATTCTAAAGATGTAGATTCACTAGAGCTGAAGTCAATTCTGTACACATCTGGTTTTAGCAAGCTCCACTCCTTCACGGTTGATGCTGGTTATCTACATTATAACCTCACGACTTTTTTCATTTTTCTATTGAATTCTCTTTTAATATTTTATTCATTTGTAAGAACATTTGTACTTTGTCATACATTTTAAAATATATTAAATATAAAAATATATATTATATGCGTTTAAAATTGGAAATATGGAAATATATTTCAATGTTTTGCAAATTATTACAAGCATGATTTTTTTTTGAGTTTTTTCTCTTTTTAGTATCCTTCATAAATTTAAATTTTTAGTAGTCTACCTCTATTTTCCTTTTCTTTATGGTTTCCAATTTTTATTGTTTCATTTTTTTGCTCTTAAAATTTTAATCCAGAGACAGAAACATTGTGAAGAAAGCTACCTAATGTTCTACTCAGAATTTTAATTTCTTTGCTTTTCTTGTGCTAAGTGTCTGTTGGGCACACACACAGATAGCTAGCTATTAGGATTCTCCCAGTTCCTTCATGAATGCCTCCTCCTGGTGCCCTGCCAGACATACTTCATTGTATCCATAAGAATTTATAGCCGGTCTTCAGAAAAGTCTTCTATGTATCTATTCCATCTCTTCTCTCCACCTTGTGTTCCCTTTCTTACTCTGATTGAAACCTTGTTTCACCTGATGACACTATTTCTTCTTGTTTCTCAAATAACACATGATCTCTACCGAAATATTTACTCCTGCTATAAAAGATGACAAATCCCACTTATAACCAAGGCTTATGTCTCTAATAAAGAACAAATAGCGGGCTTCCCTGGTGGTGCAGTGGTCAAGAATCCACCTGCCAATGCAGGGGACATGGGTTCGAGCCCTGGTCCAGAAGATCCCACATGCAGCGTAGCAACTAAACCTGTGCGCCACAACTACTGAGCCTACGCTTTAGAGCCTGCAAATCACAACTAGTGAGCCCGCGTGCCACAGCTACTGAAGCCCACCTGCCTAGAGCCCGTGCTCTGCCACAAGAGAAGCCACCGCAGTGTGAAGCCTGCGCACCGCAATGTAGAGTAGCCCCCGCTCACCTCAACTAGAGAAAGCCCGCGCGCAGCAACCAAGACCCAACGCAGCCAAAAAAAAAATGAATAAATTAATTAATTTTAAAAAATATTTTTTAAAAAGAAAGAACTAATAGCTTATCTCAACTGATAAAAATCCATGCTTTCTCTCTCCCAAATCACTGATTTCTTTCCTTTCTCCCTACTTGACAATTTTGATTAGCATACAAATATACTGGATTAGCACCTTTCTTAAAAGACAGACAAACAAAAATCCCCCCAGGACCCTACTGTCTCTTCAGCTGCCACCACAATTCTGTGATCCCTTCATAGAAAAAAAGAAAACTTCTCAAAGGGATTGTTTCTATTTGTTGTCAACAATTCCTCACCACAAATATCTAATACACTCTTGTCCTTAGTATTTCACTGATGCAACTTTTGTCAAGTTACCAACAAACTTGATTTTTTTTTGTTTTTCTCAAATCCAGTTGTATCAGTTATCTTCTTGGAATTTGCAATACCACTAGACAAAAATGAACACTGTCTGATTTTAGAAAAACTTTGTCAAGGCTTCTTGGAGGTTATAATATCCTAATTTTCCTGCTATGTCACTGGTTATTTCTTAACTTTTTTCTGCCTCTCATCCTCTTCTTGTCCTCTAAATGTTGGCGTGACTTAGAGTTAATACTTGTTCCTCTTCACTTACATTACCATTATTTCTTTTGAGCTCTTGGTCTCATCCCATGGTTTTAAATATTCTTTATAAATTGATGACTCCAAATTAGGTGTAAAAATATCACCATGTCCAATAGAAAGCAAAGGATGCAATCAGGAAGATCTGTTACCAGACTGTTGTAATAATACAATACAGGTCAGGGGAGATGATTGCTTGGAGTAGCTGATAGCAATGTAGCTGGCAAAAAAGTGGTTAAGATTCTTAAATATGTTTGGAAGAATTGCCTACAGACTTAATGATGAATTGGTTGTTGGTTGTTGGTTAAAGGGAAACAAGGAACTAAGAATGATATATCTGTGAGGTTTGCCTGATCACCTGAGTAATTAGTGGCACCACTTACTAAGAAAAAAAAATGGAGAAAGAGAAGTAGGGTGAATTGGATTGGGTGGTGTCACAAACTCTGCTTTGAATTGCCTTGTAGGTATCTAAGGGGAAAATATGTCTGACATTTGAAGAGAGGAGTCTAAATTTGGTTAAATTAGAGACTATAAGTCAAGAAAATTGAGTGGAAATATAGATTACATTTTTGAGTTGCTTTATTACAAATGAGATAAAAGCTTCAGGTAAATGTGGGGGTCAAAAGCTTTCTTTTTCTTTTTTTCTTTTTTTAAGCCTGTCAGTCAGCGTCCTTATTTGCAAACATTGGAAATCTCCCTGGATAAATTAAGCATTTGAGCATGTAACTAACCGCACAAATAAATATGTAAAAATTAGTACAGATTATGACAGGCATTTAAATCTTAGATATGCTAATAACTAAGTATGGAGATCTTATTTTCTATCATAAATTTTTCCATCTCTAAAGGTTGTTTACTAAATGACCTAATCTTTCCACTATAAAATCCTACTATTCTAAAAGAGCATCTGAGACCAGTTTTGAGAGAAATATCTTAAGAATTAATATGTATAAGAGTTCTATTTTTTTCTTAGAGGTTGAATTAAAGGCTGCACAAGAGGTTATACCATTTTATATCACCCTTTATCATTTTTTTGACATTCAGATGGTTTATAAAACACATTTATTTAGAAATGAAAACACTTATTTGATGTCTGAGGATGAGCAAGTCACTTAATACTCTGTGACTCATTTTATTAATGTTAAAAATGGACATAATTGTAGAACATACTTCATAATGTAAACAAAATGTTTCTAGCCATAAGTACTCCATAAATTTACCTGTTAATATCATTAATATTTGAAATATTATTATAGTTTGAAATTTAGCTCTATTATTGAAAAGTGCTGATCAAATGGCATTCTGAATCATGTGATGCTGAGTATTTTTCCTGCACATCATGTGGACTTGATTATCCATTGCAAAGACAAATCTCTATGACTTTATCCTGGTGAATGTCTGTTTTGTCAAGTATTATGAATGTTACTGGTTTCCTTACCTTTATCCTGCTATACTCTATCCTGCTTCACTGAAGTAGAACTCCTGATCTTTCACAATAATTAGAGATGGATAAAGATTTATTCTGATGAAAAAACCAGAAGTAGAGAAACCTATGAGAAATAAACATTGTATTTTCATCATGCAATGTTATTGAAGCAGCTAGTCATAAGGATAAAAAATCAAAAAAATCAAGGTAGAAAAATGGAGACCATTCTTCAATGGACAAAATGCTATTTAGTGAATGCTGAGTGCTTTTTGTCACTTAATGCAAACTCACACCACCAGGATACTCTTAATTAGATCATGTGAGCACAAAATAGTACAAGAATACACTTTAAGTCAAATATTAACATTAATTATTGAAGTGTTATATATTCAAAATAAAATAGAACTGAAGCAAAAAAGCAAAGTAATGAGGTCTACATTTGGCAAAAGTCATTTAATGTTTAAACCTAACTAGGTAGTTACCAAAATATTAATATAATTCTGTATTTCTTTTTTTTTTTAATGTTTTTTTTGTTTGTTTTTTTGTTTTTTATTTATTTATTTATGGCTGTGTTGTGTCTTCGTTTCTGTGCGAGGGCTTTCTCTAGTTGCGGCAAGTGGGGGCCACTCTTCATCGCGGTGCTCGGGCCTCCCACTATCGCGGCCTATCTTGTTGCGGAGCACAGGCTCCAGACGCGCAGGCTCAGTAATTGTGGCTCACGGGCCCAGTTGCTCCGCGGCATGTGGGATCTTCCCAGACCAGGGCTCAAACCCGTGTCCCCTGCGTTGGCAGGCAGATTCTCAACACTGCGCCACCAGGGAAACCCTAATTCTGTATTTCTGCAAGCTTTGCTGTATGTGTTATTGCTCAACAAATATGTGTGACATCATTAGTACTAAATGACTAATCAGCTCTTGTATTTGTGTTGAGTTTCTTTCCATATTTGTAATAATATCATCGACTAGGGGATGCACTGTGCATCTGTTGTCTTAATTATCATGGTATTTAGGAGGCTAGGCTTGTAAATCCATGAAAATATTACCCATTCACCTAGTAAATATTGCCCAGATTGCTGATGTAGTATCTCTCAAGAAATAAGTAGCTCCAAGAGGAGTAGTTGTTCAAAATCCATTCTCAATTAAGTGTGGGCAGGAATCTCACAGGAGCAAGCAAAAGCATCCTGTGAATCTAAAGAGAGTGGAAAAATGCTGTTCCAAATGGAAAGCTGCCAGGGACAGATAGTGTGTGAGCATCTCAGGAGAGGAGGGTCTCACTGCCACATATACGTCCATTTCCTGTTCAAGGAAACGTTTTTTTCAAAAATGAAGAATATTGATACATACGACTATTTATTTCAAAGATATCTTAGGACATTTCAAATTCAGTGGAAGTGTTTTAAATTCAGTTAAACAGTGGTTTAAAGCTTATCTCCTGTATACACACTCAATTGCATGCAGTGAATGCCATTGCTAATACCAGTAAAGATATATATGTGCATTAAAATTTAGGGTTATAACTTGGCACTGGGTAGTTCTCCTAAACCAGAATTTCTGATTTCAGTAGGTTACAAATGTCTGTTCTGTGTTTCTGTGATATATATATATCTCAGCCTCACCCATTTTTCTCTATGCCAGTTCCATCACACCTGTTCAGGCCATCTCATCTCACTGTTGAATGGCTGTAATGGTCATATAGCCTGTCTCTTTGATCAGAACCTCCATTCTCCAAATCATCATATAAAATGTTAGCTTTTTAAAAATCAGACAAAATTTTCACTAGCAATACCCAAGAATGAAGTTTTAAATTTTACATTATATCTCTCCATTCTAAATTGTAAAAATTATTTCAAAGTAATTCTAATTCTGAAAATGCCAAATTCAAACACCTTTATATTAAATGATTATTTCCTGCACTATGACAGAGTGACTTCAACAGACTCTTGTTCTTGTTCTCTAATCATTGCCAGAAACCAAGATTATCATTAATTACTCTAAAAACAAAACCACTCTCTTCACCAATGGTTTTCAAGCATTTCATGATACATCTGCCAACAATCCAATAGTTATAAAAGGGTCCAATTTACAAGCTTCATTTTGAGGGTTTCAACATAACCGTATTTCTTAAATGAGACACTGTGCGATTTAACGGATTTTTTTTAGTCACACCAGGTCATTATTTGAATATTTTCCAAACTAAAATCTTACATGCAGTCTCCATGGCATAGCATTTTGGGACCATGACTATTTATTAATTATATTATTGGAATAGATGCCCTCAGATCTGTTCCTGAAGAAGGTAAGATCTTACACTTAGGTATACTTCCATTCTGCCCTAATAACTGTACTAGGTCTTTTGTTCGGATCTTAATTTTTTTCTGAGAAGACTTAACCCTTCCCTGTGCCTCCCTGATTACCAAAGCATGTATATTGCTCAATGCTAAGCTAGTTTAAAAGGCCTCGTTTAATTATCTCATGAAGTATGTACTATTTGTAATTCCATTTTTACTGATGAATAAATTGATGCATGAAAAGAAAAGAGAGGAATATTATAAATTATTTTTTAAAACTTCAAAACATTTTTCCTGACATTTGTAGGGATAAATTAAAGAATATTTTTTTACTTTTTCTATCAGTTTTTTTTAAAGAGAGCTCATTTTTTAAGGAAAGAAATTTTTCTCAGTTCTTAATATCAGAAAATATATTTTTCTTTTAAAATGAGGGGTTTTTTTCTCCTGTTCAAATTCAGGTCCTCTTTGGGCAGCTTTATAGATATAAACCCCATGTTTACTGTGACTACTATCTCAAGGAAAATGGTAAAGGGTAGACGTTAATAACATGGGTATATAATAGAACTGTATTAGGATCAGAGACAGATTAGGCCCTAGCTCTGGAATTCTGGAGAAGTTACCCAATCTCTCTGAGACTCATTTTGCTCATCTGTAAAATGGGCATAAAAATAGGATGCCCCACAACAAGGACCTACTGTATAGCACAGGGAAATATATTCAATATCTTGTAATAAACTATAATGGAAAAGAATAAAAAAAAGAATATATGCATATACACACACATACATATGTGTGTATATATATGTGTGTGTATATATATATATATATATATATATATATATATAAGCAAATCACTCTGCTGTACACTTGAAACTAACACAGTATTGTAAATCAATTATACTTCAATAAAAAATACTACTACTAATAAAAAAAATGAGGTTTGTGTTTTTGTTTTTCTTCTTTTTACTTAACATTTCTGTTTCCCTTCTGCATACCATGAATCATTTAACTGATTATGTGTCCATTTTTAGTTTGGCTGTTAAAACCGAATTTGCAGCACTACTCCTGCAGTGGAAGCATATGGTACACAAATCTGCCCTCAGCCTTAGCATTTTCCTATACATTGTTACCATTCTCTCTGACTCACTGAGATAACTACTATGGTGATTATTTTATGGAATGAAAATTTTGTAATCACTGCAACATCTCTTGCCAATAAGGCAGGACCTTGAAAAATGGCAAACAAGGTGAACCAATATATCCAACCCAGCAGAAAGCTGCCCCAGCAAGGATGAGCTGAGTAATGGCCAGATGGAGCCACTGTCTTCTCATACCTGCAAGATATTCGAGTCTTGTGACAGCCTCGGCTGTACTAACTCAGGAAAAGTAATGCCCAGCTCCATACCATAACTACTAGACTGTCCCTTCCAGGCTTCTGGTGTATTTCATTAGACCTAAAGGTTTTCTCTGTTCTGCAAGAAAACATCAAGACTAACCACTTATCACTATTGGTTTTGGTCAATGCTCAACATATAAGTTTCTTGGAGCATCAGTCTTGTACTTTATTCTTATATCTCTAGTAACCCTCTAGATTTCCTTTTTCATGACGCGGTTTCCTCTCCATTCCCTCACTCCTTTAATGCTGCTATCAGTACTAAATCTTCAGCTCCAATGTCAATATCTTAAGCTGTACTCTTAACTTTTCTTGTCTAGAAGTTCCTTCTAACTCTATTTTTAACTGAGCATGCTGCTTTCTTTTCAGTTCGTGTAAAAAGAAGCTCTTTATTCTTTCATGTTCCATAGACTTCATGCTGGGATTCAAGATCACTGTTCCTTATTCCCAAACGATTTCTCCTCCATCCTTGCAAAATTCACTATTCTTTGGTGATTGTACCACCTTGATATACTTGTCTCTACAGTTCTTCATTGTGTAATTATACTCTTTTATGGATACTATCTTCATTCATCTAATATCTTCCTATCTGATCTCTCTAATCCATTAGAATGGTTTCATCTCATTGATAAAAAATTATTATCTCCTATAAATAACTTTCTCCATTACATTTTTGTCACGCATCCTATGGTCACATACTAGATCTTTGGGAACTAAAACATGCTTGAAGTTATTGTGTTAAATATCGTGCTCTCTGATCATAGCTTTTTCTCATCACAGGCTATATCTTTTTTATATACAACTGAGATTCAGGGACCATGTCTTTTTAGTTTTTAACTTCTTTTTCCTTCTATCATTTTTGTAACTTTCTAAGCAATACCTCTTCATGTTAAAATCTCTCCATGTAATTTCTCTAAACCTGCCCTTCTACAACTAAATGCTGATGGATAAAATCAAATAGGTGCCACTATTCCATATATTCATAGTCACTAGTAGCAACTAGTCCTTAATCTTTGATTTTTTTTTGATGATCCTCAAGGAACTTGGTTCTTTGTCCACTGCCCGTGATTACTTCAAGTCATTTCAGACTAAGTTTTTTTTTCCCTTTCCTTTTCTCCTTATAAACTAATATACTTACTTCATATGGAAAAGAGCAAATCAAAGCCATAATATAGTAACTACCCAAATTTCTGTCACTTGAATTCATAATTTCATCTCTCTTCCCTTCCCTTCCACAAGAAAACAGGTGTCCCTGTGATTAAAACACAATACTTCCCCGTGCACTATGATTTACCTTTCCCATCTCCCTTTAGGGACCATTTACTGTCATTTTCCCCTGCTTTTTTAGAACATAAAACCCTTCATTCTTGGGCTTCCCTGGTGGCGAAGTGGTTGAGAGTCTGCCTGCCAGTGCAGGGCACACGGGTTCGAGCCCTGGTCTGGGAAGATCCCACATGCCGCGGAGCAACTAGGCCCGTGAGCCACAACTACTGAGCCTGCGCGTCTGGAGACTGTGCTCCGCATCAAGAGAGGCCGCGACAGTGAGAGGCCCGCGCACCGCGATGAAGAGTGGCCCCCACTTGCCGCAACTAGAGGAAGCCCTCGCATAGAAACGAAGACCCAACACAGCCAAAAATAAATAAATAAAAATTCTAAAAAAAAAAAAAAAATCCTTCATTCTTACTGTACTTTTAACAAAGTATCCTAAAAAACTCTTCTGTCAAATGAAATAATAAGGTGAAATATAAAATATTGTTACCTCCATTAAA
Organism: Eubalaena glacialis; assembly: GCF_028564815.1. NCBI lineage: Eukaryota > Metazoa > Chordata > Mammalia > Artiodactyla > Balaenidae > Eubalaena > Eubalaena glacialis. Next base: position 22,011,353 of record NC_083721.1, read on the forward strand.
CTTTAATTCAAAATCTTAAAAAAGGTAGAAATTGTATATATATACATATATACATTATATATATATATTATAGTTACACTATGTTTAAATTTCTAACTCTCAGATCTCAAAATGAGCCTCTCATGCTTTTCTAGAATTATGGAATTTTACAATGTAAGGTTCAGGTTATTTAGTAAATAATTCTTATTTTAGAGATGAAAGTATTTTTAATTACATCATTCTATAGTGATAGAGCTATGATTATTATGTGTGTGTGCTTTTTTATTCTTTTTATTTTTACTCCATTGTTAATTCAAAACTATATTATCCAGCTTTTCTATTCTTTCCTAATTTTCCATTCTTTCATCATTTGCCTAGCTTTTTGTATTGGTAGAGAACATTGTTTTTGAGATCAGAAACCCTGTGATTAAACCCCAGCTCATCTTCTTTCAAGAGTGAGAGATTCTGCACAATCAGTTTAACATCTCTACGCCTTACCATGCTGGTATATATATTGCCAAAAAATAGTGGCTAACTCACAGGCTTGTCACCAGTCTTAAATATAATAATGCATATAGAAAACTTGCTTATTGCTCATCCATAGGAAATACGAAGTAAATGTCAGTTATTCTTGTGATAATTCTTATCACAAAATATTCAGTCATTTAGTCAATTATTCACCAAATAATCTCTTATCTAGCATGTCAGTATTATTATTTTTATTATACATACACTACTCCTCCAATTTTCCATAATTTTGTAATTATTTAGAAAACTTCCTGAGAATCTACTACATACCAATAACTCCAAAATTGATGAGATTCAAAGGTGAAGAAGGTTGACAAAAGTGTGTAGTCATCTGGGCAGAAATTTTCATTTTTATCTCCATATCATTTAACATTCTTCCTAGCATTCATGATATTTTCTTTATGGATCATACTTCCTTCTGTCTTCTAGGAATGCAGACAACACTTATTCTATCATTTTAAAGAAAATCTCTTCTATGAAACTCTCCTTGCCATTGTAGTCCTACAGATTCCTTTATTACCTGAATTTTTCATTAATCTATGAATAAACATATTATACTAGTTATGAATTTCTTCTTAATGAATTAACGCAAACTAAGTGGTTTAAATCAACACATTTTTAATTTCAGTTTCTGAGAGTCAGAAATCCAGTCATTAATTTGTTTGGTACTTGGCTTCAAGATCTCTGAGAAATCTGCAATCCAGGTATCAATCAGAGTTGGGAGTGCATCTAAGGCTTGACTGGAGAAAGATCAGGTTCTAATCTCACATGGTTGTTGGTAGGACTCAGCTCCTTGCAATCTTCTGGAGACTAAATTTTTTGGCTAGTTATCAGTCAGAGGTCCCCCTCATCTCCTAGCTGGCTTTTTAGGCAGAGGTGACCTTCAATTCCTTACCACATGGACCTCTCCACTATGGCCATTTGCTTCCTCAAAGCATATAAAACATAAAGGGAATGAAGTGAGTCCACTAGCAAGATAGAAGTTACAGGTTATGTAATACAGTAATGGTAGTAATATGATGACATCACCTTTGTCATATTCCATTGGTCACAGGTCCTGCCAGTACTCAAGAGAGGGAATTCCACAAGGCCCTGGGTACCAGGATTTGGGAATAATTGGAGGAGGAGGCTTCTTAGAATCTGCCACACATACTGGTTTGAATTTATTTATTCTTTCATAAAAATATTGTTGGTTGAACAAACTTGAATGTAAGTTATTGGAGGACATATATTTTTTAGTATGCCTTGTGATATCTTTGATTATTCATTTGAAATTGGATGACTAATTATGCCATTGTACATTGGTAGTATTTGAATTGAGCCTATTTAGGGAACAAAACCTACTAGGAACAATGCTCTATGGACCTTTCACAGGGTCTATAATGTGCTGATTTTCCAAAATTAATAAATAATAAGCCTAGTCAATTTAGTGGAACCTTGAGGGCTGTTTGAAAATAAATTTACTAGACAAAAAAATCCTATTTAAAAAGAATATATTTCATGTAATTAACTGTCAACTTCCCTTCATTTTATGTGACATTTAAGCCTCCCCCCCTTTTTTTGACTATCAAAATTAATTATTTTACTTATTCCACATTCAGTGCATCTGCTATGCCACTGAGTTCTATTGATTGCAATATGAGATTTCTCAGGCTGAACGCAATCCAAGTAATTGTATGAGAGTGTAAATAAGAAGATAAATAATAGAATACGAGAAATAGACAGCTATCACTCTAATGTTATTTGTGGGAGCTCTGGACAGACTGCTGTTTGACCTTCTCAAATAAGCAGCTTGCTTTCAACACCCACAACTGATGTACATACATGATCACTTGGCCATCAATACTCACAACCATCTGTTACGATGGCAACATGCCTGCTCTCAGAATGGTGTTCCAGTTTAGACTACAGGTGCCAACCGAGTAGACTGGCAGCCTGAGATTCTGAAAACACTTCCTCTTGTTCTGCAGAAAGTGATGCCACATTAACACCCACATGGCTTCTTACCTCTGCACCACCTGTTCATTATTTTTAGGCCAAAAATATCCATGAAAAATGCCAATAGTGAACAGTTGACGAAGTAACGCTGGGCGCCAATGGGATATTACAAAGTACAACATGCCGTCCTGTTTTTCAAAAAGTGACCGTATCTATTGAAAAGGCACAAAAATGTGCACGTGAAAAATTGTAGCACCCAAAGATCACTTTAAGAATAATTATTACATGGGTATAAAGTATTTAACGTAACATTATCTTTATTATTGTCCCTGTTGGTGGGGAATAGCTGACTGCCCAACTCTGCGTAAGTCACTAGTCTTATGGAAATTCTCTTCATTATATGCCATGGTCCTATACTGTGTGTGTGCTCATGTGTGCACCCAAACACACTTTCTTTGAAGCAGAATTACAAAGGAAGTGGAAAAATGATAGAATCAGAAAGAAGGTACTAGATTGGATTCAATAGTTCTGGCATGATTTGGCTTCGTGACAGACAGTACACCACTAAAGTTATCCCCAACATTCTCTTCAGTTCCTTCCTCTTCATATACCATATTCAAGGCCAAAATAATAACGGGCTGCAATTAGTGTTTGAAATGTAAAGTCCCAGGTTTTAGCATAGTTGAAGAAAAAAAAAAAACAAACTACTTTTGCAGTCTACAGAAATTGCCAATTTTACTTTATCCTTAGTTAATGACCTTGTCTCACATATCATAGAGTAAATATCATTCATCAAACAATAATCACTACTTACCGCACCCCCAAATCTACAAATTTGCTATTCTTCGCTACTTCTTTCCTCCTCTTAACAGAAGATCAAAAGCTCCCCTTGTGCTCTTTCTCCCTTTTCAGGAACAGCTTTCATTAATTATTCCCTCCTGCTCTTGCACATCGAACCCTCCCTTCTATGGGATCATTCTATTAGCTTGTGGACAAGTGATACTGTCTCTCCTTATAAAGCAAACTAAAGTTGTCCGGACCCTATTTCCAGCTCCTGTCAGTAAGTTTATTCCCTAGAACATGTAAACTTCCTCAGAGAGTGGTGTCCTGTGACTTCTCTACTCACCACCTTGCTTCTACCTCTCAGTCAATTCCAATCATGTTTTGATATATACATAGCCCCTGAAAAAGCTGTTCTTATTAACTTTTTCTGGCGTTCCAAGTTCCTAAGTGTCATATGTGTTTTTCTCTTCTTATCTCACTTTACCTCCCACAGAATTCTACAGAGTTGATCAATCCTACTTTTTTTTAAAAAATTGTAGTTAGTTTACAATGCTTTGTTAGTTGCAAGTGTACAGCAAAGTGATTCAGTTTTTTTTATATATACATATTCTTTTTCAGAATCTTTTCCATTATGGTTTATTATAAGATCTTGAATATATTTCCCTGTGCTATACAGTAGGTCCTTGTTGTTTATCTATTTATATCTACTAGTGTGTATCTGTTAATTCTGAATTCCTAATTTATCCCTCCCCCAACCCCTGCTTTCCCCATTGGTAACTGTTAGATTGTTTTCTATGTCTGTGACTCTAGTTCTGTTCTGTTAAGTTCATGTGTTCACTTTCTTAGATTCCACATATAAGTGATAATGATATTTGTCTTTCTCTGACTTCACTTAATACGATAATCTCTAGTTCCATCCATGTTGCTGCGAATGGCATTATTTCATAACTCTTTAAAAATACATTTTTATTATTTTTTCCCCCTTTCACACTGCTACTTCTTCCCTCAACTCTGCCACCCCTTCTCAGAAGACTTTACTGGCCTCTCCTACTCTATCTGTCCTCCAACTGGTAAAGTTCCTTAGGAATCAAGACTGGGTATTCTTTGCTTCAAATGCTAAAATCTCATGTTTCAAGCAGTCCCATCATTTCTGTGGTTCTCCATACAAATTAGAGGTTAATTCCCAAATTCCTGTCTTTTTCCCATGAATCTCATCTGTGAGTCCCAGATAAGTATATTTATTTGTGATTGTTATTTCCACGTGGATGCACATTTTTCTGAGAAGAGAGTGGTGGCCTTGACTTCTGAAGATGTAGGTTTGGGGAAAGCTACTACCTGGAATGTATTCAATACTTGTCTCCATTCTTCACCTGCCTAATTCACTCAACTTTTAGGTCTCAACTTTCTACTCCTCCCATCAAGAAATGTAATTTGATTATTTGATTTCTGCCAGTATTCTGTGTGTTTCCTCCACAAGACATATGCCTTGTGTACATGCTCAAGCCCAGCGTATGTCATGGGACAGATTAGGGTCTCAGTAAATACTCTTACACTTGATCTTAGCCAAAAGGCCGAGAAGCGATCAGTAAATACTCTTAAAATAAAGTTAATATTTTTTTACTGTAATCTCAATTCTAGTGCCCAGATGGGGAAACAGTAGGAGGGGAATATTTAGTCATGTAAATAAAAGTATTATAAATCAGTGAAGAGAAAAATGCATCATGCTTCTTAATAAAGTGTTGCAACATACAAACTCAAAAACTTTTTCTCTACTATTTCACTGTTATTTACTTGATACACAGTAGTGTAAGTATGATTTAATATATATTTTGCACACTGTCACATTCATAATTTCCTTTTCTATTTGATATTTTTAGTTTTAATATATTTTAAAATACTTTATTGTCAGGACGTATTCTGATTTTAAGAGAGAAATACATTTTTTAAATTAAGTTCAATTTACACAAAATTGTCTTGTCTTTGGCTGTTATTCTGATAGCTAAGAGAGCTTAGTAACTTAGTTAATTAAAAAGAGTAACATTTGGCAAATAAGCCAAATGTTAACATTTTTAACATTTTAAAAGCATAAACAAAAGGCGGTTATCCTCTGTCTGGTTTAAAATATGTCACTTCTTTTTTATGAAAGTAGATTAGTGGCTGTTCTCATAGCATCACTGAAGAAAAGTTTCATGTTAACCATGACTAGCTCCAAATACAGTCCAAGTTGGTAGAATTAAAATATTTATGATTAATATCTAAAAGTTCAACCCCATTGAATTGTAAGTTCAGTATATGAAGAAATTTCTTTAAAAATATGAAGAGATAACTTGCTCTATTTTATAAATATTCAGCATAATATAAGGAGAAATCACTACTTTAAAATATTCATCATATTGTGTTTTTCGTTATTTGTGGTGTGTACAGAGTAATAAAGATGAGAACTCCTTGGTCAAGGAGTTAGAAGAATTAGTTTTTGAGATTGACTTTGATTCTAACCAGTCATACAATCGAAGCCAAGCCACATACTCATTTGGTGGCTTAATATCCTCATCTGTAAAATGAAAGTGATGATGAAACTAATGATTACTGGCACAGTTGTCAGCTAAAATTCCTTATTAGGTGAAAATCACAAACTCACAGATTCAACAAGCTAAACAAATGCTAACAGAGACAAAACTAATCTAGACTGTCAGAAAACAGATCAGTGGTTGCCTAGAGCAAGGGGTGGGTGAGACATTGCCTGTAAATGCAGCAAGAGGGAATTTTCAAATCAATGAAAATAATCTGAAACTTTATAGGAGTAATATTCATGCAAGTAAGTATATGTGTCAAAAGTTAATGAACTGATTACTTAAAATAGCCGCATCTTATTACATATGTATTATACCTCAATAAAGTTAATTTTAAAAGGGGTGTGTGAATGGATCAGTAAGTAGTAATATGAAATACCCAAAATAATACTATACCAAGAATTTCATTAATGCACCTTCTTCATAGCTAAGGCTCGGTGATTTAATATATTTCTCTAAATTCTCCTACTCAAAATGTATATACAGTTTATAAACAAGTGAAGGCAGCTTTTAAGCCAGAATTATTACAGATACTGTCATTCTTTTTTCAGTCCAAATTGTTCAATCTTTGATTTCACATGCCAAAAATATCTAGTGAATTTATTGCCCAGAACAGATTTTTCCCCATGTTGGCTTAGCACTCTTCTCAAAATTAGCAAATTCTGCTATACCATAATATTTCTTATAATCAAGTGGATGTTTAAAATATTTAGCATAAGGATATATAATGTAGAATTATAAAGAACATATGCGTGTGGAAGTTAATAAAAGAACACATTAGTTAATTAAAGCCACCCTTTTAAGAATAGTGTGTGCTGAATAAGGTTCTACAAATCTCAGCTAAATAAGATTGCCCTAAGATTTCATTTCTTCAACACCTCCATGTCTGAGAGCAAAATCTAAGTTTTCCTGAACTTATGAGTCAATGTGTTTGTGGTTGGGATTCTAGTGTAAGTGGAGGCAAGGTCTCAGATATTGTAGAAAAAATACAAAGACAGATAAGATATGAAATCAGGCTGTTAAAGAAAGAAGTAAAGAGCTATGAATTTAACAATCCATCTTCAAACATGTAACAAACAATGTACTGGATGAATGTAAGATAGCGTTTAGAAATATAAGGAAAAATGGGCAAACTATATCATATATATAATTGACCATTGTTACTTGATTTTATAATCAATGATCAAAATATGCAGGAAATCATTTTTATCAAATTTTTAAAATTTTAATTTTAAAATAGATGTCACTTGCCTGGCACTCCATCTACAGTTGACATTGAATCTGCCGTGATGTGACTAGTTGTTTATAGACAGTACTGTTTGAGATTCAAACTATAAACAGGACACTCCCTCATGTTCTCTTTCAGGTCGTACATTCTGTGACTCTGTGATTTTCCTTGTGTATTACACTATACAGTGGTGACATGTTTATCAAAGTGCTTAGGTACAACAGTGATCTTTTCCATAAAAATACACAGATATAGATTAACTTGCCAAGGTCGTACATACAGCAGGTTTATAACAGAACCAAGATTAAAACTCCCAGAGTTCCTCACCAGTTATAGCAATCTTGTTGCAACATTCCTGTAAGTTTGTAGCCTAGATCTACAATAAAATTTATTTGAGCTCACACAAACTCAGAATAAAGGTGCCCCATGTCCATTTTAAACCTGAAAAGAGTATTTTTTTAAGTTGAAATAGATCAGATGTGATGTTTTTAATTGAGTAAAATCCATTAAAACATTGAACTATAAACTGATTTTAGAAATTCTGATTTAAACTTTACAATGTAATTTAGAAAACTTGAGGATTTGCCTAAATATAAGAAAGTGTGATATGTTGTCTTAGTCTGTTCAGGTTGTTATAACAGAAATCATAGGTAGGGTGAATTATAAACAAAAGAAATTTATTTCTCACAGATATGGAGGCTGGGAAGTTTAAGAACAAGGCACACAGATTCAGTGTCTGGTGAGAGCCTGTTTCCTGGTTCATAGACTATCTTTTCACTGAGTCCTCACATGGCAGAAAAGATGCAAGAGCTCTCTGGGGTCTCTTTTATAAGGGCACTAATCCCATTCATGAGTGCTGCACTCTCATGACTTCATCATTCCCAAATACCCACCTCAAAATACTACTGGGGATTATGTTTCAATATATGCATTTGAGGAGACATAAACATTCAGTCCATAACGTAAGTGAAAATCAATATTTATTTTATATAAATAAGCACTTTCACATGACTTAGACTGCACAAATATTAAAAATAAAAAGAACATATATTTGTAAGCTATTGAGGAATATATTTCATGTATAGGCAGTAGCAATTTAACCCAACAGTGGAATGACTTGTATTGGAAATATAAGCTATACTCCATAGGCAATAGAGAGTTCAAATATGCAAATGGGCTAATTTGTTTTTTCCAGCAGTATTAAGAATTAGCTAGCAAGGCCAATTTTCAGGAATATTGGGAAAACAGGACATTATTGCAATTACCCAAATGAGGAATGCTGAGGACATATGTAGAATTTGCAACATTTGTAATAGAGGCAGTAAGTAGCTTGGAATTAATGTGACATATCAGAGATACAATAATATATCCTTGTAGCTGAGAAAATAAGAATGTTGAAGAGGAGAAATGGCTAGGCAATGATATCAAGTTTTTTGTCTTGAACACCCTGGAAAATGGTGACATGATGAGCCAAGTTGATGTCTCATTGGAAAATTAAGGATATTAAAAAATGAAAGGACAAACTTATTTAGAGATATGTTTAACTTTTAACAGGTTGAATTATAGTCTAGCAGGATATTCACACTAATTTTTGGCAAGCAATTTGAAACATGAATTTATAGATTCAGAATAAATGCTGGAGCTGAAGTAGCAATCATCCATGCAGAGATTTTAAACAAATGTTTAGTAATGGGTTATATAACTAGAGTTGGAAATTATAAAGTGAAAAAGAGAGAGAGAAGAAGAAGAGGAAGAAGGAGAAGAAGAAGGAGAAGGGGAAGAAGAAAGAGGAAGAGGGGGAGAAGGAGAAAGAGAAGGAGGAGAAGAAGGAGAAGAAGAAGAGGAAGAAAAAAAAGATGGAGGAGGGCAAGGGAGAAGGGGAGAGGAGGGAGGAAGGAAGAAGATGACTGAACTATGAAGGAAAGTTATATTTATAGGATATTTCCCAAATGTTTAATGAAGAAAGGTGTTATTGACATGTTTGTTTGGATATATAGATAGCAGAGGTATGTGATGACTGACAAAATTAGTAACTCTTTCATTTTCCAAAAGTATAAAATACAGCATATTTTTGGTAATAACATCCCCAGTCAGATGAATACTGAATACATGCTGTACCCAAGGCAAGAAGTAAAGAAGATTAGGGGAAATGAATATTCACTATTTCTGGTGATTCCTTCCATGGGAAAGGCCCTCCCTTAACATAAAGATCTTATTTTCTTTCCATCCCTCATTTATTCCTCCCTTCGAAAGATGAAATGCTCAGTCTGATTAGTTAATTTGTGACAAGGAATTGGGCATCTGCAGCTTGGTACCATTCCCGATGTGGTATCTGCCCACCTGATTGTACCCCCATCCCTGTGCATGCAGATGTGACTGAGAAATCCTTCCTTAGGGAATAAATGAACAATGTCCAACAACAATTAAAAATACACAGGATCCTGGAAAAAGTAAACTTAATTTAGGATATGGTAGAGGGAAATTCCTAGGATGATGACAGGAAAAATTCAAAGGACAACAGCTATGCAATTTTCCTACAAAGTCACAAGTCCAGTTTGGAATGAGAGGATGGAGGGTTCCAGAAAAGAAATCTCAAAGGGACAAAAAAAAATACATATATAATAGATTATCTGGTAAATTTGATTGTTGCAAAATCAGTTTGAGAGGTGTTTTACAAAGTTGTTGGATGTTATGTTGGAGGTTTTACAAAACAATTAGATTAGAACAAAAAAGCCCTGCAAATTTTAAAAATAAGAAGATTGCTAATTAATACTTGGGGAAAAAAAGGCTGCAGGAAAACATATGTGACTAAAATATACTATTTATCATTGAATAATATTTACATAGTCATAAGAGGTCTCCAATTGAAATATAATTTACCACAGATGTTTGAAATATATTAAAAGAATTTTGGAAAGAAACCCTGAGAGTGAGTGGGGGTAAATATATAAGCAATCATCATCTTTCATAGAAAATCAGTAGATATAAGTAAGAAAGCAAAAACATGAAGCATGCTATAGAGAAAATAGAGGTAAGTACTAAAACAAAAAAACTGAAAGTGTTGAAAAGTGGGCTCAACAGATCAATCAATGGGTAAAGGAATTACATACAGAAGATGGCATTTTTTGTTATTTTTAATTCTCAGTTTTCTGTATTGTATTTTATATCATGTTCCTTTATCATTTTGATAAAGAAATTTTTAGACAACACAACCTCTTTAGTTAAAAGAGGTTGCATGCAATTATCAACATTTTGAGTTATTTGAATCAAGTAGAGATAACATAACCATCTATAATAGGTACTAAAAAATAAAATAAAGATAATTGCCTGTAAGGAAATTTTTTTAAATAGATGTAAATTCTGAGAGTAAGTTATATTCGTGACAAGTTTGCTCGTTTGTTAAGGACAGAAATACTTGATTCAGAGGAGGGGAAATACGGAAAGTACAATGGAGAAAGGAAGTAGTTTCTTGAACAATCATTCTGGGAGCTAGACTTATTTAAAAGAGAATATATGCAACCAACATTTTCGTAGGCAAGGGGATGATCATGAACAAGAAAAGTTGCACCTGAGTGATATTATCTTCATGAATTAGGCTAAAGGTAAAGGTGGGGAGGAGGAGAGTCGATGAGAAGAGGTGTTATTTAAGGTTAGTAGGGAGATGAATGATGTTTTGCAATACCTACCGAAGAACAGAAGATAATCTCTGCCACAGGAACAGAACATTTATCTGATGTATTTAATTATATGTGGATTTTAGAAACTGACATCAGTTTAGCTTAAAATACAGCTTTCTTAGCAGCAAATATTTTTCAGTGCCAACCATCACTTACTCATTCAACCCTGTCCCAGGGCCAGGTCCTCTAGCAGACTATTAGGATAAACCAGTGGTGGTGGGTGCAGGCCAGATAATCTGGAAGCTCAATAAAACTAGATCACTTCTTTTTTTTTTAATTGCTTGCACTTCTATGCTCCCCAACCTGGGTCCTCTGTCCACAGCACAGACCTCAGACATGGCAGCCCAGGGCGCCATGAATAGGACACCGTAACCGCCAATCCTCTAAAAGGATAGGCCCCAGGTCACTGCTGCTATATTTTATAGATCAAAGCAGCACTGTTTCAGTAACATAGAGGATTCGACTCCATCTCTCAGTGGGTGGTGTGGTACATGTGCAAAGAGGGCAGGAATTTATGGAGGACCAATTTTTAAGATAAATCAGTGTCGGTTGTGTTGAAATTTTTTTTAGACTAGTTTGAAATTACTCATAATTTTACAAATAAATGACTAAAAAGTGTACTTCTAAGGAACTTTGAGAAACTGTATGAGCAGGAATTGAGAATAGTCTGCAAATGATAACATGGTTCAAACTATGAAAATTTTTATAAAATGATAAAAATGAGACTCACAAAGATGAATACTTGAATAGGACATTTGAAAGGATAATAAAAACAACCAGGACTAAAGAGAGAGACTCTTCTTGAACAGTTTCTGAAGTAGAAAGTACTAGAAGTTGAGAAAACAACCCATTGGTGAGCTGGTAAATGTTTAAAAACTTACAGTCTGGGAAAAATAGAATCTTGATTTGTAGGATTTGCATATTTCTGTGTGTATGTGTTATAGTCCCACCATGATTTATTTCCAGCTAGTAACCTGCTTGTAAAATTTTGCTGAAATTGAATAAACTCTTGAGGGCTAATAATAACCAGCACCAGCACACCACTGTAGTAAATCCAATGGTAGGTATTTGGGTTTATCGTATATATTGTTGAGGTATAAGAAGTTATATTATTGTATATAATATGTACATGAATATATTTCATCTTTTCAGTAAGTTTTTTAATCATTAAAAAACAAACTTCTGTACCTTTCATAAGTAACTAGGGGAATATTCTAAGAAATTTTGTAGAGAGAGACATGGACTCTGTAGACCATAATAAAAATAATATCCACTTGCCCAGAGTCGACATAAGTATATTCACTTAACATAGTAAGTTTTAAACAACATTTACAAGAATTCCCATGAATTCGAGTTGTTTTAAATATTTAAAAAATTATATAAAATAATGTGCTAAGTTGTAAAAGAGTTATATAATATATTATGGCACTGCTTTGTGGAAAATTTATTCTCCTGAATAACTGAAAGATGCAAAACCTCTGGCAAGAATTGACTAATTAACTGAAATTAATGCAATCATTAATTAATCATTAATCATTAATTAATGCAAATATATGCAATCAACTGTATTTGAGACATATAATATTTAATTGGTGAGAAAAAGCTAAATGCCAGCTCCATGGACAGTTTTCCAGAGCACAGAATATTACTTGAATTAATCTAGATTCCAACTTTTGGAGCCCTTGCAACAAGAAAAAAAAAAAATAGTTAACCCCTAGTGGCTAAAATATAATTATCATTTATTATGTCATTAAGAGTAATTTTTTTCCTAAACACCTGTGTTGCACCTGTTTATATTAAGAAACTGTATTTCCACTCTGAATACAACACAATCCAACCTTGGCAAAATAATACATGTCTCTATGTAACACCTTGCAACTCATTTGGTAAACTTCCTCAAAGTTGAACTTTTTGAACTTCCGTGATACCTCTTTCAGTTGGCAAACTATTTCCTCTATTTTTAATCAAGGTTCTTTGAACTATATGTGTCCTTGATTTTCAAGGTATCTACAGAAATTCTTCTTTTTTTTTGACTATGACAGAAGTTTATGTAACAAAAAAGTTCAGTAAGAAAATGTACACGACCCAGTTTTCATCGTAGTAAAATGTAGAGAGGGGTCACGTGGAAGCAGTTGATTTCTCTGGTGAAGACAGCCATTGTTCATACTCCTTCCAAGGCTTCTAACATGATGATACTATTTCCTTGTATTACCACCATTCCAATATTGTTCTATTGCCCACTAGTTGCCATCTCCACACATTCATCTATCACAAGATTCATAAAGGGATCAAATCCCCTCAATATTCCTTGGACATGTCTGCCACCATTTAATTTTAATGATAACTTCTTGTCCATAAATTTATTCAAATCGGGAGGGTGAGCTTTGCTCATGATGTCTACTCGATGAGCTCAAAGATGCCTCCAAAAGGAATTCGAGTTGTCCCTCACGTTCCAGCGGTTAGAGCAATTCTTTAATAAAAGTAGAAAAAAAAAATGTTTTCTTTATCCCTGGCTGAGGTAATGGATACAAATAAAATGTGACATATAGTTCTATTATAACTAAGAAAATGTGGTATATTAAATAACTTGTGTTCAGTTGTTACAGTAAGATGTAAGTTTCCATAAAATTACAGTGGAAATGCTTACACAATTAAAAATTGTCAGAAGCAACAACTCTTACTTTTTCAGTCCAAATTGAAAGTCAGTATAAAAGAAATCACATTGGGTCTCCTCCTCTCTGCTACAAAATCCTATTAGAAAAATTAAGAAGTCCCAGTCTTAATAATTGTTTCCAATCTGTGTGTGTGTGTGTGTGTGTGTGTGTGTGTGTGTGTGTCTGCCTTCATATTGTTGACCTGAAATAAATAGATTGCTAGATATTTCTCCAACAAAGACAGGTCTATTCTCAGCAGATAATTGCAATTCAGACTTTGCAACCATAGCGTGCAACTTCTGCACAGCAAGGGAAGGAGAACAATTTTATAAAGAAGAAAAGGAAGTTGGGAGGGCTACTGCAGAGTCCATGGCTTTTCATTGACTGAGTCCTTGCCAGGAAAGAAGAGGAGTCTTTCTTCCTCCTGTTGGGCTCTGCTGTGTTAGGGTGTGAGAGCACCCCCTTTCAGGACTCCCAGCTCTATTTAATTAAGGTTTCTGTTTAATTTTTTACAATGTACTAGAATATGCACTAGGGAACAGGATGATTGTGAATTTTATAGTCTGTATGTGTGTTCTAGGATAAAAAAACCTAAATGTGAACAAGGGATAAGAAAGTAATTTATGCATCTGGTTATCATTATTTGACAGGTGTAATGACATTGTTCTCTGTTCTCTCTGCCTTCAATCCACTTTTTTTTACCATCTGAACTTTCATTGACAGGATACTCAGTAGAACTGCAGTAGTTTTCAAAAAATAGATGCCACTTTATTTGAAAAGAGATCATTGCATTTAGTGCTTTGTAAGCCAAGCCTGTCTTTAAGTATAGCTATTAACATACGTAGGGCAGAGTTAGAGATTATTAAATGTATGACTATGAAACAAAAAGTCTTTTCATAAATCAAGTATGAATATTGCATTACAGTAGAAATGTAAATCAAGTAGATGGGGCAATTTAGCCTAGACTTATTTTAGATTTAATGTTTTCATTCAACCAATCAAGCTTCTATTAATGAGTTATTTTGCTGACCATATATATATATATATATATATATATATATATATATATATAATAACTAGATATTTTTCTTATACATCATTTTAATAAAAGTGTATGTTAAATATATGAGTTTTTCACCCATAAATATTGACCAAAACCAGATATATAAATCTATATCTATTTGTACAATTTATTTTAGCATATATATATACTAAAGTTATATTTTTATAATTTTTCCACTAAAAATTGGAGTATTTAAAACAAAGTGTTTTGGGAAATTAACCTGTGAGGGATTTGCAGAAATTCTTTAAAATATGTATATATCTATGTTTATCTACCTATTTGTTTATCTAATCTATCTACCAATATGAATAATGTGGTCCCATTTGCAACAAAAGGGTTATAAATAAGTACCAACAATTATTTTATTGGCTTGAGTTATTAAAATTAAATAAGACAGAATAATTAAAGTAAAAATCCCAAAATATAGAAAACTCAGAACCTTTTAAATTAAAATATTCCGAAGATGGAGAATAAGTGAATTTATACTCACCTTAACCCACTACATCTTTCAGATAATGGGTGTGTAACAGTTGTAGATTTTTTCAGCATTCCAGACTTACTTGGACCCTAAAATCATCCTGGAGACTGCTGGGGAAGGAGAGCAAGAGGAAGACAAGGACATAATTTAAAGAACATATTCATTAAGCATTTGAGTAAAAATAACTTCTGTGACAATAAGTATGGAAAAAACCCAGGTACGTATCACAGCTTATTACTCATGACACGGAAACAAACTGAAACATTTAACACTATAGCATAATAATCTTACCTAAATCTTCTGATCCATTACATAAAAATCAATGAAATAAATATGAAAGTGCATTTATGTTGACATTGTGCTCTTATGAAAAAAATGGTAATAATTCTCAACATTTTCTAAGTTTTTATAGAATCAAACTTTTATTTTGTGCCTGTACTAGACAGTTATATATGTTTTGTTAGACCTGGAGAATTTTTCTTATTATCATGATATTCCAATATGAAATTTCTTCATATAAACCATTTTAAGTCCTCAGAAGATTAGATATGATATTTAATGGCAAATGAAAGACAAACATACGAATTGTATAATTAAAATCAAACATGCATTTTTGCATTTGCTCTTCCTTAAAAATAATTGTTGTCGTAATTAGTTCTAATTATCATGAAACATTTATAACATTTCTAAAAAAGTGTGATACAAACATTAACTTTCCTAAGTGCCCTGTGCCTCTGAGTCTGAACCACAGGATACACAGAAGGACTGAAAAGAAAGTAGTTATAATTTTAGCTAGGGTTATCTCTAGTGAACGATTAGTGTTCTTTATTTTTAAGCATTTATAATTTCCAATTTTTCAAGTTGTTTCATTAGTAGGAATTTTTAGGTTTGTTTAAAAAATATAAATATATTTGGAAATTAATAGATTCTGTGAGGAGTTGTATGTATGCCACAAAGACACATTTGCACTATACTGAGGAAGTTTTGATTTAGAAAAGATAAATGCATGTCTAAGGTCTCAAGACCAGGCAGTAGCAGGGTCAGAACTCCCATTACAATCTATAAAACTCCAAAGTCTCTGGTCTTCAATATTATCCTACACTGCCTATATATAAAGGCGCATCCTGAACTATTGAAGTTTCAAATGGACATTAAACCTTAATTTCACAGAGCAACATGAATGTGCAACCCATTAACAATATAGGATTTTAATAAGCTATCAATTTGTAAACAAATAGTTTTACAGTAACTGAGAATCACTAGCCACATCTTTGGAATATATAGATTTTTGGTTGAATGGCTAATAGATATTCAATAATAACAACAAAAAGAATCACAATGGTAATAACATAACCTACAAACATGAATTGTATAATCAGTGTTCTTCCAACAGCTTTGAATAATTTATCTCAATTATTCCTCACATTAAACCATTACATTTCTATTATTTAGATGAAGAAAGTGAGGTTTACAGAAGTTCTACAACTTGTCCAACATCACAGAACTATTTGGTTTTGCATTGTCAAGTTTCAAAACCTATTGTGATCTCAAAACTTACTATTGTAATAAAGACTTATGATTTGAGGTTTGCTGACAGACAAAATTATAACAGGAAAAGCATTTCTGGAGTAAGAATTTGGAAAGCTTATAATTTGTTCAATCCTTTATCTCTATCTCTGTATCTATCTTTTTTTATTTATATCTATATCATCTATATCTATTTCTATCTATCAACTATCTATCATCTATCTATATTGAGGCAGTGATAAAGTGGTACACAGTTTTGTTTGTTTTTTTAACAGAATGAGATCTCTTTTATCATTTTTCACAGTTGATACTGAAAGAACATTTAACATTAAAAGTAAACAAAGTACTTTTTTTGCTATGTTGAAAGCTCTTAGAGAAAACAAAGCATGAAAGCAATGAATGCATTCCTTCTAATAAAGTAATTCTTAACTTTTAAAAAACTAAGCATCAAAGTAAGCATCTATTTCTGGACATAGTTAACATTAATCTGACTTTTAGACACGCTGTTTGGCAAACTTTACTTTAATTGACATTGACAGTGGAGTTTTATTGGAAAGTGTTGGCAAGCTTATATCCAAGCACCTTCAGTACAAAGGAGAGGTTCTAGAAGTGTGATGAGAATTTATTATAGTCTTCAGCATTTACTCAAAGAGATACACTGAACAATGAAACAGAAAGAAATAAGACCATCCATCACTTCCTCACAAAAGGACCTAAGTTCTTATGTCCATTAATACTGTTACATTCTGTCAGCAGTCAATGAGAAGACATCACTGAAAAATTCTCACAAAAGTGTTAAGTTATACATATGTCCAAAAAAAGGCATTTCCTGGATTCTGGTTGAACTTAGTCCAATACCATTTTACTTTTTACGAAGAAATTCAACTTAAGTATTCATGGTTATTGTTATATAGTTATTTAACTGTATTCTCCCTGTGAGGTAAAGAAAGAATTAATGATTTCCTTTTTTTTTACTTAAAGGGGTAGAGACTCTTTGAGTCTTTATTTCCTAGGCTCTGATATAATAAATACATTAGTGTCTGCCCTACCATGTTGAAGAGTAAAGTAGCTGGGACAAGTGGCAGCCATGGCATGGTGAGAAGAACATTTCCCACCAGGTGTGTGCGTCTATCATGGCACTTATCATTCTCTGTTGTAATTGTTTGCTTGACCAAATGTTGCTTTGTACAGCCAGACATTGTCCTTCTCATTGTGTGGAAAGCCACAAAAAGTAGCTGAAACACACAAACACCTGGACAGTTTTCTACCATATCCTTTAAAGTCTTAGTTGAGTGAGTCTGAATGCCAAGGTATGGCAGTTGCGCAATTTATAAAATTGTTTTGATTGCATGTAACACGAATCTAAATATCTGCTCTGGGAATGAAGGGTGGCAGTGTGCAGTCTATATCCTTGATCTCACTTTAACACAGCTTATTCTGTACTTTAAGGTTTGTTACTTGCACTATCCTTTGTCATATAGCACTATCTGTAGTAAATGGCTCTCTTTGGGTTACAAGCCATGTAATCCTAACTCAAACTAAAATGCAAATTACATAAATAAATCTTAAATAAGTTTGCAAATGAGAGAAAAAATAATCCATGAGCCTTCTTACTTTCAAGTGTAGGTAGATCCAGGATTGTAACTAAGCCTCTTTGCCATCATTGGTCTCTCTTGTTAAATCTGCTTCTCTTTGCCTTGGAATCACCTACTATCCAGTGCTGTCTTGATATATCCGGACAAGGCTAGCACTGGATTTTATGCATATCATATTGTTATCTAGCGCTATCAGAGGAAAGGGAATTGTCTTTTTCGGTAGGTTCAGTGGGGAACTTGCAACGATTATGATTTACTAACAATTCCTATAAAGGAGTCATTTGTCCAAAACGTGGACCGAGAAAAACTAGCCTCCTCCAAAGCATATGAAATAGGGTTCAAACTGAAGGTATCTCTGTTATGGGACTAGTAAGAAGAAATAGTGTGATATATGAGGTTATGGTACTTATTTTCACATTTGTGCTTATTGACATGAGTTATTGAGGTTGAGACATAATTTTAAAGTCATCATTGTTCTCATAGTGGAAAGAATATGGTGCAATTGCACCAATGTCATTTCTGAAACAGCCACCTTCTCTCCTTACCCCTGAAGACCGAGAGCACTAGAATCACCACACATTTCCGACTAGAAAAGTAATCATAGTTTAGATATGAATAATTAGTATTTTACAATGTAGAATACATTCATTTTTAACTGAAATTTTGCTTTATCTTTATTTCTAAATGCTTAATTAAGGTGTATATAAATGCCATTGCTAAAGAAAAACCATCTAGTTTAATTACCTGAAGTTTTAGTTACCTAAAGCACAATGAATTACCTTTATGGATCATACATGAAAAAAACAACCTAGGCATATTCTAACTTCCATACAAATGATGATAAGTAGAAATGCTCCTATTTTAAAATTTTGCTCAATAGCCATCTATGACTAGAGACTGAAAGCCAGTGCAACTGACTCAGCACCCATCTTAGGAAAAGGCAGCTATGCTTGTCTGTGTGTCTGTGGTTTTCTAAATTATTTGGCCTAGTTCTTAATTTGTTTCAGCATTTCAGTACATTCTCAGTACTTTCCATGTATCTCTACTTCCTTAAAGAAACACTGATTTTAGAATTAATGAAATAAATGGAGCCTCAGACCAACGTTTCCTAATATGTTTTCTCTATATTTCAAAACATTAAAGTGTATTCAGATCAATGAAAAATGTATTAGAATGCGATGTTTCTAAAGAAATACTAAACAACACTGGCTGAAAGTAGTTTAAATGAGGTAAAACCAGCTTAAACTTATTTGTAAATTTCACGAATATCCTTCACAGTATAAAGAGAGAAAAAGACATAATGAGGTTAAATGACCATTTGTTTTTCACCTCCTCTGTAATTTTGAGAACTCCAGGTGAATATGTATTCATGTAAGACTGTTTTTGGAGGTATGATCATTTAAACAGTAGATTTCATCTTAAAAATTTTATTACATACCAAAGGGTAACAGGACGTGGCATTGAGGTTACAGCCGATGATACTTAACAAGATGTTGTTCTTAGTTTATTAACGTAAGAGGAGAAAGAATTGCATGGCCAGATATTATATTTAAAGATAGGTTATTGCTTCTCTGAAAGGATATATATTTTGACTCAAGCCATCGGCAAAAAGAGGAAACATAGTGATACATGTGATGGGTGGTTGTAATGAAAAAAACACACTTCTTCTGTAGGAGATTTTGATTGTTGGCCTACCAGGATTGTCAGTGTGAACGAAAAAGATATGTAGGGCTACAGGACAAAAGACTAGATTCCTTTCCTTTTTATTGTTTTAAATAGCAAAATATTTAATATTGGAAGAAAGAAGGATAACATTTTAATACTATAATATGAACAATCAGTATAATTTTAAAATAAATATTAATAACACAAATCTACTACATTAACTGTGTAAATAGATCAATTAAGAGTGAGTTAGCAACTTCTTAGTTACAAATTATATGAAAATGGTTGGTTTTTATCATAAATCAGCCAGGAATTTTATTTGCCTTTATATAGCCATACAACATCTGATAAGTATGCTTTGGGGTCCAGTTGGTCGTTAGTCTACACTTGAATTAAGGAGAGAGATGCTTTAGTTTCTTTCCAACTCTGATCTAAGAGGTAATAATTTTTCTAATCATAGTTACCATTACACATACAAAGACATAATTAAACTTCAATTGTATTCATTTTCCTACTTCCTTCATCCAGGAATTAAAAATCCTGAAATAAAAGATAAAAGACAAGACTTTGAGTGGTTTTGGAGGAATATAACAAGTAAAGTGGGAGATTTCCAAATTTTTAGGCCATTTAAAATTTTCAAATACTTAAGATCATTTTTTATTGTCCCTCCCACTCACATTATAAAGAAAAGGAAATTAAAGTAAGTCTGTATTAAACACAGTACATTTTCCAAAATGTAGTTCTTAAGAAAACAAAAAAGAGAGGGCAGCAAACTATTAACAGATAAAGAATTTACATTCAAATACACATGTCAAATTATCAGAAAAATTAATTTATTCTAACCTCCTGTGACCTCTCTCTCCCCCAAGTCCTGCTGTACTTACACTATGCAAGATTATGCTTAGCATTCTATTTTACACCAAAATGATTTGCTTCCTAATATTAAAATATGCCTTAGTCTTATTTCCAAAACTATTTTAGTCTCTTAAAATAAGGACCATACCTTAAGAGACTTTTATGTTTGTAAGATCTTCATAAAAGTTTTGAACCTATGGTAGGTTCTGTATATTGTTTAGTCAAAACAGCTAATGAATAACTTACCTTTTGAAGGTGAAATATTTATTTAATGAAAAGCTAAATTTTTCCTTAAAAATTGGAATACATTCTCCCTCTCTCTCTTTGTTTTTCTCTCTTCCCCTTTCTCATTCTCTTTCTCTACACACACGCACACACAAAGATATCATATGCATGTTTGATAGCAAAACGCCTAATCCAGAGTGATACAGTCTTATATTGTGTTGTATATAACTGAGGTACTTTTCATAGAGGGAGTATCAAACTTCAATTGGCATAGGTACCGAAGTTTAGTGCCAAAAGTTTATACATAAAAAAAATTTCCTTTTCAGATGCCCTTGAAAGATTGGTACTTTCTTGTCTCAGAGTTCCTTGTTGTTCCAGATTCCTCTCTAATTTTGTTTGTTTGCTTTTGCTTTATCTGTGGTGTTCTCATGTATTAACTACTCCAACATCAAATATACTCTATTTCCAAAGAACAGAGAATTAACAGAATAATGGGGGTACAAACTTTCTCTTGATACAAATAGCATGTGGTCAATCATTCAGTATATCTGCAATCTTTTATTTTCTTATTCTTTCCAAAGCTGAGGGTGTGGCCCTGTTCCTCCTGGAAAACATGTAATATTGGCACAAGGATAAACTAACTGGAGGTTTCAACACAACGAAGAGTTCAAAAAAATGTAAACATATATGGTTACATGATTTGTGAAAATGGCAAAAGCAGTACCATGGAAAAAAGGCTGTCCTTTTCAACTGCACACAAGCATGCACACATTTGTGTGCACACACAGACACACAGACACACAAGCTCATAATTCCAGGTAAATTGCAGATCTAAATGTTTAAAGTAAAACAGTAAAGCTTTTAGTAAAAATTATAGAACTTCTTGACCTCAGAGTAGGCAAACATCTCTTAAACAAGAAGTGAAAATTATTAGTCATAAAAGGAAGAGCATAATTAATTAATTGTATTAAAATTAATAACTTACATGCATTAAAAGACACCACTGAGAGAATATGATTGGAGAAGATATATTGCAGAAGATAGATAGATAGATAGATAGATAGATAGATAGATAGATAGATAGATAGATAGATAGATAGATGATAGATAGATAGATGGTGATAGATAGATGAGAGATAGATAGATGATAGATAGATAGATAGATAGATAAAAAGTGTGACCTTGTATGTATCATATCAGGCAATAGACTCATCCTGTGTAAAGAATGCCTACCAATCAATTAGAAAATGACACATAAATGGACACAAATCTTGAATGGTTACTTCACAAGAAGGTACTTTAGTGACCAATTAGTATTTAAACTTTGTAGAACATCATCAGTCATCAGAAAAATTCAAATTAAACCAACACCTGATACAACCAACAAGTCCCAAAACATAATGGGTGAAATGTTTGACAATATGCTTGAAATATTAAAGTGTTAGTGACGTTGTGGAATAAACGGAATTTTTATACCTTCATAACTTGTTGGTTGGGATTTAAATTGCTACAACCACTTTGAAAAACTATTTTGCAGCATCTACTAAGGTTACCTGGATACAATGCAGACCTCACTGAAGTGGATACCCCTAGATGATGGTTGTACTACTCAAGGTCTTCCCCAGCTTGTCTTCATTGCATCTAGACCAATAACTGTGGTCAGGTCTCAGTATAAACTGATGAGAAGTCTGTTCTCCTGCTCCAGGAGAATATAATTTACTCCCTAAACGAGTTGCTAAACCAAGGATAATATGTCCTGATAAGAGCAATGAAAAACATGTGAGAATGTATATTAAGTATGCTGACCCAGAGGGAGTAGATTATAAGGCTATATAAGGGAAAGTTAACTGACATGGGGTTGTGGAAACTCCTATAATGCAGGGTTTAATAGTCTATCAATGATACATTGATATAGAGCCAGTTCTTGGATGCACTTCTTGAATAGTCCCTTGAAAGTTGCACTCAGCGATGCCCTAATGTTATGAGATAGAGATGACAGAACTCCTTTGTAGAAAGATTTGAAAGCTCAGAGAATTTGACATGTAATGTTTACCAGAAAATCCCAGACAACACACACTTCATTAAGACAGTAAGAAATGGAACCTCCATCATTTGGCAGCTACATGTTGAATATCCTCTCTACCTCAGGGATTATGATGGGAGATATCTCCATAGAACTAGGCTCATTAAGGTTGAGTGATGTTATGAGTGATTTTTGAATAGCAGAAATGCAGTGTTGACCCTTAACCATTAGAGGTGAGGTGGGCACAAGCATCAGCATGGACAGCAAAGCAACCATGGGAACCATGTGGCCTTCATATGATGAAACTCAATACACAAGTCTATGGCATTGATTAATAAATTATAATGTCTTAACCGTGAAAAATGGGTAGGAAACTAGGCAATAACTTTACTTTTACAAACAGGAAAGAAAAAGGAGTTAGTGAGAAACAGACTGAGGTCAGTTGTGACAATAGAAAATTACAAATCCTTACCTGTTTCTAGGTCTGATCCAATTTTAAGATCCATAGCCCATATATTGAAAGCAAGACAGGATACCCTTTAAAAAGACCCAGAAATACCACAAACCACCGCTATATAAGTATTCCCCCAGTTCTTTCCCAAAGAAATCGGCAACCATTCACCTTAGCAACTGTATACGGGGGAAAACTGAATACCTAGGGCATTTGATGGTTATTGGTATAGGGTCTTGATACTAAGGAACATGAATTCTATTATGGACCCTCAGTTAGAGTGTGGTCTTGTGGCTGCAAGATATGAATGAGGTCCTAGCCCAGGACTCTCTTACAGTTGGTCCAATATTTGAGTGCCCAATGTTATTCGTTTTCCGTTCTCAAATGCTTAATTAGGATAGATATATTAAGTAAAAAACAGAACCTTCATATTTGTTCCCTGATGTGAGGAAGTATCATCAGGAAACGAAATCATAATCCATTTCATATACTGGGTCCACCCTCTGTGACTGAGAGGATGGAAGGATGGTGGTCGCCATCATATCCTCAATCAAAACTATGTAGATGAAGCTGAATGATATGGACTACCCCAAATATAACCAATTAGTTAAGCCTTGATCTTAGTTTACTTCCAGCTATGGGGTTTTTACTAGCACTAACCAACACAACATCCGGCACTCAATATGCAGCAACTGGTCTGGCAAATGTTTTCTGTTCAGTCCTCATCAGTAAAAAGAATCAAAAACACATGAAAACAACAGGACACTTTATTCTCTAGGGCTATGTGAATTTTCCTTCTATCTGTTACTATATATTGTAGTCCACAAGGATTCTTATCATCCAGACCACGGGTTGGCAAACTACAGCCCATGGGCCAGATCTGGCCTACATTTTTATGCCTGTGAGCTATGAATGTTTTTAACATTGTAACAGAGTATAAAAACAAAGCAAACAAACAGAAATGTGATAGAGATGTTTGTGTCCTGCAAAACCTAAAAATGTACTGTCTGGTCCTTTCCAGACAAAGTTTGCCAAATTCCAATCTAGACACTCTAGGAGAATATTTTTCATAGCTACTGATTTTGGTAATAAATACACATACAGTTATCTCTGTATTAGGCAGGTTTTTTTAAACCTCTTTAAAAATCTTATTTAATCCTCACAACAATCCACTAAGGTGAGTCGTGTTATTGGCCCTCTTTTACATGTGATACACTTGATGCAGCTCAGAGCGGTTACGCGACTTGCGAAAATCATGCAGCTAATAAGTGTTAGGGTCAGGATTGAAACCAAGGCTCCTTGCTTCATATTCTCTCTCTTTAACGGTCCTCCTATGATTGGAAGAATTATTATGTGCTTAACATACTTATGATCAGTTGAATTGATGAGACAAATATATATGACATAATCTGAGAGCAAATAAAATACAGAAAATTATTTAATGTAAAATGATTCAAACAAGTAAATGAAAACATGAAGTTTCCAAGTAAAGTCACCTCATAGTGAACTTCTTGTCCCTTAAATACTTCTAACATGAAAATACACATTAGAATTCATCAAACACGATGTGAGAATAGGTAAAGGAATGAAATTATTATTACTCACCCAGCAATACCATAATCTGTCATTTTATTTGGTGAGATGAATTGAACGACAAAGTGGGCTAATCTCAGTAGGTACATCTTGCTTTGTTAACTACCTGTAGACCAAGAACATATTAGATGTGTATATCATGTTTACATGTTCAGTAGTCTGTTGCTATGGTAATGGAGAAAAAGAGGATTCTAGTAACATGAATTTTGATTTCTTGGGCTCATAGGTGTAAACCGAATTGGAAAGGCAATAATTACTTAAAATAGCCAATATCATTGCTAATGAAATTTTTGTCATCTCATAAGAGGGAAAACAATGTCCAGGGCCCACTTACATCTATAATTTGCCACAATTTTTGAAAGCATACATGATTTTCTATTAGGAAGATTATAAAATGGCAGAAAGCTAATTTAAGGTAACTGAGAATGACAATTTCTTTGCTTCTTATGACCAATTTGTTGTTTTGGTGGGAGGATGTTTTAATGTATAATCCCTTCTATTTTATTCTGAGTTAAATTTTGTAAGTGATTTTAGAAGCTCTGTGGAAATAAACACATAATAGGCCCTAACATAACAAGAATACCAGCATATAAATTGTGTAAGTGAAATGTATTTGTAAGAATAGTACATAAAGGTACGAATTACAAAACTGCCTAATTAAGAGTTGTCTAATAAATATGCAACTTCAGGCAGTGCTGAAACTTGGCAAATATTTGTTTATTAGAATCATGACAATGTCTTATTTAAGGGCCAGAGTGTTTTCAATTTTGCACTGCTGCCATGAAAGCAAATCAGCTCGATTTTTTTCCCTCAATTCCTCAATCCCTTTCTCATAAAGATTTTTACTCAATCCTGTGATTTTCAAAGATCATATATGGCAAAATAATTCTCGACATATGACATTGAATTAAAGTGGCTATACCTCCAACGTCTCCAAGATAGTTTAAGAGGTTAGTATTGTTCTTTGCATTATTATTTTTATTATTCGCCATAGAAAATGCTCTTTAAAGTCAAAAGCACTAATATCTCTTATAACATCTTAAACTCTTTAGAGATTTTTATTCTAACACATAATAAGGGAAAGCAAATAGCAGAGTATTGTTATAAGTGAGGAGAAATTTTTTCGTGAGCCATTGAGGGGAATTCTGAAGAATCCTTCAAATTAGAAAGCAACATTATTTTCCTCGAAGAAGAGTCATCGTGAGAAAAACACAAAAAAGGTCCTTAGGGCGGGTCAAGATTTAATATGTGAGTGTCGTGGGCTAGCAAGCTTTCTCTATTCTGAGAGTGGCATTGAAATTAGCAGAATCATCAAACTTCAAACCTGAAGGCCATTTACAAAAATAGAGATAAGCAGAGCGTTTAGATGACAGAGCACAAGTGGGCTTTTTTTTTTTTTTTTCACACTGGAAAACCTTGAGACATAATCATAATTCTGGGATGGGAAAGTAGAAATTTAGAGTTAAATTTAGGTTCATCAAATTAAAAAAACTTAGATTTGAATGCCCATTTTGATTACACTTATTTTATCTACAGAGTGAATGCCTATTTGTTCACCTAAAATTTCTCTATACATTGGTTGATGTTAAGTTTCTCTCTCTTATGTCAGCATTTACACTGGGACAATTGAACAATGTGTCTAGCACACAATAAATTGCAGCTATTATTGTTAAATTATTTTTATATTGTTTTTATGAACAGTTTAAAAATTATTCACTAAAAAGCAAAACAAACAAAATCATGAATTTGATTACTTCTGCTTTTCCTGTGGACTGATAGTTGCATAAACTTCGGAACATCTCATTAAAAGCAGCCTAATAAATCAGAATTATAGACCCATATTTTTTCTGATATTCTAGGAACTAGAACCAGGTACAACTTAATAAGTGCTGTGTGGCAATTATAATGTAAATCCTCAGTTGCTATTTCATATTTTATTGGAAATATATCATGTGTGATCATCATCTGATATTAGGTTTCATTTTTGAGGAAACAATTTGGTTTTAGTCTTCTAATTTTTTTTCTTACGGTTGCCCTCTTTTCGTTATTGCAGTTTTTATGCTCAGCTGTTTCAAATCTGTTTTTCTTCCTGCCTGAAATCCTGAAACCAATTCACTGACCTACAAACTTTATTAAATTGCACACATCTTTTAATCAAAAATGTAACAATTTTGCTGACACACTATCTTCTCAGGGGCATAAATTACTCTTAGATGATTTAAAGAAATAGCTTTCCCTAACAGTGTTTGCTTTGGCATTTTTTTTCAAATGCAAAGTATAGATGACTGATAAGTGTCACAACAAAAACCCATATCATCAGCACAAGCTTTTAATGCTCTATTTCCAAAGAGCCAGAGGAAAGAACACAAAATAATATCCTAGTTCTACTTCTCCTTTGTTGTTAAATTACTCATGTTCAAATGAGCATCTTGTGTTGTTTTAGATATTTGACACCTGTCTGTGTAAAAGATATTTGGGGCATCATACAAGTTCTAATATTTAATTCTACTCTGGGAATATAAAGGACTTTAAAATGCCTTCTTGAAGATTCGTGTGAAATCAAACTCAACCAAAGATGAGAAATGAGTCTGCTGATTTTGAAGTGCCAAAACCCCACAGCGAGTTGAAGAGACAGTGACATCTGTAAGGTTATTGTCATGACACAGTGTCTACTGACATTTGAACTTCTAACTTAGCTAAGCAACATTCAGTGGAAGACAACCTCATTTCTTATTACGACTTCCTATCCATCTCTATAGCACATGCATGGAGTCCAAGTGTACATGCAGTTGATAGATGTTCAAGGAGTGAGTAAGCATTTTAGGAATTATTCCTGCCCCTTCTCATTTTTCTTTGCTCACTTTCTTGTCTTAAAAAACCAAACAAACAAACAAAAAAGTCTTGTTGCATCCATTAGCAGTTGAGTAGGAAAATTTTAAAGGGAGAGGATGACTAGGTAGGTACCCCCATAAAGTAGTTCTGGTAAGAGTTTTGGAGGCTCAAAGCACTGGCTAAAACGACCTAAGTGGGCTTTACTTCTGTATGTGTTAGTGCTATTGAACTCTTACCACAATATATGCTAATTCTGAAAATCTACAGAAATGGGATTAAATATTTATGTGCTGACCATGTTACGTTAGAGGCATTAATTCTAAGCTGTTAAATTTTTAAGTACCTGGACTGTTTAGCATGAGGATACTGAATTACTGTTTGTTTTTTTTTTATTGCACGTTAGTGATAACAGATATTCTTTGAAACAGTGAGAAACCTTTGAGAAAATTCTGTATGCATTCATGAAGTAGAGTATTTTGCACATATAAATGTACTGTTAACGATATTATGCAGTATGTTATGATACTGCATAATGACATATTATGATATTTGAATTATAAAAATCTGGTGCACTTGTAGCATATACAACATTTCTGAATTGGATTAAAACTATTCATATGTGCTAGAAAAAAGTATAATATGCATATGCATATGATGTCCCATTGCTCACGCGCCCACCCTCTTGTACATGCACACCAACCCATACATGCCATTTACGTAGAGGACCTGTTTGAGTGCCATTTGAGAACAATTTCAGTGCATTTCTTGTCATGTCCATGAATATATATTCAAGAAATCAGTTTTATCTGTTAACTGGGACTCTTTATTCTTCAGTGTTTGAATCATATTAGAAAGAGAATTGCTCTGGTACTATCTGGGTTTGTTTTTGGATCCTTCAATGTTGGACTTGGAAAAATTTCCTACCCCTTTCTGATTTTTAGTTCTCTCATCTTAAAATTAGAATAACAATAGCACCCTCAAAATTAGAATTAAGGGCCGCCATTTATGGATCCGTTGCAGGTCCTGGTATATGAAAGGTGACAAATACCAGTTCCCTCTTTTGTCTTTAAAACCAGTTATAACTAATATGTTATCAATTAAGACCATGAAGAGAAATGTGTTTCTCTATATATTGTTGTATATTTTAATATTGTTTGATGTGTAGGACTAATGCAAGATTAAAATGCAGAAAATTTTTGTTCTCTTCTGCCTGCTTTTTGAAACACTGCTACACCAACTCTGACCAACCCATACAGCACCTGGGGAGGTTTTGTTAAAAAGACAAACTGATCAAGTCTTATTCCTTCAAACGTATTCCAAAACTTTATTATTTAATAAGGGTCATTCTCCTCAATATGTCCTTTAAGTGTTGCCCTAATTTCACAGGAATGGACCTGCCCACTTTCTCTCAGGAGGGTACACTTTTCCAGTAGTACTATTTTGTACATTTTCATGAACACTACCATTGTCATGGTCTCTCCTCTACGGACACAGTAACAATTTCAACAATTTATTTTCTGTCTTTTCTTAAGGTATTATTAATAAACAGAATTGTAATGAGCATTCCTAGCCCTTTCTATGTGCTAGAAAACCTACCACGTGTTATATAGATACTATTTTTTTTGAAAGACCATACTCTTTTCCTAAAAACTATATTAAATCAAATTCTGGATTCAAAACCTGGTTTCTCGAGATTAATGATTTGCAGAGTCACCATCTCCTCATCTGTACAATTAGCACTAAATCTACTTTATAACATTGTTGTATTAATAGTAAAAATATAGTTATAAAATAGCTATCAGAGTTAAAGCTCCAAAATAGGTTCTAATTAACTGGCAGCAATTATTATTATTATTGTTATATTCACTAAATCATTACATACTTTTCAATCTGGAGAAACCAAAGGTGTGAGAGAATTTAAGGAGAATATATATGCAGATATAATTTGTAGTGCTATAAAGTTGTGGTTCCTTAGCAGCCATACAAAAAAAATCACAAAATTTAGTCCAGGTGATTTGAATTAATTTATGTCTTTCATCTTCAAAATTCCTTAAAAAGAAAAAAGAAAATTAACACTTAGGCTGCCAACAACTAATAGTCCATTTTCCTCCATAGAATCAACAGTGTGTTCCATCATGGAAACCTTATTGGAAGTACTTCTGAGCTATAGTTAATATTTTACAGATTCTAATTCTGTAGCTGACCATTGAGAAAAATGTAATGATTTAATTAAAACTAAATAATTCATGAATCCAAATTTTATAATTATAAGAAGTTTCCTTAGGCAAAAGTCAATGTCCTAATGCTATAAATGAGCAAGAGAGCAGCTACACAGATATTTTCAGGAACTATAGCAGAAAGATTCTGAGAAAAATGCTGACTTAAATCCTTACGCAGCATAATCCAGTAGAAAATAGCAGAACTGAGAGACCAATAAATGTTAATAATTCTATTAATATCACTATTTGCTAATGTGAATTTTGCCCAATAAGGATAGAAAAAATGAGGGAGAAATTAAGTCAAATTATATATTTACCTTAAAGATGTAACTGAATAATGCTTATTTTTATTCATTATTTTAGAAGTAATAATTTGATGCTACTAAATGGAAATACATAAATTTAGAAAATAAATATGATGTGAATGTATTTATGAACAAAGCTTTATTTTTGGAAAATAAATAGTTAACTTAATGTACAGCATTCAGTCAGTTATTTAAACTACTTTATACTTAAACTTGATATGTGAATTGCAAATATGCAAACTTATGGTAAAATAGGGTTGACTCAAAATTTTATTAAAGCTTACTAGTTTGTACAAATCTGTACTAGAGTGATACAAATAATATCACAAGAGATGTTCTAATTTTCTCTATATTGTTACATTTTTAGTCTGTGTGTCTTTACTAGTATCATGGCATATCTTTCACATTTAAAACATTATATTTAAAATGCCATACTTTGGGTGGAAACATGTGACTATAGTTTTCCAATATCGGTTATTGAAAGTAGATTTTATATATATAATCAAATATAGTCATTTATATATATATATGAAAATTCAACTTTCTATGTAGTAATGATGAGTTTATCTGTCCTGTTTCTCTAGAATTACTGAGGTATGCTAGAAAGATGAAGTGAATAATTTTCTTTCTTTGCCGGAGATTTAGTAGTTGTTTCTTAATTATGTCTTAAAGACAGTTTCATATTGAATACTCTTGAGATCATGATATCAAAATGCTCAGCATCTTCAAGCATTATGCCTTTTTCATGGTAAAAAGTTTAGATGGCACTTGAAGTTCAATGGAAAATAGATTGAGTACCTTATTCCAACAATGCATGTGAACCAATGACAGTGAGAATAAATATAGACAAAAAACAATGAGATGTTGTAAAAGTCAGGTTTAATATCTTTTCGTTTTAGATTTCTTCTCAATTATTGATGATACACATTTTCATTATTAGAAATTGAAATGACTTAAATTTAGAGAGTAAATGCAGAGTATGAGATAAAAATGTATACTATGAGGTAGGAATTCAATAAATATGAATGAATTTTAAAATGTATTTGACTAGTGATTATTTAAATATACTTTGGCCATAAAGTAGTTTTGTTTTGTTCTGTTTTTCCACGTGGATTTCTGGCAAACTTTTAGAAATCTTTTCCTTCCCTGTTTGTGTCACCCCAAATTTCATATGTTGAAACCTAACCCCCAAGGTGATGGTATTAGGAGGCTGGGCCTTGGAGGTGATTAAGTCATGAGGGTGGGCCGCCATTTCTGCCATGTGAGGTTACACTGAAAAGACAGCTGTCTAGGAAATGCGCTTCCTGGCGTCCAGAACTATGAGAAATTTCTGTGGTTCACAAGCCACCCAGTCTGAAGTATTTTATTATAGCAGTCTGAACGGACTGACTTTCCTCTATCTGTACCCTTTGCTCTTGGTAACCACCTTAATCTTAATCTCCTTGCCTCTAACTGCATTGCCTGTCCAATCTGCTAGACTGGTGGGCTAGATACAGCCAATTATAGTTTTCATAGCCCTATAAAAACTATCAGGGGAACATGTTTAAGTCTTTTTGAGTCTGATTCTCATAAGGAAGACTTTAACCCTTTCCAGAGTGCTTTGATTTTCAAACAGAATTTTAGTTGCAGTTATGCTTTTATTGATTTAACATGCTTGGTCTGCTCTATGCCAACAATTTGCATAAATGAAATAAGTCTTTAAATCCTTAAAGAAATAGAGTGAACTAGCTATTTATATCATCCCTATATACATGCAAAAAGAGAGATTTAGAGAGGTAAAGTTATTTTCTAAGGTCACAAGTAGTGACCCTAAAGCATTTGTTCTTTACACTGTAACATTATTGGAGGAAGAAATCATCACCTTTTCTGTGTCTCATCACCTTTTCTGTGTCTCAATTCTTGACAGTCATTTCTTTTTCATAAGAAATTTAAGTAATTGCCCAGGACATTTCTCCCAAATATTTACAGGTGATTTTTAAGTGTAATTTTTTAAACATAGATTTCCTTCTGAAATTATCAACTATAAAGGGAGGTCAGTAGTAATTGTTACTCAGATATGTATCACAAAAGTTAATAGTCTTCTCATATTTAAATAAAAATATCAGTGCTGCATAAATACATATAACATGCATTTATATAATTATACATGTGTTATATATATAAAATCAAAGGCAATTTTAAAATATTTTCAACACTGATATTTATTTTTCACATTTCAAATAATACATAAATTGTATTGAACAAAGTAAAGATCACCTTAAATCCCAACATTTTGAAATAAACATATTAACATTTTGCTGACCTCTTTTTCATGGACCTCATTATATACACAATTTAAATTATATAATACATATAATATTTATCGAAGTTACTTTTTTCCTCCCTCCATTATCATCACTATCCACACTCATCCATGCTAACAAGTGACATGTGCCCTTTCTACATGTTTCTATGTGTGCACATACATATACATATGCACACATATATCTACAGTTTTATCTTAGACACTGTTATCATTGTCTTATAAAGCAGGATACTATTAGACACATCTTTCTGCATATTACTTTTCCCATTAACAATTTCTTACTGAAAATCTCTCCAAATAACCAAGTGTTACTCTAATTTTTCTTTTTTAATGGGTACATGATGTAACACTTTCATTTTAATCTCCTACTAATGGGCATTTTTATATTTTCCTGTTCTTGCCCACAGTGAAAATGCTTTAGGGTGTACCTTTGGACATATTTGTACATTGTATTTATGTAGGAAAGATTCACATGATCAAACGATGCATTTATTAATGTTAGTAGGTGTTGCCAATTTGCCTCCATTAAACTCTATTAATTCGTATTTTGCGCCAGTAATATAAGGAAGCACAAGTTCCCCATATCCCTGCCAGCAATGAAACATAATGTTTTGCCTGTCCGTTAGTCATAAAGCATCTCTTAGTCACTTTAATATCCATTTTTCTGACAACCAAATATTTGAACACTTTTTTCACATGCTTTTGTCCATTTTCTATTCATTTCCTTGGACCGCTTTTGTTTTGAAGTGATTATCTTTTACTTTTTAATTAAAAATAGGTATATATTAGAAGAACTAAAGATTGTTACACATGTTTTTCCCAGAAAAATATTTATCTATTAATTTTGGTGTATTTTTCCTACAAAGAAGTTTTATTTCTTTATTCTTTTTATTTTTAACTTTGTAGATTTCTATTTAAGAACTTTCCCCCAACCCCTGTACCACTATTATGAGATGAAATATCTTAGATATTTGTAGTATTTTTATACTGTATTTTATATATAACTGTACCCTTTGAAAAGTATTTTAATGCATATGTCCATGTTGTCCATTTGTTTATTTCTCCAGATAAATATTTAGTTAATTATATAATCTATCCTTTTACAGCTGAATGGAATTACCAGCTGTATATATTTGCTCTGATATGCACTTAATCTGGTCCTAGATTCTCCATTCTTTTTTATCTTTCCATTTCTGTTCCTAATACTATATTAATTTTATTAGCTTGTTCATTAAGAGTTATTCTTTTGATATTTTTCTGTATACTATATGTAAATTATATATATGTAAAATTGATCTATACTTTCCTTTTATGGACTATTTTTATTTGGTCTTTATATTTAAATTTTTTTAATTTTCATGGAATGATAAATCTGTATTAAAATACTTCCATGTTTTTCAATGCCTAGAAGTGTAAGGATTATTGATTATATGTTCTAGTAAGATAAAACTCAGCTGTGTAATTCATTTTCAGTGATACCTCTCTAAACATATTTCCAATCACTTCTGTGGTAATTAATCAATTCAAATTTTATATATTGTTTCTCCAGGTTCAATTGTGGTAGTTTTAAATTAGTCATATATAATTATTTCTCTCAAAATATTTAAATATTTCTGCCAAAACTTGCAAATATTAATATTTTATTATTCTATTTATATTTTCTGTATCTGCGATTCTGGTTCCTTGGACATTTTTTCTGTTTTCACTTTTATTTTACTTGAACAGGAAAATCTATTGCATAGTCTTTTGAAAGCATTAGTTTTGGGATATATGGTCACTTAATACAATTTTTCTTTTTGTTTTCTGTCTCCTTATTTCTAACATTATAATAATTGTCCACTCAATTCTTATTGAGATCCTTTCAAATGCTTAAATACTTTTTAAGAATTCCTTATTGTTTTTAATAACTTAGGAATGCTATAAGATATGGATATCATGAATATTTAACTTTCATGGAAATACAACTTTTGTAGTTCCTTATAAGTACTGGTATGAAATGTTTTCTTTCTTTTTTTTAGTAGTAATTTCCAATTTAATAAAATCAAGTTTGTTTTTTTTTAAGAATTGTATTCTTCCAAGTATCTTTGAATTTTTGACCACATAGATATTACTTATTTCTAATTTGATTGCTATAATGAGACAGTATGTTTTTTAAGTTCTCCTATTTGTGGAAATTATTAAGATTTTATTTATGATCAAGTCCGTGTTTGATTTTGTAAATGTACTGTTGACAAATGACAAAATGTAAGCTTTCTCCTGATGGAATGTAAAGTTTATAATATAACTATATATTAAATTGTTGATTGCTTTCTTCATTTTTATTTTTTAAAATTAAAAAATTATGTTATTGAAGTATAGTTGATTTACAATGCATATTTTTATTTTGATATGTATATCTGTCTCATTCTGGGGAAGATAGTTTAATATTTCCAACTATAATTACGTTTTGTCAAATTTTCAATTTATTTATTTAATGTGATGTTTTTGTTGCATACTGAAATTATTCTTCTTCCATTAATTGCACCTTTTAACATTATATGAAGTTCTTCCTTACATTTAATTTCTTTAATCTTTTATCCAATTTAGTCTGCTCTTAATGTTTCTACTCTTTCTTTGTTTTATAGTTTCTGATTATCTGTGTCATTCCTTACTTTCCAGGCTTTCTTAGACACTTTGTTTCAAACTTATTCACTGTAAAAATATAACCTGGTTCTGCATTTTAACCTGATTTTATAACTTCTGCCTTTTAGACCTTTGACATTAAATGCAATAAATGCTATATCCAATTTTCATTCTTTTGTATGGTATTATTATATGGTTACTACTAAGTTGAGATTATGTTTTTCCTAAATTGACCAGTTTTTTGATAGCATTACGAAATGTATATTTATTTTAATTTCTCCTTGATGATTTGAAGAGTTTTCTCTATTTCTGTTTCTCTCAATAGTCATATTTCCTTATCCTACTCTCTTAATAGCACACATAGGTTTGTAACATTCTTATATCTATTTGACTGATAGTGTTGTTGAGTTCACCTATATCCTTACTAATTTTCTTCCTGCTGGATCTGTCCATTTCTGAGAGAGGGATATTGAAGCCTCCAAATATGATAGTGAATTCACCTGTTTTTCCTTGCAGCTCCATCAGTTTTTGACTCATGGAGTTTGACACTCTATTGTTAAATGGATACACATTAAGAATTGTTATGTCTTCTTGGAGAATTGACCCCTTTATCATTATGTAATGCCCTTTTCATCCTTGATAACTTTCTGATAATTCTAACTTCTCTGCTATGTTTGGTTCTGACGCTTGCTCTGTCTTCTCAAATTGCGTTTTTCGCCTTTGGTATGTATGCCTTATAATTTTTTCTTGATAGCTGGACATGACGTATTGGGTAACAGAAGCTGCTGCAAATAGACCTTTAGTGAAGTGGCAGTGAGAAGTGGAGGGAGGGGGTGTTGTATAGTCCTACAATTAGGTCTAGGTATTTTAGTGAGCCTGTGCCTGTGGACCCTGAACTTCACAGGTGTTTCTCAGGGTTTTTTCCTCTTCCTTAAGTGGGACAGGATGGCTAGAGTATGCTGGTGTTGGGTATTACCCTTTCCCTAATGAAACCCCTGCTCTGATTAAACCCCAGCGGGTTAGACTCTGGTTAACTAGTTTCCCCTGAGGGCAGGTCTTATTAAGAAGAACACGCTGCTCCGGGGTATTTCAAAATGGCTCCGTTTCCTT
This sequence comes from Eubalaena glacialis, assembly GCF_028564815.1. NCBI lineage: Eukaryota > Metazoa > Chordata > Mammalia > Artiodactyla > Balaenidae > Eubalaena > Eubalaena glacialis. The sequence continues at coordinate 22,047,578 of NC_083721.1, forward strand.
TTCTCCTGCTGGAAACAGGAGGGGATTTTTCTCTGTGGGAACCTGGTTGAGCTCCTAGTGGTAAATTTCACAATAATGTGGGCCCTCCCCCCCCATGACTGAGTCTCCCTGTAGTTTTTAACTTTCAAAGCTGTCTGCCCTGAGCCTCCAGGGATTTGTCAATTCCAGTCCAGATTTTCCTGCCACAGCACTGGTTCCCCCAGCAGTTCCGGTCCTGAGTCTCTGCTCTGGTAAGTTGTGACTCGCCGGTATTGCCTGTCTCTTCAATCCAGGGGGCAGTGATTTGTCCTCTATGCTCCCTTATCTTATGGATCCAGGAAGAATGGTTGATTTTTCATTCTGTTCGGATTTTTACTTATTGTTAGGATGAAATGGTGACTTCCAAGCTCCATATAAGCAGAACTGGAAACCAACTCTAATTAGCATATATATGTATTTTAAACTTCAAAGTTGTTAAGATCCAAATCAAAGTTTGATTTTGTATTCCACTCAGATCTCTGATATTTTAATCCTTTTTTATTTACTGTTCATATATTTCTCTAGCACTTTTTTTTTTTAATTATTTATTTATTTATTTATGGCTGTGTTGGGTCTTCGTTTCTGTGCAAGGGCTTTCTCTAGTTGCGGCAAGTGGGGGCCACTCTTCATCGCGGTGCGCGGGCCTCTCTTGTTGCGGAGCACAGGCTCCAGACGCGCAGGCTCAGTAATTGTGGCTCACGGGCCCAGTTGCTCCGCGGCATGTGGGATCTTCCCAGACCAGGGCTCGAACCCGTGTCCCCTGCATTGGCAGGCACATTCTCAACCACTGCACCACCAGGGAAGCCCCTCCTCTAGCACTTTTATTTCATGAATCTTAAGTTTGATAAAATAGAAGTTTAATACAAATAAATCATAGGAAACATGAATCATGACAGTGACAGAAAATGGGATTAGGATGTTTTCAAAGATATTTCAGACTCTGCAAAGAGATTCACTCTTTATCCTTCAGTCAGTAGCAGCTATATTACAAAGTGCAAAAATTGAGAAAGGTCTGACTAGAATCAAAATCTAATGGAGTATTATAAAATTAATAGAGAGCATAGACCAGAAAAGAATGAAGAGATACCTTTTAGGGGTCTATTAAAATAGTTGTGGTATGGGATAGTAACAACCTGATAAAAGTCAGTGGCAGTAGGTATTGAGAAAAGAGGAAGAATCAAGAGATATTTATGAGTGACTTTGGACTGAAAATGGTGACCACTGGTGCTTTATTCCATTAGATCAGTGTACCAATAGTTAATAGAAACAAATATATTCAAAAGGATAACACACTATATTATTGCTAGTATACAAAATTATTTTATGAAATTCAAGTGAATTTTAGGTGTCTTTTACTGCATCTACTTCAAATAATATTTTATTATCATAACATTTTGAAGCAGGCAGTATTACCCATTTGCTAGATAAGCAAATGAAAAGTTTAATAATTAATTGATCAAGATCATGTCTTGATTAGAGATTCAAACCAGTTTAGTTGTGCCACAGTCCATGTCTTTTTGATTCAATGACACAATTCAAAATAACTTCAAATATTTGTATGTCTTTCCTGTATGGTGAGCAAGTGGCAAGAATATGAAGTAATGAGATGACCAAGAGGCAAGAGGAGAATGTTGGTATAGAGGATACATGCTGGAGAGGTGTTGAAATAAACTTATTTGGCTTTACAAGTAGATGGAGGATAATGCAAATGAACTATGTCCACCCTTATTCGAAGGTGACCTTCCACACAAATATTTATATTTTTATCATATATAAAACAAATTATCCCAGAACAATTACAGACAGAAAAGATAAGTATATAAGCTTGAATTTTTCTTATCATTTTAGGATTTGAAGAAAATACTGTGGAGTAAGAAGGATTTTCTTGTTATTGTCACATTAAAACACTCACAGTATCTAACGTGCTAGCACTATTGTTTACACTCATTAGGTCTCAAGAACATTTATTAGTATAAAATTAGTGACATAGGGAAAAAACCCTATTTGTATTTGTTAGAGTATCTTTATCATATCTTTAATTACTGATATAAAGAAATATCTTTGATTCCAATAGGAACCTACATGTGCAATTGCAGCTGGCCAAGGAATAAAACATAAATGGAACCACAGAAATGTCAGAATTAATGAGTTTTTAAAAGTCATGTTTTCATTCTATCTCCTAATTCATGTAAGAAATGAAGGCCTAGAATTATGTGGCCTGTCCTAGTCAAACTTTTAACGACGTTCAGAGTTACAACTCAGTACTTCTGGTGCTGCTTCATAACATCAAACAAATAATTTTGTTATAATATCTTAAAATATTATTTCCACACAACAAAACAGTTGCTTTATCCTTTAAAAAGGGGGTAAAAGACATAAGCAAACTTGAGCTGATATCCTGAAAAAAAAAAAAAAATTGATATATTTAAAGAGAGAAAGCATTGGCCACGACCAAGGCAGGAAAGTACATTTATCTTAATCTCCATTTATTTCTCCCTCTTATAAGTTTATTTTCTATGGATATTGAAAAATGGTAGCAAAGAATTAAGCCAGAAAATTAATGAAGCGACTGAAAGTCCCATGTATGTAACACTGTCAGATGCATAACTCAAAGGCAATTGACAAATGCATTTTTATAATTGTTTTCACCTATTCTTCAGAGTGAGAAGGTTAGAGCATTTTCAATTGCTCTTTATAGCAGAATCTCAGTTAGACAATAGACTTTGATTAGAATGCTTCTGAGCAGAAAGAGAATTGCACTCACAACATCCTGACATAGCAGTCAAGATGCAGCAGGTGGACGGGAAATACTACAGCATGCCAGGGAGAAACAGCGCTTTAGTGACCACAACAGCATAAGGAAACGAAGTGAAAAAAGATAAACGCAATAGAATACGAGTGTAACAGTTTCAATTCTGTTAATTAGGCTGCATTCATGCTTCAGTGTTGCAGAAATTATACCACTCCATCATCCTTTAATCCGGTTGTGCGAATGCTGCCATGTGCCACCAACACAGATGTCATTACAATATTTTCCTCTTAATGGTAAAATTTTTAAATTTAATATTTATTTGCCTTCAGAAGAAAATGTATTATGAAAATCATTACTAGTCTTTAAAAGATCAACATATTAATTTTCCTATTATTCCTGCCACTGAGGTTCATGTGCCTGAAATAATCAAGTAATAATGTTTTATTTTCTTAAAGACTCAAAATTTCTACATGCAGTGCTACTTTTAACTTCGATCTTGACAGTTTCTTCGTATTGGTGATTTATTCATGCACATTTATCTCCAGGGAATCATAATATTCCATATCTTACCAAAAGAAAGATAATGTAACAAATGAATAAAAGTCAGCTATTATGTTTCATATTGTACAGTGCAACTCATATTCTTTTATATAATCCTTCAACAATTTGGTGATGAGCATTTGCCTTTAATGTCCATATTATGTAAATGTTCACACACAAACAAGTATTTAGATCTATTTATATCAATATAAAAGTAGATTATATATCAACTACATTACATTGTTTTATGTTTCTAAAAAGCACTCTGTATTGCTATTAAGCTATTCAAACATGGATTTAAATAAAAGCAGAAATGGAATCATGCCACCCTAATTTTAAATCAAAGTAATTTAAAGCAAAGCCAAGCCTTCTGTTTGATGTTTGCTTTTCTTACTATTGTCATCAATAACCATTTATCCACAGTGAAAGGTGTGCCATTGGTCACCTCTGAAAATTGACCACTTGTTCAGTCTGATGGCATTTTTACAGAATTACCAAGGACCATTTGTTTTTCCTGCCCTCGATTAAGTTGACTACTTTCTCAAGCCTAAACGCCTACCATTTAACCAAAATGATAGTAGCTAATAGTATAGAATTTACTTCTTTTTCTGTCATTTGGAATTAAAGATTTTTAATTCATTCTTAATTTTTTTTTTTTTTTTTGCTTTTGCTTTCTATTTTTCTTGTCTGCTTTCCCTAAGAACCATGAGTGCATGATCAGTGTACCCTCATGTTTGGTTGGCAAAAACAACCTCTTTCCACTTCTTCTTAAGATCTCAAAAAACTCTCCTGGCTGAATAGGCAGTGATAGTCTATGACTTTCCATGCTCCGGTCAGGGAATGTGTTGATTATACATACTTCACAATTTACTGCAACCTATGTTTCTTCTCTCCTAGTGCAAGATTCAGGGACAGGCTCAGAAGGTGATAGGCAATAAGGGACTAAGCTTTCAGAGGGTTTCTGTGTTATAGTATGATTATCATAGATCCACGGGTTCTGATTTATCTGGTCTTGTAAAGGAATATAGCTGATGTACTAGAATAAAATTTGTAGTCATCTATGTACCTGAAAGTGCTGTCTCCACACTTCTACAGTCTTCTAGAATGAAAATGGCATAGGACTGAGCAGATAAAATAAGGTAAATAGAAAAGAGTTTATTGCTTTCCATTTCTGATTTTAGTCAGACACATTTTGACATGAAGGAACAGCTACTAGCCTGAGGACATCTATGATAATGGAACTTGTTTAAAATGTGAAACTAAAATGTTATTAAAATGAAGGTCTGTTTGAGTTTTCTTTGAGTTACAGACCTTCCAAATTTTTTGGAAGACCAAAAGTTTTTGAAACATTCCAGTGATGATTATAAAAAAATCTTTGACATCAATAAGATAAGAAACCAATGCATTTCTGTTTGTTTTTTGTTTGTTTTCTTACCATAAAGGAGTAGTATTTTCCATTTGGAAATTGAGAACAGTTTTAACATTGTACTGCTTCTTTGACATAAAGTAGGAAAAAAGATAAAGAAAAAAATAAAATAAAAACCAACATCACAGCAGTGAGTGAATTTGAAGTCACTGCCCCTTCCTCCATAATCCTTGCCCTAAATCTTCTCAGGGTCAAAGGTTTAACTTCAAGCATTTATTTGACAGAGTATCACAATGACAAGATGGTGTGTTATCTAAGATTGCCACAATTGTTTAGCATGAGTCTTTGTGGGTCTGTGAATAATTTATCTTAGTCATAATTTGAAAATGCTAAAAATAACTTGCAAGAATGATACTATCTTTCTCTTTGCCCATTACTGTATTGACATGGCACAGATGAGGTGGAGGAGTTGAACATAAAATAACAGATAATAGTTTCTTTCTTCATTTAGAAATACTATTGATATTCTTTAAAGGAATGAACTGTTGGAAAAATGAGTTGTAGAACAAAAAACATAAAGAATTTGAGGAGCAGACTTAGGAATAGGATATATGTTACAGAAAGATTTGTAGAGAAAAGTCTAAACTCAACATTTCAAAATTGCTGTTTACCGTTATGGCAGTAACTAGTGTAAGAGAAGATTTGATTTGTCTTTTTATATCTACATTATATATCTACAATTGCTAGAGTGCAGAGTTCTTTTGTTTGTCCTACATATTCTACTAGCTACAGCTTTATTCTTACAAATGATCAGTTAAGATTTGTTTCCTTAATTCCATTTTTTTATGATTTGGAGAGACTTTGTTTGGTTGTTTTGTCTTGGGCAAAATTTTAGCATTTTACTCAACTTCACTTAGCGTTATTATTTGTAAACGTAACAGAAAATGTTTTAGTGAGCATAATGGAACACAATTATAAACAATGTAAACAAAATCATAAACAAAATAATTTTCAAGAATTAAGATAGATCTATTGAAATTTTGTCCTGGTTTTTAATATGATATTCTTTTATTTTTGAGTTCCTTACTGTCTTGGAAATTGCTTAAGCCTATAGGAGTTCTATTTGAAGTTGAAGAATGTAAGTTGATTATAATTGATTATAATTCATCAAATCTCAGCCCTCCATTTGTTAGCTTTACACTTGCTTTCTGCTCTTCACCCCTATTACAAGTAATACATACTTCAAATATTTCTCTTCCAGGCCACATATATACCTGGAAGCAATTATAAGGGCAACCAAATTTAGGTGTAATGCCATATTTGAAATATAAGTCTTTAAACAGCTGTAAAGTGTTCTTTATAGAACCAATAGAATATATACAGTTTATTATATATATGTGTATATATATATATATATATAATTAATTCATATACTTTTCCACCAAAATGTAAGCTTCCTAAGGGTAGAGATTTCTGTCCGTTTTGTTCCACTAATGTGTCTTGACCACCTAGAAGATAGCAGGTGCTTAATAAATAGCTTGAACTAGTTAATGAAGCCAAATTTCCCTCCAGAAATTATTATTATTTTTGCAAAATCATTCCCCAAACAGAATAGGAGAGTAATTTCCAAAACTCTTCCTAATGTAGTGCGTACTTTCTTCTTATACTTACCAATTCCTATTCACACATATTTATCAATTTCCCATACATACATTTACTCATGTTCCTGATAAAGTGTACTTTTTAGCATTAAATATACATATTTCGTTATGTGCTAAATACTTTGCTACTGTATATTATATACTAAGGGTATAACAGTGTATTAGTATAGATTTCAGATTTCTTAGAAGTGGTCCCTAAGAATTTGTTAAGGGCATATTCTTAGAGGAAATGTGTGAGAAAGTAAATGAAGCATCTTAGACAGATATATTGTGTTGAATAGTATCACCTCAAAATTTACGTCTACCCAGAAATTCAAAGTGACCTTATTTGGAAATAGAGACTTCACAGATGTAATTAGTTATATTAAGATGGGGTCATACTAGATTAAGGTGAGCTCTAAAATCAATACCTGGTGTCCACATAAGAGGAAAAGAGACACAGAGAAGAGACACACTGGGAAGAAGGTTATATGACAGTAGAGACAGAAATGGGAGTGATGTAGCTACAAGGCTCAAGATGCCAAGGATTACTAGGAGAAGCCAAAAGCTAAAAAGAGACCATGTAGGGTTCTTCCTGAGAGCTTTCAGAGGGAGCATAGTCCTGCCAACCCCTTGATTTCTGATTTTTAACCTCTAGAATTATGAGAGAATAAATTCCTGCTGCTTTCAGCCACCTGACATGTGGTATTTTGTTATCAACACTAAGAAACTACAGGCATACCTCAGAGATATTGTGGGTTTGGTTCCAGACCACCACAATAAAGCAAATACTGCAATAAAGTGAGTCATAGAAAAGTTTTTGTTTCCCAGTGCATACAAAAGTTATGTTTACCCTATATTGTAGTCTACTAAGTGTACAATACCATTATGTCTAATAAAACAATGGACACATCTTAATTTAAAAATACTTTATTCCCCCCAAAAAAATGCTAACCATCATCTCAGCCTTTAGGAAGTCATAATCCTTTTGCTAGTGGGGGTCTTGTCTAAAAGTTGATGGCTGCTGAGTGATCAGGGTGGTGTTTGTAGAAGGTTGGAATGGCTATGGCAACTTCTTAAAATAAGACAACAGTGAAGTTTGCCATATTGATTGACTCATGAACAAAGAAAGACTAGCGTAGCATTTCCCTGTAGTATACAATTCTTTGACAGCATTTTATCCACAGTAAGACTTCTTTCAAAATTGGAGTCAATGCTCTCAAATACTGCTGCTGCTTTATCACTAAAGTTATGTAATATTCTAAATCTTTTGTTGTCATTTCAACAATCTTCAAAGCATCTTCACCAGGAGTACGTTCTTTCTCAAGAAACCACTTTCTTTGCTCATCCATAAGAAGCAACTCCTCGTCTGTTAAAGTTTTATCATGAGATTGCAGCAATTCAATCACATCTTAAGGCTTCACTTGTCATTCTAGTTCTCTTGCTATTTCTACCACATCTACTGTTACTTCTTCCACTGAAATCTTGAACACTTCAAAGCCATCCATGAGGCCTGGTTCTGGCCTAGAACTCTAAAGGAGCCAACAATTCTAAGTTTACATCTGACCATTTATGTAATTTTGAAGATACATTTGTCAAGTTGTGTAGAGGATAGAAACTGTATTATTTAATAGAGTATTAGCTTTGTTTAAATTATTTAGCTCTGCTTAAATAATAGACATATATGTACACCTCCATTTTTAATCTTGCTCTAGGACATTCAAATATTAGGAGTGAGGCTACTGCTTTATTCCACTTCCGTGTTAGGGACAATATGTTTTTTAAAAGCCACATGCAAATGAAATCAAGTATAATAAAGGGTCAAGTGAACATCATTATATATTTAATTTACCACTGAGTAAATGTTCTGAAATAGGTTAGGAAGTTTGAATAATGGATAAAAATATCTCATGAGCACATAGCCTTGGGTCAAAAATTAAGGCAAATATACTGAACCTTAGTGTTCAGAAACATATATTAGAAGAAATACAGACTCCCTCTTGGGAGAGCACTGGAATCACAACTAACTGCTGAACAATCAGTCACAGGAAGACACTGGAACTCACCAAAAAAAGATACCTCACATACAAAGACAAGGGAGAAGGCACAATTAGATGGTAGGAGGGGCACAATCACAAAAAAATCAAATACCATAACTGCTGGGTGGGTGACTCACAAACTGGAGAACAATTATACCACAGAAGTCCACCCACTGGCGTGAAGGTTCTGAGCCCCATGTCAGGCTTAACCTGGGGGTCCGGCAACGGGAGGAGGAATTCCCAGAGAATCAGACTTTGAAGGCTAGTGGAATTTGATTACAGGACTTCGACAGGTCTGGGAGAAACAAAGACTCCACTCTTGGAGGGCACCCACAAAGTAGTGTGCGCATCGGGACCCAGAGGAAGGAGCAGTGACCCCAGGGGAGACTGAACCAGACCTACCTGCTAGTGTTGGAGGGTCTCCTGCAGAGGCAGGGGGTGGCTGTGGCTCACTGCAGGGACAAGGACGCTGGCAGCAGAAGTTCTGGGAAGTACTCCTTGGCATGAGCCCTTCTGGAGTCTGCCATTAGCTCCACCAAAGAGCCTGTAACCTCCAGTGTTGGGTCGCCTCAGGCCAAACAACCAAGAGGGAGGGAACTCAACCCTACCCATCAGTAGACAAGAGGATTAAAGTTTTACTGAGCTCTGCCCACCATAGAAATACCCAGCTCTACCCACCACCAGTCCCTCCCTTCAGGAAGCTTGCACATCCTTTCAGATAGCCTCATCCAGGAGAGGTCAGACAACACAAGCAAGAAGAACTAAGTCCTGCAGCCTGTGGAACAAAAACGACATTCACAAAAAGATAGACAAAATGAAAAGGCAGAGGACTATGTACAGATGAAGGAAAAAGATACAGCCCCAGAAAAACAATTAAATGAGGTGGAGATAGGCAACCTTCCAGAAAAAGAATTCAGAATAATGATAGTGAAGATGATCCAGGACCTCGGAAAAAGAATGGAGGCAAAGATCGAGAAGATGCAAGAAATGTTTACAAAGACCTAGAAGAATTAAAGAACAAACAAACAGAGATGAAAAATACAATAACTGAAATGAAAAATACACTAGAAGGAATCAATAGCAGAAAAAGTGAGGCAGAAGAACGGATAAGTGACCTGGAAGACACAATTGTGGAATTCACTGCCATGGAACAAAATAAAGAAAAAAGAATGAAAAGAAATAAAGACAGCCTAAGAGACCTCTGGGACAACATTAAATGCACCAACATTCACATTATAGGGGTCCCAGAAGGAGAAGGGAGAGAGAAAGGACCCAAGAAAATATTTGAAGAGTTTATAGTCAAAAACTTCCCTAATATGGGAAAGGAAAGTGCCACCCAAGTCCAGGAAGCACAGAGAGTCCCAGGCAGGATAAACCCAAGGAGAAACATGCTGAGACACATAGTAATCAAACTGACAAAAATTAAAGACAAAGAAAACTTATCAAAAGCAACAAGGGAAAGACAACAAATAACATACAAGGGAACTCCCATAAGGTTAACAGCTGATTTCTCAGGAGAAACTCTACAAGCCAGAAGGGAGTGGCATGATATATTTAAAGTGATGAAAGGGAAGAACGTACAACCAAGATTACTCTACCCGGCAAGGATCTCATTCAGATTTGATGGAGAAATCAAAAGATTTACAGACAAGCAAAAACTAAGAGAATTCAGCACCAACCACCAAACCAGCTGTACAACAAAAGCTAAAGGAACTTCTTTAAGTGGGAAACACAAGAGAAGAAAAGGACCTACAAAAACAAATCCAAAACAATTAAGAAAATGGTCATAGGAACACACATATCGATAATCACCTTAAATGTGAATGGATTAAATGCTCCAACCAAAAGACACAGGCTTGCTGAATGGATACAAAAACAAGACCCATATGTATGCTGTCTACAAGAGACCCACTTCAGATCTAGGGACACATACAGACTGAAAGTGAGGGGATGGGAAAAGATATTCCATGCAAATGGAAATCAAAAGAAAGCTAGAGTAACAATACTGATATCAGATAAAATAGACTTTAAAATGAAGAATGTTACAAGAGACAAGGAAGGACACTACGTAATGATCAAGGGATCAATCCAAGAAGAAGATATAGCAATTATAAATATATATGCACCCAACATAGGAGCACCACAATACATAAGGCAAATGCTAAGACCTATAAGAGATGAAATCGACAGTAACACAGTAATAATGGAGAACTTTAACACCTCACTTACACCAATGGACAGATCATCCAGACAGAAAATTAATAAGGAAACTAAGGCTTTAAATGACACAATAGATCAGATAGATTTAATTGATAATTATAGGACATTGCATCCAAAAACAGCAGATTACACTTCTTCTCAAGTGCACAAGGAACATTCTCCAGGATATCACATCTTGGGTCACAAATCAAGCTTCATAAATTTAAGAAAACTGAAATCATATCAAGCATCTTTTCTGACCACAACACTATGAGATTAGAAATCAATTACAGGGAAAAAAAACACAGACACCTGGAGGCTAAAAAATACATTACGAAATAACCAAGAGATCACTGAAGAAATCAAAGAGGAAATAAAAAATTACCTAGAGACAAATGACAAAGAAAACACGATGATCCAAAATCTATGGGATGCAGCAAAAGCAGTTCTAAGAGGGAAGTTTACAGCACTACAATCCTACCTCAAGAAACAAGAAAAATCTCAAATAAACAATCTAACCTTACACCTAAAGGAACCAGAAAGAAGAACAAACAAAACCCAAAGTTAGTAGAAGGAAAGAAATCATAAAGATCACAGCAGAAATAAATGAACCAGAAACAAAGAAAACAATACCAAAGATCAACAAAATTATAAGCTGGTTCTTTGAGAAGATAAACAAAATTGATAAACCTTTAGCCAGACTCATCAAGAAAAAGAGAGAGAAGACCCAAATCAATAAAATTAGAATTGAAAAAGGAGAAGTTACAACGGACACCACAGAAATACAAAGCATCATAAGAGACTACTACAAGCAACTCTTTGCCAATAAGATGAACAACCTGGAAGAAATGGACAAATTCTTAGAAAAACACAACCTTCTGAGACTGAACCAGGAAGAAATAGAAAATATAAACAGACCAATCACAAGCACTGAAATTGAGACTGTGATTAAAAATCTTCCAACAAGCAAAAGCCCAGGACCAGGTGGCTTCACAGGCAAATTCTATCAAACATTTAGAGAAGAGCTAACACCTATCCTTCTCAAATTCTTCCAAAATATAGCAGAGGGAGGAACACTCCCAAACTCATTCTACGAGGGCACCATCAACCTGATACCAAAACCAGAAAAAGATGTCACAAAGAAAGAAAACTACAGGCCAGTATCACTGATGAACATAGATACAAAAATCCTCAACAAAACAATAGCAAACAGAATCCAACAGCATATTAAAAGGATCATATACCATGATCAAGTGGGGTTTATCCCAGGAATGCAAGGATTCTTCAATATATGCAAATCAATCAATGTGATGAACCATATTAACAAATTGAAGGATAAAAACCATATGATCATCTCAATAATGCAGAAAAAGCTTTTGACAAAATTCAACACCCATTTATGATAAAACCTCTCCAGAAAGTGGGCATAGAGGGTGTCTACCTCAACATAATAAAGGCCATATATGACAAACCCACAGCAAACATCATTCTCTATGGTGAAAAACTGAAAGCATTTCCTCTAAGATCAAGAAGAAGACAAGGTTGTCCACTCTCGCCACTCTTATTCAACATAGTTTTGGAAGTCCTAGCCACAGCAATCAGAGAAGAGAAAGAAATAAAAGGAATACAAATTGGAAAAGAAGTAAAACTGTCACTGTTTGCAGATGACATGATACTAACATAGATAATCCTAAAGATGCCACCAGAAAACTACTAGAGCTAATCAGTGAATTTAGTAAAGTTGCAGGATAAAAAATTAATGCACAGAAATCTCTTGCATTCCTATACACTAACAATGAAAGATCAGGAAGAGAAATTAAGGAAACAATCCCATTCACCATCGCAACAAAAAGAATAAAATACCTAGGAATAAACCTACCTAAGGAGTTAAAGGACCTGTACTCAGACAACTCTAAGACACTGATGAAAGAAATCAAACGTGGCACAAACAGATAGAGAGATATACCATGTTCTTGGATTGGAAGAATCAATATTGTGAAAATGACTATTCTACCCAATGCAATCTACAGCTTCAATGCAATGCCAATCAAATTACCAACGGAATTTTTTGCAGAACTAGAACAAAAAATCTTAAAATTTGTATGGAGACACAAAAGACCCCAAATAGCCAAAGCGATCTTGAGGGAAAAAAATGGAGCTGGAGGAATCAGATTCCCTGACTTCAGACTATACTACAAAGCTACAGTAATCAAGACAGTATGGTACAGGCACAGAAACAGAAATATAGTATAGATCAATGGAACAGAACAGAAAGCCCAGAGATAAACCCACACACCTATGGTCAACTAATCTATGACAAAGGAGGCAAGGATATTCAGTGGAGAAAAGACAGTCTCTTCAATCAGTGGTGCTGGAAAAACTGGACAGCTACAAGTAAAAAATGAAATTAGAACATTTCTTAACACCATACACAAAAATAAACTCTAAATGGATTAAAGACTTAAATGTAAGACTGGACACTAAAAGACTCTTAGAGGAAAACGTAGGAAGAACACTCTTTGACATAAATCACAGCAAGATCTTTTTTGACCTACCTTGTAGAGTAATGGAAATAAAAACAAAAATAAACCAATGGGACCTAATGAAACTTAAAAGCTTTTGCACAGCAAAGCAAATTATAAACAAGATGAAAAAACAACCCTCAGAATGGGCGAAAATGTTTGCAAACAAATCAACGGACAAAGGATTAATCTCCAAAATATATACAGCTCACGCAGCTCAATATTAAAAAAAACAAACAACCCAATCGAAAAATGGGCTGAAGATCTAAGTAGACATTTCTCCAAAGAAGACATACAGATGGCCAAGAGGCACGTGGAAAGCTGCTCAACATCACTAATTATTAGAGAAATGCGAAGCAAAACTACAATAAGGTATTAACGCACACCGGTCCGAATGGCCATCATCAGAAAATCTACAAACAACAAATGCTGGAGAGGGTATGGAGAAAAGGGAACCCTCTTGCACTGTTGGTGGGAAGGTAAATTGATACAGCCACTATAGAGAACAGTATGGAAGTTCCTTTAAAAACTAAAAATAGAATTACCGTATGACCCAACAATCCCACTACTGGGCATATACCCAGAGAAAAGCATAATTCAAAAAGACACATGCACCCCAATGTTCATTGCAACACTATTTACAATAGCCAGGGCATGGAAGCAACCTAAATGCCCTTCGACAGACGAATGGATAAAGAAGATGTGGTACATATATACAAAGGAATATTACTCTGCCTTAAAAGGGAACAAAACTGGGTCATTTGTAGAGACGTGGATGGACCTAGAGACTGTCATACAGAGTGAAGTAAGTCAGAAAGAGAAAACAAATATCGTATATTAACACATATATGTGGAATCCAAAAAATGGTACAGATGAACCAGTTTGTAAGACAGAAATAGAGACACAGATGTAGAGAAAAAACGTATAGGCACCAAGGGGGGAAAGTGGGGGTGCGGGGTGGGGGTGGTGGTGTGATGAATTGGAAGATTGGGATTGACATGTATACACTAATGTGTATAAAATAAATAACTAATAAGAACCTGCTGTATAAAAAAATAAAACAAAATTCAAAAAGAAAAAGAAGAAAAGCATATGCCTTTGAAGATGTGGTTGCAGTGAAGTATAAGTAAATCAGATGTTTTGACACACATTGACTCAACTAATTTACCTAATAGTAATAACTATTACATCAACGTACTGGTGCTGTGATTTTTGTGATTTGATGGGGTTAATAGTAAATCCTTGAGTCCTTTCTTTCACTGATGATGATAGTAATGTAGAGCCATTTCCCTTGCTAACCCCTTTCTAGAGCCTAACAAGGGAAGTCAAGTCAACATAGATCATTGCGGAATTTAAGACTTTTTCTTGCAGAAGCTGTGAGTTAAATAATGCTATCACTTTGGTTCCGCAGACTCCCTCCCATTCTTGTTTAAGATCAGAGACTCCATTTCATTTACCATAGCTTCAACTTGTTTTCCTGGCTTAAATGACTTTTTATGGACCTTGGCAAACTGCAAAGTTTTTTAGTATTTTCACTCCTTGCACCAGCTAGTACACCAAACGCAGGTATATACTGTGTTTCATGCACGTGCGCACACGCGCATGTGTGTGTGTGTATGTGTGTGTGTGTGTGTGTGTGTGTGTGTGTGTGTGTCTGAAGGGTTGGCCAGAAAGTCCGTTCGGGTTTGTCCATAACATCTTATGGACAAACCCGAACGGACTTTCTGGCCAACCCCAATACATTTATGTGGATATATATTTAATATCTGTATCCACAGTTAGCATTTTCTTCCTTGACAAGAAATCAAAAAAATTTTTTTCCTAATAATTGTGATGATATAAATCAACAAATTCTTGCAATTCTTTCTGGAAATATATTTTGTTATTTCAACTCTGTCTGCCTTCTACCCCATGAGTAATGTTGAGTTCAGACTGTGGTTACAGGCTTGGTACTTAAGTGTGTTAGAATGAGGAGACTCTATCTCACCTTGGCAAGAAAGACTCAGTAGAAATTGTTTCCAGGACTGCTGTTAGTACTTGGATAGGCGAACTTTTTGTAAATTGTCAGATGGTAACTATTTTATACATTGTGGGCTACATATACTTCCTGTCTCATATTCTTCTATGTTTCTTTTTATGACTTTTGAAAAATGTACAATTATTAGCTCACTGACCACACAAAAACAGGCTGTAGGCCTAATCTGGCCATGGACAGTAGGTGATCCATCCGTGTATTTCACAACCTCTGAGATATGGCCAAATCAATGGTTCAGATGTTACTCTTTCACATTTAAGGGGATACTTTTCGCTTACAAGAATTTATTAGGTTCTAAATTCAGTTGATGAAGTTTATCAACAAGCGTAGTTAATTTCTGATTATCATCATCATCATCATCATCATCTCCATCTTACCATTCATTAAAAAAGTGAGACAATAATTCGGCTCACGCATAGGAAGATACTTCATTATATTCAGTGCCTTGAAGCAAGCATTTTAATTATTTGAGTTGATACTCTTTTCTTTCAACTTTTCCAGTATCTTCAGAAGCAGTTATTCACCATGATCTTTTAAGTATTATAACCTTTATGTTTTCCTCAATGATTTCTCAATCCCTCTTGCTGCAGTCAGTACCCTCTTCCCCAACCCTTGGACTCTGGCAACTCTGATCTGTATTTTTATGACTTTATTTTTGCCTTTTCTGGTATTTCATATAAATAGGGCCATACAATATGTACTCTTTTGTGTATGGCTTCCTTAACTTAATGCTTTTGGAATTCAGCTATGTTGTTACATGTATTGATAGTTCATTCCTTTCTCTTGCTGAGTAATATCCTATTATATATCCATTTGTTTATCTATTTACCAGTTGATAGGTATTTGGGGGCATTTCTATTTTCTGGGTATTACACATTAAGCTACTATGTAGGAACTTTTATATATAGGTCATTGTGTAGACACATAATTAGATGTTTCTTGATTATAAGAGACTGCAAGTTTTTTTTATCTGTAACGCCAATATGGGTTTTCTTGCATTTCAGCCAATTTCAAAACTAAAAACTTCCTAAATGTGCTCCAAGTATTTCTGAAGGTTTATCTAAGAAATTCTTCTAATTTTTTTTCAAGGTCCACTCTGCTTGAAATACAAATTATAGTTGTAGTTTCATTGAAACAGTCTAGCTTATATGCCTATCCTTTAGGTTAGGGAGGATTGAAAGATAAGGAAGAAGGTATGTGATGTGAGAAGAATAGTCCCCAGAAGAAAATTACTGCTGTCTTCCTAGCCAGGAAAATATAGAGATATTGAGCAGCCAAAAACAAGATGACCACTCTACAATACAAGGGAAATCTTCTGAAATAAAAACTCAAAATTTAGAATGATAAGACACAAATGAATCAAATTAATTTAAAAATAGAATAAATACGTAATGGAAGAAACAGTTTCTGGTTGTATTTATTTGTTGAAAAATTAGAACTAAGAAAGTAAAAACATAATAACAAAAATTCTGAAACTGACACTTCAGATGATTTTAGCCAACACAGTAGGTAAAACAAGGAAAGAGAAAAAAAAGCCTGATAAACTCTATTTTTTTTTTTTTTTTTTTTTTAATGGCCTGGGGGAAAGGGAGCAAGTATATTGACTCAGTGTGCACATAAATAGTGTCTGTCAACCTCGGTTGTACATGGAATTCCTGTGAAGCTGTAAAAGATTCCCATATCCAAGCTACAGCAGATATTTTAATCAGAATCTCTGGGAGTGGGATCCTGGTGATTTCCATGTGCAGCCAAGGTTGAAATCTACTGAAAGGAGAAAAAGAAGAACGAGGAGGAGGAGGAGAGATAGTGATTGAGTCTGAATAAAGACTACAATCACTGTAAGTTTCCCCTTTCTTCATACTCATCTCAGCTTCTCTTTGAATGGACACTTTAATTTCCTAAGATTAGCTGTTTCCATGAGGATGAAACTATAAATCTAGCAGTCCTTCTGTTCATTTGCACATATTTTTAAATAAGAAAACAAGTGTGAAACTGTCCCTTTAAGAACCGCAATTGGAATGACTTGATTCATATGTCTTAACCTTAGGAACAAAAAATCACTTTAGCTAAGGAGAGTAAGACACCATGATCTGACCAACTTGATTTACCCACTTAATCTTGTTTAGTGGCAAAGAGGTGATACAAACAAAAACAGAAATTTAACAGATGAGCCTAACTATAAAAACACAAAGTTAGAGGTTGGTAAGAAAACCAGATATAAGCTATTCCAATAAATATCAATGGTAATATTTAGATAATACAGGAAACTAAATCTCAGATTAGTATTTAAAAATAAGCCCTGTAGTTATTATAAGGGATAAAACAAAAAAGTGACACAAAATTAAACAATAAGGAGATGGAGAAAACTTTTAAAAATAAAATATGAACATATTCAAAACAGCAGCAACATAAGATTTTAATGCCCAATGCCTTAAAATGGGACAATAATAAATTTCATCATCCACAAAAAGCAATCAAGTATTTGCATGCATAAAACAAAATACCATCACAATAGTTCGATCAAAATCTACAGGGACAAATTGAAAAAAAAATAAAAATTAAATAAGAGGTGTCAGCATACCTATCTCAACAGTAAATTTTTAAATGCTCCAAAATAAATACATATATATATATATATATAACTTATATACTTATAATTATATAGTTATATATGTAAGTTTGAATAACACATTTGTTGATTATTGTATTTGGCTTTGTAATGCTTTTTCAACTGACTTGGTATGACTTAGCTTGGTTTTGCCTGGAGAACAACTGCATCAGATTTGGGAACACCAGTTGAACAGAGGTTGACAGTGCTGTGAAATATCACATATTTTAAATGTGTGGATATGGATATGAATATCTGAGCAAAAGAAACTCCAGTGAATTACAGAGCCCAAAGAGGATGTAAGGAAAATGCAACTGTATTCTGATTACAGGTTCGAAGAATGTATGGTTAAGATCCTGTTCCAACATTTTTAGAGAAGTTGAAATAGTGATCTTTAATGAGAGATTTTAGGACAATTTAAATGCAACAAGAGAGTCTCTGCATCTTGAGGAATATACAGATTAGTTATTTTGCTTTGGGTGTATCCAACACCCAAGCACCCACTTAATAATTGCAGTGATCCAGCAGAAGAAAGGCTTGGTCTTTGGGTTTTTTTTGCAGTTTATTAATGAAGAATTAAATAACAGGGATCATTTCCTTTTGTAGCATTATGGAGAGGAATCACAAATGGACTTTTTTTTTTTGTAGAGGCCTGAGCATTTAGAAAGACATGTGAGAGGTAAGAGGACGTTGAGTGGGAAGTGTTGCTTTAAAGAAGAGCAATTGTGTAGGAGGAGAGAAATTTTTCCATGGGTTTAGTTTGTAGCACAGGAGAATCAATAGCCATCCATAGGGCATTGTAGAGAGATCTAATCCTGTGTAAAAAGAATGTCGTCAGAAGAAGAAATAGAGTCACTGTGGAATGGTTTCATTATTTCAATCAAAATAATGATTCTCACTTTATGGCAATGTCAATTTAATGAAATAAAAGATGTCTAATATCCATTGATGTAAACAATAATGAAAGCAGGGAAATGTTCTAAGAAATGTTAGAAAAGTACATACACATACACACACACACACTGAAGTAAGTCAGAAAGAGAAAAATAAATACCGTATGCTAACACATGTATATGGAATCTAAAAATAATAATAATAATAATGGTTATGAAGAACCGAGGGGCAGGACAGGAATAAAGATGCAGACGTAGAGAATGGACTTGAGGACACGGGGAGAGGGAAGGGTAAGTTGGGACGAAGTGAGAGAATGGCATGGACTTATACATACTACCAAATGTAAAATAGATAGCTAGTGGGAAGCAGCTGCATAGCACAGGGAGATCAGCTCAGTGCTTTGTGACCACCTAGAGAGGTGGGATAGGGAGGGTGGGAGGGAGACGCAAGAGGGCGGAGATATGGGGATATATGTATATGTATAGCTGATTCACTTTGTTATACAGCAGAAACTAACACACCATTGTAAAGCAATTATACTCCAATAAAGATGTTAAAATATATATATACATATAAAAGGGAAAATAATGGTTAATATGTATAGAAGGATTGAGTTGACTTTTCTGAATGTAAGTAAGTCACTATTTTTATTTCTTCACAAGTATATTTCTTTGCTAGATCTTGGCAGTCACCAATATTTAGAAAATACTGAAGATTGGCTATTCTGTTACATCTTGCTACTAGGCTAAAATAACCCCAAATCTGCCATGGTTTTAGACATTTATTACCAAGTGGACACAAAAGCGTACTCCAGTTTTTTCTATGTACTTGGAGAATCTCTCTTTCTCTGTCCTTTAGGATATCCCGGAAAAAGAAAAATTACAAAACCAAAATACCTCAAGCCATTTTACTGCAGGTGACTGTCACCATATTGATTGTAGGCACCGGGTTTGGTTTAACATCTTTTAGAGATCAGACAATTTAGGGACCAACCTGAAGGTATTACTCTTTAAGGCTAACCACTAAAGCCATTCGTTACTAATGGAAACCCATTTTTGTTTTATAAATATCTTATTTCATAAATTAGTAAGTTAATGGAGCTGATCATATATAAGATAGATGAAGCACTCCGGTAGCCACCTCCAAGAGAGTGACTTTTTAATTGAATGCTAGCTGACCATCCTTGGAGTATAAATTTCTGAATACAGCAAATATTTTGTCTGGACTGTAGATCAAATTAACACGTAATGCCCCATTATGCTAAAGAATTCTAAATTACTGACATTCTAACATTGAGCCTGTGTAACTGGACTGCTACTAGTTAGAGTTGACTTGTTGCTTCTCTTACTGACCATTCAAATTAATACCTGTAATAAATCATATCACTTTGTATTCACATTTTTTCTTTTCAAATCAACCTGTATAAATTTCTGCTTGCATTGAAACCCCAGTAGTCAGGAGCCCTGTACTAGGAAAAGATGAATGTATGTTCACCTAGTATTCTGTTTAATCGCCCATAAGCTAGGTGACCTGAAACTTGGGGTGCCCGCTCTTCTCTTACCCTCATTCCAGATGGCTAGGTCCATAAATAAGGCAATTAAAAAGTTTATTCTAGAAAATTATATAGAATGTGATGACCACTACATTTATAATCTTTTCAAAGACTTTCCTTTCTGTGAGTCAGTATTAGTCATAATGTTTTCTGCCTATGATTAGTTCCAAAATTTAAACTATGTGTTTAGGAACTTCCCCTTCTTCAGTCCTAAAAACTGCAAACTTAATATAGCCTCTTTGCTTAAAAAATGTTAAATATAAAAAAGTTGATTAAAAATGAAAGTTTTAGCTGTTTATTAAAGTTTTAAATTTTATTTATGTATAGCTGTCTTTATTAATTCACCCCACCTAAATTAACATTTATACTTTTTAATTTCAGTTTTCTGTCTTCAATGTTGTGTGGTACTTGTGATCTAAGAAAATTTGATTAAAGAAGTTTGGGGGAGGTTTATTTATTCTGTCATGACTGATTGAGTCATATTTAAAAACATAATTAAATTTTCTTTTACTTAAATATTTTATTTTGTTCATATTTACTAAGGAGTATTAACTTTTTTCCAGAGAGTTCTCATTACTGAACTGATTAAGATTTAAAACATAAAAAAAGATTTAACACATAAATTGAAATCCATCTACTTATCTTTATAAATGTATTTCAAGGAGGTGTGAATTGTTCATATATATTCACATCTCCTTGAAATACATTTTTATATCTATATATATATGGACACATACATATATATAATTATCATATCAGATATATATCAGTTATATCTAATATATATCTGGCATATGAATGTATATATGTGTGTATGTATATGTACATAAACCATAAACATTTTTATACACATATACGTTGCCACAAAAGTTGAAGAATATGTTTTTCTTTGATGCATTTTCACTATATTAAACAAATGGCAACCTTTGCTTGTAGTAGATTTAGGTTCCCGCAAATCTTAGTGGTCTGAAATTGCTATAAAAAGGGAATTAGCTAAAATGTTCCACTGAGGGAAACAATCACTTTTGAGAGAATAAACTAATCTCCAATTTCAGATCACTTTCCAAAAAGTCTTTTTTCATTTTGCAGAACTACATTTGCATTGATATAATGAAATTTAAAATTTAGCTTTTAGTATTAAAATATTTAACAAATACTGTGGCGTAAAATGACAGGGTCTAACTTTGAAAACCATGGCTACCAATGTCATGCTAACGTTTCTTTATGTTGACATCCAGAAGTCTTAAAGTTATCATCATTTAGTTAAATCTCTCACTTTTAAAAATTATACCTTAGTTTATGAAAATGAATATTCTGTTCAAACTTATGCAGACAGAAATAAAGCAATATAATCAGTTTGCTTCATTAAAATATTCACATAAACATATCAAATAGGAAAGAAGTTAAGTCACACACACACACACACGTACACAAAAGAAACATTAAAGAGGCAAAAATTATACTTTTCAGTACTGCTTAGAAACTTTGAAGGACAGAACAGAAAGGCATGATCTATCCTAAGTGCCAAAAGCAAAAACTTCCAACCAAGAGAACAAGGAATATTTACACACACACACACACACACCCAGGAATACTACTCATCCATAAAAGGGAATGAAATCTTGCCATTTGTGACAATGTGGATGGATCTGGAGGGTATTATGCTAAGTGAAATAAGTCAGACAGAAAAAGACAAATACTGTATGATCTCACTATATGTGGAATCTAAAAAAATCAAAGCAAACAAACAGAACAGAACTCACAGATACAGAGAACAGATTGCATTTACCAGAGAAGAGGGAGTTGGAGGGTAAGCAAAATGAGTGAAGAGGGTCAGTGGTATAAAGTTCTAGTCATAAAATAATAAGTTATAAGAATGTAATGTATAGCATGGTGACTATAGTCAATAATGCTGTGTTGCATATTTTGTAATTTTATATGGTGATGGGGGAACTAGACTTATTGCAGTGATCATTTCACAGTGTATACAAATATGGAATCATTAAGTTGTAAACACGAAACTAATATAATGTTATACGTCAATCATACCTCAATTTAAAAAACATATGAGGAAGGCAGATGAGACACTATTAGTTCTATTCATACATTTCTTTGGAAATAAAGGTTTTATATTCATGCACAATACATAATATGCAAAAATCATACACATATTTGACAAAACGTACACACTCACATAAAGATATTCAAGTCAAAAAATAGAAAATTTCCTGTACCCCAAAAGACTCATGAATATCACCGTCAAATCATTACTCTCTTCCTTTCTTTCCCTTTAAGATAAGCTGATGTTAACTTCCATTTTCTTATATTTATGGTATTTTCATGTTTACTTCCATTTTTTCATGAACAATTTTGTGTCCAATTTGTGCTGCCATTTCTAAATGCTATGAACATTTTTACGTCTTAATGTAAATAATTGTGCATTTTGATTGGATTCTAATCTCATGTTGAAATTGCTAATGTAGAGTGTGTGCATAGATTGAGCTTGAGCAGAAATTGTTTTAATAACTGGTTGTACCAGCATGTACTACTACCCATAGTGAAGGGGAGTTCCAGTTGCTCTACATGCTTGCCAACCTTTAGTAATATCAGTCATTCTTTGATTTTAAGCCTTTCTGCTGTTTATGTGACGCATCTCATTACAATATTTTTAAATGAATTTGTTTGACTAATTTTAGATTTATTGAAAGTTGCAAAGGCAATGCACAGTGTTCCCATATGCCTGTTACTCAACTTTCCCTAAACTAACATTAACTATGATCTACGTGTTGACACTGAGATAGCTAATAGCATTATCTAAAGTACTGAATCTATTCATATTTCACCAGTTTTTCCATTAATGTAATTTTTTGTTTCAGGATCTAATTCATGATACCATACTGTATTTGGTATGCATGTTTCCTCAGTCTCTTTCATCTGTTGTGGATTCACTCTTTTCTTATTTTTCATGACTTTGAGAGAATTGAAGACTCACCATGTATTTTATAGAATGTCCCTAAATTTGTGTTTATGAGCTGTTTTCTTATGACTACACTAGGATTATATGATTTGGGCAACAACAAACACACCTTGATCTCAGTCTTCTAGCCTCCAAAATTGTAAGAAAATAAAGTTCTATTGTTTAAGCTACCCAGTATGTGGTACTTTATAAGGGCAGCTCTAGCAAACTAATACAGATATCTTCTGTAATGATTTGTTTCTTTTTCCCAATTTTTATTCAGTTATTTACTTATACCAATATGGATTCATGTATATTTTTTGTATTCTTTGAATTATAATCCAATACTGTTATTAATATCATTGCACAAATTGTTCGAACTTTGGCCACTGAGAACTCTTTCAGTTTTACACCATATCCCTTTGATGTGTCCCTTTCATTTTATTTTGAGAGCACTTCCTTTCTTTCTAGAACTATCAGATGATCAAGACTGATCTTGTATATTCTCTGTCCAATCCCTAAAATCAGAGCCCTGATTGCTTTTGTTATAGAATGGTATTTAAAAACCAAGTTATAAGATTTGGGTGTGTTCATTGTTACTGTGTCATCACTGTTTCCAGACCCATTCCGTGGACAAAGACAGGAAGTTCATGTTTATGCAATAAACATGTATACTAACATATATGTAATTAGTTTTTATTTATCTGTGTGTATGTTTGTGTATTTAAACATAATGTATGTGTGTATATATATTTATACACATTTTTGAATTCATGGACAATAGTTATGAAACCGATAGGTGTCATTTCGTGGAGGGCTCCAAGGAGCCTGGTCCTTTGTGTCTCAGCGCAGAAAGAATTCAGTGAGAGGCAAAGTGATAGGTGAGACGTGATTTATTAGAATAGGATGCTTGTGAGGCTTACAAGCAGGCGGGCAAGAGAGTACTGCACCCAAGAACTTAGTGAGCTACAGTTTTATAATCAAAGGAAAAGTGGGGAGGGGGAAAAGACCACTTTCTTCTTCATTCTTGAATAGACATCATGCTTTCATCATCAGCTCCTCCTCCAGGCTGGGCAGGGGAGTTTTTTTGTCCCTACATGGTCAAGCCAGGACTGTAAAAATTATTGCAGGTCTCTGTACAATGAGCCCCTTTCCATAAATTATTGTTTTTTTATGCGTGCAGAGAGCATATCCTAGGTATCATTAACTTACTGAGCTCACTGGGCAGGATGTGGGTCTCATGCCACCATTGTTTTATTGTCTTGGGGCATGTCTCGTGTTTCTGTCACATGGTTTTGTTGCTAGGCAAGTCTGCTTGGTTTTGTGGTTAAGTAAACCTGCTTTCTTGAGTGATCATTAACTTACAGGGGTCTCCCATACTTTTTTCTTTACTTACAATACCCTAGTGGGATTAACTATTTAATTACCTAATTTGTCCCTTTACTCTGTCCCTATCAGTTATAATAACTGTTTTAATGTCTTCGCAAATTACAGCATATGTATCTATGGTTGTGTTTTCATTAATTGAATATTGTCATTATGGTTTATGTTTTCATGATTCTTTGCCTACCCTGTAATCTTTGACTAGGTGCAAGACATTGTGAATTTTATCTTGATGTGTGATGGCTATTTTTTAATATCTTAAGAACTTCTGAGCTTTTGTGGGGGTAGTAGATTCAATTAATTTACTTAGGATAAGTTGATTTTTGTTGGTATTATTATTTTTTTCTGTTTTTAGACCAATTCAGTGCAGTCCTCATTCTAAAGCTCATTATTCCCTACTACCTAGGTAAGAACTTCTTAAGTATTCTACCCAATGTTCCATGAATTATGAGATTTTCCATCCTGGCTGGTGAGAACAGATGCAGCCCTGTTTGAGCACTGGACATTGTTTATTTTAATTCTTTGGAAGCTCATTTGCAAAAAACTAAATAAACAACGAGGGGCGAAATGTATGCATGCATTTATGATTGTAACATAATAGCATGGACAAATTATTTAAAGAAGACAGAGACAGCTGTGGCATAAACAATTTGTTTGTTCCTAGTCAATGACCTTCCCTTTTGTTTTTAATATAGTCAACTTTAGCATTGCCTTGACACCCTGCATCCCTACTGAGTTGCATCATGTTGGCAATTCTACCCCCTGAATCCAAACTCAAGGGGAACAACACAAGTTTTCAATAGGCTAATCAAAGCCACTTCCATGCTCTCTAGGAGGGCAAATTAAGTTGATTATTTTCATTGCTCATATGCAAATGCTGTTGCACTAAAAATTCAAAATACACAATGCATAGGTTGTATTAAGTGTCAGCATTTTATTATATTCTTGTAATATATTCTTGAACAACCCACACAGTGCTTTTAAATTTACACATAATTATAGAGAATTATATCATAAAATTTTAGTGTAGCACTATTAAGCAAAAGAAGTATGTTAGGTAACTATAGACAGATTTTCATGTTTTAAAATGCTATTGGATATTTTTAAATAGTTTATATTATTTCTCATAAGATTTGTAAACACATAGAGTGGAGGAGTCAATGGAAAAACATAATTTTAAATGGAAATATTATCATTTCAATTGTTTTCAATGCATCTCTTTAGTATTCAAGTAAAGCTGACACAATTGTGTGATATAAAACTAACATTATAAATAATACACATCAACATTACCATACATTACAATTGCACTTCAAAATACCTTTACAGTAAAAGCAGAACCCCCTTGAATGAAGAAGATTTAAACATACACATGCACATGGTGTAAAAATTCATAGAGGGAAACGAAACATCATACTTAAAATTTTATTTGATATATATCCAACATGAGAAAAAAAGAGTGGTTAGATGTTTAAATTTCATTTTGATGCAGTTCATGAGGGGTCCCTCACAAAGTAGATATAGTTAAACTATGAACATAATTACTTGCTTGGTGTGATATAAACTATAATGTAATTTGTATATATAATGTAATTTGTATATAAGGACCCCAAAAATGAGACCACTCCCATGGCCTGGCCCATGTTCACAAATCTAAACCTAAGTCAGCTTGCACTTATAAAAAATGCCTCACTGTGGAGAAAACAACATACATGAATTGTTGTAGGAAAACTGGGGCTCAAGAGGATGTTCATATCCCAAAATGAGTAACTCTTTCAGGTAACCTAAGTCACCAGCTTAAATACCATCTTCAGCTAAAGACACAAGAGGGAAGGGCGTGGGGGAGGCCAGTTACTGAGGGGGGTGTGTTACCAGGAAAAGTAAGCTAAAGGGTAGGATTTGTAATGGAGATTTAAGTCTGTTCCTTCTCTGTTAATCAGATTCTCTTGTGATTTAGGATTTTCTTTCTCCTCCTGGTACAGAGAGGGACACACCCTTAGAAATGGACACATCTTCTATAAACGTAAATTCCCTTTACAAAAGGATAACTGCTACTCTGTACACATCTACATCTTGTGTCTGATGTTTCTTAAAACAATCAGTTCAAAATAATCCTTAAAGCAAAGAGGTATATTTCAGGGTGGGACATCCTGCTACCCTTCATAGTACTAACAGTTATGTAAATTTGGCTAATGTCCTAAATTGCTTGAAAAGTAATGGGTATGATTGAGAAGAACCTGTTAAAGTGAGAATTGTTATTTTAAAAATAGGTTCACATATGATTATTAACTACTTATTATCAGTTTGAATAGTTATGTGAACTTATTGATTTATTCCCATGCAAATAACCAAAATCATTTACTTGCACGTAATGTGCAATTATTGATTGAAAGACTAATCCATGTATCATAGTTGGCAGTTTCCAGTCACAAGCCTATTTCTCTAGAGTTAATGTTTTTGGTATGTGTAACATAGTTCAATATTCAAGACTCAGCTGTAATTTTTTTTCTCATTTAAAAAATACATTTATTTTATTTAAATACATTTAAAAACACATTTTTCTAGCAGTCACTGCTTAACAGAAAAATATATAAAGTTGTTAAATAAGTCATAATGGAATATATAGTGTTCTACTAGTTTTTATTTGGGTTGTGGAAACTACTTTGTCCCAGTTTTTTCTTCAGAGATAAATTTTGTTTTTCATATCAATCTGGTCTTCTACTCAAGCCAGAACACTTTCAATTCAATCAAATGTGAAAGAGTTGAACATAAGACCTTAAACTGTATTTCAGGAGTCATAGTAGGGATCTTCTCTCCACCTAAGGTTATAGAAAAAGATCATTACACTTCTGGAGTTCTTGGCTATTTTCTTGGCTGTTTTTAATTTCTGCTTCATAATGTGCTTTTAACATATTAAGTCCTGTTTGGAGTGACTTTAAGAAAATATTCTCAAATTTTCCTGAGTTCTGTCTATAATCCAGTTTGATTTTCATTTTCATTATTTTTGGTAATCAAATACCTCAATAAATTTAATCAAGCCATAGTCCTCTCTGAGTTTTGCAGTAGATCTGTTTCCATACCCTCTGGAAGAAAGAGAACCAAATCTAGAAAGGAAATCAACTGTGGTCCTGTAAACCATTTGTTATTATATGTTCTCTTTAATAAAACATCAATTAGATTTTGATATTTTGAATAATAAAGGCTTCCACACCTGAATCATTACTTGTATTCAATAAGCACCTACATAATGTATATTTTGCCTTGTGAATGCAACTTGTTAATATATAGCTGAAGAGTAACTAAACCTTTTATCCTTAATGTCTCAATGGTACACAGCGTCATTAGTTTCATTTCATTTTGAATGATTTCTAATAGTTAGTGTATGTGCCTTCATCTATGCATCATTGACCTCCTAACTGAAATAAGGCCAAAATCTCCTTTAATGTCTTGCTCTTGTGGGAGTTGACATCTCTTTATTACGGATTGAATTTCCTCCATGGCCATTCCTAGCTATTTTTCGTGGTTTCTATGATAGAATGTAACTGAGCGGGTGAAGATTCAGATGCCCTCCACTCCAAGTGCGGCTAGGACATCTCTCTCCGGCAGTTGTGGTCCCCCAAATAATCAATCTAGTCTATATTGCACAGAGACAGAGCAATCAGAGGCCCTCCAGAGAGTACTATTCCAGTCCTGCAGACCGTCTTTTCTCCAGGCAGGAAGACCCCGTCCCAGCCCCGCAGTAGGGACGCAGATCTTCACAGCCTCACCGCAGTGCACAGTTGGGCAGCATCTCAGGGAAGCCATTTCTCCTAGTTCCTGTTGCCCTTGAAGTTTGGCTCCTCCCCTTCCAGCCAGGCCTACTCTGCTCTTGGGGTGGGTACCAGGTCCCCTGCGGCTGATGGTCCACTTTAATCCCTGGCTGCATGGGACAGCCCAGCACATCCACTTACCAGCAGGCCTTGCACCCCTCTCCTCCTTGTTTTCCTGTCATTGGTATCAATAGCTATAATCTAATATCTTCTATTAAGATCTAGTATATCAAATATGTAGAAGGCTTCTTACATAAACATCTCTTTAATCTATCAATTGGTTGCCTCTTTTATTTCACTGTGTAATATCATGTGTCAGAGGAAATCTGTATAATTACAGGTACACTGTATTTCTTAAGGGACATCTCTAATAACCTGAAAAATAAGATTGTTTTTCTGTCTCTCTCTTGTCTGTCATTCTTTGTTCCTCTCTATCTGTTTCTCCTCTTCTTTCTTGGAATATATAGAATGTAGAACTTTCTCTAAAGTCTAAACTTTGTCTAAAGAAAATTTCCACAGGCTCTTCAATGGGTGCTTTATTCTCAGTGTTTGAAACTGTCATTTAACATACTGCCAGTGCCTGAAAATTTGCCTTTGCTTGCTACTTAACATAGTTATATAAGTTATTGTCTTTAATTTTGATGGATAGGTAGATAGACAATGAATATCCAAAAGTACAGTTCAAATCAGCACTTGTTTTCCTGCTGTTTCAATCAGTAGTTATTTAAAACATCCTTAACCACTTTTAACTGTGTA
The DNA here is from genome assembly GCF_028564815.1 of Eubalaena glacialis. NCBI lineage: Eukaryota > Metazoa > Chordata > Mammalia > Artiodactyla > Balaenidae > Eubalaena > Eubalaena glacialis. The sequence continues at coordinate 22,076,648 of NC_083721.1, forward strand.
TTTCCTAAACGTTGGGGGCGTCTATTGAAATTTAACTTTGTTATGTTGCATAGGATGTATTTGTCAGGAGAAAAAAATGTACCATTGGAAATAAGAAATAAAGTATACTCATGCAGCAAAGAGACCCACGAGAAAATCCGTATGACATTAAAAAACACTATACAATTTTGCAAAACTAAAAGTTATCGTAAAAAGCATGAATTAGGAAAATTCAAAGGTGATTTTTATTCAAAAATTTTTGCTCAATTGAATGTCAACTTAGATCTTCAACACTGTGAAAAAAAAATGTGCTATGAAATTTCAAAAGTTAGGTAAAATTTCCTTGATCATTCAAGCTCTAAGTAGAAGCAGCTTAAAACAAGCTGCCTGTTGTGTATTTTCCAGTTTAACCCATTGAAATAGCATGTCTGGAATTTTAAATTTTGGCTTTCCATAAATTTCTGCATTGTTGCAGGTTAGAATGTCCCTCTTAGGAAGATAATGTCCTTCCCCAAGGAAATTAAATCTATACCTTCTTTAAAAATTCAGTAGGGAGCAGTTGTTTTGTCAGGATGGCACATCTTATTGTTGTATTCTGTTTCTCACTGAAACAGTGGCATGTGTCTCAATAGCCGCACTTGAGTTCCCTGCTGCTATTATAAATGAGTATGAAGCCATTTCCCTGGTGTAAATAGCTCTAGGATTGACATTTCATTATAATGAAGGGAGCTGGTGTACCTCCACATACAACAAAACTAAATGCTTTCCCTCTCTTCCCCACATCTATCAAGAATCTCAAAGGGAATAGGAATTGAAATGCAAGCTTCGGCTAATGTTGGACAATTCCATTTCTAATTGTAACTTTCTGTAGCAATCATACATAATTGCCTTATGGCCTTCATATGTAATGTTCACCAACATTACAATATTTGTCAAAGATCCAAAATATTGCCGAATTTTAAGTAAAACATTTAATTCAAATTTAATTTAATTCAATATTTAATTCAAACTAATATATTTCTTCTTAGATATAACGCACTCACCTCTGACTGATATGAGACAAAGTACATTTTATGGACAATTGATTTGCTGATAAGTTAAGAAAAATATATTTCCCCCCAATCAGGATTTAGTTTCCTGATTTGACCCCATAAGTTTGCCTTTCTAAAGGAACTCTTTTAACCAGTTATTCACATACTGTACTAAGCATAAATGAATCTGTCTTCTTGCCTTTTTAAGGTGCGTATGTTGCTTTAGTAAATGTACTATTTCACTTGTAATGGTGCAATGAGAAGTTAGACCCTGTATTTTTTCTGATTGCCAGGAATTGAAAGTTTCACAATATGGAAAACTGAATTCATTTTCTTGGTCTTAGTTAGCAGTCACATGATGAAACAGAGTACTTCGCCTTCATAGTTTAACCAGTAGAACTCATTACTCTTTTCCTATGTTAATCAGTGATTTTGCCAATGTACTAAAAACATTTATTTATTCATTCTTCCACTTAATCAATAGTTATTACCAAGCACTTATATGACCAAGCACTGTATAAAACAACCCACACAAAAACTGTGAGCTTTTAAAGCCCTATGATTAGTTAATTTTTATTTTTGGTCAATTCTATTCTAATAATGAATAATAGAAAGTGTATTTGAAAAAGGTAACCAAGTGAATTTCAATGGTGGATATCTAAACATTTAATAAGGTTCATCTCTTAAGATGTTTCATCAAACTCACCAGATATCTTCTCTTTTGAAACTCTAAGTTATTTACTGAAACAAGGGAAAACTGAAGCCCTTGTAATACAAATAACTCGTTTTTAATTGCCTCTTATTTTAAGTCTATATACTTTAAAATAAAAGTGACCATATTTACAAAATTTTGAAAAAAAAATTAACAAACAACCATTGATGGACTTTCCTCTAGAAAGGTTAAAAAAAGTTACAAAAGTTAAAATTGATAACTTAATGCTTTTTGAAGACTACTTTTTTTATATGGTCATATTCAGTTCAGTCATGCAATTGTATACGATATAAATTTGTGTCTTATTTTTACTGCCTTTACTTGATTCTCAATTTCTCAACCTGCATGTACATCAAGGGGTTGACACAAGACTTTGTTTTTATTTATAGTTTTTAGCGAAAAAATTCCAACTACTCATCTATTGTCTTGGACAGACTAAACTCTATAAAAACATTGAGAATTAAAAGATTTTATTACTTTGTTAAGTATATAAATATTTAAAACCAGATATAAAAGAGTACTTTGAATAGTCTTGCCCCCTTCATCTCGTTGTATAATTTATAATGTAGAGTGAGCATTTTTTCTCTGCCTTTGTAAATTGCCATACTCTGTTTTCAAGTTGGATCAACTTCTAATATTTTATCCTCTGAGTTTTCATCATCATGAAATACCTTTGAGTATTTCTTTAATGTGAAATTTTGTCTGGCATCACTTTCTCTGAAACATCTTCATCCTTTTTGCCAAAGTCATTTTCATTGAATAAGTTCACCTTCACTAAAATTCCCAGACTGCCTATCTCCAGTCTCTGGAACGGTCATAGTATCAACATTCCCATGGTAGCTATTTCTTCTATAACTCCATTTACCTTATATTTGATTTGTACTTCCAATGTTGGCTTTTCTTTTCCTTTGCTGAACTTTTGTCTTTGTTGGCCGGTTCCTTCTTTCAATTATCCATTTTTGTAAAATGTCACTTGGGTTTATCACTGGGACACCAAAAGGCAACACAACTCCATGCTTGCATTGGACTGAGAAAAAGATGGGCAGCGATCAGTCACCATCCGACTCTGAAGTACACAACTGTCAGTGATCGTGATGAACAGATTACTTATGTAGTGATGTGTGCACTGAAGAACTAGCTGTGAAATTTGTACTTCATGCAATTGATCACAGTTAATACACCTAGGTAACAAATTTGGACCATATTTTGGGGGGGGACTGATTTTAATTAACTAACAATGGTAAGGAGAATTTGGCAACATCAGAACCATGCAAAATGAGGATTGCCTGTATATAATTTCAGATGGAAACAATTCCAAAAACCTGAATATACATTATTTTTGTGTTCTGTGTGCACTGAAGAATGACCACTACACAATAATAAAATATATTCTATTTCCTCTAATCAAAAAGAGATTTTATAGATGGTTTAATATTCCCTCCATGTCTCTAATCCTGTCCATGCTTAACGTGTTACTGTGTGCATTCCAAATGTTTGACAGAGCCTTAGTTATCAAGGAAATTTATTTTGTGTAATCTTTCTAGTCATTCTTATGGATATTTGAAATCTGTGCTGATTTTTGCTGGTTTCTTATAAACTCACACAGATCCTATATTCCTCTTTCAGTGTCCCACTAGCAAAACAACAAATGCATCCAATTTTGGTACACACTTAGTCAATGTCTAGATCATCTTCAATTCTTTACATTTTTTTTTATTGATGTACATAGAGCAGAGCTGTATGACTTCATGTATATCACAGGTACTCTTGCCAAAATCAAAATGGAAACAGGAGGAGAAAATTATTCTGCTACTCTCATACAGCTGTATTTTGTTCTTAAATCATTGCAACCAATCATTGGGAAATGTAACCCATGAAGAAAATGCTTCCTCCTAGTGGGAACAGATTTTTTGATAGGCAGGGCAGCTCTAGTCATGAGTTAAAAGTACTCCCCTGAGATTTGGTTTATTCAGTCTCCTGGCAGGGTCCATTCACACAAAGTGTAAAGTGGCGGGGGGTCATCAAGCTAATGTCTGGTTAGAAGACGTTTGACAGTAGTCTAGTGGCATGCCGATATCAAATGCAGGAGCAAACAAGGCAGGGATTAAGGAACACGGAGAGGTCAGGAAAGTCAATGTTCACTCTCAAGTACAGGCAAGCTGGTGAACAAGCCTATTTGAGACAAGCAGACTTGACAGTTCTCAGTCTCAAGGTCCACACTTTTACTGTGTAGTCAATCTGCTTTTCACTCGAACGATACTCTTTTCTTCCCTGAAGTTTCTATGAAGAATGTTGTCACTGCTAATACTTCTAATACTCCAGGAACATTAGAAATAAATAATCTCAAAAGGAGGCAAATTAGTGGCAAAGGCAGAGATTACTCAAGGAAAACCAAACACTTGGCATACAATCAGGCATTTTTCCACTTACCTCTCTGTCCCATTTCTGAAATTATAAATGTTGTAATGTAACTACTATAAATTGAAGTAGAAAAACATACATAATGAACTATATATAGATTGAAATTAAGAATCTAATCCCCCTTCCTAGAGTAACTTCCTCATTTCATGTTATTTACCTTAGAGACTCCAAATAGATCAGTAAATAATGTGGTGTTGATTAAGGCTGTTCTTGTTACTCTGGATTTGAGGAAGCTGAAACAGAATTCGTAACTAGGAGCCAAAGCTGAAGAAAGGATTTATCAATCACTGCACATTTTAAAGACAGCCAAAAATACCTTGGACAGGTATTAACTAAGGGCTTACCAAAAGCTGGAAAGAAAACCTGTTGCCGCTGCCAAGGACTGCATCAACATCCCCTTCCTTCCCAAAATACATAAAGAGAGCGAAGACCTTGGAGTCAGGGCTTTTTTTTTGTCTTCAGGAGAACCTCTGTGGTTGTTCAGACCCATTAAATAGTAAAGGGAAGTGCTTTGCCTCCTTTCCTCGTTCAGCCAGGGAGAAGCTAGTTCTAAGAGAACCACTTGTAAAAATAAATATGTTTAAGAAGTTGAGGCTAATATCCTGTTTCCTGGTTGATCTTCTGGGCTCCACAGTCTGAGGGACTACTGTTCTTGGGAGATTTTTTTTTTTAAAGAAAATTTAACTTTCATTTATAAACTGGGAAAACATGTATTACATAAATGGTTACATATACTGTAAACATAAGTGCACAATGGCAACATTTTACAGTTAAAAAATTTATTTCAACAAGCACCAAAATGAGTTTCGAAAAAGTGAGAAAAAATTTTAAAAATTATTTCTTAATAGTCTGCCAATGGAAGGGGATCGATAAAGATAATCCAAAATAGATGATGATCTCATGTTCCTTATTATCAATTTAGGCAAAAGTAGGGCGTAACTCCTGAAGATTACAGTAAAAAGCCTGCCCACCTAAGTGTTGAGCCTTTCTTTGCCCACCCATGGGCACCAAAGAATTGTTTCTTCTTTTATCTCAATCCCCACTGACCCTTTTCATTATAGTATTAAATCTTATTCCTTACACATGCTGATTTCCAACAAGCTGGCTAGATTCTAACCCATCCTTCATTTTATCAAGAAGCCCTGAATTACAAGGGAAAGAAGAGTAAAGAATCACCTAACTTTGTTAATATATGCTTTCGATTTCTACCTACTCACTTTTTAAAGTTTTTTTTTTTTTTTTTATTGAGGTATAGTTGATGTACAATACTATATAAGCTTCAGGTGTACAACATAGTGATTCATAATTTTTAAAGGTTATTTTCCATTTATAGTTATTATAAAATATTGGCTATATCCCCTGTAATGTACTGTATAACCTTGTAGCTTTTTTTACATAGTAGTTGTACCTCTTAATCCTCTACCTTTATATTGCCCCTGCCCCCTTCCCTCTCCCTACTGGTAATCACTAATTTGTTCTCTGTATCTGTGAGTCTGTTTCTTTTTTTGTTATATTCACTAGTGTATTTTATTTTGTAGATTCCACATATAAGTGGTATCATACAATATTTGTCTTTCTTTGTCTGCCTTACTTCACTTAGATTGCTTCCATATCTTGGCGATTATAAACCATGCTGATATGAAGAGTGGGGTGCATGTGTATTTTCAAATTCGTGTTTTTGTTTTTATTGGATATATTCTCAGGAGTGGGATTACTCAGTCATCTAGTAGTTCTATTTTTCATTTTTTGAGAAACCTCCATACTGTTTTCCATAGTGGCTTCACCAGTGTATATTCTTACCAACAGTGTACAAGGGTTCCCTTTTCTCCAAATCCTCACCAGCATTTGTTATTTGTGATCTTTTGGATCATAGCTATTTTGACAGGTGTGAGGTGATATCTCATTGTTGTTCTAAGTTACATTTCCCTGATGATTAATGATGTTGAGCACCTTTTCATGGGAGATATTGATATGTGACTCTTGAATTTGAGGAAAGGATTTTGTTTTTTGGTTTTTTTTTTTTTTAAATGAGGGGACTGGTGCCTCCTTCTTCCCAAGATGCACGATTTGAAGAAATAACCCATTCACTCTTCTTCTGTCTGGGCTCTAAAACCTTGGGTTGGTCAGCCACCCCTACCTCTCATGCCTGGCCTCTGTCCCCAGTATGGACACCCTCCCATCTCACTGGGGCTCTAACATACAAGGTCAGCACCCAAGGTCTTCTCTCTGTGCTACCAGGGCTTCTCAAACCAACTTATACTACCTTCCAAAGAACAAAGAGCTCTTCTTTGTATATATTTTGTTTATACCATATATTGACAACATTTTCATAATGTGACTATGATAAATGAATACTAGTGTCTCTTCATGTTTTAATTTGCACTTCTTTATTAAGAAATAGTTTTCATATATTAATTGAATATTTGTATTTATTTTGTATGAAATGTTAACTTATGTATTTGCCTTCTTTTTTGTAGAGATGTTTATTCCTTTTTACTATGTTGATTGCTAACTGCTATTTTTCTTTTAAATTTAATTAGCCTTTATCTGTCAGCTGTGATACATTTTTGAAGTGTGCCATTTAGTGTTTATTTTTTGTATTGTTTTAACCACAGAAGTATCTCATTATTATGTAGACAAATATATCTTTCCAGATTTTCTGGAATGCTTAGAAATACCCTCTCCAACCAAATATGTGAGGATAGTTATGCCTAAATTGGAGTACAATGTGTGCATAATCTAGCCTTATGATAAAACTAGTGATAAAACATTATTACTATTATTATTATTGTTTCCACATAACTAATAACTTCCCAACATCATTTATTGGACAGTAAAACTTACCTCTACTAATATCAATTTCATCTCTATCTTATAATAAATTATCTCCTGTGTTTGTAATTATTTTAAATATTTTAATTATTTTTATTGAATCATCTATTCCTCAGTAGTACTATAAGGTTTCAATTACTGTAGTTCTATATGATGCTTTATTTTCTAGTAGTATATCTTCTTGTTAATCATTTTTTCCTTGAATTTTCATGGTGATGTACATTTATTTATCACTCACTTTATTAGATGAACTTTAGAATCACCTTCTTAAATGCTTCCACCCCCAAAATATATATTGATTTTTAAATTTTGATTGCTTTGCATTATAAAGTAATTCAAAGGGAATTTACAAGTTTATAACTGAGTTATCATTCCTAAAGTCATGTAATGCCTATTCATTTATTCATGTTATTTATATTTCCATCTCTTTTACATTTTTCTTCATATTTTTCATTTTTGTTTCCTAAGATATACATAAATATAATATTATACATATATGCAAAACACCATAGAGGAAGCTTGGCTATAATTAAACATATAAACTCTTATTGGTAAAAAAAAAAAAAAAAAAAACTCTTATTGGTTATTTTTCTTTTCTTTTTCACTTTTTAGCTTTATTGAGGTATAATTGGCAAATAAAAATTATATATAGTTAAGTATAAAACTTGATGTTTTCATATAAACATACATTTGGAAATGATCACAACAATCAGCTAATTAACATCTGCATCATCTCACTTACTGACCATTTCCTTCCTTCCTTCCTCTCCCTCTCCCTCTCCCTCTCTCTCTTTTTCCTAATTTCCTTTTTTTTTTTTTTTTTTTGTGGTGGGAATGCTTAAGATCTACTCTCTCAGCAATTTTCAAGTATACAATACCCATTGGTAATGACAGTCATCATGCTGTACATTAGATCTCCAAAACTTATTCATCTTGCATAACTCAAAATATATATACTTTGACCAATGTATCTTCATTTCCCCCTCCTCCTAGATCCTAACAACTGCCATTCTACTCTCTGCTTCTGCGTTTGACTGTTTTAGATTCCACATGTAGATCAGATCATGCAATGTTAGTTTTTATGTGTCTGATTTATTTCACTTAGCATAATATCCTCCAAGTTCATCAATGGTATCATAAACCAGAGTTTTCTTTCTTTTTAATGATGAATAATATTGTTTCCCATTCATATATATGAATGGGAAACAATATACATATGTATATTTTAATTTATTCATTTGTTTTAAACAAGTTAATTCAAAGTTGTCTCTGGAAAGAAAGCAAGGGCAGTGGAAGGCTATGTTCATGTCCTTTAAGAAGTGAGGAAGAACTCAGATATCCAAGAAAGACAGAATCAAACCAACATAGAGAAATTTGAAAACTCATAAAATGTATTCACAGAAGAACAATAACAGCAATTAAATTTACCAGTAAAATTGCATTAACAGTTTATTTCACTTGCAAGTCAAGGAATGCAAATTAAATTAAAATATAAAATATATTTACCCTATAGAAGTAGACAACTTAAAGAAAATGTTAATACTCTGTGATGGCAAGATATCTAGAATTGCTCACAGTAACAATTTTTTATTTAAAGACAATGTCCCACTACAAGAGCCAATTTAAATAAATTATAGTTTAGGCATATAGTGAAATATTTAGAGATTTTAAACAGACATGACTAATTTTAACTCTCCAGGCTCAGGATTCCATCTGCCTAGCTTCAAATTCTCACTTCCACATTTTGTGAGTACAAGGTCAGGTTCTTAATGTGTCTGTGACTCTACGTCTTCATCAGTAAGAGGCAATATGCTGACAATAATCATGCCCAACTATCTCATAAGGTGACTATAAAGATTAATTGTCATAACACAACTCATGGCTGAGAACAGTTTCTGACTTATCCTTAACATTCCTTGTATATCTATTGTTGAAAGGATGCTACAGAAATCCCTTTATTAAAAGGAAAATAGATTATTTCTAATTTTTCAGTGAAAAAAACCAGCATAAAAAGAGTTTTATAGCTCTTATTTAATGCCAAAAGGAACAAGAATATTATAGATGGTTATCTCTAAGATATGAAATCATAAGCCATTTTTATTATTTTTCTCCTTTATAAAGTAAATTTTCAGTAAGTATATAATCTAATGAAGTAAAATTATGAATATTTTCCAAATAAGAGAAAATCTTCAATTACTTTAAAAGTAACAATCTCAATTATTGTTGGTTTGATAAATGTGAAAAATAAAGTATAAATGTAAACTAAAAATTCAAGTTGTAATAAAGCCCTTTTTAAAAAAACTCTAGAATTACATGAGTAAAGTAATTAACCAGATCTATAATATTCCAACTACATATATGATGATATCAAAACCATTTGGTACAACTATCAGCAATAAACAGACTGTGTTTTTCTCTATCAATCTTTGCAACCTAGACTTGGGAGGGAAATAAAAAGAAAAAGGATCTGAATAGGAGAAAAAAATAACTTGTTAGATACTCAGAGCCTGAGCCTGGGTTCCAAAAGATTGCAGAAAACACCCTTTTGTATGCTTCACATGTCCATTCCTTAATGTCTAATTCTTTTCCATAAATAATGACCAGATTTATTTACATTATAATGGAACCAAAATTCAAATTACTACCGTGCTTGACAATTCTCGGGGACCATCGAGTGAGATGAAAATGTGTGTTATCTTATGTTCACACTGTTCTCTGTAGAATAACTCAAGGTAGCTAGCAAATGAAAGACAAGGAGGAAAAATAATACAATGGGCAACAAATTTCTTGAGAGGTGATAATCAGCATTCAGCTAAATATAGTGGTGTGCAGTCAGGATGAAGAAAGTGAAAAACTATTCAAAACACTTCTGCCCACTTAAATGGTCAGCATAAAGAAAATATTAATAAGCTGGCATGCAATGTACTATAATTGCCTTTCCAAAATTTCTTACAGCATTAAATATGATTTTGAATTATTTCTCAAGATGTTGTTTAAATATGTTCTCTATTTAAAATACACACCTTTATAATATTTCTTTTATTTTCTGCACTGTGGCTCTTTTCCATCTAGCTTTCTCATGTAAATTGCTGGCTGCCTATTATTTGTTGTTTCAGCTATTTCCCTTCTTACTTGCTTCTGCCTGTTATTTTGTTGCATCTCTCTGGAGAAAGGAATTTTAATAACTTTTATTTTAACCCTATTCTTCATTTTTATTTTTGTGCTACGAACTTACATGCTTTTATATATTATCGTAGTTTATGCTGGAAGCTTTTAATTTTTAATAAGTATTTTTCTTTTGTATAATTTGTTTCTACAGAACTTTGTGTTGAGAGGTAAGATATTTTCCCCAGAAGTTGTCATCTTTTTTAAGTTAATTGACTCATTTTAATCTCGCCACTCTCCTGTACAACATAGTCCAAAATCAAGGTTAGGTCAAAGTTGTACAAAGACCTATGTTGTTTTCTTTCTCTTGAAAGAATGCAACAAATATTTTCAGATGACTATTTTTCTCTCAGGAGAAAAAAGAATTCAAAATTCATGAAAAGCATATATACCTACATACATATATATACACATGCACAATACTTTCTGACAATGACAATGAATTATTTAAAATTACAAAATAGATATATTTTTTCATTAAAAATATAATACCACGATGATAATATGTATACTCTAAACTGCTTACCAAGTGCTTTAAATATATTGATTCTTTATACCTCACACAACTCTGCAAGTTAAGCACTCACTATTATTTACCCTATTTTACATAAAAGAAGACTGAGGGTTAGAGAGGCTGAGTAACCAATGTGAGGCCACACACCTGGTTAGTGGCAGATCCCAGGCAGTGTAGCTCCAGAGCACCTAATTTATTAATTGTCATTTTTATTGTTGCACTCCTTAATAACTTAATAAGGAAAGAAAATCCTTAGAATTGGGTATATTTAGAATGAGCCCTCTTTAAGAGATAATAAAAGTAACTAATATTTATTAAGAATTTACAGTACTAGAATTGTCACTTTCTTTACGTTGAGTAACATTACATGAATTAAATAACAACCTTCATAACTCATAACATAGGTGTTATTTTTATCCCCATTTTGGAGTTAAGGCACCTGTGGATTAATGAGATTAAGTGGTCAACCTAAGATCACACAAGTGATCTTGCAAGTTGTGATGCCAGGAAGGATTCTAAATCAGGAAATCTGGCTCCAGAAGTTACAGCTCTGAGCTGGAGATAGCAATTAATCTTTCCCACTTACATTAGTTGGTTGTTCACTGGTCCAGATGTGAATGGGCAATATTTAATGTTTTGAACCCAGATTTAAGTTGCTCTTTCAGGCCATGTAGACTTGTCCTTAACAAAGACTTTTCCATGTGAGAAAGTGTGATTCATTTACTATTGGAATTCTTGGAAGTCCTGTGCCAGATTAGTGGAAGCAATCCTAGAATAAAAAGCAACAATTAACCAATTTCAAAATGATAAATGTTAGAGGGATACTTGAAATAAAAGTTTATAGTGGGTCTTGCTAAGAAAAAAAACTTTTAAGAAAATACCAGTTTTTGTAAACAAATGCAAACACACAAAAATATAGTGTTTCATAAATGGAACTTCTACGTGTCTAGGCATTACAAGCACACAGGGGAATGACGTATGACTAGGAAATCCACACGGTGCTTTAATTGCTGATGTAGAGGTACGTTTGCCTGTATTATCCCTTGCTTTGGACTATCTTTTTCCTTTTTTCAACAGAATTTAGATTCTTATTCTTTACCTTAGGAGTCTGGCATTATAATGCTATGAAACTATCAAGGGCCAGAAATAACAGTTTTCACTGTAGTCTGTATTTAATTTGAGCAATGTGTCAGAGTCTCCCCAAGTAAATATAATTAAACATCTCTACTTTGAATATATCCTCTGCTTTTTTTTTTGCTATCCATAATTAAAAATAATCTTACCCCTATAAAATACTAAGAAAAAAATGCCTGTATGATGACTTAAATCTAAATCCTAAAACTACAATTCAAACCTTGGTTCAGGACAACAAAAAATGGAATATCGTTGTTGACTAAAAAAATATTCACAACCTAAAAGTTGAGAGTTATGTTTTATTCAGCGGAAATTTTTAGGACTTCAAGCCCAGGAGGCAGAATCTTAAGTAACCCTGAGAGAACTGCTCTGAGGAGGTGAGGGAGGTGCCAGGATTTATAGGAGTTTTGCAACAAAGGGCAGGTAGGTGGAATAAAAGATTACTGTTAATAAAAGAAAACTAGATATCTCCATTTAAGGAATTTAGCACTTTTCTCTGTATGGGAAGATGTAAGAGTCTGGGCTCACTGAAATCATTCCTTTGATATGCACCTCAGCTATCTGGGGCCAAGTAACCTGTGTTTTCACATCCTGAGTTTCCTCAGGGCTCACCATGGGGAGTGGCTGCAGTCTGATGGCTGCTGGATGGCAGGTATTCTTTGTTTCCTTCCTGAGTTCCCTCAGGGCTCACCGGCTCACCATGGCGGTGGTGGCTGCAATCTCTGATGACCGTGACATCATTTGCTTACTGATATGGCAGGCAATATTACATTTCTCTTAGTGAACATGATATTTTTTTCTGTCCTTCATCTCTTCCCTTTCTTTTTTCTAAGAGAAGCCTAATTTTTCTGTGAGAATGACCTCTTTGTACAATAGATAATGTTGGTGGGAATGTCATTAAATTTTTCTTTTCCTCACTGACACATGATCCACTTCAAGGATAATAAATGCCCTCTTGCTGCCTCTGCGGGGTGCTGCGCAAGAATTGAAAATGGTTAACACTGTCCTGGTAAAAAATCAATAAACAAACTTCAATTAAAATAAAGTTGGGTGGTGGTGTGATGAATTGGGAGATTGGGATTGACATATATACACTAATATGTATAAAATGGATAACTAATAAGAACCTGCTGTATTAAAAAAATAAAATAAAATTCAAAAATTAAAATAAATAAATAATGTTGGGAAACCAGAAGGGGAAGGTCCCACACCCTATGAGGACAGCAGATCCTGAAGAAGAATGACTTCCTCTTATTGCCTGGCAAGAGCTCAGCCAATGAGAGACTGTCTCAATTCAACCAATGAAAAGCCACAGCACTTCAAACTCTCAGTTCCTCCAATAGTTCACTCTAGCACTCCCAAATTCCTTTCCCTTTCTTTAAAAGAATTCTTCTCTCCTTGTTGCAGGAGCATTTGCTAGTGGTGCACCATCATTGCAGACCCTGAATTGCAATTCTTTGCTGATCTTGAATAAACCCACGGGGATTTTTTTGGATTTTTTTTTTTTTTTTTTTTTGGAGAAATAACTAGCAGTCTATTTGTTTAGGTCAATATCCCACTGTGGCACTGTCTGGATAAGAGAAAGTTTACTTGCTTTCATCAGCCACATCTTTTGACCTGCTCTATTAATGCCATTTCCTTCTATGGTGCTAAGCTATGACCCTCTAAGCTTCAAATAATTTCCCTTTTTATCTTCATTATTCAGAGAAAATTTGTAGTTTGTACAACCGAAGACATAAAGAAATATCTGTGGTTTTCTTTTCCATCAGTGCTTATGGTGTTCACCATATATTTTTGCCTTCAGATTTTCCAAATAAACATTTGATTTGCACATAGTGGCTATATTTACTTTCTTCCAGAAAGTTAAATTTAATAAGTGTCTAAAATAAGCTCTACTAAACGTGAAGCTATTTTTTTTTTAGCTTTCTTTAAAATAATATTTCTCAGTAATGAGTCCAACATTTCACAACAGTTTTCAAATTAAATCAGTACAACATTTGGGCTGGCATCATTTGATCACTAATGGAGATGCATGTGGCAGATCCTTTTAGAACGCCACCAAGCAGTCCTTTCTCCATTCTCATTTAGTTTTCAGAACTATGATTTTGTTTCTGCAGCCAAGTGCCTACTCCAGGCATATCATTACAATTGTGTTCCCTTTTGTTAATCATTGAGCTAGAAAAGGTTATGAATACTTCTGGTCAATGAGACAAAAGTGGAACTTTGTAGCTGTGCTTTGGCGGAAGATTTTGTTCTCCGATTTAAAGAGTGAAGCACATGAGGACAAATAAGCTGTATCATGCCCTTCTTTTCTGCTTTCAGCTGTGGTGGAATGAGTGGTGAGATAATTAGATCTGCTTCAGCTACCCAGAGAGGATACAGAGTGAGGATGGTATTAGACCAGAAAGATGAGAAGGGGTTGAGTTTGCCCTGCTGTTTTTGAGCAGTGGAAATTTGCATCTGCTTAGTTCCAGAATACTAAGTAAAATTTCTGTGTTTGATTGTGCATCTTGACACTGTGCAAACCTAGTGAGTACATTCGTAGTAAAGTCTATATGTGACTACTGTCAATCACAATGAAAATGCATTCCCAGTACCGAGTCGGGTGCAGCACGTGCTTGTGGTAGGGAATGTGCTGGCCCAAATAAGAGAGATGATAATACCTTCATTGTGTAAGTTACTCTTACTAGATACTCATATTTTCAGCAAAAACCATGCTGATATTTTAAAAAATCTGAAAAACCAATGTTAGTTGTTTCCTTTGGTATGAACCACTGTAAATGAATGATATAAATTAGAAATATGTAAGATACGAATTGTCATGAACAATTTGTATCATTCATGATTAAAGAGGCAATATTAAAATACAAAGTAAGCTAACAGTAAGTTTTAACTACAGTATTACACATTTCAGTAATTATTTAGTATGGTGATAATATCTAAGTTTAGAGCTACTTTGAATATTTTAATTATATTTTAAATTGGTATTAAATAACTTATGTCACTATTCTGTATATTAGAGAAGAACTAATTGGCTATGCCATAGTTCACCCAAAATAATGTAAGAATGTTTGTAAGAATGGTAACAATATTTGTACAAACGAATGCATAACATCTCTTATGACAAAGCAATGCAGGGTACTCAATTAAAATTAAAATGAATCTAGAAATTATAAATTACTAGATGAAATATGATGAAATATGAAATAAAATATGAAATCCTCACCTGGTTTAACTGAAATATATATATAATTTTTATTTTTAATTTGAAAAAGTCATCTTTCAGAGTGTTTTAAATTGTACACCAACATATTTCTTAATCTAATTTCATAAAGAAATTTCTTTTTGGAGTATTTCTGAAAGAAGTTAACCTGTCAGTTGGTGAGGACATGGTCTTGCCTTTAGCGCTGATGCAATGTTTTATGCTAAAATACTTCAGGTCTTCAAAACACAATGGTGTTAATTATACCAGCTCTTATTTAAAATAATGTGGAGCAGAGTAGTTCAAAAAAAAAGCCATGATGTTGAAAAGAAAATGCTTCTGCCCAGTCGGCCTTAAGTAAATATGAACAAGTTTCAAGGCTTAATAATCAAGGGCACCATATATTAAAGATATTTAAGGAGATGGATTATTTTTTATTTGGGTTCTGCTTTTACACCCTAGAGAAATTAAATACTGACATGACTGCCTTCTTTGGGACACTTTTTATTTCTCTCAAAATATTTCATTCCTCCTAATGCTGTTATAAATAGGGTGCAGTGCAGAGGTAATTAATCCACTGTGCTAGGAAAGAGAAATACAGTGTGCTTACCTTGACTTCTTTTATTGTGAATTAGTTCCCATACAAAGCTATTGGAAACCACAATTAGTTTTACACATTAATCTTGTGGAATACAGGTTTGTGTACTGAGATTCTTGGATACAGAGTAAATGTGTATATTTATGTACAACATATAAAAGAATGATATTGCTAAGGAAAGTTTGTTAGATGCTCTTATTTAGGCTACATTTGCATTGTGACTCATGACTTCTCACTGTTCGCAAACATAATGTAATCATGCAGTTGATCATAAATTTCTTTCACCTGGGATTAAGATGATTACTTTATAAAATAAGTATTTGCAGTATAATGTCATCACATGAAAGAAATCAGATATTTTCTAACAATACATTTGCTAACGAATAAAAACGAGTGTTCCTTGTCTTAAAATATTTGCATGTTATAATATTTTTCTCATATGAAATGTCATCTTGTTAACATAAGTTTTTGCTGAACTCCAAATTATGCAAAGAAATGCTAACCAATTTCAGCTCTTCAGCACACTTGAAAGTTTTCAACCCAACCCTCATAAAGAAAGTGGCCTTTTTTTGTGGCAGGGTGAAAGCATGTTTTTATCTTTCAATAATTTGTCAAAAGTTTACTAATGGGACTGCCCTGGTGGCGCAGTGGTTAGGAATCCGCCTGCAGTGCAGGGGATGTGGGTTCGAGCCCTGGTCCGGGAGGATACCACATGCCACAGAGCAACAAAGCCCGGGCACCACAACTACTGAACCTGCGCTCTAAAGCCTGCGAGCCACAACTACTGAGCCTGCATGCCTCAACTGCTGAGGCCCATGCACCTGGAGCCCATGCTCTGCAACAGGAGAGGCTACCACAGTGAGAGGCCCATGCACCGCAACGAAGAGTGGCCCCCGCTTGCCGCAGCTAGAGAAAGCCCGCGCGCAGCAACGAAGACCCCGTGCAGCCAAAAATAAATAAATAAATAAATAAATAAATAAATTTATATTAAAAAAAGTTTATTAACATGATAGTTTGACTATTGCTCTTGTCGTTTGGGAGAACGTGATTGTGTTCTAAATAAAAAGTAATTTATGTGAACAGGTGAGAGTACAGGATATTAGAGGATGCATTTTGAGAGACAGAGATATGGAGAAAACTTTGAGGGATATTCCATTAGAAATATTAGAGATACTGAGTTTATTTGGCGATTTATATTTTTTCCTTGAAAGTAGAGAAAAGAAATGACAGAGTGTGCTGAAATTCCTGCCTATGTCTTCTTTCTCTCTTTTTTACTGCAAGATGTTATGGACCTAGATATTTATACTTTTTTGGAGGGCAGGGTTCTCCTCACACTCTTTTATCAGCAACTTCTCAAAACTGTTGGGGACTAGTGGGGATCACTGTCAGGGCTGATCATTCCTAGAGACCACATTCTGCATCTCAGGTCTTGGAATTACTTGACTTGTAACAAAAGTCAATATCTTTTTTTTTTTTTTTCTTTTGAGAGTAGATTTTATCACTAGTAAGAAGGGGAGATGTTGGAGGAGTTTGTAAATATCTCACTGAAGATCTCAGATGAGGAAACCACTGCAATATTACAAGTACAAAATGATTGAGGCTGAACCAGTGTGAGACTAGCAGGCACGGTGAGAAGTGTTTGAATTGTTGATATATTTCAAAAGTAAAGCAGACAGGATTTACTGAAGCCCCCAAGGTAGAGAGTAAGGAAAAGAATCAAGGGTGACTCCAGTAAGTTTGGCTTAAATAAATTAAAAGGTGAAATTGTTATTCATCAAAATAGGAAAGAACATGGTAGAAGCGTTTCTGAAAAAAAAATCAGGAGTTCATTTGTGACATGTTCATTTGCAAAGACCTAAGAAATATCTATATATCAGATCAGTTGAATGGATAGTTAGATAGATTGACTCCACAGTAAAAGTCCAGGACAGATATAAATTTGGGAGTCTTTTGCCTATATATTATATTTAAAGCTATTACATTGAATGAGATTACCTGGGAAGTGGGATGATATGGAGAGAGAAGAGAATTGATGACTGAGCCCAGGGGCATAGCAAAATTTAGATGTCCCAGAAGTGGGTAGAAATCAGCTAAAGAAGGCAGACCAGAATTTCTCAATCTCAGCACTACTGACATTTCAGGCCAGATAATTCTTTCTTATGGAGAGATGGTCCTGTACACTATAGAACATTTACCGGTATCATTGGCCTTTACCCACTAAATGCTAGTAACACACCCTTTCCCCAGGTATGACAACCAAAGGTTTCTCCAGACATTGCCAATGTCCCTAGCTGGGAAAGGATGTGGCAGCAAAATAGCCCCAAGTTGAGAACAAATACACTAGATGTCTAGGAAAAAACAGGTAAATGTGGTGGCCCAGAGGCTAAGTAAAAATTTTTTAAGTTCCATGGAGGAATGAGTGATTAATTGTGTCAAAGAGGTGAAGTAAGATGAGGACTAAATCATGAATTAACATCATGGTGGTTACTGATATCACAGTATCTCCCTTCCTGGACTATCGCAACAGTGATTCAATATTTCTGTACATTTCAAAATCATCACCATGATATCTAGTTGCCATCTGTCACCATACAAAGATGTTACATAAATATTAAGTGTATTTCCCACACTGTACATTTCATACCTGTGACTCATGTATTTTCTAACTCTAAATTTGTACCTCTTAATCTCCCTTACCTATTCCTCTCCTCCCTCTACCCTTGTCTCCTCTGGCAACCACCTGTTTATTCTCTGTATCTATGACTCTTGCTGTTTTGTTACGTTTGTTCATTTCTTGCTTTTTTGGACTTCATGTATAAGTGAAATCATACAGTATTTTTCTTTCTCTGACTTATTAAACTTAGCATAATACCCTCTTGGTCCATCTATGTTGTCACAAATTTTATTCTTTTTTATGGCTAAGTAATATTCAATTGTATTGATATAGCACATCTTCTTTATTCTTTCATTTATAGATGGGCACTTAGTTTGCTTCTATATCTTGGCTACTGTAAATAATGCTGCAATGAACATAGAGGTGCATATGTCTTTTCAAGAAGTGTTTTCATTTTATTCAGATAAATACCCAGAAGTGGAATTGCTGGATCATATGTTAGTTCTACTTTTAATGTTTTGAGGAACCTCCATAGCATTTTCCATATTGGCTGCACCAATTTACATTCCCACCAACAGTGCACAAGGGTTCCCTTTTCCCCACATCCTTACCAACACTTGTTATGTCTTATCTTTTTAATGACAAAAAAAAATTCTGACAGGTGTAAGGTAATATCTCATTGAGGTTTTGATTTGCATTTCCCTGGTAATTAGTGACATTGAGCATCTTTTCATGTGCCCTTTGGCCATCTGTGTGTCTTCTTTGGAAAAATGTCTATTCAAGTCCTTGGCTCATTTTTTCATCAAGTTGTTTGTGCAATTTTGAGTTGTATGAATTCTTCGTATATATTTGATGTTAACCCCTTATCAGACATATCATTTGCAAATATTTTCTAGCATTCAATATGCTATCTTTTTGTTTTGTTGATAATTTCCTTCCCTGTGCAAAAGGGAAGTTTGATGTAGCTCCATTTGTTTATTTGTGCTTTTGTTTGAAGTTTAATTATTTTTAATGGTCACTTATTAATACACATAACCAAAGCATTGGTCAAATGCCAAATCCTCCCTGAATTCTGTCCATAGCTCTACCATCTTCTCCCCTAGAGAACTTTGAATGTAATTTTACTACAGCACTTACTATTCTCTGTCTGTTTGGTATTAAGAGACAGTTTTTCAAAATTAAGAAACTTCTAATTCATTGTTGCATTTCCAAAACACTGGTGTAATACTTCAAAAAATCTGAAATTCCATTGAACTTGGTTTTTAAAGCACAAGAAATTTATTTTAAGCCTAAATCTTATGGAAGATCAATGCATGAAACAGATGCTCTGGTTAATGTTAAGTAGATAATTATAAATCTTTGACCTCTTTTTCATACCCCACTTCACTGTGATTCAATCACATTAGTTGCATCTTCATTTAAGATCAGCCCCATAAATTCTGATCCAATACAACTCAAATTTATCTTTCAGTAAGAGCCTCAAATGATTCCAATCCTGCTCCAGTATCAGACTGTTACATTGAGGATTCAGTTCAAGAGCTCTTTCTTAATCTTGAATCTATAAATCTACGGAATGTTCTGTTTTTCTATGTATCTTGGTATCTAAATTTATCCATGGATTTTCTCCCTCCCACTCTCTCTCTCCTAAATGTATCTGTATGTGAAAATCTTCTGGATTGTATATGCATATATTAATATGTTAAAATATATTTAATATTCCAATAAATAGAAATCCATTCAAAATTTTTGAAATTATATTCAGAAAAATAGAATAAATTGGGATAATTTTGTAACTTGTCTTATACTAAAGATATTATGAATAATGCTACAAATTTATTAGCAAGGAGACATATATAGTTGTAAAAATTCTGTATATTTGAAACTGATACTCTTTGTCAGCCTTTATTTTTATATTTTAAATATAGGTATTTTCACTTGCATTTTCTAGATTTTTCACCACTTCACTTTGCATGGTCATAGAAAAAGTAAACTAGGTATTTGAGGGGGAAATTTCTTAATATTATTAATATTAGATTGCTTAGAATGTGATTTAATTTGATTGACTTGTGATCTGAAAAGTAACAGTTTTGGTTAAATGTGTGTGAAAGCAAATTTAAGCATGTCTAAATTCATAAGCATGGTGAATTAAAGTATGAAATAGTTCACTCGTCACTCATCTTTGACTATCTCTCCAGTGTAGCATCACCACTTATGTTTTCTAATGAGCTATTTTTGCTTCAGCTGACAGTATATCCTATAAGACTAAGTTACATATTTGCATAAAATTGTATGTATTACACATCAGAGTAATCTTTCAAATTTGTCACCTTCCAAAAGAGTGACGAATCAGTGGATATATGTGATTTTGCTCCATTATTCAAACATAATGGGAGCACTGGAATATGTTAAATACATTTAGGTGAAACATGATTTATAGCCTTTGGTTAAAAACCTACTGATATTGCCATCTCAACATTGTACTTCTTCATCTGTGTTATTTATTTTAAAACATATTCATATTTCAGAGAGAAGTAGCATATTCCAACTTCAGTGATGGAACATTAATTGTATATTCATGCATGAAATATGGTCTCACCAAATATCACCTGCAGAATTTCATGTATAAATTTGTTTTCCCTATCTGAATAGTGGTCCTTAATACGGCAGTGTACAGTCTTATCACTGACAAAATTAAAGAGTATAAATACAAATCACAGAACAATTTTTTATGCTTTATAGGCAGAAAGATACTTTAAAAAATTAAGAAGCTTTTTAAGTAATTTTAGCAAAAGTAATTTTAGCAAATGTCCTGGGAGAAATATGCTATTAGACATTTTCCCCAAAGTTATGAATTGTTGGAGGAGAAATATTCTGTTTTCTGAATTATCTCTGGCCTCACATGATCTCGTTATCTCTTTTAAGTTCCCACTTGTATTTTTTCAAAGCCATTCGGCATAAAGGATATCAGAATCAAAATAACCCGTGAACATTATATCTCACACAACCTAATTAAGAGGCAAGGGAAAAATAAAGCAGTATCTAAATTTCTTTGGAGATTTTGTTGTTTGGAATAAATAGAGTTTAGTGAAAATCAGTTGTTCTTGAACAAAAGTGTGTAGGTTGGAATCTTGCTCTAGAACCTACTAACTCTGTACCTTGAACACATTTACATACAAGAAGAGTACTTGTATCATCAGTTTCTTGTGAGAGCTTAATAAATTTGTACATGTGACATGCAAAAAACAGTGCTTGAAATATAGCATGTATTAAAAAAATGCTAGTTAAAATCAGTTTTACCTGGCTCCTTAGATATATGCAACTCACCACTTCTTTTTTTTTAAATATATATACACTAGAATTGTTTTTCATGTATATTTAGTAGCACTCTTCCCATCTGTTAAAATATATGATCATGTCTTTTTCAGGGAATAAGATATTTGTTCTATTAAATGTTTCATTAATTGCTGTTGTTTTCTCCTATGGAAATGTGGTATTGGAGTGGTCAAGAGAAACTCTACCCAATGTCATTGACTCTCAGGTAGGAGAAAAATATAAATCAAGGGAGAGCATTCTTTTTCCTTAAACAATACTTTGTTTTTATTTCTTTAATAGAAATGTAGCTGATGTACAATATTATGTTAGTTTCAGGTGTAGTACATAGTCTTATTTGCATGCACTATGAAATGATCACCATGATAAATCTAATAACATCCGTCCCCATACAAAGTTATTATAGTATTATTGACTATATTCCTTATGTGTGTATTATACTTCTGTGACTTATTTATTACCTATGTAACTACTTTGTACCTCTTAATTCCCATTCCCTATTTTGAGTACACTCCCAAGCCCTCCCTTTGGGCAACCACCCATTTGGTCTCTGCATCTGTGAGTCTGTTTTCATCCTGTTTTGTTTGTCTGTTTTGTTTTTTAGATTCTACATATAAGTGAGATCATGCAGTATTTTTCTTTCTCTATCTGACTTATTTCACTTGGTATAATACACTCCAGATCTATCTATGTTGTTGCAAATGGCAAGATTTCACTTTTTATGGCTGAATAGTATTCCATTGTATACATATACCACATCTTCTTTACCCATTCCTCTATGGATTGACACTTAGGTTGCTTCAGTATCTTGATTATTGGAAATAATACTGCAATGAACATTGAAGTACATATATCATTTCAAATTTTTTTTTCTTTAGATAAATATACAGAAGTGGAACAGCTGGATCATATAACAGTTCTATTTTTAAATTTTTGGGGAATTCCATATGGTTTTCCGTAGTGGTTGCACAAATTTATATTCCTACCAACAGTGCACAAGTATTCCTTTTTCTCCACATTCTCACCAACACTTGTTATCTGTCTTTTTGATAATTAAAAATTCTGACAGGTGTGAGGTGATATCTCACTGTGATTTTCATTTGCATTTCCCTGATAATTAGTGATACTGAGCATTTTTTCATGTGCCCTTTGCCATCTGTATGTTTTCTTTGGAAAATGTCTGTTCAGATCCTCTGCGCATTTTTTAATCAGGTTGTTTGTATGTGCAATGTTGAGTTGTATGAGTTCTTCATACATTTTGGATATTAATCCCTTATTAGACATATCATTTGCAAATATCTTCTCCCATTCAACAGGCTGTCTTTTTGTTTTGTTGAAAGTTTTCTTGCCTGTACAAAAGCTTTTGAGTTTGATGTAGTCACATTTGTTTATTTTGCATTTGTTTGCGTTGTCTGAGGAGAAATATTCAAAAAAATCACCTATGTCATTTGACGTATGTCAAAGAGCATACTGCCTATGTTTTCTTTTAGAAGTTTTCTGTTTTCAGGTCTTATATTTAGGACTTTGATCCATCTCGACTTTATTCTTGTATATGGTGTGAGAAAGTCCAATTTGATTATTTTGCATGTAGCTGTCCAGTTTTAAACACCATTTATTGAAGAGGCAGTCTTTTCCCTATTATGTAATATATTTTTTGCCTCCTTTGTCATAGATAATTGATCATATAAGTGTAGGGTTATTTCTGGACTTGATATTCTGTTCCATTGATGTATGCATCTGTTTTTGTTCCAGTACCATATGTTTTGATCACTATAGCTTTGTAGTATAGTTTGAAGTCAAGAAGCATAATACCTCCAGCTTTGCTCTTCTTTCTCAAGAATGTTTTGGCTATCTGGGGTCTTTTGTGTTTCCATACAAATTTTAGAAGTATTTGTTCTAGTTCTGTGAAAAATACCAGGGTGTTTTGATAGCGATTGCATTAAATCGTAGGTTGTCTTGGGGAGTAGGCTCATTTAAAAAATATTAATTCTTCCAATCCATGAGCATGGTGTATCTTTCTATTTGCTTGTTTTGTTGAAACTTTCAATAGTGTGTTATAGTTTTTTGAGTACAAGATTTTTCCTTCCTTGGTTAGATTTATTTCTAGGTACTTTATTCCTTTTGATGCAATTGTAAATGGGATTGTTTTAATTTCTCTTTCTGATATTTCATTGTTTATGAATAAAATACAACAGATTTCTGTATAGTAATTTTGTATCCTGCAACTTTACAGAATTCATTTATTAGTTCTAATGGTTTTGTGGTAGTATCTTTAGGATTTTCTCTATATAGTATTATGTCATTGGCAAAAAGTGACAGGTTTACCTCTTTCAAATTTTGGATTGCTTTTATTTGTTTCTCGTGTCTGATAACTGTGGCTAAAACTGCCAATACTATGTTGCATAACAGTGGTGAGAGTTGGCACCCTTGTCTTGTTCCTGATCTTAGAAAAATTGCTTTTATGTTTTCACCACTGATTCTGATGTTGGCTGTAGGTTTGTCACATATGACCTTTATTATGTTGAGGTATGTTCCTTCTATACCCACTTTGTTGAGAATTTTTATCATAAATGGATGTTGAATTTCGTCAAAAGCTTTTTCTGCATCTATTGAGTTAATCATATAATTTTTATTCTTCAATTTGTTAATGTAGTATATCACATTGACTGATTTGTGGATGTTGAATCATCTTTGCATGCCTGGGATAGATCCTAATTGATCATGGTATATGAGCCTTTTAATGTATTGTTGAATTCTGTTTGCTAATATTTTGTTGAGGATCTTTGCATCTATATTTATCAGAGATATTGACCTGTAATTTGTGTGTGTGTCATGTTTTTGTCTCATTTTGGTATCAGCATTATGATGGCCTTATAAAATGAATTCAGAAGCATTCCTTTCTATTCAATTTTTTGGTATAGCTTGAGAAGGATGTGTGTTAATTTGTCTTTAAATGTTTGGTAGTATTTACCTGTGAATCCATTTAATCCTGGACTTTTGTTTATTGGGAGTTTATATTATTGATTCAATTTCATTACTGGTAATTGTTCTGTTCATATTTTTCATTTTTCCTGATTCAGTCTTGGGAGATTATATTTTTCTGGGAATTAATCCAGTTTCTTCTAGGTTGTCTATTTTATTGGCATATAATTGTTTGTATTAATCTCTTACAATTGTTTGCATTTCTGCAGCATTGGTTGTAACATCTCTTTCATTTCTGATTTTATTTATTTGGGCCCTCTTTCTTTCTTGATGAGTGTGGCTAAAGTTTTATCAATTTTGTTTATCTTTTCAAAGATGTAGCTCTTTCATTGATCTTTTCAATTGTTTTTAGTCTCTTTCATTTATTTCTGCTCTGATCTTTATGATTGTTTTCCCTCTACTAACTTTGGGTTTTGTTTGTTCTTTATCTAATTCCTTTTGGTGTAAGTTTAGATTATTTATTTGAGTTTTGTTTTGTTTTTGTTTTTGGTTCCTGAGGTTGGCTTGTATCACTATAAACTTCGCTCTTATAACTGCTTTTGTTCTGTCCAATAGATTCTGGATCATTGTGTTTCCATTTTCATTTGCCTCCAGGAATTTTTGATTTCCTCTTTGATTTTTTTCAGAGATTCATTGGTTGATTAGTAGCATATTTTGTTTGTCTTTTTCAGGGTTTTTCCATGTAGTTTATTTCTAGTCTCATACTCTTGTGGTCAGAAAAGATGTTTGATATGATTTCAATCTTCTTAAATTTATTGAGACTTGTTTTTTTAGCCTATAATATGATTTATTGTAGAGAATTTCCAGGTGCACTTGAAAATAATGTGTATTCTGCTGCTTTTGGGTAGAATGTTCTGTAGAGTTGATCCTTGAATAACTTGGGAGTTAGGGGTGTCAACCTACCATGCAGTTAAAAATCATGTATAACTTTTGGCTTCCCAAAATGTAACTACTTATAACTTACTGTTGACTTGAAGCCTTACTGACAACAGTCAATTAACATATATTTTGTATGTTATATGTATCATATACTATATTCTCATAATAAAGTAAGCTAGAGAAAAGAATGTGTTATTAAGAAAGTCATAAGAAAGAGAAAATATATTTACAGTACTGTACTATATTTATGAATACCATAAGTTTACATTTCCTGTTTACAAGATATTATAAATTGTCTTCATTACCTACAGCATTGTCTTATAAGATATGACACTATAGATGTTATATGCATTGCTAACACTAAACATCAAAAATGAAAAGATAATGTGAGAAAGAAATTTACATTTATTTACAGGTATAATGATTCATGGCATTGATCAGGAAGAAGCAACAATGTGATTGCTTTATTATAGCCCAGTGTAATCAATACAATTTCTTCATGGTATCTTAGCCTATACACAATGGATGAATAGTTAAATTTTTATGGCATACAGTTTTCCATTAATATTCATAATACAATATTGGAAGCATTATTACTTTTTAAAAAGTTACCTGTGATAATAGGCTAATATGCAGTTTCTCTGATTATGAGAGTATGGTAATGTAATCTTTGAAAGCCCAGTTTTAAAACATTAGTAAACTAACACATCATTAAATTTATATTAAATATTACTCTTATGCTTATATAGGATAGGTTTATATGTAGATAGACTAGAATCTACATATATTTTATGTATCCATGACATATCTACTTTTTCTTAAATTTTTCAAAATTTCTTAGAAACATTAATATTTGAGTTTTTTTTTAATTGTCACAAATCTCCAAAAAAATTTCTAGTATATTTACTGAAATAAATAAATAAAAATGGATCTGCACATTTCACACCTGTGTTGTTCAAGGGTCCAGTGTGTACATCTATTAAGTCCATGTAATCTAAAGTGTTAAGGTCAATGTTTCCTTATTGATTTTCTGTCTGGATGATTTATTCATTGATGTAAGTGTCGTGTTAAAGTCCACTACTATTATTGTGTTACTGTAAATTTCTCCCGCTATGTTTATTAATATTTGCTTTATGTATTTAGGTGCTCATTTGTTGATTGCATATATATTTCCAATTGTTATATATCTTGTTGGATTGATCCCTTTATTTTATGTAATGTTTTTCTTTTTCTCTTGTTACAGTATTTGCTTTAAAGTCTATTTTGTCTGATGTAAGTAAGTACTCCAGATTTCTTTTTGTTTCCATTTGAATGGAATGTCTTTTTCCATCTGCTCACCTTCATTCTTAGTGTGTCTTTAGATCTGAAGTCAGTCTCTTGTAGGCATCATATACATGGGTCTTGTTTTCTTTTGTTTATTCAGCTACTCTATGTCTTTTGATTGCAGCATTTTGTCCATTTACATTTAAAATGATTATTCATAGGCATATATTTAACTGCTATTTTGTTTATTATTTTCCAGTTGTTTTTGTAGTTTTGGTGGTGGTGGTGGTGGTGTTCCTTTCTTCTTCTTTTGATCTCTTCCCTTGTGATTTGATGGCTATTTTCAGTGTTATGTTTGGATTCCTCTTTCTTTATGTATGTTATGTATATCTGTTATAGGCTTTAGGTTTGTGATTACCATGAGGTTCATATGCAACAATGTATATATGATTATCTTAAGTTGATGATCTCTTAAATTCAAACCAGTTCTAACCATCCTACATGTTTATTCCCCCTTCCCACTTTTAATGTTTTTCTTGTCATATTTTACGTATTTTTGTTTTGTATATCCCATAACTATTTATGGAGGATATGGTTGATTTTACTACTTTGTCTTTTAAGTTTCCTAATAGCATCATAAGTGGTTGACCCTCTCCCTTTACTGTATGTTTGACTTTACCAATGAGATTTTTTTATTTTGTAACTTTCATATTTCTGGCTGTGGTCTTGTTTGATTTGAGAAGTCCCTTTAACATTTCTTGTATAGCCACTTTAGTGGTGTTGAACTCTTTTTCTTGGATAATATAGTAGAGGACTGTCGTTTTCTTAAACCTATATAAAAGTTACTTATTAAAAAATTAGAAATTATTTTAACTCTTTTCTTGTGAGTTTAATAAATTATAATGTTAATGTTGAACAATTAATCTTATTCTATTAATAATTCATACATTTGGGGAAAATATCCAATAGCATATTTCTCCCAGGACCTTTGCCAAATCACTTTTGTTAAGCTTATTAATTTAAAAATATATATTTTTTCTATCTATAAAACATTTAAAAAAGCATTCTGTAATACATATTTATACTCTTTAATTTTACCAGTGATGAGATTATACACTCTCTTATTAAGGATTGCTATTAATAATTTTATTACATGTGAAATATTTTGAATATATATTTTGCAGTAGAGAAAAAATGATCAGAGAAGTAGATGATAACATTACAATTGTTAAATCTAAACCTAACTACTTTTTTTATTACTAATGCTATTTTAAGCTTTGTATCATTAATTATCTGTCACTGCCCACATGCAATTATTATTCATCTCTTTATTAGAAACCAGAATTATACACCCTTTGGCTTCCTTAATAAAGAGATGTAAACACATATAAACAAAAATTCTATAAGTGATTTATGTGTGAAAATTTACATGCTTAGGATTATGGAAACTTTTAAATCAAAACACTAATGAGCCATGTCCTCTAAACAGCTCAGATATTCACTAGAGATTCCTTAGGCAATTCTGGAACCTAGTTTACACTGTTGAGGCCACTTGTGGACCATTTAGTACACTGAAGCCTTAGTTAAATGATGCCCTCGGGGCCTAAAATAGTTAAGGAGCTCTAAACAACTTTCCAACATTTCAAAAATAATTTTAAGATTATTATTAATAAAAAGATGATACAAAAGTTTTTATTATTGTTTTTATCAGTTATGCTACAAAGTGACAAAGGATTAGAAGGAGATCTTTTGAGGCCATCTAATTATGTTCTTTTAAGTAAAGATATTTTTGTTCAATTGATCTACAGAAGAAAAAATGCCAAATCTTCTGTGTTATCCAATTTCAACAGAATTTCTTTTCAGTAGGTTTCAATAAAATTTGTTATTGGCCAGTTTAGCTTCTTTCCTTATTTCAGGAAAATGAAGATGAACTGGTAATACTCTTTGTCATTATGTTGCTGTATATTCAAGTCAAATTGCAGAATTCACTTTTATCCCCCTAAAAAATTTTGATCATCTTAAAAATCTTTTGATTTGATTAATACTTTAATAATCCTTTTGGCTTTCCTTGAATCCATTACAAAGTTGTTCTGGATCAGAAAATGGTAAAATGACTAGAATCTGACCATGACCATTCTGATCATGTGCATAAGATGTCACATAAATTAAATTGTATGTGATCAATAAAAAGGTTTGTTTAGCAGATGAATGATTAAGTGAAATGACTGTACACTTTGACCATTAAGGACACAGCCAGGCAGAATGAGCTTGAACCTCAGCCTTAATTTCTTCATCTATAAAAAGGCTTTTCTAATTATAAATAGCCAAAGGGCTTTATGAAGAATAAATCAATTACTATGTGTATAGCACCTAGAATAGTGACTGGTCAGCAGTAATCACTATAAAATCATTTGCTTTTGGAAATATTAAGATTTAAACAAACAAACAATCAAACAGGAATAAATGGTTTGAAAATAAATGTGCATATCTCTACAAGACAGGGCTCCAAAACAAGTAAACAAACAAACAAACAAAACACTTTAGGCTTTAAATCGCTAGTCTCATATTTCTAAAATATATTTAAAATACCAGAATTCTGATTTGGATGTGTATTAAAAACCTTCTCATAATTTATATAATCCCACTCAATAAGAGTGTATTATCAAGCTCACTATAAAAAATTCCATAAAAAGATAAAAAAAGAAAGTGTGTGGGTGTGTAATTTCACATACAATCTCCTATGTCATGCAGAATAATTAGGTAGGTCAGGGGTCTGCAAACAAGGCCCCTCACCCAAATTCATCTCACTGCTTCTTTTGTAAGTAAAATATTATTGGAAAATGGTCATGCTCATTCCTTTACATCCTGTCTATGGCTACTTTCATACTACCGTGTTAGAGTTGAGCAGTTGCAAAAGAATCCTTATAGCCCACGACATTGAAATGATTTACTGTCTAACCTTTTACAAGAAATGTTTACAGGTACCTAGTGTAAATAATAAAGAAGAGAGATATGCAGGGATTGACTATATTACTGAATATATTTGTAATATTAATATAAGTATATTAATATTGTATACAGTATTAATGTAATTAATATATATATTATATATATACATATATATAATATATACAGGCTTACTCTAGAATGTTAATGTGCTTAATATATTCAGGGATTTTTGCAAGTAAAGAGTAGATGTTGAAGCTAGAGAATATTTAGATAACATACATAACATTGAATACTACATTTTGAAGTATATGTAATAATGTATATTAAAATCATTTTAAAACAAAAAAAGAGGGAATATGCAATCATCTCAAAAACAAGATTAATTTTATGTTATGTAATGAAGCAAACCTCAACATATTCTATGGAGTAGAAGCCAAAAATTTTGTGCAAACTCCCTGCCCACCCCCAAAAGCAAAGCAATAACAGATATTTCAAATTAAATTTTAAAATTCTAAAAGTTATCTACTCAAATATTAGTTTAGAACAAATATTACAAATTTTATTAAAATTTGCAGTAAACACAGCATATCAAAACCAGCCAAAAATTTAATCAAAGAAAATGTATGCTCTTGAACATTTTTCTTACAAAAAAGAATAAAATTAAAATGATTAGGCATTAACTGAGGGAAAAAATAATACAGAGTCATTATAACAAAATGAACAAATATGTCCATGATGCCAAAATTAATTAGTATTCAGTTAAAAGCCACATAATTGACAGTAGAAGTCAAGAATTCATAGGGTCTTTATTAGCTGATTTAATTTGATATAACTTACTACATGGAAATAAACCAGGTAAATCAGCAAAAAAAAGGTCGATGCATAGTTAATAATTAATCAGTACAATGGGTAGGTAGTTTTACAGAAGTCTAAGTTATTTTAGGATGGGGAATAAATTAAGATTGAAGAACAGGAAGCAGTTGTTAGAAAATGGGAGCCTTACAGCAATGTTTCCAAAGGTGTTTGATGAAGTGTATATCTGCAGTTTGATCTAATTGGATATTAAAAAGAAAGGAACTTAACATAGCAAATATGACATCTCTCCCTAAATTGATTCCAGTTTTAATGCAATTCTTACCAAAATTCCAGTAAGGATTTTTGTTGACATAAATAAACATTATCTATTGTTTATATGCAAAGACGTGGGCTCTATAATAGAAAAAAAACACCCAAAAAATCTTGACAAAGAAGCATAAAATAACAGGTATCACTCTATTTGATATTGTCTTATTATATACCTATGAGACACCATAGTACTGGCAGAGGGATAGACACATATATCAATGGAACAGAATAGAAAACTCAGAAATATGCCCACACAAATATTTTTTTAATGTTTTAAAATAATATAATGAAATAGTAGAAGTAAATCAGTCATATAGTTTCTGGTGCAACAGATACATACATACATGTGTGCATATATACTGGCATCTAAGAAGGCTGTTCTATGAATCAAATATGTGCCCTTAGGAAGAGTAATGCATTACAATTGTTTTTTTAGCAAATAAGGATTTATTGGACATAGATCATGTCTTAGGAAATGGCACATTTTTTTTCTTTAAATCAGATGAAATCTACTTCCAAGTCTCATTCAGTCGTCAGATTCTATTACTTGCTGCAGTGAATCATATTACCCCGGCTGACAAGATTCTTTCAGCAATGCAACCAAAGCCTGAAGTTTAATTTCAAAGTCTGAGGCTAAGAGAACTGTCATGTAGCTTCCAGTCTTGTTACCTCTCTTGGTGCTGCCATAGAGCAGGCTTGGAGACATCGCACTTCATAGGAAATGCCAGCCACATTTTCCCACTTCTGGCCATTTGTGTTTGGAACACAGACTTGACTGACCACATCTGTATGAGGTTCCCTCCATATTGCTAATGGATACTCTTCAAGGAGTCAACTTGGCCATATTTTATACCCTGAAAATAGATTTTTTAAAAATAACCCCATTAAAAGCCTAACAGCTGTCAATCCAGGACAAAATGAGTATTATCTGGGGATTAGAATTATTTTAATATTAGTTGTCTATTTCAACTTTTACATACCATTATCCTATTTACTAAAGAAAAAAATGACCAGTTTCTGGCATTCTATTAATTACTAAAAATATAAGCAGAATGCTAGTGAACAACACAGCTGAGGGCCAGAAAGAAGGGAAGATCACAGGCATGCCAATTACTCTATGTTGATCTACCAAACGCAAGTGCCTGTGTTGATCGTATTGTGCATCTGGACAGGCACAAGCATTACCCATCTAAGGTAGAGCTGCCAGCATGGAGGGAAAATAAGGGCTTTCAAATGTGGAAATGATTAAGGCATCTTTCCAGTTGATCTTCAACTGGGGTAGAATAAGAATCTGCTACAATTCCAAACTGCAGTGGTAGAGAGCAAGATAATTATCCTCTTTGCATAACCTATACACAATTTAATTGAGCCTAATTCTCCTTTCAGCTTCTCAAAGGGGGATCATTCTTGATGGCAGAAAATTTACCCTTGGGAATCTTTCTTTCCCACTCTGTATATTTCCTGATGGTGGGAGAAATTACCTTTACTGTGCAAATCCTGTTTATTTCCCAAACATCATTTAAAAA
Organism: Eubalaena glacialis; assembly: GCF_028564815.1. Classification (NCBI taxonomy): domain Eukaryota; kingdom Metazoa; phylum Chordata; class Mammalia; order Artiodactyla; family Balaenidae; genus Eubalaena; species Eubalaena glacialis. The sequence goes on from NC_083721.1 coordinate 22,108,904, forward strand.
TGTTCAATCAAAAATTATTCTACCAGTTTCTGTTTGAGTTTGTTATTCTCCCAGAATTGAGATAAAGAAATTCAAAATTTCTTTTTAAATTTCTTTCAATCTTAAATAATAAAACAGATTAAAGCACATATGTGCACACACACACACAAACATGTAAAACAAACAAACAAAAGTTTTGCTACCAGTCATTTTAAGAAGGAGCTCTAGGGAACATAACCAACTTCCTATTTCCTCAGTTTTTTTTTTACCATATTAAAAAAAGTGCATTTTTCTGTTGGCCCTCATATGAAAGTCTTCCTCCAGGGATACCCTAGAGGAACAACTCCCACAAGTTTTAGGGTGTGGGTTAAGGTTATAGCAGTATTTGACAAGTGTTGTTACATCTTACTTACAGCTTCTTTTATTTATCTTTAAAACATTTGAACAAGCCTCTGACAGTGATGGGGGGATTCTTTAAAAAAGCATATAAATGATTTGAAGTTCCACCTCCATACACATATTTTCATTCCAAATTTTTGAAGATACAGATAAATGCAAAGGGAAACCCTATAAATTAATTATATGTTCATTACATAGGCTATAGGCATTTATTTTTTTGCAAAATAAATACTAATATTCTTTGTTTTCCAAAAGCTTTATGTTTAAAAGTGATTTTAAGGTCATCCTTTGGAGAATGCAAGTAACTGTCAAAATTGTTCAAAGAAAAGCTGTCCCACCTACTGTATTTATATGTTTATTGGCTAGGAAACTAGCTTTTACACCCATTTTTTTGACTCTTACTGCAGTAATATGCTCAATGTATAAAATTTGAAAAGTACAGTACAGTATAAAGAAGCAGCTCTTTATTCCAAAGTTTTCTCAGTGAGAAGTTATTTATTATCTGTCTATATCTAATTCTATTTTAATGTATTTTTAAATTTTTTTTAATTTCTTATTTTTATACAGTTTTTTAAAATTACCTTCCATTTCCAGTTATTACAAAATACTGGCTATGTTCCCCGTGTTGTACAATGCATCCTTGAGCCTATCTTACGCCCAATAGTTTGCACCTCCCACTCCTCTGCTCCTGTGTTCCCGCTCTCCCAACCCAATGGTAACCATTAGTTTGTTCTCTATATCTGTGAGTCTGCTTCTTTTTTGTTATATTCAGTAGTTTGTTGTATTTTTTAGATTGAACATATAAGTGATATTATACAGTATTTGTCTTTCTCTGTCTGACTTATTTCACTTAGCATAATGCCCTCCAAGTCCATCGGGGTTGCTGCACATGGCAAAATTTCATTCTTTTTTATGACTGAATAGTATTCCATTGTATGTGTGTGTGTGTGTGTGTTTGTGTGTGTGTGTGTAGGTTGCTTCTCTATCTTGGCAATTGTAAATAATGTTACAATGAATTGTGAATAATGCTACTATGATGGCCCATTGACTTTCTGTATCTCCTACTTGGAAAAAAGTCTTTTCAGTTCTTCTGCACATTTTTAATGTACTTTTAAATAAAATACATTTCTAGGAAAAATAGCTGTGATAATTCAGCCACATTCCTTGGTTTTGTTACAAGGGGAACTACTTGCCAACACTTCTACTCTTTGGGGGAAGTGCCTACTAGAGAATTTAACCCTTTTCTTCACCTTTTTCTCCTTCTACCATAAGGAAAGTGAGTGATTTAACAAATGGGGGTGGTGAGAATGTGGTGTTCATTGGCTGTATTTTCTTATTGAGCAGGATGAAGGTGACACATATAAACTACAGTAAAGATTTGCCATTGTATGTCCAGGCCCAGTAGATACTTTTACTTATTATTTCCATGGAGAAAGTAAATAAATAAGCAGGATTTGCTTACCCAAGCTCATCATATTCCAGTCTCTTCACTCATGATTTAGTGACTGTCAATTACTTGAGAGTCTAAGTGGTAGCTGTTATGAGTGGTAAATGACAAAGAGAACTGAATTTATTAGGGATAGTTGGTCAATTGCCTTTCAACATTAAAAATCTATTACTTTATTATTTATTGACTGGCATATCTAGTGAAAATTCTTGAGGAGAACATCCAGTACTAATGGGAAGATCAATTACAATTCCTAAAACATCATTAAAAATGAACATCAGGTAAAATTTGCTTCGGGTGTTGTCTCACATTATAAAAACATTAATAAGCAGAAACCTCAATTAAGTAGTTGGGAGGCCAGAATGAAGAGCTCTCAAGCCCTGGAAAGATAGCAGAGCCCAACAGGAAGCAGAAATCTAATAAAAAACTCAGCTAATAAAAAGCCATGGACTCTTTGTTGTTTACCACAGCCTTCCCAACTTCCTTTCCCTTCTATAAAAGGAAGGGACCTGCAGATGGCTCACCACAGTTTCAGACCCAGAACTGCAATTCTTTGCTGACGCTGAATGCCCTTATTTTTGCTGAAGAAATAACTATCAGTCTATTTGTTTCAAGTCAACAATATAATATGTACCATTAGCAATTATCCATGTTATTAAATTATATTAATGAACTTCATTTTATTGATTATTTAACACACCATCTCGAACTAACATTCTCCCCATTTTTTCTCTGTTATCAAATACTCTGTGATAAAATGTCTATATTCAACTTTCCCCAAGTTGATAGTCCTATCTGTGGCCTAACTGTGTTGAAGAATGTGATAGAACCATACAGTTTCATTCACACATTGCTTTTCAAAGTGTTTATTAAATTGGGAATTCCATTTTAGCGTATACATATATATATATGTTTATGTTTATATATATTTACTAACTTGAGATACAGAGGTAGTAATTCTTTAAAAATTTATTCCTTAAAAAATGCAGTTATATGTATTTCCTCTTTTGTGAACATAAGGATTAAGTCCTTGGTTATTTATCTTTTGGGGGAAAAAAAGGAGGACAGAAGAAAAGAAAGACCACTGGCATGTTAATTACTTTGAGTTGATCAATCCAAGGGTATGTGCCTGTGCTGATCAAGCTGCTTGACTGGATGATTGCCCATCTAAGGTAGAACTGCCAGCAAGCCATGTTGACATGTAGGCTTTAGTTCTCCCAAACGTGTTAAAAATATAGATTTTCTTTTAACAAATGTTGTATCTTCCTTCATATACAAGTCATATATTTTTTATCACTGATTCTGAATTTCTTAATTTTTTTTAGTTTTTACAGTGAGTACACTTTTCTCTACTGTATTTTATAAATGTTTACTGCTGCTCTAAAAGAGCATTATTAACTTCTGTTTTTGTCTTCTGCTAGTACTCACTTGGTGACTTGTAATTGATTTTAAAGGTTTTTCATTTGATCAGAGTAGATGTTTAAATGTCCTTCTCATTCAAATAAAAAGTATACATCTCTATCCATTTTTAGAGTATTGTTTGTTATAAACAATACTGTTTCTGTCATTCCTTTGATAAGGGTGCAAGAATTATGTCAAAATGTAACAGAAACATTCTGGGAAATTATGCAGTTTAAAATACCATGCATTTCATAAACCAGAGGTGGCAAAGAATTTCTAGGCCTAGGATTGCAATAAACTTTCATTTAATAAGAAGATGTAACCATATGTGCTGGAAATTGTGCTCAGCAAATATTTATTGAGCACCTACTATGTGTCGATGAAAACATCAGTTGATCTAAGAAAGAAATGGAAAATTTTTTTCAGGCCAAATAGAGAATTATAACCCAGAAGTAACCTCTCAGAAAGCTCTGAGAACTGTTCCACCCATTAGAGGTCAAAGCACAGTTATATAAGTTTTTGAGACAGAGGGCTGTACATTAAATGACATATTATTGACAGTTTACATAATCCAGATCTATGTGTGCAAAGTGAGAAGTGGGTCCTGGGTCATTTTGGCCCCCTTACAAGATTAAGAAGGAAGGTTATCTCCTTAGGAGTTGCCTTGTTGGTGCTAAGAGAATGTTGCTCTTTATGGGTGAGTGGGTATTTCTACCACTGGGGAGATTTGGCCAATGCATAATGCAGATACACATGCATAGCAGAAGGGAGAGAGGAGGCCAAAAGGTAGAGAAAACATTTTATGTTTAATTTTCCTTGACTTGCTTTAGAATAGGAATTTTTATTTCATCATATGTATCTGGAAATGTTCTAACGTCTAGGTTTTTATTAGTTTACAGAATATTTTGAAAAGCCATAGGAGTCATATAATTTATAACCTAGGAGGAATTACTAATTTAGATTAAAGTTGATTTAAACTAATTGTTCCAACTCTTCACCCAGAATTAGAAAGATGTTCCACATTAAAAATACAAGTGTAAACTGTCAAATGTTCACAAAATGAACAGGATTTAAAATATATTAAATAAAAACATTCTTAAACTATATCTATGTTTCTGAATAAATGGGGTTATTTCTGGCAATTACATGAGTATAATTTTATAATGAGTTGTGACTTTTTATCTCTTACGTAAAAGTGATTTTTGGTGAGATGAAATGTTTTGCTTTTGTTTCTCTATTTTTCTTGCTTACAGACTGCAATACAAAACTGAAAAATAATTTGTACTGTTGCATTTTATTAATTTTATTTTCCATGACCTCGTGTTTTGAGTGAATTAATGACGTATTTTATATTAGCCAACAAGAAAAAAAACTAAATCAATTTTCCCTGTGAAACTCAGTTATATTTTTAATTTGGTATTATTTTCTTGTAGATATTTGGACAGCTAATTTTAAAAATATACTTATCTCCATTTTAAAAGCACAGCCTACAAAAAAATTTCCATGAATGCAAAGGTCACATTCCATTAATGTGAAGGTCAAATAGACATGTGAAAAAAACAATTGGCAAATTCTTAAGATATTTAGTATGGTAAATTTTATAGTGTGTAAAATAAAGAATGTTGCCCACCTTCCAGTCCTATAAGGAGCAAGTCATTAGCCACTGCAATCCCTGACTGAAAGGAATTCAAGATGAAAAACGTGTTGAGGTACTCTGTGCTTTGGAAAAACAGGTCCCTTAGATAGTTAAATACATCTCAGGAAGAATTTTAATGAACCCAGATTCTTACATCTTCCCATATATAGAAAAAGCATAAATCATTAACTGAGATATCTGTTCCTTGTGACTCACATATTCCTTAGCTAAAATCATGTATATATATGTATATAAACTGCTTGTTTCCTTACCTCTTCAGTGCAGTTCCTCAGAGGTGAGGAGCTATTTCCCAGGCTATAGTCCTCAGTAAGCTCTCAGAAGAAAACTAAAACTCACAACTCATACATTATACATTTTTCTTTCAGTCCACAAGTGAAATCCCTTCAACTCTGTTTGATAAACATATTTGCAATAAGACTAGATATTTTGGTTGCCTCAAACAATAAGTGCTATATTTCTTTGTTGTCTTTGGAAACACAGTACTGACTTAAAAAACACACAGTGTAAAAGTTGTGAGTCCAGTTTATTTAGTGCCTTACTGAGGACTGTATAGCCTGGGAGACCTCTGACATAGCTCTGAGAAATTGTTCTGAAGAGGTAAGGCGGGGAGGCCAGTATATATGTGATTGTGGTGAAGGGGTTATATACAACCAAGCATGGAGGCCAGTGTATATGTGATTGTGGTGAAGGGGTTATATACAACCAAGCATGTATCTTGGTAGAAGGTTTTGTTAATCAAGAGGAACAGATATCTTAATTAATGGTTTTAGTACTTTTCTAAGTATGGGAAGATGCAAGAATTGGGGTTCACTAAATTTTCTCCTGAAAATATCTAACTGGAGGCCTGTTCTGCCAGTTTTCCCAGAGCACAGAGTGCCTCATTCCTGATCTCCACCCTGAACTCCTTCCAGGGCGTGCTGAAGGTCAGCAACTGCAGTGGCTAGTGACTTCATCCTTGTAGAACTGGATGGCAAGCAACGCTCTTTAATTGGCAACAGAAAATATGATTCTGTTTTTGCAGATGATAGGAAATGAGAGAAAAATATACCCGGTGTGATATATAATAAGAAATGTTTATTTGGTTTTCATCCCAGTTTCTGGCACAGTGCTCCTAAAACTCTTGGAATTTCCTTAAGTGATGAGAACCATAAGGTGCCTTTTGCTATGATAATGAGGTGACTTTAAGAAGGCATTTGAAGATGGAGGCTGCTTTCCAGTGGAGCCAACCATGTAATTACAGAGTTGGAACTTTCAGTCTCCCCCCCTAACCTCCAGGGAAAGAAGGGAGCTCTAACTTGAGTTCCATCACCAATGGCTAATTATTTAATCAATCATGCCTGTGTAATGAAGCGTCCATAAAATCCCATAAAGAATAGGGTTGGTGAACATGTGGAGACTTGGGAAGAGTGTCAGGCCTAGAGAGGCCATGGAAGCTCCACTCCCTTTCCCCATGCCTCATCCTATGCATCTCTTCCATATGGTCTTTCCTGAGTTATTATTTTATGATAAACTGGTGATCTAGTAAGTGAAATGTTTCCATGAGTTCTGTGAGCCATTCTAGCTTTGGAACCTCTGATTTATAACTAGTCAGTCAGAAGTACAGTTAATGACCTGGACTTGGGATTGGAGTCTAAAGTGGTGGTTGGGGGAAGATAGTCTTGTAGGACTGAGCCTTTAACCTGTGAGATCTGGCATAATCTCCTGGTAGATAGTGTCAGAATTGAGTTGAATTGTAGTACACTGAACTGGTGTCTGAGAACTCCTTGGTAGTATGGGGAAGGACCCACACATATTAGAAACTGATCCCAGAACCTTACTAATGTCAAAGGATAGGAAAGATAGAAGGGGGAAAAGAGAGAAATGGTGACTCAAAGAATAGAAACACATGAATTTGGAACCAGAAGTCTAATTAAATAAGGAACCAGCTCTGTAAACAGATCTACTATTAGTGAGGCTCAGCTGCTTTTTGTCTCTATTCTATCTACCAGAAGTCAAGTGACAAGAATAATACAATTTAGTAACAAGTTTGATATCTTTCCTTTAAGGGAAATCAATCCATGGATTGGTGAGTACAGTGCCTCACAAGCAGTGGAGCACTATTCCTGAGGGATTTTGAACAAGAGCAAATTTTCTTGAGTGTTAGAAGAGGCAACTGGGAAACAGGGCATGATTGGCTAGGAGGTCAGGGTTTCCTTATGAGGCCAGCAGGTACTATATTCTAGGGTAAGGTAAGCTAGCTAAAGCTGAGTTGGAGGTTAGTGATTGGTTTATGTTAAGATTCCTTGACAGGGCTTCCCTGGTGGCACAGTGGTTAAGAATCCGCCTGCCAATGCAGGGGACACGGGTTCGAGCCCTGGTCCGGGAAGAACCCACATGCCGCGGAGCAACGAAGCCCGTGAGCCACAACTACTGAGCCTACCCTCTGGAGCCCGTGAGCCACAACTACTGAGCCTGAGAGTCATGACTACTGAAGCCTGCATGCCTGGAGCCCATGCTCTGCAACAAGAGAAGCCACCACAGTGAGAAGCCTGCGCACCACAACGAAGAGTAGCCCCCGCTCGCCGCAACTAGAGAAAAGCTTGTGCACAGCAACAAAGACCCAACACAGCCAAAAATAAATAAATAAATTTTAAAAATCTATATTAAAAAAGGGTCCACATCAAAAAAAATCTAAAAAAAAAAAAAAAGATTCGTTGACAGGTGTTTCCAGTATGTGCTGGCTGACTTAGGTTTAGATTTGTGACGTAGACAAGGTTACTAGGGTGGCCTCTATTTTGTGGATTCCAGTATATAAATTAACTTTATCACAGATAATGACAGTGTCTATAATTCCAGTCCCATGGGAGAATTTCAATGACCTACTCATTAACCATTATTCCTATTAGAACAGTGTCCTCATTGAAAGCCACCACAGAGTTAGTGACTGGCCTGATGTTGGTTGACATTGTTTCAGTTACTTACTAATTTTGGAGAAGCGTTGGCAGTACATGGGCAACTGTGAGAGAGGCTTTATATAGGTTTGTATTTGTCTGCAAATAATAGGGGAGAAACCCTTAGACAGCTATGGGGAAGCTGCTAGGTGCACCGTATCTCCTGAACCACACAATTACAAGTCCAAATTACACAGCCCCTACTAGTATTCAGCATTATTTCAAAATATATTAGTCTCAGAATTCACAAATTTCAGGTGTTATCTATTCTCTAAATGAATTTTGATCTCATACAAATGTATTTCTTGTCATTTTACAAGTTATTAGAGAAATAGTTGAATTATCCCAAAACAACTTCTATTCAACACAAGAGAAAAAATTCGGTAATATATATTACAATATATTTTAAAAGAGACTAGAAAGGTCTAATTTTGAAGACAAATAGCAAGAGAAGAAAGAAAAAAACAATGCACTTAAATTGACTAGACTCTAGTCTGATGGCTAGGACACAAGCCTTTTCTGCAGCTATTTATACAGACAAGGCCACTTTTCATCACTTTCTTCTTCTTTGTTATTTAACCTTTGTTTCATTAACAGCTATATGAGTTTTGGGTTGTTGGTTGGTTGATATATATATATATTTTTTTTTTTTTTTTTTTGGCCTGGTAGTGAGAAATAAGCCTTCATTACTAGTTAGCTTGAGTTCTTAAACACGTTCCATCAATATATATATTTGGGCTAATTAAGTTTAAAAGTAAAACTTGAGTTGTATGAGAAGATTATAACACACCACTTTAAGGATGCTTGGAGTAGAAGACCCTTTTAAAATTTGAATTGCGAGAGATACCATCTTGACTTGGAACCTCAAGTGTATTTCTCCAAAGATGCATTGTTGCAAGTTGTGGATGAAATGCATGGTATCACTATAAAATAACATGGTTACAAATATTTTAGCTACATGATGTGTTACAATCATATAATATTGAGTGTTATGAAAAGTAAATGTCTTTTTTTTATTTGTTAGGCTATACCAGAGAATATATCATTAGGTAAAATGTATCTTTAGATGAAAATTATTTTGTCTACTGATAACATGTTTTCTCCCTTACAAAAATCCCCAAGATCTCACCCCACAACACTCCTTGCTAACCTCAGCTAGAGCAGAGCTCATCTACCTGTCTACAAATGTCCTAAAACCTGTCAGCTTACACAAAGCTTTTATTGCAACTCTGAACACAAGAGTAGCCTGCATTCTCTACTAATTAACTCTACCCCAACTCTCTCAGCCTGAGACTGGTCACATTCTGCCTCAGATCTTTATCCAATGCTGGCATTAAAATGTTTTCTTCTTTAATGGTTTTTAAGGCCATCAACTGCAAACTTGTCTGAAAACTGAAGGCAGACCTTCACCCACAGTTAATCTTCTCCATCAGCCTACTACTTTATATTTTTACTGGATACCTCCCAATCAGATTTTTCTTGAAGATCTTTCCTCTCTACTCTGTGGAATTCTCATTTCATCATTATCTAACATCGTGACATCCTGAAAAGTTTTATCCCATATTATTGTAGCTTTTTGAGGACATAGTGAGGAACCAAGTAAAATAGACTTCAGAAATATCTCCCCAGTAAAAAAAAAGGGGAAGTATTTATCCATTGGCTGTCTTACCCTAATGCTCAAACTTTAACTCAAGGAGTTTTAATATCCTACTCAGGTTTACTCATGACACAGAATTCCAGAGCAGTTTTATCATCACCCGTACTGTAGAGACCCTGGGGAAGAAAGCAGGAGATACTCAGTGCAGAGGCCATAGGTATTGTCACTTTACTCAGGCATGCCACTGCTTGCTCCAGCAACAATTCCAGTTTAAAAATGAGCCAAGTGAATTGAGTCAGGGCTCAAGATGACTCAGATACACTATACGTAGAACTACTTTTTTAAAAAATAGTTTTTATAAAATAGCAGTTTTAAGTTCACAGCAAAATTGAAAGGAAGGTACAGAGATTTCTCATATACATCCTGCCTCCACACGTGCATAACCTCCCCCATTATCAACTTCCCCCACCAGAACAGTACATTTGCTACAACTGATGAACTTACGTTGACATCACTATACCCAGAGTCCATAGTTTGCTTACATTAGAGTTCACTCTTGGTGTTGTGTATTCTGTTTGGACATATGTGTAATAACATCTATTCATCATTGTAGTATCGTACACAGTAATTTCGCTCTCCTAAAAATTCTCAGTGCTCCACCTATTCATCCCTCCCTCCCCCTAATACCTGGTAACCACTGATCTTTATATCATTTCCATAGTTTTGCCTTTTCCAGCATGTCATATATTGGAATCACACAGTAGGTAGCCTTTTCAGATTGATTTCTTTCACTTAGTAATAAGTTAAGTTTCCTCCATGTCTCTTTTCTTGGCCTGATAGCTCATTTTTTAGTACTGAAACATATTCTATTGTCTGAATGTAGCACAGTTTATTTATCCATTCACCTACTGAAAGACATCTTAGTCTCTTCCAAGTTTTGGCAATCAAAATAAGCTGCTATAAACATCCAAGTGTAGGTTTTTCTGTCCACATAAGTTTTTAACTTCATTGAGTAAATAACAAGGACCATGATTGCTGAAACATATCTAAAGATATGTTTTGTTTGTAAGAAAAAGCCAAATTATTTTCCAAAGTGGCTCTACCAGTCTGTATTCTTACCAGCAAAAACTGAGAGTTCCTATTTCTTCACATTCTTGTCAACACTTGGTGTCATCAATGTTGCATATTTGACCATTTTCATAGATGTATAGTGTTATCTGTTGTTTTAATTTGCATTTCCCTGATGACATATGATTTTTGATATACTTATTTGCCATCTGTATATTTTCTTTGGTGAGGTATCTGTTAAGATCTTTGGCCAATTTTTAATTGTGCTGTTTGTTTGCTTATTGTTGCATTTTAAGAGTTCTTTGGATATTTTAGAGAACATTCCTTTATCACAAGGATCTTTTGCAAATATTTTCTCCCTATCTGTGGCTTATCCTTTCACTCTCTTGACAGTTTCTTACATAGAGCAGAAATTTTTAGGTTTATAATGAAGTTAGGCTTATCAATTCTTTTTTTCATGAATTATGCCTTTGGTGTTATATTTAATAAGTCATTACTTAGCACAAGAACATCTAGATTTTTTCCTATGTTATCTTCTAGGAGATTTATAGTTTTGTGTTTCACATTCAGTTTGTAATCCATGTTGAGTTAACTTTTGTGAAGAGTGTAAGGTCTCTACCGAGATTCACTTTTTTACATGTGGGTGTCCATTTGTTCAACAGCAGTTTTGTTTTGTTTTGTTTTGTTTTTTTACATCCCACTGTGTTGGTTTTTTTTTAACATCTTTATTGGAGTATAATTGCTTTACAATGGTGTGTTAAATACCACAGAAGTTTTTAAAGACTATCTTTGCTGCTTGCATCACCTTTCTCCTTTGTCAAAGATTAGTTGATTATATTTATGTGGGTCTGTTTCTGGACTTTTTGTTCTATTCCATCGATCTGTTTTTCTGCTCTTTTGCCAATACCACACTGACTTGATTACTGTAGAACCACTTCTTCATTTCAGATCTTTATTCTCACTTTGATGGGAGACCGATTTGGTATTATCTTTAAACATGTATATTTATTCCCATTTAACCTTTATTTTCTTTCTCATCCACTCTTAAAAAGAGAGGACTCTTGCATCTCCCTCAAAGCACAGAGCTGATCTCCCTGTGCTATGCAGCTGCTTCCCACTAGCTATCTATTTTACGTTTGGTAGTGTATATATGTCCATGCCACTCTCTCTCTTTGTCAGAGGGAAGAGATATGGGAACATAGGTATATGTGAAACTGATTCACTTTGTTATAAAGCAGAAACTAACACACCATTGTAAAGCAATTAGACTCCAATAAAGATGTTAAAAAAATAAAAAAGAGAGAACTGCACTCTCTATATGTAATATCTCTACCTCCTCCCCTCCCAGTTATTTTTCATTCATAGCCAAAGCTCTTCAATAGTATTAGGAGTTACCTCTATCCCTGCCTACCTAGTTGTGCCCCTTCTTCACTTTTGAAACATCAGACTTCTCTAAATCTGCTCATTCCTCCGATGATCCCTATTCTCTCTCTGTCTGTCTCTCTCTCTTTCTCTTTCTGTCTCTGCTTTTGCTGACAACCTAGTAATATTGGTGCTGATTAGGATTTCATTCAGAACTCTGTGCTCTTTCTACTCTACTGAATTCACAACAATACTGACCAACGAATTCATTAAGAAGTAAATTTGCTAAGGATTCCATCATGTTAAACTTTCAAATATATTAGCTTATATATCCCTGAAAATAAGCCAAGATGCTCTTTTTTTTTTTAAATTAAAACACAGTGAACAAATTTTCCTTTTTATATCTTATGATTTTGTGTGTTAGACATTTGTGCTGAGCCATTCTTTTGTTCTACCTGACATAACTAGGTAATACTCAGCTGGTGGCCGGTCTTATGTGGAGAGTCCCAAGGGCTTTATTCACATGACTGCTCTGTCATTGGGTAGAGGGAAGGCCAGACTCATCTTGACCCCCACCCGTCTTCATGTATTTACAGAGCCTCTCTGACTGGACAGCCGAACTTCCTACGTGGTGACTCAGCAGGGTAATCACTGTTTATACACAGTCACTCAGGGCTTCTAAGGAGCAAGTTGCTGCTGTCAGTTGTCTGGGATTGGAACTAACATGGCATCCATTCATTTCAGGTGCACTGTTTTGGTCAAAGGCAGCCCAGATACAAGGTGACGGAAAAATCCCCTCTGGTCAATGGGGGGGACTCTTAATGTATTTGCAGCCTACTTTTATTATCATTATCTTTAGTTGAAGGTATTGAGTCTTAGCTAAGTAAACGTCTTTCATAAATTCACAAAACTGACAAGTTGTGAACTGGGTTTGTCACTCATGTACATTTTTTCTCCCAAACCCATATCTCAGTTCAGACGTGTCTCTGGAATTTACACTCATGTTTCCAACTACTGACTGAATATAATTTGTGAATTATTCAGAATTTCTTCAACCTGAACATGATTGACAAGCAGAAAGTGAAAATAATCCAGTAAACAAGCATCCAGCTTAACTTTTCCCTACTGCACAGTTTTGTTGTATTTTACAATATTGCGTTGTCTTCTGGTGTAGACAATGCAGAAGATTCCTAAATTGTATATACCTCTGAAGTACTGACTTGTTTAATAATAATTTGTGTATAAAACTGTCTCTGCCATTAAACAATAAGCTCCTTGAGAATAGGTACTTCATTGAATTCCTCTTGGAGTCTACAGCTCTAAGCACAGTGTCTGGAACAATATATGTGGTCTTACTTGTGGAAAGAAGGAATGACTTAATATATGTGGAACTGGCTTACTTATTTCAAGTTAATCTGTCAAAATGAGAGATTATTTAATATAACAGTTGACCCTTGAACAACACAGGTTTGAACTGTGTGGCTCCACTTACGCATGGATTTTTTTCGATAAATATGTACTACCTGATCCGAGGTTGATTGAATCTGGGGATGTGGAACTGAGGATGCAGTAGGCCAATTGTAAAGTTAAACATGAATTAATGTGGGGGGCTCAGTGCCCCTAACCCCACATTGTTCAAGGGTCAACTCTATTTAATACACTCTTCAGTCTCTATGAACTTGCAAAATAGTGTACCACCACTTTACTAGAAATCCTTGATTATAAAACAGTATTAAATTTCAGATTCTATCACCTTCTGAACTTAATTATATTTTAACATTCTTAATATTACTTCTCAAGCAAGACCAACTTATTTTCAGGAGAAGAGCAATTTAGTCATACCTTGGAGATAATTAACTGCTTTAAACAGGAATGATAAATGATGATTTAAGAAAACAAAAACAACAGTGATATCTTTGTGTATACAGATTGAAAATAAAAAAGGTTTGCTCTCATATATGTATTTATAACTTCAAAAATCATCTCTTCTAATGGCAAAGTAATATCTATAAAAGGATTTTAGACTTAAGAGTACATCAAAAACTTACTGGCTTTTCAGATATGTTTCCCTTCAGGACAATATAATATTTGATACAAGTCTGTGTTTTCATATATTATCATTTAAGAAATTTATTGGAACTATAAATAATGTCAGATAATTTTAAAGTAATAAAGTTACTGGGTTCTCTGCCTTAGTTCTCAATGTATTGTTTTCTCATACAAGTGCCTTTGAAGTAACCACAAAGTGATTACTTTCATTTCAGATTCTTCTCATGTTACATAATTATGTCATTAGAGTAATTTACTTCATATATGAGCATGTTCAGTAACTCCGCCATATTGTCTGCCTTAATATTCTGAGAAGGGAAGGTCTGAAATGTTACATGAATTGTTGACTGATTGCACCTGATCTAAAATTGCCTGCTCATTATCATCCAAATCATTGTCAGCTTATCCAGTCAACCCCAGTGACGAAAATAAAGCACATGTCTCCATATTGTATATGTAGATGTACTTTGACAAATATAGCCTTTTTACACATAAGATATTAAGGGAGTATTTTTAATTTTAGTTTAGAAAATTAAGTTCAATGTTAATGTTCTCTAATTCATTCAATTTGGCTGTCTTTTTTCACTAGTCCATGATTTGCTTGTTTCTTTAAGGCACATAGGTATTTCTGCTTTTCCACCTATTTTAATTTTTAAAGTATTTTATAATAATTCAGTTGTATTCCCCAATATTATGACAGAGTAGCAGCGGAAGCACATATGATATCATGCACAATTGAATTAACGTAGGTAGTATAAAGAAGTCTCACAAACTTGTAAAAGTTGATCAAAAAATGATCTACATTAAATTTTATGACAATAACAAAATAACATAACAAATGAAATAAGTAATGTATGCCGTATTAATGATAAAACAACAAAGTATATCAAGAAAATTTGATTTGATTTGATGTTATGTTGACATGTGACATTGCACAGTAATACAATACCTTGTGGTTCCATGGTAATCGAGTTTTTCAGAGAGTTTTGTAATTTGTTGTTGGGCACATAGAACTTTTGTGGCCCCGAAAAATATATATGTTGGAGGAAGGAATCAATGAATAACTAAAGCAATCATTGTTTTCTCTAAGTTAATACATTCGGAAGCTAAAATGCCTTATTTGATAAAATGACACAATTCAGAAGAGTTTGGTTTCCAGAAGATTGTGTTATTAGTACTATTCCAGAAGAAAAGGTTTGAATCTGACTGACTTGCCCCATCTCTACACTCATTCGTCTCTGACTGTAGTGTAAAGAAAAAAATAAAATAAAATAGGCAAATGAGTAAGGTTTGATTTTTTCAGTGCTACAGGGCCAGGTTTGGAAGTACTTTGTGTTACCATGCTAATGTCAGAGATGTCCATGACAACTGTTTATTGTAACGTGCTACACAGTTCAAGCTGTTATTTGCAGATGTGTGTTTAAACAGAAAAAGATGGAATCATACTTTGGAATTTTGTTCCAAAAGAAGTGCATTAGTTATTTTGTGAGCAAATTCAGGTGAACTGAAGTTATTTATCATTGAAAATACATCACAGAAAACACTTTCAGTGAAAAGTCTGTGCTAGATCAAGGCCTCAGTGAAATGATTTAGGCTTACTGGTATTAACTACTTCTCAAGCATAGACAAATTAATGATCTATATAACTAGATTTTACCATTTACAGATATGAATCTGTTCAGAAGACAGTAAGTCAAAAACCTTTATACTCAAGACTTCTTTAGATTGAATCACTATAAATCTATACATTTTTATAGAGAAGAGTCCTCAGAGGACACTGCCAAGCAATTATTTTTGTGACCATGAAGTGGCAGAGAATGTGAACTATCTTAAAATGTTATGTATTTTACATAGATTGAAAAGAATATTGCTCTTCAATTCGAGAATGATGAAAGACATTGCACTCACTTAACTAGAAAATCATCAGGAGGATGATTAGGAGGATCTCTGAAGACTTTGAATTTTAATGAGACCATAATTATTCATCCATGTTTCTCCAAACAAAAGTTTTTGCTTATGGTATTCAAAGTTCATTAAAGAAACATGGTATTTTGAGGAAAATGCAATGATTTTAAACTAAAGGTTAAGTGTTAGAGTAAAAATAAGACATCAGCTGTGAAAATCTTATGTGACAGACAGTGGTAATAGTCTTTGCTGTATGATTAGGAAAATAGTATTTGTAACATATATGGAGTGATTGTCAAATAGAGGTTTAGAGAAAAAAATCTATCACAAAACCAACTTAGTAAATGTAAAAATCATTATCACACAAACTCAATCTTAACATACATGTTCCTTATGAATAATTATTTTGAAAAGTATTGCATAGACCCCAACCTCTGATATTAACCCTTTTATCACAGCCATGATAATAAACTTCAATTACTTTTTATAGAAATATTTATGGCAAAAATGCAGTCTATTTTAAAGTAATTTATTCATTTTCAATAAGGTTTCTTTTTACTATTATTTCTGAAAAAGGAGTGTAAAATTTTGAAGGAGCAGTGGAAATTAGCATATATACCTTCCTAGTATCAAAAAGAACCTAGGGCCTAAAGCAGAAACCCTTTTTCTAAATTTCTAAAGGAGAAATTTCACATACTTCACCATTTTCTCTTATTTTAATGGAAAAAAAAATATCTGAGAGGAACCTCTGACTTGAACACACATGTCTTTCCACAAAGTTTGAATTCTTAAGGTAGAATCTATCAGAAGATTGTTTTTATAGAAAAAAAATATATCAAGGCAGCTTTAAATGATAGAAAGAGATGTGGAAGTTCAATAAAAATGTCATTTAGCTCATATGTATACCACCTGATTAGAACCTGTATTTGCTGCCTTATCTATAAGTATTTTTAAAGTTTGTTATAAAGGCTGTATGTGGAGACAGTCCCTTTCCTCATGGAGCTCAGCAGTCACCAAATTTGGTCAATTCTGTATTTTCATACATTCACTCATTTAATCTTCATAATAAAACTAAGTAGGAAGGTACAAATATTATCCCCATTTTGGAAAAAATAAACCAAATATTAGATAAATAACTGGCCCAAGGTCACATAGCTATCAAGCTACCTGTTTGATGCCCAATTTAACTGTTATGATATACTGTCCTTTTGTCTACTGCTGGTATCTGTCCTGAATTCCTTCCTTCTTTTCCATTTCTATTGCGGCTTACCCCAAACTTCATTTAACCTTTCTAATTTATCATTTGGATTTCTGCCATGGATTTCCTCTCTGGTGCATTGTCTACTTCTCTACCAGAGTTATCGTTATAAGAAGGAAGTATAAAGGCTGCATGTAGAGTAGGAAAGGTGGCTGGGATTAATCAAGAGTGTCATTGGACTATACCTCAGATACCCCTCCGTCTTGAGTTCTGTAGACACCTGGGAAGGAGAATTTGGGAAGAACTGAGATCCTTTCTTATAAAGAAATTTGTAATCCTTAAAACAAACCAATTAATTAATATATACTTGCTTTTAATAAACCTCCTTTATTGAGATCTCACTATGATGTGAAAGAAAATGAATATTAATGTCATTTAACATACACAAAATGCTAAAAGATGGCAACTGTTCTGTTAAATTTCCAGTCACCATTCCCTTTCACACTAGGCTCTTTACCAGTTGTTTTACATAGAGCTTGTGAGACTTAGTTTGTTTTGCCATATATAACAATTATGCCACAAAGATATATATGCCACAGAGAGAGAGAAATAGATATTGTTTTCCTGTATCTAAACTCCATCGAAATGGAGTTCTGTTCCTTTCTTCTGTTAATACTTTTTGTCATTGACTTTTGCTTCCCAGATCTGGGTACATTCAACAAATATTACCCTGGTTATAGAAGATGGAAGAAACTGGATCTACCGCACTACCCACTAATGCATATATTAGTTCTCACTCCACACAGGGACTAACATGGCAAATTTCATTGACTTAACTTACTGGGGCTTATCATTCCTTAAGTTTAACTATAGCATAAATGTACTTCTCTTTTTTATTTCCTTTCCTTTTTTTGTGACCAATTGCCCATCAAAATTTTCTTTAAACATTATGTACAATTACGTAGGGATTAGCATTTTTGGCCACATACCTCATTTTACTCTGAAAAAATGACCTATTTGGAAAGTGTTCAGGGAAAGAAATGTGTAAGCATAATATTCCCCTTTAATTACCAATTAATCTATGGCAACGTGGCTAAGAAGCAAAGGTTTTTTGGCACATTATTTTGTAACCATCACCTGTGACATTATAGCAAGTAAATTATTTTTAAGGACAAGCAGAGTAATGCAGTTTATACAAAGATTATTAATGAAACAACCTATTAAAATTTTCCAAATAACGTTACTTTAGTTGTTTTCTGATGTGTTTTATTAAACTGAAAAAGTGGTGTTCACTGGGAATTTGGTAACAACCAACATCTACCTTTTTGCTATTATAGCTGTACAGGGTGACTGATAGAAAATACAGTAAATAGTTTTGTGTACTATGAAATTCTACTGTGTTTTGTTTTTCTGACATCATCTTAGTTTGCATATGGGAGTGTGTTTTGTATCTGAACCTCATGATCCTAGTTAGAAGAAAAGAAATGAGACTCACTGGGCTTATGGTATTAGTCTTATTTTGAGCAATCTCTTATGTGTGTTCATAGGCTGGTTTTCTGAATGTTTATTTGAGAATTTTCACAGCTCCCAGTTGTACCTGTGTGATTTGTGTATCCAAATAGCTATAAATTGCCTGAACTTGTGATTGTATCTCTAATGTAAATAATTATTTAGTACAAACAAATTTATTAAATCAGTATAGGAAATGCATCAACATTTTTCAAACATAGTAAATAGAGAGTGAAAAGAAAAAAAATCTGATTAACTCATTATAAAGAAATCCGAGTTCAGTTCTTAAAATTCTTAAAGTAGTCGGTCAATGGGGAGTACTTGAACTTCATGTGTTAACATTTATAATAAATTTAAATGAATGAAAATAACGCAGAAAAGATATTGGGGGAAAAGACATCCTATTCAACACAAACATAATGCCACTTACTTTGTGCAGATAATTACCCAGGAGCTAGTGAGCAAGCAAGGTCCCATCTCTTATGGAGTTTATAACACTGAATAAATCATTTCAAGTGTGATTGGTATTAAAGCAGTCTCCTCTTATTTACACATGCATTTTAGAAGATCTCAAGCAGAAAATAGTTGAAATGAATATGGTGGGAGGAAAACAGAAGAGGTGTCTTCTAGGCAGATGGGACAGCGTGTCCGTAGCCCTTGTCTGAGAGACGGCACAGTACACATGATGACTGGGCAAGAGGGAGAGTGAAGAATGATGAGACTGAAAGATGGACAGGAGCTGAATTGGAGTCTAACTCAAATTATACTGAGGAGTTTGGAAGGTATTCTATGGGCAATGGGAATCCATGGGAGAATTATATATAAACATATAATATTATTATTACTGATTTGGAAAGAAAGATTCTGACTATACCTGTGCATCTCACAGACAGACAAGGGTGAAACAAGTGAATCAGTTTAAAAGGAGGAGATGATAATGACTTTAGATTAGAATGTCGGTAGATTGATTTGATAGAAGTAGCCAGATTACATAGATATTTAGAGATATGACAAATAGGACTGGGATTTTAGATTTTAGGGATTAAAAGAGTGAGAAATTGTGTGGTATATTTTGTTCTACATAAATGTATAAAATACTGCTGAAAAGCCCAGTCAGTCATGGACAGGAAAATTCATTGAATTTGGAAACAGCAGTCTCTGGCAATCTTAGTGCATTCAAGTACACACACAAAACACACACACACACACATATACATAAGCACACAAAAAGCATAAACCAAAACAAAATAAATCTACTATACATGTGGAAAAATCATGTGTTTTCCTGTCCAGTATGTCTATCAGGTCAGATCAGGTTTTGGTGACATGAGAATCTCAGGGAGTATGGTTTGGAAAAACATAATTGAAACAAACTCTCTAGATTCAGTGGGGATAGGAGCATCCTAATATAGTATTCCCAACTGGGAGCATTTAACCACCTGAACCTGAATTGGCTTAATTATACTTAATATTCTTAATAGTAAAACAAGCTTAAAATAAGCAGTTATCTGTAAATGGTCTTCTCTGTTCTTTTCAAAGTTCTTATAATCATCATGTATGACTCTTTTGACAAAATTCATATATCTTAATTTTACCATAGAGATGTTAAATCAGAATATAACATAGTGAACCTGGGTGTGTATATATATATTCTCCCAGAAGTTTCTTTGATTAGGCAAATTTGGAAAATATTGGTATATTTCATCGAGATACCTTGCTTTGTGTCATTAGGCATCTAGATATTAAACTGATAGAAACAGTAAAATACTATTTCACTTATATAAAGGAAATCAGAGCAGAGGTTACTAAAATTATTCTGTACAGGGCCGAATGGTGAATATTTTAGACAATGTGGGCCATATTACCTCTGTTACAATTACTCCACTCTGCCACTGTAGTGTGAAAGCAAACAAAGACCATTTGCAACCAACTGAGTGCTTCCATCTAAACTTTATTTGAAACAGGTATCAAACTGAATTTGGCCCACCGGCTACAGTTTGTAAATATCTGATTTAGAGTGTAATGACCTTTTACCAGTTTTCCAAATATGAGTCAGTTCTAATCTTCAGTGTCCCTTAAAAATGCAGTATTGGAGAATAACTATACTATATCATTCTAAGTACATAATCTTATCATTTTTCCATTTCTTCCAGTCTCTAGCTTTTGGGTATTTACCTGTGTAGCTATGCTTTACAAAAAGCATAATCATTGGTGCTCTTGAAAAAAATCTTGAAATTTAACTCTAAAATAATGCCAATTTTAGGGACCCATGATGCTTACCTAGGATATCACAGAAAGAAGCATATAAGCACCTGGTGATAACCCATTTTTGACTAAAATGACCCTTCGTATTAGGCCCTGGGTTTATCATCCCAAACCATGAACCATGAAGTAAGATCTAACTATTTTTATTATATAAGATTCAGTAGAAATCATTGGAATTCCTCCCTCCTGACAATAGTAAATTATAAGCAATACCAGATCCTTGTGCGTGCGCGCATGCGCGCACCTTCATGTGGTGGTGTCAGTACTATCGCCAAAGATTAGAAAGATGCAGGGATGGTGATACCTCTGTGACTCAATTATAGTTTTCTTCTTGGTATCTTCTTCTAACTGGACCAAGTCAATTCAATGGTACTGGTATCAGATCTACAGCAATTAATCTTGAATGTCTCTTTTCCCCTACTCTGATGAAGAGAGAATATCAGAAGTTTGATTTCACATGACAGGGACAAAAACATATCGCCTCAGGTATATGGCAATTTTCTACATTTGTGCCATAATTTAGTCCACAAGGACGTCAACTTTCTGAATACAACAGAGAATATTATTTTCATTACGTTCACATCATGCTGAAAAGACCTGGAGAACAAAGGATTGTGGGTAACCATGAAGCAGTTCATTTGAAACATGGGCATTGAGTTGAGCTCTGAGTGGAAGGTGCTCTCTTGCTGTACATCTTTCTCTACCACTTATCCCCTGTGACTCAATTGAGTAACTGAAGAGTCTGTGGCATGTCTATGTCTCTTAGGGAGGCTAAGCAATTGCAAATAGGAGATTTTTGGAGCAAAGCCAAGATAACCTCAGATAATCACTGGAGAAAAAGTTACTTTTAATGCCATAGGGCTCCAGTTGAGACAGCATCTAGCTATGAGGCTTTCGGTGACTTTGGTATGCATGGTCTTCATAAGGAGGCTGATGCTATTTAATCTTTCTCATCACATTCTTCACTTCCTCCAGCATTCTGTTCTAAATTGGGTGTAATTCAGATGTAATAAGTATTGAGAATGTATTAAATTTCTATGAATGTGTCTCTTACACTCCTAGTGTTCCTTCTCTATGACTATGAGTTCTCTCCCAGTTCAAAACTGATTCTCTCTGCATAGCACAGGGAGATCAACTCAGTGCTTTGTGACCACCTAGAGGGGTGGGATAGGGAGGGTGGGAGGGAGGGAGATGCAAGAGGGAAGAGATATGGGGACATAGGTATATGTATAACTGATTCACTTTGTTATAAAGCAGAAACTAACACACCATTGTAAAGCAATTATACTCCAATAAAGATGTTAAAAAAATAAAAATAAAACTTTGCTTAAAAAAAAAAAAAAACTGATTCTCTCAAGGTTCACTGTATTGACTAGAAATGAAAGAAAACAAACAAAACCAGCCTGAATTACAGATGGTTCTGAGTAATATACTGGCATTAGCTGGAAGTGGATGATGCTGGAATGGTACTGAAAAAGAGAACTTCTACATTGGTCTATTTTTGTATACTTTTTCTGGAGCTGTTGCATATTTTTCCATCAAATTAACTTTCTTGCAACTCCCTCTCAAATAATATAGAAATGTATCTTTCTAAATTATATATAGTAGTTAGATGTAGTATATAGCCATGACATACTTTAATTAAACTTCCAACTAGGACATAAATATAAACCAAGAAAAATATGTTCAGACCTCAGGAGCAATAGTCTTGAAAGTTTCTTGCTTACGTTTGTTTGTTCATTTGTTTATTTTAATGAATTTGGGGAG
Organism: Eubalaena glacialis; assembly: GCF_028564815.1. Classification (NCBI taxonomy): domain Eukaryota; kingdom Metazoa; phylum Chordata; class Mammalia; order Artiodactyla; family Balaenidae; genus Eubalaena; species Eubalaena glacialis. The sequence goes on from NC_083721.1 coordinate 22,131,437, forward strand.
TGAAGGTGGAGGGGAAGAAAAAACTAAGTATTGGTAGTGTTTCTAAATTTTCCCCAGACAGTAAAATATATAGGTATTTATGTGTTCTTTTACTTTTCATTACCTGTTGTTAGGAGTTCTTGCTCTTGTTGACAATGTAGGTGAATTAGGAAGAACGGAAGTAAGCTACCTGTAAATTATTCAATGTAACTTAGAAGTCTTTGAACTAAAATACAAGTTATTTTGGCAGCAAAGATGCCTTATTTGAGATGTTGTTCTCATCTCTGCTCTGGTCATTTTCTAAGTGCTTCTGAGTTGCTGATGCCTAACATCTTCACATTTTTTCCAAGAAAAGAGGCATAAATATTTTTTGAAGAAATTGGCTGTGGAACAGTCACTGCATTTTATACACTGACAGAGTTACAGACTAAATGATATCCTAGATCCCTGACAGGAAATAATTGCTAAGAAAATCATGTGGCATAATACTCTTTATGTTCCTTTTTCTAGTATTATTAGTTCTTTATTTATGTTCCAATTCATCCTAATATCATTTGAGGTGCCTCATAAGAAATAGAACAGTTTTTATAAAACTGCAAATTTTCTGATAGTTAAAAACACAAATAATCAAGAGCAAAAAAAGGAGGGAGAGAAATAACTATATATCATAAAAGAAAGAGAAAAGTGACAGTTTAATAAAACAAATTAATTATTGTCCATTATAATTAAAAGAAAACACATTGCTCTATATATCTCATAATAAAAATGAATTTTAACTTGAACAGTATAAAAATTGTAGAGCCTGCCTTTTTTTCTTACCCTAATTTGTGGTCTTTCATATTTGCAAGGAGACAAGCTAAAGCATTAACTGTGGGTAGGGCCAGAATGCTTCTCAGAGAATTCCTCTAAAACTGTTCTCCAAATTCAATAGTCTTATAGATATACTAGTGAGATTTGTTATATGAGTTTAATTCTGTTTTCAGCTTTAGCATTGTATTAGATTGTGTTCAGAAACAGTACTTGATACAAGAATTGTCATGCATGAAGTTTAATTGGGAGATGAATTCAGGAATGATACAGGGGTATGATAGGAGAAGGAGGAAGTGAGACAGAAAAAGGAAAAAGACCAATAAAGAAGGCATTGATGAGCAAGTTATTGCTGTGGCTAACTGGACGTTTATCCAAGTGAAAACCTCTGGGAGATAGCACAGACCTGTCTTACCCAGATTCCAGAAGGCAGAAGTATTTATCCACCAACTCAAATGCATCCTTGGTTGAGTGCCATACTGAGGGGTGTTAATTACTGGCAGTGCTCATCTATTCCACCTCTGTTCCTAATAATTGTACAGAAATGTATTTGAGTCTGATTCTATGATTTTTAATTTTTTTTTCAGTACTTCAAAAATTATCAATTTTATTTGCAAATGTAAAGTTTTTTGTCCATTTGGAATCCAATTTCTAAGAAATTCCATTTGATCCATGATACCTTGGGTCGAAATTCTATTTCTTCGAATTTTATATTGCAAAATGGAGCTGGAATGTATTAGCCATAAAATTATTTTTAAAAACCTATCATGTCAAGGCATGATCAAATAAATATAGAAGAAGAGTGAGTTAGAAAAGTGAAGAAAATGTTATGAATTAATCCATAATAATTATAGTATCAATAGAACATTTATTTTATAAAAAATTATTTTATAACTAAGACATGTCATATCACAATGTTTTTTTAATTTTTAAAAATTTATATTGATTTAAAGTAAAATTAAAGTTAAATGTACATTGAAGTTAAATGTACATAAAGAAAATTGTACATGTAATAAATTGTATAGCTGGATGCATTATCACAAAGTAAACACATCATGTAATGAACACTCAGACCAAGAGATACAACATTAACATTACCAGAACCCCAGAAGCTCTCATGTCTGATTCTATTCACTACTATACCATGATCTGAAGCATAGGTCCTTCTATGACCATTTCTAAGAACATAGGTCATTATTGCTCTTTTTGAAATTCATATAAATATACAAGTGTATATATTCTTTTGTAGCTTCTTTCTCTCAGCCATAATATTTTTAAGATTCATGTTCTTGTATACCTGTATGTATATCTTTCAGTTATTGCTGTTTAGTATTTCATGGTATAAATATATGAGTGTTTATTTGACCATTCAATTTGAAGGATAAGAAGGATACTTGTACAGATTTTTGTTCATACACTTATGAATAGTGCTGCTTCAGCTCACATGATACATTTGTTTTGGTGAATATATTCTCATCTGTGTTGAGAATATACCTAGAAGTGAAATTGCTGAGTCATAGGTTATGCCAATATTAGATACTGCCAAATAATTTTCTAAAGTAGTTGTAGCAATTTATGCACCAACCAGCAACAGATGTGAATCCTGGTTGCTCTCTAATTTAGCTAACACTAAGTATTGTCAGTCTTTTTCATTTTAAACTTTTTGATAAGCATTCCAGGGAATTGCATTCATAAGAATTTATGAAGTAAAGCAACTTTTTAAATATGCCTTTTGGTCTTTGAGATATCCATTTTTGCAAAGTGTTCATGAAGTCTTTTGCCTATTATTTTAAATTAAGTCATATGTTTCTATTTCTGTGTAATATTCCTTTATGTATATTACATACACAGACTTTTTCAGATGTATATTTCAAAAATATATTCTTTCACTGTGTTCTTAGCTTTTTACTTCCTTAATGGTATCTTTTCATGAACATAATTTCTTAAATTTAATGCAGTATGATTTATCATTTTTTTTCCCTATGGCAAACACTTTGCCCCTGCTAAATAAGAAATCTTCACCTACTATAATATCATAAATATATTATTTTTAAATTTTCAAGTAAAAGGCTTAATATTTTAAACCATACGTTGATAACTACTAATTTTCCTAAACTGATTTTTTATTATACTAGTATGTAATAGTAAGAATCATTTTTGGTAAGAATCATTTTTGGTCCATATGTAATTAATTAAGCATTATTATTGAAGACTGTCCTTTCTCTATTGCATGGGAAAGCTGGCCATAGTTGTTGTAAATCAGGTGACCGTACATATGTGGATCTATTTCTGAACTCATTTTTATGTTCTACTGGTTGACTTGCATATCTCTGATGATACCCAATAATAATCCTTTGAGGCCATCCCCAATTCATCTATCATCTCCATATATACCTCTTTTACCTAATACAAATTATTAACTTTATAATCTAACGGTATGACCACAATAAGCTCAAAAAAGTAATGGTTATGTAGATATGACTCAGCAAGATCAAGAACCAGATCAGTCGAAACACCAGAAATTTTTATTAAAATTTAAGTTGAATATATTTACAGCAGCAAGTTTAAGAATATTAATGAGCTGAGACAATATCAATAAACACTATATTAAATATATAAACTTAGACATCATAAATTTAAAAGTCCCAAGAATGATAAGGAAATAGACAAAAATGCACTCACTAGACATAATAGTGAATATAAATTTGGGAGAATAACTTATTTTTAGAGATAATTGAATGCCAAGAAAACTATATATATTATTTTTTTAAATATGAAATCTTTTCACACAAATATAGAACCAGAATCATATTCTTGGATATGATAATGAATTCAGAACATTGAGTATATATGTACACACATGTATAGACACAGCATATTACAAATAAATATAATGAAAAATATTATAATAAAATAATACATTAATAATAAAGCAAAGTTAAGAGCTATTTTTAAAAATCACCTGCATTTTCTTTTCACCTTGGAGTAAACCTAGGACTTTAGCAGAATATTTTCCAAACATCAGGAATATATATACACCATATAAAAACTCACAGGGTAGTATACAGGAGAGGGTTAACTCAGCAGGGCTGGATTTCTCTAAAACTGTACTTTCCCAAAAAAGGCCTATTTCCAGGACTGGCCTTTGGTCAGCTCTTAGGAATAAAGCTCTTGAAATAATCAGTCTGATAAGTGTTTCTGTACTCCTGAGGCCTTGGGCCACACCTTACCAGTATGACCAGGTGGTTTATGCTAACAACGTAATTAATGGTGACTACCTGCTTTTGCTCTGGTGGTCTGGAAGTCTGAATATCTGAGGTCCGTCATGCAGACACTAAATGCTTACATGACTCACCCAATAAAAATCCTGGACAAAGCTCAGGTATGTCCATGGTTGACAACACTTTGCACATGTTGTTACATATCCTTCTTGGAAGAAATAACCGTATCCTATGAGAATCCACAGAGAGGGGGTACCAGCATCTTGCACCTAATTTCCCCCAGACTTCCTTCATGCACCTCACCTTTTCTCTTTGCTGATTTTAACTATTATCTTTTTCCTGTAATAAGCTGTAACCATGAGTATTACACTCCTGAATCCTGTGAGTCTTTAAAGCAAATCATTGCACCTGATGGTTGTCTTGGGGATACCCTATATAGAGAGTGACAAAGCATTTGTCACAAAAGTTACCTGATCCAAATGCCCATAATAATAAAAATAGTAAAAATCAGAATGTTGACATATATCACTACTGTAGGATATTCAAAGGAAAACAATGAAAAGTTGATTCTTTGCAATACATTCAAACCTCCCATTTCTGAGAATTGAGTCCTTAAGTCAATATATATTTCTGATTTAATCCTCTGCCAGTTATACATGCCTTCATTTATGCTTACAAGATATCTATATTCATATATAGATATACTTGTCTATATTCTTGTCTATATTCATATATATACTTGTCTATATTCATCTTGCCTTCCATAACTATTTCTGTTTTTTTGTATATATGGTCATATAAAAATTGGAAATTCCAGTTAGTACAAGAAAGACAATAAAAAGAAATAAAAGTTAAAGGGATCAGAAAACAATAAATAAAACTATCATTATTTCCAGATGACATAACTGTGTATATAAAAAATCAAAGAAACTACAGATATACTATTAGAATTAATAAGGGAATTGAGAACGATGATGGCATACAAACTGATTTAAAAAAATTATTTCCATATATTAACAAAAACACTTAGAAAATGAAATTCCCAAAGTAATACAACTTGTAATAGCATTAACCTTTAAATTCATCTTTATTAAGTACAAGTGTAAATACAATTAAGAACTTCATACAACAAATTTCAATACATTACTGAGAATAATTAAATAAGTTCTCAAAAAATATGGAATATACTTTGGTCATGGATTGACTGATTCCATATTATAAAAAATGTACTTTCTACCCAGTTGTTTGTCTATATCCAGTACAGTCTCAATCAATACCTCAGCAGGTTCTGATTGTAAAATTTAACAGAGATTATACATCTCATATAGAAATGAAAAAGATTAATAATAGAAAGGAAACCTTAAATAAGAAGGGAAACAAAGTTGGAGAATATAGAGTACCAAATATCATTCCTTGTTAAAAATCTAGAAAAATTACAGCAGTGTTATCACACTAACCCTGTCTAGCACAGTCTAATGCACTATCTGACAGGGATAGATGAAGAGAAAAAAATACATAAGAGAATGAAATAGAGGTACAAACAGAAATCCACAAAATATGTGTTCAACCAGTTTATGACAGAGGTGATACTGCAGGGAAGGTTGAAAATTACAACTCTTTAATACATATAATATTGGTTCAAGTGGATATCTATATGGAAAAAATTAATCATAACCCCACTGTACACCATATAGAAAAATCAATTCTGGATAAATTACAGATCTTAACCTGAAAGTAAAACAATAAAACTATTGTCAAAAATTTCCAACAAGAAGGTAAAAAAGAAAATTTAAAACTTAGACAAGATATTCTTAATACATATAAAACAAAGAGCTTATATCAAGATTATATATATATATTAAAAATCAATAAGAAAGAGGCATGCAATCCAATAGACAAATGGCAAAAGCTTTTAATGATCACCTCACGAAAGTGTGTAATCAAATAGTCAATAAAAATATCCAAAGAAGTTCAACTATATTATACATCAGAGTTTATGCAAATTAAGGCCACAATAAGGTACCACTACACGTGTAATGGAAAGACTATGCTGAGGGAAATAAACCAGGGACAGAAGGATAAATACTACATGATTCCACTTCTGTGAGGAACCTAAAATAGCGAAACTCATATAAGAAGCAAATATTGACAGAATAGTGGATACCAGAGGTCAGGGGGGGGCAGAAATGGGGAGTTGTTCAATTGGTATAGTTTCAGTTATGTAAGATGAACTAGTTCCAGAGCTATACTGTACAGCACAGTGCCTGTAGTCAGCAGTACTGGATTATACCCCTAAATGTTTGTTGAGAGTAGATCTCTTTTTTTTTTCATAATACATAGTTACAAAATTTTTTTCTTGTGATGAGAACTTTTAAATCTAGTCTCTTAGCAACTTTCAAATATGCAATATGTACAGTATTTTTAACTATTTTGTCATGTGGTATATTATATCGCCATGACTTATGTTATAGCTGAAAGTTTGTAAATTTTGACCCCCTTCACCCATTTCACCCCCCAGCCCCACTCCCTCCCCACCAACCCCTTGCCTCTGGCAATCACCAATTTGTTTGAGCTTAGTTTGTTTGCTTGTTTGTTGTTTAGATTTCACATATAAGTGAGATTATGTGGTGTTTGTCTTTCTCTGTCTGACTTATTTCACTTAGCATAATGCCGTCAAGGTCTATACATGTTGACACAAATGACGATTTCTTTATTTTTATGACAAAAGTATATAAAAATATATGAATATATGCCACATTACTTCATCCATTCATCTGTGGATGGACACTTATGTTGTTTCCATATCTTGGCTATTGTACATAATGCTGCAGTGAACATGGGAGTGCACATAACTTTTCAAATTAGTGTTATTATTTCTTGGATAAATACCCAAAAGTGGAATTTCTGGATCATATGGTACTTCTATTTCTAATTTCCGAGGAAGCTCCACACTGTTTTATATAGTGGCTGCATCAGTTTGCATTCCCACCAACAGTGCACAAGTGTTCCTTTTTTCCACATCCTTGCCAAAATTATTTCTTTTCTTTTTGATAATAGGTATTCCAACAGGTGTGAGGTGATATCTTATTGTGGTTTTGATTTGCATTTCCCTGATAATTAGCAATGTTGAGCATCTTTTCATGTATCTGTTGGCCATATGTATGTCTTCTTTGGAAAAAAAATGTCTGTTCAGATTCTCTACCCATTTTTTAATTGGATTGTTTGTATTTTGCTATCGAATTATGAGTTCTTTTTATATTTTAGATATTAACCCCTTATCAGATATATGATTTGCAAATATGTTCTCCCATTCAGTAAGCTGCCTTTTCATTTTATTGATGGGTAGATCTCATGTTAAGTGTTCTTACAAAACAAACAAACAAACCCAAAAATAGAGACACAAGGATTGATTGCTGTGATGGTTAAATGGGTATTTACATATGTCCAAACTCATCAAATTGTATACACTTCTTTGCTGCTTTTGGAACTCATTGTATGTAAATTGACGTCTTCATGACACATCCTCTCCAAATAATTCATCATGAATTCTCCTACAATGAGAATAGTCTCCTATACCATTTTCACCTTGAGGAAATTTTTATTAATTACACATATCAAATATTCAGTCCATATTTATGTTTCCAAATTGTCTCAATGCTGCCTATATTGTCTTTGTTTTTAATTTAGCATCCATCAAGGTTCATGTATTGCAATTGGTATATATTTGTCATTGATTTCTTTTAAATCAGGATAAACCCCTTTCCCCACCCCCATCACTTAGTTGCTTTGGTTTTTCTTCTATGTGACATAGACTCTTTCCACATGCCCAGGGTCAGTTTCATTGTAGATCAGTCTACATTATGGATTTTTCTGATCAGTCAAATTATGGATTTTTCTAAATCATACAGGATAAACATTTTTGAGGGGTGAGTGGGTGGGGAGTGGGGTGTAAAAATGTCACTTAAGTGACTGATATTTTCTGTTTATATTTGTATCATATTAGAAGACACTTAATATGAGATTGTCTCACTACAGGCATACCTTGGAGACATTGCAGGGTTGGTTCCAGACCACTGCAATAACGTGAATCACGTGGTCTTTTTGGTTTCCTAGTGCATATAGAAGTTATGTTTACACTATACTGTAGACTATTAAGTGTACAATAACACTGTGTCTAAAAGATGTGTATACCTTAATTTTAAAACATTGCTAAAAATGCTAACCATCGTCTGAGACTTCAGCGAGTTATAGTAGTAAATCAATCACCACTGATCACAGATCACCATAATGAATATCACAATAATGAAAAAGTTTGAAGTATTTTGAAAATTACTGAAATGTGACACAGAGACAAGACATGAGCAAAAGCTGGTGGGAAAATGATACCGATAGACTTGCAGGGTTGCCACAAACCTTTGATTTGTAAAAAATGCAATTATCTGCAAAGCACAGTAAAGTGAAGTGCAGTAAAGCAGGGTGTTCCTGTACCTGTGATGACAAGTTCATCACTTGATTAAGGTGGTCCCTGTCAGATCTGTCCATTGTAAAGGAATATCTATACTTTTTCATACTAATTAGACTGCAGAGTGATGCTTGGAAATTAATCCCAATGATGTTTCTATTTTGTATATAACTTCCTAACCCTCTTTAAGATGAAATTGTAACAGACAAATGGTCTTTTTATTTGGTGCCTACAACTGCTGAAGTGAAATCACCTGCTGTCCATTCCACTCATTCTCCCTTTGCTTAATATAAGGTACATAGACAACTTCAATCTCAACCTATCTACACTGAATTTGTTTTCTTCCCTCCTTCCACACAAATATGCTCCTCTTTCTCTACTTCTTTTTTTAAATTTTATTTTGTCATCATTTATAAAAGCAGAAATCTTAAAAACAGTCCTTCAAAGAAAATGTAAACTTTGTATCTGGGTTGCACGTTCCTGCTAATTCTGGCCCCTGCTTCTTTCTTCTCATTAAGTTCTTTTCTCTTAACATTTGCTCACTCACCTATGCTACCCTTCTCTCTTGACAGTACCTGAAGCATAGCAAACCCTTTTTTTTTTTTTTAACCTGAATGCTTTCTTGATGTCTAGGATCCATGTTGCCTGGCTATTTCATGATTGTCTCTTTTCCCAAGTTCAAGTCTTTCTGTTTTAAATTTACATTTTTCTTATGTGTGACTATGGTTTCCAAAAAGAAGTAATTCCTTAAGAACAGAGACTGTGACAGTTAAATTCAGTTTTTCACTGCAGTGTCCCCATATTTTAGCACATTGGATAGCCCTTAAAATGTAGTCATCATGTATTTGGTGAATGAATAAAAAAAATGAATGAATGTGTCTTTGACTTCTTGTTTTCTTATACTAATGCACTGGTAACTGGTTAAATGCTAGAGTTTGCTAATGAACAAGACTTTTGTATTCCAGGGTTTTGTAGCACAATATTGATTCTTGATAAAATAGTTATTGTATAAAGGATTCTTTATCAAAAATCCTCATCATCTCTCACCTGCAGGATTATATGATTCAAATTGAATAATCATGGATTACTGAATGGAGCCCATGACTAAATGGTAAAAATGTAATTTAAATATTTAGTTAAATTAATAATTTTAGTTAAATGACTTGATATTCATTTGATTTTAAAAAGGATAATCATTCCACATATGGTACTTACATGTATGGCTTAGAAATTTCGAATTGAAGACATCCTATAATAAAATAATTATTCATTATTATAGAAAACAAAATGAACACTTTCACACACATATGCACACACTCACACACAAGCAGTAACAAGGGCAAAAGAGGAAAGGTGGAAAAGATCCACAATTAGAGAACTCAATATAGATGTCAATCGATTCCTTGAAAGCATTTCCCAATTTGTTTCTTTTTTCCCCAAATATTTTGTCCTTAATGGTCTTTAAAATATTTTCCTTTGAAGGATTAATTGTATCTTTAATATTAAATTTTATTATTATTATAATATAGCTATTTTCAATTTCCACCAATATGTAATAAAATATCTAAATTTATTTCTTTACTCAATAGATAGTCTAGATGTAGCATTTGTAAATTTAATGGTCTCTAAAAGCTAGTAACTACAATCTCTACAGCAGTATTCACTTTCCTCTTCACTGGCTTCTTAAGTTATTAAGATATTGAGATATTATTTTATTATTTTGTACTGCCATATCTTCCCTCTTCACCATTCATATTCTTACAACAAAAGTACTCAAACTTCTAAGGTGAAAGCAAGAAAATATAAAATGGTTAATAATATGTTTAATAATCAACTAATTTTTGATAAATATTTAGTAAAGTTGTTTAACTGAAAGATGTTCAGCCACCAGCTTCCCTTGAGCTACAGTTTCTAAGAGTACATGCAGGTGAAATATTACCCCTGAGTAACCCCATTAACCACTAGATGGTAGTATATCCTTTCTTATTTTATAACAATAATTAGGATTTCAATTTATTCTTTTAAATTTTGAGTTGGAAAGAATAAAATACTTTACTTGCAAAACAAGTTGAGTACTGTTATATATTTGTATTATCACATTTTTTTTATTTTGAGTTTTTCTATAAGATTCTTCAAATTTTCTATTTTATGTTTCCTGGTTATGAGAGAAACTATTGATAACACAACAATTTTATTGTTCAGGATTTTATTGTTCAGGTAATATAGCTATATAGAGATATATGTAGATATATAGACATATAATGTGTTTCCTAATTTATAAACAGAAATTTAGGCATTTTAAACATTATATATTAAAATATCTACTTTGTTTCAGTCTATATTTTAGATATTTAAGTTTTATAGAAAAAAATATCTCTTCATCCAAAAATATGAATAGAATTGTTTTATTGGAAAGACTATTGTTAATAAGAAGGTATTCAATACTTCAGTATTCTGTTTCAAAGGTGATGTCATTTAGTATTTAATTACTTTTCCCTGGCTCTTTTCCCCAGATACTTTGCTGTAACTCTGCTAAAAAGGGCAAGATTAATTGCATGTTGCTTTTGATGTTTTCAATATTTATGGACATGAAACCAATGGAAACTAATACATATTTCAGCATATATAGACATCTGCTTGAAAATGTTATTTCTTACAATTGCTAGATGTATCTTTCAAATAAGATGACTTTATTATGAGGTGTTACAAAGAAATAAGGTATTGGAAACTTTCAAATGGTATTGCTGCTGGTTGAAGTCAAATAACATTGCTGGTAGGCTATTTTAAAACACATTGTAATAAAGATAATCATTGACATGGAGTCAAATTTCTAGAAATGTATTCCAATGTATAATTATGAAAGTGTGCAATAATTTAACTCTAAAGATGTTCATTACAACATTATCCATAGCAGTGAATAATTTGATGCTGCCTGGATATACAACAGTTTGGAATTTTAAAAGTCATCAATGATTTCCATTAATGGAATTTCCATGAAATGGAAAATAACCATTAAGCATGCTTCTATGCTAATTCACATAACAATTTATAGAATATTAATTCACATGGAATAAAGCAATGATATATTCTTGAGTCAAAACCCCAAATATTATTAGATTATAGGCACATTACATAAGAACACATCATAATCACTGTTATTCTATATATATTTCTATATATATATATATATTTTAAACATCTTTATTGGAGTATAATTGCTTTACAATGGTGTGTTAGTTTCTGCTTTATAACAAAGTGAATCAGCTTTACGTATACATATATCCCCATATCGCCTCCCTCTTGTGTCTCCCTCCCACCCTCCCTATCCCGCTCCTCTAGGTGGTCACAAAACACCGAGATGATCTCCCTGTGCTATGCGGCTGCTTCCCACTAGCTATCTATTTTACATTTGGTAGTATATATAAGTCCATGCCACTCTCTCAAATTGTTCCAGCTTACGCTTCCCCCTCCCCGTGTCCTCAAGTCCATTCTCTATGTCTGCGTATTTATTCCTGTCCTGCCCCTAGGTTCTTCGGAACCATCTTTTCTTTTTATTTTTTTTTTAAGATTCCATATACATGTGTTAGCATACGGTATTTGTTTTTGTCTTTCTGACTTACTTCACTCTGTATGACAGACTCTAGGTCCATCCAACTCACTATAAATAACTCAATTTTGTTTCTTTTTATGGCTGAGTAATATTCCATTTGTATATATGTGCCACATCTTTATTCATTCATCTGTCAATGGACACTTAGGTTGCTTCCATGTCCTGGCTATTGTAAATAGAGCTGCAATGAACATTGTGGTACATGACTCTTTTTGAATTATGGTTTTCTCAGGGTATATGCGCAGGATTTCCCAGTCATATGGTAGTTCTATTTTTAGTTTTTTAAGGAACCTCCATACTGTTTTCCATAGTGGCTGTATCAATTTACATTCCCACCAACAGTGCAAGAGGGTTCCCTTTTCTCCACACCCTCTCCAGCACTTATTGTTTGTAGATTTTTTGATGATGGCCATTCTGAATGGTGTGAGGTGATAGCTCATTGTACTTTTGATTTGCATTTCTCTAATGATTAGTGATGTTGAGCATCCTATCATGTATTTGTTGGCAATCTGTATATCTTCTTTGGAGGAATATCTATTTAGGTTTTCTGCCCATTTTTGGATTGAGTTGTTTGTTTTTTGATATTGAGCTGCATGAGCTGCTTGTAACTTTTGGAGATTAATCCTTTGTCAGTTGCTTCATTTGCAAATATTTTCTCCCATTCTGAGGGTTGTCTTTACATCTTATTTATGGTTTCCTTTGCTGTGCAAAAGCTTTTAAGTTTCATTAGGTCCCATTTGGTTATTTTTGTTTTTATTTCCATTTCTCTAGGAGGTGGGTCAAAAGGGATCTTGCTGTTATTTATGTCATAGAGTGTTCTGCCTATGTTTTCCTCTAAGAGTTTGATAGTGTCTGGCCTTACATTTAGCTGTTTAATCCATTTTGAGTTTATTTTTGTGTATGGTGTTAGGGAGTGTTCTAATTTCATTCTTTTACATGTAGCTGTCCAGTCTTCCCAACACCACTTATTGAAGAGGCTGTCTTTTCTCCATTGTATATTCTTGCCTCCTTTATCAAAGATAAGGTGACCATATGTGTGTGGGTTTATCTCTGGGCTTTCTATCCTGTTCCATTGATCTATATTTCTGTTTTTCTGCCAGTACCATACTGTCTTGGTTACTGTAGCTTTGTAGTAGAGTCTGAAGTCTGGGAGCCTGATTCCTCCAGCTCCATTTTTCTTTCTCAAGATTGCTTTGGCTATTCGGGGTCTTTTGTGTTTCCATACAAATTGTGAAATTTTTTGTTCTAGTTTGTGAAAAATGCCATTGGTAGTTTGATAGGGATTGCATTGAATCTGGATTTCTTTGGGTAGTATAGTCATTTTCACAATGTTGATTCTTCCAATCCAAGAACATGGTCTATCTCTCCATCTGTTCATATCATCTTTAATTTCTTTCATCAGTGTCTTATAGTTTTTTGCATACAGGTCTTTTTTCTCCTTAGGTAGGTTTATTCCTAGGTATTTTATTCTTTTTGTTGTGGTGGTAAATGGGAGTGTTTCCTTAATTTCTCCTTCAGATTTTTCATCATTAGTGTATAGGAATGCAAGAGATTTCTGTGCATTAATTTTGTATCCTGCTACTTTACCAAAATAATTGATTAGCTCTAGTAGTTTTCTGGTAGCATCTTTAGGATTCTCTATGTGTAGTATCATGTCAGCTGCAAACAATGACAGCTTTACTTCTTCTTTTCTGATTTGGATTCCTTTTATTTCTTTTTCTTCTCTGATTCCTGCGGCTAAAACTTCCAACACTATGTTGAATAATAGTGGTGAGAGTGGATAATGGTGTCTTGTTCCTGATCTTAGAGGAAATGGTTTCAGTTTTTCACCATTGAGAATGATGTTGGCTGTGGGTTTGTCATATATGGCCTTTATTATGTTGAGATATGTTCCCTCTATGCCTACTTTCTGGAGGGTTTTTATCATAAACCGGTGTTGAAATTTGTCGAAAGCTTTTTCTGCATCTATTGAGATGATCATATGGTTTTTCACCTTCAGTTTGTTAATATGGTTTATCACATTGATTTATTTGTATATATTGAAGAATCCTTGCATTCCTGGGATAAACACCACTTGATCATGGCATATGCTCCTTTTAATGTGCTGTTGGATTCTGTTTGCTAGTATTTTGTTGAGGATTTTTGTACCTATGTTCATCAGTGATATTGACCCGTAGTTTTCTTTCTTTGTGACATCTTTGTCTGGTTTTGGTATCAGGGTGATGGTGGCCTCGTAGAATGAGTTTGGGAGTGTTCCTCCCTCTGCTATATTTTGGAAGAGTTTGAGAAGGATAGGTGTTAGCTCTTCTCTAAATGTTTGATAGAATTCGCCTGTGAAACCATCTGGTCCTGGTCTTTTGTTTGTTGGAAGGTTTTTAATCACAGTCTCAATTTCAGTGCTTGTGATTGTCTGTTTATATTTTCTGTTTCTTCCTGGTTCAGTCTCAGAAGGTTGTGCTTTTCTAAGATTTGTCCATTTCTCCCAGTTTGTCCATTTTATTCGCATGTAATTGTTTGTAGTAATCTCTCATGATCCTTTGTACTTCTGCAGCGTCAGTTGTTACTTCTCCTTTTTCATTCCTAATTCTATTGATTTGAGTGTTCTCCCTTTTTTCTTGATGAGTCTAGCTAATGGTTTATCAATTTTCTTTATCTTCTCAAAGAACCAGCATTTAGTTTCATTGATCTTTGCTATTGTTTCCTTCCTTTCTTTTTCATTTATTTCTGATCTGATCTTTATGATTTCTTTCCTTCTGCTAGCTGGGTTTTTTTTGTTTTCTTTATATATATATTTTTATTTATACTCTATAACCCATTTTAGTTATATTTTTATCTTAAAAAATAAAAACATTGTACAGAAGCAAAATAATGCATATTTCTGCAGAGTTGGAATGGATCTACACTTATGATTCTATGTTTACTAACTTATTTACATTAAACATGTAAACTTGTAAAAAGGTTAATAATATATCAAAATTGTACTTTGATAAAAATGTCTACAAATAGATATTATTCATTATGAAAATAGGTGAAGTGAAAAATATAAATTTCAAGAGTTTATTGCCATTTATTTACTGTAGAACAAATTTAACTATATAAATAATAAATGTCCATTGAATACTAGTTGTAGAAAGGTTTATAAAGTCTTTTCACGTCAATTTAATCATATAAATGTGTGAAGCCTGACATATGTGATAATTGTGGTATCCTTTCAGGCCTCTCAAGACCTCCTGAGATTGTGAGTAGGAATTAGCTACCCTGGAAATTATATACAGAGGATTTTGTCTCCATATTAATTAACATAATAAAGTATTGAACATAAGCCTTATTTGAATGAATATAGTAATAATGAAATTTCTCCTTTAGTAGATCAAGTGTATATGCATATTAATTAAATACTACATATGAAGTAATGTATTTCTTCAGATCATTATCAGTGCCAATATGCATTTTAAATTATCCAATAAATATTAGATTTTTAATAAATATATCATAGAATAAATCAGAACTCCAAAATGTATCCAACTCATCTTAATCCATTAAATCCATTGCATATAGAAGCAATTGTTTAGATATGTATATTTTTGTGTTTCAATTGGTTTCCATTTAATCATATCATTAAGGAGTTCTTCTTGCACTCCTTTTCATTATAAAGCATGGAACAAAATTCTAATAATTATCCATTTATTCTATTTGATGTACAAGGTTCTCTGATTTTACAGTTTTCTATAGCTCTCCTAGAAGTCATGGGAAGAAGGCCATAGCTCAAGCTGGTACACAAAATTTGAATTTTTGTGTCTGCAAGAGTAGATGAAAGCAGAAAGAAACAGAGAAAATAATAGTTCCTATTCATACTTACATCAGAAAAGTTTTATTTATGAAATCTGATTTTGTACTAGCTAACATACATTATATATGTATATTCACTTATTTCCTTAGTAACACAAATTATACTTAATGAGATTAAACCCTCCTTCCCTCCATCTCTCTTCTTTCTTTTTCCTTCCTTTGTTCCTTCCTTCCTTCTTTCATTCCTTCCCTCCCTTTTCCCTTCCTTGTTTCCTTCGTTCTTTCCTGTAAGAAGACTTAACGTGAGATCTACGCTCTTAATTTTTAAGTACATAGTGAAGCCTTATTAACCAGAGGCTATAATATTATACAGCAGATCTCTAGAAATTATTTGCTATAGACTAATGTTTGTATCCACCCAAAATTCATAAATTGAAGTCTTAATCCCCTCCATGTGATGGTATTTGGAGGTAGGGCTTTTTGCAGCTAATTAGGTCATGAGGGTGGAGCCGTCATGTACTGGATAAGTGCCCTTACCATAACAGAAGTGAGAGAGATTATCTCTCTCCACCATGTGAGGACATAGCAAAAAGGCAGCATTCTGCAAGCCAGGATGAGACCTCTCATCAGACACTGATCGGCCAACACCATGATCTTTGACTTACCAGGCTTCAGAACTCTGAGAAAAAAATTTCTGTTGTTTAAGCCACCTAGTCTATAGTATTTTGTTACAGCAGCCAGAGCCAACCAAGATGCTATTTTCTTGTATAACTGAAACTTTATACCTATTGAACAGCAAGTCCATGTTTCCCTCTCCTCCAGCCCCTGACAATCACCATTCTATTTTGTTTTTTCATTTATCTCATCAGTGCTTTATTAAATGTTTATATTTTAGTCAAAATATCTTGCTAATTTTACCTCTATGTAGTTCATTTTTGGTTGCAATCATAAATAATATATACTTTTACATTTTTAAATGTTCAATTCTTTTCTATTGAAATATAGAAATATAAGTGATATGAATTATTGACCTTGTATTTTGCAAAATACTAAATTTATTACTTCTGGTAGTGTTTCTGTAGCTTTATTGGATTTTTTAAAATGTAGATAATCCTGCTGTCTGCAAATGAAGGCAGTTTTGTTTCTTTCTTTTCAATCTCTTTCTCTTTTACCTCTTTTTCTTGTTTCATGGTACTGGCTGGGGCATCCAGTACAATGCTGAACAGAACGGACATTCTGGTCATCTTCCCAGTGGTAGGGGAAAGTGATCTGTCACTCATGATTAATGATAATTTGTGCTCATATAAGTCTGCTGGCAATGTATGTTCTCCATTTTATCTGTTTGAAAAGTTTTTACTGCTTATATTTTTGAAAGATATTTGTCTGGGTACAGAGTTAGATGTTGACAGTGGTTTTCTCTGGCATTATAAAAGGATCTCATTGCATTCTCTTTTTGCCCACATCATTTCAGATAAGAAGCATGCTTTCATTCTTATATTTATTTCTCTGTACCTAATGTGTTTTTCACCTCTGACTGTTTTAAGATTTTCTTTTTAGTATTGGCTTTCAGTAACTTGATTTTGTATGCTTTGGTGTGGTGTTCTATATGTTTATCTTGGTCTGGGTTTGTTGAGATTCTTGGCTCTCTGAATTTAGACTTTTCATCAAATTTGAAAAATGTTCAGTGATTTTTACTTCACTATTTTGTGTACCCCCTTCTCTTACTTATATTCAAGTAATGTATATAATTGATTGCTTGATACTGTCCCACTTGTTAAAGTGGGTGTGGTTAATTTTTCAGCCTTTTTTCCTCTCTTTCTCTTGTGCTTCATTTTATATATTTTATGTTTTCTATAAATATATAATAAAATATATAAAAATTCTATATATTTTATGTTTTCTTCAATAGTTCCTGAAGTGCTCTTAAATTTCAGGTGTACTATTTACTTCCAGAATTTATATTTGGAGCTTTTTTATATCCTTCTTTTCTCTTTTCATTACATTTATGTATTATTTTACATATTGAGTAAATATGTATGAGTATATGTAGCATATATATATATATATTCAATAGCTGTTTTAACATACTTGTTTGCTTTCTTTACCATTTCTCTTTATGTTCCTATTGACTTTTTTTCTCCTGATTATGTGTCATAGTTTTCTGCTTGTTTATTTGTTTTGGGTATCAGATGTTGTGAATTGTACAGTGTTAAGTGTTGGGCTTTGTCATATTCTTTTAAAGAATATTGAAATTTATTCTCATAAATTAGAATAAATCAGTTTGAAGATCAGTTTGAACCTTTAAATGTTTATTTGTAAGCTCTCTTAGAATAGGTGTAGGACAGCTTTTGCTCTCAAATTACTTAACCACACTTCCTAGACATGGCTGTTTGGGAATCTCTGATAAATGCTCTATGTATTTAAAAGGGCTCTTTCCTTACTGACTATCTTTTTTGTTACCTCTTGGAATTTTTTGACTTGAAGCTCCCTAGTAATTTTTCTTCTGCTGGAAGATGTTCTTTCCAGACCTCACAGTGCATACTCAGATAGGTAGTCAACTAAAAACTCCAAGAGGATTCATTCATATTTCCAGAATTCCTTCCTGGGAATTGCTTCAACCAAGTCGCTCTACTCCATAAATTATAGTTCCATTAGCTTTTTCAACTCTGATATCTGTTTCATCAATTGAGTGAAATTGCTGGGCCCTGTTCTGCTGTCTCCCTTCCTGAACTGGAGTCCATATATTACATACAACCACAAGGCCTGGGTGATGGTAGGAGTCACCTGATTTGTTCTCTTTCTCTTTCTGCTGCCTTTTGTTCCAGATCAAAAACATGTTTTCTATATTTTGTCTATTTTTCTACTTGTTTATTTTGTGTGGGAAACATTAGGACAGTGTTACTCTCTCACGCATAAAAGCAGTGCCAGGAAGCAATGTTCCATGACTAGTTTTACGTTTCTTCATGGTCTGAACTTTCTAAGCAAAAATCTCTGACAACCAAGAGATGAGTGAGTAACTTGGAAGTTAGAGATTATGTCCTTCTCTCTAGTGGTTTACAGTTTTATCTCCCCTGGAGCCACAGGTTTACATTCCAAACGGTAATGAATTTAGAGATTTTCACCTCTTATCCACTGAAAGGATTTTTATCTTAGGAAGATAAGGTCTCTTTCCTCCTGAGGGGAAGAGGGAAGTTGTGCAAGCCTACCCTAGGTAAGCTTTGAGATTCGTGATTACAGAGTTTCTCTACCATGAGGCAAACCCACATTTTGCATGTACCAGTGACGTTTGACTCATAGTGTGTTCTCCAAGAAGGAAACTGGAGCATGTGGAACTGTCACTAAGATCTGATGCAAGTAAACAATTGACCTGCTTTTGATCCAGAAACGTCATGTTTACTGTCAGGATAAAATAAATAAATAAAATATTTAACACGTCAAGCAAATGTCACAATAATGTTTTATTAAATGATGCCCTCATCTTCAAACTATAGTTTTGATAAAGGTAATATAGTTAAGAGAGCATCGTTAAGGAAATACAGTTGGCCATATTTAAAGGAGAAATTGCACGGTTGAAGATCAGATACAATGCCAAAGATTTCATAATATATTTCAAGGTGGTCATTGCTACAATTTATAATCCATCTATCTTTATGTTATAGCAATTACTAATTTATTTTCTTTTTTTTTTAATAGATCTTTATTGGAGTGTAATTGCTTCTTACTTTAAGATTCATGTGATTTTTCAAAAACCTTTACAGTCCAATATTAATTATTAAATAAATTCTGTGATCATGGATTATATATGAACAGTACGCAGTCATTAGCAAATGAAATAGATTTTTTAAATTTATATTTTCGAATAAACTTTATAATTTCTTGAATTACTATCTCTTTGTGACATATGTGAAAGAATGTTTAAATTTTTTTAAAAATGATGCATTATTTTTGAAATAGGCTTTGCTGCCCCAGGAAGGATACTTTCCACTCTAGCTTTATTCAGGTATAATTGGTATAAAATCAACTGCACATAATTAATATACACAATTTGGTGATTTTGGAAATATGTATCCACATGTTATCATCACCACAATCTAGGTAATAAACATATTTGTCACCTCCAAAAGTTCCCCTTTGTCCTTTTGTGTTTGGTTTTCTTTTCTCCATCCCACTCCCAACAAAGATATTTTGAATATAACAAGTAGCTCTGACTTGCACATATAGTAACAATATAAGAAATATTTCCCAAAATAAGTGCTCTAGAGGTGACATTGGATCTTAGCATGGCTGTGATTGATGAAGTTGCTAAAAGCTGTTTCTTATGAGGTTTTTGCCCAATGTTGATTTTTTTAATACAGACTCTCTTGTATGTGTAAGGGCCCTGGTTAATTAGAAGTCTTTTCTTATATAAATGAGAGTTTCATTCTGTAATATTTTAACACTCACAAATATTTTAAAGAAGAATTTATGATATGATATCCCCCAGTATAAAATGTTTTTTGTAAACCCACAAAGAAGTATAAGTACTGTTTAAACCCCGATTGTTTGGAAGGTAAGATAATTTGTATATTTCTACCTTATTAAGATGTTTACCTTCTGGTAGTTAGTTTAAAACTCAGATAATCTATTACATCCTTGCCAAATAAAAATCACAGCTCCACCCCCTCCTGTATCACTGTCAAATGCTAAATTATGGAGGGACAAAAAACCTTTAAATATGACCATCCTGCCTCTCACAGAAGTTTTGCATATCAAAAAAAATTATAATTCATTTATTCATTGAACGAGAAAAATCCTAATATTTTCTAAGTATCTAACACTACAACATGCCACAATTTTTTATTTGTGCTTGAATTATCCACACTGATGTTACTCTGAGATTGGTGCCCTTGCTATAGTGATGAATTACCAGAATGGTCGTGACCAGGCATCCTGATCTCCATGGGTAAAACAGTCACAATGCGTCCTCAAGAACATCACTGATTTTCAGGAATGAATGTCACCTGCAGCCTCACCAGTTCTCTTTCCTGAGCAACCTAACCTTTCGATATCTAATAGTCTGCTTTCTATCACTGACAGTTTTCTTATAGCCTTCATTCATTTAAAGCTTCCTCAAGCTCTTTAAGTGTCTGTTTTTCAAAGGCATCTGATCACCCCCTTTAAGACTTCAATCTTTTTCTGTCACATCTTGTCTCATTGCTAGAAGCGTTGAGGTTGTCAGTGATTCATAGTCAAATATATAAGGAAACAAGATGAGTATTGTATGGCAAAAGTCATTTGATGATACTTGTTCTTGTTGTATAAATTCATTCGATGTTATATCTTACTAAAATCTAAAGGAAAAACCTGAAGTATCATATAATTTAACAATGGAGTAAGAATTATATTGATACTTAAATATTCATTTAACCACCCTTAGCTCATTTTATATGAGTTCACCAAATAAGTAATTTTTTAAATCCTTGGGCTTTCTATCATAAAGTGGGATTATTTATAATAAAATTCTACTGAAGAACAGATTATTCTATGGCCATAATTTATCTATTTTTCATGACAGCTGTGAAAATTTAAATAAAATAGTTCATTATTTCTCTCTCTCTCCCTCTTTCTTTCTCAAAATAACTTCTAATAACTCAGCAGTAGATCAGGTTGCTCTAGTTGTTCAATCAGCACAGAAACAACCTGATTTACTGTTTCATGAGCCATTTATTTCAGTTCATTCTTTTAAATCCCTCCATACCCCCAAATTTCCAATGCAAAATAAAAATGACAAAGGAATTGTTTTGACTATTTAGATAAAGATCTTATTATATCTGTTTGCTGTAATTTCCAAGGGTATGATGTAGTAGCCTATATTTTATGACTAATCTTGTTGCTCATAAAATGTATGCATACAATATATTTTTCTTGCAACTGATCACAAAATATTAGATAAAATATCTGCTCTAATCAAATATGTATTCCAGGAGAGTAGCAAAAGGAAAAGTGTGTATACCGCTTTTTTTTGCAAAAGTTTGAAGAGAAGCATAACCATCGTAAATGAAGTGGTGAAAGGTGCCCTGCAGAAATTAAAAAAGAGCAAATATAGAGTATGAGACATATGCATATGTGGATTAAACATTCCCAGGCTCTTTTCTTTACCACTTTGCAATAGAGACTATTGCAAAGATTTTCAAGGTGGTCCATGCTCCCATATGTTCACCAGAAGTTATTCTAGTTCCATAACGATATCAGGGTACATATATAGCCCAAATATAAAGATAATTTTATAAGTAGAGGGACAAAGAAGAATCTCATATGTCATTCTACCTTACTGAAAGATTAGAGATACTGATGATCTAAGAATATTTAGACTATTTTGATTTGTCTTGCTACTGTAAAACTCACTCCAGTCTTTTGTTAGAACAGCATGTGCAGGGAGTAACATATATGTGAAGGAAGCATTGATAGCATTTAGAAAAATGTTTAATAATATGTTGAGCATATTATCTTATAGCTAGATAATTTTTTATATATAGATTTCTGGCACAAAAACATTTCGTGCATACAAAGTTAAATTAAGGCACTTCCACATATTAGGATAGAGAAAGGCTTAAGAGATAATTGTTTATTCATAACAAAGGGGAAATAACAGATAAGTTCCTTTCTAAGAAAGAGGGGACCCAAGGTTGTGTTCAGCTCTAAGGTCATGATGAAGGAACAAACTGCCATTAAAGAGAATAAGAAGAAAACAGTTGGATTGTTAATGAATTTTAATCTTTAACTTTGGATTGGTGTGGAAGAGAATACAGTTGTTGCTCCATATCCATGGGTGATTAGTTTCAGAATCCCCTGTGGGTATCAAAACCTGTGGATGCTCAAGTCCCTTATATAAAATGACATAATATTTGCATGTAACCTATGTACATCCTCCCATATACTTTAAGTCATCTTACCTATAATATCTAATATAATATAATTGTTATATAAATAGTTGCTGGCATGCAGGTAATTCAAGTTTTGCTTTTTGGAACTTTCTGAAAAAAAATTTTTTGTCGGGGGGAACACTTTTGGTTTGTGGTTGGTTTTATCCTAGGATGTGGAACCTGCTGATACAGAGGGCCAACTGTAATTCCAATGTCCCCCAGTCATGGCGCCATTCCTATCCCATGGGGCCTTTACTAGGTACATATAAACAGCATATTGAAGGCTCTAGGCAGGTGAAGAAGATGAGAGAAATTCCCTGAGATATAAGTAGCCTTCAGCAATGACAAGGCTGTTGCAGAGAAAAAGAGCTCAGAAATATCACCATTTGGTGCATGGTTTTTTGTTAGTATACTATGATACCCCACTGAAGACTGGGCATAAGGCAGTAGGATAAAGAGATAATTTGGACTTGGGAAAATGGAAGGTGAAGAAGGAAAGAAGAGTGAACACCACAGTGAAAACAAAATCTCATAGGTTTTCTGTAAACCGAATATCTCCTACAGATTAAAAAGCTGGTATTTGGATTGTAAAACATACAGACATCGACAAAGTCAATTGGTAAGTTTAGATGCCAAGCCTTACTAAAAAGAAAGCCTTAACCTGACTTGAAAATATTTGAAGCCAGTGGTAAATTGAACTTAAATAAAGCTGCAGTGTAGTCCATCTCTAGCTCAAAAATAGATAAACAACACAGCTTTCTATCCCTGTAGTACACACAGACTAAAAACAGAAGTAACTGTGTAGGCTTTTCATAAAAAAGCAGGAAAATGTGGGCGAAATTCAAGAGGTAAAGCCATTAACAGACACTGACCTACAGTTAAAGATTTCCTCAAGATAATTGTGACAATTCAGACAGTGTAGCATAAGTAAAATTAGAGCCCCATAAGGAGTGAAGATAGAGAACATAGCAGAAGAGTTATCTGAGGGAATAATTCCTAAAAATTATCAAAGTTAGTGAAAGACAATAATACATATCCAAGAAGCTCAGCAAAACACAAAGCTTTGGGTAAATAATAATGATAAACACAAACACCTAGAAAAAATAGAATAATAAAAAGTGGAAAAGACTTTGTAATATACTACTTACTATCCTAACTCAAAGAAGACATAAAAGGAGAAAAAGAGGAAAAAAGAATAGATATAATAAATAGAAAACCAACAAAAAGATGGTTGACTTAAATTGTACCATGCCAATAATTATATAAATGTAAAGAAATTAAAATTTTTGCTTAATTTTTAATTAAATATCAATGTTATATATAAATATACATTGTTTACAAAAACACAATTTAAATAAAGTTTGAAACAGAGAAAGGGTGAAAATAAAAAATAAAAGTTGAATGAGATAAAAGGAAAACAGCTTACGAAAGGTATATTAATATATTAAAATATTAAGCTATATTAAGATCAGACAAAGTAAACCTCAAGAGTAGGAGTATTACCAGAGTTATTTTTGTGTGTTTACATTTAATAAAAATAGAAAACTGGATAATCTTCCACTTAAACATGGACGCAGAAGTCTTAAGAAATACTGATAGAATTAAAGGGAGAAATATAGATAAATCCAATCATATTTGGATATGTTAACATGAGACTATCAGTAATTGATAGGGCAAGAAGAAATCAGTACAAAATTTAGAATATCTAAATAACACTACAACTCAGCCTGTCCTAAATGTTTCACATTTACATGGGATATTCACCAATATTGGCAAGGTAGTCCATACTACGAATAATAAAATTGCTCAGTAAATTTCACAGGATTGAAATCATGTGTAGTTTGTTCTCCTACTCTAATAGAATTAACATATCAATTACACTAAGTTATCTGAAAATTCTCAATACTTAGAAATTAAGCAACACACTGCTAATACATTTTCATGGAAGTAAAGAAGAAAACTCAAAGAAAATTGGAAAATATTACAATGTAGTTAAAGATAACAAGACAATATATCAAAATTTAAAGATGCTGCCAAAGCAATGTTTATGTGGATATTTAGATCTTTAAATAACTATAATACAAAAGAACAAATATTTATCAATAATCTTTCACATTAAGAAACAAAAAAAGTAATCACAGAGTGAGAAAATAGGAAATAGTAAAACTAAAAGTAGAAAATAGGAGAGAAAGCAAATAGAAAAAAATTAACAAAAATTAAAAATTCTCTCTTTAGAATACAGATATTAAAAAAAACAGAAAATTCTAAATAGCAATATCAGTATGTGAAAAGGCACAGAAATAATAATAAAATCATATTAGAAGCTATTTAATTGCAATAATTTTAACATAATAGTATCAAAAAAGCTTTGTAATATACTACTTAAACTAGAAGAAGAAAAATTAGAAAATTTGAATAGTTCTCTATTACAAAATGAATTTGTAATTCAAAACAACCTTCTTTCAAAGAAATATTCAGACCCAGCTTGCTTCACTGCTAAATTCTGTCAAACATAATAGGAAAAAATAATAGAATAATACACAATCTCAGGAAACCAATAATGAGGATAATTCCCAACTCATTTTATGAAGCCAGAAAAACTCCAATAGTAAAACCTTATAAAGACATTACCAAACAAACAAAAACTGAACACTACTGTACTTGAACATAAGTGTAAAAATCTTCAAATAAATATTGGGACATTCATTCAAAAATGTATAACAAATTATAATACTTCATGACTAAGTGAAGCTTATTTAAGGAATGCAACCTTGGTTTAAAATTAGAAAATCAAACAATAGTATTCACCACTTTAAAAGCACAAAGAGGAACACTCATATATTATCTCAGTAGAGGCAGAAGATAAAAATAATTAGGTATTCATGATTTTTTAAAAGAAGTCTCAGAAAACTAGGAATATAAATCATACTAATAGTTTTCCAGGGCTGCTATAACAAAATTACCACAAACTAAGATACTTAGAACAACAGAAATTTATTGCCTCCCAGTTCTGTTGGCCAGAAATCTGGTATCAAAATATCAGCTGAGCCATGTTCCCTCTGAAGGTGCCGGAGAAGATCTGTTCCAGATCTCTCATTTAGCTTCTGGTACTTCTTTGGCTTATGGTAGCGTAACTCCAGGCTTCATAATGTGTTTTCCCTATCTATCTCCAAATTCCCCTTTTTGTAAAGACATGAGTTATATTGGATTAGGGGCCACCCTATTCCAGTATCACCACATCTTAACAACTAATTATATCTTCAATGATCTTATCCCAAGTAAGGTCACATTCTGAGGTACTGGGATTTAGGACTTAAACATATATATTTGGGGGGATATAAATCAATCCATGACAGAAGTGAATTTCATCATTTTGGTAAAAAGTACTAATAAAATTGCCATTTATATTATAGTTAATATTTGAAATATTAAACACCCTGTTCTTATGAATGGAAAAAAAGCAAAATTATCCATCATCACCATTTCTATTCAATATTGTACCGTAAATCCGAACCAGTAAAGTAAGTCAAGAAAAAAATGTCATAACACTGGAAAATAAGAAGTTAATATCTTCATTCATTCACAGATAAAATTATTTATTTATAAGTTGCTAAGGAATCCTCAGAAACAAGTAGAATTACAAGGATAATATAGCAAGGTCACAAAGTAAGACAGCCCTCTGGCTGTTTATTATTCCTCAGATGAGCAAACTGAGAGTTAGAAAGATGATGATTAGTACTAATATAACACATTCTCTAAAGGGACACAAAATAAACTAGACTTAATACACAAGGTAGAACATAGCATAATGTCAGATCCCCAAAGATGTGGTTCAAATACAGATTCTCTAATTCACACTAAGGAGATGGGGTCCCTACTGAAGTATGTGTTGCTTTACATGCAAGAGATTAGTGTTATTATTTATTAATCATTTTGCAAAATGCCATAGATAATTCAGTACCTTGATCATGAGGTATAATACACTTATCTACAAAGGGGGAAAAAAACAGGGAAATGAGAATGCGGTGGTTGGATCAATATTTCATTATTATTTTCAACCACATTGAAGAGGTTCAGTCAACTACATTAGAACTGTGGTTTGCTGACATCTTCCTGGAGTGATCTTCTTTATTATTATTCACGTTCTATTGTAGCATAAAGGAGTAACTCAGGGTGAATTGTCAGACAAAAATTAAGTACAGGGACCATTACTCTGGCTTGTTTTTCCCCACAGAACTTGGGAAATGGTGAAAAAATCCTAATGGCATCAGAGTAATTGTTTACATGGTGAGGGAGATTATTGGACAATATTAATTATAAGAAATTATAACAGGAGGAAATTTATTATAAGAAAATTTCCATAATCTTTATATAAGCTGACATCTTATAAAATCACAAAATTTTATTTTGGTTAATAAAAATGCACAATATTGTTTTAGCTAAACTATTTCATATCTGTTTTTAATGTTTTATGTGCTTCTCTGATTCTTCCCCATTACAGAAATATTCACAATGTCTCAGACAATTTTAAGGTATTAAATAAGCCTACACTTACGTCATTAAGTGAATTTCTTACAAAACTTCAACACACCACGTGATCTCTACCATTTCCAAGCTACCATCAGTTCCTGCAACTGCAATGCTCTTCTCTAAATCTCCATATTGTTTCATGGACTGATCTCTGCATCAAATGCTCTCTTTTCCTATCATTTTCCTCAAAAAATCCTGCTCATCCTACAAAACAGCTTAAATGGAAATTTTACTCTTTGAAACTTTGAGGCTATTACTAACCTTGTTATTACCTTCTCTAACCTCTGCTTGAAGTGTCAGTATATTTAACACTACCTAACTGTAATGCAAATTAGACAAGTAATTTCCTGGTAGCTAGACGTTTTTTTGTCTATGAGGATTATAATTTTGAGTGGGGAGTAAAACTAGCATACGTGAACAGATTTTTAGGTAAATATTTTAATAGGTAGCATATGGTGTGGCATTTTACACAGCATATATACAACAATTGGTATCTGGGTGATTATTTGAATGATAATAATAGAAGCAAAAAGATATATTTGTTTCTCAATACCTCAATCACAAAACTAAAAAAAACTTGCAAGCTCAAATCCTTTTATCCTTCTTTCCTGTGCTTATTAAAGTATCTCTCATATACCCATGAAATTAGTGTGCTTGGCCTCTTCTCTGCCACTTTCACTTTCCATAATGTCACTAGACCTTGTATTCAAATTCCAGCCATTGTTACGATTTTACCATCATTTTCCTGTGGTTGTCTCCTGTAACCGATATTAACCATATAGCTGCTTCTCAATGTTTTGAGCCACCTTGCTGAAGGAGAAAACTATCAGTCACCCCAATTTGTGTTACTTCATGCCTCTATTCATGCTTTTGGGCTGCTCTAACAAACTACCACAGACTGAGTAGCTATAAACAGCAAACTTATTTCTCACAGTTCTAGAGGCTAGAAGTCTGAGATGAGGGTGCAGGCATGGTCTGGTGAGGGTTCCCTTCTGGGTCACAGACTTCTTATGTCCTCATGTGGTGGATGGAGCTAGGGATCTTTCTGGAGTCTCTTTTATAAGGGAATAATCCTATAACACTCTCATGACATAAGCATCTCCCAAATGTTCTATCTACTAATATCATCATTTTGGGGGGGGTTAAGATTTCAACATATGAATTTTGGGGAGACATAAACATTGAGACCATAGCAATGCCAAAGGCTGGAACTAATTGGTTTATTCCAAGCACTGTCGTTTATTCCGAAATATTTTTATTAAAGTATAGTGGTTAAAGGTGTAGGCTTTGTAGTCAGACTACAGAAATCCTTGGCTCTGGCACTTGATTCTGAATCACAACTACTAACACTTCTAAAGAGTCATAATGATATGCCATTCATTGGGCAGTGAAGGCCATTCAGTTTGTGCAAAATAATGTAAAATTTTTATCTTAGTGCTGGTAAAGAGCAAGCATTCAATAAAGTGTGGGTAATGGTATTGCATCATTATTTATATTAAATAATAATATACATTTTTTGTGCATTTATGGAGTAGTCTCTAGAAATTAAATGATAATTGAATGCTTAGATACAAAGAAAAACTGGAGACCTAAAACTACCACAAATAAGAAGGACCAAGTGTCTGTTGAGCTCCGCTTTGTAAAAAGCATCAAGAGAGCTCCAACAGATATTCAACTCTTACACTAGACATGGTTAAATATAATTTAATCTCATATACCTTTGTTTATGGAGAATCTCTAATAATTCCAAAAGGTCAACAAGCATGGTAAAGACTGTGTCAAAAGACAAAGGAGTAGGAAAATACTATTTCAGTTTCTTGGAGAGATCTTCAAAAATAGTATGAATGAGTGTTCATGTGTGAATATTTGTGTGTGCATAATACCTTAGATTACCTTTTTAAAACAATACACATTATGCTTGTTATTGTTGTTGTTTTTAACCCTAAAAGTCTGGCACCAAATCATTGAAGTTACTTGATACTAGGAAACACAAGCTGCAGATGGAAAATGGGAGACTGAGGAGGGATGCTAGAATGGAGATGTGGAGAAGAGATGAGTGCTTTTGTCATGAGACAATGAGAGACCTCATCATGAGAGATCTTTCCTATATCTCACCTGTACATAATAAAGATAATTTTTTGAACTGTAGTACCCCCTTTCTCCATTTCTCTCTCAGAGATTATTTGAAGAAAGAATGTGACTGAAACTCCCAAGTACTTACTATAGGAGGAAAAAAAAATATATATATATATGTGTATGTTATATATATGATGTATATTATTTAGAAAATATACTTAAAAACAAAATCTTCGCCCTCAACCCAGTAAATCTCTCCACAAAGGTAGAAGAGAAAGAAAGCGATACAATTATTGAGTAAGCATTAAACCAGAATGTGATGTTCGTCCTAGGTAAACTGCTAACAGATTGCAAAGTCAGAGAGAAATCTCACCCTCTTACATAGCCAAGCAGATACAACCTGTCCAGTACATGGTCTCAATATAATAACTAGTCCTCAAGTAGGAGGACTTGACAGCATGATTAGTCACATGCAGCTTATCCAAAATTCACTAGGTACTTCGATTTTTTTCTGTGTTAGATTTTATTTATTCAAAGGGAAAAGAAACCTCATGTCTTTATAATATGAAGTAGTTTTGCAAATTGGAGTGAAGTGCCTACCTAAGTTAGACCCCTATCCTCCCACAGAAACTGGGAGATTACTTAAAGAAATTACAGAAACAAAAAAATAAAGATGTTAATTCAATATTTTGTGTTTCTAATTTAGTTTGATTTGAAAACATTTCTTCAGAAACCATGGTTGAAAGTTCAAGCATTAACCATTTTTAAAACCTTACACCATTTAAATTCCTACACTTTCATATCATTTGAAGAAATTATTCAATTAAGACAGGGTAGAAAGCAGATGAAAAGGCAGCAAATATGTGTAATAGATTGATTGCCTTAATGGCCACAAACTTACAAAATAGGAAAACAGTAATTGAGAGATTCTTTGTAACTAAAAATCCTGAATGGAAAAGGGCACCAGAAAAAAAGGTGCCAGGGCACAAATTAATTTCTTGCTGAATTTCTGATTACTATGCTTTTCTCTTAAACAACAGTTTTACTATATTTTATTACAGAAGTAAGTGTCTTTTTAATATCTCACAACTTTGGCATACCTCTGCTTATTTCAAAATAAAATCTACCATTTCTTACCCTGGGAAAATAATTTACACCACTTACATAGTACTAATGCTAATAATCTCTGATATATAGATTCCTTATGCCTGAATTTCTACCCTGGTTTGAAAAGCTTCCCTTTAGAATGGTGAGCACCTTTTCTGAACCATGGAGCCTCTCTTTTGTGCTTCTTTTCTAATTTATTTCTTTTTTTTTCCCCACCCAGTCTCAATCCTCTGCCTGTTATAGTCTTCTGACACATTTTCTTTTTTAAAGCATTTTGAGCCATTTGAAATGCACATATTTCCTAATCCATCTCTAGTCTAAGCTATCAGCTATCCCCTTTGTATCACTGTCACATTTTCTACTGTTACTGGGATTGTCTTACAAATGGCATACAGTGGCGTGACTTACAATGGCATCTTTTCCTTACGACAAAATTCTAATTTGACTCGGTAATTCAGTGGCTTTATCATTCTTCAATCCCCATAGCTGAAAACTTTAAGCACACTTAATTCCATTCCTCCCCATGGCCCTTGGAGCTAATCAATCACCAAATCCTAAATTTCATTTTTAAAAATTACTTAGTATGTAGTTATTCCCTTGTATTACATATTGCTATCACCTTACGTTAGACGCTTCACATCTCAAGATTGTGTCAATCTATAAACTTTATCTCTCAAAGTCTACTTCCCCTTCTCATTTCTACCTGCCAGATTTCTACCATTTCTACCACCAATTACTGCCAATGTATCCCACCATATTAACTTTCTTTAAACATTGCTTTCAATGCAATATTGAAAACTCAAAATCCTCTCTAAGAACTAAAGACTAATCTCGGTAGTCTGACATCTGGGGACTTCTGCAGTATGGTTTCCCCCTTACTTTCCAAAGCTCTCTCTCCTAAATATCCTATGTATAAATATTCATTAATATGTTAAATGCAAAATAAATGTTTTGTTTTATAAGGAATACATTTCACTCTCACTGTTTTCAGTAACTCAATATAATTTATATTTTAATATTTCAACATTTAATTTATATTCCATCAGAGAGTGGAAACAATCTGAGTTGGTTTGAGATTTCCCAAATCTAGCACCTTCTCCAGATTTGGGTTTAATTCTAAGAAGATAATACATTGCCAATGAAAGATTGCAGGAATGGGGGTGGGTGTAGTGCTTCATAGCTGTCAATACAGATGTTTCTACATTCTTGCTTGATTCTCAGGTTTTAGCCCATTTCGATTGCTGCTAAAATCACCCTGGTTTCCATGAACATCATCCATTCTGTCTGATTGTCATCCTATGTCCCACATTTTGATGTCACCAAATCATTGATTGAGAGCCATGGTAGGACATGAGGATCTCCGAGTCTGGTTTAAAAGTCCAACCTGCCTAGACTCACTGTGTGGTCTTTTCCTACTGCCTTCTTCCTGTACACACTCTAGGATCTACCTCATTTCTCAAGTGCACAAAACTCATCTGGATATTGCTGCTATCCTGAAGTCAAGGTCAAGACAAAAACATAAGTTTCTTCCATTTTACACTTAATGGTATTTAGAATTTTATGCCTTGCTTTCCTCATTTCCTCCCACCTGAGGACAGAAAATCTTTTATTTTTTTCTTAATGGATGAGGGAGAACTTCTAACTTAATTAAATCCACTGACAACAAGGATTTTGATTGATTTTCTTTATTTACTTGAATACCAACAACTGTTTTTGGAACACAAAGATGTAGGAAGAGATTTCCTTTTATTTCTGCTTTCCTCTCATGAATCCTCCTTTGTGACAATGAACACAGAATAGGCTTCTTCCATGAATAGGGAAAGGAGAAGGTCAAAGAAAGTGATGTTTATCTGAGAAAATAGCAAATCATTTAAAATATAGTTCCAACTTATTTTATTTATACTGATTTATTTTACACAGAGGTTTTTTGGTTTTTTTATTGCCATGTCAGGAAACTTTACTGGACATAGTGCCTACTTTGAACCTAACTGATTCCTCACTTGCACTCACGAATATTCTTTTTCTTTTTAAAATCACCTTCAAATTTTGTTTTTTCTGTGAAGTTTTCTATGAATACTCCAGATAAAAGTGGCCACCTTTTTTGAAGTTTCCTATATCACAAGACAGCTTAAATAATCTCATCTATTTGCTTTTACATCTTTGGCTTTCTAATACTGCTTGTAGATGTGCCTATGTACAACTAACACAACTATATAGCATACATCCTGAACCCATGGGCACCAGAAGACAACAGGATTAACCCACAGATAAAGCAGATATGAAGCCTGTATTAAAATACATGTCTTCATCAGAGGGCATATGTATCTCTCCCAGGTATATATATATATATATATATATATATATATACATATTTTTTTAACATCTTTATTAGAGTATAATTGCTTTACAATGTTGTGTTAGTTTCTGCTGTATAACAAAGTGAATCAGCTACATGTATACATATATCCCCATATCCCCTCCTTCTTGCGTCTCCCTCACACCCTCCCTATCCCACCCTTCTAGGTGGACACAAAGCACTGAGCTGATCTCCCTGTGCTATGCAGCTGCTTCCCACTAGTTATCTATTTTACACTTGGTAGTGTATATATGTCCATGACACTCTCTCACTTTGTCCCAGCTTACCCTTCCCCCTCCTTGTGTTCTCAAGTCCATTCTCTACCTCTGTGTCTTTATTCCTGTCCTGCTGCTAGGTTCTTCAAATGAACCTTTTTTTTTTTTTGGATTCCATATATATGTGTTAGCATACGGTATTTGTTTTTCTCTTTCTGACTTACTTCACTCTGTGTGACAGACTCTAGGTCCATCCACCTCACTACAAATAACTCAGTTTCATTTCTTTTCATGGCTGACTAATATTCCATTGTATATATGTGCCACATCTTCTTTATCCATCCGTCGATGGACACTTAGGTTGTTTCCATGTCCTGACTATTGTAAATAGTGCTGCAATGAACATTGTGGTACATGACTCTTTTTGAATTATGGTTTTCTCAGGGTATATGCCCAGTAGTGGGATTGCTGGGTTGTATGGTAGTTCTATTTTTAGTTGTTTTTTTTTTAAGTAATTATTATTATTATTATTATTTTAACATCTTTATTGGAGTATAATTGCTTTACAATGGTGTGTTAGCTTCTGCTTTATAACAAAGTGAATCAGTTATACATATACATATATCCCCATATCTCTTCCCTCTTGCATCTCCCTCCCTCCCACCCTCCCTATCCCACCCCTGTAGGTGGACACAAAGCACTGAGCTGATATCCCTGTGCTAGGCGGCTGCTTCCCAGTAGCTATCAGTTTTACATTTGGTAGTGTATATATGTCCATGCCACTCTTACTTTGTCCCAGCTTACCCTTCCCCCTCTCCATGTCCTCAAGTCCATTCTCTAGTAGGTCTGCGTCTTTTTTCCCATCCTGCCCCTAGGTTCTTCATGACCACTTTTTTTTTTTTTAGATTCCATATACATGTGTTAGCATACGGTATTTGTTTTTCTCTTTCTGACTTCACTCTGTATGACAGACTCTAGGTCCATCCACCTCACTACAAATAACTTAATTTCATTTCTTTTTATGGCTGAGTAATATTCCATTGTATATATGTGCCACATCTTCTTTATCCATTCATCTGTCGATGGACACTTAGGTTGATTCCATATCCTGGCTATTGTAAATAGTGCTGCAATGAACATTGTGGTACATGAATCTTTTTGAATTATGGTTTTCTTAGGGTATATGCCCAGTAGTGGGATTTATGGGTCGTATGGTAGTTCTGTTTTTAGTTTCTTAAGGAACTTCCATACTGTTCTCCATAGTGGCTGTATCAATTTACATTCCCACCAACAGTGCAAGGTGGTTCCCTTTTCTCCTTACCCTCTCCAGCATTTATTGTTTGTAGATTTTTTGATGATGGCCATTCTGACTGGTGTGAGGTGATACCTCATTCTAGTTTTGATTTGCATTTCTCTAATAACTAATGATGTTAAGCATCCTTTCATGTGTTTGTTGGCAGTCTGTATATCTTCTTTGGAGAAATGTCTATTTAGGTCTTCTGCGCATTTTTGGATTGTCTCCCAGGTATATTTACATGGACTTTATTTGTAAGCCTTGTTCGTAAAATTCATCAAATCTTGTGGCTAGAAAATTTTCTCCACAGTACTATAGATACGTCTACTATTAATATTTTTCTTATTGCCTAATTTTCTGCTACATATTTAAATTGTACCAAGAAAAAACAATTAAAACTATAAAGGTGGGATTTATTTCTGAGAAGATAAATGGTTATGGATAAGGATTAACTACTACAACAGCTCCAGACTTAATTATTAGAATACAAAATGACTTAGAATTATTGTGCATTTGTGTTACACTTATTATCAGGTTAAAATTATGTCCCCAAGTAGATGCTTATTTTCTTTCTTTAATGGGTACAAACTGTGTAGGTCAGCTGCTCAGGTAAAATCTCCACGGCAGGAAATACACATGTAAATCTTTCAAAGGGCATTCTTTTTTATTCCCTGTAATTAGGCAATTAATTCTACTGGGGTTTATAGACTACATGCAGTGAAGGAGAGAGAAGTAAAGTTGTAAAATCAAATATTTCAATTTTATTTTAAAGGTCATTGAATCATATGACGTACCTCTGAAGTATTTCACTGGGAATTAAGAACTCAGGAAACAAATAAGCTGAGTAACTCAAATTATAAACTTAGATACTTTAATTAGTATGTAGAAGGTTTTCTCTTTAAAGGCACACTAGTGTGTTTGAATAAATAATTTGGACTATTTTGCAAATATTTTACACCATATCTTATTTATCCTTCACTGTTTTCAGAAACATGTATGATATACACAGGATTTGAATTCTCTTTTATCTTGCAAAATAAAGAGATAGAATAATTGAAGTTTTTTTCTCTCATTTTATGACATTGAAATATGTGGATGAACAAAACATTAAGTTTTGGACAACAGGATCTTGGCTGCAGAACTTGATTTAACTGCTAAAATATTAACCTTACTCATTGGAAAGTGTAATTATGAAATTTCTGTGCAAATTAGTATTTTATAAAGTAAAATATGATTATTACCTAATTTGCTCCTTGTTTATGATGATAGGAATAAGAATAAAGTTTTCATATTAATAGCAAATGATAAAATGATTCTTAAAACGTATATAATTTCAACAAATACAGTACCCAATATGTTCCAAATGCAAATATCCATCTTTGATTTATTCAATCATGTGTATTGAATGTTGTATTTAATAATTTCAGGTGAATCATATTTTCTATAAAGAGACAATATACCTTCCACAGTACACAGACCTTTCGTATACATTTAGTTTTTTATTAAGGCATAAATAAAACCTGAGTAAATTTTTATATACAAAAATTAAAAAAACATCATCATCAATAACTATTACAGCTCACATTCATTGATTATGAATACATAAAATCAAAATGGTAAACAAATACACTGTCCTATGTTTAGAATATAATTACAATTAGTTAGAAAATTATTCTTACTAGACAATCATACTGGGTCTATAGTGTGACAGGAACTGGTAACTATCTCGCAGAATATGTTATCCTCATTTTCCATATCTCTGTAAGTTTCCCATGGACCCCTGGGCACCTACCTAAACCTACTTTTCTCAGCCTTCTCTGCAGGTATTACCATAGATGTAGATTCTGACCTCATGTGGATTAGAATAGAAACAATGGGTACAGCCCAAATTATGGCCTAAAATGGACAAAATGTACCATTCATTGAACGTCGCTACAGTGACCTTCAATGGTGAGAGCAAGAGCCATTTGAGACTATCCATAGGGTAGTGTAGAGCAACAGGAGAGAAAAAATCTTGGGTCCATGAGCCTGGAAACTTATTTTTCCAGTGTTGGACAAGCTTCCCGGACACATACCTGAGAGAGAAATAAATTGTTTAAACCATCCTAACTGTTGCATCTTTACTTTTTATCCATGCCACACCTGGGTACTATACTTATTTCATATTAATAATAGTAGCTCACAGTACCATTTTTTTCTACCCCCAATGTGGGAGACAGAATAGAGGCCATCTTAACCCCAATGAATCTTCATCCTAAGATTTCCTCTGTCTAAAATTCTCTTGCTCAGATATCTAACTCATTTGGGTGCTCGCTTGTTTTAAGCCTGTGTTTACATTTTAGTTTTTCTTTTATCTTCCCCTTAATCACCCTTTACAAAAAGCAAAAATCTCCTTGCTCCCAATGTTTATAGATCTTACCCAGATTTATTT
This sequence comes from Eubalaena glacialis, assembly GCF_028564815.1. NCBI lineage: Eukaryota > Metazoa > Chordata > Mammalia > Artiodactyla > Balaenidae > Eubalaena > Eubalaena glacialis. Next base: position 22,168,216 of record NC_083721.1, read on the forward strand.
CCCTCATAGAATTTATCAAATTATGACATTTATTAGCATATTTTAAATTATCTGTCTTCCCCACACTCGTGCTGGCAGAAACATTCTACATTTTCATCATTGCTGTATCTTATACACTTAGAATAGGTAATAAAAATGGTCACTCAATATTTAATGAATAAGTGAAAGAAGGATGGAGGAAAGGAAGAAATGCAGGAAATAAATGAGAATAAAATAAAAAGAAACAAAGATAAAACAAGAAAAAGCAAGAATCTTAGGTTTGGGATTCAAGAAGAAATATTTATTTTAAATGACATCTGGGAATTCCCTGGTGGTCCAGTGGTTAGGACTCCACACTTTCACTGCTGCGGGTCCGGGTTCAATCCGTGGTCGGGGAGCTAATATCCCACAAGCTGCGTAGCACGACCAAAAAAAGAAAAAAAAAAAGAAATGACATCTAAGCATAGAGAAAAAAAGACATTAAAATATGGATTATAAAAAATACCAGTTAATTCAGATTGACAGAAACACAAGGTCCAGTAATAGATAATAGTGGTGAGTTGCATTGGGATCATAACTTGGACCAGAATACATCTTTATTTTCTTCTGGTCATGTTGATGCTGTTGTGTTTGTTGATTAGTTGTTTTTTTGTTGGTGTTGGTGTGGTGGTCAGTACTTATAAGTATAGAAATAAATGTCATGATATGTAGATTCTGCAGCACCATACATTGGTACTTTTGTCAAAGATTGAAGAGTGTATATATTCATTAAAAGGGAGATACTGGCAGAAAAGTAAAAATAACAAAATAAAATTTGATAAGTAAATAGAATTACCATGAGGAACAAAATGTATCAGTAAAAAAAGAAAGAAAGACAGTAGAGCAAGAAAAATAAAACACTGATTATGTACCAGGAAGGAAAATTAGGAACATTGATTGGAGGAAATCTTTGTTAATCTTTCCCACTGGAATTTTGTCAAAACTGAGCAACGAGCTAGGCAGTAAGAAGAAACTTCAGTTTAAATAAACAAAAAGAGTAAGTAAGTAGGTTAAAACCAATAAAAGAAAGTATTGTATTTCATGATTCATGGTAATTTGAAAGGAAAACAATGTATTGGGTTGGCCAGTGTATTGGGCTGGCCAAAATGTTCATTCGGGTTTTTCCATAAGCTGTTACAGGAAAACCCAAACGAATGTTTTAGCCAACCCAATAAATGAAAGCACAGTGGTAGGTGAACATATATTTTCAAGAAGGTAAGAAACAAGGGAGTGGATTGATGTATATCGTTTGAAGAATGGTCCTGAAGACTGATGAGCAAATCATGCAGTATGTTCAAAGGCCCTAATCTATAATAGTTGACAGACTAGCAGAAGTGACAATATGGAAAATATGAAGCTTTCTATGGCAAATGATCAAAATTAATCAATCAATTTTTATTCTTGTATTGTGAATTCGTGAAAAAGCTCATGAATTATTAGTTCTATAATTGCATATGAAGCAATGTTACAGTGTTTTAAACTCAAGCCCTAATGGTTCTTTAGAGACAATTCTTTTTAAATCTTCTGGACAGCACACAGTGTGTTCAGGGGATGGGTGCTTCTCACAGCTGTGCAGGAATTTCCTAGGACATACGAAGTGTGCTTCAGATGGGGAATTTACCTATCTCATAGATTTTCAGTTTAACGAGGATGCACTCAACTTTAATAAAATGGTGTTTGAGATTAATAACAATGTGATAAGACCTTTTTCTATATTTAGGGCTTCCAGGGACTAATTGCTTCTCCCCTGTAGTACAGATACAACCAAAGCCTGCCGGCCTCAGCTGCTTTTTCCTGTTTGGGTTTTAGGAAAAATGGACTTGTGTTATAGTTTTTTGCCATCTAACATGTTCTGATATGCTGTATCCATGACATTCTTAGAAATTCTTAGTCTTGTAACTAAAACAACTAAGTTCAATTTAAAAAGTTGTTTCATTTTCTTTAGTCAATTCTGGCTTTTAAAATTACTACTTTCTTCCAATAACTCAGTTTTAAAACTAATTCTGTCTAGGGACTTCCCTGGTGGTCCAAGGGTTAGGACACTGTGCTTCCACTGCACGGGGCATGTGTTGTCGGGGAACTAAGAGCTTGCATGCCGCGTGCAACCCTGCCAAAAAAAAATTTTTTTTAATTAAAAAAAAATTCTGTCTAGAACACTCTTGTCATCTCAAGGTTATTACCTTTATCATCTGGAATGAATATTTTCCCTATTTTTCAATAAACATAAGTGATAGAAAATGTAGAATAGTCAGAGGAGAAATTTGGGGCAGCCAATAAAATAGAGCAATGACCTTGATTTTTTTTTCAATTAACTATATATGTTGATATCAAAGACTTGGAATGAGAAGGAGTAAGTACGCTAATGGCTGTGAGACTGGGGAATATGATGGAGTTCTGAAGAGAAGATGCACAAAAGGATTGGCATTTAACAAGAAAGCTCTGCTGAGTCTAGGGTGTGTAACATTCTACAAAACACAAGCAGTGCAATCTGGTCAACTAGAGGAAGGCTAGAAAGAATTTCAAACAATTGTGACAGAAAGTCAAGGGTGAACACATTCAAGGGATGTTAAATGTCATTGAAATTATTAAGTGCTTCCATAAATGTGTAAGACACATAAGTAAACAGACTACATATTTTTGAGGTACACATTCATATCTTTAAATTTTCTGTCAGAAAGAAAAATGTCTGCATCTTTAATACTCGTGTTAAATATCATGGCCACATAATCGATGCTTTTGTATTGTTTTAAGTGAACTCTGATTCTTTGGAAAAACTTACTGATTTGAATTAATTTCACATTTCTGCTTCTGAAAAGTCAAAAACTCAAAAGAGGTCCACATAATAAAAAACCTGGAGTTGTTCTCAAAGTCCCTAAGTTCTGACTTTCTCCCTCTGAGCCTGTGTGTGCATGCACAAAGGTGTGTGTATGTGTGTGCGTGTGTGTGTGTGTGTGTGTGTTTGTATTTAACTTTATTTAGTAAACAGGAGATGGCAGTATCTGACCATTATTTCAAATATGAAGTAATAAAATTATCTAGCACTTGAAGTCTCAAAATGTATCATACACACATCCACAATGCCATCCATAATTGCAAAAAATTATTTTGCAATTTAGAGTAAACCATATATTTAATTTGATGAAGGTATAAGAGAGGAAAACAATGAGCTAATTTGCTTTTGTTCACTGATATGAGACATTGTGAACCAAAAAAGATGTATTTTTATAAAGTCAGATAATGAATAAAATATTTAGAAAGTAATAAAAACTGAAAGATAGACTTAAAAAAGCCTGTACTTTCAGGAAAAGTTGTGCTCTTTATGTCTTGTATGTATTTATAAATATGATGGATAAAGTTCTAATTTATTTACTGCTATGGAAGCCATTTAACAATGATTTTTTTAATATATAAATAATTAAATCTAAGGGTAGTGGTTATTAATTGGCAAGGAAGGAAAGTAAACTGAAAGAAAGTGCAGACATCACCAGCCAACTTGCTATTTTAGTCTGTGTAAGTTAATAGGTATTGGTGTGGGACACACTGTTGCCAGTTTCTCAAAATAATTTGTCCTTGCTATTTTCTTGCTCACAGAGTCTCTCTCTTTAGAAATTAACAGTGCCAGGCCCTCAAACTATTGTCCTCCTTTTCACTAGAACTTGAATCACCTTCTGCGAGCAGCAGGTGGGAAACTTCTGAAATTGAGTTTTCCTCTTGATAAAAGAGAAAGTCATATGTGAAGAAGGTAGCTTTCTCTTCATATGTTTTGTCAATTCTGAATAAGAACTTAGTCTTGGAGCTTCCATGGTCATATTACAAACATGGGAGAGAAGGAGGTCACAAGTTTCACAAGGAAAGCTGATCGAGATATTGTATATTTTTGTAGCTACTACAATATTTTGGAAGACTAGTGCATAATTTAAAAAAATAAAATAAAAATTTGAGACCCCTTCCTCATAAAATAGGAAAAAGTGTTGTTGAAAGTAACAAAATATAAAGCTTTTCCCTTTTTCCCGTGGTCTCTATCTTAATTTGTCTTGGTGTTTTCTATTTGTAATTTAATGTAATGAAAATGTTTTTAATTTTTAGCATGACCTTTCCCATTTATTCTTATACAATCCCAGTTTTTTTTTTTCAATCCCAGTTTTAATTGCAAATATAACATCATTTAACATGTATTTGGAATCACTAAAATGACACAGTTCATGTCTCATAGCTGGTACATACATCTGTATTTTGCTCTTACCAAAACAGTGAAAACTTTGCACAAAACTAACTCAATCATTTTGATTTCACTTCTTGGTATGTGCTCATTCTACCCACACTCTCTCCCTTCATCTTACTAATGAGTAAGAAAGAACTGAAAGAAAAAAATCTATGGTTCACTCTGTCTTTCCCTTCCCTTCTATGTCACCATTTTCAGTGACCATAGTTGGCTAGTCATGGAAGTGACATGAGTGAGAAAAGATATGATAGGTTTCCTTAGGCATATATGTTTCTTAGAGTGCCATTGCTTTCTTTTTGTTTTTGAAGAAAGTTCTTGCTTGAACAGAAAGTGGAGCCTCTTGAGGCTCTCAATAGTTGTACTTAACTGTAGACATAACATGCCTGTGTTATGCTTGCTTTGTCTTGCCGACTCCCACACATTTGTGGATCCACTGGAATTCCATACTTTGGGGTACATCACACGTGTCTGTGGCAATGGGTGACAAGGAAGAGCAGAATGTGGTGGCAAGGAATGGCAGACAGACATATCAAGTGTGGCTTCGCCAGTCACTTGCATGCTCCATGCCCCATAGAACTTCACCTTCAAAGCACAAGTTCTAAGAAAAAAATGATGAAGAACTGTAAGATGGTGACAGCAAAGCACTAAACCAAGCCTAGTCTCCTTCTAAGTGCGGTGCCTTATGTGACTGCACTGGTCACAGACGCATGGAAACAGGTCCGCCACTGAACTTTATCATGAAGTTATACATAGGTGAAAAGATCAACATCTTTTGTATACGCCTCATAGGTAGACTGCTGGGTATTCTCTGTTTACCCTTCCAGACCCTATCTCTACAATCTCTAGCTTGTCCAAACTCTTGTGTGCCCCAGATAATTAATGATTTACATAAGGAACTGCCAATAATTTCTTGCCTTTGTCTTCCCTTGTGTTTGGCCAAAGAAAAGTACTGCTAGTGATTACAGTGTATGAGAGAAGAGAGTTTAGGGTATTTTTACCCTTCTCCTTTATCACCTAACAATGTTTTAGCAATGACTACGTTTCTCTACTGAAGACTACAGCTTCAGATAGGCAGGTCCTATATCCTTGGTACTAGAGACCAGAAGTAGCTTCCTTAGCCCTTTCAAGTCTAGAGGTGGTAAATGCTTTCTGATGTTACTATTCCTGAGTGCCTTGCAATTCCTTGTCTGTTCTCTTTACTCTTCCCATCCACAAGTAAATCATCCTTTCCTTAACTTTATCTAACCCTTGACTGTTTCATCCTTTGCTTTTAGAATCCTTAGTGATGCAGTTGGTGATACCATATTCTTCATGAAACCAAAAGCATCCTAACTCCTATAGTAATATTACCCATATGCTCCCAACTTCTTCTGGACAAAAGAACACTGGAAAAATACCTGTATTCAAAGTTGGGTGTGTAGCTCACTGCAAGAGAGAACATGCACCACAGGGAATTATGGGGAATCTAATGAATATGTTATTAGAAACACTTATAGAATTTGGGCTTGTGTTAGGTGACTTTGGGACTGGTTCATAAAGCAGGATTTGTTCTGGGTGCATGCTGTCAGGAAAGAGGTGGAATGGATAAGGAGAAGGGAATGTTTGGTATCTTTGGGTGTTTGAACAGTGACTTTGTTTTCATCTGAGGCCTTAGCTTTGCTCTCCCTTCATCACGTTGTACATTGTGAATTTGTTGACATGGTTCTGTGAGATTGTCCACACTCAACAAGAGAACACCAAATCCTAGCTGTGAGTGCCAAGTACTTTCTAACAACACCAAGGCATAGCAGTTATGGTCAGATCAGTTCCCAGATATGAGGAGCCACTTTTTTTTTCTTTCTCACTACTTACTTGTTTAACCACATCCTGTTCATATTTTTTTGTGTTCAACTCAAGTGTTGCCAACTCTATTGAGACATTTACAATTGATTATTATTCTTTTTCTCAGACATTATATTTCCCCTCTTACTAACATAACTACTTATACCCCAAATTTATTTTGTTTTATTTTAATTTATGTATCTTATTAACTTCAATTCTTCATAGTTTGAAAATTCGTACAAATTAGTAAATAATCATGTTTTTATTTCAGTCTTCCAAAATGCAATGTTTTACATGCAGTATATGTGTGTGTTTTATATGCATGCAGTATATGTTAATCTTAATGAATGCTTTTTTAAGGAATGCTGATCTCAAACAGATTGCAAATAGCTTCAAAAAGAAGGGACACTGCCCTTTAGCGATATACATATTTTGACAAAATTTATCTTGGTAACCAGAAATGTACATGTTCATATTTTGCATAAACTAAATTTATTAGTAAATTTGGAGAATAAAAGAATATTCTTTATTTGACTACTATATGTTTGTTATGAATCTGTCAAATTAACAGTTGTTAAGTGGAGCATAGGGTACAGAATGGTGAGCAAGTGTTCAACAACAGGCCAGAAGTAAAGCTGAAATAGAGAAGTTTATCATTCACAGGTTCTGGAGGAAGTAGCCGCCATATCTTGAAGGGCCACATGGGGAGGTCAAGGCAAAGTGCAGACAGAGAAAGGGGCCGGACATGAGGCACATGCCTTTACTGGGGTCCTTGGGTGGCTTTGGGGTTCCTGAGTAAGGCCTGATTGTCAGTTCAAACCAAAAGAATGGGGTTTCGGTAAGTGCCACAGGGGTCTTATCTAAGGAGAGCACAGGGGAAGGCACTGGGAGGGAAAGGAGACTGTTGATTACAAGGGCTGTTGGGAAAGTCACATCAGGAATTTACATTTGCTTGTGCCTCTGAAGGCTATCATCTAGGGCTTGTGCTTGCACAAACATGTCAGTTTATGTTCCCTGAAGTCTGCTTCGTCAAACAAAATGGTTGCCAAGGCAGCAATAACACGGAGCTTAGCTAAGCTCTCGGACACTGTTCCGTTATATATGGAATTTCTGAGGGTATGATTATCAACGGGAAAGAATAACATAAATATCTGGAGTGGTGTTACTCAGCCAATATGTTAAAATCTTTAAGGTTTTGATTTTAATAGGATGTAGGCTCATAGCATTTCATGGAGAATATTATTCTCTGAGAAATTGTTAAGATAATGAGCCTAAATTAATAAAAATTATACCTAACATTATAGTGATACTTTCTGCAAAGCAAGTAAGTTAATGTTTGCTATTTATAAATATGTACATATTGTTTACAGCATCAGCTCCCTATTAAAACCCAAAGGGAACATACAAATGCATTGACACTCAGGTCTAAAGTGCTTAATTATATTTCGTGGGTTTCTTATAATGAAAAATATACCATTCATTCCTTTACATTTTCATGTTCAAGCCATCATACGTAGTTGTTTGCTTTTACTAAGATTTTCCTTGAGTCAGGTGTTTCCAATCTGTACTATATTATTTGGCTTCAAATATTTTATCCTCCATATTGCCAAATATGTTAGAAGATAATATGTATTTGTATCTAAATTTAAGTGTTGAGACTTTTTCTTTTGTTACATAAAGTAAAGCTATATCTAATGTCAACAAAAGCAGAAGACCTTTATACTTTATAATGTTATAAAGTGACTCCTTTACCCTATAGAGCACTGTGTTGAGTTGTGAAAGGTCAAGGAAATAAGATAGATTTGCCTACTGATCACTCTGTTATAGGAGATTTAATAAGATTTTTTAAAAGAGAAAATAGAGCCATATTTGTAAATAACACTGGTAGGTAATTCCCAACGAGTTCTTCCCAATCTCATTCCCACCCCTAAGAAACAGAAAAATTAAAAAGCAACACTATTCCCTAAAATGTGAAGCTCTGAAGGTGGGTAAATATAATAGTTATACATTGGAAATGTTAGTGCATCAATGCTGTATTGAAGTAAATAGTATATCTGGGCATATTCTATTAAAATTTCTGGATTAAATATGAATAGGCTGGAAATAAACAATATGGCAACTATAGACACTTATTATAGAAAAAAAAGTATATTAATTTGCAAAAGAAGGACTAAGAATATATTTTTGAAGGGTCAAGTGACAGAAGAATTCCCTGAAGTGCCTCTTATGATAAAATTAGAAATGCATGCTAACATGAACTCAAGACCTCAAAGATCTGATGAGATGAAAATAGAGATTTCAGTGCAATTAGAAACCACAAGAAACACAGAAGTCACTGATAAAATCTAATCAAAGGCATGGAGGGGGATATGTATATTATTACAGTTAAGATGAAGGAAAGATTAGAAAAAGACTAAGAAATTGGACAAATGAAAGTGATATGGGGGAGAGACTAACAGTATCCAGTATGATAAATGACATAGGAAATACAATTATTTTTATATAATAGATGGACACCATCTAAAATGAAAAACAATTCAAGAATATATCACATAGCATATAAGAACTGAAATAGGACTTTCAAATTAAATATACACCCTGGGGAAGTTATAGAAAGTAATTGATAAACAAAGTTAGAATATGTCATGTAGGAAATGCCTGTTAGTCACAGAATAGATAATGGCATTCCCTCTAACTCTCCACAGCTACATTCAATGAAAAAAGACACTGAAACACTGCATAAACCGAAGGGAGGTCCAAGTATATTATGTTCAGTTAACTTGTCATTAAGAGACAGAAATTCGCAAATGTGAAAGAACTGAGAGAATGTCTCTGGCTGTTGGGAGCAAGCTTGTTCCTGGTCCTGTGTAAATCTCAGGCTTTGTTCCTTATAAACTTTTCAGGTCATTCTTTCCTAGATTTAGGTAATTTCCTCACACACGTATGTTGATTTATATACTCAACTGAATACTCTTGATGGAGCCTTTAGCGATTTCTGGAGTTTTTTTTCTTTGCAGCTTTTTCCTTCCTGTACTTTTCTTTGTAAACTCTCACTGCATTGGCTTCCCTGGTCTTCCAACTTGGTCTTCTCACCTCTGGTAGACTTCCAGAGACATCCTGGGTTCCACCTTTCTGTACCTTGGCCTATAAACTTTCTCTAGGCAATAAACTGGGACAATCATTAGGCATACCTTGTCTGTTTCCTTTCTCTCATGGTTCAATATCCTTCGTTGCCTAATATCCAATGGCATGAGAGCTATTTATTCAAACAATTTGTCCTTTTTAAAAATTCAAGTGGATAAGTAAATCTGGTTTCTGTTACTAAGTATTGGTCACAAGAAATCATATATTTTTAATCTTTGAATCAAGGATACCTTATATATTGTAGCACTCCCACCCCCACCTTAATATTTTTCATAAAGTAAGGATGAAGGGAAGGAGAATGGGTAAAAAAGAGGAAGTTATTTTCTTAATTCCACCAAATTCCTGATATCCAGTGGTTGTGGACATTTCTCATTCCAGCTTCAGAACTTGTGGAATGTAAGTAGGAACATCATATTGTGCTTTCATCATGTTTATCTTCTACATACCCGCACTGTTAACAAGTCTTTAATAGCTAGGAAAAAAACATACAGTGTTCCATAGACAAGTTAAGAAACTAGATAACTCATCCCATCTACCACTTTATGATTATTAAAGTGACTTTATGATTATTTTGAGAATTGTGAAAACAATCAACTTTAAGAAGGTCAAGGAATTGTAAAAATTCTACACATCGTATTCTCATCATGGTCATAAGTTTCCATATTTGGATGCCTGCCCTTCTGGGAACCAAAGAACATATGACAGTTACAGGATATCTGTATGGATTTGTGTTGCATTTACATAAAATTATCATATATTCTTTGAAAGCTACAGATCACATATGGAGTAGCCACAGTTTTTAAGAGAGGGCATTTTTGTTGCTCTTTTTGCTTTCTTGCTCTGCAGCCATTATTATCTCCTTTCTTTCCTGTTTCAATGCCCACATTATTGCCTCTCCTCTCACCAACTTAACACCCCAAAGATTGCATTTTTCCTTAAAAATGTATGCAATATTGTAGTTATTGATATGGATAAACTTAACCTCAGTTGGTTAATTAAAATCTAGATATAATGGTGGCTTAGACTCAATGAAATATAGTCGCTAAAACCCCTTGCAATAATATTGAGGAAGGAATCAAAGACTTAAATTGGTAGCACTGCTGGAGTGGATTTTTCACATGTGAATCACTCATTCACTAGTAACTTTGGCTCAGAAAACATCTATCACCAAAGCATTGAATGTATACTGGTGAGAGAAACATACAGGATCTGTTAAAAATACTGTGGAAGTCTAAACGCCTGTACATTATGGGATGAAAGGTAAGAGTTCCTGGTATTGCAATGAGCTCTTATTCTCTCCAGAAGCTGAAACATTATTTTATATTTATTGCTTTATATATTCATACATTAAATATGTGGACCATTCAAAAATTATATTTCAAGCCCAATTCCCCTGAACTGCAGATGTATATGTCTGATTTAACATCTCCAATAGTGTAACACAGAGGCATCTTAAATTTAATATGGTCAAAGGTGATCTTCTCCCAAGCCTCCTTCTGCAGTTTTCCTCATCTCCATTAAAGGCATATCTATTCTTTTAATTATTCAGGTCAAAATCCGTGGTGATTTTATTAAATCTCTGTTTCTCAGATCCCACAATATGTCTTTTTGAAAATTCTATCAAATTGACTGTTAGCAGATATCTAGCATTTGGGTACTTCTCCTTAGCCACACCCCACAATCACGGGCCATTTCAATTTTTTCCCTGTCATTAAAGTAGTAACATATAATCTCCTCTCTCAGAGTCTTCCCTTACATCCTTCAGTTTGTTCTCAGCAAAGCAGTCTGCATGATTATTGTATAAACATATATCTGAGCATGACATGTATCTACTAAAAATCTCTAATGTCTTCTCACCTCACTTTGGAAAAAATAGGGTTCTTGTCCCTTTGACATTATCTACTGATCTCCTCTCATGAAGAACCACTTCAATTACACTGGCCTCAGCACTCAGACCAGAAACACTGCTGTCTCAGGGCATTTGCACTTACTCTGTCGCCAAATATTTGCAGGAACGGCACTCATTACCTTTAGGTCTTTACTGAAAATTCACCTTTTGGATTAACATTTCCAATAACACCATGTAAAAATTTAAATATTTACATGGCAAAAATCTCACATAAAAACCCCACACTCTAGCATATATTAAAATGTAGCATAATATATATTTTATGCATTAATCATATTTATTTTCTGACTCTTCCACTAAAATGTAACCTCCAAGGGTCAGAATTTTGGCCTCTTTACTGACAATTTCCACACCTAGGACAGGACCAGATACACAGTAATCATTCATTGTATTGTTAAGTATGCATATTTAAATACATAATAAATTGAATGACACTATTATTTAAGAAATAAAAATATAATAACATCTGAACTGGGTAACCTAGTCACAAAAAAATGAATTTTAAACATGTCTGAAACCAAAGAGAAACTTAAAATAGTTTTGTTGAATAAAATACGAATGAATGAGCAACTTAAAACCATAAAGAGATCTTTCTTCAAATGTTTTATGTGAGTTTGACTTTTTTTAATATCTTTCTCCTTGCCGCCGGCCTTCTATAAATATGTATTTAACTTAATATAGGCCAAGTAGTTTTTAACAGTTCTTGTTAAAAAGAGATCAGTAAGCCAGGCAAAGGCTATGCTCAAACTGAAATAAGTCCTTTATCGTATTAGTCGTGACATCTCTTAGGAAAGTAACTTAATGATAATTTGACCTTAAAAATAACTGTAGTTATGGTATTATAAAGTATGTTTTACAAAGCTGTGAGATTTACTCACATTAAAGTATTCTAAATAGATTCAACAAAGTGTGGCACAAATTTATTGTCTACTATTTTTAGTTATTTCATGTAGTTGAAGCTACTAATTTACATGTTGTCATTTTTAATACAGTTAACACCTATTAAGATCCTTTGTTTATGACACTTCACAGTTCATTTATGGCATTGTAGCTAACTAAATTTAGGTGTGATTTTTCTTTAATTTTTGTTCTTTAAAATTTACCGAAATTGTGCCAAAAGGCTATAGATGGCAAATACACATGTAAAATGATGTTCTACATCATTTATCATCAAGAAAATTCAAATTCAAATGGCACTACGTACCTACTTAAATAGCTAAAAAAAAAAAAACTTACAATACCCTTTGTTGGTATGGATGTGGAGCAATAAGAACCTTCATTCATTAAAAGATATGTGGTTCCCAGGGATTTGGGAAGAGGTTGAATAGGTCAACCCATAGAGTATTTTATAAGGTGATGAGATTTTCTTTATGATACTGTAGTTGTGGATATATGATACTATGTATGTGTTGAAACTATAGATCTACAGTACAAAGAGTGAATCTTAATGTATTAAATTTATTTATTTGTTTATTTTTTAAGAGGTCCCAGTAAGGAATGCACTCTGACAAAAGAATCTGACTGTATCACTAATATATTAAAGAAACTGACTGGAGGAGGTTAGTGAAAAAGTCACCAACCTAAGTAACTTTGGACATAAGTTTAGTCTGGAAAAGTAATGTCAAAAGGAGCTCTACATAGCAATGTACTCTAATTGATAAAATTCCCATGGTGGTACAGGATAACAATTCTGATGACAGTATAGATATATACTGGCATTAAATATTAAGTAAATGGAAGGTAAATGGAGGGATCCAGGACTCTCACTGTTGAAGTAGGAAATTACAGATAAACAAGGGGGAAAACCTAGAATGACCCATGTGATAATGGTATAGATTTGGAGACATAAGTATGATCCCATGTTTAGCTTAATATAGTTGCAAATTGACATATATAATAAGATGATAGAAAGATAAATAGATAGATATAGATAAGTAGATTTATATAGAGGTAGATTGATAGATGATTAATAGATGGATAGATAGATAGACAATAGATGGATGTGTATAGATATTGACAAATCTAGGAATATAGAGATATTGATAGATTTGTATCTATCTCTATCTATGTATCTAAAAGGAAACATGCACAGTGACTTCCTACCAAATAATGCAGTATTCAAAAGAATGAAAAGGAGTAAGTTTAAAGTGAGAAACCTGACAAAGCCTACCTTACTGAAGTCATCAATGTTAATATCATTAGTGATAAGTCATGCTGATAGTATATAGCCTCATGATATGATGAAAATGACACTTTTCCTCTGAGATTCTCCTCCCCCAAACACCCAAACAAAGTCTAATTATGAAAAAAATTGTCAATAAAGTTCCTCTGAGAGACATTTTACAAAATAGATGACCAGTATGACTTAAAAACCATCAAGGTCATCAAAAGCAAGGAAAGTCTGTAAAACTGTCACAGCCAAGTGGAGGAGGAGTCTAGGTGGACATGACTACTACATGTAATATAGCATTCTGGGTAGAATCTTGGAATAGAAAAAATATTAGTTGAAAACTGAGTACATCTATTAACTTTAGTTAGTATATATTTCAAAGTATATTAATAAATAATAAATAAATACTAAATAATATTTTATAAATATCCAAAAATTTTAAAAACCTGAATATAGAGGAGTGTCAACAAATGTGAAAAGAAAAAAATATTTCCCAAGAAATACCAGGAAATATATATAAATTGTTTATGTCATATAGTATTTTAAATTTGCTATACTCTGTAACTGATATAGTTTTTTATGCATTATTGATTAGCATGTAATTAATGGAAATTGTTGTGATAAAGAAAAAGCACAAAAATACCATCTCATAACTTCTTTTTTCTTTTTGAAAAGTCACAAGTCTCACTACTATAGCATAAGTCAAAGACAGGGCATGAATCCTAACAACTTGAGTGATTACATTGAATCTCCTTATTGGAAGACTGGGACAGTTATTGGACATACTCTTTTGTAAATTTAATATTTTTATATTGTAAAACTGATTATAACAATGTTTAATGCATAAGAGAACAATTTAAAATCTTCCACATGACCATATGCCATCTTTTGTGGCAATTCATATATAAAATTTAAAGTTCTACATATTTTCTTAGAAAGTAAAATATTGCATGTATCCAAGGAACTGCAAGTTACATATTTAAATTCACTGCAGGTGAATAAGAATTTATGAAGCAAAAATCAGTACTATTAGCAATTTAAAATTCTATAGTGTGTACATTTAAAACATACCAGATTTTTTATAGAACTGTTGGAAAGTCTGGATCCACTTTTTGTCATACAAAAAACAAAAAACAACTTTTTTAACCAGAGAAATAAGCAATGCAAAATCATGAATGACAGAAATAAAATGTTGCATAATAAGTTGATCACCTGAATACTGTGGTATACATATATGGAATAATGGAATTATGGAATATATATATGAATCACAATTAGTAAGATAATTGCATAATGGCAATTTTAATAAGTTAAGGCAACTGCAACATCCTGATTGCATTCTTACTGAAATTATATGTGTGGTTACCAATGTCAGAAACAAGTCCATTTTTTAACTGTAAGAATTAATTTCAATCATAAGTATGCGGGAGAGATCATATTCAATTTCATTTAAGAAAATCATATTGTGTTAGAAATAAACTGAGAATAAAATATCTGAAATATTATTACTTGCTTTTCTCATCTTTGATTTTCCCTCTGTGTTTTAATAGGTGTGCTTAAATGTCTATAACATCAACTAACATTAATTAGAGTGGCTGAAGATGTTATCTGATTCTCTTTCATGTGAATGGCTCAAAACTACCTCTTGTTTATTAGACCTATTACTTTGCAGCAATTTTAAAATAAACTTTAAAATTTCTCATCTAGATAATAGCATTATTACAGCACTAAATTTCCCACTGACAAAGTTCAAGATACATTTATTAGCCAAAGTTCACCTTCCCCACTGAATGTATAAAAGCTCTTGGAGTTTGCACAATCTACTATTAATAATTCTATAAAACACCTAAAATAATATAGAATTTTTAGATTCATTTTGTTCAGAAGAAGAAGTATTTTATTCCTCTCTGTTTGTTTCCATCTGTAATTATGCTCTTAGTTAAGGATCTTGCAGTATACATGAAACTAGCCATGAATACCATCAGGAACATGGATAGTCCAATCTCAGAATTAGTGTGGATTCATAGAGGGTCTTCACTCAGGTTTGTGGTATTCTTTTAATAATTCTCTGAGAAAATGAATACAGTAAATAAGTTTTTCAATTTAATTTCTATGCAGATAATCATGGATATTAGGAGAGGAAACTGTTGAAAATGCAAGTGCTACCTCAAAAAAGTATCTGGCAAATCACGTTTCTATAAAAAACATTTTCAATTACTCCATTACATTATTTTCAGGTTGCTTGGTAATTATTTGGTTATTATTATTATTATTTGGTTATCCAATTCTACTCTAATTTGTTCTGCTTTAGCTCTATTCTGCAAAAAGCATGATTATTATTTTATATGCTGCAGAGGAGGCAAAGGGTATATCTTGCATCCTTGTGGATGAAAGGCCAGTGAAAACTGCACTTTTCAGTTTTCTCCACTTGCAGGTGTCTAAAAGAGACTCTTGTAAGGGCTTTCTCATGTCTTCTTGGCTCAAGAGCTTTCCTCAATTTTGATTACTAAAATTATGCAAGGTCAAAAGAATCACATGCCATTTACCTTGTAAATGCAAGTCTTTCTTGAAAGATGAACACATTTAAAAAACCATAAGCTCTCAAAAAGGGGTAACAATGCAAACAAAATTGACTGTTATCATTGTGTAAGACAAATGAAGTAGTACTTATAGCTGTAAAAAATCTATCAGTATTATATGATCACATACAATGTATGTGATACAATATATCACAACACAGTAAAATACAATGCTAAAGAATGCTTTCTCCCTTTACAAGTTAGTCTTTGGTCGAAACCAAAAAGAAAGCCAATCTATGTAACTTAAGCATAAACAGAATTGTCTAAAGAATGTGATGAATTCTTGCAAAATGTCCAGGAACTAAGTGAGGTCTAGAGTACAACATTTCTCAAACAGCAAGATCTCTCTGATTAAGACGTTATTGCTGTCATCACCACTTTTGTCACTGGACACTTCTTGCTGCACTGGGCACTTCTCCTCCTGCCTCTAAACTCTCAGGTCAACCAATAAAACTATTAACTATTAACCTCCAACTGCCTCTGCATCTTTGTGTTACTTTCTCAGCAGTCAGCTATCAGGTAAAGTGTCCATTGCCCAAGCCTCAAGCACATGCCTATAGGTTAAGTTACTAGAGGAGGAGAGTAGATATGTATTTCCATTTAACACATATGGTTGGAAGACTTCCCCCTAACAGTAAAGGTGTTTAGACTTTCTTTGAACGGATATTTCTAACTAATACTATAGTCTACTACTTTGGCTGCTGAACAAATGCATGCATATTTTCTGCCACAAATACACTTAGAGAAATTGATGTTGACACTGTCCTGGAAGATGTTGCACAGAGAATCATTTTATTCCTTTGAATATACCAATTTATTCTGAGACAAAATAAATTTCTTTGAATTTGATCAAACAATAAGTTAACTATTTATTGACCTTGCACTACAAAATTAATGCTCCAAGACAGCTGAGTAAGCATTTAAAACAATTTTTTTTAAGTATGGTATCGGTCAAATTGGTAATATGAACATCTAAATATGTACCAAAATAAAATCAGATTAATTATAGAGATGAGATTAATTATAATGAAATATAATGAATATAATTATATAATACATACAATATAGACATTATAATCAATATATACTAATATATAATACAATATTATATAATGTATAATATATATAATGAAATATATTTTATATATTATAATGAAATATTTATAGTTATATTTTATTCTTATAAAAAGTTTATATTTTAATGATAGCTTTTGCTCTGTTAATATACAGTGTTTTGGAACGATACAGAGATTAGCATGGCCCCTGCGCAAGGATGACACGCAAATTCCTGAAGCATTCCATATTTTTAAAAAAAATACAGTGTTCCATTTTCATAATCAGAATATATTTTCAACTGGTACTTAGATATGGTCCATTTGTATTCTGAGACTAAATGATTTCTGAAAGATCCCTCAGATGTTGTATAGCAGCTCTTATTTTAAACTTTAGCTCATTTGCTGTTAGACTTGACAGAGTAAACAAACATCCTCAGGAACTCCATGGAGAGAGAAAATAAATCATCTTCAAAATTTACTTGAATTTAAGATGTAGTTTAACATATCTGTATACAATCTGTAGTATACAGTCAATATAATCTTATAGCAAACACTCCATAATTTAGTAGACAAAATAGATTGTTTTATCCTTTTTATAATGAAATGAAGTATATATTAATGAAAATGCATAAAACAAATGTACACTTTATGTAGTCATTATAAAGCAAACATGTAATAGTCACACAACTAAAGCAAAAAAAGTATTGCCAGTATCCAGGAGGGCTGCCATATGCCTCTTCCCAATCACAATTCCCTCCTCCCTAAAGTTAAATATTGTCCTAATTTTTGTGGTGAACATTTCCTTGCTTCTGCTTTTTATGTTTGTGCCAAACTGAGTATATTGTAGACTCAGGAATAAGTATGTGGTAACTTTAAAGTAAGCGTTTAAATAAATGAAACTGAAAATGATAAGATGAAAACGAATATGCTGAAGGAAACAACAAAGTTCTGAAACTCATCTCAGGAAGATTTAAAGTTCAGAGTTCTAATTGGAATTTGAAAGAAAATTCCTCATCAGCAAGGTAAAAACCAAGCCAAAGACTGCAGGTTTTATCCTTTCTACTCTCTGTTGTGAAGGATTGAGGGGGAACATTTGTTTTGATTGTTTCCTTGATTTTGAATGCTAACTTTGTGCTAAATTTCAAGCAAAGTGCTAAGAGTAGAGTTAGTCTAATATTTTAAACAATATTCAATTCAAAATAACTGAAATATTCATGTGTCTAGAGATGAAAATGGACGATTATCTGAGAAAGTCAGATAAAAGGAGAATAGAACTAAAAACTTGCATTTTACACATACTCAAATATTGTTTACACTAAACCTGTAATACTAAAAATGTGCTTTCTCTTTCACATCTTTATCTATGTGACCTCTGTTTCAGATTGTGGAATTCAGTGGGTTTCAGTGTGTGGTCAGGGAGCCTGGCTAAAGTATTCATCTTTAACGTGACCTCTTAAGTTGGAGAACATTTAGCCAGGTTCCATTTCTTCTTCCCACACTATTGCATAGATTCACAGATTGAAAATTTGCTCTTTGAAATCTCTATTTGGACTCTGACATACTTAACTTTCCCATTTCTTGTCCTCATATTGAAAGGGGAGTTCTTGCTCTCTTGTTTAATTCCAAGGTGGTGTGATAAACACAGATCTATGACTTTAATCTGCTTGCACAGAAATTGGGAGATCACATTTCAAGCATATTGAAAAATTGAATTAATAAAGTATTTGTATAGCCCTTTGGCCTCATGATTTGATAGACCTTTAAAAGTGTTACTTGAAGGGATAGTAAGCTTTAGATAATCCTGCCAGAAAGAATTATGCAATGATTAAAATTCACCAATATATGCTTGCAACACTGCTGGATTTCTTCTTTCTCCTCTTTGAAGGGCAAAAAGGAAAGCTGTAAAGCCAAACAAAAGGAAATAAACACCATAGCAGATAATGTTTCCTAGTATTTTTTAAAAACTTTGGTCCAGCAAATAGAAATGCCAACTTCTTTGTAAAACTTACAATATGGCTTTGTTGAACTGCTCCCCCTGTCAACCTGACTCTTGGGGAGCATTATATTAACACAGTATCTTTTTAGACTGACCTAGTGACTACACTTTGACTATGTGCTTTATATTTATCCATCAAAATTAAGATTAAGCATTCTTTCCACCCAAAAGCAACTGACTTCCCTGACCACTTCAGGCTAGAGTTAGATATTCTTTCTAATCAGACCCTTATTTAGTACTTGCAAGAGTTCAACTGGGGATTAGAGATTAATATAGGACAAGAGTTCATATATGTAATTCAACAGCCAACCTGCAAATCCAACTCTATCCATGTCCTTTATAAATAGTAGTCTCTTGGCCATTTCCCCTGCTTGTGGGTACACATTAATAGTACATTTGAAAAAAAAAAATAGTACATTTGTTCTTAAGAAAACTGACAAAAGCAGAGTATTATGCATGCCCTGCATGTGGCCTCCAGTCTATCGGGCAAAACGTTCTGAAATCATAGGTACCCAAAGAAAGCTTTAGAAGGAGAGATGCTGGCAGGACACATCTCGTTGGCCCAGCAGGCTCCCAGCCATGGGGGTGGGTATTGCTGGAGAAAAGCCAGCAATCTTGCCTAGGTTCAAGCTTATCTTGCCTAGGTCTAAAGACAGTATGCCATATTATTTTCTCTCTGAAGGTGAAGTCTGTGTCTTATCATCTTTGTATCCCCAGTGTTATTTGGTACTCAAGAAATTTGTTTCGTGTTGAATGTTATTATCGTTGAATGAGGAAGTTCAAATGCAGAGACATAATGTAATTGTGACTAAGGCCATTATAGGTAGTGAATGTCAAAAACAGTTCAAATTCAGACTTCAAAATCAAAGTCTTCTGCTTCCAAAGTCCTTAGTTATTGTTTCATACCGATTCCTTTATAGTCAAGTATATAAAAGAACTGTAAGAAGTGTTAAGCCACTAGAGGCCTGATGTGTTATAGAATACCAACTGAAGGAAAGGTTAAAGTGGCCTGTGATAATGACATACAATTTTATGGAGAAAGTATGATCAGGACAGAATTTTTCAAGTCTGAACATGATTTATTTAGTTAAGAATGTAAAGAAAATGATAAAAAGGGAAAAGAACAACCAGCTCCTTACTGCGTTTACCTCATTCATCTGTAATAAAGAAAAAAAGACATTTTTAAAGTAAATTTCAGCTCAAAAGAAAAGGAGTCAACATTTACTTAAGATAATAAAAAATGTCATAAATTTTTGCTTAATTAAATTGTATCTCCACAACTTTCTCAACTACAGGAACATAGGTAAATTGAAATGTTTACAAATTACTTTGAAGACAAAGGTGAACCTATTCAAAGCAATACATTTAAAATACATTTCTCTCCCCCAAATCAGAATTCCATCTAGCAAAATAAATCTTTTTAAGATCTCATCCTCATGTTAAGAAAAATATTTGCAATGGATATCTATATGTATGAATTGGGGTTAAAAATATTTCTCCTCCTCCCTCTCTTTCTCTCTCGTTTAGTTGGACAAAGGCCACAAGCAAATCATGGTGCCAACCACAGAATTTTTTTCAAATTATTGTGAAAAAAATACCATTTCTGTAGAGACAAGGGGTCTGCTGAAGTGTTTAACAGAGCAGGATTTAATGGGAAAATGAAAGGATGATTCTTCTCTCCTGTGATAATAAGTTCTATTTGTCCCAATTTACAGCAGCAAGGGAGGGAAAGATGTCCCTAATATGCAAATAAACTATCCAGGTGCAGAGTGTGCATGCAAAGAGATAAGCTGGGTAGTGGCTGAGTAATTACAGTAATTCAGGACATATAAATATATCCTGTGGACCAAAGAAACATAAATAGGTATAGCGGACATGGTACAATTAAGAAAATATGACTTTCGGTTAAATAGCAGTACACATTTCAAAGGACTTAGCTGCTGTCAGGACAAAATCAAGGATAATGTGCTCATTTGAACAACTTTTTAACCACATTTCAAAGTCAAGTGTAAACTAAAGCCAAGTTATGTAGGCTGATTATCTAAGGTGGAAAAACCATGTAATGCTCCATTCTAAGAATGCTTTTTTATGAACAAATAATAATTTATGGAATTGTTGCCTATTTCCTTTAATTTCTTTGAGAGATAGTAATGAACTCAAGCATCCTTGATGAGAATAAATTTCAGAAACAATGTAGTGAGGAAGAGCATCTCATTTTCTGAGGCACTACACTATACTGTCTGTCAATTAGTAAGCTACTTCTGCAAAGTTAATGTTAAGGTGGTGGGCTAAATGGACAATTAAACCTCTTGCTTTTCAAACCTTTAGTTCTGTGCTAATTCCTAAGGTTATGGTCAATTATTAGAGTACATTTGATTTTTTTTTTAAATTGTAATTTAAACCAAATGCATATTCTAATATGGATTCCCTAGAAATATATTTTTTAATTAATTTATTTTTTATTTTCTTATTTTTGGCTGCGTTGGGTCTTCGTTGCTGCACGTGGGCTTTCTCTATTTGCTGCGAGTGGGGGCTACTCTTCATTGTGGTACTCTGGCTTCTCGTTGAGGTGACTTCTCTTGTTGTGGAGCACGGGCTCTAGGCGCACGGGCTTCAGTAGTTGTGGCACATGGGCTCAGTAGTTGTGGCTCGCGGGCTCTAGAGTGCAGGCTCAGTAGTTGTGGCGCACGGGCTTAGTTGCTTCGCAGCATGTGGGATCTTCCCAGACCGGAGTTCGAACCTGTGTGCTCTGCATTGGCAGACGGATTCTTAAACACTGTGCCACCAGGGAAGTCCCTAGAAATATTTCTATTTAGTGTTGTAATAAAATTTTATGAGCTTAAATATATATATTTTTCAAATTAGAACCTGGAAATAACCTACATTCTGATTTCTTTGATATACAAAGTGATAGACAGTACTCCTCCCAGAGCACTCTAACATAGGGTCTTACAAATGCCCAAACAATGCATATGCCAAGCCTTCTGTAGCAGATATATAGGGGAAACTCATTTAGAAAGAATCACCAGCACATGTTCAGGATCCCTTTTGCTCCATCACACTAGGGAACAGTATACAGTGATATGGCAAGGCAGGATCTCTGAATCAGGGAGAATGATCATGACTGTAAGTCTGTGAGATGTTTAAGCTGAATTATTAACAAAGCAGTGGTCTCTTTCCTGCTGTGACTAGTGTCTAGGTTATAACATCACTATGATGTGGTAGAAGCTACACAATAACTTTCTTTTCCCAGTTTGCTATCTGTGGTTTGGAAAGCATCAGCTCCTCTCCTGGAATAAACAATGTATTGCTGCCTAATCCTAGTTGTGAACTGGAATTTATTGTTGTGGTCAATTTCTATGAAACTTTGCAGGGCGACTCATTTGATGGGAGTTCAGTCAGTAGATTTTCAATCTTGAATAACCAGAACTTTAGCCTTACGTGGTCATGATCACCAACAGCATTTAGGATGTTGCAAACCTCTGTATATCTAGCAATTATACTGGAAAAGGGCAAAAAAGTCAAGCATATGGTCATTTCCTTCAAGGAACACCCCATAATTGCATAAAAAATAAGTACATAGGAAACAACTTAGCATTGACAATCAGAACATTTTGGGGGAATGAGCAACAGCAAAAGGAAATGTGAACATTTCTCAAGTTATGAATAGGGGTTAGAAGAATCGGCAAATTAATAAATATTAATTAATGTAATCTTTTTCCTGTAAAGGAAGAGTACAAGCAGTACTGTGCTAGAGTCAGCTCATGTTGGCTCATGGGACCCGATTGTTAAATTTTCACGTAGCTTAAAATCAGCTATAATGGGAGTATCTACATCATGGGACTCAACAAGTCCTAAAAGTCAGGGTTTCCCTTTCATCTCCCAGAGAACTAATTAGTAAATATTTAACAACACATTCCTGAGTACAAGCCAAAGAGGGAATTTCCTGTAATCGATGCTGAAATTCATCAGTTCCTCTTTAATTCCCAATCTTTATTCAGCAATTGCGAAGTTTATGAAATGATCTATGCAAATGTGATAGACTGAGAAGTAATTTGGGTTCCCTTCAATAAATCTAGAATATTCTTTGATTAAAATGTATGCATAGCCCAAACTGTAAGATGAGATATGATGTTTGCATGGAATGGAAACATCCTACTTCATAGCACACTAGGTTAAAATAATTGTGATTTTTAACGTAAATAAATATTGCTCATCATTATACAGGATGCAGTTTTTGATGCCTTTTGTATAGTAATGGTATGTTATGTGCTTTTCAGCCAAAATGGAGTGTTAAGAAATTTATAACCGGTCAGATATTATATCCAACTTAATTTTAAACTGAGTTTTTAGACTTTCTTTAAAGTTCTCTAACATTTCCAGTCCACACGTGAGGGGTTGATACGAGCTGTGAAATTTCAGAGTGATAGCCTCCTTTCAGATGGTGTTGCTGCCAACCTTGCCAAGTGGTACATCCACTGACTCAGCAGAGAGACTGACAGCTGAGTATACAGTTGTCAGACTTCTTATATCCTCAGCTAGGCAGAGCAGAGTTTGAGGCAGGGAGAAACTAACAAGATTTGCCTAATCCACTGTAGTTCAGGCCTCTCAGTTGTGCAAAGTGGATTCATATTTTAATTGACCATGATTTACTCAAAGGGACTTTTAGAATTTTGTCTCCTTTTAATAAATTTTCCAAAGTCACTTTGAAATATTTACATAGTACTGATGATGTTGTCTAATATTCATAATGATCACACTTTGAGCTATCAATTATAATCTGGGTACTTACTGTGGAAAATATTCTGGTCCACATGTCATTTATGATAAACAAGGAGAAAGAATTTGTGTTTAAAACCCACTAACACTTTGAGCTGTGTTACTGATTATATTAAGATCTGGAAAATAAAGTGAATGATAAAGAGAAATTTTTAAAATATTCATTGTAAGATATTAATTGGGTCTATTTCTTCAAATCATCTAGTAATAATTATTCCATTAAAATCATTTTAGTTATAATTTCACCATAGAAGTAATGTATAGGAGACAATATTCCTACAGATCCATAAAAATTCTGATTTTTCTTCAATTTCAAGCTGAAACTCTAATTCCCCTTCAGTTTGTTTATTCCTTTTAGAATCAGCTTTAGTCAATATTTATGGAACAGTAAATCATGATCTCTGTGCTCTGTTTAGTCACAGAGGTTTATGCATTGGGTTATCATACATCTGGGTTTCCTGTGACAGTCCAGTATATGCCTGGCTTCCTATCATGATGATAAATAGCCACCCTTTCACTCTCACTCCATTTTGGATGATAAATTATATGATCACCCCATATAAAATGGGCTCTCACATGTACTTTTTCACCTTATGTGATAGTACACTTCAAATTTATTTTCCTGATCCAAGTTCTAAGCCAGGAACTGGAAAACAAACACTCAGCAATGTATGAAGGACCATATTATACTTACTTATAAAATAGTAAATAATAATAATCAAGAGAAAACTCATTATTATTTATTAAAACAGCAAGTTATAACAGTTTTTGTTTTTCAAAATAATTTCAAGCAGAAAAAGTCAGTCTAAAAATATGCACTTACATTATTAAAACACGCACACACAAAGTTGTGTCCAGCTCAAAACTAAGACATGACTGCTTTCTAGTTGCTGATTTTATATATAGGATTTTTAAATTCATATGTAATTGCTGAAATATTGAATCAAAATTTGACAAAGCAGTGTTGATACTTGTCTTAATTTTATACGCTGGAATGGATATCTTTCTTATTTAAAATTATTGCTTCCAGATATTGACTTTTGGCAGCTTCAGTTCCGATTTGCATTGGCATTAAAGAAGCTAGCCTTCTCATCCTTCTTGATTATTCCATTCTCTTGTAAACTCTCAGTTACTTGCTTCTTCCCATTATGTTGGCTGCTTCAGTCCTGATTGCTTTATCTGTTCTGATATTCAATTTTATCTTCCTAGCTCTGCAATATTGCTTAAAGCTGTGCTTGTTTTTCTGCCTTCGATTTGCTATCTTTTCTGTAAATTTTCAATGTTTTGCCCACCAAGTTTGAAAATGATCCAAGGGAAAAGGAAGCCAACAGAATGTCAACTCACTACTCTGAAGATCCCTATACTTCAGCAGCTTGGCGCCTTGGTCCCTGCTTACCTAGGCATCCATTTTTTTTTTTAATAGATTATTTTTATACTTTTATCTGGGTTTTCTAGTTGTTATTTATCTCCTGCAAGCTACACCAACTGATTCAGAATTAGAATTTGAAACATTTTTTTCAATAAATACATGTTTCTCTCTTCTTAAGAAGCAGAAATGTGTAATTTACAATAAAACCTCTCTAGAGAAAATAGTGAACAATTCTTTTAGCTATGTGGAAACTTTCTGAAGTGTGTACACCTTTGAACTATTTTGATCATTTGTGTGTAAATGTTGGGAATATTTTATTGCACACTGTTTTCTTATCTCGTATATTTGATGCCTAAATAAGGGTATTTTTTAATCAAGTATATTAGAAATAAAGCTATAGACCCATTTTTCTAATTTAGTATGATAGAGAACTAAAATGCTCCATTTAATTTTTTTCAAATTGGTCTGATAGATTGATACTATGTAAATTACCTTTTAACAGAATGGAAACTAAAAAATATGCTTACATTTTAAAAAAATGTTTTTATATGATTCTGGACAGTAAACACTCTGTCTCTTTCTTTTTCCTTTTACTTTTTCTTTGCTAATCAGACTTGTGTCTGAAGTATTAGATTATTATTTTCAAGCAATCTAGAAGGACTTTCAAAATTCTATAACAAAATCGTTTATTGATTTCTTTCTTTCTTTATTTATTTTTTGCTCTGTAGTATGGCCCTTTCAAAATGCAGGCGTGTCTTGAAATACTTAGTTCTCTCTTTTAAGTTCCAGGAAAACAGAAAGTTTATTTTTTTAGTCTCTTCTTAGTAACTAACACACTGTTTAGCATATAATAAGTGCCCAGGAAGCATTTTTTTTTAAGAAAAAGATTAATGACATTCTTCAATTCCAGATTCCCCATTCCATCTACATTCATTCCCATTGGACAGCAATTACTAGTCTCTCAAAAAAGAACTTTATCTCACAGTATAATACTTTGTAATCATATTAATCCAAGGAAGCTTAAATGTCAAGTGAGATATTTTCATCTCTTTATCTCAGAGAGCTACAATTTCATGCAGCCATTAAGTACACATGTAACTGGCAGTACAAATTAAACCAGACAATTCCCAGTTACTCAATGTGATGAATTTAACATTTTTAGCTTTATTTCAGGAAGCACAATGTTGAATGGATAGAGTAAATTAAAAAAAGCAAAAGCAAATGCTAACAAATTCAATAAATTATTTGTTTCATAATTTAACAAGTAGTTTGTTTAAAATTTAATAATCAGTGTGTGTGGATTTAGAACTGATGGCAATATCTTATTATCTCGATTAATTTTCCTTCTCTTGCATTCATTTATTAATTAATTTATTCACCTTTTATTCATTCCATATATACTAAATACTTATCATGTGCATAGTACATTGTAAAGTTTTCCAAATTTATGTGGTAAATGAGTAAATCAGTACAAAGATAGGACTTTATCATGTTAAACTCTTACATAATGTATCTTATCATGTCCTTCATAAATGTCAGTTATGCTGTCTCCCCCGGGCAGCTGTTGCAAACCTGGTCTCCTCAACACCTGCTGGGGCTTTGGCTTCTGGAACACACGGGGCTGAGTCCATGCTGACAGCCCAGCGGCTTCAGGACAACATGGGGTCGAGTCCATGCTAATGGGAGCCAAGTCTCCTCAGCACTTGCTTGGGCTTAGGCTTTGGGATGTTGTGGGGTCCAGTTCATGCTGACAGGAGCCCCATCTCCTCAGGACCTGCTGGGAGGAATTGCGGCTGAAGGGAAAGGTAATCCACAGGACCCAAGACATGGTAGCTACTAATATACTCTTCCCAAGGTGCCTCATAATTCCATGTGGACTCCTACAAGGGAAATAAGTATCACAACTTTGGTTGAACTTGGTCTGGCCATGTGGCTGACAGGGTCTTGGTGCTCCGGCCAGGTGTCAGGCCTATGCCTCCGAGGTGGGAGAGCCGAGTTCAGGATATTGGTCCACCAGAGACCTCCCGGCTCCACGTAATATCAAACGGTGAAAGCTCTCCCAGAGATCTCCATCTCAACGCTAAGACCCAGCTCCACTCAACGACCGCAAGCTACAGTGCTGGACACACTTTGCCAAACAACTAGCAAGACAGGAACAAAAACCAGCCATTAGCAGAGACGCTGCCTAAAATCATAATAAGGTCAAAGGCAC
This sequence comes from Eubalaena glacialis, assembly GCF_028564815.1. Classification (NCBI taxonomy): domain Eukaryota; kingdom Metazoa; phylum Chordata; class Mammalia; order Artiodactyla; family Balaenidae; genus Eubalaena; species Eubalaena glacialis. The sequence continues at coordinate 22,195,490 of NC_083721.1, forward strand.
ACCAAAACATACCACCAGCCAGGCTTCTGCCCAGCAGAAAGACAAGATCCAGCCTCATCCACCAGAACACAGGCACCAGTCCCCTCCACCAGGAAGCCTACACAACCCACTGAACCAACCTTAGCCACTGGGGGCAGACACCAAAAACAATGGGGAACTACAAACCTCCAGCCTGTAAAAGGGAGACCCCAAACACAGTAAGTTAAGCAAAATGAGAAGACAGAGAAACACACAGCAGATGAAGGAGCAAGGTAAAAACCTTTCAGACCAAACAAATGAAGAGGAAATAGGCAGTCTACCTGAAAAAGAATTCAGAGTAATGATAGTAAAGATGATGCAAACTCTTGGAAATAGAATGGGGAAAGTACAAGAAACATTTAACAAGGACATAGAAGGAGTAAAGAGCAAACAAACAATGATGAACAACACAATAAATGAAATTAAAAATTCTCTAGAAGGACTCAATAGCAGAATAACTGAGGCAGAAAAACGGATAAGTGACCTGGAAGATAAAATAGTGGAAATAACTACCGCAGAGCAGAATAAAGAAAAAAGAATGAAAAAAATTGAGGACAGTCTCAGAGACCTCTGGGACAACATTAAACGCACCAACATTTGAGTTATAGGGGTCTCAGAAGAAGAAGAGAAAAAGAAAGGGACTGAGAAAATATTTGAAGAGATTATAGTTGAAAACGTCCCTAATATGGGAAAGGAAATAGTCAATCAAGTCCAGGAAGAACAGAGAGTCCCATACAGGATAAATCCAAGGAGAAACATACCAAGACACATATTAATCAAACTATCAAAAATTAAAAACAAAGAAAAAATATTAAAAGCAGCAAGGGAAAAACAACACATAACATACAAGGGAGTCCCCATAAGGTTAACAGCTGATCTTTCAGCAGAAACTCTGCAAGCCAGAAGGAAGAGGCAGGACATATTTAAAGCAATTAAAGGGAAAAAACTACAACCAAGATTATTCTACCCAGCAAGGATCTCATTCAGATTCAATGGAGAAATTAAAACCTTTACAGACAAGCCAAAGCTAAGAGAATTCAGCACCACCAAACCAACTTTACAACAAATGCTAAAGGAACTTCTCTAGGCAGGAAACACAAGAGAGGGAAAAGACCTACAGTAACAAACCCAAAACAGTTAAGAAAATGGTAATAGAAACATACATATCGATAATTACGTTAAATGTAAATGGATTAAATGCTCCAACCAAAAGACATAGACTGGCTGAATGGATACAAAAACAAGACCCGTATATATGCTGTCTACCAGAGACCCACTTCAGACCTAGGGACACATACACACTGAAAGTGAGTGGATGGAAAAAGATATTCCATGCAAATGGAAATCCCAAGAAAGCTGGAGTAGCAATTCTCATATCAGACAAAATAGACTTTAAAATAAAGACTATTAGAAGAGGCAAAGAAGGACACTACATAATGATCAAGGGATCAATCCAAGAAGAAGATATAACAATTGTAAATATTTACGCACCCAATATAGGAACACTTCAATACATAAGGCAAATGCTAACAGCTGTAAAAGGTGAAATGAACAGGAATACAATCATAGTAAGGGACTTTAACACCCCACTTTCACCAATGGACAGATCATCCAAAATGAAAATAAATAAGGAAACACAAGCTTTAAATGATCCATTGAACAAGAGGGACTTAATTGATATTTATAGGCCATTCCATCCAAAAACAACAGAATACACTTCCTTCTCAAGTGCTCGTGGAACATTCTCCAGGATAGATCATATCTTGGGTCATAAATCAAGCCTTGGTAAATTTAAGAAAACTGAAATCATATCAAGTATCTTTTCTGACCACAACGCTATGAGACTACATATCAATTACAGGAAAAAATCTGTAAAAATACTAACACATGGAGGTTAAACAATACACTACTAAATAACCAAGAGATCACTGAAGATTCAAAGAGGAAATTAAAAAATACCTAGAAACAAATGATAATGAAAACACGACGACCCAAAACCGATGGGATGCAGCAAAAGAAGTTCTAAGAGGGAAGTTTATAGCAATACAATCCTCCCTCAAGAAACAAGAAAAGTCTCAAATAAACAACCTAACCTTACACCTAAAGCAATTAGAGAAAGAAGAACAATAAAAACCCAAAGTTAGAGGAAGGAAAGAAATCATAAAGATAGATCAGAAATAAATGAAAAAGAAATGAAGGAAACAATAGCAAAGATCAATAAAACTAAAAGCTGGTTCTTTGAGAAGATTAAAAAGATTGATAAACCATTAACCAGTCTCATCAATAAATAAAAGGGAGAAGACTCAAATCAATAGAATTAGAAATAAAAAAGGAGAAATAACAACTGACACTGCAGAAATACCAAGGACCATGAGAGATTATTACAAGCAATTATATGCCAATAAAATGGACAACCTGGAAGAAATGGACAAACTCTTAGAAAAGCACAACCTTCTAAGACTGAACCAGGAAGAAATAGAAAATATAAACAGACAATCACAAGCACTGAAATTGAGATTGTGATTAAAAATCTTCCAACAAACAAAAGCCCAGGACGAGATGGCTTCACAAGCGAATTCTATCAAACATTTAGAGAAGAGCTATCCTTCTCAAACTCTTCCAAAATATAGCAGAGGGAGGAAACTTCCAAGCTCATTCTATGAGGCCACCATCACCCTGATACCAAAACCAGACAAAGATGTCACAAAGAAAGAAAACTACAGGCCAATATCACTGATGAACATAGATGCAAAAATCCTCAACAAAATACTAGCAACCAGAATCCAACCACACTTTAAAATGATCATACAACATGATCAAGTGGGGTTTATCCCAGGAATGCAAGGATTCTTCAGTACAGGCAAATCAATCAATGTGATAAACCGTATTAACAAACTGAAGGAGAAAAACCATATGGTCATCTCAATAGATGCAGAAAAAGCTTTTGACAAAATTCAACACCCATTTATGATAAAAACCCTACAGAAAGTAGGCGTAGAGGGAACTTACCTCAACATAGTAAAGGCCATATATGACGAACCCACAGCCAACATCATTCTCAATGGTGAAAATCTGAAACCATTTCCTCTAAGATAAGGAACAAGACAAGGTTTTTCACTCTCACCACTATGATTCAACACTGTTTGGAAGTTTTAGCCACAGCAATCAGAGAAGAAAAAGAAATAAAAGGAATCCAAATTGGAAGAGAAGATGTAAAACTGTCACTGTTTGCAGATGACATGATACTATACATAGAGAATCCTAAAGATGCTACCAGAAAACTACTAGAGCTAATCAATGAATTTGGTAAAAGAGCAGGATACAAAGTTAATGCACAGAAATATCTTGCATTCCTATACACTAATGATGAAAAATCTGAAGGAGAAATGAAGGAAACACTCCCATTTACCATCACAGCAAAAAGAATAAAATACCTAGGAATAAACCTACCCAAGGAGACAAAAGACCTGTATGCAGAAAACTATAAGACACTGATGAAAGAAATTAAAGCTGATACAAACAGATGGAGAGATATGCCATGTTCTTGGATTGGAAGAATCAACATTGTGAAAAGGACTATACTACCCAAAGCAATCTACAGATTCAGTGCAATCCCTATCAAACTACCAATGGCATTTTTCACCAAACTAGAACGAAATATTTCACAATTTGTATGGAAACACAAATGACCCCGAATAGCTAAAGCAATCTTGAGAAAGAAAAATGGAGCTGGAGGAATCAGGCTCCCAGACTTCAGACGCTACTACAAAGCTACAGTAATCAAGACAGTATGGTACTGGCACAAAAACAGAAATATAGATCAATGGAACAGGATAGAAAGCCCAGAGATAAACCCACGCACACATGGTCACCTTGTTTTTGATAAAGGAGGCGAGAATATACAATGGAGAATAGAATAAGTAGAGCTCTTCAATAAGTGGAGCTGGGGAAACTGGACAGCTACATGTAAAAGAATGAAATTAGAACACTCCCTAACACCATATGCAAAAATTATCTCAAAATGGATTAAACAGCTAAATGTAAGGCCAGACACTATAAAACTCTTAGAGGAAAACAGGGAGCACACTCTATGACATAAATAACAGCAAGATCCTTTTTGACCCACCTCCTAAAGAAATGGAAATAAAAACAAAAATAAACAAATGGGACCTAATGAAACTTCAAAGCTTTTGCACAGCAAAGGAAACCATAAACAAGACAAAAGACAACACTCAGAATGGGAAAAAAATATTTGCAAATGAAGCAACTGACAAAGGATTAATCTCCAAAATACACAAGCAGCTCATGCAGCTCAGTATCAAAAAACAAACAACCCAATCCAAAAATGGGCAGAAGACCTAAATAGACATTTCTCCAAAGAAGATATACAGATTGACAACAAACACATGCAAGGATGGTCAATATCACTAATCATTAGAGAAGTGCAAATCAAAACTACAATGAGGTATCATCTCACACCAGTCAGAATGGCCGTCATCAAAAAATCTACAAACAATAAATGCTGGAGAGGGTGTGGAGAAAAGGGAACCCTCTTGCACTGTTGGTGGGAATGTAAATTGATGCAGACACTATGGAGAACAGTATGGAGGTTCCTTAAAAAACTAAAAATAGAACTACCATACGACCCAGCAATCCCACTCCTGGGCATATACCCTGAGAAAACCATAATTCAAAAAGAGTCATGTACCAAAATGTTCATTGCATCTCTATTTACAGTAGCCAGGACATGGAAGCAACCTAAGTGTCCATTGAAAGATGAATGAATAAAGAAGATGTGGCACATACATACAATGGAATATTACTCAGCCATAAAAAGAAACGAAATTGAGTTATTTGTAGTGAGGTGGATGGACCTAGAGTCTGTCATACAGAGTGAAGTAAGTCAGGAAGAGATAAACAAGTACCGTATGCTAACACATATATATGGATTCTAAAAAAAAAAAAAAAAAAAAATTGTTCCGAAGAACCTAGGGGCAGGACAGGAATAAGGACGCAGACATAGAGAATGGACTTGAGGACACGAGGAGGGGGAAGGGTGAGCTGGGATGAAGTGAGAGAGTGGCATGGACATATATACACTATCAAATGTAAAATAGATAGCTAGTGGGAAGCAGTCGCATAGCACAGGGAGGTCAGCTCAGTGCTTTGTGACCACCTAGAGGGGTTGGATAGGGAGGGTGGGAGGGAGGGAGACGCAAGAGAGAGAAGATATGGGGATATATGTATAGGTATAGCTGATTCACTTTGTTATAAAGCAGAAACTAACACACCATTGTAAAGCAGTTATACTCCAATAAAGATGTTAAAAAAAAAAAAAAAAACAAAGAAACTTCAGTTATAAGCTTCGTCCTTTCATACTTTTAATCAGGTATCCCCAGCCCCCAGGCCATGGACCAATACTGGTCCGTGGCCTGTTAGGAACTGGGCTGCACAGCAGGAGGTGAACAGTGGGCGAGCAAGCGAGCAAAGCTTCATCTTTATTTAGAGCCTCTCCCCATCTCTAGCAATACTGCCTGAGCTCGGCCTCTTGACAGATCAGCGGCGACATTAGATTCTCATAGGAGCTGGAGCCCGACTGTGAACTGCACATGCGAGGGATCTAGGTTGTGCACTCCTTATGAGAATCTAATGCCTGATGATCGGAGGTGGATTTCAGGCAGTGATGCTAGCGCTGGCTAGCAGCTGCAAATACGGATTATCATTAGCAGAGAAGTTTGACTGCACAGAGACCATAATAAATCAATTGCTTGCAGACTCATATCAAAACCCTATCAGTGAGTGGCAAATGAAAACAAGCTCAGGGCTCCCACTGATTCTGTATTATGGTGAGTTGTATAATTATTTCATTATATTTTACAATGTAATAATAATAGACATAAAGTGCACAATAAATGTAATGCGCTTGAATCATCCCGAAACCATCCCCTCCTCCCACCGTCCGTGGAAAAATTGTCTTCCACGAAACTGGTCCCTGGTGCAAGAATGGTTGGGGACCACTGCTTTAAATCATCTTCCCATTATTAGAATTAGTGTTTATACATTTAAATCTGTCCACCTTTATGATTTTAAAGTGTCTCATAATAAATATTTCATATCCAAATGTGGTGACTTTTCTGCTACCATACTCTCCAATGAAATTTTCAGTTCATCATTCATTTTGATAACAAAAGCAACAAAAGTGTTTTGAAGTAAAGTGTTCTGAAAATTTTATATAGATATTATATATGTGTGAGAACGGATTTGTGTTACTAATATAGATAAACTCAATGTTTAAAGATATTGATGGGAAACCCACAGAAGTCATCCACACTTTAAATGAAAAATTTATCTCTGACAAAATTATTTTAACATACATATTATGCATGTGTTATGCATCCTTTATTAACGTCTCTTTAAAAATGTGTTTATCGGGACTTCCCTGGTGGTGCAGTGGTTAAGAATCCGCCTGCTGATGCAGTGGACACGGGTTCGATCGCTGGTCCTAGAAGATCCCACATGCCGCGGAGCAACTAAGCTTCTGCACCACAACTAGCCTGCACTGTAGAGCCCACGAGCTACAACTACTGAGCCCACGTGCCACAACTACTGAAGCCCACACACCTAGAGCCTGTGCTCTGCAGCAAGAGAAGCCCGCAATGAGAAGCCCACACACCGCAACAAAGAGTAGCCCCTGCTCACCGCAATTAGAGAAAGCCCGTGCACAGCAACGAAGACCAACGCAGCCAAAAATAAATAAATAAAATAAAAAACAATATGTTTATCAACATTTAGAAAACTATGTGCAAAATATAAGTGCTGATTTTTATTCATAGTTTTTGCAAGTAGAGGGTTAATGGTTTTAAAATAATTAATATATGAATGTAATATTTTCTAATTAATATGCCACATGGGTACTACTATGGGACAAATTTATTATGTGAGTTTATAGATATTTTATATTTATCATATCAGAAACAGCTTTGCTCAAATCTTCTACTTATATTTATCTAAGTAATATATCAAATTTACTGAAATAAGCCTGGTAATCTCTCTTTGTAAATTTCACTTTAAAAGAATCCAGCTATATGCAGTGGCAGTCTGATTGTAATTTAACGATTTGAGTGACATAAGTTTCTGGGTAAGTCAGTCAAGTTACCTTGGAAAATATTTGCTATTGTGTTTTGGATACTTTTGAATTAGTAATGATATTACTGTATCAAAAAGTAATTATCAGTCCTGGTGGTGGGAAAGGGAGTAACCAGGGCAGAAGGAATCCTGTGATGCTCCAAACAGCATCCTAACAAAAGATCTTTAACTAAATTTAGAAGACAAAAACAAAATCCTAACATTTATTTGGTATCCTTTTCCTTCTGGTCAAATATTTGAGGGTGACCCTTTATACCTACATTTGTTCCTGGTGTCTGTTACAATCAATGGCAATCTCTCAGGGTTCCCCTAAGGAATCATATCCTCCCCAATACCTGACTTTTAATTACAACAAATTCTGAATGGACACCGGATGCAAATACTATTCTGGAAAACAGAAATAGATATTCCTTTGAATATTATCATCACTTGTATTATTTGGAGTGAAAAATCTCCTTTAAACTATATTAGTGTGCTGCAGACACAAATTGTGGCCAAAGTTCTCTTGTATGGATGGGGAAAAAAAGAAAATGTTAAACGTGAATTTTAATACCTTCAGCCTTTTATTCAGTATGTTTACTTTGAAACCAGGGGTCAAAAAAATCATCACTCTGTGCTTTCTGTCTTCTTCAGAAAGGAAGGTGCACCCCTCCTCACTGAAAAGTAGCTCATGTTAGTGTACTTGTCATTAGATATTTCATGAGTCTCCATATCTACTGGGGTAGTTCATGTGTGCTACTAAAGTTATATTTTCACACATTTATTTCTGTTTCTTGTTAGCTCCCCATTCCATATCTATGTATTGAGGGGAGTGGACCTACCAAATATGAAAGCATAAATATCAAAATAAGTGGGGTAATTCACATGATGATAAGAACAAAATTTATACACAACTGAGGACCACATAGTTTCAAGCCCTCAAGTCTATTTATAGATGTTTTAATGTGCAACTATAGAAGATTTCTACGTTTTGAAAACAACATTTTGAGTATATAAATCAACACAATTTATGTGGTAAATTATACTAAATGTACAATCATTAATGATCAATATTTTCTAATGATTTATAATTGTATGTGAAGAATATTAAGTATCAAAGATATGACTGATATAAAGAGATAACATCTATATAGAAAAATCATAGTAATAGGCTTTGGTTATATAAAATATGTTTTAACGAAAATAAAGAAAAAGATAAAGAACAAATTATGATAATACAAATTCAAGAAGAAAGAAAAAAATGTGTGTGGGTTTTCTTTTTGATTAACTATGTGATTATTGTGTTATGTCTATGTAGCACAACTATATATCTAATATCTATATTTATGTGGATGCATTTAGCTGAAGGCAGGCAGAGGTGGGAAACAGGAGTCAATTAGTCATTTTAGATCTGTTTGGAGATTCAGTGTAAATTATTAACAGCTATCAATGCCTTTTGAAAGTTAATTAGCTGCCAAATTTTGGAAATTCTTCATATAACTTTATATTTAAAACTTTTTAAAAATTTTTGAAAAGAGTAATTTCTCTGGGAAAATTATTTGGACTCTGTATATGTCAGAACCACATTATTCAGAAGCTTTGAAGTCATGTGTTTGTAACCAAGAGAACTGCTCATTGGGGATATGCCATAAATAGGTGATACAAAAATACCTCAATTTTCTTTTATTACCTGCACATTCAAGTCTGGATTTTAATATCTGAAAGTAGATTAACCACCTTCAATTATTCCCCGATGTCCAGTTGTTAAAACCAAGACTCCTAGGTCATTCTTTCTGTTTTCTCCAAACTGTGGCTACATCTTACTTTTTTAGTACTAGTATTCAACTTTCACCTACCTAACATTTTAAATCCAAACAGACTAGACTGCTGTCTATTTAAAAAATGATTTGCATTCTAATGGTTTCATATTTTAATGTTGTTAAATTGGCCCATCCATCCACTCATCCATCCATTCATTCACCATCCATCAAATATCTACTAAATATAAGTATACCATATACTGTATCTTGATCACAGAAAGGTGAATAAGACACTAGCACTCCTCTCACAGAACTATGCCTCCTCACTCCCTACCTAAAACTAAATTTCCCTTCACAAGTCAAAGACATCTCTTCTGAGTTCACCACATGTACAATCTATACTTTCTATGTATTAGGAATGAATCATGTAACATGCCTTTTACAGTTGTATTTTGGAGAGATCTTTATTAGATGTCCATGACATTTTGTTTGATTTCCACATCTAAATCACAAAGTTATCCAGAACAAGAATTATATATCATTATAACTCCTCACAATCCAAAAGCAATTATGTCTTATTATCTTCCCCATGGCAGATTATCAAAGCTAGTCTATTATACAGGATTCTTAGTTTCAAGCAGTAGAATATGATTCTATCTTATTAAAGCATACAAGTAATTTTACTAAAAGAATATTGGATACGTTAATACTTCAGTGGGTAGCTTGAGATTGAAGCTTAGGAAAGAGGAAAGAATATACCAAAAAAAAAAAAAATGAAAAAGAGCTGAAGTTAAAAATCATCTCAAAAACCAGTCTGAACACCACACAACAAAACTGCACTAACAGTTAGATAGGTGGATGTTGAGTGCTAACAGTAAATGTGTATTATGCAGCTACAGTTTGGAGGAAACTGAAGGAACACTCTAGGGTTTTAAAAAATTTTATCAGTGGTCATGCTACTGGCACTGGGTATGGAACAGCAACATATGCCTCAGCCACTGCTACTCTTATAAAATGGATGCTGCTACTGCAATTACTGTTGCTACTATTCACCATCTGAGTAAATTTTCCATTATGCATGCTACTTTGTTATAACAGCTCAACACTAGAAGTATAAGGTGTTTACACTGGCTGCTTTAGCCTTAATCTAGTTCCAAAATCCTAGGTCCAAGACAACTTAAGAAAATAAGTGTCTGCTATAAAGCTCTTAGAGGAAAACATAGGAAGAACACTCTTTGACATAAATCACAGCAAGATATTTTTTGATCCACCTCTTAGAGTAATGGAAATAAAAACAAAAATAAACAAATGGGACCTAATGAAACTTCAAAACTTTTGCACAGCAAAGGAAACCATAAACAAGACGAAAAGAAAACCCTCAGAATGGGAGAAAATATTTGCAAATGAATCAACGCACAAAGGATTAATATCCAAAATATATAAACAGCTCAAGCAGCTCAATATTAAAAAAACAAACAACCCAATCCAAAAATAGGCAGAAGACCTAAATAGACATTTCTCCAAAGAAGACATACAGATGGCCAAGAAGCACGTGAAAAGCTGCTCAACATCACTAGTCATTAGAGAAATGCGAATCAAAGCTATAAGGAGGTATCACCTCACACCAGTTAGAATGGGCATCATCAGAAAATCTACAAACAACAAATGCGGGAGAGGGTGTGGAGAAAAGGGAACCCTCTTGCACTGTTGGTGGGAATGTAAATTGATACAACTATGGAGAACAGTATGGAGAACAGTATGGAGAACAGTATGGAGCTTCCTTAAAAAACTAAAAATAGAACTACCATATGATCCAGCAATCCCACTACTGGGCATATAGCCAGAGAAAACCATAATTCAAAAAGACACATGCACACCAATGTTCATTGCAGCACTATTTACAATAGCCAGGTCATGGAAGCAACCTAAATGCCCATCGACAGATGAATGGATAAAGAAGATGTGGTACATATATATAATGGAATATTACTCAGCCATAAAAAAGAATGGAATTGGGTCATTTGTTGAGACGTGAGTGGATCTAAAGACTGTCATACAGAGTGAAGTAAGTCAGAAAGAGAAAAACAAATATCATATATAAACGCATATATGTGGAACCTAGAAAAATGGTACAGATGAACCGGTTTGCAGGGCAGAAATTGAGACACAGATGTAGAGAACAAATGTATGGACACCAAGGGGAGAAAGAGGTGGGGGAGTGGGGGTGGTGGTGTGATGAATTGGGCGATTGGGATTGACATGTATACACTGATGTGTATAAAATTGATGACTGATAAGAACCTGCTGTATAAAAAATAAATAAAATAAAATTCAAAACGAAAAAAAAAAAAGAAGTGTCTGGATTTTTTCACTTTCTACAGTGGGAGTGGTCTCTTTCACTGACCAAGATTCACAAAGTGGGAAAACATCCCATTATAGTAAAGAGATCTTAATTTAGGGACAAACAATGTCTATTAGAGTTGTGGGTAAAATGAATGTCTCCTTTATCTTTCCTGAAGATGCGTTACTCTACAGAATTGTCTTGGATAATTTGATTCTAGATGCTGCTAAAACAAAACAAAACAAAACAAATAACAACAACAAAACAAGAGGAACAAAAATCATTCCATTGAAGCTGTCTTTATTGTGAGGAGATATAAGTTCTGCACTCATTAGCATGATAGCTCTATGTTAAAAATTTAGAATTTTATTTTATTTTTTTAATTTTTATTTATTTATTTATTTATGGCTGTGTTGGGTCTTCGTTTCTGTGCGAGGGCTTTCTCTAGTTGCGGCAAGCGGGGGCCACTCTTCATCGCGATGCGCGGGCCTCTCACTATCGCGGCCTCTCTTGTTGCGGAGCACAGGCTCCAGACGCGCAGGCTCAGTAATTGTGGCTCACGGGCCCAGCTGCTCCATGGCATGTGGGATCTTCCCAGACCAGGGCTTGAACCCGTGTCCCTTGCATTGGCAGGCAGATTCTCAACCACTGCACCACCAGGGAAGCCCAAAAATTTAGAATTTTAAATTTTCATTGAGGATAAAACATCCTCAACTTGGTAAAGAACATCTACAGAAAACTTAAAGCTTACATACTTAATGACGTACTTTTCCACTAAGATCAGGAACAAGGCATGGATATCTCTTCTCATCACTCCTTGTCAACAGTGTACTGAAAGTCCTAGATAATACAATAAAATAAGAAAGGAAATAAGATTTATACAGATTGGGAAGAAAGAAAATATCTTTGTTCATAGATGACATGTTTGTCTACACAGGAAATCCTGAAGAATCAACAAAAAAACTACTCTAGTGTTAATAAGTGATTATACTAAAGTTGCAGGTTACAAGAGTAATATACAAAAGTCAGTTGTTTTCCCATATAACAGTAATGAACAATTGGAGTTCAGAGTTAAAAACAAAATATTGTTTGCATTAGCAGCAAAAAAATGAAATACTTAGGTATAAATCTAATAAAATATGTACAAGATTTATATGAGGAAAATTATAAGTCTGATGGAAAAAAGCAGAGAAGATCTAAATAAATGGAGTATTTTATCTTCATGGAGAGAAAGATTCAATATTGTCAAGATGTCAGTATTCTCAACTTGATGTATAGATTCAACACAATCCCTATCAAAACATCAGCAAGTTATTTTGTGGATTTCAACCAACTGATTCTAGCTTATATGGAAAAGCAAAAGAATCAAGATAGCCAACAAAATACTGAAGAGGAACAAAGTTAGAGGAATGCAACTACCTGAATTCAAGACATACTATAAAACTACAATAATCAAGACATAGTGCTATTGGGGGAATAATAGATTTTACATGTATTTGTTTTGACACTATATTTTCTCATATATATTTTAACATTACCTCAAAATAGTTAAAATTGTTATTATTCATACAATAACTTGGTTTTATAGTTCTGTGATATTCAATGTTTACATATATCTCTGTGTTTTTTTATGCAACTAAAATAAAACAAGCCTTTGTATAGCAATTTAATCTATTATAAAGTAAATTCACTCTTAAAAAGATCTCCTTCCCATTATCTTATTCTATTGTGTGAGTGGTCCATTTGTCTTCGCTTTTCCTAAAATCTCTTCAATCTAACATTTTCAAATTATGCTATGTGAACTAATACATTTCTTCACAGATAGGTAGAGTATTTGATTTTTATTGCTTTTTTAGTATTTATTTCCCAAGTTTCTCCATAATATTTTGCAGGAAATAGGTTTTCTTCTTAATATAATTTCTTGTGAGCAGGTTCTAAGTAGTTTAGACTTGATCATATGAAGATTTGTAAAAGACAGAGTTTGAAAATTCAAGATAAGATTTTAAATACTTTAGATATTTTAAATCAACTTACTAACAATTATTGATTATTTTATCCAAAGAATGAGTGGCCTTCATCTATATTGAACAATCATCACTTGTGAGAAAAGTAAAAGCAGAAGAGGACAAACCTAGAAAGCTTATATAAGCTCTTTATAGCTGAGTGATCATTGGGGTCATGGTTGTAGAGCCTCCTGAATCTGAATTTTGAGACATATTTACATTAATTCTGTGGTTGAGCAAGATAACCCTTGAATGACAAATCTGATCCTTGCCCATATTTGTAAGCTGACTATTAGAGGTTTGCTCAGAGCCTTCTAAGTTTTTATTGATGTGGAAATGCTTCCTAGCGCTCCTAGACTCATAGTCAATGCTACCATACCTGAAATTCCTTAAGTGTTATTTTTATATGTAATAAAAGCTAACATTAGTTGAGAATTACTAGGTGGTATAAAAAGAAATTTAGAAATAACTTGAACAGAGCGAAAACAAGGCCAGCCCCAGGGGCAGGATGTCAGAATGCAGAGGGAAGGAAGGAAGATGATCTTTTTGTTTGTTTGTTTTCCATCTGGGAGAGAATTGCTCAGGTTACTTTCTTCGCCCAAGCCACCTCCTGCTGTTCTGCTGTCCACCTGTTCTAGGCAGGGTGAGTGGATTCCTGAATTACTATATCCCCTATGGAAATCTGGGGGTCTATGACTTAGGTAGGGCGACTATAACAAAATACCAGAAATTGGGTGGTTTAAACAACAGAAATTTATATTTTTACAGTTCTAGAGGCTAGATGTTCAAGATCAAATGACAGCAGGTTTGGTATCTTCTGAGAGCTCTCTCCCTGGCTTGCAGATGGCCACCTTCTCTGTGTGTTCACATGGTTATCTCTCTGCCTGCATGTGTCTGGTGCCTCTCTCTCTGTGTTCTAATTGCTTCTTATAAAACCATGAGATGTATTGTATTAAATCCCACCCTAATGACTCCATTTTAAATTAATTACCTCTTTAAAGACCTATCTCCAAATAAGGTCACATTCTGAGGTACGGAGGGATAGGGCTCCTATCATGAATTTTGGGGGGATACAATTCAGCCCATAACAAGGGGTAACCCTAAAATTTACCAGCACTCTTATTTAGCACCTTAGTTTCCTGCCATCCGCCTCCTCTTTTGCTGCCACCTTGGATTCTGTTACAGTATCATAAAATCGACCAGGGCACAGTTTCAGAAATTCATTTTCCTGCATTGCCATGCTCCTGGCGGTCTCCCTCATTCCTGTAGCTTTTTCGGTCTCTGCAGAGAGCCGTTTCTTCCCCACTAAGCCTAATTAGCAGGGTTTTTAAAAACCATCAGAGTAAATCAGACTGCATCTGAGCCTCCTTATGAGGCAAAACAATTCTTCATTTGAAACTGAGATAATTTTCAGATCAGAAACGATCATTGAAAATTTAGGAAACACATTCATCTATTAAATTTTTTGCTTGATCCTGATTTTGTTTTAAGCGATTTACAGCTCCTGCTCTATAGGATGTGCACATTATCATTACATATGAAAGTACAACAACTTTATCAAAAATATTAAAAACTCACTGTTTCCACAAGAAGTGCTTTTGCTGGCACTTGAAGTTTGCAAATGGATAAACAGTGCCATTAATTGGTAATACATAATTAATTAAACCTGAGGCAGTAATGGGCGCTCTCTAGCCTTCCAAGGAAGTAAAAGTGGAGGAGAGTAATTAGAAAACTCAGTAAGCTGTGATTCAAACTAGATAAATCTTTTTTTTAATAAATTTATTTATTTTATTTATTTATTTTTGGCTGCATTTGGTCTTCGGTGCTGCAGGCTTTCTCTAGTTGCGGTGAGCAGGGGCTACTCTTCGTTGTGGTTTGGGGTGGCTTCTCTTGTTGCGGAGCACGGGCTCTCAGCGCGCGGGCTTCAGTAATTGTGGCTCGCCAGCTCTAGAGCGCAGGCTCAGTAGTTGTGGCGCACAGGCTTAGTTGCTTCGCAGCATGTGGGAATCTTCCCAGTCCAGCGCTCGAACCCATGTCCCCTGCATTGGCAGGCGGATTCTTAACCACTGCGCCACCAGGGAAGCCCCAAACTAGCTAAATCTTTGTAAATGAAAGTCGGCACCTTAAACTGCACCTTAAACTAACATTTTAAGGAAATGATCTGCTGTGGTTGATGGATTATTTTTTTCCATTCTTAAGTTTCTTTTCTTGCTTCTCTTTTTTTCTGCTCTACTGTTTTTAATTTCCAGATCCTTTATAAAGGTAGTCTTTCTGATCTCTAAAGAATCTTTCTACTGTTCGTTAGAGCCCATCTTTTAGCAAGTAATAAATTGGTGACTCACATTAACAAGAAGATTAGACAATAAAGTTACCATTAGTGGAGTTTCAGCTTGTTTCAGAAGTGTTGATAAGGCATCTGGCAAAACTTTGTTATGACCTTGGAAGATAATGTGGCATTCTCATAACCAATATGTGTACAAAAACAAATAGTTCTGATGGAAGTTGTCTTATTCCCAAGAGGGCAGAAAGTAATCAAAGTATGTACATTGAATTTTTGGTATTCTACCTATCTCATTAGTCTCCACCTACACTTGATGCAGTTTTTAAGAAGATCTTTTTTATGTACATATTCTCCTTATATGGCATAGCAGTGCTTATCATCTCTATGAATATAGATCATCCATCTTTTTGAAAAATAATAATGCTGATTTTAATCTCTAAAAATCAAAATTTTATCATGTCATTACATGTTAAACTAGTTATCATCAAAGTTCAGCTGGTCCTGTTTCTAATACCTTCAAATACAGTGATTGTTTTGCCTTGAGATTTCCAAGAAGATGTTATACTCACTGAGCATAACTGTTGTGAACAAATTTGGAAATATTCTCTCAGAAAAAAAACAAACTAATTCCATAGGCTGCTGGGAACATGACTTCACCACTGTACATTTCCTCTTATTTTGTCATTTTTATTGGAAGTTTATCTTCAGATGCTTTTAGTTAGTCTGTTATCCTGTGGGAATCACTTTTGTTTGCTTCTTCTGGATGTCCCCAGGGCTTTACTGTAAGGATGCATTGTGCTTTTTAGGAGACAGGCTTGGCTACAGTACCAAATAATCAAAACATAATGATAAAGGAAATAAGTTAGAAATTTGTTTCTCTATTTCATAGCAATCTAATAATATTCAGCAGTGCTAGAATCACATGGTAGAGCCATTGCGTGACAAATTCAGTTTCCTTCTATTTTGTTGCACTGCTGTTCTCAAAGGGCACCTTTGTAGCTGGCAAAATAGAGCCTCAGTGAAAGGACACAGAAGATTAAAAGAAGCACACTATCTGTCCTCACAAGTGTGTGTGCATTCATAAGGGACATTTTTTCCTACTTTTCCTGGGTCCAACAAGAGGAGATGTTTGTAGGCGCTCAGAATGCTAATGAAATTTTCTTTTGCTCATGTTTAATTTCTATTTCAAAGGCATGAATTTTCTGGAGGGCAAATTTTCATGAGAGTGTGCAGATTAAAAGCTTGTCTTTTTTTAAAAAGTTTTTTGGAGTATAGTTGATTTACAATGTTGTTTTAGTTTCAGATATACAACAAAGTGATTCAGTAATACGTATATATAGATTCATTCTTTTTCAGATTCTTTTCTCATATAGGTTATCACAGAATATTGAGTAGCATTCCCTGTGCTATACAGTAGGTCCTTGTTGGTTATCTGTCTTATATATAGTAGTGTGTGTATGTTAATCCTAAGTTCCTGATTTATAAAGGCTTTTCTTGTAGCAACTTCTTTTGAAATGTGGTAAAGTTTGGTTAAGATTCGGGGCTTTGCAAATAATTGAGAATTACTGTGGTGAATAGTAGTCACATCTACTGGTCTCTTGTGTCCTTTCTCTTATTTTTATATATTTTTTAAAATACTGAAAAATATTTATATATTTAATATTAAAGAAAAAATAATGAAGCTTTCATCATTTTTGGTGAATTGTAAGATGGGAAGAACATATGCATATAAATAAGCTTATCAATAAACACAATGAATAAAACTGTTATTGTGAATGCTTGGCATGTTAATATTTTCACGTATACACAGCTTCTAGGAGCTGAGAAGATTGACATCTGTTTTTACACATCCCATGGAGGAGAACATAAAAATACAGCTAATATCCTAGAAGCTGCTGTCTTCAATATGATCTGTGAATTTAAAAAAAAAGAAAAGGGAAAAAAGTTATCTACCAAAGCTGTAGAACCCTGGGAAAGCATTCTGTAATTAAATTTATTCAAACTCTTAAACAAAACAAAAGCATAAAAGTTGATGGCCTGGGACACATTATTTAAAGTTAATGGGGATTATAAAGTAGAGAAAAACTGGCAAAGAAGAGATTAATTAAAAGCTATTACATTTTGAAACCAATTCAAGGGAACTCAAGTGAAATTCATTGCTTGGCGTCAGTGAAGTGCATGAGAAATGATTGTGCAAATCTGAGACTCACTCTTTAGTTAAAAATAATGCATCCTTACAAATGTTATTCATTTCCAGATTTTTATTTAAGAAATACAAGAATAGTAGAACAAAAATGTAACTAATATGTGAAAATGACTAATAATATATTAAGAAGCAGTATGGTGGAAGTGATAAAAAGGATAGTTCTTGTCGATAGAGATAACCCGGTTTTAATCACCAGGTGTACTGCATGATAACTAGGTGAACCTCCGTTCCTTGATTACTGAATTTGCAAAAGTACACATTAGTATTTGCCTGCCATTAGATGTAGTTGATATAAAAAGGTATTGTTTGTAAAATGTTTGGCAAATGGTATGTTATGCCTGTAAATGATAGGAAACATGATTGGATTAAATAAAGAATAAGTCTGTTATAAGCTGTTTTATTTCTTTTCAATTATCATTATGCTTATTCCAAGGCAATCAAATAATTCATGTGTCAAAAAACGAATGAGTTGATTAGCCATTCTGTAGTAATAATTTATAGATTCTAACATCACTTTTAATCCCGATTGTCTCCAATGAGCTCTACAACTTTTAAGAAATTTTTATATTCCCATGGGTCTGATATCCCATTCTTGTTGAATGATAGCTGTAGAGATGTAAACATTAATTCTATGCATATTTTAGGCGAACATTTGCTAGCAGATTTTAGGCCTGTGTAGATGCTTTTATAATTCAATAAATATTTACTTCTTTCAGTGTATGGGAACTACTGGTCATAATAAAAATTAAATTACTAGAATAGGAGAGACGGCGTATTGTACAATTCCCAGTGTAGCACAACCAAATACTTTGTACTTCGTGTAAAGAAAAGAAAGTGAGCAGGTATCAATACATCATAATTGAGAGATATGAAGTGAGATAGAAACTGATAAATTAACAAAGCTCATGTTTTAGAGTTTGAAAATAAAAAGCATGATAGAGAAGAGACAGAAGTAATAATTGGTTAAAAAAAGTCATGGAATTTTGGAATATAATAGTGGAGAGAAATTGAAATACTTGCTTAACAGAATGAAAAATCTTCCAAGCCACAAAGATACTTATTTTCTCTAGATTGAAAAATATAGGTATAAATATATCATATTATTTAATAATTTTAATTAAAATTGTAAATGCTCATATTTCAAAATAATCCTGTTAATGGTAATTTCAAGTTTTTACACAGGTGTGGCCAAAAAGACCGTTTTACTCTCTAGCTGAGAATTGTGGTAACTATCATCCTTCTCAGGTGTAGATCTTATTATTTGCTGTGGGAGGTCAATTTTCCTGGGAATATTTAAGCTTGAGGGAAGTTTATCCAGAATAGTCTTGTGATCAGCGACAGGGAGAATGAAAGAAGCATGATTGGGTCAAGAGAAAAGTGGATTTGCAATTCAGTCATAACACGACCTTTGTGAAACCCCTGGGGTGCTCTGAAGCTGGAACATCCCTTCAGCATCGCCCTGAGTTAGAGAAAGTGGTTTGGGCCTTTATAACTGCACGTCAAACAGTAATTGGATGTAGGATGCTTTTAAGGAAGAAGACATGGATTGGGGCATGGTAGGGGGCAAATACAGAAATTCAGGGAATAGTTCCTTCAGCTTTGCAGGGGGAATTTGGGTGTTATAACACAGCTCAAGTGAGAGACTGAATGTATAAAGGAAGAATGGCAAGACCACAGATGACCACAGAACCCCAATCTACAATCTCTTCAGCCACAAGCCCAGGAAGCCAAGCTAAGACCTCTGCAGCTATTGGGCCGGAAGAGTCAGGACTTGGTTAATGACTACCAACTTCCTGTTTATGTTTTTATTCTCACTGCCAACTTTGGACCAACAAGGGAAAGCCACATAAGCTCCCCAGACCATATGAAGTGCCCACTTCTAATTAGCCCACCTCCAGCTTCCTTATGCTAGCAAGCTCCAACCAGAGCATACCTGAAGCCTACTCTTCCTTTTTACCATAAATCCTTTCCACACCCTTGCCTAACTTGAGTCTCTAACAACGAAAAGTTCTTACAGCAAGTTCTGAAACTATAGGCTCTCTTTATTCTCATTTGAGTGGTCCTTATTTCCACACCTGCCAAAATTTCCAATCAGAGCATAGCTGAAACATTCCCTCTTTCTCTCTATTAAGAGTCTCCATATGCTGCCTGCCTTGGAGTCTCTGGCAAACACAAGCGATGGTGGCCGATTCCCTTGTTTTAGCAACCTCTGAGTAAATAGCTTGCCTTTGTTCTTATTTGGGTCATCTTTGTTTATGTCCAAAGTTTTTCTGAAGCTCCACCAAGATATGGTCTGCACTGCTCTTAAAGATTGCACTATATTGACTTTTCTTTCCACCTCATGGAAGAATTTCTTCTACAGCAACCAAGATGGGAATCACTAGATCTTTTCTTTAATCCTTAACTTTAATCCTTTTTTCTCAGAGGTCCTTAATGACCTTGTGATTACTGAATGTATTCATATTTTTGTAAGAACAATATTTACCTGATCGGTCAGATGTATTTGCACTATTTAATACACCAGTCCCTCCCCACCTTTTACAACCCTCTGTCCATGCCTGGACAATTACCATCAGACACCGCTTCATATCTGTTTTTTTAGGGGGTCGAGTTTCATTCTTCCACTAAGATGTAAATTCCATAAAATGAGGAGCTATATCTGTTTTGTTCCCTACCATATCCCCAGATCTCAAAACAGCATGTGAATCATAGTAACCATTAAATTAATATTTTCTGTATGATTAATGTATAACTCATTTTTAATGCCTATTTCTTGAACTCATTTTTATTCTTTTTCCCAAAGTCAGATCTACTTTCTTTTCGTGTTGTCTGTCTTGGTAAATGGAATTCCCTTTCAACCAGTTATTCAAGTCAGAAAATTTTAAGCCATCATAGAATTCTTCATTTCTATCCATAGCAATCAATCATCAAATGCTTTAGCTTCTATATCTTAATTAATTATTGAATTTGTCCCCTCTTTCACAAACCCACACTCAGAGTCTCCTTTCTTTCTGAAGCCATCTTTTCTCAGCTGATCCATATCTGGTCTCAAGATCACCAGAATAATTTTTCTTGTACTTAAATTATATTCATAATTAAGATGGCATATAAGATTCTTGAGATATATCTTGAAACTCAAGTTGTGTGGTTTGTCATTACATTAAACCTACAATTTCTAGGATTGGCATCACTTATACCATGGAAATTGTACTGGAACTTGATATACTTTTTTGGTGTAAACAAAGTCTGAGAACTACGCTTATACATGTTTCAGGCAGAAAGTATGCAAAATAAGTACATAGAGTAAGAATATATTTTGTGTAACAGAATTTTGAGACTAGGATACTTTTGAGTGTGGGTGATTTTTCCCCAGTGAAAATCAAAGCATTTCTGTAGTGTCTACAAAGCACTAGAATTTTTATTTTGAAAATAGTTTAATAATCATGTTAGAACATATATTATCAATTAGTTTGGTTGATTATACTGATTTTGCTGTTAATGTCAAATGTCAAAAATATCATACCAAATTAATTCTCATAATGTATTACTGGGAAATTATTATAAAAATTTAAAAATTTGAATGCCTAATTTATTCAAAAGCTGACCATAGTCATTATCCCATAGTATGTTCCCCACGTATCTAAGACATTATTCAACTGTTGAAGGAAATAATTTTGAAATTTCTATTTTATGGGAATGTTTAATCACATAGTTGTAATTCTTTTACAAAGGATTCCTATTAAAGTTCATGCAAATACAAACTCTGACCTATGACCCCTAGTAATGTACTCAGATTTCCCCATGCATACTTATAAAACTTCTTTCTTTCTTCTGGAAAGGAAGGAAGGAAGGAAAGAAAGAAAGAAAAGAAAGAAAGAAAGAAAGAAAGAAAGAAAGAAAGAAAGAAAGAAAGAAAGAAAGAAAGAAAGAAAGAAAGAAAGAAAGAAAGAAAGAAAGAAAGGAAGGAAGGAAGGAAGGAAGGAAGGAAGGAAGAAAGAAAGAAAGAAAAGAAAGAAAGAAAAGAAAGGAAGGAAGGAAGGAAGAAAGAAAGAAAGGAAAGAAGGAAGGAAGAAAAGGAGGAAGGGAAAGAATGGAAGGAAGAAAGAAAGGGAGAGAGAGAGGAGAGAGAGAGGGAGGAAGGAAGGAAGGAAGAAAATGAAAAAAACACTTCCAAACACATTTTATGGGGATAACATTACCCTGATATCAAAGCCATATTAAGACACTACAAGAAACAAGGACTCTAGTCCAATATCCCTGATAAACATGTGTGCAAAAATCTTCAACAAAATGCTACCAAACTGAATTCAACCACACATTGAAAGGATCGTACACCAAGGCCAAGTGGGATCTATTCCTGAGATATAAGAATGATTCAACATATTCAAATCAATTAATATGATACACCACATTAACAGAATGAAGGATAAAAACCACATAATATCTCATTAGATGCAGACAAATCATTTGAGAAAATTTCACACCCTTTTGTGATTAAAAACTCCACGAACTAGGAGTTTCCTCAATTTAATAAATTCCATATATGAAAAGTCTACAACTAATATTGGACTCAATGAAGAATGTTTGAAAGCTTTTTTTCTAAGACCAGGAACAAGACAAGGATGCTTCCTCTCACCATTTCTATTCAACATAGTACTCAAATTCCTAGTCTGAGCAATTAGGGAGACAACAGATGTAAAAGGCATCCAAATCAGAAAGGTAGAAGTAACATTATCTCTGACAGTGACATGATCTTACATGTACAGAATCCTAAGGACTTCACAAAAAAACTGTTAGAACTAATAAACAAATTCAGTAAATTTACAGGAGACAAAATCAATGTACAAAATAAGATGCATTCTTATACACTAACAACAAACTATTCAAAAATAAAATTAAGAAAATAATTCTATTTATAATATCTAAAAAATAAAATACTTAGTAATAAACTCCACCAAGAAGGTGAAAGAAGGGTACACTAAAAAAGTACAAAACACTTGTGAAGAAGTTAAAGCAGACAAACACAAATAAATGGAAAGGCATCCAGTGTTCATGGATTGGAAGAATTAATATTGTTAAAATGTCCACACTACCGAAAGCAATCTACCAATTTAGTGCTATCCCCACCAAAATCCCAGTGGTATTTTTAATAGAAATAGAAAAAACAGTCCTAATATTGATATAGAAACAAGAAAGTCCCAAAATAACCAAAGCAATCTTGGAAAAGAGCAAAGCTGCAGGTATTACACTTCGTGATTTCTAATTATACTACAAAGCTACAGTAAATTAAAACAGTATGGTACTGGCATAAGGACCAACATACAGACAAATGGAACAAAATAGAGAGCCCCCAAATAAACTGACATATATATGGTCAACTTATCTTTGAAAGGTGCCAAAAACATACAATGGGGAAAGGAGAGTCTCTTCAACAAATGATGTTGGGGAAACTGATTATTCACATGTAAAGAACTGAAATTATACTCCACCTTACACCACACACAAAAATAAACTCAAAATGAATTAAAGACAAGACCTAAAACTGTTATACTTCTAGAAAAAAAAATAGGGGAAAATCTTCATGACATTGGTCTTGTCAATGATTTCATGAATGATTTCTTGAATATGACATAAAAAGCACAAGCAACAAAATCAAAAGTAAATAAGTGGGCAAAGGCTTTTAAAAATTTTACATCTCAAGGGGCCAGAGTAAGAATTTACAATTACGAATTTTCTAAAGTAAACCCTTTAGGAAAAGGAAGGTCAGAGTGCTAAAATTAGAAAAACTGCCTTTTTCATGTTGCCTCTAAGACTAACTGGAGGTGTTGATAACTCAAAATGTCACATTTTCCTCTTGAACCACAATTTTCTTTGAACGCAGAAAGGAGACAATGGCATTCTAAGAAACATGAATGAGTAAGGAACTCTCTGATATGCTTTCTTAAAGATGTTTCTTCTGTTTATTTTTCAACCATTTATGCCAAAAATGATGATATAGAAGAAAAGGGAAAGATAAAGCAACGCTTAGTTCCTTTTTCTTTTAATACTACCTAACTCACTGGTAAATCAAAGGTAGAGAGTGTTGGTAGAATGTGCAAATATCAAGAAGTGAAATAAAGAACATATGGTTGAATTTTATGCAACATCTCCAATATTGTGTCAAGAACATATGCATCTACCAGCTATAAATATGAACTGTGTGATTTGGATGATTTTGTATGCAAGAAAAATGCTGTTACATTAGCATCTCTATTAGCTTTGCGCAATGTAAAGATGAAAGGTGAAATTCATGCTAATAGTTTAAAGCTTTAATTTTTTTTTAATTTGAGTGACTTTAAGTAGCAAGTAAATAGGCACCATAAGAAGCTGAGAGAGAATCTGATATAATTTAGTACCTTAAAGAGCACCCTTTTCCTGCTTTTTCAACAAAGGGTCACTGCATTTTATTTTGCCTTGAGCTCCATAAATTATGTAGCTGGCCCTGAAAAAGGTAGATTGTTGCTGAATCTGGGTTCTGATTATTCCATAGAGCCATCATTGCTAGGTTATATTTAGCTCCTAGGATTTTGAATTCTGATGGTTATATTATTCCTTGATAAAATATGGCTTCTAGCTTTCTAACATGGATTTTCTATTGTCTATTCGCTTTTTGGGTGTTCAATGTCATTAATTCTCATCCTTCAGAAGGAAGTCTATGGGGAAGAAATGAGCATTGGCTCAGCGATACCATCTTTTGGGTTTGTCCTAATGGCTAATGAATTTAAGGCACCTCAGAGAAACATAGTTGGGACAAAATTTAAAAATTTTTTGTTTAAGACTACTTTTCAGTTTCTTATAAGCACTCTGTTTCTCCTAATGTTTTGTCTCTAAGAACTGCAGTTTACAGTTCCCTCGTCTCAAAAATGTGGATTTGGGGGAATCACAGTCAGTAGCAGTTAGTATTTGGTCAGGTTCCAGTGATACATGATGGCACAGACCCCGTTCTTACTAACTATTGCCATTTTCATGGGACCTTCTCTAAGTCTCCATTCCCTCAGAGTCAGTTACACGTCCTTCCCATCTTTATAGTATAATTTTAATGAATATATTTATCTTTGTAACTGATTTTCTTAAACAAGAACATTTTGGAATTTCAGTGTTAGGGGAATTTACGTATGAACAAACAAAAAAGATTGTTCACTAGAAATCTACCTTAGATCAAAAAGGAAATACAATCTCAAATATCCAAGGACCTGCATTTTTTATTGTATGCTGTATTCATATACAGTTAGAGTTGTAAATTGCCTCCATAGGAGACTTCCCAGATCTCTTAGTGAAGAGAGGGGGGGAGAAAAACACCCTCATGTAGAAATTCTATGTCTTGTCTATACGAAGGAGAGACCATTTTGTTTAACATTGGGACACCACATAAGATTTTTAACCCTGCAGCCTTGATGGAATTGTCAAGGGCCTAAACCTTTTTTTTTTTCTATACAGGTTGTAGTGACTCTTGACTTCTGTTAAAATGGGTTTTCCTACATCCAGCCTTACTTCACTTCTTATAGGAAAGATGATCAACATTTGACAGTGATCATTTCATATCTATTGGTGGCCAGTTCTTTCTCACTTCTTTTTTTTCTTCCTCACTGCCACTTTATCCCTTCTCTTGAATAAAATAAGTATTTAACAGTTCAATGTTTTTCTATTATTATATATTCCAGAACCATTTAACCAAATAGACTCAATAATTTTCCAAAGACAGAAAATGAAATCAAAATGTTTTGAATTAAATAGTCTGGGTCTTTAAAATTCTTGCCCAGATTGTAACTCAAAGGAAAAAAGTTCAGCTACATATTTAATAGTGACTTTGCTTACTAGGTTGGAAATCAAAAAGAAATTATCTGTGTTATTAGATTGCAAAATACAGGGCAATTTCACATTACTGAAAGGGTCTCTGTACATTTAAGACTAATACAAAGATTATATACTGTGCTAGAAAACAGTTCTTGTCATGTTTTTATTAATAGATTATACTTTGAACAAATAAGTCTAGACACTTTTTAGACATAAAAAACAGCTTTTTGTCCTTTTTCTAATATAATCACTGTGTAAATGTAATGTGACAATATTTTATTACATAAAATATGGGTTTAATTTCTCATGATTAAACTTTTAAATTACATACACTGCTTTTGAATATCAAGTAAGCAATCCTTGTTTCCACACATTATCTAAAATTACAAAAAAAGTAAATTGAATTACATAAAATTTTTTAGTGAAAAGAATTTGAAAGGGCTTTTACTATTGTACAATATTATAATGCTGCAATTTATATGAACATATTTTGTCAACTCACATTGTAATTTATATGTCCTTGGTTATCTTTAAGACATGAGATAATTAATAGGAATTTTTTACACCTATATTTCTAAATAAGAAACGGGTATAATTTATACATACAAAATTTCAAACATACATTAATAAACATAGCTTTATTATGCTTTTAAGTAATCCTTGGGTCACTAAATGTGATTTAGGTTCACTATTTGTCTTTATTTTATGTTTCATAAATTTGCAATATATTAACAGAATGTGCAAATGCCTTTGCAAAATGTATAGATATAGATATGGATATGGATATAGATATGGAGATAGACATATAGATGTCACTTTGTAAATGTGATACAAAACGTGCCCTGTTGGGAAGAAAGAGATAGACAGTTCTTGATTTCTTTCCATCTTCTAGTTTTCTCATCTGAG
The DNA here is from genome assembly GCF_028564815.1 of Eubalaena glacialis. NCBI lineage: Eukaryota > Metazoa > Chordata > Mammalia > Artiodactyla > Balaenidae > Eubalaena > Eubalaena glacialis. The sequence goes on from NC_083721.1 coordinate 22,221,963, forward strand.
TCTATCATGTTATAATACTTCTAGATTAAATTTCATGTTTTTAAAACTTGGTCATATTACACCATTATATGGTTTTATTTTGAGTTAACACTTTCTAAGTTATCAAATAGCATAACATTCTGTGTTTTCAAGTACAAAATATAACTGCTGCAATAAGCAATAAACTTGTCAGCAATTCCTTAGCATCTACTCAACAACTCAAACAAGAAGAGAAGCTACCTCTTAAAATGACAATTATAGTTTCCAAATACTTACCTCTCTTCTATTCCATCCATCCGCCCACGCATCCATCCATCCAACAATTCAACATATTGGGTAATTATTATATACCAGGGACACCAATGAGTAAAATTGAGTTTTACCCGTGTGGAATAATATTTTGTCAGAGTTAAAGATACGATTAACAAAAACAGAAGAAATATTATCTACTATGTGAGGTGATAAGTGTTATGCATAAAAACAAACAGAATAGAAACAAGATAAGGAAACTTGGAGTGCCAAGAAAGGAAATAATGTTTATTTAATAAAATGTCAGAGTAGCCCTTGTTGAGAAGATGACATTTGAGCAAAGATTCAAAAAAATAAGCCCCTAGCTTTGTTCATATCTTGGAGAATAATTTTCCAAGAAGAGGGAACAGGCAGTAAAAATGATCCAAGGTGAAAACGTGTTGGGTGTATGCAAGGACTCATAAGAAGATAAGTGCTCCCATGATAGAGTCTATGAAGGAAAGGGCAGTAGAAGAAGTGATCATAGAAATAATTGGGGTAGAGGACTGATATACAGCTTTGAATGACATCATGGGAAGAGGAGTCCTTATAGGATTTTGAGGGGGAAATGACATGATCAAACAGATGTAAAAACAAAAGAAAACAAAAAACTTCCCTGGTTTCTCCACTGAAGATAACAGAGTATAAGGAGGTTTTACATACAGTTAACTAGGTGAAATAATTTGGAGACTGATACAAGAATGGTAGCAAAAGATGTGGTGAAGAGTAGTTGAATGTTGGTGTATAATTAAAGTAATCCCATCCCTTGGTCACAGTAAGAAGGATCTGATGCAGCACCTGATTTTAGAGGCATATATACCTTGGAATAACACAAAGAACCATGGCAGATGGTGTGTGAAGGATGCCCAAAATTTTCGTCTGCTCACTGTTGGATAAATATCCTAATCATGCCAATTTTTAAGCTAGACAATTCCCTATTTGAGTCCTCTTTAAGTAACACAATTTAACAAAAATTTTGATAAATTACTATTTGTAAATCATCAGCCACTTTGTTTAAAGCTTACCTTTGTCAATCTCTAAGGAAAGGTCAACTCTAGATAAATAACATGAACCATAGTTTGTAGGTTGATTCATGTTCATAAAGGAGCACACTATTAAAAATATTTAGCTTTTCATTTGGTTATTTGAATTGCAACCTGAAACAAATTTGCTCATAGGACTCATTCTTCATGTAACATTTATATAGGTTTAGTTGGCAAAATCTAATATCCGAGGGTCCTTATAGTTTTTCCTAACTAAAATGATGGGTCATGAATGTAGAAGTTACATATAAAATACCTTAGACATTATTTGATTATACACGATTTTTCTCATATCATGTTTATATTTCATATAGTGGATTTATAATAATTATTGTCTTAACGACAAAAATAAGCAATTTATGTCAATAACTTAACGTTTCCTATCTTAAATATGAATATTGAACTACAAATCAAATGATTCTAAGTGCTATTTCTAACACAATGCAGTACAAATAAGCTGCCATCTGTTCCATTTACAATCATTATAAAAAATAAGGCAGAGTGACTCTTATTTTTGAATCTTATTTAAGATATTTACAAGATTTTTTCAAGATAGTTCATGCATTGAAAAAGTATACATAGGCAGCACTAATGGGCAAAAATAGTGACTTAATACAGGCAAAATCTGTTTTTATTCATTTCCACTACAATAAAAATGGAAAAGATTACATAGCAATGCAACTATTTCAGATTTAATAATATATACCAACATCTAAACATCATATTTCTTAGCATCTTCTTAAAAAACAAATTGAACATATTTCTATTTTCTTCCCCCTGTGATTTTCAAAATCTATTTTATTCTTGATATTTGTTCAGAGAGTACAAAACAACTTAAAAAAGCATACTAATGGCAACCTAGATGAGGAAAACATATAATTCACATGTGAATCCCAGAATCTACTCATAGATTCCTTCACATGTTAATTTTCAATACAGAAAACTTCTGACATCTTTGCAGATGCATCTTTGGAACTTGTGAAATGAAAAGTTAAGTCAAGATTCAGATAATTAAAAAATCAAATTTGAAAGTTTATAAGATGTCATTATAAATTATTTAATATCTGAAAAAGGTGACTTAATTTTCTAATTCATTAATCTCAATCGTTATTTTGGTATGCATACAATTATAATATTTTTCTAAGTATTTAAGCTATACATTTTTACATATGGATAAATATTATCTTTGCATGTATAATGTTCTCTCTTGACTTGTAGATGGCCATCTTTTATTCACATCATCTTCTTTCTATGCATATCTCTTTGTTCAAATTTCTTCTTTTTAAAGGGACAACAGGCATGCTGGATTAGAGCCTACCCTAATGATCTCATTGTAACTTGATTACCTCTTTAAAGACCCTGTCATCACCAAAGCTGACTCACATTCATAACTGAAGCCATTACAATGTACATTTTATTCCTGCCTGATCATTTCATGGCTGCCATGTACATTCACTATTACCCAATTCCCTTTATTCAGTGTTACCTTATAATTTTCCCAAATTAATGTACATGTTATTTACAAATAGTCCTGTCATAATACATTCATTGAAAACACAAATTCTTCCGACATTTAAAAGGTTTTGTATCACCATATAAAAATAAATTGAAATCATATTTGATTATTTTGTAACATAAGATTAATCAAACATTTATTTATTATATATACATTAATATTTAAGACACTTAATAGTTTGTTTTGTAAAGTATGATATGCATAAATGCCATATGTGATTAAAATAGTAATAAAATGATACATTTCAAAAGCAATTCAGTTTTCAAAGGTAATATTCACCATATCTGCTGTGAGCCGTCCTTCAATTGCCTTAAATAATGTTATTGTTACTAATACACTATCTGTTGAAACATGAATTCTGTGAAATATAGAAATCAAACGTTCCTTTGAAACCTATTATAATGATATTTTAAAATTACATGTTTAGTAAATATTACAACTATCTGACTAATTTGTATCATTTTTTAAAAATTTATTTACTTGGCTGCACTGGGTCTTCATTGCTGCCTGCGGGATCTTTAGTTGCGGCATGCGGGAACTTTAGTTGCACCATGAGGACTCTTAGTTGCGGCATGTGGGATCTAGTTCCCTAACCAGGGATCAAACCCTGGCCCACTGCACTGGGAGTGCAGAGCTTTAGCATGTCCTTGACTAATTTATATCTTAACTAAAGTAACCACTTCAAAATTTAACCTAGTATATGTAGGGTCTCTTCATCATGTATACATAATGTTTATCAACAGCTAGTATTTAGATGGAGCTAGCTCAGTATGGGATTCATAGAAATATGAAAATTAAGAGAAAAAATTTACTGAGTTTAGGATTATTTTACCCAGATTATTTTTAAAATTATGTCTGAGTTACTCTTGGAGTCCATGAACAAAACTTTAGGACCAAGTCATTGGTGATCCAGAAGCCAACCAGACAGGTCCTCCAGACAAACAATTCCCTCTCCTGTTCTCCTTCAATTAAAGTCTCTTTGGTTTTATTTTTCATATTTTTTATTACTTGTGTTTCCACATAGAAGTCTATTTGTAGAGGAGTTTATGCTTCAAAAAATTTGACACCATTATAATCCTTATATTTTACAATTCCACACTTATATTTTATAGTTGCTAGCCCTGAAAACCAGCCAGACATTATGAATTGATTAAAAAAGAGCTCATGAGGGGCACACTAAAATACAATCATGGACGTTAGATACTCTGTGTGATACTCAAAATGTGCCACCACTCAAAAACCAGCTGAGCACTATTTGGATACATAAAGTTTTCCGTTTCTTCTTCCAATATTTCCTAATTTCCTTTGTTATTTTACTTGGAAACCCAATGAAGACATTGAATCTTGACTTCAATATTTTCTAGACTTGTGACCCCAGAAAATTCACTTAAGTTTTCTCTATCTGAATTTCTTCATTTGTAATGTAGTGGTAAAATCAAACCAACTTCATGGACTAGTAAAAAGCTTTTTTTTTTTAAATAGCTAAAAATCAATAACAATTTATCAATCCTGTAGTAAGTACTCATACCGGCCATTACTAACCCTGCCTGGATCGGGTTGTTATAGTATTCCATTGACCTTAATCTCAGGTCATGGTAATACTAAGAGACACCTTTAGGGATTTCCTATATTCCAGACATACTTTTCTTTACTTTCATTGTTCGTAGTAGTCCAATTTCCTCTTGGTATTCAGGATCAATCACCCCAGCCAACACTGTAACTCCCGTATTTGTCTGTTGATTCTTAGGCATGAGGAGCCCAAGGTGGCTAAGTGGAAGTCTTAACTTCCAGTGCAATAGAATTATTATGTCTCCTGTTGGAAGCATACCTGTCTCTGGAAGGTCATTATATTTTGGAAGGAACATGGTAAGACCAGTAAATTCCATGATCATGGGCTCATTCCCATGCTTTTTTTGTTGCTGTAAAATGAGTACCTTGATTTGAAGCAATGCTGTATGGAATACCATGATAGTGGATAAGGTATTCTATAAATTTACAAATGATGGTTTTGGAAGAAGCATTGTGTGCAAGGATGGCAAATCCATATCCAGAGCATGTGTCTATTTCAGTCAGGACAAAACCTCTCCCCTTCCAATGATGGATGCAGTTCACTGTAATCAACCTGACACCAGGGATAGCTTATCACCCCAATCCTGGTACCAATTTCTGTATTAGTTTATTCAGGCTACTATTAAAAAGTATCCTAGACTGGATATCTTATAAACAACAGACATTTATTATTCACAGTTCTGGAGTTGGGATTGTCCAAGATCAAAGCACAGGCAGATTCAGTGTCTAATGAGAGCCTACTCTACTTTCTGGTTCATAGATGGCCATCTTTTTGCTATGTCCTAACATAGCAGAAAGTATAAGGGAGTTCTCTGGGGCCTCTTTTATAAGGGCATTAATTCTATTCATTAGGGCTTCACTTTCATAACTTAATCACCTCCCAAAAGCCCTGCCCCCTAATATAATCACATTGGGCATTTAACACATGAATTTGGAGGAATATAAACATTCAGTCTGTAGTAGTATATGTCTACTACAGAGAAGTGAAAACGTAAGTTAACACAAAATTTTCTACATAAATCTTCATAGCAGAATTATTTGACTATTATAGTTAAAAAGTGGAAATAACCCAAATGCCCATCAGCTGATACCTGGGTAAACAAAATGTGGTTTATTCTTATAATGGAATATTATTCAACAATAAAAAGGAATGAATTACTGATACATGACACAATATGGATAAGTTTTGAGAACATTATACTAATTGAAAGAGGCTAATGATAAAAGATCACACATTGCATTGCTTCTCTTTTAGGAAATATCCAGAATAGACAAATCTATAGAGACAGAAAATAGATTAGTGGTTCCTAGGATTTAGAAGGATAGGAATAGGGAATGACTGATAAAAGATAGGAGCTTCCTTTTGAGGTAAAGTGCTCTAAACTTAGTTTCTGGTGATGGCTGCAAAACTTTGTGAATATAGTAAAAAAGCATCAAATTGTACACTTTAAGTGGGTGAATCTTCTGTTTGTGAATTATATCTCAGTAAAGATGCTAAAACAAATAAATAATAAGCTAGAGTTTCTATCACTGCAGAAGAAAATTAGAATAATGTTTAAGGGGCAATGTGTTTAATTGCTACAAGCACATTGTTCTGAGAAAACATTTCACAGAAAATATGGGTATAATTATGCTTTCTTCAATTTTTTCCTTCAGAGGTATTTTTATAATTCTGTAGGACTCATTATGTAGCAATTGCTTTTTCCTTCAATAAGAAGTCTGTGGTAAACACTGTGAGGGCATGGAGGGAAAGTGCAAGACACAGTTAATACACATGGTATAAAAGATCAAACTTCTTGAGTTGTAGAACACGTCGTGAAACTTTTATTTCTAATTATAGAATTTTTTTAATTTATTTTTTAAATAAATGAAGGAGTGAGATACAATGATTTTCTTTAAAGCATCTGTCTGATAACACATTTCATGATTATTTATGAACCCCTGGGATAGAATATAGTATGTAGGAGAAACCCAAGTAATATTTATTGGATGAAAAAAAACTGGAGCTATATATTTAAATCCTTTAAATGCCAGATGGCATTATTTATCTGTTAGCAAGTTGTAGAAGTGTATTTCAACATTTTATATGATATGCACCCTCTATATATAATGGACCATCTTACATAAATGAGGAAGAATAAGGTTTTTTTATATAGTATTTTTTTTTTAGCAGTTTATTTCTCCTTGCTTAATTTCTTTTGACCTTTTTTTTTTTTTATTTTTTTATTATTTTTGGCTGTGTTGGGTCTTCGTTTCTGTGCGAGGGCTTTCTCCAGTTGCGGCGAGCGGGGTCACTCTTCATCGCGGTGCGTGGGCCTCTCACTGTCGCGGTCTCTCCCGTTGCGGAGCACAGGCTCCAGACGCGCAGGCTCAGTAATTGTGGCTCACGGGCCTAGCCGCTCCGCGGCATGTGGGATCTTCCCGGACCGGGGCACGAACCCGTGTCCCCTGCATTGGCAGGCGGATTCCTAACCACTGCGCCACCAGGGAAGCCCAAGAATAAGGTTTTTTGATGAGTTTTCTGTCTTTGGTAAAAAGCTAAACAATATACCCAGACATTGATATCAGTAAGAACTCAAAATAATTTATTGTACTTTGACAAGCAACTTTACTTGCTTAACTTTACTCTGCACTCCCAATGCAGACTTTATAGTAGTAGACTACTATTTATAGTAGTTATTTATAGTAGTGAACCCTTCTAAAATCTTAAATGACTGCCATCAGTGAAAGAATAGAGAAAGCACCTGCCAAAGGCATGATCTTTGGGATCAGCCATTCTGGTAGGCTCTATTTATCTTGAAAGAAATCATGCTTGCCTGCTGTTTCTGAATTTTGCTATTTTATCAATGAAATACTGCTATTTGGGAGATAAAAGCAGTGGGAAGGATTTGAGCACTGTATTCTTATATTCAAGATCTGATTCTTGCCACAGTACTAAGAATCAGAATGTATTGAAGACCATACCTTATCTTAGTTGGAAAGATAAGGAGGTTATTTGGAAATTGTAAAGTCATGACAAAAAGGAGTGCTGGGGGGAATACTTTATTGTTTAAAAGTATAACATTTTCAGCTATGTTATGACCTTTCAGCATCCACATAAAGATACAAATGCAAGCATCAGACCTGAGCAAAAAGGTGAGGGGCATCTCATTCCAGACATCAAATATCAATTGAATTAGATAGTGTAGCATTTATTTTCCATGAATAGTGTAACTATACAATTCAAGCAATGTATATTGAGCTCTCCAAATAAACCTAGCTATATCTTTCTTCATTTTTATAATTTAGAGACATCACAAATTTAAATTCTTGCAAAGAGTTCTGCTAATTGAAAAATTAGACATGATCACATACTTCTTGGATTACCATCAGCAAATTAATCGCCTCCATTTTCTCACATGTGAAATAAGAGTAATAGTAACATCTAATTAGACATTGTTGTAAGAACTTAAGTAAATAACACATGTAAAATGTTTGTCCCTAAGAAAATATCAAGACCAGAGTTCAAAAGAGATTGTAAGGGTGGACCTTGTAGTGGATTCATTCTTAGGGTGCACCCCATGATTACTACCTCCTGGTATTCACTTATGTGCATGATCTCCTCTCTTTGAGTGTTTTTTGGACCTATTATTTGCTTTTAACCAGTAGGACATGGCAAAGTTGGCAGGACATAAGTGATTATGCATACTAGATTATATAGTTATATGAAATAAGTGTAGCATCCATCTTGATGAAATCTCTCATTTCCTTGCAACCTTTCGAGAAGAAAACAGGCATGACGGAGACCCACATGGCAAGGAACTGAAGGTGGCCTCTAGGAACTAAGGGTGGTCTCCAGAAGACAGCCAGAAAGTAATTCTGTTAACAAAAATGCAGGTTTGTAAGCAGAATCCTTTGCATTTGAGCTTTCAGCTGAGAACCAAATCTAGCCAATATTTTGACTGCATCTTTTTAGAGAACTCAGATATGCCATATCTGGACACATGACCTTCAGAAACTATGAATAAGAGTGTGTTGTTTTAAGCACCTCAGTATGTAGTAATTTGTTACTGAGCAAAATAAATCTCATATAGATTCTGGTACATGGAAGTTGGTCAGTGCCATAACAGATACCTACGCATGTGGGAATGACTTTGAAAATTGGTGGTGGATGGAGGCTAGAAGAATTTTGAAGACTCTGATAGGGAAAACCTAAATCATATTGGATAGGTTGTTAGAAATCTGTACTGTAAAAATGCAGACTGGGAAGGCTCACTGACTGTACAAATCTGAACTTGGATCATGCTACAAAGGAAACAAAGAACATGCTATTGGAACAGAAAGGAATGAGGATCCGTATTACACAGTTGCAGAACCGTAGCAACTCTACTGTCTATAACAATGTGGAAAGTAAAATGTGAGCCTAAAGAATTTGGTGACCTATCTAATGAGATGTCCAAGCAGAGTGGAGAAGATGTTGCCTGGTTTCTTTTTTGTGCTTATAGCAAAATTCAAGAGAAATGAGACAAATTTCAGAAAGATCTGTTAAACAAGAAAAACTAAAACTAGGATGTAATGATTTGGGACATTTTCAGCCTCTCCCAATGGGAAAGTATGCTAAAATTTAGAAATGGCTTCTGAGCTCTGTCAGGAAAAAATGCCTAGAGAAATAGCTGAGAGTGTGATAGTGTAACCTTGTCCTAAATAGTCAGAAATGTTAAAATGTAAGAATATTGAATCATGCAAAGTTTCCTTTTAAGAGATTAAGGATGTGTCTTATAAAATCTCTCAATCAAATCATAATATCTCTAGGAAACAAGAGCAATGTCCCTCAGCCAGCACAGCCAGAGCTCAAGACAGAGAAGGACTTAACTCAGAATGACCCCTTACTATGGGTTTTGTGTAGAGAATGAATTCCTCAGTTAATTCCATGGGAGATACACAGAGTTTTTGAGAAAATTATTTCCGCAGAAAAACTGACAGTTAGGGCTGGAAGGGACGGAGATAGTAAGAACTATAAGTACACCCCAAATTCAATTGCCAATAAGCAGGCTGATAACACTACTTACCTGCAATCTCTATGATGAGGTCTGGACTTTGAGCAGACAGTATATTGGACTAAAGCTCTTGGTGAGCATTTGAAACAAGGAAGGTACAAGTAATTTACATGTGGGACAGATGTGAGTCATTGGGGGCTAGAGGGTGTCCTGGGACGGGCAGTCTTCTAGAGTGGCCGTCACGATCCGAATTCCCTTGTGTTCAAGCCCTTGTGTGATCCCCTCCATCTGAGTACCAGCAGGATCTGTGACTTGCTTCTAACCAATAGACTATGTCAAAAGTGAAAGGACATCACAAAGGATTATGTGATTAATTTATATAGGATTGTAGTCCCCATTTTGCTGGAGTCTCTCACTCTCTTGCTTGCCTTGATGAAGCAAACGGCCTTGTTGAAAGGTCCACACGATGAGGAACTGAGAATAGCCTCTACCTTATGGTCAGCAAGAAACTAAAGCTCTCACTTCTAAAGCCTCAAGAAACAGAATGCTGCCAAAAACAGGTAAGCTTGGAATACGTTTCTCTCTCATAGAGCCTTGAGCTGATAACCCAGCCCGGAGTGACACCTTCATTGCCGTCTTTTAGAGGACCAGCTACGTCGTGCCTAGACATCTTGCATATAGAAACCTTGAATTAATGAATTTGTGTTTTTTTGAAGACACTAAACTCCTGGTAGTTTTTAATTGCAGCAATAGAAACTGATTCAGACACACTAAAGGGCTGATGGTCATGGGGTAGATGAGGACAGAGAGGAGTGAAGGGAAAGGAAACTACTAGGTTTCTCTTTGTTAACATCCCATGACAGTCTTTCAGGCATTTCTGCAACGTGACATTTTCCAGTGCTTTTGTTCTATTAATCTAGCCATTAGATGATTACCTAAACTGTTATTCCTGACTCCTTTGTTCCAAAAGTGGAAAGTCTGGACCTTTGAGCTATATTAAGTTGCCCTATTTGGAGGACAATTCATAGAGGAGATGCTAAGAACAGTTAAAATGCCATATTGAAGAAAGGAGAGAGAATTTAGAATGATAATCTTCTTAAACTAGTTATTAGGTAAAAGAAACCACTCTTTATGAAATTATGGAACAAATTAGGAATTGCAATAAGTTATTTTTCTAAAACCTTAAAATAATTAAAAAGATGGGATTTTTTCATAAAATTCAGATATGTTTTGTTAACAGGTCATAAATAAAATGTTGTAACTTTGGTTTCTATTGTTATATCCTTTATTTTATTCCTGAGACATCTTTTATACATATCTAGAAGTAAGACCCGAATTCAGTTTTACAAATAATTATATTTAACCTAACATGTTACATAAATGTTGCCCCTCCAAAATATATGGTGAATATCCAACCATCCCGCCCCCTCCCACAACTAGTGCAAGCCACAACCATTATTCCTAATTACAGCAATATCTTCTTTTTACTCCACGTACAGTCTTTTACCACATAGAAATCCTATGAATATTATTTCTTGTCCATCATTTTATTAAGATGAATATACCTAGTTTCTTCATTCTCATTGAGTTATTACAGCATAATATAGGGTCTATTTTCTACTGATGGACACTGAAGTAGTTTCCAGGTGAGGGCTATTATAAATAGGGCTCTTTTGAACATTCTTGAATATGTCCACTGGTGTATGTATGTGCTTGTTCCTGTTGAGTATAACCTGGAATTATTTTGCAAAGGTATAGATTAGGCAAACGTGCAGTTTTAATGGATACTCATAATTTTGCAAACTGTACTAATTTACACTCACAAATGTCATGTTTCTGAAAACATGACATATTCCCCACAATTTGCATCTTCTTGATGACTGATACAACAGTTCCGTTTTTCATAAGTTTCCCAACCATTTGTATACATCAGAATATTTAAGTTTTTGAGAATTGTTTTTTCTTCTACTGTCTGAAATTTTTTTTCAAGACTAGAGTAAGAGAGTACACTTTTAAACTCCCAAATCATGTATTCTTCAACCCTGATTTTTTTAAAAGTAATGAAACAAAAACCTGCAAAAGTTTACCATTTTTGCTTTGAATAACACCCATATAACCTTAACATGGTCTAAAATTTCCTACATAAACTGATCTTTTTTCTCAGTTTTGCTGCACCCACACTATCTTTACTGTGGTTCTCAGGTTACACCAAGTTTTTGCTCTTGCACTTGTTTTTGTTTCTCTTTTTACTCACTATAGAGACTTTGTTATTATTTTAATCTTTTGACTTTGACTATCCCAGCAATTATGTCTCTGCTCAATTGTCATGTAACAAGAGTTGCTTTATCTGATGAACTAGCATTCCTTGACTTTGATTTTGCTGAGGCTCGTTAACATTTTAATTTCTTTAGTTCACTTATCACTCTCTGAAATTATCTTATTTTTAAATTTCCCTCTTCAATATTTGTGTCAATAGCATCTAAATCTGTATCAGGCTCATAATAACTACTTGACATATTTTTTAATAAGTAAATGAGAAATGGACAAGTAAAATATTTTAATGAGTTATTTTTCTGCTTATCCATTTTTAGTTGTTACATTCTCAAAAAAAAATCTTGATGGGTTAAAATTTTGAAATATTTATTCCACTGGTACTTTAATCTATCACTAATTTAGGACTTAGACAAATTTTCTGTCATAGTTAAAGTGTTAGTGAATGAAGACAGCGGTGTTGTGGAAGTGAGAAAAGCCTCACGTAAGTATGAAAAGCCTCACATAAGTATCTACGCTTACAGAGTTAATTAAGGAAAGCACGAGATGATCTGTACAAAAGGTGGGAAAGCTGAAGCAGAACACTTGCAATCACGTCTTCTTTATTAATTACCTATGAGATCCTGAAAATATATTTAACATAATAATTGCTCATGGCCTTTTTAGTTCTGAAATTTCATAAGTATATGATCTAAGTAATCATATCTTAAATTCATTAAGTAAAGAATGTTGGAAAATTAATGAAAAGGAGAATTTTGCATCAATTTTTTCGCTCTAATGTATTTCCTTATTATTTCCTTTGGTATCTATATAATACTGAAATGATCCAGCTGTTATCAGCTCCCAGTTGCTTCTTTAGTTCAGATATCAAAACATGCCTTTGTTAACCAACAATAAACCACACAGCTTTGCAGTGACTCTTACTCTAGTCACCTATCGCATTTGGGATGATGTTGCTTCTTATCACCCCACTAAGGTAAAATCACTGGCCCCATTGACCCCTTTTAAATCCATTGCTCTGCAAACAAGAGGATTGAACCCATGTTTAATGTTCCTGTTTCATGCCTAGTTCTCAGACATCTTTATTTTGTCTCTTTTTTTCCAGTTTACAATCCTCTTTATCATCTATCATCTATCATCTATCTATCTATCTATCTATCTATCTATCTATCTATCTATCTATCATCTATCTATATATCTACCATCTGTTTGCTATTTTATGTATAAAGTAAATGTGCCTGACTTTAGAACAGATTATGTAGTTTATATCATGCACTCATCATAATTTCCTGAATGGGAATCATAATACTTGTTTTATTTGCTATGTATGTAGAGGTAAATCTAACTAAGTAAAGAATAAATATGTATGGACCCTCATGGTTGGTTTTAGAAGTACCTACTGAGTGCATAAGGCAATGGATAAAAAATGTAGATGGTAAGAAGAGAAAGGTGAATTGGGAAGGAAAATAAATATTTGCGAATAAGCTTTCAGCCAACTAACGTAGGATTCTTAGAAAGAGAAGATAATGTTCTCTTTCTAACCAAAATGTGCACTTCAGAGATATCTTTACATTGGAATAGTATTTATTATGAATTAAAATTACAACAAAAATGTTTTCATGGAAATCTCAAGTTTTCTTGTATTTTTTTAGAGTCCAATCTTAAAAACATTATTGCCTTTTGAATGTCTTTATTATGCCTTTAAGAGAAAACTCCAAATTTCTGTGAAATTATAACTAAGTGGCTCAAGACCCTGTGCAACTCAAGGTCCAGCAAGAAGCAGATGATTAAGAGAAAGTTCAGAGGATCTGATGTACAACATGGTGACTCTAGTTAATAATACAATGCTGTATACTTGAAAGTTATTGAATAGATCTTAAACATTTTCACCACACCACACACAAAAAAGAGTTAACTATGTGTGATGAAGGATGTGTTCATTATCTTGATCTTGGTAATCATTCCATAATAAATATGTATATCATATCACCACGTTGTACACTCCAACTTATTTAATTACATTTATCAATTATTACTCAATAAAGTTGGGAAACAATAAATTTGAGAAAAGATATTAAGAAAGGGACTATTTACAGACATGTGGATAGAATGTAGGGGAACTGAAACAGATAGTACAATCTCTTAGGGCTAGTTAGAGCACAAATCCATTAGAATCAAAGACAAAGAGTGGTTAATGAACTTGAGAAGAGAGTGTGTGGAAAGATTCTCCTTACAGGGTAGTGAGACATTCAGCTCCAGGTGGTAACATAGGAAAGATAATTAAGGAAAACTGGAACAAACTCACACTCTTCTGATTTCTGGCCAGGGCTCTCCATTGGCCAAAACAAATGCAAAGCCAAAAGAGAAGAGATCCTATTGATAAAGTTCATACAGATCAGCCTTCAGGACACAATGAAGGGTGAAGAAGGAGGGAAAGTAGATCAGGGTAGTGAGGACAGAAAATCCAGGACAGACCCAGGTGTCAGTTAATGGGTCATTTTAAAACTCAAGAGTATTCACATTTAATTTGGACCTCATTCCAACCAAGGCTACCACAAGCTTCATTTATTCTCAATTACCAAAATTAGTGTAAATCAACTCTCTCACACACTATCATCATCTGCCATCCCACCTTTCCCCTTTCTTTCCACATCCATCACTTCTTCAAAGTTGAAATGCAGCTCTCTGTGTTTTTTAATTTGTTTGTTGTGTTTTCTTCTAGAAAACATAGGTATGAAATGTAAATTCCATATCCATCACTTCTTCAAAGTTGAAATGCAGCTCCCTGTGTTTTTTAATTTGTTTGTTGTGTTTTCTTCTAGAAAACATAGGTATGAAATGTAAATTCCACTGTAATATCAGTATTTCCTTTATTTCCAGTATGTAACCATAATTTTCTTTTTTAAGAATCAGTCTTCTATTCGAATTAGTCAATCAAACCTTTGGAATTTTGATAAAACATTATTTGATTCACTAAAATTCACTACATGCCCATGGACTTATATTTACTATTTTCATGCAATCTAAAATTTCCCCATTTCCCAAAATTCTGACAGCTGCTTACAACTGCATTCTTGTTAGTCTCCTCCATTTACAAGTGTTGGGTCTCAGAGCAGGCCACTCCAAAATATTCCATGGTGGCTCACTATTTTGCATTAAAGTTAGTTGAGAATTGGTCGATGTAAAAAGAATACTCTGATCCTCCTCCTCTCTGGCCCCTCTGGAAGCAGGAAATAAATGGCCCATGTAAAAGGTTCCCTCCCTGTACCTAGAGAAAGAGAGACATAGTCATCACCAGAAATAGGGAATTCAGGGCCATGAAGCCTGTACAAACAAACCTTGTTACTTCTTTAGTAATTTGCTACTCCAAACTCTGCTTGAATTCCTCACTAATTAAGCACTAAAGCCTAAGCTTCTCTGTTCAATTAATTCCTCACATTTTATTTTTCTTTTTTGTCTAAAAGGTGTAAAAGCTACCTTCCTTGTCACTTCTTATGTTCCATTTCTGTAAGGCTTCCATACCTATGAATTATATTTGTTTTTTTCTTTTCTCCTTTTAATCTGTCTTGTGTCAATTTAATTATTAGACCAGGCAATGAACTCAGAAAAGAAAGAAGAAATTTCCTCCTTCCAGGCAAAAGCATAAGAAACAGGGTCATATTTGCTGAGTAACTGAATCATTTTATAATGGAGAGAGAGTGAGAGACAAAGAGACATAGACGGGAGTTCGGGAGTTCGGGAGAGAGAGAACAGAAGACAATCAATTCTTACGCCACACAGATTAAGTCATTAATATGGAAACTGGAATAATACACTTCAGATGTAGCACTGCTTTGCCCCCCTAAGGACACACACCAATTCATTTTTCCTACTCTGGTAATCCTCCCTAAGAGCAAATTGGTGATTTATCATCTGTGCATTTCCTTCTCAGGACATCAAAAAATAAATTTCCTCTTCTTCTATCTACATCGTAGTTTCTTCATTCTGATTTTCTCCTGTATTTCATTGGAATCTACACTATTTACTATCTGTGCTTGCTTTTATCTATGTCTACCAGAAAGGGCCCCTGTTAGAGAGAATGTTGAAGATTGACCTTATTTTTGGAACTATCAAGGTTCTCAATGGCTGACTTTGTGTCAGGCACCAATCCAGTTCTGTATCTAAGCAATAGTTTGTTCTTATAACTGAATACCTAAGGTACAGTATTTATCAACTAGTGAATAATCACTTCTGTCCAACTGTTTCAGGAGATGGATATATGTTAAAAATTATACCTTCCTTTCTAGTTATATGTTTATTTTTTCTTTAATGAATTATTATATGTCTTTATAGAAATAAAATAGACCTGCTTAGATAAATCAGTCAAATATTATTTACCTAGCCTACTCTTAATATTATGGATATTTCAAGTAGAAACATTTTGGGGTTTTTGAATGAACTTTAAATAGATCTGTCTAGCTAACATACATGTAGTATGTAATATAAAAATATATATGTGTATCCATCTGTATATATACACATATAAATATGTTGCTGTAAACGTGCCCTTATGTGCTTGATTTATGAACATACTACTTTGTCAGAAATTAAATTACGTTTTGATAGTGAAGAAAAAATAGAGTAACTGAGAATTGAAACTAACATAATTAACTCTCATCTGTGTTAAACAATGCTGGGCATTGACATCCTTCCCCATCCCTATATTAAAAAGTGCTAGGACTGAGAAAAATTAAATTAGCTGCCTTCTCCAAGACATACCTCCTCCTAGAAAATAAGACTGTGAATTCATGTGTTAGCCTCCTGGGGCTGCCATAACAAATTGCCACAAATTGGGTGACTTCAAACCATAGAAATCTATTGTCTCGAAGTGTTGGAGGCCAGAAGTCTGAAATCAAATAGGACCATGCTCCCTCTGAAGCCTCCAGGGGAAGAGCCTTCCTTGACTCATCCTTCTGGAGGTTGCAGGAAATCCTTGTTGTTTCTTATTGAAGATATATCATTCCAATTCCTGCCTTTACTTGTCACATGGTGTTCTCTCTGTGTGTCTGTGTCTCTGTTCTTTATTCCTGTGAAAACACCAGTCACTGGATTAGGACCCACTTTAATCCAGTATGACTTTATTTTAACTAATTACATCTGTAAAGACTGTTTTCAAATAAGCTCACTTTACCAGGTACTAGATGTTAGGATTTTTTTTTTTTTTTTACTTTTTTGCCTTCAATTCTATTTTACGTTGTATATCTATTTCGTTTTAATTTTATTTATTTATTTATTTATTTTTGGCTGTGTTGGGTCTTCGTTTCTGTGCGAGGGCTCTCTCCAGCTGCGGCAAGCGGGGGCCACTCTTCATCGCGGTGCGCGGGCCTCTCACTATCGTGGCCTCTCTTGTTGCGGAGCACAGGCTCCAGACGCGCAGGCTCAGCAATTGTGGCTCACGGGCCTAGTTGCTCCGCGGCATGTGGGATCTTCCCAGACCAGGGCTCGAACCCGTGTCCCCTGCATCGGCAGGCAGACTCCCAACCACCACGCCACCAGGGAAGCCCCCAGATGTTAGGATTTTAATATAACTTTTTGGGGGACACAACAAATCCACATCAATCCACTAAACAACTTACTTATCAAGAATAACTATTTGCTAGTCAGGACTTGCTTCAAGTCTCTCTCCTTGCTTCATGCACAAACCCAAAGCTATGATGTTATAACTCTACTCAACTATAACCATTTGGAGTCTTGTTTTGCAAGACTCCAAACATCTCAAAAATGACCTAGGCCAAGTGCTAAAACTTTAAAAACATGCTGCCCTAATTTTCCATTTTGAGACCCTACTAAAAGATAGTTAATTTACTATCTTATTATTGTCAGCTGAATAAACTGCAGTTTGTTTGATCAACATACTGTGCTAATAGTTTCTGGGGAGTAAATAGTCAACACACCTAGATGTCCCTTGATAAGCTTTGCCCATCAAGATTTGCTCAAGACTTTCACTTCACTCTGCCCATAATTCCAAAGCTATCATGTCACAAACTTTGCATAATTTCTTTCAGTTTTCTACCTTGCAAAATCAGATTTAAAATCAACCAGCTCAGGCCCTAAAAAATTTTTAAATACCCTTTTTTATTTTCAATTTTGAGACAATACTATAACTCTGTCAATGCAGAATCCTCTATTGTAGTAAGTGTGATAAAATTTTATATATATTTTATAGTTAAAATATATGTATATAAAATAATAACAAAAATTTGGAAATCATCCAAAAGTTCATGAGCAGGAGATGGATAAATGGATAAACAAATAATGATACAGTGACAAGTAGAATACTGTCTGGCAATAAAAATAATAAACAAATTATACATACAACAGAAGCAGAAAGCATGAATAATCAATCTCATTTCCTACATTTATAGATCTGTTATGTCAGGCACATAAAAATTAAATATATTTTCACAATCTCATACATAATTAATGAAAAAGACATGACTGACAGCATCTTCATATAGCTTTCCCACCTTCTGCATAGATTGTGTCATGCTAAATCGGGAATACTCCTGAATTGTGTGTTAATACAGAAATGTTTTAAACTTGGAACCTCTAAAACTCTTCTTGTCAGTACATTTCTACAAGGTAGTAAAAGAGCAAACTTTCTGATTACCCAAAAACTTTATAGTTACTTTTTCTTCCCCTTTTACTTTTCCTCCCCACTGTCAGAATGTCATCAGCTCCTAGATGGGATTATGTGAATAGGTGAAACAACAGACTTATTTATTTATTTATTTATTTATTTATTTATTTATTTATTTATTTATTTAGCTGTGCTGGGTCTTAGTTACAGCATATGGGATCTTCGTTGTGGCATGTGGGCTTTTAGTTTTGGCATGCCGGATCTAGTTTCCTGACCAGGGATCGAACCCGGGCCCCCTGCATTGTGAGCGCAAAGTCTTAAACACTGGACCAATTTTTAATTGAAATTTAGTTCTTTCTCTATCTCCTTGTATTGTGCCAGGTAGAACCATTGTTTGTTTCTTGTATCCATGCTTCTGTCTTCATATAAATTGCTCGCATGTATAAATTGCTTGCATTTTGAATCTATCAAATATGAGAAGAAATGAAAAGCTTTAGTCTATTTTCTTTAAGAATTATTTTCTATTGAAATGATTGGGTGGTGTGTTAGGTGTATTAGTCATATATCATATATATGAGACTATATATGGTCTCATATATGGATGTGGAGATATATCTATATATCTATATCTATATCTGGATCTATCTATATAGAGAGAGAGAAAGAGAGAAAGAGAGAGATTTATTATAAGGAATTGGTTCATATGATTGTGGAACCTGGAAGTGGTAAGGTCCCAAGAGCTGCAGGTGAGTTGGCAGCCAGCAAGCTGGGGATCCAGTAGAGCCAATGGTTTAGTTTTAGTACTGGTTCAGAGGTCAGAATGAGGAGAGCCAATGGTGTACTTTTCATCTACATGTGGGCAGGCTTGAGACACAAGAAAAGCCCATGATTCAGTTCAAGTCCAAAGGAAGGAAAAACACTGATGTCCCAGTTGGAAGGTAATCAGGTGGGAACTCTCTTTTCTTTGAGAAAGGGTCAACCTGCTTGTTCCATTCAGGCATTCAACTAATTAGATGAGGACCATCCATATTAGGGAGGGCAATCTCCTTTACTCAGTCTATGATTTAAATGTTAATCTTATCCAAAAACACCCTCACAAAAACACCCAGAATCATGTTTGACCAAATATCTGGGCACTTTGTGGGCCAGACAAGTTGATACATAATGTTACCCATCACAGGTGGCATACTATCAGTTGGTTTTATACTGAGAATTCTGAGATTTCCCAATGGCTTTGACGGTCACATCTTTGCCTCAAGGCAGAATTAATTTTTTATTGTTGTTAAAGATCTTACTCAGGCTTATCATTTCCCTTTGGAGTTAAGAAGTAGTTGTCTCTTGCAACACTGCATTGTCTGAATTTATATATTCTCTCTCTTCTTCCCTTTTATGCCTGCTCCCAAGATAATTAACAGCAAATGAAGCAACAGCAAGGAACACACCCTACAAACACTCTAATTTCCGACTCTTTGTCCTAGTACTACAAGTGTATTAGATAGATAACCTGTATTCTGAGTTTCTGCAGGTAACGTTTAATATATATATATACCACTATGTAATATAGGTCTCTGTTACTTCAACATCCAATCAGAGTTTATTTGTCTCCATGTGAATAGCATGCCAAGCTAAGTGACTTTGGGTTTGCTACATCAACACAATATGGCCCTCAATTTCTTTACCAGTCAAGATAAGGTAAGTTTATTTCTTACTCATGCTACATGTCCTATAGGAACCATCTGATATTGTGCCCATGTCTTCTCACTCTGAGACCAAAGCCTCATGCAATAAAAGGAAAAGTGGTAAATTTTACAGCTTCTTAATGCCTTTATTTAGAAGTAAAATGTGTCACTTCTTCTTACAATTTTTTGTCAAAGTAAGAATCATGACCTTGACTACCTACTAATAGAGAGGGTAAGTTCAGTTTTAATGACTGTGTAAAGAAAAAGGGAAAACCAGAATACTTGTGAATTTTCCTAATGACTACCAACTAATTTTCATAATTCATTGAAATACTTCTTTTCCATGATATCACCAGTTACTTTCTACAAAGTAAGCTGGGACTGTCACACAGTGGCTTTCAGACTCTGGTACTTGCCTCATGTGTGTGTAGAAAAATCAGTTACTTAATTGTTTCCCAAAGAGCATTTTTAAATGAATGATGAATATCACTGAATAAAATAATAGCATAGAATAGAATAGATCAGAGTTCATGGTAGTCAAACAAAAGTATTATTTTGTGAAATTATATACATATGTATTTTACATATATATCAGTCCAAAATATACACTTATTATATTATTAAAATATAAAATTATAATACACATACAAACTGTACTTCAGATTCAAAAATGTTTAAAGCCATGGTTTTAATGTATGCATTGAGGCTATGACAGCTTGGGGTCTTATACTTTACTTAGTTTTGGATGAACTTATATACTGACATTTTACAAAACTCTTTCACATATATTTCAGTTCACCCTTAAAACAACCTTATAAATATGTATCGTTATCTTCAAAATGCAAAACTAAGCCTAAGCAATATGGTGCCTTGACCAAGGGCATAATCTTCCAGTGGCAGGGTGATGTCCCATCACAATTATGATTTTAAAATCTATTTTTTTCACTACCCAAACATCAAAAATCATTATGCTTATAGCTTATATGGCTTGTAGCTTCTCTACTGAATTCTGAGATTCACTTTTGTTCCTTTTACATATTTTTTTACAAATTAGAAATAATTATGTATCTTAAAATGGATTTAATTATTTAATATATAGAGTCTCAGCCACATCAGTATTAGATGATGTCTCTTAACATTGAAGACAGCTCCTTCCCTGCTGTCCTAGAGCTGGTGTTGAGGTGATTGTGACTGGCAGCTGTGGAGGAAAGGGACTGGTGGGGTTGCGGAACCTATATGTTGTATTCTCCAGGACTTCGAGGCAATCAGGCTTGGTTTGAAGTTTGGCCCTGAACGCGAGGGAAATGGTCGCTGCATACCAGTGGGAGATCTGGGTGCACACCTAGCACAGCAGTACCAGTGACAGGCAGCTCATGACCACAGCTCTATATACCTTCAATGGCAGGCAGGCAGCGAAATAACTAAAATCGGATTACACGTTACTTACCAACATCTGCACCCAAACTGGGAGCACCAGGTTGGGTGTTAAGAGGCAATATACCAAAGGCAGGACTGGAACCCGAATGCAAATCCATAAACAGCCCCCAAATAGCGCACAGTGGGAGCGGTGCTCGGGAGCCCCTAGATCAGCCCGTCGCTGGAGCCTCACCCAGCTTGTCCCTCCAGGACCCCTCGGCTCTCCTGTGCTCCAACTGTGTAAATCAGCTGCTGAAGTCCTGCACATCACAGGCAAATCCCTGCTTAGGAAATGAATGGTAGGAATTTTCTTTCTTCTGATGGTAGTGTTTTTAAGAATTTGGTGAGTGGCCAAGAAGCCTACACAACCCACTGAACCAACCTTACCCACTGGGGGCAGACACCAAAAACAACGGGAACTACGAACCTGCAGCCTGCGAAAAGGAGACCCCAAACACAGTAAGTTAAGCAAAATGAGAAGACAGAGAAATACACAACAGATGAAGGAGCAAGGTAAAGACCCACCAGACCAAACAAATGAAGAGGAAATGGGCAGTCTACCTGAAAAAGAATTCAGTGTAATGATAGTAGAGATGACCCAAAATCTTGGAAATAGAATGGAGAAAGTACAAGAAACATTTCACAAGGACCTAGAAGAACTAAAGCGCAAACAAACAATGATGAACAACACAATAAATGATATTAAAAATTATCTAGAAGGACTCAAGAGCAGAATAACTGAGGCAGAAAAACAGATAAGTGACCTGGAAGATAAAATAGTGGAAATAACTACTGCAGAGCAGAATAAAGAAAAAAGAATGAAAAGAATTGAGGACAGTCTCAAAGACCACTGGAACAACATTACATGCACCAACATTCAAATTATAGAGGTCCCAGAAGAAGAAGAGAAAAAAAAAAAAGAACTGAGAAAATGTTTGAAAGATTAGAGTCGAAAACTTCCCTAATATGGGAAAGGAAATAGTCAATCAAGTCCAGGAAGCACAGAAAGTCCCATAAAGGATAAATCCAATGAGAAACATGCCAAGACACATATTAATCAAACTATCAAAAATCAAATAGAAAGAAAATATATTAAAAGCAGCAGGGGAAAAGCAACAAATAACATACAAGGGAATCCCCAAAAGGTTAACAGCTGATCTTTCAGCAGAAACTCTGCAAGCCAGAAGGGAGTGGCAAGACATATTTAAAGTGATAAAAGGGAAAAAGCTACAACCAAGATTACCTTACCCAGCAAGGAGCTCATTCAGATTTGATGGGGAAATTCAAACCTTTACAGACAAGCAAAAGCTAAGAGAATTCAGCACCACTAAACCAGCTTTACAAAAAATGCTAAAGGAACTTCTCTAGACAACAAGTGCTAAAGGAACTTCTCTAGTTATCGATACGTAATAGGAGCACACATATCGATAACTACCATAGATTGATAATTCTATTCAAATGTATGTTTTACTGTAATATCACTGCTATAGGAAAAGACTTGAATGATACGTGTGATACATATTTTAAATGATATTTACTATATGCCAGGTGTTAGGGTAAGTGCTTAGTATATATTAACATATTTAAATATCACATGATCTCATGAAATAGTTATCATGATCTCATGAAATAGTTACCTTGTAGTTTTCATTTTAGTGGGATAAAATCTGAGTAATGAGATGTTTAGTAACTTTCATAAAGTCACATGTTACTAAATTCTGGGGCTCAGTTACAAACATAGGCAATGTAATTAAAGAGCCCAAACTCTTTACCAGTTTACTATACTAGAGATTAGAATTCTATTTTTAATAATAATTTATAGAACAGAAAACTACTCATAATTAATACATTTTAAAATAAAATGTGCATAGTATATACATAGCAATATTAATATATAAATTGTAAGAGGAGCCTGCCTTTCAAATGAAGGAAAACAATCCCAATAAGTAATTAATTTAATAATAAACAATATATAAATAAGCAAAGTGTAGCAATATTTATGATAAAGAAGAACAAATATGTAGTCATTACTCATTAGTATCACATCCATATCTGGGATTTAATAGCACAGAAATTTCTGGTCAGAAATTTACTAGCAAGTTATTTATTGTCATATATTTACAGTCTTTTAAAGGAATAAAATTCTCAGAGAAATACTGGCAGTTACAGATATAGACCTACTTAAAATTCCTATTCAATAAAATCATACAAACCAAAATTAAAGTTAGAACAGTTCGGAAATATTGTCATATCACTAGATATGACAAAAATTTGGAAATATTTTATATAGAAATGTATTGAAATTCAGAATAAATTTGGTTGTTAACCAAACATAAATAATCAAGATATCTATTATCAGTAACAAAAGGAAAATATTGTAAAAAATAAATGGAAATAGAAATAGAAAATATGTTATGAATAAAATGGCAACTATCAGTGGAGTGTTTAATCATTCCAGTAAAAAGTTTAGTACAGTTTTATTCTCAATCTTAGATACCACAGAAAGCAATATGGTAAGATAATTTGGGGCCAAAAGTGCTATCATATGAGAAGATTTGGCCATCTCCTCCTCACATATTTATGGAAAATAAATTAACAAGATAAGAAAAACTTGATATTCACAAAAAAATTGTATTTATGCATAATTTAAAATAGTTCAAGATTATTGGTGGTTGCCAAAGGCAGGGGTTGGGGGGGACGGTGGGAGAAATGGGTGAGGGGAGTCAAAGTTACAAACTCCCAGTTATAAAATAAAGAAGTCATGGGATGTCATGTACAGCTTGGCAACTATAATTAACAATACCCTATTACATATTTGAAAGTTGCCAGGAGAGTAAATTTTAAAAGCTCTCACCCGCAAGAAAAAAAATTTGTAATTATGTATATGGTAATGGATGTTAACTAGACTGACTGTGGTGATAGTTTTGCAACATATACAATATCTAATCACTGTGTTGCACAACTAAAACTAATAGAATGTGTGTCAATTATATCAATACCTCAACAAAAATAAATTTTAAAAATAGAATTTAAAATAGTTCAGTGATCCTATATAATGGATTCAATGGTGTGTAGTATTGTACTTTATCTCAGAAGAATATTATATAATTATTTTGCATTAATATTAGGAATTTGAAATTAAAACAGTGAAAGTATATAACTATGTATATAAAAGTCTATATATATGTGAATAATAATTGAAAGCATTAGGCCAGTGGAATAATGAATGAAGATTTTTTTGATGTAAATGACATTTAAATTTAGCAAACAAGAAAAAATTAATACAACTGATAAATATATAAACAATTTAGCCAAATATACACACAATTTAGCCAAATATACATGTGCCTCAATATTCTTATGATGTTCTTTCCACAGTGGAGAGAAAAGGGTACGCAGGGCAGTAATTTCAAGTTAATAAAAGTGCATTTACTTTGTACATTATAATAATTCAGAATACTATGCATTATTAATATAGATCAAAACAATTACAGTTATATTAACTTGCCACCAAAACAACTGTCAGGGTATAAGTGTACATACTATTATTTATTATCATAAATCTTATCATTATAGAAATTTTAAAACAGACAATTTTGCCTAGGCTTTTCTTTATCCATGGTCCCATCATAAACATGATAACTTAAACTTTTCATCTCTTTTGATTCTCTTGTCTAGAGCTGCTCTAGTCTAGCTATATATTCGCTAGAACTAATATACACACATATATATATTAGGCGTATAGTCTAAGTAGCATATAACAAATGTGTTTCTAACTTTCTATTGACATAAGCTGGTAGTAAAAAATTTTATGTTGAATTTATAAACTCAGTGATATATATTTGTATGCAGACAACTACATACATTTCACATTTACGAAGCTCGTGCTATCCCATGAGCACAATTGATAAATCATTTTCCAGATTCTGACTCCAAATGTTTGATTTTTTGCCTTTGAGCGTGGTCCCATTTTGTCATGGCCATGACCTGATCCGTTGCTGTGGTCTACTGTTCACAGAGTCTGGCATGTGTAGGCCATATCCTAATCTGTCCTATTTTAACGGTGTGCATTAAATTGCCCTAGTGCACCTTGAATTCTTACAATCAATAAATGTGATTAATATGTCTAAAAATGACAGTCTGATTTAAAAATAGCACTATGAGTCACTGCTTAGGTTGAATACATCTTTTGGAATTAGCAGGAGAGTATTTTCTGTAGGTGATGATTAAGGTCGCTATTCTGGGAAAATGACAACATATAAATTTATCTCTGGGAAGAAGGTATGGGTATTTTTTTCCAATTAATGTCAGCACATCTTGACCCTTTTGTTTACATGACAAATAACCAACTTGGGTCTCATTTGTAAGAACAACCTATTTTAAGAGAGTATGACTAAAGAAAAGGCTATTCAAAGGATCAGTCCTAGTGTCTGTCCTTCGTTTGTTCAAAACACACAGAGGTGCTTTTATCCTAAAAAATAACCCTGCCCCCCAAAATCCCATTCTGTAATAATGTGACCTTATTGTTGCTATTTTGTTAATTCAAAACTAAATCTCACCTAGGTGAATTTCTCCAAATATTTATTCCTTTTTATCAGTAATAAAATGCTCTAGAAAGCAAATAGAGATCCTTTCTCGGCTGATTTTTATATGTGACAAGGTTTAAAAACACAAAGTAACAGATTTTCTTTGTAATAGTACAAGCCATAAACCTAAAAAAAAAAAGCCCTCTAAAAATAGCACAGCTGAGTTGCTATCTTCCTTACCATTGCATTTGTGCATGATGTTAGGGAAATTTTAATTACTCATCAGATGCACTGGTTTCAGCTTAATTGTATGCAGTGTATTTAATTATCCACCAGATACTATTGGAATTTCACCAAGTCCAAACTGCACGCATCATGCCTACTACTACCCATTTTCAAATACCAAGTAGAAAAGCTCTAAGTGAGCAATACACTAAACAAATAAACACTCAGAAAACATTTCTTAAGCATCTATTATAGAAAAAGCATCCAAGGAAATAATTGGATGGAAAATGAGAAACGTTTTTGTTTGTTGGTTTGCTGGTTTTTATCTTCCTAGTGTGTAGTACGTTGTTTGACCAGTTTTCAGTCAATAAATTTATTAAGCTAAAGTATTAAAAGAATGTATTGAGTTCGTTATCAGGGTGGTAACACACACTCTTACAAGAAAATCTCGAAAATGCACATGGGAGCAATGCACGGCAAATTTACTAATTCAGAAATTGCTTAAGATAAGTTCTAATAAAAAATAAAAGTAAATAAAATAAAAGTTCCAAAAAACAAAGATGGCTGCTTGTGTTATTTAATTTTTCTTTTTAAAGATTTTTCTCTGAGTATATAGTTAGGAGTTTTCTGACAGGCAATGCTTAATTCACCCGTTTTTGTGTGTGTGTGTTTTTTTTTTTTTTTTTTAATTTTATTTATTTATTTTTGTCTGTGTTGGGTCTTCGTTTCTGTGCGAGGGCTTTCTCTAGTTGCGGCAAGCGGGGGCCACTCTTCATCGCGCTGCGCGGGCCTCTCACTGTCGCGGCCTCTCTTGTTGCGGAGCATAGGCTCCAGGCGCGCAGGCTCAGTAGTTGTGGCTCACGGGCCCAGTTGCTCCGCGGCATGTGGGATCTTCCCAGACCAGGGCTCGAACCCGTGTCCCCTGCATTGGCAGGCAGATTCTCAACCACTGCGCCACCAGGGAAGCCCGTGTGTGTGTTTTAATGATGGAATAAAACATAGGCGATGTGTATGCTAAGACATATTCTATAAAATAAAAATCAGAACCATGATTTAAAAGGAGTTTTAATGGCAAAGATTATGGTGCTAAGAAATGCAAGTCAAATTTAGTATGGATCAAGGTTAGGTACCATATTTCAGTCAAAAAACAAATGACCTGTACAGGACTGCCTACCAAGGGTTTTAGTTCACTGCAATCTGCATCATTTCACAAATACAGTGGCCATCATAAAGTCAAGGTAGTCTAGGCTGGCTAGTAGAAGTCTGGGATTCATAATTACCGAAGCTCTACTTCTGGAATCATATCTTGACCATGTGTTTGTTTTTGAAGCTCATTTGAAAACCTGGATATTGTCAGATAAAGGTACGCAGGAGATTAGAAAAAGTCCTCTGCATTAGAGGAATGAAACAACCTGCAGCATTGGGGGGGAAAAAAAGAAAACAAAAAACCCTGAAAACTACAATCATTACGGGAGTTCCCCGAGGTGAAATTTGAAACTGGCGCCAGGGAGGGCAAGGAGAAATTGAAGAAAGAGGCAGACCACTCCAGATTAGCCAGTGGCTGTTTTAATAAGCAAGGAAATTTACATACAAGGCTCTTTCTGATCGGGGCAACACGAAGTAGATCTCTGCACCGCCCTGCCAGAATCTTAAAAAGAGTTTATAGAGAGCCCTTAAGCGGGCTCTATCTTAAGATGGTTTTCAACAACACCTTACTGTCTCAAGGCTACGGCCTTGGAACTGGCTGCTGGTGTGGGAAGAGAAGGCGGGAGGAACGTTCTAAGGACAGCGGAAAGGGTCCAGCTCCGGGGTCGACCGGCAGTCACGTCCTTTCCATGACCTCCTCCTAAAGAGATCCTCGTATATTTAAAGGATTGACCCATGAGAAAGAAGGAACTACTGTTCTGCGAGCACGACTAGGACCAAGGGGAGGAGGTTGGGGAAGCAGTTTTCTGCAGAAGGTAGGAACAGTTTTGCAATAATGAAAAAAAATCACCAATTGAGATGGGTCTTCTTGTGAGAAAATGCTTTCAATTATGTAGCACAGGCAATTCTTATTACACTAAATATATGGACTGAATGTCCTCTGATGTTCCTTTAAATCTAGGAATCTGTGATTGCCTAAACACTGGATTGTTCGGTTAACGTTTCAGTACCTTGTGAACAATTCTTTTGAATTTATCTTTTGTCAGAAAATTCAGAATCTTGTACCTTGTCTTTTTTCTCCCAAACAACCATAGATGGTAGTATTTTTAATGTAAGTTGGAATGATGGTTAATTAAAGAAAAACCCTTGATAATTATCCGAAGTTAAAAATTGTGCTACATTTCACAACAATCTTTCAGGCTCTAGATGTTCATTATGTAACTGTTTCTCACATTTAAATGTGTTCTAGTATGATTTTTAGAGTGCCTTTTACAGCTTCATGTTTCAACTTAAGCAAAAAGATGTCTTTGTATACTCCATGTCCTGAAGTCTGCACACTTATATTTGTTGCAGAATATTGCATTTTTCATCAGTCTTAACAAACATAACTGCATACAGTGTTGATCAAAATCTTGACAGTGATCTTTGCCTGACACACTTGTGAATTTGCACAACCACAATTTTCACGATAGTGTATTGTATCACTGGTAGACAGCTATGGTCACACAACTATAGAAGAGATAGGAGAACATATTCATTTAGGGGTTTCTGTCTTGGTTAGCTGTTTGATGCTTCGTTGATATCAAATTGTAATATTTGGATTGTGTAAAATAATCCCAGAGTTGGTAATTTCATTTGCTAGTCAATTAAAATTTCTCTGAGAAATATGCTTCAGGGAGGATCATGCGCATTTGTAACCACTGAGTGTGCTGGACCTGGTTGGGCCATTGGAGTTGGCTGAACAAAATCCTTTTTTGCCGGGGTGGCGTATTTCTGGAATTAAAACGTAGAGATCACTGTACTTGAGTAGCAGCACTTTGGAGATCCTTCAGAAATATTTGGCTGTCAGCATTTTAAACTCATAGTAGCATACCAATCCTCAGGGAAATCCAATATCGAAAGGGGAAACAAGCAGAGATGTCGAGGGGAGAATATTCTTGCCCAGAGTGTATTATTTGCTTCTAGTAGTTAGTGTTCTTTTCGATTCGGTTAGGCCCTAGAGGAAATGGAAAGAATTTCCTTAGGTTCAGTATTTTGGCAAGATGACCTGCTGATTTATGTGACTCAGATTTCGTTCTAAAGTGATCTTTGGACCCTCAGATCATTTTCAAGATTCTATGTTTAAAATGCTAGTTGGGCATCTCTAGGTCACTGAGGAAATCAAAAATGGTAAAAATTATTAATGAAACCATTTATTTGTTATTTATAGGGTTTTGTTAATGTTTTCCCACTTTTATAAATTTTATGGGTTGCTCTTTAATAATTTATCATGCATAAAATCTTGTAGAAAAAATATGAAGCAGCTGGAAAGGGAGACAATAGGTAGTAAAAAAGGATAATCTATAATTTATTGTTTTTGCATTGGAGGAGTCTACAACCATTTCCGTCTCTGAAAATATGTAAGAATAGTATTTTAATGCTATATTGGGTAAGTGGGAACTAGAATAAATATTTAATAAATTATTAAATATATATCTGACATGTAGAAAAACTTAAAAAATTATATATTTAATATTGCATATAACATGTATAATATGTATATTATATATTATATAATTTGGGAAGAAAATTCTGAAGAAGTAAAATGAATCCTGTAACTGGCCAAATAAAGCAAGGTGCAAATATTGAAAATTTTCAAAAATAAATACTTATTGGGTACTTGCTTAATACCAGCCACTGAGCTAGACATTAGTTTTAGAAAAGTGCATAGAATTAATACACCCACTTCACTCTGGAAGGTTTCAATCTGAAGATAAAATGACATATAGCAAAGCAAATATGAAAATATTTGGTGCATTCTATGATTGCAAGCATTAGAGTGTATTATAAGAGCACTGAATAAGGACATCTGAACCATGGGAGAAGGTGAAAGGGTAGTCACTGAACACATTTTTGAAATACTAATACTAAACTGTGACATAAAGATCAATGTCAGGGTGAGCATGAAGTCTATATCCCTTGTGGCTGAACAATGAGCTTTGTTGAGGTGGTTGTGAGATGACAAAGAATGGCTAAAGGACTCAGATCCCATAGAATCTGAGGAGCTGGATCTGTAATGGTTTCTCTTCTCAAGTACCTAAATGTGCTTTCCTAAAGGGAGAAGCTCACTATATCTTCCCTATGTCCTGTGATTGTGCCCCCAATATTGATTTCTCCTAAAAACTTCAAGCAGATATTTCAAGTCTCTGTTTTCAAAAAGAAATGGTATCTGCAAACTAAATTAGTATGCTATTACATCATCCCTTTTACTGTTGAAAATATTGAGCAACAGTATGGCTTTCATGAGATCTATGAAACATTCTTATCCCTTTTGGACCAGTTAAAGAAATAACAATAGTGATGGGCTGACAAAGCAATAAAAACAAATGCCATAATGTGGTTTTATGAAAACATGTGCAATATATGTTATCATTGGCCTATTAGCCATTATTCCAAAAATCTTACACAGCATTTTTATCTGAGCAATGCTGTACAAATACAAATCATGCTGTTTTGCTTTCACCTTATTTATAGGACTTCAAACTATGCTAAATCTTAGCACTGGTATTATAGAAATATATATATATATATATATATATATATTCTTTACATGCAGAATTAAAAGAAAACCTATGACTTACTTTCCAGTCTTTGATAACCGTGAGTTCACTTGCTTCTGGGACTCCAGCCAGGACGATGGTGATGTTCAAATAACATTGTGTCCCTGTTGTGATATTTATTATTCAATTAATTTTTTGATGCTTTCATCTCCTATGGGCAGGAGTAGTAAGAAATCCCTTAATTTCTATTTCATACAGAGCTGCTTTGGGTAATCTTAGAAAACAAATTCAATTAGAAACTTAAAAAAAAAAAACAAACTGGATTCTACCTATGCTGTTTAATGACTGCTGAGAAAATGGGTCAGCAAAACACTAGCGATGATGAAATTATTCAAGACTTTGTATCAGATTCTTTTTAGTTTTATGATTTCTAAGGTTTTATTTTTATGCATGTAGTTTAAGGCTATGATAATGAAATTTTGAATTTCTTCCAATGGGTTTAATTGCTATGGCATTTCTTAGGTAACCTGATCCATTCCTGATGCCAATGATTACAGACACAGGTTAATTAGAATTTTTCCTCTTCAAAAATGAAAACATTTTGATAACAAGAATTGATTGTATATTGACTTTATGTATCTGATCAGATCTCTGTGAAATTCATTTGATGAAGTTATTGATATGATGGATATTAGGTCATAAATGCTTAGTCCCATCATTTTAAGTGCTTTAATATTAGGTTTAATCATTCATTTTATAATATAGGTATAAAGGTTACTCAGGTTTGTATATTTGAAATGATTCACAGTACTACTCAGAGCATACTCACATAAGGATTTAACGAAGGCAAATAAGGCAGTGCAGCAAGAGGAGAGTTCAGGCAAATTTGGGGAGGTGCAAGAGACTTGTAGGCACAACTCCTCCAGGGCCTTCTTATTCTCACAAGGACTCGAATCTTCACATTGAAGCAACAACATCTTTGTGATGAGTTTTCCTTAGAGACAACTCGAAGAGGCAGATGTTCCCTGTAGGGGCCTATATGCCCCTCTAGTCACGGAGCCTAGACAGGCTAGAAAGTTAAAGCATAAATGATAGTTTGTTGGGACTTCCCAAGAATATCTATCCTCAGGCTCAATGATTTATTAGAAGAACTCACAGGACTCAGGGAAGGTATTATACTCATACAGTAAATACAGTATTAATACAGTAAAAGTATACAGATTAAAATAAGCAAAGGGAAAAGGCACATGGGGCAAAGTATGGGGGAAACCAGACGCAACTTCTAATCGTCCTCTCCCAGTGGAACTGCTCCGGTGTGCTTTTTTCTCCCAGCAGTGATACGTGGTAACATGTGTAAAATGGTCTTAACCAGGAAAGCTGATCTGAGTGTGGGTGTCCAAGGTATTATTTGGGGGTCAATCACTTATGCATGCTTGACCTCAGCTGGTTAGACTCTAGCCCCCAGAACAACAAAAAAAAACCAAACAAAAGAAGGGCATTCACCATGGATAATGTTGTTAGCATAAACTATAAACTAGCTGGTCAAATTAGTGCCCTGTGCCCAAAGACCACAGGCAACAAAAAGAAACACACTTATCAGGCAAAATATTTCAAGGGCTCAGAGCTCATCTTTCAGAAGTCAGGCAAAGGCCAGAAGCAGAGACAGGCCTTTCGCGGGAATGTGTAGGGTTTGAGCAAACCAGGCCTGCTGAGTTAAATTTTTCCACACAAACGTTCTTCAACAAATAATTTTCAAGGTAAAATAAAGAACTAGAGGAGGAATTGATATATTAAAAACAACTTAAAGACAAATCAACCTACTTGAGTGTATGAGTTTTATTTGAAGCATCTTAAAAACAAATAACCAACAATTGCTGTGTGTGTGTGTTTTAAATGAATAAAAATCAAAGAAATTTGACACTAAGAATAGAATGAGCTTCAATTTCTTAGACATGCAATGTAAATATGATACAGAATCTTTTCTCAATTTGTTCAGGGAATTATTAATAGCTTATATTAATGGCAGATTTCACATGGAGTTGGCATTTTTTAAAGCTGTTGGTGCTAATTTAAAACTGAATATTTTAGCATAACAGTAAATATAACTTTCCTTTGTTCTCTATTTCTAGCATACAATGTATTTATTATGTTTAATTCACATTTTGGATCGATGAGTTTTAATTCCCTTCCATTCATGTCAGGAGCATTTGGGGCAATGAAACATCATCTTTCTGAAATTCTCTCCTCTTCTATGCGCAGGTATGTTAAAGTACCCTGTTCTTTTCCTATATTTGTGTATTACTTTTCTGTATTTCCATTACTTTTCTGTACTCCTCAGGTCTTGTTCTCACAAGTGGATGTTTTCCAAGATTTTGTCAGCATTTATCTTCTGAATATATTTCTTAAGATTTTCCCTATCTACCCCAGACCTCCTTTCTGTGCTCTTTCTCCAATTTTTCAACTTTCCTTTGACTGTTTTCATGCTTATTATCCAGTATTAACTTGAGTTTAATATGGATGAAACTGATCTAATCACATTACACTTTAAACTAGAGCCTCATCATGATCCCCTTAATTTTCATCATGACAAGTATGTTTCTCCAGGTCTCCTAGGCTGTAAAATATATGGTTCTAATCTGACTCATTCTCTTCCTCATCCACCATGTCTCATTAATTAGTAACTAACATTGTTTTAACCTTCATTTTGCTCCTCTTTGTCTCTTACATTTCTCTACTCTGTTTACCAGCCCCACCCACAATTTCACATCATGGGAATTCTGGCTAGTATTCCCTTTCATATTCTTGTGTTTTAGACACCTCTGTTACTTCTTGTTTATTCTATTTTTGGAAAAAATTAGAACAAAGTAAATTGAACAAATAAGTGAAAAAACAAAAAGAAATCAAAAAGTGTTTAGACTGTTTTCCTGCTGCATTCCCATAACTATTGTTAATTATAAAACTGTCATTTGTGTGTCAATGTTATTGGGTTTTTTTAACTACCTCATTTTTTAATACTTATTTACCTTTAATAAGTTGAAATTAAAGGCACACCTAGAAACTTAATTACTGAGTATCTGTCTTCACCCAAAAACTCCTGATATAAACACTGGTTTATATCTAGAGTATACAATTTTATCTGCCTTCACCCAAAATCTCCTGATATAAACACTGGTTTATATCTAGAGTATACAATTTAATAATACGAAATTTAAGTAACTTGAACATGAATAAATACATATAGTCTTTCCCTTTACTTTTTATTTGCATAGTGTACCCATATTTTTCTAGTAAAAATTCTAAGTTGAAAGAATCCTCTTCTGTGTACAGTGGTAGTTACTTATTTCTAAATTCCTATCCTTTTTTTTTTTTTCATTTTTCCAATTCAGCAAGTTTATTTATTTATTTTTTAACATCTTTATTGGAGTATAATTGCTTTACAATGGTGTGTTAGTTTCTGCCGTATTACAAAGTGAATCAGCTATACATATATCCCTATATCCCCTTCCTCTTGCGTCTCCCTCCCACCCTCCCTATCCCAACCCTCTAGGTGGTCACAAAGCACTGAGCTGATCTCCCTGTGCTATGCGGCTGCTTCCCACTAGCTATCTGTTTTACATTGGTAGTGTATATATGTCCATGCCACTCTGTCACTTCATCCCAGCTTACCCTTCTCCCTCCCCATGTCCTCAAGTCCATTCTCTACATCTGCGTATTTATTCATCTCCTGCCCCTAGGTTCATGAGAACCATTTTTTTTTTTAGATTCCATATATATGTGTTAGCATACAGTATTTGTTTTTTTCTTTTGACTTACTTCACTCTGTATGACAGACTCTAGGTCCATCCACCTCACTACAAATAACTCAATTTTGTTTCTTTTCATGGCTGAGTAATATTCCACTGCATATATGTACCACATCTTCTTTATCCATTCATCTGTCATTGGACACCTAGTTTGCTTCCATGTCCTGGCTATCCTTTTATATAAACTTCAGGAGACGACACATGGAAAAGTTGTTTTCCAATTATAGTGCCAGCAGCATCAGACAAAAATTCTTCCAGCACCTACACTACAGACAAACTCATTATGTCCTACTTTATTTCTTTTGGGTTATATAACTGTATGCTAAAATAAAGTACAAAGTATTTTGCAATCTCAGTATTTTCTAATTTGCTTGGCAAAGTTTATTAAGTACATTTGAATGCCATGAATCTTATAGTTCTTGCTAGTTAGCTAGTCTCAGTAACTATAAATTTGTATTTATAGTGTAAGAAAAAAAAATCTAACTGTAACTCTCAAATCACATAGAGCTAGGTAATAATTTGAAATGCAATCATCACATAGAATGTATCCCCAAAGTAAATTACCTTAATTAAACAATTTTCTTAGTACAATTATTTTTTTTAACATCTTTATTGGAGTATAATTGCTTTACAATGGTGTGTTAGTTTCTGCTTTATAACAAAGTGAATCAGCTATACATATACATATATCCCCATATCTCCTCCCTCTTGCGTCTCCCTCCCACCCTCCCTATCCCACCCCTCTAAGTGGTCACAAAGCACTGAGCTGATCTCCCTGTGCTATGTGGTTGCTTCCCACTAGCTATCTATTTTACATTTGGTAGTGTATATAAGTCCATGCCACTCTCTCACTTTGTCCCAGCTTACCCTTCCCCCTCCCCATGTCCTCAAGTCCATTCTCTACATCTGCGTCTTTATTCCTGTCCTGCTCCTAGGAGTACAATTATTTTTACAGTTCTTTTACTCTGTTTTAGCTGTTAGTCTCTGATTTTAACAAATACAAGTACTGAACACTGGTACTTAAAAGTACCTAGCTTAAAGAGCTTTCTGGGAAAAACAAAGTACTTAGATAATGAATAATAACTTCTTGGAATGAATGTGCTTTATGCTTCTCCTTTCCTTTTCTCTATCTTCTTTCCTTTTTATTGTAAAAAACATGTTTAAATTTTTGAGAAGCTATACCAGAATATCAGAGAGAAAGAAACTGATAGACAGATGAAATAAGTAGCAATCGTTTTTTTCTGTTAGGAGCTTTTTTTTTTTCCATAGTTAAATGGTAATTAATAATGGGGTTACAACAAACTATAATTTGTAATCGTTGATATACCTTGTTTATTTTAGCTTCATATTTACACAAATGCAGAGTAAAATATAAAGAATATGTTTTTGACAATGTCTTTATCTATAATTTTCAATTATTTTTCTGGCTTGATGAGTTGACAAACCAAAGTGAGATTGTCAGATTGTAGCTAATACAAACAGGGTTATGGCTGCAAATATGTTAATTAGACACCCACAGATTTCTAGGTTGCATGTAACAAGTTAATTAGATACATTGTTCAAACAGTATATAATCTTACACAGATTATACACAGATTATGAAAGTACTGAATATCTCCACTTTAAAGAAAATAAAATGTAAGCTAAGTGATATACCCAGGGATATTTTAATGGATACTACAAATTTAATGGATATTACAAATGGATATTACATATCCCAAATCACTAATTGGCATACAGATAATGTTTTGAAATTTTGTCAGAAATTCATGAGAAGTTTTTTAAATTTGCAAGTAGAATTTTCTTTTTCTGATTACACCTTCACAGTCTCATGACTGCATACACTCCAACCTCCTTTTTTCAATGTGATAACTCACAGAGAATTTTCTATATGACTAAGGTTATATTCCAAGGAACCCATTTCATTAGGAGGTTTAGTAGGAAAAATAAAAGATAAAACAGTCTATACTTACATGAAGGTACATAAAGTATATCCCCAGAATAAAAAAAGGCTACTGGAGGAATTACTTTGTTACTTGCATCTATTTAAGACTACTCAATTGTCTTAATTATCTACTTCTGATCAGAATCACAGATTACATGTGATATGAAAACTATCGCTTATTAGTCAAGCCACTGGGCAAGTTGTAGAATATCAAGTAACAAATACAAAAAAAACTATCTTTATGGATAGTTGTATACTGTATATATTGATATATACAACTAAGTGTGTACATGATTGCTATACAGATGTACATCTAACTCTCTGTGAAAAGAAAATTTGTTTTCTGATATGCAAGGGAAGAGTACAACTGTAGTGTAACCTCACAATTTTCTCTTTTTTTTTCTTAGTTTGCCTGGTAATTTTAAAAACTGGAAAATGATGTTCTTGGTATAAAGAACATGAGGGAGTTAGCATCTCACCAATTAGGATCTCATCAATTAGGTTCTCACAGTATCACTGTGACCTGTTCTATTTTGAGAGATAATCAGTTCTCTCCTAATATAGTACTTGTATATCTAAGGAAAATTCATGGGTGAACCTTTATTTCTCATTCAGAAATAGCCTTCAAATCATAAATATGATTAATGACACTTAATAATTATACTTTTGTTTTGAGTGAATAAAAATAAATATCTAAAATTTAATATCCACAGCCTTTAAATTACTCTATTACTTGCTCTAGGAACAAAACATACACTGTGAAATGTACTTATTATTATATAAATATACAACTGTAAAGTGCCATGCATTGGACTTAATTTAGTGAACTTGCTACAGAAAGAATTATCTATGTAAAAATTTTTTATTATTTTAAAAATTTGAGTCCTTGTGCTGTAGAAACATATAGGGGCATGGCTTAAACATTTGAAAAAATTAGGCAATATGACCAAGTTATTTAGCTAATGTCTCTATTTCTCTGAATAATTTTCCATTAGGAAACATTATTTCCATGGTTATAATTAATCTTGATATGTAATAGAATGTAATCAAAATATTGTAGTAGTTACTTAGATTATTTTATCATTATAATTGTGTTTTTTTTTTTTTTTTTTAAAGATTTATTTATTGATTGATTGATTGCTATGTTGGGTCTTCGTTTCTGTGCTAGGGCTTTCTCTAGTTGCGGCAAGCGGGGGCCACTCTTCATCACGGTGCGCGGGCCTCTCACTATCGTGGCCTCTCTCGTTGCGGAGCACAGGCTCCAGACGCGCAGGCTCAGTAGTTGTGGCTCACGGGCCCAGTTGCTCCGCGGCATGTGGGATCTTCCCAGACCAGGGCGCGAACCCGTGTCCCCTGCATTAGCAGGCAGATTCTCAACCACTGCGCCACCAGGGAAGCCCCATAATTGTGTTTTAAAGGAAGTCTTGGCTAAACATCTGGGGAGAATCCTAACTGTTTGCTAAGATCTTAATTTATGTCTTGATTTCATTTTTTAAGGCAGAGACTGCAATGCTCAAAACTGTAAGAGGCAGAAATTGTTTATTCAGTGCTTCCTTTAACTTTTTTCTCTATCCAGTAATGGACATTAATACTATATTACCCATATCAGTTTCAAATCTCTTTCAAAACAACTCAAAAGATCCCTTTTTTTGAGTTGCTTTTGAAGGATGAAGAGTCCTATTGATATTTTGCTTCCTGCAACTTAGTATTGGAGATCTAGGAAAAACTTTTCAACTATTCAGGTTCAAGCTTTACTGATGCAATCTGATCATAGATTCTTCCTATCAAGAAGATTGACAGTGATGACAGTAATTACATTTTACTTCTCTAATTGCAAAAGAATGGGAAATTATGTTGATATAGGGGATATAAAGAAAGAAGAAAAGATAACATCTCATATATTTGTTCCCCACTAAATTGGTATTTAGATAAAGTATATCTTGGCTCAAGCCTTGCTGTCCCCTATTTAATAGTGAGATAATTTTTCCTGAAGAAGTAAGTATTGTCACATGAAAAAGAACCAGAAATCTTGACTTGAAAGACAAGATTTTTTAAAGGATGCTTTGGTATGCATTGCAGTAGTGTTAATTCATAATAAAGAAAAAAGAAAAAAAATTCTCATCCCCAAATTCTTCTCTTTATTGATTTTATTCCTTCTAATCTAGAATTGTGTGGGTCACTTTCAGTATATATACAATTGAGTAAAACCAAATAATTTTAAAAAATCCATTTGATTTTCTGTGTATATGATTGTATTGCCTTGTGAATCACTTAAAACTATTGTCTGATAATGTGCGCTTCGAAAACTTCCAGGGTACATTAACCATATTTCAATATACAGATGATATATTTAATGTTGAGTTTTTGGTAGAAGTATTGCACAGTGATAAAAAGTGTTTAATACATCATGTATGTTTATAGGACAGAAATAGAAAAGAGATTATCTGATGTGAAGAGGGAAAATGTAGAACATACCTGGAGTACAGCAAAGAAAGATAGAAATAATCCCAGAGAGTTTATATTTTACTGCTGAATAGGGGAAAGAGAAATATCCCTATCATAATTCAGTATTAACAAGGAAATATGTGAACAAAATAAAAATTTATAAATGTTATTAGTGTGTAGGAACCAATAAACACAATAATGTGGCCAAAGACTAATTTTAATAGATGTGGTGGAGTAAATTTCCCTGTAGGATATAAGCAAAGCATTTTTGTTTTTTAGCTTACACGTGTTTCACTATCTGGTGAAAAGTAAATATAGGACTACCTAGCAACATAACATTCTCTATAGATGCAGTAAAAGGACATTATTTTCTCTTTTACAATTTGAAGCATTTTATACAGAGGCAATCTATAGAGCTTTCCGTCATATACTATGTGTAAACTGCTAGAGGTATATTTTATTTTTTAAAATCTTCTATGTATCTCCACTTACCAAAAATATTCTGTTGTGATTTATTATATTAAGTTTATGACTTTTTTCTTTCCAAATACATAGACATATTTAAATAGTGAACATGAATGAGGAAAGATATATTATTTGAAAATAATGATAGCATAACTTGCATTGTACTATGTGTCCTGTTTTTTTTTTTTTAATTTATTTTTTTCTTGTGCTGTCCATACTGGTTTTATTTATTTATTTTTTAATTTTTATTTTGTATTGGAGTATAGTTGATTAACAATGTTGTGTTAGTTTCAGGTGTATGGCATACTGATTCATGTATACATGTATCTATTCTTTTTCAAATTCTTTTCCTATTTAGGTTGTTATAGAATATTGAGCAGAGTTACCTGTGCTATACAGTAGGGCCTTGTTGGTTATCTATTTTAAATGTAGCAGTGTGTACATGTGAATCCCAAACTCCCAGTCTACCCCCCCCATCCCCCCGGTAACCGTAAGTTTTTCTTTAAGTCTGTGAGTTGGTTTCTGTTTTGTAAATAAGTTCATTTGTATCATTTTTTTAGATTCTGCATATAAGCGATATCATATGATATCTGTCTTTGTCTAACTTCCTTCACTTAGTGTGATAATCTCCATGTCCATCCATGTTGCTGCAAATGGCATTATTTCATTCTTTTTAATTGCTCAGTAATATTCCATTGTGTATATGTACCATATCTTCTTTATCAATTCCTCTGTTGATGGACATTTAGGTTGCTTCCATGTCTTGGCTGTTGTAAACAGTGCTGCAGTGAACATTGGGTGTATGTATACTTTTGAACCAAGTTTTTCTCCACATATATGCCCAGGATTGGGATTGCTGGATCATATGGTAGCTCTATTTTTAGTTTTTTAAGGAATAGCCATACTGTTCTCCATAGTGGCTGTACCAATTTACATTCCCACCAACAGTCTTTGAGAGTTCCCTTTTCTCCACACCCTCTCCAGGACTTTTTGTTTGTACATTTTTGATGATGGCCATTCTGACTGGTGTGAGGTGATATCTCATTATAGTTTTGATATGCATTTCTCTAATAATTAGTGATATTGAGCATCTTTTCATGTGCCACTTGGCCATCTGTACGTCTTCTTTGGAGAAATGTCTGTTTAGGTCTTCTGCCCATTTTTTGATTGAGTTGTTTGTTTTTATGGTATTGAGCCACATAAGCTGTTTCTAAATTTTGGAGACTAATCCTTTGTTGGTTGCATCATTTGCAAATATTTTCTCCCATTCTGTGGGTTGTCTTTTCATTTGTTTTAAGGTTTCCTTTGCTGTGCAAAAGCTTTTGAGTTTAATTAGGTCCAATTTGTTTGTTTTTGTTTTTATTTCCAATACTCTGGAAGATGGATTGAAAAAGATATTGCTGCAATTTATGTCAGAGGGTGTTCTGCCTATGTTTTCCTCTAAGAGTTTCATAGTATCTCGTCTTACATTTAGGTCTTTAATCCATTTTGAGTTTATTTTTGTATGTGGTGTTAAAGAGTGTTCTAATTTCTTTTTTTTTTTTTTTACATGTAACTATTCAGTTTTCCTAGCACCATTTATTAAAGAGACTGTCTTTCCTCCATTGTATAGTTTTGCTTCCTTTCTCATAAATTAATTGACCATAGGTGTGTGGGTTCATTTCTGGGCTTTCTATCCTGTTCCATCGATATATATTTCTGTTGCTGTGCCAGTACAATATTGTCTTAATTGCTGTAGCTTTGTGGTATAGTCTGAAGTCAGGGAGCCTGTTTCCTCCAGCTCCATTTTTCTTTCTCAAGATTGCTTTGGCTATTCGGGGTCTTTTGTGTCTCCATACAAATTTTAAGATGTTTTCTTCTAGTCCTGTGAAAAATGCCATTGGTAATTTGATAGGGATTGCATTGAATCCATAGATTGCCCTGGACAGTATAGTCATTTTTAAAATATTGATTCTGCCAATCCAAGAACATGGTATATCTTTCCATCTGTTTGTGTCGCCTTCAGTTTCTTTCATCAGGGTCTTATAGTTTTCGGATTACAAGTCTTTTGTCTCCTCAGGTAGGTTTATTCCTAGGTATTTTATCCTTTTTGATGTGATGGTGAACGGGATTGTTTCTTTAATTTCTCTTTCGGATCTTTCGTTGTTAATGTATAGAAATGCAACAGATTTCTGTGTATTAATTTTGTATCCTGCCACTTTACCAAATTCATTGATGAGCTCTAGTAGTTTTCTGGTAGCATCTTTAGGATTTCCTATGTGTAATATCATGTCATCTGCAAACAGCGACAGTTTTATTTCTTCTTTTCCAATTTGGATTCCTTTTATTTCTTTTTCTTCTCTGATTGCCGTGGTTAGGACTTCCAAAACTATGTGGAATAAAAGTGGTGAGAGTGGACATCCCTGTCTTGTTCCTGATCTTAGAGGAAATGCTTTCAGCTTTTCACCATTGAATATGATGTTAGCTTTAGGTTTGTCATATATGGCCCTTATTACATTGAGGTATGTTCCTTCTATGCCCACTTTCTGGAGAGTTTTTATCATAAATTGGTGTTGAGTTTTGTCAAAAGCTTTTTCTGCCTTTATTGAGATGATCATATGGTTTTTACTCTTTAATTTGTTGATGTGGTGTATCACACTGATTGACTTGCAGATACTGAAAAATCCTTGCATCCCTGGAATAAATCCCACTTGATCATGGTGTATGATCCTTTTAATGTATTGTTGGATTCAGATTGCTAGAATTTTGTTGTGGATTTTGGAATCTATGTTCATCAGTGATATTGGCCTGTAATTTTCTCTTTTTTTTTTGGTATCTTTGTCTGGTTTTGGTATCAGGATGATGGTGGCCTCATAGAATGAGTTTGAGAGTGTTTCTTTCTCTGAAATTTTTTGGAATAGTTTCAGAGGGATAGGTGATAACTCTTCTCTAAATGTTTGATAAAATTCGCCTGTTAAGCCATCTGGCCCTGGACTTTTGTTTGTTAGGAGTTTTTTAATCACAATTTCAATTTCAGTGCTTGTAATTGGTCTGTTCATATTTTCTATTTCTTCCTAGTTCAGTCTTGGGAGATTGTACCTTTGTAAGAATTTGTCCATTTCTTCCAGATTCTCTATTTTATTGGCATATAGTTGCTTGTAGTAGTGTTTTTTATGATTCTTCCATTGTAACTTCTCCTTTTTCATTTCTAAGTTTATTGATTTGAGTTCTCTCCTTTTTTTTCTTGGTGAGTCTGGCTCAAGGTTTATCAATTTTGTTTATCTTCTCAAAGAACCAGCTTTTAGTTTCATTGATCTTTTTTATTATTTTCTTTGTTTCTATTTCATTTATTTCTGCTCTGATCATTATGAGTTCTTTCCCTCTGCTAACTTCGGATTTTGTTTGTTCTTATTTCTCTGGTTGCTTTAGGTGCAGCGGTCCCCAACCTTTTTGGCACCAGGGACTGGATTCATGGAAGACAATTTTTCCATGGACTGGGGTGGGGGAGGATGGTTTCGGGATGATTCAAGTGCGTTACATTTATTGTGGACTTTATTTCTATTGTTATTACATTGTAAAATATAATGAAATACTTATACAACTTACCATAATGCAGAATCAGTGGGAGCCCTGAGCTTGTTTTCCTGCAACTAGATGGTCCCATCTGGGGGTGATGGGAGACAGTGACACCCAAAGTGTGTGGCTTATGTCCAGTCTACTCTGTAATCTCATTTTGGTTGCTGTCACTGCAGAAAACCCTGCTTCACAAAGATAGGATGTTGGAAATGGAAGCAGGCTTTTCAGTGCTTTTGCAGCAGTCTCAGGATATTCCACCTTGACTTTAATCCAGAACTTAAGGAGATTTGAAGTTGTCTCAAACATACTTTTAAGGCCACCGTCATTTACGTTCTCAAACAGTTGATCCTCTTCTAGCAAGGACAAAGTTGATTGACCTGGCTTATTCACAAATGGGTTGCAGATCCATTCCTTCCCAGTTTGGGGGTTTTTTGTTGTTGAGAAGTAATGCTCAAAACTCTTTTGAAAGCTGAGATGGTGATCATGCACCAGCTGGGAGAAAGAAGGCCCTGGCTCAGTCTCTTTCAAAATCTCTGCTAATATTTGAAACATGTCAAAAATCTCAATGTTCACTCGTCGCCCCCTTAATTCCAGTTTGGGTTTGAACGCAGCCACTTTATCTGCTGACTTGAACACAGTTGTCATTCTCCTCTGAAGTGACAGATTGAGTTTGTTGCGCAGGTTGAATATGTCACAAAGTAAGCAAGTTTTGCAACCCATTCTATGTCACTGAAATGTGCTGCCAGTGGTGACGGTTTTCCTAAAAGAAATCTCTGGAGCAGTTCTCATAACTCAAAAACTCTGGCCAGTGATCTACCTTTAGAAAGTCATCTCACTTCTGTGTATAAGAGAAGACTTGTGTGCTCTGTGTCCATCTCCTCATGGAGCTCCTCACAGAACAGACTTGAGTTAAGGGCATGTACTTTAACGTGGTTGAGAATTTTAATCACATCCTGCAAAATGTTAAGTTCAGGTGACATTTTTTGGCTAGCCTGCATTTCTCTATGGATGACACAGTACGTAGAGTCACATTCAGAAGCGATCTCTTTGACCTGAGTAGTGAAACCAGAAAGCTGTTCAGTCATGGCAGCCGCTCCACCCAGGCATATATTGACACAAAATGACCAATTCAGTTTTCCTGGTATGTAATCATTCAAAGACTTGAATAGTTCTGCAGCTGTGGTGTTGGTTGGCAACAAAAGTGCACATAACATATCCTCATGCACATCCTCCTGAAAAATATATCACACAAAAACAAGAATTCTTGTTGCCTTGTTGTCAACATCAGTAGACTTATCAACCTGGATTGACGAGTGACTCATTAATACCACGGTGACTCATTAATCCTCTCTAAAGATTGTGCCTCAGTATCCTCTGCTGTTTAATCAATTCATCTAGTTATGGTGCTAGCTGAAAGAGGAACATGTGCTACCTTT
This sequence comes from Eubalaena glacialis, assembly GCF_028564815.1. Lineage (NCBI taxonomy): Eukaryota > Metazoa > Chordata > Mammalia > Artiodactyla > Balaenidae > Eubalaena > Eubalaena glacialis. Next base: position 22,266,404 of record NC_083721.1, read on the forward strand.
TGAACTGCAGCCTCTCCTAAAAGTTCATGACAAATGTCCTTAGCAGCAGGCAGCATCAACTCTTCACCAATAGTAAAGGGCTTCTTAGCTTTAGCATTGTGGTTAGCCACTAAGAATGATGCTCTCAGTGCAGATACATTTGATGAACTGGTGGCCTTCAATAATTGCTTCTGTTCTTCATGTTCACATTTTTTTCTTTTGAAAAACTCCAAAGGCTTGACTTTTAATGCAGGGTGCTTGGTCTCCATGGGGCAAAGCAGTTTTGAAGGTTTCATGGCTTTGCTGGAGAGCCGGTTGCTGCATTATTATACAAAACGGGCTTGGAGAATGTGAATCACCTGTTACATTGAACCCGTAATTTAAGTAGGACTCTTGGTATTTTCTTTTAAATGCAGCTTTCTTTTTGTTTGAAGTCTTAGAGTCTTCTGCTGTCTCATCATTGGGTCTTGCCCCCTTTTCAAAGAAGCTCTCCAGTGATATTTGTTTTTAACTCATTTTGGCTAGGGTTAGCTTTTGGGCTTACCAAAACTGTGACTGAGACAAATGCACAGTGAGGGAAAGAGGCACAGATGGAAGTGGTAAATAAAATAATGGGTGGGCCACGAACAGACTAATATATGTCAGATTCTGACTTAAAGCCTGCCACCAGATGCAGCTGTACAGTTGAAGTACATCAACTCACTTACCACTATAAAGCCTGCCACCAGATGCGGCTTAATTGTCACTTGCCACTCACTGATATGGTTTTGATATGAACCTGCAGGCAATTGATCTGTTATGGTCTCTGTGCAGTCAAACCTCTCTGCTAATGATAATTTGCAGCTGCTCCCCAGTGCTAGCAATCACTGCCTCAGCTCCACCTCAGATCATCAGGCATTACACTCTCTTAAGGAGCGCACAACCTAGATCCCTTGCATGCACAGTTCACAGTAAGGTTTGTGCTCCTATGAGAATCTAATGCCGCCGCTGATCTGACAGGAGGTGGAACTCAGGCGGTAATGCGAGCGATAGGGAGTGGCTATAAATACAGATGAAGCTTCGCTCGCTCGTCTGTCGCTCACCTCCTGCTGTGCGGCCCAGTTCCTAACAGGCCACGGACCAGTACTTGTCGATAGCCCAGGGGTTGGGGACCCCCGTTTAGGTGTAAGGTTAGATTGTTTATTTGAGATTTTTCATGTTTCCTGAGCTAAGATTATATTGCTATAAAGTTCCCTCTTTGAACTGCTTTTCCTGCATCCCATAAGTTTTGGACCATTGTGCTCTTGTTGTCATTTGTCTCTAGATATTTTTTGATTTCCTCTTTGATTTCTTCAGTGATCTATTAATTCTTTAGTAGCATATTGTTTAGCCTCCATGTATTTGTGGTTTTTTAGTGTTTTTTTCTTGTAGTTGATTTCTAATCCCATAGCATTATGGTTGGAAAAGAAGCTTGATATGATTTCAATATTCTTAAATTTACTGAGGCTTGCTTTGTGGCCCAGCATGTGGTCAGTCCTGGAGAATGTTCCATTTGCACATGAGAAGAATGTGTATTCTGCTGCTTTTGGATTGAATGCTCTATAAATGTCAGTTAAGTCCATCTGATCTAATGTGTCATTTAATGCCTCTGTTTCCTTATTGATCTTCTGTCTGGGTGATCTATCCATTGATGAAAGTGGGGTGTTAAAGTCCCACTATTATTGTGTTACTGTTGATTTCTCCCTTTATGGTTGTTAGTATTTGCCTTGTATATTGAAGTGCTCTTATATTGGGTGCATATCATTTACAATTGTTATATCTTCTTGGATTGATCCCTTGATCATTATGTACTGTCCTTCTTTGTCTCTTGTAACAGTCTTTATTTTAAAGTCTATTTTGTTTAATATGAGTTTTGCTACTCCGGCTTTCTTTTGATTTCCATTTGCATGGAATACCTTTTTCCATCCCCTCACTTTCAGTCTGTATGTGTCCCTAGGTCTGAAGTGGGTCTCTTGTAGACAGCATATATACGGGTCTTGTTTTTGTATCCATTCAGCCAGTCTGCGTCTTTTGGTTGGAGCATTTAATCCATTTACGTTTAAAGTAATTATCGATATGTATGTTCTTATTGCTATTTTGTTAATTGTTTTGGATTTGTTTTTGTAGGTCTTTTTTCTTCCCTTCCTCTTTTGTACTCTTGTGATTTGATGACTAAATTTAGTGTTGTGTTTTGATACCTTTTTCTTTTTGTGTGTGTATCTATTTTAGATTTTTGGTTTGCAGTTATCATGAGGTTTTGATATAGCAGTCTATATATAAACAAGATTGTTTTAAGTTGCTGGTCTTTTAATTTCAAATGCATTTCCAATATCCTGCATTTGTGTTCTCCCCTTCTCACAACTGCTGGTTTTGGTATCATTTTTGTGTGTGGATGATTTCCTACCTTTGCTGTGTATTTGCCTTTACAGGTGAGCTTTTCCATTCATAATTTTCTTGTTTCTAGTTGTGGCCTTTTCTTTTCCACTTAAAGAAGTTCCTTTAGCATTTGTTGTGAAACCGGTCTGGTGGTGCTGAATTCTGTTAGCTTTTGTTTGTCTGTAAAGCTTTTGATTTCTCTATTGAATCTTAATGAGAGCCTTGCTGTGTAGAGTATTATTGGTTGTAGGTTCTTCTCTTTCATCACTTTAAATATATCATGCCAGTCCCTTCTGCCCTGCAGACTTTCTGCTGAGAAATCAGCTGATAACCTATGGGATTTCCCTTGTATGTTATTTGTTGCTTTTCCCTTTTTTGCTTTATGTGTCCTTTTTTAGATACATGGACTTAAAAGCAAAATATGCTCCAGGGAATTAACAATATAAAATTATTTGCTAGGAATGTTTTCCTCCTTTTTTAAAAAAATTTATTTATTTTTGTTTATTTATTTTTGGCTGAGTTGGGTCTTTGTTGCTGCACGTGGGCTTTCTCCAGTTGCGGCGAGCGTTGGCTACTCTTGTTGTGGTGCACGGGTTTCTCATTGTGGTGGCTTCTCTTGTTGCGTAGCATGGGCTCTAGGTGTGTGGTCTTCAGTAGTTGTGGCTTGTGGGCTCTAGAGTGCAGGCTCAGTAGTTGTGGTGCACAGGCTTAGTTGCTCCACGGCACGTGGGATCTTCCCAGACCAGGGCTTTAACCTGTGTCCCCTGCATTGGCAGGCAGATTCTTAACTGCTGTGCCACCACGGAAGTCCCCTCTTTGGTTTTTAAATATAAAACTGGAGGTCTTATTGAGACAAATTTCAAAAGAATAATTTAAAATGGGCTCTTGCTTTTGTGATCAACGTGACTGTCAAATTATTTGATTTATAAGCTTTAATTTTCAAACAACTGAAAATATTCACTGATGAAATTAGTCTCTGAATTTAATAGCATATACTTATTAGTGTATTTATCTAGTGTTTGTATTAAAAAAATTTTTTTTTTATTTCTTTGTACATCTTTTAAATTGAACTCAACTCTACCAAGTGGGGTATTCTCTACTTTCAAATAATACCAAGAAAGCTTGTTTAAATAATGACTTATGGTAAATAAAAGTATTTATCATAGGAGACATTGTTCAAAGTCTTCTAGTCTAGTTTTTTTCATATTATAGATGAGAGAAATTGATTCCTACAGAAGTTTAACAGATTTTTTGGGTCAGAGAATTAAGTGTTAATTAAGCTAGATCTAAGATCAAGGCCATCTTATTTCTAAGTTAATGCTCTTTCTATAACAGTAGCTGCAACAATTAAATAGTAATAAAACAACAGCAAGAACAATAACAACAAAAATAAGCCCAGAGCTAATATTTATTGAGTGTTTATTATGAATTGGCCAGTTTTTTGAATGTTTATAGTAGCTCATATAATCATATGCAACATTATTATGTAGGTATAATTAGTATCCTAATCGTAATGATTTAGAAAGTGAGACAGCACTCCTCATCCTATATGTACACATATCAGATTTTGTTTCTTGTATAAAAGTGAAAAAAAATTTTAAGCAAATAAGTAAACTAAAGTAACATTGTCAGTCTTAACGGATACAAGGCTTAAAATGCAATTGAACTATCAGCAAAAAAGTTATTTTTTCATAAATAAGTATAGGAAATACTACAAAATAAAATAATATAAAAATGTAAATACAATTTATTGCTGTAACTAGCTGTGTAGCACAGGCAAGTTACATAAGAGATTTTCACTTTTCCCCCATCTAAAAGTTTCTGAATCTATGAAAACTCTTTTTTCAATAATTATGTACCCTGTCTCTATAAAATTATGGCTTTGGAAAAAGTATTTATTAGTAAAAGAGGAATGTGTTTATTGTAGTGTATGAAACAAATGAATTTTGATTTGGTATGTTTTTCTAATATTCATCTTAAATTTGAAATCACACAAATAGCATTTAAAGTACTACAGTTGATCATTAAATATTTTTTAAAGATCAGATGCGCAAAGCCTTATATTTATGAACATAACTAGAATTAGGATAAGTCAGTTTTCTATAGTTTTTAGCATGGCATGTAAAGAAGAATTTCTTCTGTCAAAAAGAACTTGCACAGAAATAGATTCAACAAAATATGCTTATATGGAATTAGGACTCCTCTTTTCTTCCATTAATCTAATTCATTTTATTGTACAGAGTTCTCTTATAAATGCATCTGTGCACTGTGGAAATGTCAGTGAATGTAATAGAGAAAATTCCTGGGAGATTTATCATGGGATGTAATTTTCAAATTACCCATATTGTTGTGTTGGGCAAGATCACAGATTAAACTTATTTGAAATCGCTGTTTCTTAGATGATCTTGAAAAGCTTAAAAGGTCATCCACCTCCCTATTGTGACTGAAAGTTAAAACATAAGTTAAAATGTTAAAGAGAAATATTTAACCAAGCTATAACCATCCCTGTTTTTTAATGTGTGATACCTTTGCCTTCTGCTGAGGTGTTTTCAAGTGTAAGGCTCAGTTTACTTATTTTTTAATTAATAACACTATAGAATGAAGGTGAGTATAGGTGAATTGGTATGCTTAATCAAAACTACAAGTGCTTAGTCCAAAATGTTGACTTATTGAATATTGAATCCTATACAAATAAATGAAGAGACATCCCTGCCCTCTGAGATATCAGTTAAAGGCAGTGGATAAAAGCATGTGAATGGGTTATAAGATACATGAGGATAATACAAATATCTATAACAATTTAAATGAACTAGAGGATTACAGATATATAGGCTAAAGAAGTCATGACTAAAGATTATTTATATTTATATATATGTATACACAAACATTTGGTTGAGTGCATTGAGTTACCTAGAGAAACCTTAAGCCAAGCTTTCACTTCCTGAAGTAAGAATACAAATCAAGGTTATTGATAAAGCAAGAAATAGAGAAAACACTAAATGATGTCCCCAGAACAACTGAGTCTCTTTGCATGAATGAAAGAGAAGCTTTTGATGAAGTTTAGTTGAAAATTTGGAAGTTGTTATGAAAGACATTTCATAAGTTTTCTTTCTCTAAATTACACCTATGATATATTTGTAAGAATTTAACCCTTAATTTTATTGTATATTATTAAATTCTACTAAGTAATTATTAAATTTGGAAATTCATAAGAAATTTAACAGAATTGGGCAGGAAGTACCAGAAGAAGAAATGGATAAAAAAAAGTTTTAATAAGAAAGAAAATATTACTCAGCAAATACCAAAGTAGGCTGCTGTAGTGCCAACTTGCTCTTCTTCCCGTAGAAGAAGTAGAGATGGTTTAAAATCTATTTGCCTCTAGAGAAGTAATGCATAAATAGATGAGATATAGAATCCAGTGTCAAGAGGAACAATAAAATTCATTGTTCTATTTAAGATAGATCTTTTTTGAGTGAATGAAGTTATGTTTATGATTACTAAGTTCATATTTATTTTCACATTCAGTTAAGGCTTACAGAGTAATGTGTCAGTTGGTACCACCTATCAAAAACCAAGGGTATGTGCAAATTAAAAAGATAAATATAAAATAAAAAAGTGTTTCACTCCTCATATTTTACCAGAAAGCAGATATTTACATGCAAATAAAACTACTGTCAGGACTTTCCTGGTGACGCAGTGGTTGGGAATCCGCCTGCCAATGCAGGGGACACGGGTTTGGGCCCTGGTCCGGGAAGATCCCGCATGCCACGGAGTGACTGGGCCTGTGCACCACAACTGCTGAGCCCACGCGCCGCAACTACTGAAGCCCATGCGCTCTAAGGCCCGTGCTCCTCAACAAGAGAGGCCACCACTCACCGCAGCTGGAGAAAGCCCATGTGCAGCAATGAAGACCCAATGCAGCCAAAAATAATAAATAAATATAAATTAAAAAAAAAACAAAAAAAAACAACTACTGTCAAACAAATATTCAGATTTTTCATTAGATTGCATTTTTTAAGAACTCTAATTGCCTGAAAGCTACAAAATCAGAAAAGAACAATAACAATGTGAGGAAAATTGCAAATGACATACAAACAACTATATTAGAAAAAGAAATAAACATGTATCAAGTTTTATGCACTATGGTAGACATAAAGTATTTGGAGAATAAATGTTTTTTGTAAATGAACCAATTAAAATACCACTAAAATGTCCTTAAATGTTTCTGAGAATGGCTGTTATAATGTATTTAAGAACAAACAGTGGCCAAAGTCTACTTTCTCTCAAAATTCCTGAAGAGTACAAAGCAGAAGGATTTATATTATTTTCTATATTGTAGTCTTCTCCAATCCAGTGAGTCTAATTCCTTTGTTTTCCCTTACAGAACAAATATTAAAATTGTCAATGTAATTATCAGTATTTGGGAAATTAAAATCATTTTCTATGCTCAAAAAGTCTTCCAATGTTCTATTAAAGCCTGGTTGTTTTAGGTCTGTTTCACAATCCAATAGTGGAAAATGATCATATAAATAGAAGTGGAGGCAGTTGAGAGAAATACACTCATGCCCCCATCATGTGAAGGCAGGTCATCAGACAGCTTGGTCTATTTTTGTCTTTATTTGTTTTATTAATTGTGGGAGGCAGCCATCCTCTGTTTAATGTGAAAATATGGTAGATATGATTATACTTGTCCCTTTTATCTCAGGATTTATAGACTATATTGTACATTAGAGATTTCCTCAGTAATCTCCTTGTGTCCAGTCTGTGCCGCATTTATGAGCAAATCTCTCTAAAGACTTCTTCATTTCCTATTTTGTCTTGTGACTAATCTAAAAAACTGTTAAAGCGAAGAACTACCAAAAACTTGAAGAGATTTCAACGACCAAATTTATTTTTGTTTGTATCTCAGATAAGATCATGAGAGGATGGCCTATCTGTCATTGTTGTTAGGGCAAATGAAACAGGTAATACAGCAAATGCATCACTTGTAAATATACTAAGACTTGTTCTGCTCTGCCTAGAAAGTCTTCTTGCTCAATCTTCAAGATTTATATTCTCTGTCAATAGCTACATCTATCTCTTTATCAATGATTAAGATTCAGTTATTTTTTGTTGTTGTTCTAGAATTCTGATAGCAAAATAAGACACAAGAAAAAATACTCAGAACTTTAAAATATCAGCGTTATAAGGAACTTTAGAATTTTTATTTTATGTATGATGAAACCAATACTGAGAGTTTTATGTGATTTTTCCAGGGGATAAAATTATTGTTAGCAATTGCACTACAGCAGAAGTTTCTTAACTCCTTTTCTATGGTCCATTTCTCTAAGCCATAAACTCTCTCTTTATAAATAATATCACTTCTAGTGTGCCGTACATTATTCTGAATGCTTAGATACGTTAATTTATTTACCTTTTACAGCAACATTATAAAGTAGCTACTGATCACCGTCATTTAGCCAATGAAGAACCTGTGGGACTAGGTGTTACATGATTTTGCCAAGATCACATCAAAAGTCATAATCAGGAGCCAGAGGCATGTACTTTATCATTAGGCCAGGTTGCCCCTCTTTTGCGAGTAATATTTTAAACTGAAAGCTAGATTTTTATGTAAAAAAACAGTCTGATCCCAAATTTAGTAGCAGAATAACTGACCATACAAGCCTTCTCTCTTTTTCAAAAGGCAATAATTTCTTAAAAATATTACAGGATCAGGAAAGCATAGGACTGAAGCATTAAATACCCTGAGAAACTGAATATACAAATAGACAATGGCCATGCCATATATAAAATTAGAAATTTGACCTGCAGCAACAAACCCAGGAAACCAACCACTTATCTACAGAGACTAGCACAGAAATTAAGTTGGTTGTCTATAAGTCAGACTTGTAGGAAGTCAGATTGCTGTCCCTAGTTACCAGCACAGGGAACCTCTGCAACAGTCAAGCCAAAATGGCCAAGACTTGATTAATGACTGACAGCTTCCCTAATTTTTGTATGTGTTTCCAACTTAGGACCAATCAGAGAAAGCCAAATATGTACCCCTAACCAATCATATAGGATGCCCCTCTTCTAATTAGTCCGCCTAAACCTTCTCTGTGCTGAAACCTCTGATCAGGACATACCTGAAGCTTTCTTCTTTTCCCTTACAAAGCTTTACCATTCTGTCTGCCTGTGAGTCTCTGCCAAAACAGAAGTGACAGTAGCTGACTCACTTCTTAGCCAACCTCTTTGCTTATTCTTATTTTTGTGGTCTTTGTTTATTTCCATAATCCTATATTATTTTAACCTGACTTGACTTTACTTGCTTTGGATAAGGTTGGTCCAGATTATGTTACAGTTAATACTATTCTTACTCTATGTGACAACCCATGCCAGACTGCATTTGTTAAGATAGTCTCTGGTACGTGTGGTTGTGTGTTTTATAGAAATGGAACAAGCAGGGTTGGTGTGGGTGAGGTGTCACTGAATTTATGTTTAGACAATTAAAAACACAATGAAATAGTAGCAAATCGCAGGACTTTCTCATTACTTTTCCTTGTGATACCTAATTTCCTTGCATATTCTTTTTAAATTTCATCATATTTATTTTCCCTTCCCAGCGTAACTCTGGTTACCAACAAAACACTGGACTGGAAATTGGCTCAGTAATTCGGGAGGTTAGTCTTTCCCGTATGTCCGAGGTTAATCAATTACTTTTCTTGTGTGTGGATGGATTATTTGAGATGAAATTTTTTTTCATCATCCTCTCTGTTTTCTCCTATGATCCTTAAATTGTAAGACTATAGCCAGAATGTTGTATTTCTTTGATTCAGGGAAAGTTCATGGAACAGAAAGCAAAAGATAGTTTGAAGTCAATGAATCTATATGATTGAAGAAAAATATATGAATTTGAAGATGTTTCAGTTGGTGCCTTAGACAAGGAGATGAAAAAGAAGAATGCCTGTATGAGATGTGACAGTGATAGAATAGATTCTCATGGTCTTAGGAGCTGATATACTCAAAGTTTCCTCAATGAGTTAAAACTGATTATGTACTCCAGAGCTGTGTCCGGTGGAGGTGATGGGAGCATGGGAGAGAAGCTGGCCTGGTCATCTGCAAATCTGTAGCAGACAATATGGATTTATAGAGTTTGTAAGACACATGGGGAATCAAAGAAAAAAACTGATTTGCAGTCTATGTGCTAGTTATGTTCCTCAGTTATCAGTAACCAATTGAAAGCATAAGACAGCAGAAAAGCTGATGCTTGGTATGTTAAATGTCTTTCCTTGTTTAACCTTTTTCCTATTCTCTGGTATTCAATTGTTTTAATACTGAACTCTAGTCAGCCTAAAATCCCCACCACAATGAAGTTTTGTTTCCTAGTTGGAGAATTGCCTCTGCTTTCTTTTCTTTGAAAAGAATCACAGTTCTTGAGTGCTGCTTCAGCACTTTCCTCCAGTTACAGTGAGATAGATTATCAGGCTCATATTAGATGAGCTGTCAGGAATATTGAGCCTGTGTTGTGCAAATAAGTCTCAAATACCAAAATGACAACGATTGCTCCAGAAAAAGACTCACAGATTCAGGAATTTTAGGCACAACTTAATTATATTATAAACGAAAACCGTAGTTATCTAAGAAACACAATTTTGAGCGTTTGATTTTACAAAATGAGAGTTGTATCTTGAAATGGGAAAATAGATAATTTTTTTAACATTAATGATTTCTTTTTGATAATACTGTGGTTATTTCTAAATAATATGAATTTTATTCCAGAGTCTGTAGCTCAACAAAGTATTCTGATTTTTAGGAAAATGGGTTTAAGTTATTCTCCTTTAACTTAGCCTTAAATGATTTTCTTTTGACCATATTTGTAAAAATAAACTCCAGTTAATAATAGAGAGTTCTTACAAAGCAATATCTGTCCTTTGCCATAGTGTAAATATCAAAGTCTCTAATGGATTTGTAAAAGGTTATTCCACTCATTTTGTTGAAGATGCTTATAGATAAAAATTAATGATAAGAATAAATTTAATTTTAGCATTAACACGAACGGCAATGTATAGCTTTCACTACTGCAGTAGAAAAAAACCCACAGTCAATGTGTATAAAAAGATAGGTTACCAGGATAAAGTTTGCCACTGTTGTTTCCAAGTCTAGAAATTGAACTCAATGGAAAGAATCCCTGTAATCAGCCACTCCATAAGCATATTACATTTATGGAATTCCAGCCTAGCTCTGCATTTAAAACAGGCAATCTAAACATGTTCTCAGTGGATAAGGATAAGCCCTGAAGAGCTACTTTTTAGACTTTATATTTTTCCACAGAAACTAGACTTCAAAGATACTCTGAAAAACCCATAAAGTTTCGAACTTCAGGGCCCACAAACTTCTCACTTGGTTCCCATTGACGTCAATCAGAATCTATGTGCATGGACTGAGGGCAAAGCCTAACCTTTTATGTGGCTGACAATATGTTTGAAATGACTACAAAAATGTCTGAAACTTCAAGCACTGTGCTGACTTTACACTTTGAAAGGACACTTAGTTTTAAGAACTCAACAAATGTCTAAATATGTTGGGTTTTACGAGTTTAATTTCAAATTTTAAAAACCTCAGGGGAATTTTCTTTACAATTTGAAGGTTGCGATTAGGTTTAACTGAAAACATCAAAAATGTTGAAGTAATTTATGGTGGCTTTTAAATATCTTTTTGAGGAATTTCTTCTTATGCAAAGTATTGATTTATTAAATATCTAATAATAGCAAAAGGAAATTCCTGCCCACTCATTCGGGAAAACCAAACCCACCAATGATAATTAAAAATTGTGAAAGCAAGAACAGAAAAACCACATACAAAGTGTAAAGAGATATTTACAAATAAACACAACATTTTAGGTACCATCAGCTAATCATTTGTATATAAGCTTCATGAAACTTTAATGCCTCTGGCTCCCTGTGTTGTAGGTCTGTGCTTATTCATCAGATGCTATAAACCTCAAAGGTGGGCACTGTCTTCTCTAAGACATTTTTAGTGCTCTTCCTGTGCATAGAATTGTGTAGAATTCCTTTTCTGTGTCGTATGAGGATTGAAGAGTTCATTTTTAAGCACCTTTCTCATTGTTTCTCTCAGATCATGGAATTCCATATTCAATACTTTATGTTGGCTCAAAGGACCTTCTCATCTCCAAAACTGACTATTAAAATGCAAGTATTACTTGGAAACTCATTAGTGAGATTTAGTTGGTCTAAAGGAAAAAAAGAAAATTATCTGAAACTGATTTTTTTTAAGTAGAATATAATATAAGGACAGGAGGTTTAGAAAACTTTGGAAGTAGATAAAAGAGAGGGAAGTGGAAATAAAAGATCTCCAAAATGAGCTTTAACTACTATCCTGTTTCTCATCCTAACTTTTCATTGAATTAAAATTTGACCTGAGAGTTTTAACATGGAGTTTCCTGTTATTTACAGTTTTCTAACTGAGAAAACAAACTGCATGATATATTGACTTTTCATGTTGGTCTGGATTCCATTAACAACTCAACATAAGATTCAGGAAACAGGCTAGTGAAATCTGGAGGAAAGTTATATTTTATGGACTTATCAGGAAATCTTTGTTTATTACAAGAAGTATTTAAATAAAGACTTCAGTGGACAGTTATTCCAGGAGTTAGGAAATATAATAAAGAAATCTTCATTCCGGGACAATAGAAAACTACTTAACAGTAAGTATAGGACAGTCACACTGCTCTGAAAAGATGCGTGATCCCAGATATAGAGCTAAAGTAGACTTCTGGAATCCCTGTTATGCAAGGTTTTTAACCCTTTTAGTAACTTTAATTTGAGAGTTCCTGGAACAGAGGCTTAGCATCTGGGTTAGCGGAGGATTTGAGGGAAGATTGATGAAGCAATTACTTGCCAACAGTACTGAAGTGTTTCAACTTTTTACAAACTGATTTCATCTTTATTGTACACTATGAAGAATATCAAGGCTCCATCACACGTGTAACAATTTTACTTGGCATACAATTTCTATCTACAAGTGCAATCAAATATATTCAAAGATATATTTTGTCCTTGCCCATCTGTTATCACACTACAACTCAGGTCAGCAACGTGCTATTGTGCATGGTATGGAGTGAGTGTTTGTGTCCCTCTAAAATTCATATGTTGAAGCCCTATTGTGATAGCATTTGGGAGGTAATTAGGTCATGAGAGTGGAGCCCTAATGCTGAAAGTCTATAGTTTTTATAGGCTAAGATTGATGCCTAGTAGGAAATAGGGCTCAGAGGAGCCTGACTAAGGTTTGGTCAAGGGGAGAGCCTTTGTCAACATGCACTGCACTCAGTGCTGACATTGGTCTTACTTTTATGCAATGAAATGAAATCTTAATTTTTTCAAATCTTTTTAACACACATTGCTCCAACAAATTCTTTCTAAAAGTACCTACCCTAAGTTAATAACAAATAAGACTGGATCAAGAGAGATTTAAAAAAAAAAATTGTGAAATATTGCCATTGTGTGTGGTTTATGATTTATTCTTGATTGTTTAGTTTTTTTACACAAACTGGGTTTTTAATATGTTCCTTTGTGTTCTGTATTATACACAAATTTATGTGACTAAATGAATAAGTGAATGGTCACAAAATGCTTCAAAAATGTGTACTTTGTATTTTAAAATAATCAGACTCAGATATAGTAGTATCATGAATTTATAATAGTTACGGCATTCTGGAACATGCATTGTTTTACATAGTACAGCCTTAGTTTAGATTCCCCTGAAGGCAGACCTTGAGACAAGTAGAAAATTTACAAGGAATTCCCAGTAAATGTAGGTTTGATAGGGAAGTAGAGAAGTGAGATGGAGGGAGAAGGAAGCTGACCGAGGATACACATGTGAGCTTCAAGGGGATATTAGGGCTTAATTTGTGAGAACTTGCTGAATACTGAGAAAATACACCTTAAAATTATGGCTCCTGGCCAGAGGATGCTGGGGTATCTATTCACCAACTATTTCCTTTCACTAATGTAGATCCCTCTGGGGTCATTTCCTCTTTGGCACTTTCAGTCCACCCAGTATAAGGACCAAAGAAATTGCCTGTGGCCAAAGATGCACTTAGGCTGAGAGAGAGATATGAGTACATTTGTGTGTGTAGAAAATATTTGAAAGAGGCTCTCAGGATTGAGCTAAATGTATATGGACTGGCTATTGACAGCATCTTCTCGAAATACTTTAAATTAGAACTATTCTGAAGTGTCCTAATTTAATTAATATTATATATGAAGCAACATTTTCACTTGCACAGTTTGTAATAGAAAAGATAAAATGGCCAGAAAATTATCAGATTTATGGGCTAATTTTAAGACAGATGAAGAATGATTTACTAATAGATCCTGCATTTTTTTTTTCTCTCTTACTGACCTCAAAGTAGCATTTACACAAAATAAGAAGCCTCTTAAGTCAGCAAAAGAGGGTTACTATGTTTTGGTATACTCTCCTAAAATAAAAACCTTAGATGCTCAGAGATAATAGTGCATCTGGAAAGAAAAATGAAATGTTGAAATTGGTAAATGCAATTAGGTGATGATTATTGGAACAAAACTGGCATTGTTGTGATGGAGTGTTACCAGGCAGCAGAACCAGATAATGCCAGCATGAAAATGGACCCATTACCTTCAAAATCTATTTAAGTAGAGGCTGTATCTCTAAATGAGTTGAAATGGGAACAAACATAAATAAATTAGCTTTCAAAATATTTATTAATATCAAAATATTGCTGGTTTTATCCCTGTTTATTTTTATGAATTATTTTGTATGCATTTCTGACCATTATTCTGAGTAGTCTTTTAATAAGGCAATCAATGTGGAAAACTTAATCTTGTTCTTAAGCCAGATTTTAAAAAATGCCTTCATTTATGATATTTAGTCATACAGTAATTATATTCCCAAGTTAATTCCGTGCATTGCTTATTACAGGGTTCATTCAGTACTATAAATGTCTGGATTAATATCTTGATTCAATTTAAAGAAAGCTGTTTATCCACATAATGGATGTTAAGTGAACAGGTAGTTTAAGATTTTCTCTTTTTTTCCTTGAAGAATGATACATAAATCACACGCTATGGTCATAAAATTTGAAAATATATGTAAAGGTTATGTATTACTATAAAATAATATTCCTTAAATATAATCCTCTTTGACATGCTACCAAATGCAAGTTCGTGTGCTCAATGCACAGTGAGGCCAAACGCTACTGAAACGTCGGAATTTGGAGCAGAGAAAGGTTTATTTCAGGGCTATGCAAGGAGATGGGTGGCTCACGCCCAAAAAACCCCAAACTCCCCCAAGGGTTTCAGCAAAGCATTTTGTTGTTGTTGTTGTTGTTGTTGTTAGTTTCTGCTTTATAATGAAGTGAATCAGTTATACATGTACATATATCCCCATATCTCTTCCCTCTTGCGTCTCCCTCCCTCCCACCCACCCTCCTTATCCCACCCTTCTAGCTGGTCACAAAGCATGGAGATGATCTCCCTGTGCTATGCGACTGCTTCCCACTAGCTATCTATTTTACATTTGGTAGTGTATATATGTCCATATATACATTACCACTCTCTCACTTTGTCCCAGCTTACCCTTCCCCCTCCCCGTGTCCTCAAGTCCATTCTCTAGTAGGTCTGCGTCTTTATTCCCATCTTGCCCCTAGGTTCTTCATGACCATTTTTTTTTTTTTTTTTTAGATTCCATATATATGTGTTAGCGTACGGTATTTGTTTTTTTCTTTCTGACTTACTTCACTTTGTATGACAGTCTCTAGGTCCATCCACCTCACAACAAATAACTCAGTTTCGTTACTTTTTATGGCTGAGTAATATTCCATTGTATGTATGTGCCACATCTTTATTCATTCATCTTTCAATGGACACTTAGGTTGCTTCTATGTCCTGGCTATCGTAAATAGAGCTGCAATGAACATTGTGGTACATGACTCTTTTTGAATTTTGGTTTTCTCAGGGTATATGCCCAGTAGTGGGATTGCTGTGTCGTATAGTAGTTCTATTTTTAGTTTTTTAACGAACCTCCATACTGTTCTCCATAGTGTCTGCATCAGTTTACATTCCCACCAACAGTGTATGAGGGTTCCCTTAGCAAAGCATTTTTAAAGGCCAGGCGAGGGAGTGAGGGTTGTAGAGTATGTGATCAGTTTGAGCACAATTTTCTGGTTGATGGTTGATGTTGAGGTAACAGGGTGGTATCACAGGGTGTCACATTATCAGTCCTTAGGAGCCAGTAGGTCAGGGCTACGTGCTCATGATCATCAAGTAGTTATTTTTTCCATTTGGTGGTGATTTTAACATCTGAAAAACCCGGGAAATATGCATGTGATACTATTATCTGGATACTTCAGAGAGAAGCTACAGCAGAGGATATAGGGGAGGGGTCTGTCCTGGGAATACCCCATGGGATCCTGCTTAGTTGCAGATAGGCTTCAAAACTGACTCTGCTTTACAGTAAAACCTATGTATAAAACATATTACTATAGAAAAAATACAGGTCATTGGATATTTGAAATTATTTTATTGTAATATGTTATATACTAATATTTTTAGAACTTAGAAGATTAAAAATATAAATATTTAGAATATATGAAAAAAATAGAACAAGTTTCTTATCTCATACATATGCAGAATTCATGCTTGGTAGATACTAAAAAATATTTTGAAACAAAGCATATAAATATCTGTATTCCTTTTAACCTCAGATTTAAAGGTAACCTTTTGTTATAAATATTTTTCCTATAAATTTTATTTAGAATCATCAAGTGATAATTGATGCCACATAAGTGGCCTTTATATTTAGTGACATCTCATTATTAAATAACTAAGTTTAAAAAATGTCTGAAAATTATTTATCAATCCTGATATTATAAAAATGTATGTGTGCGTCTAAAGAAAGTTTTATTTCTTCCTTTCCAGTTTGGTTGCTTTTTTTTTCTTCTACCTTTTTTTCCTGGCTAGAATCTCCAGTACAATGTTGAAGAGAAGTGGTGAGAGTGACCATCATTGTCTTGCTCCTGAACTTACTAGTAACACTGTTGGTTCAAAATTTTCTGGAGTTCCCTGGTGAAAGCTGAAATTAGCCACTGTGTACAGAAGGCAAGGAGAGATCAAAGAAAGAGGCAGACCACTCCAGATTGGTAAGTGTCGTTTAATAAGCAAGAGAACTTACATATGAGGCTTGTTTTGGGCGGCTGTAAGACAAGCAGATCTCTGCCCCTTCCCACCAGAATCTTAAAAGTTTATATGGAGGCCATAATTTGGTTCATTATGTATAACCTTCCCAATGGTCCAGCAACTTGTTGCCCTCTCAAGGTTGCATCCTTCAAATGGCTGCTACTGTGGGAAAGGTGGGCAGAACATACATTCTAAGGACAGGGGAGGGGTGAGGTGCCTCAGATTGCCCATGTCCAGTTCTTGGGTCAACCGCAGTCAAGTCCTCTCCCTGACCTCCTTCAACAAACCCTTAATTCGATCACCATTAACTATTGATATTTTGTTAGCCATTGAGCCATGATAGATGGTCTACCATGTTGACGAAGTTCCTTCTATTCCTAATTGCTAAAACATTTTATAAGAAATAGATGTTGGATTTTGCCAAATGCTTTGTTTGAATTTTCAAATGATCACTTTTTTTCTTATGTTAATTTGATAAATTACATGGATTGATTTTGTAATCAACCTTGCAGTCCCTGCATACACTTCACTTGATCATGATGCATTATCATTTTTATGTTGTCTGAAGTCAGTTTGCTAAAACATTCAGAATTTCTGCATCTATTTTCATATGGGATATTAATCTGTAACTTTAAAAAATTTTTGCTTTCTGTAATCTTATCTAGTTTTAATATCAGGATAATAACTACTTCATAGGGTGAGTTGGGAAATATTTTATCTTTTTAATTTTCTGGAGGAGTTCATATAGAATTGGTACCATATCAACTTTAGATGTTTCATAAAATTCACTACTTGCACTAGTGTGAACATCTGGACCTGGAACTACAAAGTTAATACATTTCATAAATGTACTACTAGTCATGTTACATATTTTTTTCTTGAGGTCACTTCTCTAGTTTGTGTTTTTTCAAGGAATTTGTTCCTGTCATATGAGCTGTCAAATTTCTTGGCAAAAAGTTGTTTATAATATTCCCTTTGTTTATAATATTCCCTTTGTTTATAATATTCCCTTTGTTATCCCTTGGTTATCTGTATAATCTGTAATGCAAGCACCTCTCTCATTTGAGACGGGTTATTTTTGCTGTCTCTCCTCCTTTTCTTTCTTTTTTTTCTTTCCTCCCATTAGTCTAGTTAGAGGTTTATCAACTTTAGTGATCTTTTCAAAGAATCTGCTTTTGGTTACACCTATGTTGTCGATTGTTTTTCTGGTTTCTATTATCTTGGTTTCCACATTGATCTTTATTACTTTCTTCCTTTTACTTACTTGGAGTTTCATATGCTGTTTTTGCTGGGAACTCTACTGAGTTGGGAAGTAATGAGCTGCAAGGTGTCAGGGTAACTACTTAAAACAAGTCAAAATGCAAGTAACAGTCAGGCATGTATTCACTTACTCCTGTAGTACAAGTAAGTGGCTAAACTGCAGAAAGCTGTGCTCCTCCACACCTGTTCCTTCTTTCTCAATTTGTGACCCAGCCCCTGGAGGCGGGTTGGGTGGATTGGCAAGCAGGTGGAGGTCATCTCACTGTTGAATAGCCCAGAACTAAAGGCTGCTACAGTTTTGCGGCATAAGAGGGGGGGAGGTACTTGGAGTGGAAAACTTCTAAGTAGCAAGTCAGAGTAGAGAAAAGTATCTTCCAAGTTTCTCTCTCCTTCCCCCATAAAGAGGTCTCCGTTTGAGCTTCCTGAGGAAAGCCTCAGCGGAAAACTCCAGATAAAGAGGCCTCTAAATGGAGACACCTGAGCTAGGCGTTCAGCTATATAAAAGAGCACAGCCTAGCAGTGGGGCCTGGGTCTTTGAGTGCAGCTCCCTTCAGAGGCGGCAAGGCGCTGGTTGTGCGTGCAGCAGGACTGCTGTGGGGTGAGTAGTTTTTTCCCGGGCGTGAGGACTGTCAGGTAAGACTTTTGTAATTGTCTGTGGTTAGGCCTTAAAAAAAAAATCATACTTTGGTTTTTAACAAAGAGCTGAACTTCTTGGTTTCCCTCTCCCTACATTTTATTAGAAGCTGAAGTCATTTACCTGCAACCTTTCCTCTTTCTAATATGGCTATTTATTGCTATGAATTACCCCAATTACTGCTTTAGTGGCACTCCATAAATATCAATATATTTTGTGAACGTTTTTATTCATACAAAATACTCTCATTTTCCTTTTAAATAATTTGAGCACAGATATTTCTTTCTTGTTCTGATTTTTAGTTTCATTGCATGACTTGAGTGATAGTATATTTATGAGACTTGTTTTATGACCCAGAATATAGTCTATCTTGGCAAATGTTCTGTATATATTTGAAATAGATCTGTTATTAGTTGTGTGTTCTATAACAATGTTCATTAGGTCCAGCTGGTTGATATTTGTAGTCACATTTTCTATATCCTTGCTGATTTTTAATCTATTTGTGCTATCAATTATTGAAGGTAAGTAATGAAATCTCCAACTATATTTTGCGGACTTTGTTTCTCTGTGCATTTCTATCAGGTTTTGTTTCTTGTTTTATGAAATTGTCATTAGGGTTGTAAACATTGAGAATTTTTAATTACTCATGATAAATTAACTGCTTGTATAGGTACTATTTTAAATTTAAAACGTTTTTAATTACCTTATTTTAAAATTTTAAAATGATAATCGAATATCTGAAGAAAGGAAAGCTGAAGAATATTCAATGCTTGAATACAGTTTTTGTTCTGCATCTTTTTTGTCTCGAAGCAGGGTGTCCTTTGATTTGAATAATTTTCCTTTCCTTAATTTTAAGAAAATTCTCATAGCAGAGCGTTGAAAGCATGAGTTTCTAGTAGTCTGCTGTTTTGTGTTGGATTAATTTGATTTTTCTTTTTGCTTAAGTAAGTTGCTTCAAAGTCCTTGAAATTCTTTTTGCTTTTACTGTGATGATCACCATCCTTTTCAATAGATCTGTGTTTTGATATTCAGTAGTGGTTTTTCTCCTTATTGTGGTTTCAGATTTATTAACTACTTCTCTAAATATGTTGTTTCATTTTAAAACATTTCCTTCAATCTATAGTTTTACTTCCATTTCATTATTTTGTGTATCCACCTTTATGGTTTTGCTTTATCATATTCATGCTTTTATTTTCTTTTTTAAGAATGAAGACCCCCCCCCCCGAGAAAACTTCCTTCCTTGAGTTTTCTTCTATACTCAACTTTTAAAAAACATTTGTTATTTTTCTTTTATTTTGCTCATATGTGATGGTTTTTCTTGGCAGTATCTTCTATCTGATATTGATTTGCTTCTTTTTCTAGTTAATATTTGGCAACTGAGGGGTTTTTTGCTATTTTTGTCATTGTTTTTGTTGTTGACTGAGCTGAAACATTGATAAAAGAAGGAAAAAGACTGTAATAAGGCTCAGTCTTTGTTCTTTTTCTGAAATTTGATCGTGTTCCTGAAATAAACTAATAAGGTGACAACTAGAAACCTACACTTTTTTTTTTAAATTCCTTGAATGGTCATGGATCCTTTACATATGCAGTTTGGAGTCAGATGTATTGTTCATATCTTCAATTCAGTGGTTTCTCTGTAAAAGCTATTCCCATTATGTATCAATCTGAAAGAGAAAATGATAATCAGCCTGTTTTATTGTTACAAAATCTGGGGACATTACCAAGAATTTTCAGGATCTTGCCGACCTGCCTGTCCAGCTTCTGGGGATTAAGCAGTGGTGGGGCATGTGGCCTTTCTATTATGTGCTCCCCGTCTTTGAATCACTCACTAACTGTTCATTTGTTTGAATTTTTGAAGGATGTTATACAGTTGACCCTAGAACAACTTGGGGTTAGGGTGCCAACCCTCCATGCAGTTAAAAATCCAAGTGTAATTTAGAGTAGGCCCTTCATATACACAGTTCTCCACATCCACGGTTCGGTATTCACTGAGTCAGCCAATTGTGAATTATGCAGTACTGTCATATTTACTGTTGGGGAAGGAAAAAAACCAAAACAAAACACCTTTAAGTGGACTCCTGCAGTTCACGCCCATTCTACTGAAGAGTTGACTGTATAAGATTATGTCCCTTCATTTGTTTAGTTGGTGATGTTTTATCACTGCTTCATTTTTAGTTCACTCATAATTATAGATATCAGAGGAAGACAATTCTTTGCAGTTTCATTCTGATATCCTAAACTACTCTTCTCCTGCAATTGTATTTATTTCTTTTTTAGAGAAAACTCAACTGTAAAACCAGTGGCGATTGTTTTTCCACCAAAATTAATAATTCACCTACCCCTAAACTCAGTATATGCACACAAGATTAGAAAGAAAAAATGCACAGCCTATTTAGTTAATATTGGAATAGTGGTCAATGGAGGTGATTTTTATTATTTGAGGATTTTAACTCGTAAACGTTTTTAACTGAGAAGAATAGTATGTTTCACTTGCAGTGTGAATTGAAACAAAAGATAACCAGTATTGATTTCATTGTCTGTGGTAATAGAATAATAAATAATCGGAATGCTGTGCAATTAGAATCTTATTTTATCAAAATGGTCTTAGAAAAATACACCAGTTTCAAACTCTGAATTTCAAAAATTGAGCTTCAAACCAGTTGTAACGTTTGATATTTCCAGTAACCTAACATTGCCAAGTATGATTAGCAATACATTCAATACATAAAAAAAAAATTTAGTTAAGTTTTAATATATATGTATTAGTTTAGTGGGTGAAAAATTCAGTTCTACCAAAGACACGTCTCTAGATATTTATAAATCCAGGAATAAAGTCTATAAATTGTGACCCTGTTATTTTCTCACCCTAACCAATAATGCATATAATGGTTCACTTACTGATAAATTAGTATTTTTCTAATCATCAGAGACAAATACACTATTTAACTTCTAAAAGGCAAAGGATACTTTACAAGTCTTCAATTTTTATTATCATGTAACTAATCTCTATTCACAAAATAATTTAAAATCAAGCTATATGTGTGAAGTTTTTACCAACCTGATTTATTTGTACTTTATTTTCATGCCTAAAGTTTTAGACCAAATAATGCATTTAAGCAAAATGAAATATTTTCTTGTTTTCTTGGACACACTATTTACCAAGATTTTCATATTCATACATTGTCTGTTTAGGTGAGAAAAATATAAGGAACTCATCATGGATGGTTGAGAAAATAATAACCTGGGAGGAGACAGCGTTAATGTAGCCATATGCTCAGTGGCTGTTATGTTCTTCAGTGGGCATTGAGATACAGCCACATTGGAATGTGAGGCTGCCATGACTGACTGCCTGTTTTCTACTCTAGCCAGGTGTAATTCCTGCTGTTTCTGAAGTCTCTGCTCTAGAGGCATCAGTCTGACCCCAGGGAAATCTCAGCTGGTAGAAGTGAAAGTTTTCCTCCACTTTTGAACCCATGAGGGTGAAGTAATAATGTATTTCTGGCTCCAAAAGAGCAAGTTACACTGATTGAAATTCACACTTGAAATTTACTCTCTAATTTACACATCAGAGCTCCTTAATTTGTATGAAATATGATGTGTTATGTAAAAAGTAGAGAACTTTAAGTTGAAATTTTGAAAGATCAAGTAAGAGAATACAGGCACTCATATAAACTGAAAGAAAAATCATTCTCTATGCAGGAAGAAATCAAGAGATACAAACCCAGGTACAGTGATCTAAGCAATTAAATAACGTACAATTATTTGATTGTGAAACATGAGGATATTAAATAAGAACTAAATTTACACCACATGCCAGTCTGTAATTAACCTAGATTGAATTTTCAGGTACAGACTGAGGTAGGGATCCCTATACTTTTGGAAGTACGTATCTATCAAAGGACTATTTTTCTCTGATTTGCAGTGTCAGCTTGAATGCACACAACTCGATACATAGGGACCTATTTCTCAGTTTTTTCTTTGTTTCTACTTCTCTAAGCTTTCAATAATATTTTTTTAGCTGATAGGGGAAGGCCCACAGACTGTTTCTTTATGGACAATTATAGTGTCCTCTTAAGAAGAAATAGCTCTTAAGTTAACTCAAAATTGTGTAAGGATTTTGATGGGCATCTGTAGATCAGTTTTGAAAGTATTTAATATCTTTACAATATTGATTTGTTTTATCCAAGAACATAGTATATTTTCATTTTCTCCAGTGAAGGATCGCATATATTTTGTAGACTTCTTCCTATATCTTTTATATATTTTAATTGCCAGCTTCAATTTTAATAAACTACCTCGTCCAACATCCTGTTATCAATGTAAAGAAAATTGCCTTTGCATATCAAGTATGTAGTGTGTGTGTATATGTGTGAATGTGTTTTATTCAGCCTACTGCTGCATTATCTTAAATTCTGTTCCATTATTAGTGGGGAGCAGGGAAGTATGACTATATGTGGAAAATAATTTTTTTTAATTCCCCTAAGTATATATAATTTTTTAGTACAAAATAGAATAAGAACACTGTATTTTTTACTTGACGTACAAAGGCAGTCATTTCAATATTTCACAATGAGGTAACACATATAATAGCTTTTTAGAAACCTTTCATTAGATGTTTCCTTTCATCCATAGTATACAAAGGGTTTTTTCATTAGTATATGTTAGACAATATCAAACACATTCACAGTATCTATTTAGATAAATATGCTTTATCATTTAATTTCTTAATGTGATAAATTACATACGGATTTCTAATATTAAAAAGCAAACTTCTATTCAGGGGATAATCAGTTTGGTCTTGATACATTAATATTTTTGTAAAATGCTGAATTCATTTTTGTAATTTATTTAGAACCATTTAAAATACATCAATGTGTACAGTTGGACCTTAATTTTCTTACCTAGTTTTTGTAAGAAAGTTATATTACCATATAAATTGATATGGAATATTAATGTTCATACATTAGTTTCGGGATATTATCTTTTTATATTCCCTAGAAAAGTTTAAAATAAAATTGGCATTATTTTGTGAATGTGTGATAGTATATTAACATCAAACTGGCCTGGATGAGAGTTTTCTTTGTGAAAATTTTTTTAAAAGATTTTATTGACTCAAAAATTTTAATGAGTCTGTTTTTCTGTTTTCCCAATATTTTGGGATCAGTTTTGACAGCATTACAACTTTCCATGACTTCTACAGTTCTCAAAATTACTATTATAATTTTAGATAAAATCCTTGTATTATTTAACCATTACAATGCCCGTGTACATGTATGTATTGTTTCCTATTTATATATATATTTTATTCCTAATTTTAGAAATGTAATATTCTTGAAGTTTCAATGTTCAGTGTAATTCTTATTATATTTTAATATTTAATTTGAATAATTTTTGCTTTTATAATTTCTTATTCTGTTTGCGTTTATTCTGCTACATTGTTCTAATTACTTGGCTTGGATTCTAAACTCCTGAAATTTGAGCTTTTCTTTACTTTGTTTTTCCCTCCCTCCCTTTCTTTCTTCCTTTCTATTTTTAGTATTTTAAGAATGAAGTTTTTACTTAAAGAACCAATTTCTCTGCATTTTCTGGTATTTGATTTTGCACAGAGAATTAACCTTATATTGATTTCAAGTGCAGTAGTACTGGTCTGAAATATTGTGGATCCTGGTGATAATTCATTAAAATAATTAATACTTTGTTTTTGAAGGGGGGAATGTTGTATGAATTGCAGTAAAGCCAATTTATTAATACTTTCGTCAAAGTCTTTGCTCACCTCACTGAGTTTTATTCCTACTTGCTGTTTAAATTACTAAGAGACTTGAAATAGCTAAAACTCTGTTCTGGTTTTTGAATGATTATTGCTAAATTATTACTTAATATATTTTGAAGCTCTTTTGCTAGGCACATACACATTTAGTATTTTTTATAAAAGATACTGCTTTCGAGGGTTTCTCCTGTAACTTTCCTGTCTTGGTGTCTGTCAAACAGGATAGAGTAAGGAGGAATTTTTGTTTGAGGAATTTTGGGAATACTTGGTATGTAGTTTATTTTTTTGGGAAACTTTTCAGCCACTATTTTTTTTCTTGTAGGTCTTCTACTCTAAATAATAAACCTAACTGTATTAAAGATCCATTTCAAATGTATAAATTTATTTATATATTATTTTTTGTGGTTTGTTCCCAAGCTCCAACAAACACTATTTGACCTTAGTTGTATTACTGAATATCTCCATGGCTCAAGATCTTTATGTATAAAAGAGAATATATTTCTTGCAGTGTTTATATTTTAGAATTAATTGCAATTATCCATGTCAGATAATTAGAGACATACTTATAGTAGATGGCTTTGATCTTTATCATTTGTTTATACTCAGAATAGGTGGAAATTTCAGACTGATCTATAAAATCATTTGTCTAATACATAGGATCTAGCATGAATTCACTGGGATTATCTAATATCAGTAGATTGAGGTGGAATATTTTCTAACTTTTGTGCTATCTTCTGATAATCTTATTTTTAAAAAGTATGCTACAAAATTAGTTCGCCCTACTAAACATGGCTTTTCTTTATACTTATAACTCAAATAATTAATTCTTTTATAAATCCCTTCATATTAATACAACGCAAATCCCAACTTCTATCCACTGATTCCTAGAATTGCTTCATATAGTTCTTACTTTATATGTGAATATATTATAAGGGTGATGGGTAGAGTTGGAAAAAATAGCAGTCACAGTAAAAGAAGAAAAAAACAATGTAACAGAGTTATGGTTATAGACATTTAGATAAATGTAAACTATCACCACTCTCTTCTTTCAGTCTTGCATAATTTTGTATATTTATCTCTTTCAGTGGTAAATATGTGTCAGTTTTGCAAGGTGTCTATTAACCTAATGCAAGAGATTTTCTATCCGTACGATTTCTTTAAGTGTTGGGTAAAAATTTGAAGAAGTGTTTCACTTTATTATGGTTTTTAGTTTATATGTCTTCAAAAATATTTTAGTGAAAACAAATTATGTATTTAGGAAACATTAGCTAAATCTCTTTCAAATTGGAAATCTTTGTTAGTTTTGAAATCATCTTGAACCTTGTTCCTCCAAACTGAGTCAATTCATTGGTTCTCAGTTTTTTCTGTCTTAAATATGATAAATCTCAAATTTTTATTAACAATTAAATTGCTTGTACTAGAGTTTTGAAAGTCAATGTGGTTTTCTTGAGAAAATGGAAGGAAATATGCTACATGTATGGTTACTACATAGCATGTATGGTTACTAGTCTTTTCTAGTTGCTTTAATTTGAAATTATGTTTCCTGACCTGAGTCCCTATTGGTCTCAGTTTGTTCAGTTATTTTGACTATCACATAATGAACTCCCAAAATAAGAATTTATATGTAAATATAAAAGGTAGTTGAGAGCTATCACTGCAATGCCAGCAGAAGAGGATAACATTTTCAGAGCATGTACAAATAGCCAGTTCTCTAGCATCATATTCTTACTTGGATCTGCCCTCTTAAAATCACCTCAGTTCCCACCAGACTTTCATGCCTACTGCTGTATTTCTTCAGAGGATTTATCTCTAAGTCAAATCAATTAAAATTGTGTAGCTAGGTTTTGGTGATAGTAGAATAATGCATTACTTTCAACAAATACCCAGTTACTATTATTTTTAAATGGTCTCCTTAGTTGTTATTATTTTTATCGAAGTGTTGTTGATTTACAATATTTTCAGGTGTACAGACTTAGTGATTTGAAAGTTTTTTAGGTTATACTCAATTAAAGTTATTATAAAACATCAGCTATATTCCCTATACTGTACAACAAATCCTTGCAGCATATATATTTTATGCATAATAGTTTGTAACTCTTAATCCTCTACCCCTATATTGCCCTTCCCCTCCTCCTTTTCCCCACTTGAAATCACTTGTTCTTTATATCTGTGAGTCTGTTTGTTTTATAATACTCATTCATTTTATTTTTTTAGATTCCACGCCTAAGTGATAACATACAGTATTTGTCTTTCTCTGACTTATTTCACTAAACATTAATACCTTCTAGGTCCATCTATCTTGTTGCAAATGGCAAAATTTTACTCTTTTTTATGGCTGAGTAGTATTCCTGGGGTGTGTGTGTGTGTGTATGTATGTATACATACACCAAATCTTCTTTATAAATTCATCTGTTGGTGAACACTTAGGTTGCTTCATAACTTGGCTATTGTAAATAGTTCTGGTATGAACATTGGGGTGCATGTATCTTTTTGAATTACTGTTTTCGTTTTCTTTGAATATTTACTCTGGTATGGAATTACTGGGTCATATGGTAGTTCCATTTTTAGGTTTTTGAGGAACCTCCATACTGTTTTCCATAGTGGCTACACCAATTTACATTCCCACCAACAGTGTACCAGGGCACCCGTTTCTCCACATCCTTGCCAACATTTGTTATTTGTGGTATTCCTGATAATAGCCATTCTGACAGGTGAAATGTGGTAATTCATTGTGGGTTTGATTTGCATTTCTCTGATTCATGATGTTGAGCATCCTTTTATGTGCCTGTTGGGCATCTGCATGTCCTTTTTGGAAAAATGTCCATTCATAACTTTTGCTCATTTTAAAATTGGGGTTTTTTTTTGATATTGAATTATATATGCTGTTTATGCTTTGGATATTAACCCCTTATCAGTCATATCATTTGCCAATATTTTCTCCCATTCATAGTTTGTCCTTTTGTCAACAGTTTTCTTTGCTGTGCAAAAGTTTTTAAGTTTAATTAGGCACGATTTTTAAAATTTTTGGCTCTTATTTCCTTTAGGAGATAGGTTTGAAAAAATATTGCTATGATTTATGTCAAAGAGTGCTCTGCCTGTGTTTTCTTCTAGGAGTTTTATGATTTATGACCTTACTTTTAGGTCTTTATTCCATTTTGAATTTACTTTTGTGTGTGGTGTGAGAAAATGTTCTATATTTATTTACATAGAATTGTCCAGTTTTCCCAGCATCACTTATTGAAGAGACTGTTTTCTCCACATTGTATATTCTTGCTTCCTTTTTCAAAGATTTTTGTGACCATAAGTGCATGGTTTTATTTCTGGGCTCTGTATTCTGTTCAGTTGATCTATGTGTCTGTTTCTGTTCCAGTACCATATTGTTTTGATTACTGTAGCTTTGTAGTCTAGTCTGAAGTCAGGGAGCACCTCTGTTATTTTTTTTTTTCAAGATTTCTTTGACTATTTGGGGTCTTTTTTGTTTCCATACAAACTTTAGAATTCTGATTTTGTGAAAAGTGCCATAGGTATTTTTATACAGATTGCATTAAATCTGTAATTGCCTTGGGTAGTATGGCCATGTTAATCTTCTTCAATCCATGAACACAGCATATCTTTCCAACTGTTTGCATCACCTTCAGTTTCTTTCATCAGTGTCTTACAGCTTTCCAAGTACAGCTCTTTTACCTCCAGTTAGATTTATTCCTAGGTATTCTTTTTGATGCAATGGTAAATTGAATTTTCTTAATTTCAAATTTTGATAATTCTTTGCTAGTGTATAGAAATGCAACAGATTTCTGTATATAATTTTGTATCTTGAACCTTTACCTAATTCATTGAGCTCTAGTATTTTTTTTTGGTGGTGTCTTTAGGATTTTCTACGTATAGTATCATGTCATCTACAAACATGACAGTTTTACTTTCCAATTTGGATTTTTTAATTTTTCTTGTCTGATTGCTGAGGCTAGGACTTGGAATGTTATATTGAATAAAAATGGCAAGAGTGAGCATCCTTGTCTTATCCCTGATCTTAGAGCTAAATACTTTCAGCTTTTCACCATCCAGTATGATGTTAGCTGTGGGCTTATTGTATATGGCCTTTATTTCTTTTCTTTTTTCTTTTTTTTTTTAACATCTTTTTTGGAGTATAATTGCTTTACAATGGTGTGTTAGTTTCTGCTTTATAACAAAGTGAATCAGCTATACATATGTATATGGCTTTTATTATGTTGAGGTATGTTTCCTCTATATCCACTTTGTTGAGAGTTTTTACCATAAATGAATGTTGAATTGCATTAAAAGCTTTTTCTGCATTTATTGTGATATGATTTTTATTCTTTAGTTTGTTAATGTCATATCACATTGATTTTTTTTCTGGATATTGAACTATCTTGCATCCCTGGGGTAAATCCCACTTGACCTTGGTATATGATCCTTTTAAAGTATTGTTGGATTTTGCTTGCTATTTTGCTGAGGAGTTTTACATCTGTGTTTATCAGTGATATTGGCCTGTAATTTTCTTTGTAATATCTTTGTCTGGTTTTGGTTTCAGGGTGTTGCTGACCTCATAGAATGAGCATTTAGTATGCATTCCTTCCTCTGCAGTTTTTTGGAATAGTTTGAAAAAAATAGGTGTTAATTCTTCTCTAAATGTTTGGTAGAATTCACCTGTGAAACCATCTGGGTCTGGACTTTTGTTTGTTGGCAGTTTTTTATTTTTTTATTAATTTTTTTTTTAATTGGAGTATAATTGCTTTACAATGTTGTGTTTAGTTTCTGTTGTACAATGAAGTGAATCAGCTATATGTATACATGTATCCCCTCCCTCTTGGACCTCCCTCCCACCCCCACCATCCCACCCATCTAGGTCATCGCAGAGCACTGAGCTGAGTGAGTTTCCTGTGCTTTGTAGCAGGTTTCCACTAGCTATCTATTTTACACATGGTAGTGTATATATGTCAATCCTCATCTCCCAACTCATCCCCCCCTCCCCTTCCACCCCTGTGTCCACATGTCCATCCTCTATGTCTGTGTCTCTATTCCTGCCCTGGAAATAGGTTCATCTGTACCATTTTTCTAGATTCCACATGTATATGTTAACATATGATATTTGTTTTTCTGACTTACTTCACTCTGTATGACAGACTCTAGGTCCAACCACATCTCTACAAATGATCCAATTTCATTCCTTTTTATGGCTGAGTAATATTCCATTGTATATATATACCACATCTTTATCCATTCATCTGCTGTTGGACGTTTAGGTTGTTTCCATGTCCTGGCAGCTTTTTAAATTACTGATTCAATTTCATTGCTGGTAATTGGTCTGTTCATATTTTCTGTTTCTTCCTGGTTCAGTTGAAAGTGTGTACATTTCCAGGAATTTGTCCATTTCTTCTAGGTTGTCAACTTTATTGGTGTATCCTTGTTTATAGTAATCTCCTATGATCCGTTGTATTTCTGTGGTACTAGTTGTAACTCCTCTTTCATTTCTGATTTTATTGATTTGGGACCTCTGATTTTTTTCTTCATGAGTCTGACTAAAGGTTTATAAATCTTGTTTATCTTTACAAATAACCAGCTCTTAATTTCAGTGGTCTTTGCTCTTTTTGTCTCTGTTTTGATAATTCATGCTCTGGTTTTTATGACTTCTGTTTCGTTTGTTCTCCCAGTTCCTTTAGGTATAAGATTACCAATTATTAAATAAATCTATATAAAATTACTGCTTTGGAGAATGTAATACTTTGTCAGTTTTTGAGCTTTAAAGTAATTTCAGATTCTAGCTGTCCAAGATCCTAGCTTTCTTCCTGTGGATAATTTATATATTAAATCCCATGATTTTACGTAATAAAACCAGTCACGCACACATTTTAAGTATAAACAACTAGCAAGTCTGCTATAGAGTAGGTATTCAAGAGATGATAGCTCTGAAGTTTAAGTTGACCTCTGACTTCAAGAAACATTTAACTCTTCTTTCCCCTGCAAAGCCCCATTTATCCTTCCAACTGTTTTCTTTTGTTTTCCCTATATTAAGTGCTACACTTCTTCTTTTAGACTGGTGGGTCCATTTTTATTTCACTTTATTATTTGCAAAGTGACTGAAGGGCACTCAAAAAGGAGGCTGGTTTTAGGGACCCATATTTAACTTACTGCTCAAAGTAATAGGGGAAGTCTGTAATAGTTTCAGAAAAGCTCTGAAGATGTTAGAATTTTCAAAAAGAGCTCCATGATTTTCAAGAAAAAAATATCTGAATTTTTGATTTATTTAATATATACATTTGATGGTAACTCTAGAGAAAAGACCTGGAATAGTAAAGCAGAATGAGTAACAATAAAGTATGAAATTAAATATACAAAGATTTGGGTCTAAAGTTAAACTCCAAATACCAAAAGTGATTTTTATATTTTTTGAGTGACAAAAATATTTCTTAATTAGATAAATTTTCTTGGTGGTTTAGTTAAGGAACTGAGACAAAAATTAAAAAAGAAAATAATAAAATATAGGAACATAGAGCTTAGGAAATAATACCAACCATCTGATCTTTTGGGACTTAGGCCAAACCAAACCATTTGAATTTCCTTTGCCACTATCCTGCAGTGAACATGCTAATGATAGTATAATACTGGCAGCAGTAACTATATACTTTAGGATTTAGTGCGCTCTACCTGCTCATTTTGTGTCCAGCCAGATGTATAAACAGCTGAAAATTACACTTTCAGAAGCAAAACTGGAAATGGATGTTATATCTTGGAAGCAAATCTACCTAAAGAAAAAAAAATGTTTTCCTCTTGATATAAGAGGAATAGTTTAGGAAGAAATTTAAAATAAAATAATGTTTTTCTGTGATTTAGAGAGCTTTTCATTAATTTAAGCTATTTGGGTCTCTTACTTATATCCAAAATGCCTAGATTGATAGTCAACATATTTCAAGTGCTCAGTTAGTATTTTTTGATGGTAAGAGTAGAAAAATACAGAAAAAAAAAAACCCCCAATAAAATGGATAGTGCTAAAGTCTGCTTATACCACATACTAACATAGTCAAACGTATGTGATCTTATCTGTTGTTAAAAATATATAATCATATGAGATATTCGCAGGGGATTATTGTGCCAGAATGCAAACAGGTTGTTAACATAGCATTTGCTGGTTTTTTTTTTTTTTTTTTGGCTCTGTATGCGTTCGTTTCTGTGTATATTGGGGGATATGTCTGAGAATTAAGATTCAGTAAGGGTAGGGACAAAAGTGAATTAAAACCTACTGAAACAAACTATCTGTTAAAACTGGTATAGATTGTATTACTTCAGTTGTTTATATGTAAATATCTAAGTACTTACGTTATTTCTGTATGATATGCAGAGGTGTGTATGTGTGAGGCGGTTATATGTATGAATTAAATTTTCAGGCAGGGATAGAATGAGTAACAAGGTAATAAAGTATAGAACAAGTATAAAGTGCGATGACAAAGTGGGGAATTCGGAGTATTCATCACAGAGAAATGTCAGTGCGTTCCAGCTGGGGACCAAGCATAGGCAGCAGATGGGCAATCTAAAATTGTATAAGTCAAAGGGGTGTAGATGTTGGGGTGCATAGCTATGAGTGATGTGGAAACAGCTCTACTGAGAATGTGTCTGCAGTGGCCACGTCACCCTCAGCTCGTGGATCAGTTGCCTCAGTGTGGGCATTAGTGTTTAAATCACCAAATCAATATAGAATGTTCACCTAATTTAGACAAAAATCACTTTTAAAAAATATAACTAATCACTCCAATTATCCATTTCCCAGTAGTAATCTAACTTCATGAGCTTTCTGAAGTACAGTTAAGAATAAAGATGTAATAAGCCATTTCCAGAGTGATGACCTCAGACTATATATTAGGAGTGAGGTAGTAAAATGACTTTTAGATAAATATAAATTCCATCAATAAAAATATAACTAAACTAAAAGGGTATAAAGGTGAAAAGTTAACTTTTTGAAATAGATTTCTCATTTATACATAAGTCTTCTATTTATTTCACTTGAGCTGTTTACCTGAGTATAAAAAGCAAAATTCTCACAGGAAAAACTAAAATGTATACTTTTTTTTGACAAAGCAAAATTGTATATTCCCCATGTCTTGAGCAGCTTGCCCAGACTCATCTTTGACTATACAATGTTTATGCTTCTGATTAGAGACATCTGTTAAATTTATAAATTCATGATTGCCTGCCAAACGACATAACCGAGGAGGAATGCACCTGCCGGGAGGAAGGAAACTGGAAGCAATGCAAATGTGTGAAGCTGCCCAGACAGCTAGAAATCTCAAATCCCAGACCCATTCTATGTGTACATGATTGGCTGAGATCACAGCTTTGTAACCTGAAGTCGGTCCATTGATGATGGACACATCATGTTATTTTAATATTCATGACCAATGCCAAGAAGAAACTTTAACTCACTTTTATATGAGCATTTGGGGAAAAATTTTTGATACATTCTAATCTCCTTCTCTACATACGTATAGAAATGGTGATTCCACTGTGAAACAGATTCAGATCTGTTATGATGCCCTGCACAGCCTTCTAGCACTTATCTCTCCGTACAAGTAGGAGATGGGGTAGCACGTCCCCAGTATCATGCTGGCAGATGCGTAATGTGTTTACCTAGACCTGTGAGGTGAGGTTATATAGCATCATGAACATTTATCTTAAAAATCATAGACAGGCTGAACTGAAAGCTCCTAGGCAACTAAGATTTATCAAAGCTCTTTGGGAGGCACATTAATGTCACTTTTAATTCATATTTAATAGCTAATTGAGAAAGGTATAAAACTCAGTGGACATGTTACACACACATACACACACACACATTGGTCAAAACAAATTCTTCTCTCTGAATCAGATAAAGGAAGAACTGCCCTGCCTTGCAGTCATGTTGTCTGGTTTTTGTATAACTGAAATTAAAAAAAAATCTCATTGAAGTAAGGAAAAGAGTAAGTGCAAGATGTTCCCATTCAGTCAGAAAAAGCTTTTGATTGCTTTATGCATGCAGCAATTAAGATATAAAAAGTTGGTCTATTGCTTCCTAGAGAAGTACTAAATGGAGAAATAGAATTCACCCTTTAGGAAAGAAGAAACTACTAGCAGATGAGAACTTTAGCCATGAAATCACCCTTACACCATACTGCTTTTTGCAGTATGAAAGTAAAATTGAGAAACCATTTTGTGAGGGAGAATAAAAATTGGTAAGAAGAAAAAACAGGAATAGGAAAAAGTTACTTGGGAAACTATAATAAAACAACTCTTCTCAAAATTCTCCTTTTCATAAACGTCTGATAATAGTTACATCACAATTATATAATTTCTCTACCTTAGGTTGTATCTGGGTAGATGTTATGAGAATATAAATACTTTTGCACACTATAAAGAAAAACAGACAACTAACTTTGTGAAAATGTTTATAATAGGTTAAGTAAGAAATCATGTCTGCTTATTTCTTTTTAGCCCGAGGTTCAAATATAACTTCATCAAGAATATTAACTATTAAATATTCTATTTCTAAAATGGGGCTTGAAGTTTGGATCAGAAAACAGCTATTCTAACTACTCCTGCAACCTAATTCTGACCCACTGGATGAAATCTCTAGTAGGCCCTGTGAGATTTATCATCACTTAAAGATAATAAAACTTTCTTCAGCTACTTCATTACAAGAAACAGTTTAGTAATTATTATGTCCACCTTAGGGTAATATCATAATTATGAACTTAAGGTTTTGAATTTTTCCTCTAAATCCCAGAAAAGTCTGTTCAAACAGACTGCTGCAAATGGGTGTTATTGTTCATCTTTAACTTGTCAGGATCTCCCCACCCAAACACGCCTTCTCTGGCTCCAACTTTTGACTGCCTTAGTTGGAGAATGGGAGAGTAAGGAGGTAAGAAGACGGGAAAAAACTATTCTAGAGTCTAGAGATACTGCAGGTAAAAAAAAAAAAAAAAAAAAAAAAAAAAAAAAAAAAAAAGAGAGAGGGAGGAACAGAGTGTAAAATACCAGTCTAAAGTGGGCCTACAAGTTCCAAACCTGGAAAGGAAGCCAGTGTGTTTGGAGCACTGTCAGCTTGAGTGAAATGATATAGACAGGTAACCAGGGTCACATTGCATATAGGATGCATAGGAAAAAAGAATGACCGGCCACATCCCCCAGAGATTCTGATATATTTTTTTTTTAGGGAGGGAGCTTTGCATTTGAAAATGTTTAAACCTTCCAGTGAGCTTACTGTATAGCCAAATGTGAATACTGCTGTATTCAAGGATGCTGCCAGCTATTTTCACTCTGAGAAAATTAAAGATTACTCAAGAGGTCTCAACTAAATTACATTTTTAAAGTTTCCTTCCTGTTACTGTTTTGATGAAAGGCCAGAGGGGATCAGGGACAGAACTGTGAAACCAGTTAAGTGGCTATGGCAAAATTCTACATGAAGATGATGTGTTAGATCAAGATGATATGGAGAAGTACGGAGAAGTTGACATGTTCTAACTGTAGACCTGACAGGATATTCTGGAAAATTAAATATCATGTATGAGTACAAGAAAGGAGTCAAGGATGATTTTAAGTTTTGTGGCCTGTGCAACTGGAGGAATGAAGTTGCTGTTTCCTAAGGTGGATATACACTCAAGGGACAGGCATACAGAAAGTGATTTTGATATTTTCAAGTCAGACAGGGATGGACAGGTATTTAGATTATGGGCAGTACCCTTAAAAACAGTCAGGAACACAGGTGTCCCTAACTTCTGCAATGTTAGAGGTGGAGGCCAAGGAGGTGTTTCACTGGGAACACTCAGATATGTGGTTTCTTCCTGAATCTTGCTGAAGAAGCCAGGAAGTTTGAGGAGTACCAGTTTAAGTGGAACACTCTCTGAACTATTGCTGATGAAGTTATGGAGGCCAAAGTAACTATAGCTAAATCAACCCCATGGAGACTCTGTCTCACAAAACTCTCATAAAACCTAGGCATGGTACTTTGGGGAAAAAAGAGCTTTGGATCATTTCTTGGGAGTTGTTACTTTCTGAGCAGAACTGTCGATTTACATTCTGCCACAGGCAGAATTTTTCTATCCACAGTGCTTGGATTTAGCCTTAAGAATGAGCTGGAACTTATTTTTGTGCCCCCCCCGCCCCAGTTTTTAAGATGTGCAAATAACTCCCCACCTTGTCTCCTTCAAGTCTGGTTCAATTTTTGAGATGAAGATAAAACCTTCCATCAAGAGCCATCCTTAATAGAGAGTGCAGGGCATACATGGTCCACTTGTAGTACAAATTTTTGCATCTGCTATCCATGTGGACCCTTTCATACATTCTCTGTGGTTAAGAGTAATAGAATTGTGACCACCTAGAGGGGTGGGATAGGGAGGGTGGGAGGGAGGGAGACGCAAGAGGGAAGAGATATGGGGATATATGTATATGTATAACTGATTCACTTTGTTATAAAGCAGAAACTAACACACACACACACACACACAAAGTGAAAAAGAAAAGTAATAGAAGACTCGCTTTCATTCACCTTGCAGGTCAAGTGTGGTGGCATCATGGTGAATTTGGAAACTTGAAGTTGACACATATTGATCTGGAAGCTCTGCCAAAACTAAAATTGCAATAGGTTTATTTTAATATATTGTTACATGCACATAGTTCTTTTACTTATGTCACTTGACCTTCATAATGGCTTACAAGTCAAATATGCCAGATATTTATTATCCTCGTTTATAGAGATGAAAATTGGAGTCAGAAGTTCAGTGACTTGCTTCAGGTGATACATCAGAAAATGAAGAAATCATGTTTGAACTCAGATTTTGTGATTTTAGAAAAAAAGCTTTAATAACACAGGGATGCTCTGTTTCCTACTTTTTTCCCTCAAAAGTGAGTCACATAACTATTCCTTTTAAAAGAAAAATAATCTTGTGTTCTTAGTATCTCTATATATTTCCTTTACTGCAGTGCTATTCAAACACATACACATATCCTAGGCGATGTAAAATTTTAAAGCTTATATCTCTCAGATGTTTATAAAACAAAAGTATAAAAGTCAAACTTAATGATATTTTGCATCTTGTAATGAGAGAGCAATTTTTATTTGACTAAGTTTCTGCAATAAACATTCATAAAACCTGGATAAAATATTAAGATTTTAAAAATAATTAATTAGTTAATTAATTTTTGGCTGCATTGGGTCTTCGTTGCTGTGCGCGGGCTTTCTCTAGTTGTGGCGAGCAGGGGCTACTGCTTGTTGTGGTGCGCGGGCTTCTCATTGCGGTGGCTTCTCTTGTTGCAGAGCACGGGCTCTAGGCACGTGGGCTCAGTAGTTGCGGGTCTCAGGCTCTAGAGCACAGGCTCAGTAGTTGTAGCTCACGGGCTTAGTTGCTCCGCAGCATGTGGGATCTTCCTGGGCCAGGGCTCGAACCCATGTCCCCTGCATTGGCAGGAGGATTCTTAACCACTGCATCACCAGGGAAGTCCCTAAGATATTTTAAGTAATAAAATGTCATGAACTAGAAGTTAATATTGAAAGAAAATGACCACACTGGGTACAATTTGCATATATAGCTTTTAGTCACAGGATGCCACACAGAATGAGGTATGTAGGATCAAAGTCAGTCTTACTTGCTTCAGGAGTCAAATGCTAACTTTTGAGGCAAAAGGAGGAATGAGAAAATTAAAAATGAGATCCTATGAAAGGGGGATTCATACAGGGAGAGCTCCAAAATCTGTTCATAAATCCTCTCCAAATTGCTGATAGGACCCCACAATATGTATATTCAAAGGAGAATCCAAGTTCCCAGCTAATGACAACGGCTGGGAAGATAAAGAAATTGAGACGTTTCTGCTATTGCCACCTTCAGGAATCAGTTTGACATTTGAGTTAATTCAAAGTTAACTGCCTGCTAGAATAAAAACATAAAAAGGAAGATAACAATCAGACAATCTTCAGTGTATTATACATAACATCCAGTACACAAGCAAACGTTACTAGGCATACAGAGTATATCAAAATGTGACCCATTGGCAGGAATAAAAATATTGAGTAGAAACCTATCATAGGACGACAGGACGTTGTATTCAGGGGACAAATTTCAGGCATTTATTAATATATTCAAGAACTAAAAATGTTCCTTATATTCTGAGTCTCGTGAGAAGATATTTTTTCCAGGTGCATACAATTTTAGTCGAGAAACATGAAATATAAGCTATCAATTTCAGAAGTAAAAAATGAAAAATCAGATTCTATAAACATTAAAGCATTTATTTAAAATATTATAAAAATTTTAGGCTGACAAATTCGACAATCAAGAGGAAAGACAAATTTCTAACATAACAAAGCCAAACATTATATAATCTTAAACCTATAAACAGATATTAGCCTTCATTAAAAACCTTTCTGTGCGATATTTCCAGTCCTATGTGGCTTCATTGATATATTTTACCTCTGTAAGAAGATTGTTATTCCTTTGTAAAAACAATCATTTCCAAAGAAGTACTTGCCAGCACATATAAGCAAGACTAATAGAAAAGCCTTAAAGACTAGAGTGGGAGAAATAAAACTATCTCTACTCATAGGTAACATGATTTAAGAGTAGAACTTTAAGAAGTCTACAAAAAAAACTAGTAAATGTAATAAGTTAATTTACAATGTCTGCAAAATGAAATAACATAAAATCAATTTCATTTCTGTACATTAACAGCAAACAATTGGAAAATGTAACTTAAAAATATCCTCTTATAATAGCATAAAAAAGCACATTTTAGGAATAGACTTAATAATAGATGTAAGACTCTTCAATGAAAAATAGAAAATACTGCTGAGAAAAATTTAAAGAAAACCTTATGAAATGGAGTGCCATACAATGTTAACGGGTTAGATGATTTGATGTTAAATTTTAATTATTCCAAAATTGCTGTATAGGTTAAAGTAATCCCCAAATTTCTACAGATTTTTTTAAATGAAAATTGACAATGTGATCCTAAATTTATGTCAAAACTTAGATGTCTCTCTGCCTTATTTGGATATTTTGTTGACCTCTTTTCCAGTTCACTAATTCTTCTGTTGAATCCAAGACATAACTCACCTCTCAAATTCTTCATTTTAAGTAATTTATTTTCAATTTTAGCATTTCCATGCACCTCATTTTATTGTATCACAAAAATCTTACTCTTTCCTCTTATTCCTGTTGTAATTATTTCAGGGTTTCTCAGTTTCAGGAATAATAGTATTTGGGGATGAGTGATTCTTTGCTGTGGGAGAGTTCTCCTGTGCACTATAACATATTTAGCAAAATTTGTAACCTCCACTCAGTGGATGACATAGAAGCCTCCTCCCCAGTTAGGACAATCGAAAATCTCCAGAAATCGCTAAATAGTCCCAAGGGGAAAAATTCACCCACTGTTGAGAACCACTGCTTTATTTAATGTATCAATTGTAATTTTTGAAATTGTGTGTATACATGTGCACTTATTCCAATAGTTGGATCATTTTTTAACTATTTTATATTGGAGTATAATTGAGTAACAATGTTGCAGTAGTTCCAGGTGTACAGCAAAGTGATTCAGTTATACATATACATGTATCTATTGTTTTTCAAATTCTTTTCCCATCCAGGTTGTTCCTTAATATTGAGCAGAGTTCCCTGTGCTATACAGCAGGTCCTTGTTGGTTTAAATATAGCAGGGTGTACATGTCAGTCCCAAACTTCCTAACTATCCCTCTCTTCCACTTTCCTCCTAGGTAACCATAAGTTCCTTCTCTAAGTGTGTGAGTCTGTTTCTGTTTTGAATATAAATTCATTTGTATCATTTCTTTTTAGATTCCACATATAAGCGATATCATGATATTTCTTTCTCTGTCTGACTGACTTCACACAGTATGCCAATCTCTAGGTCCATCGATGTTGCTGCAAATGGCATTGTTTCATTCTTTTTAATGGTTGAGTAATATTCCATTGTATAAATGTACTACATCTTCTTTATCCATTCCTTTGTCGATGGCTATTTAGGTTGCTTCCATGTCTTGGCTATTGTAAACAGTGCTGCAGTGAACATTGGGGTGCATGTATCCTTTCGGACTGATTTTCTCCAGATATATGCCCAGGAGTGGGATTGCAGGATCATATGGTAGTTCTATTTTTAGTTTTTTAAGGAACCTCCATACCATTCTCCATAGTGGCTCTATCAATTTACATTCCCACCAACAGTGTAGGAGGTTCCCCTTCTCTCCACACCCTCTACAGCATTTATTGTTTGTGGATTTTTTTTGATGATGTGATAGTCATTTTGACTGGTGTGAGATGATACCTCATTGTAGTTTTGATTCGCATTTCTCTAATATTTAGCAATGTTGAACATCTTTTCATGTGCCTCTTGGCCATCTGTATGTCTTTGGAGAAATGTCGATTTAGGTCTTCTGCCCAGTTTTTGATTGGGTTGTTTGTTTTGATGATATTAAGCCGCATGAGCCGTTTGTAAATTTTGGAGACTAACCCCTTGTCAGTCACATCGTTAGCAAATATTTTCTCCCAATCTGTGGGTTGTCTTTTCATTTTGCTTATGGTTTCCTTTGCTATGCAAAAGCTTTTGAGTTTAATTAGGTTCCATTTGTTTATTTTTGTTTTTATCTCCATTAATCTGGGAGACAGATCGAAAAAAATATTGCTGCGACTTATGTCAGAGTGTTCTGCCTATGTTTTCCTCTGGATCATTTGTGCTTTTTAAAGTCTTTCTCTTGGCTTTTGGCCATAAATTCCTGCTTCTTGTCTTGAATTCAGTTTACTCAGAATATTTATTAAATGAACTATACTATTGTTTATTTAAACATTTACCCAAATTTATATTTTTTATGTTCCTCCTAGGGGGTTCAGTCTTCACTTCCTTTTCAGTAACTTCTGTGTAATTTTAGCCTCTCTAGCCCCAGTTGCTTCTTGAAATCCCTTTATATTTTTAAATATTTAAAAAAATCATACTCTAATCTCAGCAAAGATGGTATTCTGTTGCATACTACTTCATCTTACATAGAGTCAAAGTAAACTTTGTTATTGGTTTGTATTTATTTTTTGATAAGACTGAGATCTGTAACTCCTGGTCCATGAATAAACTTTTCAGCTCTATCCAATATTATACTTACAACACCCATTCATTTTTTCACAAGTGGTCTGTATGTTATTTAAAAATCTACTTAGTTTTTTTTCCTTAGATGGTTTTATTTCTGCTCTTCAAATATTTTATATTTCTTTGGCTTTACCTCATTAGAATCATATTTAAAAGGAGTGTTTAGCTTGTTTATAGTTTAGTGTTCTTGGGTTGCTAAACTAAACCTTACTGTTTTTTGTTGGGATTTTCCTTGAGGATTGCTCCCTTATTTTCAACAGAATAAATATCACTCCATCACACATAGTAGAGGAATGGGAATCACTGAGCGAAGAGAAAACTTACAAAGCCATTGACAGCAAGTGGAAAAAAAAAAAAAAAAAAAGACATCCACCCTTAACCCCTCAGCCACAGAGTAATATATCAGGGTTTGGATGCTCTTCTAGATGGCAGTTTTGTTAAACCTTCCAGTAGAGAGAACATAACTGCTTGTGGGTATCCTTTTTAAATAAGGAAAAATTTAGGGCATAGACTTGTCAGTGATATCTTGGCTATGCTTATATTGAACACAGTGCATTGTCTTTTCCAAGCCTTAACTAAGTAAATCTTATTGACCATCATTTCTCTGGGTTCACCTCTGTAAAAATGAGGGGGAACAAAGTAGATTTCTTCAAACCAGGAGTTAGTCACATATTCCTGAAATAACTCAATATTATTTATGACAATGAGTGATGTCAAAGGATGTATTTTTATATGTGATAGATGATACTTCCAATTTACATTACATTGAATAACCTCAGTTTTTATTCACCTTCAATATTTTCAACTTTATCTTGGCTTTATTCTTTCATTATCTTTGAGGAGGAAGTTGTTTGTAGTATAATTTTCCATACTGAGATAGAAAATAGTTTCTGAGATGTTTGTTGCCCTCCTATCTTCAGAGCTTTAGAATATGTCAAATTATCAAAGCTTGCACAGACCTATTAGAACTGCAATGGTCATTTTTCTGATTGACATCATAAATTTAAGAGGCCAGTTTTCTTTCTCTTAAAGATTGTATTGCTGACCACTTGTTTCTTTCCAAACAAAGTTACCTAGTTGCTATGCAGGGTTTGTTGTTAAAGTACTTCAATCACCAATATTTTATGGTTAATCCATGAAGAACTGTGTTTATCTTGGCATCTTTAGTAATGAGAGTTCTGATATTACTTTGGGTATTTCAAGTTCATGTATGCATTACCTCAATTAATATTTGAGTACATATTACATATCCACTGCTTAGATAAACAAAATATCAATAGATCAAACTGAATTAATTTTATTTTATTTTTTAAATTAATATTTATTGGAGTATAGTTGCTTTACAGTGTTGTGTTAGTTTCTACTGTACAGCAAAACGAATGAGCCATACATATACATATATCCCCTCCCTTCTGGACTTCCCATTCAGGTCACCACAGTGCATTAAGTAGAGTTCCCTGTGCTATACAGTATGTTCTCATTAGTTATCTATTTTACATATAGTATCACTAATGTATATGTGTCAATCCCAATCTCCCAATTCCTCCCGCCCCGTCTTCCCTCTTGGTATCCATACATTTGTTCTCTACATCTGTGTCTATTTCTGCCTTTCAAATAGGATCATCTATATCATTTTTCTAGATTCCACACATATGTATTAATGTATGATATTAGTTTTTCTCTTTCTGACTTACTTCACTCCGTATGACAGTCTCTAGGTCCATCCACGTCTCTACAAATGACCCAATTTTGTTCCTTTTTATGGCTGAGTAATATTCCATTGTATATATGTACCACATCTTCTTTATCCATTCCTCTGTTGATGGACATTTAGGTTGCCTCCATGTCCGGGCTATTGTAAATAGTGCTGCTATGAATATTGGGGTGCATGTATCTTTTTGAATTATGGTTTTCTCTGGGTCTGTGCCCAGTAGTGGGATTGCTGGGTCATATGGTAGTTATATTTTTAGTTTTTTAAGGAACCTCCATACTGTTTTCTGTAGTGGCTGTATTAATTTACACTCCCACCAACAGTGCATGAGGGCTCCCTTTTCTCCACACCCTCTCCAGCACTGAATTAATTTTATATTTTTGTGAGTTACAAATGAAGAAGTAATACAGTGATAAAGGCAACAGAGATTTAAAATCAAGGAGAGGACAAAGGGTTTCTGGGCATCATGGCTGGTAGGATGTTTTTTTTCCAGTGGTCGATTTAATTTAATAGTATATCAGCAAACATCCATGGAAAAACAAATGAAAGGGAAGGAATCTGTAGTAAGTTAATAGGAAATAAAATTGATATATCCAAACCAATACTTATGTGATATATACCTTACTATTATTTATAAAATATAAAGGAATCAAAAACTTTCACATTTTTAAATTAATTGAACAATTACTTTTTCAGGAAAAAATCATTAATTTGTTAAAAAATGAACATATTTAATGTATACAACATGAAATTTTGATGTATATATACACACCATAGATGATTACTGCAATCAATCTAATTAACATATCCATATCTTCATGTTATTTGTGTGTGTGTGGTGAAAGCACCTGAAATCTAATCTCTTAGTAAATTTCCCAATGTACAATACATCAACATTAACTATAGTCACCATGCTGTATATTAGATCTCTAAATTTATTCATCTTACATATCAATAACTGCAATTTTGTACCCTTTGACCAACATCTCTCCATCTCCCCCTACTCCCTCCCGCCCTGGGTAACTCTCTGCTTCTATGTATTTGACTTTTGTTAGAATCCACATATAAGTGAGATCATGCAGCATTATTCTTTGTCTTATTTCACTTAGTGTAATGCCCTTCAGGTTCATTCATGTCACAAATGGCAGGATATTTTTGAAACTGAATAATGATAAAAGGAATTATACTTAAAAGTATAATCAATAAAGATTTTATGTGTTGTGTGAAAATTGATATTTAAATTGAGACAAAGCATATGAAAGAATTTTTGGAGTTATTAAATTGCAGAAAGTTTAGTTGAGTTGCATGTTTTTCATATCAGTATTATATAGGCACACCCTTATCATGAGATGACAGTTCTTCACAATTCCTTTTTTTGTGTATAGATAAGTATATTGGTTTCAATTAACCATAGTTTGCATGTAAATATCTGCCAATGAAAAATGAAAATAACCAGAAATAGTCATCTAATTTTCTTAATAAAACATTTTCTTAGCCAAATATTTTGTAAATATTTACTTGTTAGTCTCCTGAAAAAGGCAATTCACTAATAAATATAAAATTCATTTCATATATATGAATAAAATCATAGACACAGAGATATACACACAGATATGGCACATTTAGGAGGCTGTAATTCCCAACTGGCCATCTTTAATAATTCATGTCACCATCAAATTTATTTGACATGATAAATAATTTGTCTTCTCTGAAAATGTCTAATATTCCAGGTCCACATTAAGTCCGAAAAGCTTATTTTGATTAGACTTAATCTGATTCTTTAATTTCCAAAATATTATTAATGAAGTCTAGTTTTGGACTAAAACTTTTAAGAGAAATGTTTACATACATCATTTTTCTCAGTTATGTAATAATACAGATGCTTAATAATCAGAGTCTGGAACATGGTCAGACAGACAATGTATGATGACAAGCTGATATTTTGTGAATTTAAGTAAGATATTTTGTAACTGAATTTTTATAAGGCTATTGAAGAAGAAATTGTGGTGACTTAAACAAGTGTATAGCTAATTGCTGGCAAAGGCTGGCAATTCTTTTGATGATGATTGAGTACTTTATATAAAGTTTCCTGAGGAGAAAACAATAAAAGAAGAAGAAAAAAATAGGTAGCACTAAATATTATAATCTGGGGAAAATTAAAATAGAAATAAGTATAAATAAGACTAATTCCATCAGAGAATGGTAACTGTCCTTCAGCATCTTTTTTTTATTTTAGTAAGAGAACACTTTCAACCCAGAATTCTTTTTTTCTTTTTTTAGAACCAAGCTTTTTTTTGAGGTATAATTTATAATGTTGTGTTAGTTTCAGGTATGCAGCAAAGTGATTCAGTTACACATATATATGTATATATTCTTTTTCAGATTCTTTTCCCATTTAGGTTATTACAAAATATTGAGTATACTTCCCTGTGCTATACAGTAGGTCCCTGTTTACCTATTTTATATATAGTAGTGTTATATGTTAATCCCAAACTCCTGATTTATCTCTCCCCCCACCCACTATCCCCTTTGGTAACCAACCATAAGAATGTTTTCTATTTCTGTGAGTCTGTTTCTGTTTTGTAAATAAAT
This sequence comes from Eubalaena glacialis, assembly GCF_028564815.1. Taxonomy (NCBI): domain Eukaryota; kingdom Metazoa; phylum Chordata; class Mammalia; order Artiodactyla; family Balaenidae; genus Eubalaena; species Eubalaena glacialis. Next base: position 22,311,076 of record NC_083721.1, read on the forward strand.
TCATTTGTATCATTTTTTAGATTCCACATATAAGTGATACTATATGATATTTGTCTTTCTCTGTCTGACTTACTTCACTTAGTATAATATTCTCTAGGTCCATCCATGTTGCTGCAAATGGCATAATTTCATTCTTTTTTATGACTGAGTAATATTCCACTGTGTATGTGTGTGTGTGTGTGTGTGTGTGTATATATATATGTGGTGTGTGTATATACATATACCCACACCACATCGTCTTTATTCATCTGTTTATGGACATTTAGGTTGCTTCCATGTCTTGGAGCATGAGGCCACACCCCTAGAAATTACATTTCAGTACCTTAAATACCTTTGGGTGGCCATACCAATAATTTCTGGCCATTATTATCATTGGATAGGGATGAGTGATAGAAAAAACTTCTTTGATTCTGTAAAGAAGCTTGCCTCGACTGTTCCATCTCCTTTCACCTTGGAAAATAAGAGTTGAGGATAGTAGGGTCTAACCTTAGACTGCTCACTTCTGTAATACTGAATGATGAACAAAAATGTCTAGCTTCTAAGCCATTGTGTGTTGGGGGCTCTTTATTAGGGTGTATATGGTAGGCTAAGTTGCTAACTCTTACAGAAGAAGAAAAATGGTAAGTGCCCATATAACTCTGATAAACACACATATACACAGACCCTGCTGAGTTTTCTCTGGTATAATTACTAGAAGATTATTCTTGAGGCAGATTCAGAATTTCTTTCTAACATGGATGAAATGTAAAACTGTGTGTTTCCCATTCTCCCCGCTAGAAAATCTACGTCTCATCATATTTTGTTTTTTACCAAGTAAATAGTATATATGAGTTGGCACACAAAAACAAGAGAACTCCGGGAGGGTACTTAACTACGTCTCCATCTGTAGTTTGTTCTCAGACACTCCTATTTGGATCAACATATGAGGCATTTTCAGGGAAGTAGGAGGATATAGAATTTACATGTGTAATCACAAGATGAAAATAATCGAAGTGGGGAGAAGTACATATTTGATTTATATTTACATTCACAATATTTACAATTACATTTCGAGATTTGTTACTGTATTTTCTTTCTATTTTTTAATAAATTTATTTATTTATTTTTGGCTGCGTTGGTCTTCGTTGCTGCGTGCGGGCTTTCTCTAGTTGCCGTGAGCGGGGGCTTCTCATTGAGGTGGCTTCTCTTGTTGCAGAGCATGGGCTGTAGGCGCGCGGGCTCAGTAGTTGTGGCTCGCAGGTTCTAGAGCGCAGGCTCAGTAGTTGTGGTGCACGGGCTTAGTTGCTCTGCGGCATGTGGGATCCTCCTGGACCAGGGCTCGAACCCGTGTCCCCTGCATTGGCAGGCAGATTCTTAACCACAGGACCACCAGGGAAGTCCCGTTACTGTATTTTCTTTCTGAGGCTATTACCATAAGATGTTGTACCACTGTAAAAACCAACAGACATTCACAATTATATTTGTGCATGAATCTCTAAAATATAGAATTTGGCAGATGTTGTATTTCCCTCTAATGGTTGATAAATGAACTTGTACATTCCTGGTATATTGTCTCATGATCTCATAGACTCCAAGTCTAATAAGCTCACAACCTCCTAGACCCACTGTCTTGCAATCATGAAGTCTTCTGACCTCACAGGCTTAACAAGTGAGCAGTGTCTAGGTCTAGCAATTCATGGTCATGAAGTTACAAGGAGGAGCAGTGTCATGGAGTTTGATACCAGGGCTTTCTTGGAAGGAGAGGTCAAATATAAATCAAGAACGTAAACTTTGCTTCTGTAAAAATTCAAAACTAAATTTGGAAGATCATGAGATTGTGAAATGGTGAGATCTCTTTATAATTTCCGGCTCTACCTCTAAGTTTTTCAGTCTTCCCATGTGAGGGAATTACTACAGTGAGAAAATTGTCTTTGTGTGTGTGTCGGTGTGTGCTGGAGTGCCCATTTCTGTGTGCTTCTGTGCATGAGTGTGTGCCTGTCCCTGTGTGTGCCTGTCTCTGTGCCTGTGGGAGTGTGACTGTCTCTGTGCCTGTCGGGGTGCGCATGTGTGTGCCTGTCTCTGTGCCTGTGTGTGTGTGTGTGTGCCTGTCTCTGTGCCTGTGCATGTGTGTGTGCCTGTCTGTGCGTGTGTGTGCACCTGTCTCTGTGCCTGTGGGGGGTGTGTGTCTCATTTTGGTCTCATGTGATATCAACTGTGATCCATCAGGTCATTGTTTGCCAAACGTTCATCTGATTTCTCTTTGTACCAAAAGACTTCACATTTGGTGCACTTGCTCCTCCATTTCTTCAGCCTTGAACCTTAGCACCTGGTATTGGGTATATAAACATGGACATCCTGTGCTCCCCTATGAAAGACCATTTATTCTGTAGGTTAGATTTTATTTCTTAAAGCTTCCTGTGTGACCACAGATCCTCAATGGCTTTAGAAGAAAAGTGGTTATGTCTATTAGGGTATGTCTGGAGATTTATTGCTATTAAGATAGGTGAGAATTCTCATCTTTTTAAAACCTCATGGAAAGCAAATCCTCTTTAATAGTTTGTGTGTATTTGTGTTTGATTTTTTTTGGTAGCCTTTAACTACTATGACTTTTTGTATGATACAAGTAATGATTATAATTGTTTTCTATATAGGAAGTCATTATTCTCACTGCCAGTTTCTGTGTATTATATCTTCAACACAACGTCTGATGCCACTTTTATGTTATGCCAAATTGTTATATCACCACCATTTTATTTCTGGGTCCTCTTTGTTGATCTATTCATCTGTATATTTCTCTTTGTGTGTTAATGCCACAATGTTTGCAATTGCTTTAGAATTGAAAAATCAAGATAACAATAGGAGAATAGTACTTGGTTCTCTTTTAACAAATTATCTTTGGTATTACAGGAGACTCAGTCTTCAGAATATATTTTATGATTAGATTGTGAAGTCAGATTTATTGGAGTTAAATTGGAATTACAGATAGATTTATAGATATTAGACAATTTTTCTTTATTGGCCTTTCCACTTAGAAACATCAATATTCTATTTCTGAGTGTTACTTTATGTACTGCAATAGACTTTGTTTTTATTTGCCTTAAGACTCTTGATCTTTTTAAAGTTTTACATTTTATAGCGTTTACTTTTGTCATGAATGGCATTTTCCATTGTTACATCATTAGTGAGCATATGCCACTAATTTTTCTAAGTTGACTATATCCTTACATGTTAGAAAATTTATCTTGTTCCTCTCTTAAATATATTATTTACTATGATAGTAATCATATTTTTAAAATATTCTGGTTTTCCCTCTTTATTCTGAAGACCTTTATTGTGCCTTATTTTATTAGCTTTTACCTCCAGGAAAATGTTGATAGGATGAATTCTTGGGTTTAATGGATAGTCCCTAAAGTTTTACCTTAACTAATATGTTTTACTAATGAAACATATTTACTAATTTAATACCCTTTAAAAGAATGAGTTTTACATTATAAATTGTTATATTTTATCAAAATATTTTTATATCTGTTAAAAACAGCATATGGTATTTTCCTTATTGTTAGTGGATAGATCATATTATTGGCCTTTATGTTGAACCATCCTTTTGATTGATTATCATGAAATTGTCATTATTACTGAAATTTTTGCAAAACAGATTCTTTAAACCACCTACAATTTTATCCTTCTGTAGTATGAGATTTTTTTTTTCCACTAAGGCTTGGATATTCTCATACTTTATAGTGTTTCATATTAAAATTGATAGTTTTCTAAAGAAATTATTTTTGTTTCCTTAGGATTTATTAAGGCTTGTCTTTTTTAGTTATTTAAGACACTTAAGTATGTGTTCCGTTCTATTTTCTATATTATCCCATATGTGCCTTCTGCAGTGCCTTTAAAAATGGCTTCTGATCTCAGTATTTTGCACTCCTGTGAATGCAGTTGTGTCACAATTTGCAAAGAGACTATAGAAGAGTTCTGAGACCAAGGAATCAGAATGGTCATAGGGAAGATTAAATTACAATGTCCAGTAAGTGGAAGAATCACACACAGATTTCTTATTTAGAAGAGGAATAGACGATTAACAAAAACATACTCCTGGTGTTTTCTTCAAGTACTTATTCCTGTTTCAGCTGTTTTTACTTGCCTAGTCCCAGAAAGCTACTCCAGCTTAAGTGGCACATTCAGAGAAGCCCCAGGGATCTGGAAAACCCTGGTTGGATACTTAAGCAGGAGCTGAGAATAGGGTTCCCATATAAAAGGGAAGGTCAGCACATATTAGTGTCTATTGCCTTATATATATATGGGAGCAAATGATCTAAAATTTGTAAGTTGAAATCTTTGGCCTTAAATGTATGTGAATTAAAGCTCACATCAACTGCAAATTGGCTTGGAGTTTAGAAACTGGATTCCTAGCCTGCTTCTCAAATTTGATTAGCAGCAGGGCTCACAACTTAGGGATAATGGCAGAGGTAGAGAACAAACCCAGGAATTGACTTTCTGCTTCAGTGGATCCTTAGAGAAATGATTTGAAGTGTGAGTGTCTCCCTTCTGAGTCCTAGTTTCTGGAGGCCATCCACAAGAAATTTGGAAGTCAATTTCAAAGACAGATGTAAGATATAGACTGTATGACCATTACTTAATACTGATTCTGATTAAAGTTTGCTGGAGATGAGAAAAATTGGCTGTACTCAGAAAACATAGCCCTTGTATATTCAGACTTGAGTCACCTGCTCTGTATCTAGTCATATCCATCCATTCCAGGCTTCCTTCTTGATCTGTGTGGAAAAGGACTACAAAGACACTCCACTCACCTTCTTCCAAGGCGGTGATAACGGATTCATTTGAGTTTCTCGTCCGAATTAATGTTGCATTTCACATGCATTCAATACTAACACTATAATTTGAAGTTCCTATCACTGGGGAAATTGGAATGGGAATATGTGCAGTTACAACTTTGACGAAGGCAGTGGTCTCCAATTAGCAGGAATAATAAGGTGCTTTTGACTGTCATTGATTCCTGTGAGTAAAAGAATATAAATCATTCTGAATTTATGCTAGGTTTCTTATTTAGTCCCCTTTCTTTGGAAAGGTCTGGGTTACCCCGGCTTTTTCTATTTACTAATTCAACTTCTGTTTCAGTTAGCTAATATTAATGCCTTGCCTTTCTCTTATTCAATATGAACACTCTTTGATCAATACTAAATCACATCATCATCTTCCACTGTTAGCTTCCTCACTCTTTTTACTTGGCCAGTTATGAAAATCAAATTTGTCTCCATTGCTCAGAATAGCGGGCATGATGAATACGTATATAGAGGTTGGAGATAAAAATATGAAAGATGCTTTTTTCTTCCCCAGTTTTCATTTTGAGCCAGGTTTATAAAGCATGGGGTCTAATTTATTAAAGATATAAGTAACTAAAATTGGTTGAATAGTTTTAGTAGAGTTGACAGGGTAGTGGAAGAGTCTCTTTTAACAACTTATAGATCTTATTTATACTGCAGTTAGTTAAAATCAGGAGAGAACAATATGCATTGCATGCATGGTTTAGCAAAGGCATATTTTATATTCTTATTTTTTCCTACATCTCTAGAGTTTACAGATTCTGGACCAACTTTAAGCTTTAGCCTTCTACAGGGAATTTTTCTGTTAAGATTGTGTTGCTAATGTTTGAATTCTTCTAGAGAGAAAAAAGTCAAAATTTATTTTTAGTTTTCAGTGTCTTATTTTCAATATAAAATCAAAATAATGTTAGTTCCTCCAGGGAGAGAAAGCGACAGAAAATTGATAACATATCCTGTGAACATATCCTGCTGAAAAGGGAGAAGAAATAAATTATCCCTGACCATTCAAAGTCTGATTGTTAGGTGTTTAAGTCAGTAAGTTCTAGTGAATCTAAGATTTTTTTATTCCTTTGGATGATGAAGCAGCACATCTGTACTGTTTCCCATATCATTTGTTCTGTTATGTAGATATTTTGCAACAAATGAATCAACATGTTTTTCTTATGCCTATTGATAAAATTAGTCATAAATATAATCACTTAAATCATTTCAAATGGTTTTAAGCCCTTTTAATTGTGACACATAATGATGCTACAAATCCTTAAATGTATTGCTTTTCTTGGATGAGAATAATCTTTACTAAGGAGATAGACTGAGAATGTAGTAAGAACACCTACAGTTAAAACTGTAGTTATGAGAATAATCAGATCATAGAAGCCTATACTTAAAGCAATTTCCAAAAAAAAGTCTTTTATAATACAAAGAAATTATTTCTCATAAACTTACCTTCACATTTACATACTTATGTCTTATGTTTTTTTTAATGTATGATTGTGGCAAATTAAAAGTCTATCAGAAGAGTCTTCTGAGATTATGGTTGGGTTAAAAACGGTGGTGGTTTTAAAGCTCACTGGCAGCAGAGAGCTTCCTAGGGATGAAAGGTATTTTAGTTCCCTTGCTGCTTATGGAAGCATCCCAAAATTTAGTAGTTTAAACATTAGCTACTTAATCAACTCATAGTTATGAATTTGCTGGCTCGTTCTGTCAGAGCTGAGCTGAAAGCTGCTGGACTTGCCCATGCAGCTGTTGTCAACTCGTGGCGTGGCTTGTGTCTGGGTGCCCTCATTCACACGTATGGCTTTTGTAGGCTGTCGAGTTGTGTGATAGAGGCAGCTGACTTATAACCCAGCAGGCTAGCTTGGATGTCTTCAAAAAGTGATTGAATGGTTACAAAAGCTGTGAGAGAAGACATCCCCAGTGTACAAGTCCTTGTTAAGACTTTGCTTGTATCGCATTTACTAGTAAAGTACAATAAATTCGCCAAAGAAAGTCATATGGCTATTCCAGGTGCAAGAGATGGAGCAATATGCCCCACCTGTTCATACTGTTCATGTCAATAGAAAGGAAGGAATTTGTGGGCATTTGGTAATCAATCACAACCATCCTCTGGCTGTAATTTATTGCTATTTCTCTCACATGGAAACATGCTTAATCTTATCCCAGAGACCTAAACTGTCTCATAAAATTCTGCCCTTAGGGTGGAAGTACAAAATCTTGAGGTCTAAAAGTCATATTTAAAAGGCAGTCTTGGATGTGTTTCTATTGGGCTAGAGAGACAAGTTACTTGCAAGGATATGTAAGGATACGGTAGACGTGTATGTTACACACGAGCTTCAACCTTCCAGTTAGAGTGAGTGATAGTTTTGCCAGCTCTTTTACTATAAAATAAGATGGGTCGTCCTTTTTCCAGCTTGCCGTAATTTCCTTATTGTTGTTTTTTTTGTAGCCTCCATGAACAGATGATTCAGCATTTTTCCAGTCTCACAGAATAGTTTCTTCACTGTTTTTTTTTCCAGCCATAGCCACCTCATTCTCCAGATCAATGCCACTTATAAGTGCAGTATTTCATTAATTATATATTGCTATATAACAAACTCCATCCAAAATGTCAGTGGCTTAAAACAGTAATCATGCATTTAGCTAATTCTGTGGGTTGGCAGGGAAGTCTTTCTTGACTGGGCCAGGCTTGCCGTTCTCTGCTGGCAGCTTATGCATCTGGCAGGGTTAGCTAAGAGCTCGATGATTTGTGATGAACTAGTTACACGACTGGTACTTGACAGACTCTTGGCAAATTGGAGGGGGCTGGGCCAGGTGTCTCTTGTTATCTGGAAGGCTAGCTGGGGCTTCTTTACATGGTAGTTGAAAAGTTAAAAACACCATAAGATAGGGTAAACTTCAATGCTCAGGCACTTTCCAAGTTTCTGCGTTTATCATATTTGCTAGAGTTCCATTGGCCAAAAAAAAAAATCCCATAACCATCACAGATTAAACACTGGAGAAAGAGACTCCACATCTTTAAGAATGAATGTATACCCAGTCTTCGAATCTAGCATCAAAGATTACAGAAAGCAGTATTTCTTCTTTTTCATATTAACAGGAATACTTTCATTTTTTTCTATGAACACATATAGCCACAAAGAAGATAGGAAATGCAATACATCAAGTCTCTTTCACATACCTGCCATATCAACTCTCTAGCTTTCCAATTCCTTGTTCTTTCATCAGTCATAAAATTTTTCTTCTTCCACACTCCATACTCTAGTGTTCTCATGCTTCAGTGTTTATCATTGCCAGTTATCGCAGTCCTCCAGAAGTTTAGATTAATGATTTTCTGCTATGAATTACAATTTCTATATTTCTAACTTATTTCTTTTAATTCACGCACTTATGAAAAATAGAACAAAATTTGACCTCGTCTTGAACTTTGTTGCATTAACTCTATCACCTTTTCCCACTCTTCATCCTCCCCTTATTACCCAGCTTAGACTTTGTGGTATATTAATATAATTACTATCTATCAGATAACCTCAATCTTCTGTCCTTCACCTGAGCAAGCCCCAAACCTGGATAAATACATTTCTCCATAAACTGGTAACTATGTTGCTGCATTTGAATGGAGCCATACACATGCAGTACCCACAATCATAAGGACTTGTCCCACTTTGAATTTGTGAACACAAACATCAGGTGTACCCTCAGGATTGTTTGCCAAGATTATTACATTTCCTGACTAATTCACTTAGCCAATCAGAACTTCTCAAATTTCTTCACTTCCCCGCTCACTCAAAGGTCATGTTATCTTACTGAGAATATAGAAACAATTAGAAGTGAATTCCCGATCTTGCCAATTTACCCGAATCTGTAGACACATCCATTCTTTCCCTTCTGTTACAATGGATGCATTGCTCTTTCTTCCATCTAAAGTCACTCCCCCTGTTTGTTCACTGGATCTCATATCATCATGCCTAATCCATGTCTTGGTATTTGTCACCTATCCCTCCTGCCATAACATATTTAAATTCTTTATTGGATCATTTCTATCACTACTTAACTTGATGCTCATACTAATAAAATTTAAAATAATGTGAATGCTTGTCCTTACTTACTAAATGAGAATTGTAAGCAATATGTATGTCCCTGTCTCTAAGACATAGACATACACACATATATATTCACCATCTCTATTGATGCTTCTCTCATTCTCTCTTGACCTCTGCAATTAAAGATTCATCAGGGTCAAACCACGGAAATCACTCTTGTCAATCTTGTCATTTTTAAAATTCCTACAGTAAATTTGACGCCTTTCAACAATATTCGAAAAAGTTGATTGGTGCCGCCTCATTAAGCACTTTCTTGGTTTCTGAGATAGGGAAGCCGCCTGCTTTTCCATCAAATACACTGACTCCTTCTATCATTCTTTTATTAGTATTTCTTCCAACCCATAAACACTAAGATTCTTCAAGAATATATTCTCAGAAATTTTCTTTACTCCCTGTACTTACTACTTTCTAGTGATACCAAATTCCCATAACTTCAAGTAAGATCTATTTATTGACTCTTCTTGAATTCATATAGAGAATTCCAATTTCTCCTGAAGCTTTATTTTTGTATGCAACTTTTCACCTTACATTTGCACTTGAATGTCGGTGAAATAAGCATCCTTCACAGGCCTAAAAAGAAAATTCAAATTCAACATTCCCATATGCCTGCCAGTCTTCTACATACTAGTAAATCACTCCAACATCCATTTGGTTAATTGAGGGAGAAAAAAAAACCACCTCAGGGTCACTGTTATGAACTTACTTTCTCTCCACACCACATGTTGGCCCTACTTCCAAAATTCACATCACATTAAGTGGCTCTTCACTACCTCCACTGGTGCCACTAGTCGTCCACTCTTGTTTGGACGACTTATGCAGCCTTCTGTTGGTCTCCTTACTGCCACTTTTTATTCTCCACCCAGAGTCATATTTTAAGAATATAAATTGTGTCACTTTCCTGTTGATATCACCCCAAAAATGCCTTCCCCAAAAACTTCAAATAAAATCTAAAGTCCACTTGGAATTCTGATTTCTGGATCCACATGTAACAAGCTTGGACATCACCATTCCATCATAAGAACAAGTGTAATGCTGAACGGATTGAAAAAAAAAATCAGCAACTCTTCTTGAATCCATAAGAGAAGAAAATTAAAGACAAACCAGTGTCCCCAAGATTTGAGAGACTGGGATAAATACAGAGGAGACTCATAACTAAAACCAGCTGTGAGAATAAGTGCTGGCATAGGCAAACCAGAACTCTAATTGGTGAGTTTCTGAGGGCTTGGGGCAGACAAATGAGAGTTACAAACTCCAGGGGACCCAATCATAGGGGGTGCCCATGGTTTTGTGCAATTTAGCTCCAGGAGTTTACCAGGTTCTCATAATAAATACTGGGGGCAAATCCCCTCTTGCGTGCCGCAGGAGGAGAGGAAAGGGAACTATTTTGAAATATGCCAGAGCCCTCTATTCTTATCTGGGTTTGCCATCGGGAGAAACTAGTTAACCAGAGCTTAACATAAAGGGGTTTTATTAGAGACTAACTGACCTGGGGAAAGGGAAATAGTCAACTTCAGCCTGCTCTAGCAATCTTGTCTCGCCTAATGAAGGAAAAAAAAAAAACTGAGCAACATCTGTGAAGTTCACTGTTCAGAGGCATAATCTCCTTAAAAGACTGAATCCCAATTATAGAACTATAGAATGTTTTCTCTTCCTTCTTCCACCTGACTACTACATTACTAAAGGGCTCTTTACAGCAGTTTCTTTTACTTAGTACCTCATATCCAGTGAAGGAGGAATAAGTGAAGATAACAAAAACTTTTTTCTTTATGGATCTAAATAGATAACAGCACAAAATAATGGCAGCAGTGTATTCAATTAGGTGTATGTGTGTATGTACCTTACATGTGTTTATATACCTATTGTATATAAGTGAAATGAATGACAGCAGTGATACAAGGGACAGGAGGAAAACTAGAATTATTTTGATATAAGGTACTTAAACTACTATGAAGTGGTATAGTGTTCAAAAGTAGACTTGGATTAGCTGTAAATGTGTATTGCAAACTCTAGGTCAACCATTATAAAATAGAGTATAACTGATATGCTAATAAAGGGGAGAAGATAAGATCATATGAAATGCTCAATTAACACTACAAAGGCTGAAAAATAGTGGAAGACAAAGAAAGGAACAAAGAGCAAGGGCAACAAATAGAAACAGTAACAAATATGGTAGATATTAATCCAACAATGTCAGTAATTATTTTGAACATCAATGGTCTAAATATACCAGTTAAGACAGATTTTTCAGAATGGATAAGAAAATAAGACTGAACTATATGTTGCCTACAATAAACCCACTTTAAAATCACATACAGACTTAAAGTAACTGGAAGGAGAAAAATATACTATGCTAGCAACAATCAAAAGAAAGCAGGAATAGCTATAGTTTATTTCAGACAGAACAAATTTCAAAGCAAAGTTTTCAGGGATGAAGGATGTTATTACATAAATAATGATAAAGGGATACTGTAAACATCCTAGACTTATGCCATAACCTGTGACCCATGGGGACTGATGTTTATAATTAAGTATTCCTTTCTTCTAGCCCTTATTGGACAACCCTAGGGTATATTTTATACTACTCCTCAGAGGATCCTAGTTGGATTATGCCTCAGTTGCCCCATTATGAAGAACAAAATTACTCATTCATCCTTGGATTGGCTTTCCCTCCTTCACTGAGTCACTGTGACACTTTTCCTTGCCTCTCACTCCTACTCCACCTGCATGCTAACCCTTTTATCAGGACTCTTTTTTTTAGGGTAACACTAAAACAATTAGTAACAGTAGTCGCCCTTTTTGTTTAGGCGAGTGATATTCTATGATTCCCTAATTAGGTGCTAACTGTAGCATTATAATTACTAAGTTTTTTTGTAAGAGGTGGATTGGAATTTGGTACAGATAGAACATGATGCATTGGTTTGTACAATACAACACACTTTATCAATATGTGAGCAATAATAATATTAAGGGCTATACAATTAGCCAACTTTCATCAACATCTATTTTAGAAGCCCAGGGGACAAAAAAATGACAGGTTTAAATCAGCCACCTATCAATCCTCTGGTAGAACAGAAGACATTGATGAAAATCAGCCCCAGGATTTAAATTACAGGATTTAAACTGTAATCCTTTGAATTACAAAGGATAGAGTGAACAGCCTCCATGGGTCTCCCTATGCCAAAGAAGGGACCAAATTTGAAGAAAAGAAAGACCTAGAGACCCAGGGTGTGGGCAATTAGGTGAGGAAGCCTGATGATTCTGAATTTCTACATTTATCTTAAATATCTTCTTAGGAAGAAGCAGCCCCCTCCTCCATGCTAAATCTTTTCCTCACTTAGAGCTCCAGTGGAGGCCTCATCTGGTTTGGGTGCCTTGCAAGATGATGCTGGATTAGTCAGTGTTTGAGTTAGTTTTCTCTCACTGTATCCTAATCTGTAAGTAGGGACAGGAGAAACCAAGCAAAGGCAAATTAATACAGTAATTTATCCAGGAGGAGAAAGACAAATACACACAAATAACTAAAATATCTGACGAATAAGTACTAGAAAATATTGGGGAGTACATGTTGGGGGGTGTATTGGGAAGTTGGGTTTGGAAGAGGACTACAAAATACATGGCTTACTGTTGACATGAGAGTACTCTTGTGGTTCAGTGTTTAAATGTTCTGGCAGGGACACCTGGAGACTGTTTAGAATTGCTTTTTAAATCTTGGAAAGAATGATGCTATATGGTGAATGAAATAAAGTATTTAGAACAGTGTCAGAAGACTCAGGTAGGTGAACAATGCAGAAGGAGTCCAATATGTGAGATCAAGTCATCCACTACTGAAATATGTTCCATGAGAAATCTCAGACTATTTATTTCACTAACAGTAAGAATTAAACTGCTAAGGAAGACACTGACATGTCTGAACAGCTCATTGTTGCTTCCTTCTTTAGGCCAAGGTTGACATTAGCAGATTTGCCATGAGACTGCGCTTCCTAGTACCACTGGGGATGGATTCTGAAATTGAAGAGGCTAAGAGGTCAATATTTATCATCAGGGATCATCTCAAGGGAGCTGTCATAAGAACATCAAGATGAGATATTTAACCAGTTGCCTTTATTCATAAGGATCTATAGTCATGACTAATAGATCATTATATTCCTAATACTGAGGTAGATGGTGAGCTAACTAGAGTATTAATTGACTTCTATAATAAAAAGTTGAGAGCTGCTGAGCATGTATCTAACACAGCTGCCATAGTACAAATTGAGATCTATCACCCAGTTTCAAGATGAAAGTCCGAAAATTCTACCATTAAAATAGAACCTTAACTACCTTAACAAGATACTGAGATGGTTCCTGTACAATGGTGGCAGGAAGAAGTATGTCTGGGTCTCAAGGCATCCCCGAGGGTGTTCATGGGTGCTTCATGACCAGTGATAACAAGTTTAAAGCAACTGAACACTCCAACTCCTTTATTAAAAGGGGCAGAACCACCCCACTTTGCCAGAAATATAGACATGTTCAAGTGCTGGAAAAATGTGAAAACTCTAAAATGGGTGGTGGAAGAGAGGTGAATATTAAGTATGGTCTTCGAACCCAGTTTTAACAAGCTTGTTTCACTCAACTGTGGTCATGGAATATTTCACAGGTAATGAAGCCAGCCAATATCTGGAAGGCTCTGGAATGTAGCAAAGTTAACACACCATGGACTTAAGCTGATGAGTACAAAGGGTGGAGTGTATAGAACACTTCTTACATCCTATCCCAATCCTTCCCCAGCCCACCTTTGTACTCATGCCATTGCTTCAATGACCATCTGTACCCAAGTAGAACTAGAATACATGCCTAATATTTGCTACAGGTAAATCTTACAGGCTTCTTTTCTGCTTCCATGTAGAAAGTGTTTGCCATTCTGAGAACTGGCAAACCCAGAAATATGAAGGAGTTAATCCATAGGAGTGAATCTTGACCAATGAGACATGGGTGCTGATGGATTAAATTGCCTCTTCTGAGTTCCTTTGTGGAAAATTCTGAGATCCATTTAACATGTTCATAAGAGACTCCCTAGTATGACTGAACCATATTTTTTCACAGCAGTGATCGTCTTGATAACACCCTTGAATTAGCTTTCTCTACTTGCCTGTTTCACTTTTCCTGACCTCCACTCGTGACCAATGGATCACTTCCGAAATTAAACTTACTAAATTGAAACCTTTGTCTTAGCGTTTGCTTTTCAGGAAACTCAATCTAAGACACTAGCATTTTTTTATGCCTCTAACACACACAACAAACTCCTTTCCACCTCAGTTGATGAGTCCTCTCCTCTCTGCCTAGTATTCTGTTGCTGGAATAGATGCATTGCTTAATTATTCAACTTATTCAGAATTTCAGCCAAATAACTATTTTAGAGAGTTCTTTCTTTACTTGTCCATCACGTCCTACTCTCTCATTACTCTAACACTGCTTTACTTTACATGTTATCTTAGTCATTTAATTTTAATATCATGGTATTTAAAATGTACCTAGAAAAATATCTAGATAAAGCACCCAAGATCTTTCTATCAGCAAATAATTAAAAGATGTCCATTTAGACCAAGAATTATGAAGTCCCAAGTATCCTATTCTAATAGAATAGAACAAAAACTGCTAAAACTAGAATATGATCATATGAAGAATTGTCAAATAAGGCTCACATGAGTCATAGATCTTATTACGGAAACCAGTGCCATATTTAATAATGAGATAGGCAACAGGTGAAAATTTCACTTGGAGAAATCTGAGACTCTCCTGTGTAGCTCCACTTTAAAGTTCCTTTCTCTACAGCATTAGGATGCTTCCTGGTTTCAGACTTAACATGTGACATAAGTTTGGAATAATGTATGTGCTGATATTGCTTCACAGGGTAAGCCATTTGGTTATGGAATACCTTTATCCTTTATCGAGGCAAGAATTTCAACTCCTCAGAATCCCCAGTTCCAAGTTTAATTACAATAAGCAACCTAGAGAGAGTCTATCTAGTCTGCCAACTAGCATGTCATAAATAAGAACTCTCTACTTCATGCTATATACCTGTTTGTGTGTCTACAAGGACATCTTTTTAGCATGTTGACTAGGTTTGTTTAGAGTTGTTCCTTTTTTCCAGGAATCACTGAAAATAAGAGGAATTGAGTTACAGTATTACTCTTCAGTCTTTATGTGCCAGAACTCATAATATTCCAAAGTATAAGACAGTGATGGGAAAGGGGAATAATAGAGAAAATAACAGAGTCGGCAATCTTAACCCTATGTTACACGTTGTTTTTTCCATATTTCCATTTTCAGGTGAGCTCTTGCTGCTTCTGATAACTAGCATCCATCCACAAGCAGTGAATGAGCTGAGTTATTGACTTCCTCAGTTTATCAATTACATCAGTCAGAACATGAGAAGCAAACAGGTTCAGACATTTTATTTTATTATTTGTATTGTACTACCACAAAATTCTATGTGATAAAAGGTTACCATTTCTTTGTCCTAATTTCTCCCATGAATACCTCATGAGATCTTCCTGACACAGATAATACTAAATCAGTCCTTGCCCACCTAATACTTAGAAACCGTTTTCTATGTTGTCATTGGTATAAGGAATGACTCTGTAGTCAGCTGCCAGTTAGTTCAGTCTGTGCCCCAGCTCTGCTTCACCATACTTTGTGTTTGGGCTCTTATTTTTTCCTTTGGACACAGCAATGTGAAATCTGTTACATTTAGGAAGAGAAATATGCAGAAACTTATCATTTTCCAGAGATTTTGTGAAAATGCCGATCCTTACTGGAAGTTACTACTCCTTTTGTTTCCAACCTAACCTCATACCGTCCACTGTTCCTTCAATAATGTAAGTTTCCCTATGATTATTTTTCTCATGTTACAAATACCAAATCTATGTATAAACTGCAAAATGTGGGTGGTAACTGTAAAAGTATTTTATAGAGGGGATAAACATTATCATTGATAATAGAGAAAGATGGAGGAAAATAGTATTGATTATTAATATAACTTTACCTTTAGTTTTTTAATTTTTCACATACTCCTTCAAATAAGATATGATCAATAGAAATATATCATTTGTTTCCATAAAATATGCTTTCCTATATGTATATAACAAGAACACCAATAACATTTGAATTTACTTTTTTTGTGGATTTTTCCCTCTGTTCAAAGGTGGGGAAACTTGAAATATCCTTATTAAAACCTTCCTTTCTGTCTTCATATATCTTGAATAATTGTTTAAACAAAGAATAATAAGAGAATAGATTTGGAGAATTAGTATATGTTAAGGACAGACCAAATACTCTCTTTGAAATTAGAATTAATATTCCTAGGTCTTTGTCAATGTCACCATAGTTTTTGTATTGATTTCTTTTTCCTGATAGATGATTCTTATGTCAATTCTATATAAAATGTTATATTCAGAATTAGAACATACATTGCAATGATATTTAAAAGTCTAAAACTTCTTATCCCCTTTAAGGAGTACAGACATATCTAAGTTCATATCTTACAAGAAATATACCCTGAAGCAAGAGTTATGGTTCAGTGAGTTTATTTAGGTAGTAATCCTACGAAAATAGCACTGATGAGAGAGAGATGGACAGGAAAGGAAGAAAACAAAGTTTTAGTTAATGGGTAGGTTACTCATTAACCTATCTGGCTAATTGTCCTGGGCAATTGATGCTCGGTATTGCTGGAATATTTATCCTTTCTCATTTTTGAAGGTGACTACAGAGGGTGTTAAATTTCCCCCTTGAAATTCCAGTCCATCCCTCTAGACCAAAAACACCTTCAAGAAGAGACCTAAGTGCTTAAGGTAGGAAATCCTTTGCATGAACGGGAACTAGTCACAGAAACTTGTCGTGAACTCGGATAAGTTAACAGGCCGTGGATGAAGCATGTACAGAGCTTGATGCCAGAGGGTAAAGTATAAATCTGAATGGTTCCTAAAATGACTACTCCCACTATAATTTTCTTGTAATATATATTTTAAGATAAAGTCTTTGATGGGCATTATCTTATAGATGTGTTTCGCCTAAGCAGTTATAGTACAAGCAAACCGCTAAGACTTGGGGGTGAACTAAGAAAGGGCTAGTTAAACAAGGAAACCAGGCATTCCATGGTAAAATTTGCAATTTTCTCTCCTAGAACATCTTCCTGTTGAGAACACCCATATTTGTAACTGTATTCCTACTCTGCCATCTCACACCTGCTCTATCTACTACATATATTCGTAACAGCTTATTCATAGGAAGCAAGGCAGGCAGTGGAATAGGTAGTGCTAATGGGATTCCTCCTTCAGTATTTTTTTTTCATTTATTTATTTACATCTTTATTGAAGTATAATTGCTTTACAATGGTGTGTTAGTTTCTGCTTTATAACAAAGTGAATCAGCTATACATATACATATGTCCCCATGTCTCTTCCCTCTTGCGTCTCCCTCCCTCCCACCCTCCCTATCCCACCCCTCTAGGTGGTCACAAAGCACCGAGCTGATCCTCCTTCAGTATTTTTATGTATATGCTTAAGATGTTTGCTCTTAGTTTTAACTAGCTGCTCTAACTAGCTGTTATTCTTAAAGATGAGGGGGAAAAAGTTGTGAGGTTTCCTCATTCTGAAATTGTTTTTTTCACTAGAGTATTGCTTTTTTTTCTCCCTCATACTGAAATTTGATTTGATTTGTCTTTATCACCCAGGACTCTATTTGAAACAGCAAATAATTCTTAGGCTGAAGTATCAGGGTGATGTTCAAATTCTTTGACTGGAAGAATCTATAGGAAGAATCACTAGCCAGTCAGTATTGACAGTGTTTTCACTCTTAACGGAGTTCTCAGGTGTGACTTACCATTAGTTCTACTTTCTTCCTTCTATTGTGACTATGACAGCAATGACGCTGATGATGATCCTAACTAAGTATTGTCACTATCAGTCATGATCATGATATATTAAAATTTTTACTATGCTACATTTGGCCAAGAGTGAGATTCACGGGCAGGTGTTTGCCAACTCTGTATAATAGTTGGTATATAATTTTTTAAAAAAAAATAGACTTTACTTTTTGGAACAGTTTTAAATTTACTGAGATTGAGAGGATAACAAAGTCTCCACATATCTTACCTTCAGTTTCCCCTATTATTGACATATTAGTATGGTACACTTGTTACAAATAATAAACCAATATCATGCATTGTTATTAACTGAAGTATGCTTTTTATTCAGAATTCGTTAGTTTTTGTCTAATGTCCTTTGTTTCAGGATCCTATCCAGAATACCACATTCTATTTAGGTGTAATGTGTATTACTTTTTAATAATTCAAGTAAGCATTTGTATACTTCCACTAAAGAACTAAGGTACTGTTTTGTAAGTCAGAAAAATATTTAGTAGCTTTTAACAATTATTTTTCCTATTTTCCACTACATTGTTTTGGACACTTAGAAAGCAGAGTGGAGAAGCTGGTGCATGACTGATGGGGCTACCTGTGTCTGCCCAGACTGCACGTCTAGGCTGGACTGGACAGCATCCCTGGAGGGAACAAGACCGCTTTTCTCTACTTTCCAGCCTGCCCAGAATATCTATGCAACAAGCTTAATTTTTTTTTTGGGGGGGCTACACCACGTGGCATGCGGGTTCCTAGTTCCTTGACCAGGGATCGAACTCACCCTGCCTCCTACCCCACCCCCAGCAGTGGAAGCGCGGTCTTAACCACTGGACTGCCAGGGAAGTCCCTATGCCACCAACTTAGATAAGCTTCCTGTGCAGTCACCAAGTGCCTTTTGTTCCCTCCTTAATTCATCTGTTCAAACAATCCAAGGGTTAATCATCTGAATAATGCCATTTCTTCCAATTACAGTATTGGGAATGACAAAAATATGTTGAGTCTGTGTTCAGTACAGGATCTTCAGTAGCTGAGAAACTAGGGATATCTGTATTTGTGGCCATTTCCTATGTTCTTAAATATATTTATATATGTACCTAGATTTTTTAAATGTATTTTTTGTACATTTAAACACATTTTATAGTCAAGTGTTAACTTAAAATATCATTGAGAGAAATAAAGATATAGAACTATACGAAGTATATACATATATATATATTTTGTATATATACTATACAAAGTAGTCCTAATCTTATAGAAAATCATTAAAATACTTTAAAATTAGCCTATTGGTCTTGCAGGGAAAACCAGAGGTTGATGAGAGGGTAATTACATTAAGAAACTAGAAAAATTATATTAAGAGACTAGAAAAACAATCCATTAGAATGGTTAATTATGTAGAAAAATAACAGTATCCTCATCTGTCAAAAGCTTTATTATTTGATGAAACTAACTCAATTGGAAATTAAAAACAAATATTTCTTGGGTCTGAGAAATCACACACTAGGAAGTTTGGTCTTATATTTTTGCTGAGAAATGATGTTGACAATCACTTAGAATAAGGTAAATGTGGAAGCAGAGATAGAAATACTGCATAGACTGGCTGGATGTTAAGCAAACCCACTTCTTATTCTCAAACATTTTCCAAGTTTTCTTGTGGTTAGGTATGGTAATGTGACTTACTTCTGTTCAGTGTATGTGTCTGGATATCTTGTGTACTATCTTCATGCCCAGACCAAATATTCTCCCATAAACAATTCTTTGTTTTTCCCCCAACACCGTGCTATATTTTGATATCCATACCTTGGAATACCTTGGAATCCTTGTGGCAAAAATGACAGACTCTATCATCTTATTGGATGCCTGGATACTTCATGGAATTGAGGCACTACCCCATTCCTATGTATTTTGAATTTATATGAGCAAAAAATGTCTGTTTAGTTGAGCAGCAGATTTTTCTCACTTTCTCTGTTAGAACAGCTATAATTCCCTTAACTAATAGAAAGTGATACATTGAAGTTGATTGTAGCCATAAATAAAACCTGAAATTCAAGGCTTTGGTTTAGAGGTCAGAATAGTGGTCATTGAGGAAGATGATAGGAGATATTGGAAAGCTGGAGAACCTAATGGAAGACAATTCTCCCTTTATTACTCAATGTTTATGTATTGTCTGGGTCTTCTGAGCAAAGGAAATAGATAAACCACAATGCAGAGCATTTCTATACTTTCTCTACCCTGCTCTCTTCCTTTACCCCTGTAGACATGTGCTCACATTCCAGAATAATAAATTGAGTGATGCCATTTGTTTTTCTCGCTCCTAGAGAATTTCTGCTTTCTAGAGCAAAAGATAAGGTCTTTATTTTCAGAAGGGAAGATGGGCGATTGTGTTAGCAGCTCTATACAAGAACTGACATCATTTGGGGGTTCTACTGTGCAACACTACTGCCTACATAGGTACACGCCACCCTGTGGAAAAATGTGCATGGGAAACCAACACATGATGCTCTGTAAATGGTCTGTTTTCTGGTCCAGAGATCTGTTTCCTGTCAGAATATGAATATATAAATCGTAATACTCCATGCTGTGCAGTAGCAAAGTATTGGATTGGCCAAACATTCAGTAGGATGTTACAGAAAAACCCAAACAAACTCTTTGGCCAACCCAATACTTGGTAAAAGTATCCCTTTTGGTATTCAGCTAAGGTTTTATCGAGTTTGTGGCTTTGAAAATGGGGTTGGAAAACAATATTAGAAATGTGCATTGATTATTACTGACTGCTTTTAACTAAAGTAGAAAGAGATGAGCTCAGACAGTAAGAACTGGTTTATTTGCAAACTGAAAGGACAGACAGTAGAGCGTGTCAAGATACTTGAAGCCTGAAAAATGTGGAGAGTATCTATTGTTTTCAGAATCCAAAGAGTAGGAAAGAATTGGCTTTTTATAATAATTAAAAACATGACAATGTCAAAATTTGAAAAGTATTTGTAAAGCTTGCTTCTTTCAGACTTCAAGTAGTAGAAATGACATTTTAAAAGCTTCTGAATGGCAGAGCCCCATTTATATTCAGCCCTGCCACAAAGATAAGTTTGATTGTAGCCTTCCTATTCCATCTCGATGCTTCAAGATTGCCATAATTAGATTGGGGAGGGAGGGGATGCTTTAGTCCACTTGGGCTGCTGTGGCAAAAGACCACAGACTGGGTGGCTTAGAAACAACAAAAAATTATTTCTCATCGTTCTGGAGGCTGGAAAGTCCAAGTCAAGGCACCTGCACATCAAGTGTGTGGTAAGGATCTGCCTTCCTAATTCATAGACAGCTAGCTGTCTTTCCTGTGTCCTCATGTGATGAATGAGCTCTCTCTGGGGTCCCTTTCATTAAGGACACTGATTTCATTCATGAGGGCTCCACTGTCATGACCTAATCACTTCTCAAAGGTTGGGCCTCCAAACACCATTACATTGGGGATTAGGTTTTTAGGTTTCAACATTTGAATTGTGTGAAGAGGGGCACAAACATTCAGTCTATAGCAGGGGGAACAAAGGAACAAAAACAAATTGAGACCTATGGTTAGGAAATAACTTTGTGTGTAGCTATAGGTACATGGAACTAACTAGAAATGAAAAGAAGTCTAATACATTTTATAGGAACAATGTAAAAGTCAGGGATTAAAAAAGCTTTAACTGTTAGAAATTTAGAACATCCCTTTAATCCCCGGATTTATGTAAGGATAACATATAAGTTGTACTTATCAGAAGAAAATTATATTTCCAGAGGCTTTTTCTAAGTTTAAGAATCCATTATTGGATTTACTATTAGTTATACAAAGTATAGTAGTTTTGTAATGCATTAACCTTATCTGTCCATTTGATACCAACCTCCTCTCTATTTTAGTTAATTCTATAACTTATTTTTAACTACTTACATTTTTCTTAGATTTTAAAATACTCAATGCGTTTAACTCCATGATTTTTAGTTCTGAGCAGAGAGGAAGTTTAGAACTTGCAGAGGTTTTGAAGAATTGTTTTCCTCTTTAACATAATTGTGGATTGATCTTATTTTGTGTTATTTCACATTTATTTGCATTTTTGTTGCTTAAAACTTTATCAACTTCTTTTCCCTTTCATAATATTGTAACTTGATTATTCAACTCCTGTATGGTTTGATTTTCTTGGTTTTTAAGCTTATAACGAGTCTTTCACATGACAATTCAGTTGAAGTTGTTTTTAAGTGAAAGTGTAGGTCTCTGTAGATTTTGACTGATAGCATTTAAACTTATTGATAATTTCACTCAGTTTCTGTTTATAATTACTGATTACTTAAATTATGTTACGAAGACCAAATGGTACTGTATCTGTCAATTCTTTCTTGCTTATCTTAGGATATGCTTATTTAGCTGCTATAGTGTTTACTGAATAAATGCTATAAACAGTCTGGCTCTAAAGCTTATGCTTTTGACATTTGGTCAAAATACTATTTTAGATGATATTAGTATTGTTACCTTTGTTTTCATTTTAATTAAAATTGTTACCTAAGTATTTGCAAGGTGTATATTTGTAAATATTTAGTTTTAAAATTCATGTGTCATTTTTTATTCAGTGGCTTATATATAAAAAATAAAAAAAGCAGTCCTACTTTGCAACTGAAACTTGGAACTGTATCCTCCAGATATCCCCAGTATGCTCAAGTTCCAGTTAATACGGTTCTGTCCAAAATAGGGAATGCTTACAGTTGAATATGGCATTTCCTGTCAAGTACTGAACAAAAATCTTTTATCAGGGTGCGAGAGTCAAATGTATTATCTTTTTATTTATATAATTGAAATAATTCCTCATTTATAGTGTATATTCAGTGGTTTATACTTTATTTTTCTCCCATTAACTTTTTCATTTATGGCTAACTAAATGAAATGATCTGTATCTTGTCAAATTAATAGGATTGTCATTGGTTTTAAAGGTGTTTGTAATATTTCTAATTCTACTAGAGGTTATGATTACATTAATAGTCACTTTTTAAATTGTAAATATATATCCAAAACCCAAAATGATTTAGACAATATTTACTTCAAATCCCATGAAAGATTTTATCATATTTTGGCCTTACACTGTTTACCCCTCCTTCTAAAATTCTGATCATGGCCATTCTGATCTGGGATGCTTACCACAAATCAGCTTTTCCAGTACCCGTGGACTAAAGGTGATTTATTTATTCAGATACTGAGCAATTATGCCCTTATTTATAGATGGAAAGTAGATGATTATTTGTGACACACTGACCTAAAAGCAAACAAACTGAACAAAAAACATCCACAGATTTATTAGCTACAAAAACATGCTAAAGCAGAGATGTGAGGAAAATGTAAATCTGACTCTGTTTATTTAAGAAAAAATTACAAAGTATTTATATGTTCATAGTGCAAGCATCTTGCCTATAAACTCTGGAATTTTATAAACTGTATTTATTATAAAGAATTACATGAATAATACATGATTTTTATCAGAAATAATGTTACTTTATACAAGCTTATCCTCTATCATATACATCTAGGTTTTTTGAAATTTCATGCCCTTTTTAAAAGCATATAACCTAGAATATTTTTAAGCCTAACTTCTTATACATGCGTATAATTTCTGAAATTTCCCTCCCATTTTTACACACTTTAATCCCCATTACCTCCCCCTGCTGGTGATAAAGTGAAGGTGCAAAGCAAATCAGTTTTTTCCACACGTTGGTATCTTAGTATCTTGCCACCTATTTCTGAGCCAAGGGATTATGCATGGACTGCTAACTATAGATTTCAGAAAAATAAGAAAACATTCTAAGCATGATTTTTTCTAGCCTGAATTCATTTTAAATGGACTTTTCCCACTACAGCATAACATAGAGTGGTACAGTATATAGGAAAAGTTAATAGGACCAAAAATTCAATTACTGTTTTCTCCATATAGACTGAAGCTAATCAGGAAATTAGGAGAGAAATTGGTCTCATTTCAGATAATGAATGAGTACTTTACCTTGCATGACTTAGGGAGAAAAAACAAATGACACGGTCTGCTTAGGGGTTCTTGAGACTTCAGAATAATTCAGTTTGAGTGTGTTATGGTTGAGAGATGAGTTACAATGCCTCCCTGGGGAACTTGTAAAGTTGTTTGTGAACTGCAATAGCGGACTGCAATAGTCTCCTAAGTCTTCTAATAGGGTCCCAGGGGCCAGCCGTGCCAGCTCTCCTCAAAAGAAATTCCATCTCTTGAGAATAAAATCATAGAAAGACTTGATGTTCTGCAGGATTTAGGTTGTTTATATGGCTGATGCTCTCAGTATGTTTTCCTCTTGCACCCTGAGTAAAGACCGACGTGCAGAAAGGGATAGATAAATTCACAATTAGCCTGAACTGTGTCAGCATAGCCCAGCCTCTGCTAGTGCAAACTTGAGTTGAGCTTTATGAAATAATCTGAATTCCTCTCTACTCTCCAGTTATTCTGAACTTAGAAGAAATGTCTGATGGGAAGCATTGCTACGTGTGCCGATATTAAAACTGTGGGTTAGGCCCTAGCAAATCACGCACTTTATCATCAGATGAGCTTCCTTCACTACATAATCTCTCTCAACAGGTGCCCATCCGTATTGGCTCTGTGAAGGAAACTCCTTGGCCAGGGGTAAGGGGTATGATATGATACCATATCATATTTCTTCATGAAACTCAAAATACCTCAAAACTATAATAAAAATACCCCTAAAATCTGAAGTGAAACTAAAAATGGCAAGACAGAAAATATAGTCTGCACACAGATCTCCCTTAACTTACGCAGGTATACATTCTCCAATGCCAGGAACTTGACAAGAGAAAGACTAAAATCCTAGCCACAATCCCAGTAACAGTGCTCCTCTTACCCTGGCCTGAGAGCTCTTAAAAGATGTTAGGTATATGCTTTAAAGAGATTTGTGGATCTAAATTTATGTATATGTGTGTGTGTGTGTATATACACACACACAATGTTTGTATTTATTCATATGTATATATACTATATAAATTAAGAGAAAAAAAGTAAAAAGAAAAAAAGTCAGCTATTTGAAACAATAAAACACTGTTTTGATAAACATTGAAGCATCGGCCATGGGGATGTCTCCTGAAGCACTAATGTGTGTTTTTTTGTTCTGATTTACTAAGATGCTAGAATAAAATCCACCTGATCAAGTAGCAGACACACAAGTTACCTTATCATGTTAGTAATTATTGTACCTCTTGTTAAAATAATGAAAAAAAACTCTGAAATAAATTCATGGCTTTAGCGAATCAGAGTTTCAAAACCTAAGAAAGACAAGGTGGAAACTTTAGAGGTATGAGAAATGGACAGGCCACCCCAAAGTTTTTATGACTCAAAATTAAAGGTCCAGGGCCTAGAGCCTTTTATATCTCTGCAGAGGCAGTGTTTAAATTGTCAAAAGACAATTTAAAATACGTGTAAAAATGTACCCCAAAATTTAGTAGCTTAAAAAAGCCAACCGTATTTGCTCATGATTCTGGGTTCAGGTAAGGAGATATTTTGCTGGTCGTGTCTTGAGTCATCATGTGGTTAGTCATCTGGAAGCATGACTGCGACTTGAAATCCAAGTAAACATACTGGTCTATTTGCTGCCTCAACGGGAAAACCTGGGGGCTTCCCAGGTCACCCTCTCCTTTTGTCCTCTCCCCCCCAGGAAAGGCAACTCTCTTCACAGATAAATCACGTGTCCAAGGTGAAAACAACAAACTGCCAGGACTCTTAAAACCCAGGTCCAGAACTGGCAGAGTGTTGCTGGCACACTGCTGGACAAACTCATCACAAGTTCAGGCAAGACTCAAGTAAAAGGGAAAGAAACTATTTCTTTATGGGAGGACTAGCACATATTGTTATTTTAAGTCCCCAGTAATTTGCCTTCTACAACCTTTGTACATTGTAATGACATGCGAACTCATGTTTTCCCAAGATCCCCAAAGTTTCATCTTATGGTAACATTGATCCTGACTTAAAGTTCAGATGAGGATGAGACCCCTGGGTGTAGCTTCTTAGAAAAATGTTCTAGATACTGAAAGAGATGTTACTCAACCTCCCTGCCCTCTGCCACAGTAGACCCAACTCACAATTGTGAGTGAAGGACAGGATAATCAAAGTAGCCCAGGTGGCTTATAAACAATAGAAATTGGTTTCCCACAGTTCTGGAGCCTGCGAATTCTAAGATCAAGGTGCGGACAGAGTCGGTGTCTGGTCACCTGTTCCCTAATTCAGGGACAGCCTTCCTCTCACTGTGTCCTCCCAAGGTGGAAGGAGTCTGGGGCTCTCTGGGACCCCTTTTATAAGGACTCCACAATCATGACCTAACCACTTCTAAAGCCCTTACCTCCAAATACCATTACACTGGGGATTAAGTTTCAACATATGAATTTTGGGAGAACGAAAACAGTCTACAGCAAATAATGTTTTGATTCATCTAGTGATTTCTTGTTTTATTTTTTTAGTAAAAATGTAGGTTTCTCAACATCCTTCTATGTTATAACCAGAAATAGAGCACACATTGAACTGCATTCCATAGTGTGTGTATGTGTATCTATATAATTCTAAAAATTCATTTTCTTTCTGAATATCCTGGGTATATTTTATTCACCTATTATTTCTCCCTCATATTTAAATTCCTTATTTTTATTAAACAAATTTAAATTCATATCTGATTCTGCAAGCTTTTATTTAATCTATAGTGGCTTGCTTTCTCAATGTTTTTCAGTGATACGTAGTTAGGAGTTTATAATTCTTGGAATATTTACATATAACTTTTATTTGAGGATACTTTCTAAAATTAATTTCTTTTGAGGATTTGCACTTGATTCTGCCAGGGGTCTGGTGGCACAGCCAACGATGGATTTTCATATGCAAAATCATCTTTTGACTCCCCACAGGCCTGTGAATTTTAAGGTTTCAGTCTGAGTGCAACCGCAAATCAAGGATAGGAATTGAAAATAGGATTTCTGAGGAGAGACTTAGTTTTTCTTTCTACTAAAAGCAAAAAATGTTGTGTTGATGACGTTTGTTTGCTGGTTTGTTTTTGTCTTTTATTCTGCATTGATGTTGTAACCCTTTGTTTTTCTTCAGGGGTGTTTTTCTCTTTGCAAAATTCATTTAGCCTCCTAACTTGGACCGCTTCAGTGTAGCCCAAACCCTGAGCAATTATGCTTTCTTTCTTTGCTTTGCTTTTTCTAATATCTGATCAGTTACTTTATTCTATCATAAGCCTTGTACATGCTTAAAAGTATATATTCATTTATCATATTTAATGCAGTATTTTAGGTGTACTTTACTAGATGTTTCTGTACAAATCTCATCAGATATTAAAGAGACAAAATTTCTCAATTTTGAAACCATACAAAACCACATTTTAAAACATCTCTTGTTAAGGGAGTAACAAAATCATCCTGCATTAAAAAAAAAAAAAAAAAAAGGTTAGACCCCTGATCACTGTAAAATAACATTCTTACTCCTTATTATATTCAAGAAACCTATTTTGCTATTCCACCCACATAAATTATTCCCATTACCTATACTTTCAGCTTTATTTTTTGTTCAGCTTATGTTATCACAATAAATTACATATCTCTACTTAACATATTTCAATATATCTGAATTATGTCTTGATGCCCACGTGTCCAGTTGTTAAATCCTATTCCCATGACTCTAGAAGGCAAAATATATTTTTGATACCAAAAATAGGCTTGAATGCATGTCTCATATTTTACTATAATGAATACGTCTTAGACATATTTAAGTGATTTGGCCATTTGACTGATGGTGTATAAATTGGAAAATACTTTTATTTTAGCATTGTTCTCAAGCATGCTCTGTTCTCCCAATCTCCGTAGTTAATACTAAAGCAAAGCCCCCAGTTACTTTTAGATATGAGAAAATGTAATCTAGTTAAATTTTTGTTTACTTGTTTTTATTGAAGTATAGTTGATTTACAGTATTATGTAAGTTTCAGGTGTATACCATAGTGATTTGTTGCGTTTTTCTCAGCAAATTATATTCCATTATAGGTTATTACAAGATATTGGGTATAATTCCCTGTGCTATACAGTAAATCCATGTTGCTTATCTATTTTATGTATAGTAGCTTCTATCTGTTAATCCCATACTCCTTAATTTGTCCCTCACTCCACCTCTCTCCTCTTTGGTAACCATAAGTTTGTTTTCTGTATCAGTCAGTCAATTTCTGTTTTGTATATAGATTCATCTGGAGTTTTAAAATTCCACATATGAGAGATATAGTATTTGTCTTTCTCTGACTTATTTCACTAAGCATAAATTCTCTAGGTCCATCCATGTTGCTGCAAATGGCAATATTTCATTCTTTTTTATGGCTAATACTCCATTGTGTATATTTGTGTGTGAGTGTGCGTGTGTGTATACACACATACACATACCGCTTCTTTATCCATGTATCTGTCAATGGATACTTAGGTTGCTTCCATATCTTGGCTATTACAAATAGTGCTGCTATGAACATCGGGGTGCATGTATCTTTTCGAATTAGATTTTTCATTTTTTCTGGATATATCCAAAAGTGGGATTGCTGGATCATATGGTAGCTCTATTTTTAGTTTTTGAAGGAACCTCCTTACCGTTTGCCATCATGGCTGTACCAATTTATAGTCCCACCAACAGTGTGTGACGTTTCCTTTTCCTCCACACCCTCTTCAGCATTTAATATTCAGACATTCTGATGATAGCCTTTCTGACTGGTGTGAAGTAATACCTCGTTTTGATGTGCATTTCTCTAATAATTAGCAATGTTGGGCAACTGTTCATGTGCCTGTTAGCAATCAGTATATCTTTTTTGGAGAAATGCCTATGCAAGTCTTCTGCCCATTTGTTGATTGGATTTTTTTTTTTTTTTTTCAACATTGAGTTGTATGAGCTGCTTGTATATTTTGGATATTTTACCCCTTGTTGTTTGCAGCGTTTGCAAATATATTCTCTCCCATTCTGTAGGTTGTCTTTTTATTTTGTTGATGGTTGGCTTTGCTGTGCAAAAGCTTTTAATTTGATTAGGACCCATTTGTTTATCTTTGCTTTTATTTCTTTCGCCTTGGGAGACTGATCTAAGAAAATATTGCTACAATTTATGAAAAGCATGTTTTACCTAGGTTCTTGGAGTTTTATGGTGTCATGTCTTATATTTAGGTCTTTAAACCATTTTGAGTTTATTTTTGTATACAGTGTGAGAGAATGTTCTAATTTCACTGATTTATATATAGCTGCCCAGCATTCCCAACACCACGTGTTTTGAAAAGGATGTCTTTTCTCCATTGTTTATTCTTGCCTCCTTTGTCATAGATTAATTGACCATATAACTGTGGATTTATTTCTGGTCTCTCTATTCTGTTTCATTAATCCATATATCTGTTGTTGTGCCAGTACCATGCTGTTTTGATTACTGTAGCTTTGTAGTATACGCTGATGTCTGGGAGGGTTATGCTTCCAGCTTTGTTCTTTTTTTTCTCAGGATTGCTTTGGCAATTCTGGGTCACTTGTGGTTCCACAGAAATTTTAAGATTATTTTTTCTAGTTCTGTGAAAAATGCCATTGGTAATTTGATAGGGATTACATTAAATCTGTAGATTACTTTGAGCAGTATGGTTATTTTAACAATATTAATTCTTCCAATCCAAGAACACGGAATATATTTCCATTTCTTGAATCATTCAATTTGTATTATAGTTTGCAGCATATAGGGCTTTCACCTCCTTGATTAAGTTTATTCCTAGGTATTTCACTTTTTTTGATGTGAGTTTAAATGGGATTTTTTTTTTAACTTTCTCTTTTTGACATTTCATTATTAGTGTATAGAAATGCAACAGATTTCTGTATATTATTCTTGTATCCTGCTACCTTGCTGAATTCATTTATCCTAATAGTTTTTGTGGGGAGACTTTAGGGTACTCTATACAGTTTCATGTAATCTGCAAATAGTGAGTTATACTTCTTCCCTTCTAATTTGAATACCTTTTCTTTCTTTCTTTCTTTCTTTCTTTCTTTTCTTTCTTTCTTTCTTTCTTTCTTTCTTTCTTTCTTTCTTTCTTTCTTTCTTTCTTTCTTTCTTTCTTTCTTTCTTTCTTTCTTTCTTTCTTTCTTTCCTTCTTTCCTTTCCTTCTTTCCTTCTTTCCTTCTTTCCTTCTTTTTTTCTTCTTTCCTTCTTTCCTTCTTTCCTTCTTTCCTTCTTTCCTTCTTTTCTTCCTTCCTTCCTTCCCTTCCTTTCTTTCTTCCTTCCTTCCTTCCTTTCTTTCCTTTCTTTCTTTCCTTTCTTTCTTTCCTTTCTTTCTTCCCTTTCTTTCTTCCCTTTCTTACTTCCCTTTCCTACTTCCCTTTCTTTCTTCCCTTTCTTTCTTCCTTTTTGTCTGATTCCTGTGACTAGGGCTGCCAGTACTATGTTGAATAGAAGTGGTGAGAGAGGGTGTCCTTGTTTTGTTCCAGAATGTAGCAGGAAGGTTTTCAACTTTTCACCACTGACTATTATGTTGGCTA
Organism: Eubalaena glacialis; assembly: GCF_028564815.1. NCBI lineage: Eukaryota > Metazoa > Chordata > Mammalia > Artiodactyla > Balaenidae > Eubalaena > Eubalaena glacialis. The sequence continues at coordinate 22,341,437 of NC_083721.1, forward strand.
TGGGTTTGTCATAAATGGCCTTTTTTATGTTGAGATATGTTCCCTCTATACTCACTTTGATAATTTTTATCATTCATGGATGTTGAATTTTATTTTGTCATGTGCAATTTCTGCATCTATTGAGATGTTCATGTGGTTTCTGTCTTTTCTTTTGTTAATGTGGTGTATAACATTGATTTGCATATGTTGAACCATCCTTGTAACCCTGAAATAAGTCCAACTTAATCAAGGTGTGCGGTCCTTTTTATGTATTGTTGGATTCAGTTTGCTAATATTTTGTTGAGAATTTTGACATCTATCTTCATCAAAGATACTGGCCCATAATTTTCTTTTTTTGTAGTGTCTTTATCTGATATTGGTATCAGGGTGATGGTGGCCTCATAGAGTGGATTTGGGAGTATACCCTCCTCTTCAGTTTTTTGCAATAATTTGAGTAGGCTAGATATACGTTCTTCTTTATGTGTTAGGTAGAATTCTCCAGTGAAACTGTCCTGTCCTGAGCTTTCGTTTGAAGGGAGTTCTTTTATTACAGTTTCTATTTCACTTCTAGTCATCAATCTGGTCAAAATTCCTGTATCTTTTTGACTCAGTCTTGGCATGCTATATGTTTGTAGAAACTTGTCCTTTTCTTCTAGATTGTCCTATTTGTTGGCATATAACTGGTCATAGTATTATGATTTTTTGTATTTCTGTAGTTTTGGTTGCTGTTTCTCTTCTTTGATTTCTTACTTTATTTGGGTCCTCTTTTCTTCTTGGTGAGCCTGAATAGAGGTTTGTCAATCTTGTTTATCTTCTCAGAAAACCAGCTCTTGGTTTTATTGATCTTTTATTTTGTATTTTTGATCTCTATTTTATTTCTTTCCTCTCTGATCTTTATTTCCTACTGTTGACTTTGGGGTTTGTTCTTCTTTTTCTAATTCTTTTAGGTGTTAGGTTAGGTTGTTTATTTTAGATTTTTTTGTTTCTTGAGGAAGGCCTGTAACACGATGAAATTCCCTCTTAGAACTGATTTGCTGCATCCCGTAGATTTTGTAATGTTGTTTTCATTTGCAATTGTTTCACGGTATTTTCTGATTTTTTCTTTGATTTCATCATTGACCTATTGGTTTTTTAGTAGAATGTTGTTTAGTTTCCATGTTTTCATTCTTTTACAGTTTTTCTTTCTGTAGTTGATTTCTAATTTCATACTGTTGTGGTCAGAAAAGAGGCTGGATAAAATTTCCATCTTCTTAAATTTGTTGAGGCTTGTTTTGTGACTTAGTACGTAGTCTATCCTAGAGAACATTCCATGTGCACTGGAAAAGAATGTGCATTCTGCACTTGTTTTGGATGTAGTGTCCTGGAGATATCAGTTAATTCCAACTGATCTGTTGTGTCATTTAGGACCTTCATTGCCTTATTTATTTTCTGTCTGGATGATCTCTCCATTGATGTCAGTGTGGTGTTAAAATCTTCTACTATTATTGTATCATTGTCAATTTCTCTCTTTGTCAGTATTTGCTTTTTATATTTAGGTGCTTCTATATTGGGTGCATATGTCAATGAGTGTAATATCCTTTTCTTGTATTGATCCCTTTGTTATATAATGCCCTTCTTTGTCTTTCTTTATCGCCTTTGTTTTAAAGTCTATTTTGTCAGATATGAGTATTGCTACCCTTGCTTTCTTGTCATTTCCATTTGGTAAAATACCTTTTTCCATTCTCTCACTTTGAATCTGTGTGTCTTTCACCCTGAAGTGAGTCTTTTGTAGGCAGTATATTGCAGGTTCTTGTTTTATTATACAATCAACCACTCTGTCTTTTGATCTGGGCATTTAGTTTGTTGACATTTAAAGTAAAATTATTGATAGATATGTCCTTATTACCATTTTAATCCTCGTTTTCCAGTTTTCGTAGTTCATTTCTTCTTTTTTATATTTCCCCTTTGTGGTTTGTATTGTTTTTCCCTTTGTGGTTTGATTTTATTTTGTATTATGCTTGATTTCCGTTCTTTCTAGTTTTTGTGAATGTGTAGCATGTTTTTGATTTGTGATTATCATGGAGTTCATGCCTGTTGACCCATAACTATATCTACTTACTTTAAACTGATAGTTATTCAAGTTCAAACACATTCTATACTATCTATATTTTTATACTCTACTCCCCTACATTTTGTGATTTTTTGTTCTATTTTACATATTTGTGCTTATCTTTTTACTGTTTGTAGTCATCACTTTTACATTTTTTAAAATTTTAATGTATGTACTGGCTTATATAAATGATCTTCAATCCTTTTATATGTTTGCCTTTCCTATTGTGATTTTCCCTTTCCTATAGGTTCTTGCTGCTTTTGTATATAGAGAAGAGTCTTCAATATTTCTTCTAGGGTAGGTTTAGTTTTTGCTTGTCTGAGAAATTCTTTATCTCTCCTTCTAAATGATAATCTTGCTGAGTAGAGTATCCTAGGTTGCAGGGTTTTTTTCCTTTCAGGACTTAGAATATAGCATGCTACTATTTTCTGCCTGCAGGGTTTCTATAGAGAAATCAGCTGATAGCCTTATGGGGGTTTCCCTTGTAACTCTTTTTCTCTTATTGTCTTTAGAATCTTCTCCTTATATTTTACTTTTGCCATTTTAATTATGATATGTCTTGGTGTGGGTCCATTTGTGTTCATCTTGTTTGGGACCCTCTGTGCTCCCTGTACCTGGATATCTGTTTCCTTCTTTAGTTTTGGGAACTTTTCAGCCATAATTTCTTCAAATACATTTTTGATCCCCTTCTCTATTCTCATTCTGGAACCTCTATTATGCATAGGTTTGCACATTTTGTATTATCCCATAGATCTCATAAGTTTTTCATTATATATTTCATTTGTCTTTCTGTCTGCTGTTCTGATTGGGTGATTTCCAGTATTCTGTCTTCCAGATAACTTATTCATTCTTCTGTGTCATTTAGTCAGCTATTCCTTGCTTCTAGATTGCCTTTTACCTCGGCAATTGAATTGTCTATTTTTGATTCGTTCATCTTTATATGTATGATGTATTTTTGATGTATTGTGCAGGGAGTTGAGTTCCATATCCTCCTACTCTGACATCTTGATCCCTCTGCTTAATCCAGTTCCATTCAAACTTTTCACCTCTTATCCAATTTAAGCATTATATCTCTCGTCAACATTGAATTGGACTAATGACCGACTTGCAACCTGCAGTAGGAAAGGGAAGATTGATTCTGCCTTCTAATCTTGTCCCACCTTTCACTTCTATACCTCTGCTTTCCTGTCTGAGTCTCCTATGGTCAGGACATTGGGAGAGGAGACGAGTGCAAGATACAACAATCTGACATCATTTAGTGCTGCTAAATGGATGACAAATAGAGTCCCTCTCCCAAATCACATACATGCACTCGTGCACACCTATCCCTCTCCATTGATAATTTCATCTTTCCAGTTGATGAGGTTCAAACTCTAGAATACAATTATCATTGACCCTCCCTTTTCCTTTCCTTCTCTCCCTCCCACACCGCACACAGTTTTCTCCCCCTCATTCCACATCTAATCTATCATAAAATCATCCAATCCTGTCTTCAAAATATAATCAGAAATTTACTGCTTCTCATCACCTACTCTGGTAGTGCAATCAACCATCATTACTTTCAAGGATGATTTAAATTGCATCCAGCAGTTCTGTGCTTCCCCCCCCCACCACCACCTTGCTTCCTATAATCTATTCCCCTCATAGTAACCAGAATTATCTACTTTAAGTAAGGGAAAAGATTATGCTGCTGTCCTTCCCCATACAACACACTGCAGTGGTTTTGCAAAGTAATAGCCAAAGGTCCATGAGGCTCTGCGGTATCTGTTATTTCTTTTACTCTCCTGTACTTTGCTCCTCTTTACTTTTCCTCCTGTGGTCTCTTTGCTCTCCTTCATGTGGACCAGGCACTCCTGCTCCAGGACATTTACTCTAGCTGGTTATTCTGCCCAGGAAGCTCTTGCCTTGGATCTCTGTTTGGCCAACTGCCTAACCTTCTTTATACCTTTACTCAGATTTTATCTTCAGCCAGGTCTGCCCTATTTACCCTCCTTAATATTCTCACCTGCTCCTGCCCTATTTGTAACTTCTAAATCCCCTTCTAATTCTTTTATTGATTTCATGGTTAAGTAAGTTGCACACTTTGGGTCATGAATATATATTCTAGCACTATCTGCCTTTCAAATTAAGTCTGGCTGTGAGTCTACATTTCCCAGCCAACACATTTCAAGAGGACTCCTTTGCTTTATTAATAACCTTCAGAAAGATACCCTTTCCTCTGTGAATCTTATAGCAGTTTCTATTATTAACATGACACAAACCTAATAGCCAAAACTGATAAGTGTATTAAATAACTTTACAATAATTCATTAAATTTTTGTTTGGAAACTTGGGAAACAATCAACTTATGAGTAATCCAAGAGCACATTTTTCCCCTTTTATTTTGTCAAGTAAATTGAAGACCTGTGACATAGATGTCTAATTTGTCATCAGAAAATGAACTATAAAATGGTAAATTTGATAGGACTAATTTTCTCATTGTCCTGTCACTTTCCAGTTAGTGGGCATCTGGGGCGGGGTGTTAAAACTTCTATTGATATACAAAACAAAAAGTAATAGTATTGCAGTCACTGTAGCATTTTTGTTTAGAATTTAGCTTTTTTCATCATCCATCAAAGACACAAGGAGACCTGAATGCAGAGATTACAAAACCTGCTTTCTCCTAAGGCATTAGTTTTCCCAATCAGAGTCCGTTTTTCAATTCAATGGCGTGACTTACTTTTTTAATGGTTCACTTCACTATTGCTTCAAAGGACACAATATATAAAAGCAGGAAGAATGTTTTCTTATTTTTCCCATCAACAACTGATGGAAAGGGCCAGAGTTTTAGTTTCTATAATATTTAAGATCTCATATACTTTGAAGCTTAATAAACTAATTACATGGAGATCATGTTTTTAAGATTTTTTCTGTCTATAGTAATTACATTGTATACTTCAAAAATGAATAAAACAGAAAAACTTTCTACATGACAATACAATGGTAAGTGTAGCATTTCTATAATTATTTGGAGTCTTTCTAGATTTTTAAATCAAAGGTCAGAGGATACATAAATTGAGGAAAGAAAAGATTACAGTATTAGCTGGGATGGTATTACATTTTTTGAAATAGAAAGTGTTACAGATTGAATTGTGCCCCCCAAACATATCTTGTCCTAATCCCTGGTACCTGTGAATGTGACCTTATTTAAAAATATGGACTTTGCAAATGTAATCAAGTTAAAATGAGGTCATTAGTAAGGGCCTTAATCCAATATGACTGTTGCCCTTATAAGAAGGGAAGACGTGTAAACAACAGACACAGAGGGAAAATAACCATGTGAAGATCTAGACAAAGATTGGAGTTACATAGCTGTAAGCCAAGGAAAGCCAAGGATTGCCAGTGACACAGAAGCCAAGAGAAAGGCATAAAACAGATTCTCCCCTAGAGGTTTTGGAGAGAGCATGACCCTGTCAATACCTTGATTTCAGACTTCTAGCCTCCAGAACTTTGAGAAAATAAATTTCAGTTGTTTTAAGCTACCCAGATTGTAGTACTTTGTTATGGCAGCCCTAGAAAACTGATACAGAAAGAAAAATGCATTTTCACTTCTGTGAGAGAGAGAGGGAAAAGTTTGTCCATGTTTATTTGGAAATATTTAAAAAATGACATTGAAAGCATACTAAATACCGAGCTTTTAATGCACATCTCATTCAATTCTCATAATTCCGTGAGCAAGATACAATTTCATCTTACAATTAAGTAAATTGATAACTATACCAGAGCTAATAAATGACAGAGAAAAGATTTGAACACACATCTGTCAGACTGAAAAGCCTGTGTGCCTTCCTATACTAAAGTTATTACAAGTATTTAGTGTACAGAATGTGTAAATGACAATGGCATTGTATGACAAGACGTGACATCATGGCAGAGATGCATTATTTTCCTACCTCGAATAGAGCCATTTCTTAAGAATCAGTAAATTTTCCTTAAATGGTACATATTTGGCTCCATAAAACTTTTAAATATATACCAACCTAGAATATTTAAAAATATAACAAGAAGCCCTTCTTAAGATAAGGAATCTAAAATGAGCATAAAAGTTCACTAATAATGGGGCTTTTAGCAATTGTATAAAGTGCAGGTAATTTATTTTACATGATTTATAAATGAATTTTACTGATAAAGAATAACATTTAGCCAGACTCAGCAGAATAGCACATTTTATTTGAATTCTAAAGATGGCCTAAAAACTGAATCAATTTGGCAAGTAAAAATGTACTGCAGCAATGTCTGAACTTCATTAGTGACCAAAAGAACTTGAAAAAAACTGAGAAAATGTCTTGGAAGATAAGAAAAAACAGTACAAAGGGGGAAGTAATTCATATTACTGTGTTTCCTTTTCAGTGGTTTAAAGGTTTCATGACATTTTTTGAACAGCCAGGCAGCTTCTAAATTTTTCCCCAGAGATGCTAATAACGTTATTTTTTCTTAAAAAATATGACTACATATTTTACCTTATTTATCATCTTATTTGATGCAATAGTCTGTGCGTGCAACATGTACGTTTGCAGCAATTATGTTTTGTTGATCTCCCTTTTTTTCCTCTTTAACCACCCGATAACTATGTGTTGAAAATGTAATATAGAACCAAATTTGGAGCAGCGGTGGTAGTAGAAATATGATACCTGATTCTTCGTCACAAAAATCTGACCAGCTAAGGATTAAATTTGGGATTCCATAATTCTTTAAAAGATTCAGAAACTCTAAAGTTCATCATGGCAAAAGAAAGTGGCTAATGAGCCCAGAAGTTTAAAAGAGGAATTATTGGATGTGTACAAATTATTTGATATGAGTCCATAAATGATAGTGTAATTCTAAAAAACTCAAACAAGAATGACAAGAAAATACATTATGTACAATAAAATATTTTAGGATTAATGAATTTCTGAAATAAAGATAGCCAGTGCCTTCGACAGAATTATTTGTTAGTATAAATAATATTTGAGAAGAATATACTGTATCCACAAGAGACATACTACTGTTAATGCCAGTTACCCTACAAGGGGAAAGTATTTGAAATCTGAAGAGAATGACATAAAAATCATAACTAAGATTTCAAGAAATATTCAAGAAATAATTCAGTGAGGGATTACTTCACTATTTTAAGTGATGTTTCCAAATTAAAATTAACCCCACTTCCAGCATATCAAATACCTTGCACATGTGCTTGCAGAGTGCCTCTTTGTAGTGTATTAATTGTGGAGTATTGCTTAACTAGCTAAAATATAGAAAGGAAAATCTTCCACAGAGGGAAGAATACAGCAAATTCTATAAATTATAGCTCAACATGATGGATATTTAACTGTCTATGATGAAATATATTATTTAAATATATACTTAGAGGTGATTACTAAGATCCAGCAAAGATTGACTAAAATATACATGTAGTTTTACCACATACTATTGCAAAATGTTTACACTTGTAAAAATTATGTAGATGTATGTATACATACATACAAATTTATCTTAATTATACAGGATACTTCAAAATGATTAATGTGCTATAGTGGATATGATCAAGTTAAAGTTGTACTTGGTTTATTGTAATATAGCTGGCAACACTTAAATATTATATAGTGGAATGTAAACTTGAAGTACAGATCTTAGCCAAACTCTCAGATGTGCATTCACGGACTTTTTATTCATATATTTGAAAATAAAAGGTAAGGGGAAAAGATCTAAATGATGAAAGGATAAAATTTAAAACTAAATGTATAAATACCTCAAGATTTGAGTAATGGATTCAGACAATTAAAATGAATAGATGCAAAGTTCTTCATTTGGGGAAAAATATATCCAATTAACCATGTAGACCTGGCTTGATAGTATTTCATATAAGAAATTTAAAGATTATATTTTAACCTGAAGATATGTGCTAATTTAACACAACTTTAAGAATGGAAGTTGATATGACTACAAAGATAATTGTAAATTCATGCTGCAAGAAGAAATGGTGTTATTTCAGAAGTATTAGATTCAATCTTCCATTCTAATTCATATTTACTTTCCATAGCTAGAAGATTTCATTCAGTTCTAATTTTGTCGATTTTAATGGATAAAATATTAAGACAAAGTGCATTTAGGGGGAAAATAAGCAGGATATTGGGGTGTGAAAACAGTGAGGAAAAAATAAGATGCATAATGTAGAATACATCTTCACAGGCTTGAATATGTAATACTTGTAATGGACAATTGCATGGCATAGCTCCAGGTTCAGAACAAAGACTAATTGGTAGGGTTTCCTTAAAATTAAATGTACTTTATTCTTATAAAGTTTGTAACTGTTCAAAAATGGAATGAGTTGGCTCAAACACTATTCGTGAGCCATTATGAAGGATATTCATGTTGCCCTTTGACTAGAGCGCTTCTCTTCTCAGAACTGCCCTTCACTTTGCTCCAACCAGGTTGGGTAAATAGGATTTACCACTTTCCTAACTACACAAATGGACCTAATCTTTGCTAGCATTTGCTTACAGAGCCTACCACAATTTAGAGGTCTTAGGTGGGTTTTAAATTAAACAGCCAACAGATTTTTTTCCCCATTGGGATATTTTGTTGTGAATAACAATATCACCAAATCCTTCTGTGGTTGTAGAAATTAAATGATTTAATTTGACACCTGTTCTTATGTTCTCCAAGATATTGAGGATGCAAATATGCAGCAGGAAAGGAAGTCAGATATACACAAAAGAGATGAGAGATGTAAAGCAAGACCACTGAAGCCAATACTTCTTTGATGTCCAGCTATTTTCCTTCACATCATATGACTTGGTATTTAAATCCTTTGTTTCCTTTGGCTACACCTCTAACATATCAGTAAAGTATCCTGTCACTAAGCTGGTTTGTGTTGTTTTTCTATGTTTTTCTTCCGAATTGTATTGTCTAAAATGCCCATCACGGAAGGACTAAAGTAATATTTCTCAGCCACAATTTGGCAAATAGAAGGATGCTGTGGGACAGGGAATTGGACATCCAAAGGACTTATTACTTTGTAACAAAAATTTCATTCCTGTGAATTCCATGCATGATTAAATCCCTAATCATGAAGCTCTAAATATAAAACCACACTTGTATTTTTCAGGATTGCTGCAATTCTTAGTTTAATATTTTTAAATTTAATCTTTAAATTTTAATCTTTAAATTTAACAATGCTAATATATAATTAAATGTGTATTTTATATTTAGGTTGCTATTTTCTTCAAATTATTTTTAAAATAGAACAATCACACTTGAAATTGTTAGACAAAATTGTTTCATAACTAATTTGTAGATATTCTGAAATGCTTCATTTTAACATGTGACAGAGCTTCTTTGACTGACCAAACTTTAGTCAGGCTTCTGAACCTTCTCCTAGGTCCATTTATGCACTGTCTTATAAAGTCAGTTTTAGCAAGACCCCTGCTAAGTCAGTTTAACTAGAACCTCCACCCTTGATATCTGATCACCCTGGATATCTAATTTTGTCCCTCATCCTCTGCCATCCTTCAGGCGATGCCTTATCACCCTGGCCTATCTTCAAATAATCCTGTCAGGTTGGTGTAGCCAGAATTCCCCACACCCCCGAGGTTTCCTCTTAGTAATTTTCCATCCACTGACCCCCTGACCCTGTTCTATGGCTATAAATCTCAACTTGCTCATGCTATATTCAGAACTGAGCCCAGTTCTATTCTGAGATCTCTTGGTCCTCTATTACAGTAGTCTTGAATAAAATTTGCTCTTACTGCTTTAACTACTGTCCAGGTTTGGTTTTTCTTTGACATATGCTTAGATTTTAGAAATGGTATTTAAATATATTATCAACTATTTAAATATATTATCTCCATAAACGCACACATATGTGTGCATGTATAATTTTAAGAGGTACACAATCAAGGGTAAACTTGCATCTAACATAGGTATACAGTGACCAACATCAGGGCTGCAATTGATCTCAGCTCTCACTAAGATCTCCAGGTAATTCCAACAGTCTAAATAGATAAATTTCAACTGCAGACAATTGGGCAGCCAAGCTCACAGTAGTTGACACCCAATGACGAGGTCATCCACGCCTTTGTATTTTAAGAGGGTAGAGCCATAGTGGGGAAGGGACTGCTGGAGCATAGACCCATGCCCTTACCAGCAGTGCACAGGGCCTAGCTCTCCTGTCCACAGGGGGCTAAGTGAACAGAGGCCCTCCATCTGCTTATCCTTCTGCACTTGAATTCTGAAAATGTGAAATTGAGAGAAAAAGATTTTATGACTCTTAAAGGAAGAATCTCTTACATGTCGTCTGACCTAACCTCACTCCCAGTGCAGACATTCTCCTTTTGCCAAACCCATTGCTCCTCTTCATTATCTTTTCCCTCTCTCCAGTAAGTCTTCACTCTGAAACACATTCTCCCAAGATTTCAAAGGAGATTTTAAAAAATTGTTAAGGAATTTGGTCCAGAAATGTATGTCATGTTCTTCTTCATCCATTTAATTAACTTGTTTTCTCTCTCATGACCTCTTATCTCTTCAAGAGGAAGAAATTTAAACTAGAACTGAAGATAAATGCCTTGAGGCTAGTGGTTATATTTTATCTTCTGTCCTAGGCATCTAAGAACCTGAAACACGTGATCCAGATTCTTTTTTTCCAGGTCATATTGGCAGAGTGGGCAGGAATTGATGAATCTGAAAACTCTTGGCTTAATCTCTGTCACGATTTGGAAAAGCATTCCAAGATGTTTATGTCTCCCAACTGGTCGTGTCATCTCCATTGACAAAAATATATGATACCTTCACTTGAATTATATTATTGATGTTTAGGAAATGATTTTTCTGCTCACATGCTACTGCCCCTAACCTCTGCATTGTTCAAGGGTCAACTGTGTAGAAAAGCTTTTCTGCTTAAAAGAATTTTGGGGGAATATGGGATAACAATTGTACATTTATAAGAGTGTATTTGACAGTTAAATTAAACTTAGCTGGAATACTCTGTATTTGAGTTTCTTCACCAAATTTCCATTTGCTAATTTCTGTTTTCCTAGAAATTGAACTGCTTTATTCTTATCCTTAAATCTATTTTAATTATTAAAGGATTCACCAATACTTAACACATCCATCGCCTCACATATTTATCTATTTTGTTGTTGAGAATATTTAAATTCTACTCACTCAGCAAACTACAATTATACAATATCAACTATAGTCACTATGTTTTACAATAGATCCTCAGACCTTATTCATCTTAGAGCTGAAAGTTTATACCCTCTAACCAACCTCTTTTTATTCCGCCAGCCCTTAGCAACCACCTTTCTACTGTTTTTATGAGTTTGACCTTTTTTTTTTTTTTAAGATTCCACTTATAACTGATACCATGCAGTGTTTATCTTTCTCTGGCTTATTTCACTTAGCATAATGACCTCAAGGTCCATCCACATTGTCACAAATGGCAGGATTTCCTTTTTTCTTATGGTTTAATAATATTCCATTGTATATTTATGAATTTATCTTTGTCCATTCATCTGTTGACAAACACCTCTTTGCATATCTTGGCTAATGTGAATAATGCTGCAGTGAACATGGGCGTACAGATATCTCTTTGATAGTCTCTTTTTATTTCCCTTGGGTATATACCCAGAAGTGTGATTGCTGGATCATATTCTAACTCTATTTTAAATTTTTGGGGAACCTCCCTGCTGTTTTCCACAGTAGTGGCATCAGTTTACACTTCCATAAACAGTGAACAAGGGTGTCCTTTTCTCTGCATTCTTGATAACACTAGTAATCTCTTGCATTTTTGATGATAGACATTCTTAAAGGTGTGAAGTGATACCTCATAGTGGTTTTGATTTGCATTTCCCTGGTGATGAGTGCATGTCTTTAGAAAAATTTCTGTTCAGTTCCTCTGCCAATTTTATAATTGGGTTGCTTGTTTTTTTGCTATTGTAGTGTTCTCCCCTAATACCATCTTTCTTAGCTCATCCTTTTGACCCCTTCTTTCCATAAATCACTTAGAAACACATGTACATAAACTAATAATCAAATATGTTCTTTTAATGTCTGTCTATTGCTGACAGACAAAAGAAGACAACTCCTAGCTCAAAATGATGAATGAAACCTAATGTAATTTTACATACCAATATCTTCAACTAGGATGGCTCCCTTGGTGCTAGCTGCTACACCTGTCTAAGTTCTTCTTAATTTGCATAAATCTCTTATCTCTGAATTTATAAACAGTAAACTAAGAAATTCCTATCTTTTCTTTCTTAATTCTTGGTAGAGGTGAAAGAGAAGTTCTCAATTCATGGTTGGGGGCAGGAAGGAAAAAGTAACTGAAGGCACCTTGTTTTACTGATATGATATTTATTTCCAGATCTACAGATAGTTTTATGATAATGACTTCATTATTTGCTTGACATAGGTTATTGTGCTGACAACTCAAAATTGATGAGCCTTTTTTAATTAAGAAAACATGTTCAAGTTTTGGTTTCCTTCTAACATTTTCCACATGCTTTGAACTCTGTTGCAGTTAACTTATCCTGTCTAGAACCAATTTAATAGAAGTTAATTTTTCTTTTATGATTGGTATAAACCTCTAGATTGAAGAAGCAGTTGTTTTTTTTTTTTCCTCTGATATATACTAAACTTTTCACAGAAGGCATTAACTGAAATGGAGAGTGTGGTCTTCCTAAGCTTTGTAAATAAGTATGAAAGTACTTAAGAGAACTATGTTGTAAATACTATTTACAAAAATATGTTGCTGTTTTTAGATAAGTGACCCTAGCTGAGAAAAGTTACACAATTATTACTGAAAATTAATATTCTTTATTTAACTTGACTGAATACTGAATATATTGTTGATACATTTTTATAAAAAATAAACATCAAACTACGAAATGTACAAAAATAGAATTTACGCAATTAATCAATTTATGCAATTACTTAAATCACATAAATTTTAAAAATGTGTCTTTTTAAATTTGGGGAAATATAGATATATTTCTAAAAAATGCCAAGTAAAGGGGAGGTATACAAATCATAAAACTTATCTTTATTCCACTTGGGTGATTTTATGATAAAATAATAAAAATACAAAAGTGAAAATAAATTCCCTATTTAAGAAATAGAAAGAAACCTCATACTTTAATTGCTATAATGTTTGATTCTATCACAAATCTGTGCTCAGACTTTTTTTGTTGTGATTATTGCCTCTTTTTTTCCTAACATTTTTTGGGTCCTCATCTCAAGACTTTTATCTGTCTTCATATCACAGAGTTAAAGCTATCTGAAATCAGTAACTGAAGACAGTTACATTAAACCTTGGGTTTTGTTAACACTTAATCGGACATCTGTAAACAAATAACATGTGCTAATTACCTGTTAAAGAAAACAATGTGAATTATTAATGCTAGTGTAATGAAGTCAATTAAAATTATTTACAAGTTTTTGGGGAAAAAATTCAGGTTCTTCCAGTTTATTGGTTTCATTAGTAAATTGCTGCAAAGATCAAAGATGTTTGCAAGCTCTGATGCTTGCAATTTTAAAACCAAGCTTACCTGATGATTTTTTGTAACTATAATTAATCATGGAGTTGAGGTTTTACCTCAATGTAACCATGAATCTGTAGCCCTAAAGCACACTGATATCTAAGTTTTGTTGTAAATGAAATGAAGATGTGAGAGAGAACTTTGGAATTAGAGATGTCGAGTTTATAGAAGTTATATGTAGATGGAAAGACAAAGTATAAGATCTTTTATCTCATATTTTTATTAACAGCATGCTCGTGGTTTGGGCCAAACAGCAACTGGTATGGGTTTTAAGCTAATGGGGTTCAATAACATTGAATTCACAATGAAATCATTAAGAGGGGTGGGATAGGGAGGGTGGGAGGGAAACGTAAGAGGGAGGAGATATGGGGGCATATGTATGTGTATAGCTGATTCACTTTGTTATAAAGCAGAAACTAACACATCATTGTAAAGCAATTATACTCCAATAAAGATGTTAAAAAAAAACAAACCCAAACATTAATTTTTCTCTTCTACTTCCCCAGAGTAACTGTGGGGCATACATGAATATACTTCTGCCTGTCTCCCTTATCAAGTGAAACTAAATATACAGTCTCACTTATGGGAAATATATGACAAACATAAGAAAAAAATAAAATTACTCGTGCTATTATTCCTTCAAAATTGGGATTACGTTGTATTATGAGATGCATCTGCCTTTCACAGCGCCTCCTAATTTACCATTGTTTCCTAAAGGGGCATAATGATTAAAACCTCACCCTTTGGAACCAGAATTCTTGGTTCACACCTAAGCTATGAAATAGGCCAGTTTTATAGTCTTGTACATGTTGCTGTTCTGTGTCTCAGTCTTACATATAAAATGAGAATGGTATATTTATAAGATTGTTTTGATATTACATGAACTAATTCATGAAAAGGAAATGAAAAAAAGTGCCCAAAGCACAGTAGGCCTGCAGGGACAGTCGGTATCTTTTATCTTGGTCTCCATACTGTTTGGAGACAATGAAGAATGGTATACAGTAATAGAGTATTCTTTAATTTAATGCCTTGTGAACATTTTTATCTATATGGCTGTAATTATTTTCAATTTCCACTCTTCTGGCCTGTAAGATCATATCAACTACAATAGCATGCTCTTGTGTGACCAGCATTTTCTTGTATAGCCTGTAACTGATTATATATGGGTGTTAATATTAGAGCACAGGAAGAATGATTCTATTGAATTTCAATGTTTGTAACACTTCAAATTTGCTCTGCTTTAATACTACCTAGAATATCAGGTAACCAATTAATAAAAGGTTTTTTATGGACAGATTAATTTTTTTAGGTTATCAGCCAATATAAAGGAATATAAAGAAGTTAGTATCATTTATTTTGGGCAGACACTATTCTGTATTATAAATGTGCTATATTCCAACCAGAAATTAGAAAGTTATGTGATGGCTTCTAATCTGATAGCTCTAACATTAATTAGGTTCTACTTTTGGTAATTGATCAAGACATATTTAAACTTCAAATCTGAAATACTTTCTTTGAATAAAATATATTTTGAACTTAATTATCTAACTGAACAAATCATGGGGAAGGAATGTTCCTTGAGAGGTCATTTCTCTCAGTTATTTTAATATTATATTACATGAATTCCAAAGATACCAGAAAAGGGAGGAAAAGGCTAAGATCCTCTGCATTCTCACTTTAGCTTTAAAAAAGTAGGTGAATATTACTTTTAAATAGTAGGCATTCACATGCCTACTATTTTGGTGACGTTAATGTGGGTAAAGATGTTTGAAAATGACTGAACAATTATTATTGAAATAGACCCTAGATGATATTGTTATTTTATTTTAAAATAATTGTATTTTATTATGTGCTTTGCCAGCTTTCAGGCAATGGGTGGCTTTTACATCAATGCTTTTTACTTCATTCACTGGTTTTTGGAAGGCTATAAACAGTAGGCCATAGTTAAGGACACAGAATCTGGAATACAAATTCTGCCACTGAATAGTGACAGACTGGGGAACATTGCTTAACCACTTCAGTCTCCAGTTGTCTTGAGGCAATTGTGTTGCAACAGTATGGAGAAAAAAATAGTATTTTTCCACATGGGCAAACCATTTTTTGAAAAGACTGCTTCTTCATTAAATTGTCATGATAACCTTGATGACATTAATTGACCATATATATCAGAATTTATTTCTAGACTTTCAATTTATGCATTGTTCTAGAACTGGATTAATGCTGGATTTATAGAAGTTTTTTGTGGAATTCTTAGAATCTCAATATAAAAGATCATGTCATGTGCAAAGAGATACAGTTTTGCGTTTTTTTCTTTGCAATCTAGATGTTTTCTCATTTTTCTCTAATTGCTCTGGCTAGAACCTGCAGCACAATGGTGAATAGAAGAGGGAAAAGCAACATCCTTATCTTGTTACTGATCGTAGGGGGAAGATTTTTCAATTTTACTCCATTAAGTATGATGTTAGCTGTGGGTGTTTTACAAACGCTCTTGAAGCTGAGGAAATTCCCTCTTTTCCTTGTTTGTTGAGGGTTTTTATTACAGAAGGGTGTTGGATTCAAAAAATTTTTTTTTCTGCATTAACTAGACTGTTTTTTTGTCCTTTATGCTGTTTATATGATGTATTAGATTGATTAAACATACGAAAATCAATGTTGCTTTCTTGTGACTTAGTCCACCTGGTCATGGTGTATAGCATAGGTATGCATATGCTGCTAGACTCAGTTGACTGGTATTTTCCTGAGGTTTTTTTTCCTTGTGTCTTAGGGTATAGGGTCCGTTTATTGAATTGAGGTCTCTCTCTTCCCCTCCTTCCTTCCATCCCTTTAAATAGTCATTTATAGCTATACATTTCTAAGCAGTGCTTTAGCTTCATCTCACAGTGTTTGGTTTGTTATGTTTTTGTTTTCAAAAACTATGTTGTTTTCAAAGTATTTTCTAACTTCCTTGTGATTTCTCTTTGGCCCATTGGATATTAAGAATAACATTGTCTAGTTTCCACATACTTGTGACTTTTTCTTATTTCTTTGTTGTTGATTTCCAAATTAATTCCATTGTATTAAAGGACATACTTTGTCCTTTAATACAAAGAAAAATCTTTTTAAATTATTGGGACTTGTTGGAAGGAGAGAGGGAAGGAGGGAAGGAACCAGTGATGATGGAGACTATCATACTCCAGAGCATCCAGTTCTAACCAGTATGTTATCTTGTCTCTTAGGTAGCTATTGAAAATCATCATGTTTTCTACCTCTCTTCCACTTCTATAGTTCATACCAGAATCATGGTTTTTTCCTCTAATTCTTCAATCATCTCGTAATTGATACTCTTCCTACCTATACATTTGAATAAACTTCTAACTGTTTCGGTGCTTAAAACACACATAATCAAGGCAAATCATTACATAATCACTAATTTCTTCTGCAGCCCCAAACCTCCACTCTCTCCTGCTTTAATGTTATTCAACTACTTCTAGTTTCCTGAACATATCAAGTGCTTCCTTGACTACATTCCAATGCACGCAACATTCCACTTCTCCATCACCTGGGTCACACCATCTCATCCTTCAGATAATAGCTTTAGCATAACTTATTTTCAAATGCTTTCCTTACCTAAGAAAGCCTTGTCAGGTGCCAGTTTGTTTTTTACAGATTAAGTTAGCATCTAGCAATCTTATGCAGAACACACAGGTTTGGTCAAAATTAAGATCATATAGACTGTTTCATGGAGAATAGCTGCCAGGCATGGGGCACACTTTATACTGTTTTCTCAGTTCAGGAACCAGTTAAGAATTAAAGCTGAAATGCTTAAGTTCACTAGGCCTCCTCAGTAGCAATTTCCTTTCTGTTAAGCTCAGTGTTTGGCCCTACCCATAAAATCAAATAAAGGATTAAATTAAAGTTAAAACATGAAAGAGTCATGACTACATTATGGATAGTTTATTCTAGGCCTCCTTATTTCAATACATGGTTTATGCCAATTATCCATTCTTGAGACCTGGGCTTTTAAAATAAAATTCTATTCAAAAGGAGGTAGAGATAGAGGAAAGAGTGATTTAGCTTTCACATTTCCTCTTTCTCCACTCATCACTCAACATTTCACAGGCGTGTTCAAGGCTTATTGCTGCAGCTTGAAAGACATGTGAGTCCTCTGATGTTATGTCAGGTATCTGTCTAAGTCTTAATTGATTTCAACCAGGTTCCTCATACTTTCCTTGGGAACTGTGTCTCCAAACAAGACAGATGATATTATTTGTAATGCTCCTTCTAAACTGGCACAGAAAATACGTTTTTATATTTGACTTCTTGATGTCAGAAATGGGAATAATTCTATAGTTAACCAGCAGACTTTTGAAGTTATTTCAAGTTAATGGGCTGTGATTAGGGATTTCAAAGAGAAATGTCTTGTTAAATGTCATGATGAAGAATCAGATATTATTGGATCATATTTTTGCTGGGCCCCATAAATAATGTAATTACTTATTAGTCACACCTCTTCTCTTACGGGGCTCCAAAAATAGTAAATGGGGAAATGAAGATAACCCATGCTGAAATTCCCAAATCAATACATGCTGAAAACTAGGCTTGGATATTGGCTTAGGTTGAAGAACCAAGAAAACCTCTTTCTTTACTTGCAGTCATAATGTTAAACCAATAACTGTACAGAAGGAGAAGTTATAGTGGATCAGCTTTTGGAAATTTGGTATTAACTAAATATCTGAAGCATACTATATTTGAAGGAACTGACGGTTGAATGGTGTCCCCTCAAAATATGCTAAAGTCCAATCCCCGGTACCTATGTGTGTGATCTTGTTTGGAAATAGTGTCTTTGCAAACAGTCAAGTTAAGATGAGATCATTAGTATGGACCACAATCCAGTGTGGCTAGTGTCCTTATCAAAGGGGGAAATTTGGCCATCGAAGCAGATACACAAGAATGCCTTCTGATGATTTAAGTGAGGCTACCACGAGCCCAGGAACACCATACATTTCTAGCAAATCATCAATAGCTAGGGAGAAGCATGGAACAGATGCTTCCTGAGAGTCTTCAGAAGGAGCCAACCCTGTAAACACCTTGATCTCAGATAGGCTCTAGAGCTGTGAGATAATAATTTCTGTTGTTTAAGCCCCACGGTTTGTAAAAAATTTTTTATGGCGGCCCTAGCAAAGTAATACAGGTACTATGAATAATTTTAATTAATCAATGGACATAATGGGTAATAAAGTTATATTAAATATGGATGATTGGGATAAATTCTTGAACCAAAGTAGATTCCATGACAGACATATGCTGCTTCTATTGAATTTATACCACAAATCAATGTGCTTTGATGATTTGAACATATATTACATAGAATCATTTTTCCTTCACAGCATTTTAATAGTTCAGATTCATTTTTGAACATGGTAGTTCAATATATTAAAACTTTGAGTCATTTCAAAATAGAGATGATAAATGGAAAACAAATAAAAGTAGCAAATGTTTTATTATTTGCCCTTGGCATAAGAGAATCAAAAGAGTGAAACATGAAAAAGTAATATGAAAACTTGTTATCCTGAGGTTAAAAAGTGTTTGCCTAATATGTCATGTTGGATTGTTCAAAAATAGAATCACTTTATCAAAGTATAACTCTACCAATTTGTCATGATAAACCATTTATACTCAGCAATTTAAAATGTATTCAGTAATTTTTATAAAAATAAAACATAATTCTTTCATGAAAGATGTTGAAAATCTCTTTAAAATATTAATATATTCCTGTTCTTACTGGCATAAATAATTACTTCTAAAGCATAGGTTTTGGTGGACAAAAAATGCAAATGCTAGTTTATTGAATATAATTTTTAAATAAAACCTCAAATATGCATGGAAAAGAGTTTTTTATACTTTAAATTAATGAACATTAATTACCCTAGGAGGAAGAAAGTGTATTCATAAAATCTCCAGAAAACTAAGCCATTTTAAGCATTTTTTCCTACCTCCTTACTAAGATTAGTTCTAAACACCAAGGTTTATCAAGTCAGTGGCATCATTGGAGAGGAGGTATTTATTCCTATGTCTTGATATGTCCTGAAGTGGCTGCTAATAGCATCTTAAAGACCCCCTGTCTTTCTCAGGTATCACCATATCTCCATGTTGATAACTGTCTAAGGCCCTACTATAAGAATGGATGTCTGACTAAGTGGTCAAAACAATTCCAACGGAGGCATCCCATCTTTGAAAAGTAAAAGACCTCTTCAGGCAGTATACTCACTTAGCTAGTTCTCAGGCCACTTATCGGGGATGGGAGGCTTCACTCAACCTTGTTTTTTCCTTAGGCTTATGAAAGAACTTGGGGATCACTCCACTTTTTTCATTCCTCCAAGGGGACTCTACTTGACCACTTTGTCAGCCTCATGGTCTAGAAATTTGGTGCCATACTGTGGCCCCTCAGAGGGTAACTGTGACATTGGTCTCTTATATGCTTATTTCCCCAAGTCTGTTTGCTGTATCCGTGTCATTCCCCTTGAAGCTAACTTCAGGTAGTCAGGGGGAAGGTTTTCTGCTCAGAGATGCTCACCAGTGGCAACCTTTTTGCTTCCTTTCCCCTCCAATTTTCTCTCACCCTTTCAACAACTGGAGTGTTTTTTGCTTTTGTTTTTTATAATATTTATTGGGGTTTAGTTGCTTTACAGCGTTGTTACACTCTACTGTACAGCAGAAAGTATCAGTTGTACGTATACATATATTCACTTTCTTAGATTTCCTTCCCATTTAGGTCACCACAGATCACTGAGTAGAGTTCCCTGTGCTAAATAGTAGGTTCTTATTAGTTACCTATTTTATACATAGTGGTGTATATATGTCAAACCCAGTCTCCCAATTTGTCCCACCCTCCCCTTCCCTCCTTGGTAACCATAAGTTTGTTCTCTATATCTGTGACTCTATTTCTGCTTTGCCAATAAGTTCATCTGTAACATTTTTCTAGATTCCACATATAAGCGATATTATACGATATTTGTTTTTCTCTTTCTGACTTACTTCACTCTGTATGACAGTCTCTCGAGGTCCATCCACGTCTCTGCAAATGGCACTATATCGTTCCTTTTTATGGCTGAGTAATATTCCATTGTATATATGTACCACATCTTCTTTATCCATTCCTCTGTCGATGGACATTTAGGTTGCTTCCATGTCCTGGCTATTGTAAATAGTGCTGCAATGAACATTGGGGTACATACATCCCTTTGAATTATGGTTTTCTCCAGATGTATGCCCAGGAGTTGGATTGTTGGGTCATATGGTAGCTCTATTTTTAGTTTTTTAAGGAACCTCCGTACTGTTCTCCATAGTGACTGTATCAATTTACATTCCCAGCAACAGTGCAAGAGGGTTCCCTTTTCTCCACACCCTCTCCAGCATTTATTGTTTGTAGATTTTTTGATGATGGCCATTCTGACCGGTGTGAGGTGATACCTCATTCTAGTTTTGATTTGCATTTTTCTGATAATTAGTGATGTTGAACATCTTTTCATGTGCTTTTTTTGTTGTTGTTGTTATCTGATTTTGGACAACTAGAGGCAGTGATAGCTCAAGGCATGGCAGATGGTTAGCAGTAGTTTTCCCAGATTTTTCCCTTTTCTTCTGTTTCTATCATTCTGCCATGATAACTTTTTCCCTAAGCAGAAGTGACTAATGTTAGATGCATCGGCTAGGGACATAAGCATTAGTATCTTAAAAGAAAACAAAACAACTCACTGAAGCATCAAAATAACAAACTCAATGTAGATTATCTTAAATATTTACCTTGGAACCAGGCTGGCTTTCTAGTACACCACTTATGTCATTGTATAGAGCCCTATGATCAAAAGGATGCCACACTTGGCTTAACACTCTGTTATCACTGTCTGGAAATTCTTATTTTGGAACAAGGGGGTCTCATATTTTCACTTGGACTAAACCCCGCAAATTATGTAGTATTTGGCATATTAAGGATTACAAAATAACAGAGCAATTTTCAGGCTAAACTAGGATAAACTATGGACAATTATTACTATAAGTAAAATAACTTTTCTATTAAATATGCAGTTCTAGAACTATAAATTGAACCCATCTAATTCATTGGAAGTGAAATCATTGAAAGTGAAATCATTGGAAGTGAAAAACATAGCTAGGATTGTAAACACATGATACCAATAAAAGTGTTTCCAAAAAAAATAAAGACTTTTATGTTTAAACTGTCAGGTTCACCATACTCAACTGCTCAAGATCCCTCACCTGTATTCCTCCTTTATTTTTGTGGCACTTAACTCAGTTTTTGTTTCTATACTCACTGTTTCATTGTCCCTGGGAGACTTTAATGTCCATGTAGATAAACAAACCATTAATCTTGAATCCTCAGTTTCTTGAGCTCTTTATGTCTAGTGATATTTTTCTCCATGTCATCTTAGCCACCAACTTAAAACCCTACCCTAGACTTTATCATTCTTTGACACTTCTGTTCTTCTAGGTAAAATAATTCAGAAACTCAAATTTATATCTGAAATGTATTTTGTTCCATTTTGCTTGCTCAATTACTCTTTATATAACTTAAAATAATTAATGAAGACATCAAAACATACCCATCATTATAGTAAATGCTCTCCAATTAAAATCTAAATTAAAATAGTTTTATACTGGATTAAAAAGCAAATCTCAAGTCTATTATACATGTAAAATACAGACTTAAATTAATAAAACATTCATATAAAATCATGGGCAAAAGGATATTAAGTCAATCGAAAGAAAAAGAAAAATATTTTTTCTATCACACAAGGTAGAATTTTAGTTTTTTTTCTAAACAATCTAAAAACACATTTCATAGTGAATAAAACATACAGTGAAAAAATATAAGCAAGACTTGTATAGATACCGAACAACCAGCATTTAAATTATAGTGAAAAAATGACTCAGTAGTAGCAGTAACTAACATTATTTGAAATTGCTCTTGGCTCAAAAAAGGATGATTATATCAAAATAAAAATGGTCAGAATAAAGTTAGAGTTAACATAGGAGAGATTTGATCATAATATTCTCTTAGCTTTTAAGAACTGAACATTCCAATTTTATTTAAAGAATTTCAACCTATTGCTTCAGAAATGCTGATATTTCTTGGACAAACTCTAATAAGATAGGAATGAAATGAATGACTAAGTGTTAGGAAGATCATTTAACAATATTTGAGTAATTGTTAACCTAAACTGTAAAATATTAAAAACTTTTCTATGAAAATCAGGAATTGGAGAAGGACATCTGCTATTGCAATCATTTGTATTATCAAAAAAATACAATCAATGGAATAAACTTAATAAAATTGAAATGACCATAAGAAAATTCAACAAAATACCTCTAACACTGGAAGAATATTAAAAAAATTATAGTATAAAAATATAAAAATACTAAAATTAATAAAGGATTTTGGTGACATGGTTAAAGATAACTATTCAAAAGTAACATTTTCTTCTCTTCTGATAACACACAACCACATATAATAGAAACAGTTTTACATTTTCAGTAATCAAAAATAACTACAATCTTGGATATAAATAAATAAGACAAAAATCCACATTAATAAAACAAAACTTATTGAAGAATATTACAAAAATTAGTGGGCGAAAGACGGAAACATACTGGAGGTTGAGAAGGTTTAATACCATAAAATGTTATTTTCTCCCCAAATTTACCTTTTAATATTTATTTCCAAACAGTACTTCACTAATGCAGTACAAATTGGCCTCACTGTAAAGGTGTGAAGATTTGCATGCAAAGGCAAGGCCCACCAGGCAATCTACTCACTAAAATGTGAAGATATGCCTAGTGCATCAAATCAGCCTAGAAACCTACAGCAAGCACAGTTTTCTTTTTTTCTTTTCTTTTTTTTTTCAGATGCTAATTCTTTTTTTTTTAATTAAAAATTATTTTATTTTATTTTTTTAACATCTTTATTGGAGTATAATTGCTTTACAATGGTGTGTTAGTTTCTGCTTTATAACAAAGTGAATCAGCTATACATATATCCCCATATCTCTTCCCTTTTGCGTCTCCCTCCCTCCCACCCTCCCTATCCCACCCCTCTAGGTGGTCAGAAAGCACAGAGCTGATCTCCCTGTACTATGCGGCTAAGCACAGTTTTCTGAAGGGGTTTTAACCACTCTGGTAGTAAGAGATCAGAAGTTCTCAAGCTTTCAGATTTCAGCACTGTTTAATCTCTTAAAAATTATTGGAGCTCCAAAGTGCCCTTTTTATGTGAGTCATGTCTGTTAATGTCATATTAATAATGAAAACTGAGAAATTAAAAAATATTTATTTTAAAAATTAATCTCATTATTAACATATTTTTAGGAAAATATATTTTCTACAATGAAAATTTAGTGTGAAGTGTAGCGCTATTAAACATATTTGTAATACTATAAAATGGCTGGCACAATAGAAACCAGCTGGATTTTCTTAATCTGCTTCTGCATTCAAAATGTTGCAATATGCTATTTGTTTGAAGTATATGACCTTGAGAAAAAAGGATTATTTAAAATTGAAATTAAGGTAATTGTGAATATTCCATTTTAACACTATAACAATACTTGACTAGTTGTAGTTTCTTAAGTGTTAGTTATAGTGTGGAGCCTAAGACCATATTAGAACATTTTGTACTTGCCTTAAAAACTGTTGATCTGTCTTGCTCTGTGAGATTCTTACTTTGTCTATGCATGGTTGTGTAATATTATGCATTTGTAATTAAAAAAAATATTGTTTACTGATTCTAAGTTCTTCCAAATGCTGATATATTTCATTAAGCAACATCAAGATCACATTCTTTAATCACAACCAATGTCATCAGAAATTTCTTTAAGTGTTGAGAACATGTCAAGCTTAAGATGGCAGATGCAAGTTTTCCAAAATGCTAATCTGTACTTGAAAGTTCACATGTTATTACTGGCAACAAATTTGTTGTTTTCCTTAAAATGGCAGGCTCACTTCATTCATTTTGAAAATAGCTACCAAATACCCACTCTGAATAATCATTGTTAGTTATTCTTTCAAAAGTACTTTTCCTTGATGCAACTGTTGTACATTTGTAGGAAGCAGACATGTGTCATGTGTATTTCTCATTTCATCACATGAAATATTAAAGCATTGACTTAAGAAAATTAATATTTACTGTTTCATCAAGGATATTTGTTACTGAAACTGGCTTTTTAATTTTCTTTTTTCCTGTATCTAATATTGAAGATCACAGCTAGGTCAACTTGTTGTGATTGCCTTACTTTGGGCACCAGCAGTTTTGCCCCTTCCCTCCCCCCATCCATTGCTTTTGCATAGTCAAACCAAATGTCAACATGGAGATAAAGGCAAATAATACAAATGACATCTTAGCCATATTATGAGATAGTTTTTGTCTCATAGAACCGTCCTGATTTAGATATCTAAGGATAGTCACTACTTTTTCCCTTTTCTCCCAGTCCCATGATTTGCTTAACCCTAGTCTCACAAACAGTATTTCGTCAAACCTTGAACTCTGGTTATTCAGAAGGCCTGCCTTTTGCAGCAGTATCGCAAAGCAGCTATAAAATGCTCAATAACTGGATCAAAGGGAGAACCTGTCAAGCTAAATTAGAATTCCTCAGGTTAAGTATGGCAGTAGAGACTTAACTTCGGGGCATAGAGAACAATCTGTCCCTTCATTCTTTGGAGGCTGGGTTCAAAAACAGCATCTTGAACACAGTGGAAGATCAGGTTGAGTGACCACCTATAGCAACAGGTGTTATTACAGGTGTCAAGGTATTCTAGGGATCTGGTGCTGTGAGGGAGTACACAAGTGCTTAAGTAGGTGTTAATCAAGGGTAATATATTTTTCATTTCTGACCTGACAAGAGCAAGGAAACATAATGGATATTCTATAATTGTTCCCAGGGAAATTTGCTTTTATCGTTATATTTTGATCTCATATAATTTTATATCTATTCTTTTGACTTTCTCAAGGATAGTGGCCAACTTTCTTAATTACTTTAATCATCAATCTGCTACCTAAAAATTGAGACCATAATGCCAAACAGTTGTTCAGAAGTATCAATATTAATTTTAATCACATAAATTATTAATTTTTATCTTATATCAAGAAACAGTTTTTGGTATAGTTTTGAAACAGTTTTGTTGTCAAATTTTAATGTATTTCAGAGAAGAAATAATCATTATCTTAGCATACTTTACACAGAGTACATTCCTGCAATATCCATCTTGTGAGGAGAAACTACTTCACCATATATTCACTTATAGCCTATTAAGCTTAAAGTACCAAATTGACTCTTCTAATCTCTTTTCTTTCTAACATATAAGAAACATATTTATTAATGAATAATAACACATCCATTAATTTTGTTGAAATTTATATCTTAGGCAGTATATTTCTCTTGAATCCCTATTATCTTGAAAACAATTCCTTTTAATTTGATTTTTTAAATTAATTTGTCTTCATTCTGCAAGTGGCTAATTTTAAATGGCTTTAGCTGATTAAATAACTTTTTATCTTTTTTGCTGTATAATTATCATATATTTTCCATTTATCTACCTCTGTATGAAAAGCAGCTAGGATAGTATACTATAATATACACTTTCTGTTGCGATTTAATTTACACATTATTGCTGTGTTTTACGAGAAAACAGCAGGCTTCACAACAGCAATCACTTTTCATAGCTGCTAAAATTTTCAAATATCTTTAATTTTTTGCATTCATCTGCAGAGATTCAAAAACTTATTTTCTTCACGTTCCTTTAAGATTTGAAATTCACATGCACTTCACACGAGGCATCAGTAATCTGATGCCATATTCAGACATTATAAGAAATATTTTTGGCTTTGCCACTTGGAATTTTTCTGTCCTCCTCCTCCAAAAGAATTTTCCCAAAAGATCAAGATGAAAGATCAAGATGAAACTAAGTTTCCAATGAGGAAAAATTATAATGCCATTTTATTTTAAAAAATTAAATAAAAATTAGTTCTTAGCGTTGTAATCAATAGCTATCAATATGCATGTATTTCAACCTTCTTCGCTATAGGAACCATGTTCATATAATTATTTTATGCTTTTACACACAATTTGCCACAAACATATTTACATAATGATAGCTCTATAAATAATATGTATTTTTGTTTTTATGTGTATAGGCTGGATTGATATATATATATATATATATTGATGAATTGTGCTGAGTTATTGAGCCTGTCATTTACTTTGCTCAACACTTCTTTAGACCATTCAAAATTGCTCTGAGAAAAACTAATCAATTTAATTTTGAAAGCTATAATACTAGATGGTGTGCATATGCCATTTTTTATCTATTTTTTCAAGAATTGATGAACATTTATGTTCTTGCATAAAAAAAGTCTTCAATATCACACATAATACTGTAAAAAATATTCTCACACATGTCCTTTCTCATGACTATGCTAGAATTTAATGCAGTATATTCCCAGGAGTAGATTTGTAGAGCTGAGGTTCACTAAACAATGACAAACTGCTCTCCAAAATGACTATATCATTTGATGCTCTTAGCATCAGTGCCTGAACTTTTCCATTGCAACATTTTCTGCAAATATTTATTTTAACTGTACTTTTCATTTGTTCTATTCAACTTATTTAAACCAAAACAAAGATTTTGCTCATTTCACTCAACCCCCCACCCTGTGCCTCTGGTAATTACCAATCTATTCTCTGTATCTATGAGCTTGTATGTATTCCTGTATGTATGTGTGTATGTATTTAGTTTCCACATAAGAGAGATCATAGGTTATTTCTCTTTCTCTGACTTAGCGTAATACCCTCCAGATTTTAATGTGACATGCTATCTCACATTGTTTTAATTTACTTTTTGCTGCATAAAAAAATGTGCTTTTTAAAAACTTATATTCTAGTTTATATTCTTAAAGTACTACTTTATTTGATTTTCCCAGATTTTTCTATTTGAAATGTAAGTTTGGAATTTCAATTTCTCAAACCTATGTATTAAATAATAAAAACTTCTGCCAGTCTGTCCACTGCCCGGATTCTTTCTACCACCTCACGTTAACCACATTCTAAAGAATTGTTTACAAATTCTGTTGCATTCAGAACTGTTTAGAAAACTCAGTCATATTTTATAATTATTGTCTGTCATCTTTAAAAAATATTTTCCAAAAGTTTTCTCCTGATATAGTTCACATTTTGGATACAGGCCTTCAAGTCATTTATTTGGAAAGTTTACCTAGTTCTGTCATATGTTTTACTGTATATAGGACCTAAACCACTTTTTCACAGCTCTGTAAATGTTGCTACATTTCCTTCTATCTAGTGATGATTCTAATCCAATGTGTTTTTTGAACATCTTGATTGTGTGTAGGCAGTGTTTTTAGTATTTTTTTCATTATATTGCTTTTGTCTGTAATATATTGCAAGCATTCAGTTTTTAAATTTTAAATGGCAAAGTTGAATCATTTAAAATATTTTGTTCATATCCCTTCTATATAATCTTATTATTTATAGATTGGATCAACTGGTTTGGTCCAGGTTCTTACTTTAGTCTGTCTAACTTGTGATAAGGTTTTAAAATACCTTTTACTTAATTAATGCATTGGTTATTTTGACAGTAATCTATCTTGCTAAGAAACAGTTTCAGGCTTTTTAAGTATAATTAAAATGAATAAAGTCATCAAAGCCAGGATCCTGTGTTCCAGGGGTAAAAACAAAACAAAACAATTAAGAGGCATTAAAAACTTTGGAATGTTGCATTCTGTTAAAAAAAAAAAAAATGAAGGCAAAAAAGAAAATGAGATGTTTGAAGAGTAACCTGGAGACCCCTTTTAGAATAATTACTTCATAATAAAAAAAATGCAAAATAAATAAGCAATTATTAAGAAAAGAGCAAAAGATGGTCTGTTCAGTTGCGCATTGCAAAAATTGAGGGAAGACTGTGGGAAAAGACTGTGTCAACTAATTAATATGAGGAATGAATGAGGAATTATTTTATACACAACCTAAGGAGATCATATTCTTTTTACACAAAATTGATCAAAAAGTTGCCATTAATTTCCATTTTTCAAATTTACATTGTCTCAGAGATATTGCTCTTAAAATTGAAGTATAGTTGATCGACAATATTGTTTTAGTTTCAAGTGTACAGCATAGTGATTCAGTATTTTTGTATATTATATTCCATTATAGGTTTTTACAAGATATTGAATGTAGTTCCCTGTGCTATACCATATATCCTTGTTGCTTATCTATTTTATATATAGTAGTTTGTTAATTCCATTCCACCAATTTGTCCCTTCCTCTTCTCTCGAGACCCTTTGGTAATCACAAGTTTTTCTATATCTGAGTTTATATATATACATTCATTTGTATTATTTTTTAGATTACACATATAAGTACTATCATATAGTATTTGTCTTTCATTGTCTGACTTATTTCACTAAGTCCTATATTCTCTAGGTCCATCCATGTTGCTACAAATAGCAGTATGTTTTTTGTGGCTGAGTAATATTCCATTGTACGTGTGTGTGTGTACATCACATCATCTGAATCCAGTTGCTTGTTGATGGGCACTTGGGTTGCTTCCACATCTTTGCTACTATAAATAGTGATGTTATGAAATTGGGATGCATGTAGCTTTTCAAATGAGTGTTTTTATGTTTTTCTGGATATATATCCAGGAGTGGGACTCTAAGATCATATGGTAGCTCTGTTTTTAGTTTAAGGAACCTCCATACTGTTTTTCAAGTGTCTGCAGCACCAATTTATATCCCCCCCAATAGTGTATGAGGGTTCCCTTTTCTCCACATCCTCTCCAACATTTGTTATTTGTAGACTTTTTGATGTTAACCATTCTGATCGGTGTGAGGTGATACCTCATTGTGGTTTTGATTTACGTTTCTCTAAAAATTAGCCATGTTGAGCAAATTCTCACGTGCCTGTTAGCCATCTGTATGTCTTCTTTGGAAAATGTCTATTTCAGTCTTCTGCCCATTTCTTGATTAGGTTTTGTTAAAACACTGAGTTGCATGATCTGTTTGTATATTTTGGATATTAACCCCTTGTTGGTTGCATCATTTGTAAATAATTTTTCTCATTTCATTGGTTGTCTTTTTATTTTATTGATGGTTTCTTTTGCTGTGCAAAGGCTTTTAAGTTTAATTAGATCCCATTAGTTTATTTATTTTGTAATTTTTTTTAACATCTTTATTGGAGTATAATTGCTTTACAGTGGTGTGTTACTTTCTGCTTTATAACAAAGTGAATCAGCTATACATAGCTGATCCATTAATTTATTTTTGCTTTTGTTACTTTTGCCTTAGGAGACTGGTCCAAGAAAATATTGTGAAGATTTATGTAAAAGAGTGTTTTGCTTATGTTTTCTTTGGTGAGTTTTATGGTTTCATGTCTTACATTTAGGTTTTAAACCATTTTGAGCTTGTTTTTGTATATGGTATGAGGGAATGTTCTAATTTCATTGTTTAGTATGTGGCTTTCTAGTTTTTCTAGCACCACTTGTTGAAGAGACTGTCTTCTCCATTGTATATTCTTGCCTCCTTTGTTTTAGATTAATTGACCTGTAGGTGTGTGGATTTACTTCTGGGCTGTCTATTCTGTTCCACTGATCTATGTGTCTGTTTTTGTGCCAATACCAGACTTTTGATTACTGTAGCTTTGTAGAATAGTCTGAAGTCTGGGAAGGTTATACCTCTAGGTTTCTTGTTTTTTTTCTCAAAATTGCTTTGACAATTTGAGGTCTTTTTGGTTCCATATAAATTTTAGGATTATTTGTTCTAGTTCTGTGAAAATTGTCCTGGGTGTTTTGGTAGGGATTGCAGTAAATCTGTAGGTTGCATTGGGTAGTATGGCAATTTTATTATTATTATTATTTAATTAATTAATTTTTGGTTGCGTTGTGTCTTAAGTGCTGTGCACGGGCTTTCTCTAGTTGCGGCGAGCAGGGGCTACTGTTGCGTTGCGTGGGCTTCTCATTGCAGTGGCCTCTCTTGTTGTGGAGCACGGGCTCTAGGTGTGTGGGCTTCAGTAGTTGTGGCACGTGGGCTCAGTAGTTGTGGCTTGCGGGCTCTAGAGTACAGGCTTAGTAGTTGTGGCGCACAGGCTTAGTTGCTCTGTGACATGTGGGATCATCCCGGACCAGGGCTCGAACCCATGTCCCCTGAATTGGCAGGCGGATTCTTAACCACTGTGCCACCAGGGAAGCCTGGCAATTTTAACAATATTAATTCTTCCAATACAAGAGCATGGGATATATTTCCATTTCTTTGAATCATATTCAGTTTCTTTTATCAATGTTTTATATTTTTCAGAGCATAGTGCTTTCACCTCCTTCGTTAAGTTTATTCCTAGGTATTTATTTTTTTTGATGCAATTCTAAAGGGGATTTTTTAAAACTATTCTCATATTTTATTATTAATGTATAGAAACATGACAGTTTTCTGTATATTAATCTTGTATCCTGCAAAATTCCTGAAATCATTTATTCTAAATAGTTTTTAGAGTTGTCTATATGGAGTATCTTGTTATCTGCAAACAGTGACAGTTTTACTTCTTCCCTTCCAATTTGGATACCTTTATTTCTTGTCTGACTGCTATGGCTAGGACCTCCAATAATATGTTAACTAGAAACAGTGAGAGTGGGTATCCTCGTCTTGTTCTTGAACTTAGTGGGGAGTCTGAAGTTTTCACTGAGTGTGACGTTGGCTGTGGGTTTGTTGTAAATGGCCTTTACTGTGTTGAGATATGTTCCCTTAATATGCACTTTGATGAGAGTTTTTACCATGAATGGATATTGAATTTTGTCAACTGCTTTTTCTGCATGTATTGAGATGATCATATGGTTTTTGTCTTTCCTTTTGTTAATGTGGTGTATAAATTGATATGTACTTTTGAACCATCCTTGTGACCCTGGAATAAACCCAACTTCATCCTTTTCATGTATTGTTAGATTTGGTTTGCTTGTTTGTTGAGGATTTTTGCATGTATATTAATCAAAGGTACAGAACTGTAGTTTTCTTTGGTAGTGTCTTTGTCTGGTTTTGATAACAGGGTAATGGTGACCTCGTAGAATGAATTTGGGAGTGTACCCTCCTCTTCTGTTTTTTGGAATAGTTTGGGAAGGATAGGTATAAGTACTAACATGTTTGGTAGAATTCCCCAGTGAAGCTATCTGGTCTTGGACTTTGTTTGTAGGGAGGCTTTTTTTGTTATAGATTAGATTTCTCTTCTACTGATCTGTTCAAGTTGTCTGTTTCTTCTTGATTTGGTCTTGGCAGGCTGTATGTTTCTAGAAATTTGTCATTCTAGGTTGTCCATTCTATTGGCATATAAATGTTTGTAGTAACCCCATGTGTTTTTTTTTTTTTTTTTTTCATTTCTGTGGTATCAGTTGCTATTTCTCCTGTTTCATTTCTTATTTTATTTGGGTCTGCTCTCTTTTCTTATTGGTGAGCCTGGCTAAATATTTATCAATTTATTTTTTCAAATAAAACCAGCTCTTGGTTTTATTCTATTTTTTGATCTCTATTTTACTTATTTCCTCTCTGATCTTTATTTCCTTTCGCTGACTTTGGGCTTTGTTATACTAATTCTTTCAGGTGGTAGGTTAGATTGTTTATTTAAGATTTTTCTTGTTTCTTGAGAAAGACCTTTCCCGCTGTGAA
Organism: Eubalaena glacialis; assembly: GCF_028564815.1. Classification (NCBI taxonomy): domain Eukaryota; kingdom Metazoa; phylum Chordata; class Mammalia; order Artiodactyla; family Balaenidae; genus Eubalaena; species Eubalaena glacialis. The sequence goes on from NC_083721.1 coordinate 22,373,754, forward strand.
CTTCCCTCTTAGAACTGCATTTGCATCATCATCCCATAGATTTTGGAAAGTTGTATTTTCATTTTGATTTGTCTCTAGGTGTTTTATGATTTCCTCTTTGATTTTATTATTGACCCCTTGTTTTTTTTTTTCTTTTATTTTTGTTTATTTGTTTGTTTTTTGTTTGGTTGCATGTTGTTTAGTGTCCATGTATTTGTTCTTCTCCCCTTGTCAGTTGATTTCTAGTTTCATACCAATGTGGTCAGAAAAGATGTTTGATATAATTTCTATTCTCTTATCTTAAGGCTTGTTTTGTGACTTAGTATGTGATCTCTCCTGGAGAACAGTACAAGTGCACTTGCAAAGAACATATATTCTGCTTTTTTGGATGTAGTGTCCTACAGATATCAACTAAGTTCAAGTGGTCTATTATTTCATTTGGGTTCTCTATTGCCTTCACAGAAATTATTCTTTACCTCACAGGCTGCAAAGTACTCTGGTAGGTAAACTTGTAGACAACTCTAGAATCTTTGGTGTTATAATAGTGCTCTGGTATTTTAATTTGCATATAAACTACTTGTGAGTCTCTTTTTTTTCTTTTTTTAAGAGGAGTTTTTGATTCTGTGGAGTCCAAGATACTGCATTTCTAAGTAGTTCTTGGAGGAAACCAATGCTGCTAGTTCTGAACCACACTTGGATTACCATGGCTTTAAATTACCGTCTGACCCTTTCTATTTTGGGGAGTGAATGCATGCCCCAGAAAGGACATCATTAATAGTTTAAGGTTCTGCAGTGATACCTTTCTGTTCATTATCTTCATTATAATTTGAAAGCAGAAAATGTGTTTTTATTTTTTATTTCTCTGTAATCATTCCTCATTTGATTATTTTTTAATAAATGCTTGCTCAGGTTTCACACGTACAAAATCTTCCTGAGTCCTACTGAATGTATGACTCAAATTTTCAGAACTAGTTTTTTGTTGTTGTTGTTACAATTAACTTCACAGTGAATTGTCTCTGATTTTCACATTTAATGGAATATAAAAAAATTGAATATACTTCTTTTTCTATTTGCTTAACTGTTTTTGAGGCAGTCTATGCATTCATAGTTGGTCCGTATTCATTTAAATTAGATGTGGAATCACTCAGAACTCAAGTATAGCTACTACTTGAAAGTATCAAAATTTCTGTATGTCTCTTTTAAGGAAAATTTTATTTGTATTTATATACACAACACATTTATTTTACATTTTAGATTTCAATAGTTTGTGAATTGAAGAGGGAGTTTTTACAGTATATTTCACAAAATAAGGTTTTGTTTAATCATATATTTATTTACCACTCCTTTTCCTAACCTGTAATGTATGCTTTTTTATTTTTTTTTCCCTGCTTGGTTTGAATACTGCCACAAGGTACTTACTTTCACCTCACGGTCTTCCTAGTAAACTTAAACTTATATATGTGAGTTAGCTTAATTCTCCCAGACCCTCATAATCTGTCTTGCATGGAATCCTCAAATATTTGTGGTAAAAATTAACTCAATTTCCTCAAGATCATCTTTCACTTTTTTGATGAGTGAGCATCTACATTATATTTAAATAATACAATTCCACCCACATTGTTAATAGTAAAGTTTCCTCATACATACAATATTACTAAATCTTATAAAACTCTTCCAGCATGCTTGCAAATTTTTCCAGATTTTTATTTTCAGTTTTTCATTTAAGGAATATTATTTGATGGGGAGAGTGTACTGGATATCTGTTAACTTGCCCAACTAGATTCTGTTCAATATTCTTACCAAAGTTATTTTGAAGAAAGCACAGTGCCTGGAGGGTAGAGTTAATTTTAATCAAATTGCATTGCTATATTGAATATATACGTACTGGTTATGTGTATTGTGAACACAGATAATTCCATTTAAAATATCAGAAATAACTCACTGCACTACTATATTATACACATGTAATCACCAATAGCTCTTCTTGAATATTTCAACTGTACCATTTAAATTTTTCTTATTGCATTATTCTACTAATTTTAGACTATTACTGACCATGCTTTATATGCTATTTCACTGAGTCTTTGCAGAGGCTTCCATTTCATACTGCCACCACGATAAAGTAAAAATCTAGCCTAAGGTGGTGATTACTACTTCTTGGCTTTTCTTGAGCTATTCATGGTTGCTAGTGTGATTAGGAAATAATTGTTTGATTTATTTACTTGTCTGTGCAGCTTATGGGAAATGCTGTGCATTTGGCTATAACGTCTTTCTTAATTTATTCATGTGAAAATGTAGATTACAGCGTAATTAAATAACCTCTCTGTGGATGAAAATGGTAACTATAATCATTATATGTTGTTTGTCAGCCACAATGTAAAACAAATCTTCAGGTTAAGAGAATTAGAGTTTATGATTACAGTATTAATGACTGTATCTCAATTCCTTTATTTTTATAGATTGCTGTGGATCCTGTGTAACCATGTGTAAAAGGTTTTATAACTGTGATTTTTCATAGCAATTCATGAAAAGAACGTTAAATGAAGCACATATTTCTATGTTTGTATTAAGCAAATTAGTGTAGAAAAAATATATATGACCAATAGAACAACATGGACTGCTAAAAAGTTTAATTATGGAAGTTACTATAGTTTGTCAATATGTTAATTATATATTACTGCCATAAATGTTTTTGACTATTAAAATCAACTTTTTCTTTCTTAGATTTGGCTAAAAACTGAATTTATTGTAAAGAAATATTGCTATTTTAGAGAACACAACTTGAAATATAAGGATATTTGCTCTCTATTTGTGTAGATGTAGACATAAACCCTTAGGTTAATATTGAGTTTCACCTGTAAACGCCATAATTTTTATTTTCAATGCATTTTATGGCAAACTTAAAAAACCATATTGGTGCATTTTTGAAAATTTAAAATTTATGCATTTATAAATTATTGAACTGATTATTGATACAACTGCTTATAAACATCTTAATATTTACTAACTGAGTTACATTCATAATGACAATAGTTAAGTTGAATATTTTCCCCATTGCTTTCAATATATCAACATTAAATGTTTCATATAAACTTCTGAATATCATTCTGTCACCCCCACAAAGGGCCTGCTCCTGTCAATATAAAATGGGATAATTTTATAGTTTCTCCAAAACTATATTTTTTCACATGCAACTTGTATAAACACCTATCTCATTTTGCTTTATTTTTCTCATTTTGTATTTTCTCTCATTAATAAAGTAATATAAACAGGTAATGAGTCATTAAATGTTTTGTCATTTATGTGCTTCATATCTTTCTATTACAGTTTGCATGTTTCAGACAGAAATTGCCTTAAATATAGAGTTTACAATCTTTTCACTCGGGTTGAATTGTTTAGACAACAGTTAAAAACAGTGTCTCCAAATAATAAGCAGTTATAAATGGCCAACATCAATCAGAATTAAAGAATGGTACTTGAAGTTTTTTTTTTTTTTTATTTTGCCTAATTGGCAAAGTTTAAAAAAGAATCATGTTAATACTTATATTAATTGACTTAAGTGTGAAACAGCTGGCAGTGATACACCACTGGCAGAAATGTAAATTGGTATACATTTTCTGTGTTGCACTTTAGAAAATTTTAAGTTATACAGCATTAATAACCTTAATATCTGTGAAGATGGATAGTCATTTACTTCCCTCTTTCTGGATAATCTTCAAAATGAACAAGAACAAAAACTACATCACTAAAAATCTGTAGCAAGGTATCATCCACACACTAAACATATTTGAGGATATTCTGGTAGATACAACATAGATATAATGATATTGAAAATTGATATGTTTTTGCAGTTTTTTTTATGAAGGGTCAGGGAAAAAGTCATGACATGAAAGATGTCTGAAGTCATTAAAGAAAAGCATAGTTTACTCTGATTTCAATTAGAATGTATCACATACATTAATATCACTTCATCATTATCATCATAATCATCATCTTTGCCACTTCATATTAGTTTTCTATTGCTACTGTAACAAATTACCACAATTGATTAAAACAAGACAAATGTAGGAAGGGATAGATAGGCAGAGTACAATGGGTTTTTAGGGCAGTGAAGATAATCTGATTGATACTATAATGATGGCTACATGTTATTATACATCTGTCCAAACCCATAGAATGCATAGCACCAAGAGTGAACTATAATGTAAACTATGGACTAATAGTTGATGTGTCAATGTACGTTCATTAACTGTAACAAAGGTACCACTTGGGTGGGAATGTTGACAATTGGGGAGGCTATGCATGTATAGTGGCAAGGAGTATATGGGAAATCTGTTCCTTCCTCTTAACTTTGCTGTGAGCCAAAAACTACTCTTAAAAAATAAAACCTTTAAGACAAAAAGCATACAAATATATTATGTTGAAAGTCTGAAATGTATCTCATTGGGTTAAAATCAAGGTGTTGGCAGGATTGCTTTCCTTTCTGGGAGCTCTAGGAATCTATTTCGTTGCCTTTTCCAGCTTCTGGAGGTCACCCACCTGCCTTGGCTCACTACCCCCTTTCTCCCTCTTCATGCTAAATATTTATAGTCATCTGGGGAAGGTAAAACTTGAAATTCTAGTATTACAAAGTCTAGTATTAAGGGCTATTAGAGATTATAAGCAAATGGACCTCAAGTATTTTTTTTTAATTTTTGAAATTTTTATATTATATATATTTTATTTTAAAATTATATATGTTTATAAGACTCATATGGGGGAAAGATAATCTATTCTGCTTCAGGTTTTGAAATTTTTCTACCTAGAAATATTTTTGAAAGGAAACATTTAGACTTTTGATATTTTTTTATGGAGGCTAATGTTTGACTTTAATAATAATAACATGCTTTTTATATTTGAGATGTTAAGACTATTAAATGATGGGTTTGAGATTGCAATTTGATTTACTTGTCTGGTGTTTTATCTACATATGGATTTCACAAGAATACTTACTAGCAAAAGGCATTATCTATTTGACTATCACAAATTCCATGTTTTCTGTTATTCAACAGCATATTATACTATTGCTTTATATATTGATCAATTTACCTCCTAAAATATATTTTGTGAATAAGATTCATTGGTCTATGGTAATATTGATAGTACTCCTGCTACTGATAATGTGGCAGTGGTCTTTTCTGAAACTCTCATTGTTAAACTGAATGTGACATGATTAATTTTATTAAGAAATATATTTTACAGTCATTTCCTTTTCCACGGTCATGGCCATAATGTTAGTTCATGTCCTCATGCAATTTGGGTATTATGTTCATATTGATCCCCTTGCAACCAGTTTTGACAATGGTGAATCTGTTGTTCATTGTTCCTGGGAAATGATATTGGGCCATGTCAGACCAGGTTTTAAAGTATTTTAGAGGTTCCATAATTCCCTTTCCTTGTCATGACAAACAAAATTCTCACTTCTATGAGCACTGTGTAATTTTTCATTTTGTCTTTTTTGAATTCTATTAACAGTTTACATCCCAGAAATGTAAAATGATAGTCCTTTTTATCATCAGAAGCCTGGCAGAAGCAAATAGTTCATTCACATAAAGTAATGGAGATTTTCCTACAGGGATTATTGACAACAATGTGAGCAGGCTGAAGAGGAAACTATAAGAGATACTGAAACATGCTGCAGCTTTGCAACCACGGGAGGGAACAGAGCACTATGACCACTGGGCTTGAAAGGACAAGGGAGAAGAGTGGATTTTGGAACTAGAACCTAGAAGCAGACAGAGCTGTAGCCTTTTCCTTCATTAAGACCCACAGCTGAGCTCCTCCTAGGTGATCCTTTGTTAGAACTCTCCTTAGAATTTACAAGTAGAGTTACCACTCCAAGGACTCAGAACTTTAAGAGGATAAAAGATCCGGAGAGGCAAACAGAATATCTCCAGTTCATTCCACGTGGACAGAGTATTCTCCATGCTTTTGTGTGTTCTTCTCCTTTTCTAAAAGTGCTTCCCATCTGTCCATTCAACATTTGCTTGGTTACCTCATTTAAGAACTTTGAAACATTGTGTAGTGGTACTATTTCTTTCACTATCCTAGACAAAAGTATATAATATTTTTTATTCTCCCAACACTATGTTTCATAAATTTTTCCATTATTTTACATTTTATGTTGGATTGTAAAAAAATAGGTTAACATTTATGCTTATTTTTGCTTTTCTGCATTTTTTAATGTTTCTGCAGTTGGTATAGTGAATATTTTGATATCCTATTAAAATACTTATTGATGTTAAAAATTACTTTAAAAAAGTTTTCATCAAGGGTCCTTTAAAAATCAACATAACACATCAGATAGAATATAAATGTCATAGCAAGTTAAAACTGTGCAATTATCTTTTGAATGTGAAATGAGAGGAAATAAGAATATCAGTTTAAAATATAATTCACATTTGAAAAATATTAATAGTGTCAAAAATTACTTCAGATTTCTAAAGCATAGGAAAATAAAAATGATAAAAGCTAGAAACATACTTAACGTAAATGGTTTACCATGTACCTTTTAAAGTCTTAATTTTAAATGGATTATAATGTAACTTTCCTTGAGAGAAAAAAATGATGATACAGATAGATGTAACTCAGAATGTATATAGATTTGAACTTGACTGGAGAAATTTGACATACTATTTCTTGATCATGGAAAAATGCAAGTTCTGGAGAGAGTGCCAGGAAAAGATAATGTGACTAAGAAAATGAAAATATGACTGATGTAAAATAATATACTCTGATTACAATTAGCTTAGTAAAACTAAATTTTCTCAAGTGATGTAAAATAGTAGTAAGAAATAATGAGTAATAACTTCGTTGTAAAATATTCATACATAGCATCACATATAGGATAATATTGTTAATTGCTAATATTGTTTTCTGAGGAAGACCATTGGAAATATACAAAAATTGTCAAGGCTGTACTACACTGTTGGTGCAAGTTTGATAAGAGAAGAAAATGAGGTGATACAAAATATGATATTCATAATGTGATAATCATGAATATTCTCTGAGTATTGTAATGTCAATATTATATAAGTTCCCTATAATCTATAAACAAAAAATTTAGACATTTGTGTTTGAATGTCTCATGTATATCCACAGCCATACCTACTCACATGTGGGTTGTCTAGCTTTCACTTCTTTCCTGTGCAAAATACCTAGTTGACTTGAATAAATTAAGATTCTTACAAATAAATTTTAAAATTGAGTAGCATTTTATAATAGTCTACAATTGTATTCACTGAATAGATTAATACATACTTTCATGATATAATGTTGAGTTTCTATAAGGAAACCTATTTTTCAGATGAACTTTAAATTCCCATTAGTAAGATATATAAATATTTGCCAATGAAACTAAGAAATTGGAACATTAAAATAATGATTATATTCACAAATAGAAATTGATTGGAATTTTATAAAATTCAATTGAAAGACTAACACTTAGGAGGAATCATCGAATTATAAACAGTATTTTACAAGTATTGAACTACTCCTTCAACTATTTTTATTTTGTACCTGAGACTTAATTATTTTGTAACTGGTGAAACTTGTACCTCTTAATCTCCCTCACCTATTTCTCTTATGCCCCCAACCCCCTACCCTCTTCCCTCTGGCAGACACCTCTTTGTTCTCTGTACCTATGACTTTTTTGTTTTGTTATATTTGTATTTGTTTTTAGATTCCACATATAAGTTAAATCATACAGTGTTTGTTTTTCTGACTTATTTCACTTAATATAATACCCTGAGATCCATCCATATTGCCACAAATGATAAGATTTCATTCTTTTTTATGGCTGAATAGTATTCTACTCTGTGTGTGTGTGTGTGTGTGTGTGTGTGTGTATACCACTGCTTCATTATCCATTCATCTATCTATGGATACATAGGTTGCTTCCAAATATCAGATATTATGATTAATGCTGCAATGAACATAGGGTGTATACATCTTTTTGAATTGGTGTTTTTGTTTTCTTTGGATAAGTTTATTGTTTAAAAAAAAATGCCTGTAAGTTTTGTTGATATTTTGCTACTTTTTATTCTCTATTTCATTGACTTCTGCTCTAATCTTTATTTCCTTCTACGAACTTTGGGTTTTGTTTGTTTGTTTTCTAATTACTTTAGGTGTAGGGTTAGGTTGATTATTTGAGGTTTCTTATTTCTTGAGGTAAGCTTGTATCACTATAAACTTCCCTCTTAGAACTGCTTTTGATGCATCCCATAGATTTTGGATAGTGTGTTTCTGTTTTCATTTGTCTCAAGGTATTTTTTGATCTCCTCTTTGGTTTCTTCACTGATCCATTGGTTGTTTAGTAACATACATTTAACCTCCACATATTTGTGGTATTTACAGTTTTTTTTTTTCTTGTAGTTGATTTCTAGTCTCATAGCATTGTGGTTGGAAAAGACATTTGAAATGATTTATATTTTCTTAAACTTTCTGAGGCTTGTTTTGTGGCCTAGCATGTGATCTATTCTGAGAATGTTCCATGCTGTGCACTTGAAAACGAATGTGTATTCTGTTGCTTTTGGATGAAATGTTCTCTCTATGTATCTATTAAGTCTATCTTGTCTAATGTGTCATTTAAAACCAGTGATTCCTTATTGATTTTTTATGTTGATGATCTGCCCACTGATTTAACTGGAGTATTGAAGACTCCTACAATTAATGTGTTACTGTAAGTTTTTCTCTTTATGTCTGTTAATATTTACTTTATGTATTAGCAAGTACTATTCCATATGTGATGCTAAGTATTAAATATTTTAGAATGCAATCCATTGACATTTTGATTTATCCAGAGGTTAACCAATTTCTTTGTTAATCTTTTCATGTTGAATTTCAGACATTCATTTTTGCAGGTATTGCCTTTCTTTTCAAAATGTATTCACTGATTTTAAAAATGAGCTTCTTATTGTACTGAATCATTTTTTTCTGAAAATGTTTGTTTTGCCCCCATTTCCAAATTTTTAAATTAAATTGGTTACTGTAGTGTAGTTGATATAATATGTTTTAACAAGACCTGCAAATGATAGAGAGGCCTAATTTTGATCAATTGTAGATACAAGTGTGCAACTGCACATTAGTAGAAAGATCATATATGATGACCAGTGCACCTGGAGCTGAATCTGTCATTCTGTAAATGTGACATTTATTTTCTTGTGCATATGCTCGTTAGTTAATGTCTGGGAGTGACTTTCAGAGGGTATCCTGCTTTTGGTACCTCTGCCGAATAATGTATTGGGAATGGTGTGTCATGAAGCTTTCATTGGAATGAGGAAAGAAACTTTCCTGGTAACCCCAGACATGACATGCTTCAGTCTTCCTTCAATTCAACTGTTTTCTGTCAAATAAAATGGAGTCTACAGAGATCTTTGCAATTGTGCATATGTCTTATAGTAAGCTCACAGTCCGATTAGATGAACATTTTCTCTCTGCATCTTGAAGATATTTTCTTACCAACTTTTCCTTCTCTATTGTTGAGAAATCTGCTCTCAGTTTCACTATCTTTCTTGTAGATAATCCATACTATTATGCTCCATATGTTATTCTCTAGTTTTATCTTAGTTACTTTAGTTACTAATAAAAGTATTTTTATTAGTACTGATGGGGGGAGTACTGTGCTTTCTGAATCATGGTTTTTTTCAGTACTAGGAAATTCTACAATACTTTATAGGTAAAATGTTGGCTCTCTAATGGGTTATTCTCTCATTTTCTACTTGACTGGATTATTTTAAAGCATACTTTAAAAAATCTTTTGATTTAGTATTCCTTACCCCTTATTTTCTCTATCATATTTGCAGTATATGACATAATCTAGGTAATTTCACATCTCAATTTTATTCTTTCTTTTTTGGCTTCATCTGTTTAATTTGCTGGTTAATTCTTCTGTTTGATGTCACTGGTAGCAAAAGGCATTGGAGAACTGTTGGTTATTTTGGTTGGTTGGTTTCTATTGCTTCTTAATCATTATGATATCTCCAAGCTCTACACTCTCCATGTAGCTCACTCATAGCTTCCTATAGAAGATACTACCTTAACCATATCCATATCATGCAGTTATATATTGAATTTCCTCTGTCTCTCCTTAACCAGAACATAGGTCCCATAATGCAAGGGTTATTTTTCCTTTGTTGTTTACTATAAGATGCCTAGAATTTGGAACAGTATCTAGAATATAATTAGTGCTCAAATAATATTTGTTGAATTACTCTTGAATGTCAGCCTGTTTCATGGTATGACTTTTTTGTTTGTTTGCAAACATGCTTATTTGAACTTCATCTGGAAAAATTCTAACAAATCTGTTTGAGGACTTACTATTCCAGAAAATTTTTGTTTACTTTTTGAATAAGGTTGTGGATCATCTGGAACACTTTAAATAAATGTATCATATTGGTGTCCTTTGCATGTGCTTATAGTGTGAACTTTAACCGTAAACTCATATGAGTCTCCACCCCGTTTAAGGATTCTCAGAGAAAACTTTCTCATTCACCCATAACCTGGTGGCAAGTGTCACCTTTCTATCACTTTGAATATGTCACTTTTCTTTCCTTTTTTGATTTTGTTTTTCCTGGTAGACTTTCACTGAGAGTTTTGTTTGCATGGACCTACTGCTTTTTATAAGTTGGGCTTATGCCCCATATCTTGTTTTCAGCACAACCATGAGAACTTTTCCCATTGTGACACTATGACTGGTAGTTGTCCTATGGTAGCCCCTGGCTTCAGCACCCACTTTGGATTCATATAAACACCTCATTTTTGGCAACAGAATTTCCCATACTCTCTTGAAAGCTCATGTATGCTTTTTAAATACCATTAAAAACAAAAAAAATCCAACCTTAGCATTTCACCATTTACATCAGTAAATTTTTCAGGTAGTTAACTAAATATTGCTGAATTTATTTTCCAAAACTAAAAAAAATAAAATTAAGATTAGAGTAAAAAACATAAAATTATAGAAAAATACATTAAGGGCCATTCTAGTTTCTATCTCTGCTCTTATCTCTATATTTCATTGTCATTATCTTAGACACAGCACCAATGGAGAGAGCCAGCTTTCATTTTCTCCTATCACTTTCTCCCATTCGTAACACTATTAATATTTCCCATGATGTACAACATATGAAATATCAATAAAAATTAGAATATCAGTTAATCATTAAGAAGAAATATTCTTCTTTGGTTGGAGGCCAAGTTGTGTTTTCCTTGTCTCTCTTAGGATAGTGCTTATATGCTAGAATACTTTGAAAATCTCTTCAAAGATAGAATTAATCTATCTTCTTTAATACTCAGCCAGTCCTGACATGAATTGACTCCTTGATTGGTTGTGAATTTATGAAATTAGTTATGCTTTGGTCATGGAAATCCTAGAACCTGTTGTAAGCAAAAGGAAAGAAACAATGTTTCACTTTAGTGAATGCGATAATTCAGTTTTTCATAGGAGACAAATAATGTTAGATTTAATTGGATATAATTTTTAGAAATTTCTCTAATAAGAGTCCACTGAGTTGTTAAATAGAGTATACTTACTCCCTTTCCAAAAACAATGAAAGGCAAATAAAGGTAGCCAAATGTGTTCTACAAAGTTTCCATTTAAAATAAATTCATTGTGAAATGTGTAGTCCACATCTTTTTTTTTTTTAAGAGACATTTTACTCTTCACTGTGAAAAAACTTGTTAGTATTTGGATGTTGCAGGTGAAAACAGATTTGTCTTTATTTTTATTCTCTCTATTTTACCTAATGTGCAAAGCAATGGAATAGAATATATCAGGAGATATTGGAAGTATAATATCTAAGAGTTTGGAAGTATAATTTTATTGAAATTTAAATTAAAATTTCAAACAATGCTTGGACTCTTTGTTAATTAATTGTTCACTCTCTAACTGTCCACAAATTGGATGTCACCATTTTTAATTAAAAAAAATAACATACTCAAATTCAAATTAAAAACTCACCACTTGGGGAAAAATTTCACTTGAGTGTGGAATTGTAGGAAGTAAAGATGTAATTGTTGATAATTCCTTCTTTATTGGTATTTCAGCAAGAAATGATAGGTTAAATTACCTCCTTTTCACCTTCTTAGTGTTTTTCCCTCCCCTATTCCCTGACACTATTGATTTCAGTCAAATTACAAAATAAAACAATTAAAACTAAAAAAAAAATTAAAAACAAATCTGTTTATGTATGGCAATCTAGAATATGAAGCAAAGCATCCCAGAATTACAGAAATAAAGAATTCACTCTGAATTTGCATGATTTCTTTGTAATACACTGTTTAGATGATAGATTTATTTTTCCTACTTTAGAAATTCTAATGGAGAAAAGGCTTGAGTTATCCATTGTTTGTGCTGTGATATCTCAGCAATTTCGTAATTTGTTTTTGACAGAATTTCCTGCCTAGTAATAAATTATGATAGGGAAAAGGTAGAATAAAATTGTTAATTTTTTCATGTAACACTGACCAAAACTTTGAAAAAATAGGCATTTTTTTTCCTGATAAGTGTTTTTGATTATTTTTACATTTTTTTCTTCCAACTCTTTATCAGTTTCCATTTCTTCACTGTTCTTGATAATAATTTCTCCTAAAAATATTTTTTAAATGATAGTGACAGAATTTTCTCAATACTGTCTTGCCATGTATTTTAAAATTAGGGACCAACTAAACTGTGTGAAATGGTAAACATGGGGAAAAAATGGGGAGAAATTGTATCTTGATTTTATGTGATATTTCTATAAAAAATAAATATTTCTGTAACACATGTATGTGTATAAAAAAAGGTAGAGTATAAATCAGTTTAAAAGAAAAATAAAGTGTGATTTCTCATTTTTAAAGAAACTATTAGAATCCTAGAGTCCGTATGCCGTATAAAAAGACCAAAGGAATTGCATTTTAAACAGGAAATGAATATTGATAGGAACTTGTGATTATCATGATTATTCAGTACAAGAGGATATTAGAAAGTCCATGGACTATCAATTTTAAAGAATTAATAACGTGAACAGAATATCTGCCAGCAATGTTTTAGATTTGGAGAATATGAGGCCAAGTCAAGGCATCTGAACTTCCTCCTAAGTCTAGGATTTGATGTTCACTTGGAAATAATTTCACACGCCAACTAAAAGAACTTCTCTGAACTTCTGTAATGGGAAAACACCTGAATTCCAAAGGATAATTGGGCAACTAAACATAATTGTTCTGTTTGAAAGGCCTTTTGTCAAAATCAGTACCACAAAGGCTGCTAGTAAAGTGAAAATGATAGTTTGTTTGACAGATTTAATCTTTTTTTTTTCATTGTCAAACAATAAGGAAATCAGCACTTGTTACCCTTTTCTCTCAAGGGCCTAACGGACCGATTTTAGTTAGTATCCCTCTATTATGGAAATAGTTCTATTATTGTGACTGCGCTAAAAGCTGGGATATTATTTATTTTTACATGGACTTGGTATGAAAAAAAATTCCACTGTTAGAAAGAGATCAGGAGATGACTGGACAGATAGATGGAAAGAATGAGAGAAAAGGTGAGTGGAAGAGTCAGAAGACAGATTGATTTATAATTATCTAAATTATAATAGATACAATGTTATAAAAAGTTAAACACTTAAAAAAAAAGTAATGGTAACACATCTTTAAAAATGTGAATAGAACATCTGCCAATGGTTAGTTGGATTTGGAGAATGATTTGAGACAAGGTCTAGATATCTGTCTATCTCTTCTAAGTTATTAACATTAGACATGAATACTTTTTAAGAATATTACAATAAAATATTAAGAAATGTCTCTGCAAAGGATTATGGGTGCTGTTAGTACTAACTTGCATTTTGTTAAGCCCATTTTGAGATACCATGTATACTGAAATGACTTAGTCTGGGATGAGAGTAGATATCTGTAGCTATTTTCCTAAGAAGTAAATCCAAATAAAATAAGAAAATTATTAGGTACAAGTGAAACTACTAATGAAAACATAATCATTGAATAATATATTTTTAGTAACTGTTTTTGAAATCTATCTTAAGTGTAAAAGTAACATCACATGTACAATTAACACACAGTTTTCTTCTGGCTTTGGACTAAATACTTATTTCTCAGGTACAAAGTCACTGTCCCTACCAAAATAGATTCACTTTCCTTAGATATGTCATCTTTTCCCATTTTATCTTTTTAGGATATATTCATTCACAACACAGTCATTAATTCTGTTAAAAATATAAACACTGTCATCTTGTATAAAAACCCTTTAAGTTTTTCTATCTGTGGAAGTGTTTTGGTTTATAGAACTTGGTCTGCCAAGGTAAGACTCTTAAAATAATCATTTGGAGACATTTAAACCTTTGTCACTGTCTGTTCTATACTGTCATGGCTTAATGGTAGCAAGGAAACCCTTTGAAGGATGTTCAGCAGAGGATCTTAGATGAAATCCAGTGTCTCATCACCCTCTAGCCATGCAACCACTAGAAAGCCTAAATATTTGTGATGCTTTGTGTATTAATCCTTCCAAAGGGTATTATACTTCTTCCTTCAGGGGCCAGATGCGGATTAACTTAAAAATTATAATAAAATATGTTAGAGATAGTTGGGTAGATCAATTTTTTTGAAAAGAACAAGTATAATCTTGACAATTTTGTACAATACTTTAAACATTGATAGGGAATTAAAGGAATATTTATAATACGTGAAAATAAAGCTTCATGGAGCTCTGTTTCTGGTTATAGAGGCATGGAATTAGGTCATTCCTCTATATAGAAAACAGATAAAACTGGAGTGCATTATTTAAAACAATTATTTTAGTACAATGGATAACAGTAGAGAATTATTTACTCATGAAAAACTGCTACTGCTTCTGATAGAAATGGCATATTTGTCACCTTTCCCCATCCCCTCCCCCACCAGGTTCAGATGTTGCAGATCAGCTGAATATTCAAAGAGTAGATTTTGGAACTGTGAGAGCCATAGAGAGGTTGAAATAATCTCTGACTTCTGATAGACTCTGCATGTTCATGAGAAAGCCCAGTGCCCAGTGAAAAATAGAAGGCCTGAGGGTAGTTGTGAACGTGACACAGCCTTGAATATGCTCCTTGCTCATTCTCAGTTGGAAGGGCAGTGGCCTGTAGCCTTAATGGTTCAAGGCACCACATATAATCACAGGCTAAGGGTAAACACTATAAAAGCATAGGAAATCTTTAGGGAGCTAGACAGAGTGACAAAAGTTAAAGACAGACAGATAAACAGAGACAGACAAACTGAGCATAGAAATCAGAACCAATGGTTGCTCACGATGCTGTAGGAAGACTTTACAGTCTGACTGCAGTCAAGTTAATTACCTCCTAAAGTAAATTTAAACAAACAAAAAGAACCATCAGAGGAACAAAA
Organism: Eubalaena glacialis; assembly: GCF_028564815.1. NCBI lineage: Eukaryota > Metazoa > Chordata > Mammalia > Artiodactyla > Balaenidae > Eubalaena > Eubalaena glacialis. Next base: position 22,389,141 of record NC_083721.1, read on the forward strand.
TAGAATCCAGAGCTGCTACGTACTAGTATACACTCTGCCCAATTTTCAAACCAAATTACTGGACAGGAAAAAACTGAGTGTTAAATACGTGGGAAAAATTTTTTTAAATAATTTTGAATTGTTAATAAATGTTCTGTTTTTTTAATTAAAATGCATATGACTTTTAAAGAAATAACGCTTTGGGTTTATATGCACTGGATGTTACAGCAACAGTGCAAAAATTAATATATGAAGCTATACTATTAAAAATACAGATTTTAAAGCAAGTTGGTCAAAATCAATTTGAAATAGATTTTGATGGTTATTGCAAAATAATTGCCACACTTTCCAGGGTGGGTGTAGAAGGAAATAGCTTGAGATCTCTCAATTTATTTGTAAAATAGAACATTCACACAAATCCCCACAAATCCCTACAAATATTTTTTTCCTACCCAAGGAATTGTTGCTATTTTCCTGCTTTCCTGAAATTTTGCTTGCTCTTAAATAACATTCCCTTTTTCATAAATTATTTTTAGTTTTATTGATGTATAGTTGAATACAATATACTGCACATATTTAAAATTTGACATATTTTTAGATATCCATACACCTGTAGAACCATCACTAGAATCAACATAGTGGTCTTGGTCAATCACCTACAAAAATTCTCAAGTCCCCTTGTAATTCAGGTAATCACTGCTATAATTTCTGCCACTATCTTTCAGTTTGAATTTTCATACAATCTGTACTCTTTTTGCATAGATTCTATCACTCAGCATAAATATTTTGAGATTAATCATATTGTATGTATCAAGATTTTAATCATTTTTAATTTCTGAGGGATATCCTCTCATATGGATAAACCACAATTTGTTTATGGTGGGATTTTTGAGATAATTCTACATAACTTAGCTGGATATAAAATTGTTCTTTATGATTATCCATTCTTTCATTTTATTTATCTAAACAGTTAAATAACACAAATTGTCAATGTGGATTTTTGATTGAATTAACCAAAGTTTCACATGAACAGGATGATTCTGAAATGTTTACACAAATTAATATTGCCAAGGATCTGTTCTTTAGCTATTAGGTAAAAATAATAATTTTGTCAGAGTATTTTTATTTTACTTTTATTTTATTTTATTTTATTTTTATTTTTATTGTATATTGGAGTATAGTTGATTAATAATGTGTTAGTTTCAGGTGTACAGCAAAGTGATTCAGTTATACATGTATCTATTCTTTTTCAAATTCTTTTCCCATTTAGTTTGTTACATAATATTGAGCAGAGTTCACTGTTCTATACAGTGTCAGAGTGTTTTTAATTCATGCAGATTATATATATATATTTTTTAATTAATTAATTAATTTATTTATTTATGGCTGTGTTGGGTCTTCGTTTCTATGCGAGGGCTTTCTCCAGTTGCGGCAAGTGGGGGCCACTCTTCATCGCGGTGCGCGGGCCTCTCACTATCGCGGCCTCTCTTGTTGCGGAGCACAGGCTCCAGACGCGCAGGCTCAGCAGTTGTGGCTCACGGGCTTAGTTGCTCCGCGGCATGTGGGATCCTCCCAGACCAGGGCTCGAACCCGTGTCCCGCGCACCGGCAGGCAGATTCTCAACCACTGTGCCACCAGGGAAGCCTCTCATGCAGATTATATTTTAGTTACAAAGTAGTTGCACATAATCTTGCATCAGGAGCATTATTAATAAAACACCTATTTACACAACCAAATTGGCCAATAGAGATTGTGAAATCTGAAATTTGAATGGAAATGCATCTCACAATTCAGAACTGTTCCAAATAAAGGCAAGGATAACCTACTGGCAAATAGTTACCTTTGGATCATTAAACTAATTTGAATAAGCATGAAATACAATCACTAATTGTGTACAACAATAACTACAGTGATGTCTGAGGGAGGGAAATTAGTTTTATTAAGTTAATTAAAGCATTTGTGAACCCCCTTTTTTTTTAAAGAAATGTTTCATCTCTTGTTCAGTTAATAGGAAAAGGAAAAAGGAGATAATTTTAGGTGGCTTTCCATAAAAGAAAGAGTGTGATGTGACCCAAGGAAGAGAGAAGAGATGGCAGCCTAAGTGACATGTCTAATATCAGACTATTGTAAGTTACAGTGCAATTAAAATTCAAAATAGCCTTTATTTCTTTATCTCTAAATGATTTACCAGGTTTTCCTATACTAATATCAAATATACTATCTCCTTTTTCATATCTAATCATTTTCTTTTTGAAGAATGAACCATAGGCTATATCACTACCCATATATTCTATATACACAATATTATGTTTTCAGATACCTGGTAGAACTGCAAAGATATTAAAAGTTGAACTTTCCTCAATTTTTAAATCATGTAATTTATGTTTAAACTTGCCTTTGTTTTATGAATTGTATATGCTTCATCAAAATTATCAATAAATTCTTAGTTACTCCATGTATCCAATGATGAACTTTATGGTATGTATCAGTATAAATACTGATTATCAGTATAAATACTGATTCTAAATTGATACCTTTGAGAAGAAAACTATTTTTAGATTAATTACTATTAAATTCCCTTTTTCTTTGCATAGTAAAACTATATGACCTCATTCTTCTATATATGATTGAATTGTTTAATTCCATATTACATTTTAAGAGATATTCCAAATCAGTACTTTGATGCATAAGAATTGGAAATACCAGATTTTAAATTGATTAATGTTTAATATCTCTATTGTAAAAAAGAAAGTGTTTATGATTAGCATGAACATTAATCAGGCAGTTGTCAATTTCCTCAAGGTGTAAATTGCTACTTAAGGTTCATAAATAAAACAAGATGTCTAAAAGTACTGGTTGGATATCATAATGGTGCCTTTTTCATATCACTGTAGAAACATGTCAGAAAATTATACCACTGTTGAATTTTCTAAACTTGATCTACGGATAAAGGAAGCTTGTCTCTCTTTTTATAATACTACGGCAATATTATTCACTTTCAAAAATATGAACCTAAATTCCCTTCAGTAAACATTCAGAGCAAATATACACTTAGGGGTATTTGAACAGGCCCTAGGTGGTACTGTTAAGTGGGAGTGGCACAGGTGGAAACTGGCTCTCCCCTGATGTTAAGCATATCCTATTTTTCTTTTATATCAGTCAATATTTTTACGTATTAAACTTTTCTGCAGTAGCTTTGATGAAATACTCCTCAGTGATTCTAAGTAGATTAGCAAAGAAATACAAATATGTGTGTCTGTCCAACTTCTAACTTATTTTAGTCAGAAGAAAATTCAAATGTAAACCAGATCCTGACAAAACCAAGAGTTTTTAAATAACCCAATTCATTCTTAGTGTTCCACCAGGGATCTACCCTCTTTACCATATAACTCCTAATTTGTTTGAAAACCACCCAACCTTTCGTTCCTAGCTGCTATATTTCATTGCTGGATACAGCTGTGGGGTAAATCAAGCATCAAATAGACTGTAATTCACCCACCTTTACATTGGTGTACTTTTACTGCAAGGTTATATAGATGTCATGGAATTACTTGATAAGCATTCTTTGAGGGTGAGCAATACCTCAGTGCAAAGCCATGAAGCTGAACTAAATCAATCAAGTTTGGTTGACATAAAAATGAACTTTATTGAACCCTATAGAGTAGTGCCTATGACAAAATTCAGAAAAGGAAATAAATGGAAAATATATTGTATTTTACTGTGAATAATGTTATTTTGAGGTTGAATTTGTCATACCTTTTTTACTGCAAAAGAAAATTCTTACCAGCCCTGGCATAGACTTCAGGAGGTAGTGGTGATTATGTGCCTGGAGTGTTTGTGGAACATTTGATGATCAAAACTCTTGGAGATTAGAAAAGCCAGAGAATGGCAGAATCATTTAGAACAAGAATCTCTAATTCATATATATGTAATCTCATATGCTTGCTTTTCTTTGTATATTGGCTCCGTTCTCATTTCCAACCGAATTTGTCAACTGATGGGACTCAGTGCTCCAAATTTTACATATTAGATATTCCAACAGAGAATAATAGGCAATCTCAGCTTCAGTTTAGAAGTTTCCAGGAAAAGACTCCCATACCCAGTCAACTATCCCACACCTAATCAACCAGCCCCAATAAACAGAGAGTTAAATCAGAAATTAGCAGATTGTATAGGAAATATATTTGGAGCAGGAAGAAAGCACAATTACCACACTGAAAATACTTCTCCTCCAGAAAAGAAGGAATATGGGGTAGAAAAAAGAAAAAGCATTTGCTCTAAAAGGGGGCGGGGGGATAAAAAGTTAAACTGTTACGTACACCGTTGCTACTACAAGTTGAATCCACAGCTCAAATATACAGTACTTGTCAATTCTTTCTAGTAACACTTTTAATTATTTTCAGTCAACCTTTTGTTTTCCATTCTCCTCAATGGATAAAGTTGAAATCTTTCCTTATATTCATTCCATCTTTACCATTCTTTTTGGAGTTTTATTTGCATCCCTCTTTACAGAAAATGAGGAGACAAGCTAGAACAGTGTTAATCAAAAGTGCAATTGCCATTTGCCACATACATTGTTTCTTTCCTTCCAGCATACCTCCCAACATTAACCTGGTCCTTTTCAGGTGTAGAGATTAATGAGAAGTTAATTTTCTTGAACCAAAGGAAGTAGTAAAATAGATTGCACATCACCAAAGTTACCGTAAAATCATTCTGCAACTGCTAAGACCACTCTGAGAATCTGCCTCTCCAGATACAAATACCTGTACTTTTATTTGTCACTATCAGCCTCGCTTTTTGTTACGGTGGTTTAGTCCATAGCTACTTTTATTCTTCTCGTTTAGATCCATGTGAGTGTGTGGGTATGCGGTTGTGTATGCTACATGCTTTGTCTTGATCGCTCCTGCCATTTCTAATCATAAAATCCTTAGTAGTTTGGTCTTGCGTTACCTAAAATATGTTTTGAGGAACAGCATGATAACGATCACCTGGGACCTTATTAGACGTGGAGACTATCAAGTCCTACACCAGACCTGCAAAGTCAGATTTTAATAAAATCCACGTGTGAATTGGAGTTACATTAACTTCGGGGCTGAGGGAGGAGAAATGTCTACACTGTTCTATCACCCTCTCAAAAAGTTATCTATTAACAGAGCCCACTTTGTGAATACCTATCTTATGTGATCCTGTTTCTATTTTCCGAGAGTGTATCTTTCTTCAAATCTTCCAAATTTCTTACCTGGCTAATTATAGAAGGCTTCTTAATTTCCTGCTGATAGTAATCTAAATTCCCCAAATCATTTCACACCATTAATTCCAGCATGATATCACTAAATATTATCCTTAATTGATTGATGGATTACATTGTGAAAGTACAACTTATCATAATTAGAAATTATATATTTCAGTAACTTTCAGGTGAAAAGATTGAATGACTTTTATTAGCAGACACATCCTTCATGATCTGACCCCCTCCTAACTTTTAAAAACACGTCCCCTTGATGCAGTTTCCAGAAGGTTTCAGGTTATTTCATCCTGTGAATCTGCTTCTCCTAGTCCCATTACATGACAGTCTTTATTTCTCAAAGATACCTTTTTACCTCACTAATGCTCCCTAGTCCACCAGGATTTAATTCTAGTGTCACCTTAGCAATGACCTTAGTAAACTTGATATACCATTGCCCAGTGTACCAATAGCAAGTTATTAGAATTGCTAAAGGATAGTATTTGCTTATTATCCTTCATCTAGGAAATTCATATTGATTTAGAACAGAAGGTAATTGCATGGTATTCTTTTCATCCTAAGTCACATCATAAATTGAGCTTATCACAAAATCGATGATCAGAAAATGCATGCATGAGTGAAAACATGTTTTTTATAATAACTGGACATTGTTTTTTTCTGTGCTTGGGAATTTAGTCAGGTATTACTAGGTATACTTAAAGTGACTTTAACGATCTCTCTTGGTATCCACACCCTTGTGTAATCTCCTCCTGTTGCAGTGAGTTGGGTTGGCTGTCCTGGCGATTTGCTTGCAAGCAATAAAATATGGCAAGATGGATGAGATATCATATCTGTGATTGGGTTACATAAGATTGTGACTTGTAGGGTGGCCGAAATAGCTCAGTTGGGAGAGCACTAGTCTGAAGATTGTGACTTGTGTCTTTCTAAGACTCCCTATTGCTTTCTGACTACCGCAGTTTGATGAAGCAAGCAGCTGAGTTAGAGAGGCCCATGTGACAAGGAACTGAGGGCAGTTCACAGCCAAGAGTCAGATAGAAACTGAGGCCAACAGTCCAGCAGTCTCTAGGAACTGAATTCTGTCAGCAACTATATAAACTTAGAACTGGGTCCTTTCCCACACCAAACTTTCAGTTTAGAGTCCAGCCCTGGATGACAAACTCATTGCAGCTTGTGAGAGACTAAAGCAGAGGATGCAGCTAAGCTGTGCCCAGATTCCTGACCCATAGAAGCTGTGACATAATAAATGTGTGTTTTTGTAAGATGCTAATTTTGTGCTATTTTGTTAATGCAATCATAGATGACGAATAGAAATTCTCTAGAGCGTTACCTTACCTAAAAAGTGTGAGGCCCAAAATAATTCAGAAATGATACTCTAATGATATACAATATTTCAGATACATTTGGAGTCAAGGGAAACTGTTATTTACTTTAATTCCAGTCATGGGTGCCTTGGATCCTGACAGGAATTATGTGTTTAAACATGTAGTCTTATGGTGGTACCTGGCATGGGTATAGATACCACTCCCCCTGATCTTCTACATGTGCAAGACTTTGTTATTGCTCTTTAGGCATTAATGATATTTTGCCATTATTCTTACTTTGATATTATTGAATTATAAATTATAAATCTAATGATTTAAGTCACTTGTTCTCAAACATTTTCTTTTCATAAACTGTTGGTTTCTCAGGAACCAGAATAATTAAATATTATTGAGGATCCTGAAGCGTTTATGTAGATTATCTCTAGCAATATTTACTAAATTAGGAAGTAAAACTAATAATTAAAATATTGATTTTTAATTGATTTAAATGTAACAATAAGCTTATTTCCTGTAAACATAGATAACATTTTTCTTTTTCTAAAGATGGCTGTATTTTTGAAAATAAAAGGATGATAATAGTAGTATCTCTTTACATTTTTCAGATCTCCTTTATATAATGCTTAATATAAGAAATCTGGGTTATCAAAAGTATTTGCATTTCATCACATACTATTGCAGCCTCTGAAAATGTTCACTGACACTACTGAGTGAATGAGAGCAAAAAGATAATGTCCTAGTATTATTATGTATATAGTTTTGAACTTTTGGACCCACTGAAGAGTCTTAGGGCCATGAAAGACTAACAAGACCACACTTTGAGAGCTATTGATTTAACTAATCATCTATTTTCTCTTTTGTTCTGAAAACAATAAAAAAGGACAATTACAAAAATGATAATATTAAATATTTTAGAAAATATTTTAGAAAATTATATCACCAAGTATAGAAACCTGTACCACATAATGAAAGGCTCCTTTCAGCTTAATATTAATTGGCATGCTTTGTTTAACTAAACATCATACTAGTCTACAGTATTATCAACCAGTTTAAGCTTTGTCATCTTGCTCTCCAGGATAGAAAGAGGAATCTTCAGATGTGCTGAAAGACAAACACAGAAGTACTCTGTGGTCTCTTTTCAATTTAGAAACTAGATTAGAAAAACATTGGGTAAGTGATGTAGTTGGATGTGTTAAGTAATTCTAGAGAAACAGAAGCAATAGGATAGTTATATAGATAAATGAGAAGAGACTTTTTAAGGGAACTGGTTTATGGAGACTGAGATGTCCCACAATCTGGTATCTGTAAGCTGGAGACCCAGAAAAGCTGGTAGTGTAATTCAGCTTGAGTCTGTTGGCCTGAGAAACAAGAGGGAGTTGATGCTGGAACTCCCAGTCCAAGGTTGAAGGCCTGAGAACTGAGAATGTGGGGGGAGAGCTGAGGGTGGAGGAAATGGTGTCCCAGCTTGAGAAAGAGAGAGAATTTCCCCTTTCTCCACCTTTTTGTTCTGTTTGGGCCCTCAACCAATATGATGATGCCTGCCCACATTGATGAGGGTGGATCTTCTTCACTTAGTCTAATAATTCAAATGCTAATTTCTTCCTGAAACACCCTCACAGGCATACCCAGTCAAGTTGACACATAAAATTAACCACTACATTGGATAATAACACATATGTGATAGATCCTGGTGATTTCCACTTACATTTCTAAGTTGTTCTTTAAGACATAATTCTGGTAACTTGAATACTTAGCCTCATAATTCATACTTTAAAAAAAAAAATTTGAAAATGAGACACTACTGGAGCATTCATCTTTTGATAATCATCTAAGTCTCAGTTTTTCTTTTTTTTTAGCTATTAACAACAGTAGTTTTATTTTGAATGTCTGGTTAAACTCTCAGTAATTTTCTGTTCATGTATCTTGACCTATTACTATTATTATTATTACTACTATACATAGCTCAAGGAGAAAGTACATTTCTTTGAAGATTTTTTAAACTGATAACTAAAAGTATGGTAAAGCCAAAATACAAACAAGGTTATACTATATTAAACATATTAGAGCCCACTGTAATTATCACTAGGGACCTGATTTGCTCTTGAATACATTCATTTAACTCACATCCAAACAGATTGGAAGACATTCATTTTCATACTTCTTTGTCCAGGAGTATTTTCTGCCAATTGTATCACTCATTTGTTTTCATACATTAGATTGAAAAGTTTGCTTTTAAGGAAAAATCATGAAATCTATGCTTATTACTTTAAGGAATTTAAGTCCAATTCTTAATCTCTGCATTAAAAGTTTATCAGCTAGTGTGATTGATAACGTTACTTTGATCGTCATTTTACGATGGAATGAATTACCTTGTTCTGGCAGTGAGAAACAATCTGCTATTCTAAAATATTGTACCTGAAATCTACTATACTTGCTATTTCTTTGGTTGCATTTCAGAAGTCCAGTATGTTCTCTCTGCATAAAGTAATTAATGAAGTAAATACATATCTCAGAACTTGTGGGTAGGTAACATAGACAGTGATGATAATATCAAAAGGATGATTACATAAACATTCACTGAGAGAATAGAAATAACTGTTCAAGCAACCCAGACACTTGTCAAATATTTATCTTAATTCACTGTGAATTAAATACTCAAAATTAAACATAGCCATGTTTATAGGTACTTCTTAGAGATGTAGTCCACAAGCTTAAACATGTATTAACACAAATTAAAAAAACAATGACTGAAGGCAAATAAGAGAAACAAAATGAAAAAATTGTGGGAGAAGGTTTAGTAAGATATATCTTAAATATTGAAGTTGAAATTGCTATAAAGGGCATTTGCATTTTAAATACTTTTAATTTTTGAAAATAAGTTTAATTTATAATTAGAGCAGCATTGGATTGTCTCCATGTTGAAAAGTAGACAAATTTATGCTCAGTTTATATCAAGTGTGAATAGTTTATTGCCTAAGATTTTGATTACTTCTGACATTGTTATCAAACATGGTCTAAATATGTTTGATTTTGTGCATATGTTATATTTCCAAATTATAATTTAAAATAAGGGAGAAAAAAAATGACTACTGAATGAATCATATACTTAATAAACCACATTTGAAAATACCCATATGGCAAATTATGTGTATTTTATATAAAACCTTCAAGTAATTAAGTATATTTTCAACATTTATGTTTTGAAAATGAAAATTTGATTCCATTTCTATCAAACATATAACTCATGGTATAGGCTGTTAATCCATGTAATATGATGAAAGATATAATATTTTTCTATCTGTCTCCTCTCCTACTTTGTCTAGGCTGCAACTCAGAATCTGCATGAAAAATTAGGTTTTCATATTAGAGAGATCTCAATAAATCCCCTATATCATAATAGTTATTGTTAATACTATGTGAGTCTAAATATGTTAGCCCTGCTATAGTTAAGATTTTTCATAATTTGAAAATCTGGCATACAAATATACAGATAGAGAAAAATATTGAATGAAAATTACATAGATGCTGAGAATCTGGAAATGTTGGAGCATCTGGAAGCTGAATCAATATTTCAGTTGTACCAGTCTAATCAAAAGGATTAGGGCAGGAACCTCAGCTTGCCAGGAGGGCCCCCTCAGTAGGTGTTCCTCTCGGTAGGAGTCTTGCAGCAGTTCTTGTAAACCCGTACAGCCCTGGTGAGCTCTCTTCCACCCAGGTAACAGCTCAGGTGGAAAGGAGATAAAAATACAGAATCTACAGGTGTGGAAACTACCCTTGATTAAAAGCCTCACATTCCACAGGAGCCATGATCTTTTGTACCAACTCCGTAGAGAGACCTTTCATGGACTGTACAAGATACATGCCCAATTATGAGTCTCTACACTCAGAGAAACCTTGCAATAGGGCTTCCTATCAAGTATTTATTGTCCCTTGGTTTAAGTCAGCCTTCAATTAAGCAGTCGTTTTACCGTAAGCAGTGTTGCTTAGTAACTTAGTTGACAAATAGCGTCCTTCCCCGTTTCTAGGGAAACAAAGCTAGGAAATTTAACTGAAAATACAATTCTCATGCAGAAGAGGAACAATTTTGTTAACCCTCTGCCAACACCATTAAAATGTAGACACAAAAGCCTTGCTGACGCTCTTAATTGTTTAGCTCTTTCTGTGCATCAAGATAATAAATTGGAAAGTCATTAGCAAATACAGAGTATCCATTGGCCGAGGCTTATGTAACAAACATTTATGTAGGGTTTCTTCTTAAAATTAAGCAGTAGGTATGGTCCACCCTACTTCTATGTTGACGTAAGACATTATGTGGTCAATTAAATATATATTTTGTCGCACTGGATTCATACACATTACACTGTAGCCCTAAAAATCCCTATCAACGAGAGTTGTTTTCATTGACATGAAAACCAAAGAGAGAAAATTTGAAGATGAAAAGTATGCTTAATGTGGAGCATCTGCTTAAAATTCAAATAAAGATTGGAAACGGAATAGAAGCAGGAACAAGAAACCACACACAAAAACATCGAGGAAGACCGCAAACTACTGATGCAGGCGGCTATTGTGAGAATTATGAAAATGAGGAAGGTTCTAAAGCACCAGCAGTCACTTGGAGAAGTACTGACCCAGCTGTCTTCAAGATTCAAGCCTCGGGTCCCTAATTAAGAAATGCATTGACATTCTGATCGAGAAAGAATATTTGGAGCGAGTGGATGGTGAAAAGGACACCTACAGTTACTTGGCTTAACCCTCCTGGAAGGGTCTGACCGCGGGCGCAGCCCCTCGTCCCGGGGGAAGGATGGAGAGGAGTCGGCAGCGGCGGCGCCACCCGTATTTTTTTTTTTTTTTTTTTTTTTTGGTTTTGAAACTTTAATGAGAAAAAACAAATAATACCGAGCTCAAGAACACTGTGTGTTTGGTGTGTCACTGGCCCAAGGGTTGGGGATACACAGGATAGAAATAGCAAACAGGATATACACGTAAACAAAGATACGCACGCTCACAATGAAAAACCGGGGCCGGCCACGCTTTTAAGTCTCAGTTTCCTCATCACTCAGCAGCATGTTGGGGATCCCACAGCTGATGGGGAACAGACGTCCCGGCGCTGGGCATTGCAGGGTGCCCTCCAGCACATCCACCTCCAGCCTTTGGGCACCTCGACCGGATGCAAGGTGTCGGCAGCCTCCAGAAGCGCCGCCCACTCCACTTTGGGTATCATACGAGCCACGAAGTCGGGGTTGAACTCCACAGGGTTGATGTGGACCCCGGTGGCCTGGAGGCGTAGGGGGAAGCCACGGGGCCCCAGCCCCGCACATGCGAGCTCAGCAGGCCTTTATTAGTGACCTTAGTGAGAACTACTTCAGTGGTAAGTGGAATGAGATTGCAGTGGGTTGAGATGTGAATGGGAACTGAGGTAGTGAACATTATGACAACAGGTATGTGAAGATGATACGCAATAAAGCATGGGAAGCTTAAATTCAGTATTTTATAAGGGATGATATCTGAGTCTTTTAAAAAATTGATGGGAAGAATATCAGTTAAAACAGTGTTCAAAATAAAGATTAACTGTCAAGAATGGGATAAATTATACTTTAAAAATTTGCAGATTATTACAAATCCCTAATTCGAAAATTAATATGGGGCATTGTATATAGGGGGTCGAGCAAAGAGTGTAGATTTGATAGAAAGTGAATGCTTTGTGGATAGTTTTTAGTTTACATTTTAATAGGCATTGTTTAGTGTTAGAATTCTAATTACATACAATTTCTAATTACATACATACATTAAAAATTTATTTACCATTTAACTCATAAAAGCCTCTGGGAATTGAATTTTATATTTGGTTCTTAGCAATATAAAAATGCTACAGATTATACACATTTGATTTTTCTCAAGAAGTATGCAAGTAAGAAAATATATATACAGTAAAAAGAATGGCAAAACCATTAAATTATGAATACATATGCAAATATTCTTTAATGAAAAATAATTAATGATTTATGTATTTTGGTTTTTTATCTAGGTAAAGCTATTGAAATGAATTTTAAGTACATTCACCTTGGCTATAAGTAATCACCCAGCTTTGAAAATTTTTTTATATATAGGATATAGGCATTGTTTAGTGTTAGAATTCTAATTACATACATATTTCTCAAGTCACTGAGGAAAATCTAGTTTTAAAAAATTAATATTTAAGCCATTGAATATTTTATAAAGTGAGAAAATCAATAGTAGGGGAGGCTGTGTATGCGTGGGGACGGGGGTTTATGAGAACTCTGAACTTTATGTTCAATTATGCTGTGAACCTCAAACTGCTCACAAAAAACAAAATTTATTAATTAAAAAAATCAATAGAAGATGGTAATATCAATGTGCTCTCATTAGTGTAAAATGGAAATACTGTTAAAGGACTTAGAAAGCTAAGTTGAATAATTTTCCATGTTAGAAATACTGCTGAGTATCATGTAAACCAATATTTAAGAAGAAAAATTTTAGATAAATATCACAATGTATAGAATTTTAAAAATTAATTCACATATATTGTTAAGAATACTTCTATGCTTCTATGCATATCATATGTTCAGTATTTATACTTAATTTTATTTTTCAAATTTCAAACAAAATTAATTTTAAACGCATCAAGGATACATTAAGAAACACATTAAAACATTATATACATGCAACTCTTTCTGTTGACTTATGAAGTCTTTGCACAAAAGCCATCATTTTAAAATTACTCTATGACTTTGAAGAGATCAAACACTTAGCCTAATATAAAAAATCAAACCACTGATAATGAAGAAGCACAGTAAAGATCAGCTTAAGTAACACCTCAACTTGGAAGTGTAGTCTGAATTCTCCAGGAAAACTTAAATATATGCCTATTAATTCTTTTTGTTTGTCCCTATAGATCCTTCCCTTAATATTTCTATTAGAGAATTTTCAAAATATTAATATTTTGAAAGAATGAATGTAAGACTGAGGACAACAAATCTGATTCGAAAATGTTTTTTTGTTGCTCTTGGTGGTGGTGAATATAATTAAACCTACTTTTTTTAGTTTTCAAGAGAATGATGATACTGAAACAATTGTCAATATTTTGGTCCTAAATGGTTTCATTCATTAGAAAATAAACATAAAATAAACAATGAAAAAAAAAAAACCCTAATTCTAATGACTACTCCTTCTAGAAAAAAAAAAATGAGCTAGAGTTTATATTCTTTTACAGAGATAGAAATGAATACTTATGCTAAGACTTCCGCTTTTTTAAATACTTTATACCATGTTTTCATTTTTCAAATTTGCTTCCAATGTTTACAGGCTCTGTTTTATTAAGTATTCTTTATTTTACTCAAGTCTTTCTCAGTTGTATTTCATATCTACAAGAAAAATATAATAGGATGGCTTTCATCCTCTAATCACTTTTATTTGAACTAACTCAATTCATATAATAGATGAGATACTGGTGTCTTTCTGAAGGAGGAACATTTTGTAAAAAATACATTTTGTTACAACAAGATATAATATCTTTCATGATAATCTTCCTATATCCCCTATATTCACCTTATTTCAGGTGACACCTCATTGCAATATACATGGGTTGATAGATCTTTAAATGTGCTTATTTTTGAAATATTTATATTCTTTTGATAGGAAAACATTCTTCAAACATATAATTCCTGTTATAAAATAGAAACAATTACCTTGACCAACTTTGGTTTAAGAACAAAAGAGCAGGAATAGAATGAAAGTTTCTATGAATTTATTTTAGGTTTATTAGGAATAATATTAGGAAAAAAAATTTGGCCCACTGTCTAAAGGATGGAAAAATAATTTCTGTGATTTACTTCTAAATGATTAAATGTTATGCTCCATATATTAGTTGTATCATTAGGCTGGTTTCTGCTTCAGAATTCATGGTATTTTGAACAGAAATGATTAAAGAGGTTATTAGTAAATCTACAAAGAACAGGGCACACTGTGTTTAAACATTACCCTATCATCTGGGCTACAAATGTTCAGCATCATTATGTTTCCACAATAGCAATTTACTGTGACGCTGAAGAGTAAGTAATCAATATAGGAAGGTAGGGCTTGTTACAGTTACAGAAAAGAGTACAGCCTCTTCTGTTCCAACCTTTGCAAAATCAGTAAGCAGTCCTATTTGTAAGGCAGCCTGTTAGTCTCATTCTCAGATGTCAGTGAGAGGTATGAGCTACAACTATCAAGCTAAAAACTGTTCCAATGTTCACCTCTGATTTGATTTGTAACTCAATGAGAAATAAATTTAAGATGCATCACTCTAAAAGAAGCATCACTTCAAATCCTGATTGTAAATATTAAAATGCTGAACATGTGTAGGTGCTTAAACTAATGCTGGAAGTATTAAAACAAGAAATAAATCATCAAGCCTAAAATATATATTATCTAATGAAAAATATTCTAGTTTACTCTTTGCCATATCTTCCAATCAATAGAGTTGGTTTTCAGTTTGGAAACTTTCAACTGGATAGTTATATCACTTACACTGATAAATACCACTGGTGGCATAATAAATAATGGGTCTAAAAGTCACTGCCCTAAAGCATAGAATGTGTGATTTTATTTGAAAAGGTCTTGGAGATAATCAAAAACATATCTTCGTAGTACAGATGGAAAATCTAAGGCCCTGAAAACCTAGGTAGTAGGGGCAAGATTCATATTAAGTTTCTGTGTCTGGACTGCAGGCTGAATCTCTTGACTTCCTGTGTTTTCCCAATATTCTTAGGTTTTGTGGTGATGCGTCTCAAATTTTATTGCCATCATTGAAGCTGTAGTTGTACTGGGTATGGCTTATTCAAGCACCATTTGTATATAGAAACATTGCTTTATCAGCTGGAATTATACCATGGGAAATTCTGGTAACTGCAGAGGCTCTAGATTTTATACATGGTCTAAATACAGCCGAGAAGGTATGGCTTGATAGAGACAAGACTGTACATGAGGGTGATTATGTTGAACTCTCTGCCCACAATACCAAAACCCCAGTGTCCATTATTATACCTATCATTATAGTGAATTTATCCTGTCTTGAGCCCTATTATTGCAAATAAATGTAGCTACCCTACTGTAGAATAGAAAATGGATATGTTTCTAACTGGTGAAACATTTTCTACTCTCTTGTAAATCTTTCTCCTGCTTCTACAAGTCTATCATAAAAGCCTTATCAAATAAACGTCCTACAGCAGGATCTCCCCAACATAAGCACAATCTGTGATTAGGAGAATTTGGGAGGATCGTTCTTACGCATGCTAAATGAGCAGGGGAGACCCTATTCAAGGCAACTGAGAGATGACCAAAAGCCTTGAGTGAAGAAAGTGTAAATTGTGGAAACAGGAGAATTAGACTTAAGGATTGTTGTTCCTTGAGTTCATATTTTTCATAAACCAAATTTTTAATACCACAGCCAATTGGGTAATTGGTGGTAGTGAGTGTTAAATAGGAAAAACTGAGTGACAGTCTGATCTGTTTTTGCTTGTAGAGTAAGTTTTTAAAAGTGTTTTGGAAGTAAAATGGAGAGTGAACAGCAAACCAAATGATCCATGATAGTTAAGCTTATTTTCTGAAAATGAAATTTGAGCTTCAATGTGTTCATTTCAATTAAGTGTTAAGTACTAATTAATTTATAATGATTCTTACAGAACAGTTTTGTCTTCAACTGAATGTAAATTTGACTGATGAAGTTCATCGATTATATGTGTAAAACTACGGAATATTTCCCATGTAGGTTTTAATGTAATCAGTGTTAATTAATAATTACCAAAGTTGCAAGGTTTCTTCACAAATTCCATTAAGCCTCTACTGCTAACGATTTTCTTTGCAGAGAAAATCAAATGTCTGATTCCTAATACATTTCTATTTATAACAATATTTCTAATTGACATTTTCTGAATTAATAAGGTCACATATTTTATAACAGATGGGATTTTCTAAGATACTTATCATGAATCCATTGATACTTAAAGTGCTACAACTAGACTTGTAGATTCATGTAAATAAGCACAATTCTGGCATTTTAATGCATTCTGCTAAGCAAAAGAGTACAGATCAATGTTAAAGTGTTAATTGTCATTTCTCAAATTCACATTGCTTTGTTTAATATTAATGGTTCATTTTTTCCTAATGGTAATCATTTAAGTGACTGAATATATACTAGTATGAAAAAGAAATAAAGCATGACAGAAAGAATATGGATCATAATTACTCATGGTTTTCAAAATATCATATAGGAAGCTAAAGGAATACTGATCATAAGTTTGAACTCCATTTTAATTTCTGCAGGTAGGAGAAAGATCCAGTGGATTCAGTGTTTCATTTTTTCTCTTATTAGATCCGTATTACTATTATTGCCATTATTCATCAGGAACAGCATGCCTTTTCAATACCTAAATGTATTTTGTTAGTTATAATCTCCTACTTGTATTACTCATATAAGATTTAATTTTTATATGAAATAATGTTAAATATGTTTTATATCTTATTTACCTGAGTTTTCATTATTTACATATATAGATATTGAGTATGAATGAATTTAAATATACATTTAGATTTTACTTATTAGTAAAATCTTACTAATTTACTTACTTACTAGTTTACTTAGATTCCTTAAATGGAATGCATTTTGAAGATAATCCAGATGTAATCACTAAGTTATTTGGTTTACTTATGTAATAAAGTAGATAACATGTAATTGAAGAAGACTGGCCTTGGCACAGAATGCTTTGCAGCCTAGGATGGTCACAAGTTTACTGAACCTCCATTTCCAGATCTACATAATGGGGAAGGGCGGACTCCATAATCTGTAGAAGCCCTTAGAGTTTTCACACTCTCAACAATTTGATTTCTGTGAATAGCAGCCTTCCGATTCTTTTTTTCATTATCAAAGTAGAAGAAATTTAAGTGTATAGCTTGATGAATACTGAAAAACATGAAATCTTAACAATATATACTCATTTGAAAAAAAATAGTACCAATGCTATATACCATACCAAATGCTTTCCTATTTCTGGTGAAAACACCTACAGTTCTTGTTTTTTTTTTAAATTTCTGTCTAGCAATTTGCTCTTCTTTTTATAATCAAATCTTTTGTTCTACATATGATCTTTGAATGTAAGTGTTTTAATAAAACCACTGACCTTGAAATGTTATACCTAATTATTGTAGTTTCTACAACAATATTAAGCCTTATCTCTCCCTTATTCTCTCTCTACCTCTATATTGAGACCTCCAGTCATTTCATTCTGTAGTCCAAGCAGACCTCATTTTATTGTGCTTCACTTTATTGTGCTTTGCAGTTATTGTGGTTTTTACAAATTGAAGGTTTGTGGCAACCCTTCCTTGAGCAAGTTTGTTGGCACCATTTTCTAACAGCATTATTTGTAATTAATGTATGTACATTGACTTTTAGACATAATGTTATTGCACACTTAAGTTATTTTTACACTATAATGTAGTCTTTTAAGTGCACTAGGAAATGAAAAAATTAGTGTGACTTGCTTTATTTAAATATTCATAATATTTCCTCATTAACTTCCCTAATATTACTCAAAGATCCAGACTGTTGCTTGAACTAGTCTCCCACAATTCTGAATTTGTTTTTTTAAAATTTTTCCTGCCTACAGATTGCCGATCTTTGATCAACAAACCACCTGCATAAATATCTTTTTCCTCTGTCATTGAATACTGCTTAAGAAAAATATAATATCTTATTTATTGTTACTTAAATCAGTGGTTTTCCTTAGCAGGAACGTCTATACTTTAGTCAACAAAAGTGTTTTTTTTTTGTTTTGTTTTTTGTTTTAGTGGTTCTGCATCATTATATTTCTCTTATCTCTCACACTCGAACTTCTCATGTACAGATGACTCTGCTATATCACATATAAAATGGTAGTGAGACAATGTCTCTTAATTGCCTACCTCACCACATATTTGATACTACTGGGAAAAGAGCATGAGTGCAAAATTAATCATATTTTATGAGGTGTGCATTCTTGTAAGAATACACATACTTTAAAAACTCACTATACAAATAAACATATATTTGATAGGCACTATGAAGGAAAATTCAAAGTGTGATAATACTACGTAAACAATGCTCTATGAGAGTCAGTAAAGGAAGGCCTTTTTGCCCATGTGACTTCTGAGCAAAAACCCACAATAGAGTAAGAGTAGTAGACAAGTGACAGCTGAGGAGAGGAGACTCAAAAAAATTATGTGGCAAAGGAAGAGGTCCTGAGATGGGCAGAGTAGTTTCTTAGATCTTCTGAGTGATGTTCACTTAAATAGTATCTCTGAGAGTCATTCATGGGAATTCTGCATATCTCTATCTGCAGAACAAAGGAGCAAAGATGGAAATTATGGAGGACATCATACAAGTACAGTTGGCCCTCTGTATCCATAGGTTCTGCATCTGAGGATTCAACCGGGGATCAAAAATATTCAGGGGAAAATTTCCAGAAAGTTCCAAAAAGCAAAACTTGAATTGTCCATGCTCCAGAAACTATTTAACATAGCATTTACATTTTATTAGGTATTAGAAGTAATCTGGAGGTGATTTAAAGTACATGGGAGGATGTGCATAGGTTGTGTGTAAATACTACACCATTTTATATAAGAGATTTGAGCATCTGTGGATTTTGGTATCCACAGGGATCCTGGAACCAATCCCCCATGGATACCGATGGTCTACTGTGGCTTTATGAACAGCCTGGAAATGCAACCACAAATGATGGTACATGGCCCAGACTAACTGCAAGGGAGGCTAGGACAGTTCAACTTCCAGAGTGGCCAGTAAGATGCAATGGAATGCATAAGCATCTAGAAAATCTCTGCACAAATCTGATGTATTCAAGAAAGTAAAAGAGAACTAATGCACCTGCCGCCTAGGAATTAAATGGGACTGTAGCATGATGTTAGCTGGGTGTCAGACAGAAACCAAATCATAGCACCTTAGAATGAACATGACTGTATCAGTTTGACTACAACAGACATAGTTTATATCAGGGTTAGACCATAGCACCTCCTTTATTCAAAATGTGGACTTGCTTGATTAATAAATTATAGGATCCTCTAACTGTTTAGCAACCAAAATGAATTTACAATCATGGAGAATAAACTTCCAGAATTTTCTGACATCATATTTTCCTAGAATCTGAATATGGCTACAAGTTGAAAATACTGATTTGTAGATTTTTTGACACATTTACAGGAAAATACTACTGTGTAAGAAATCTAATTCACTCATATTTTATTTGTTGTAAACAATACATTTCTGAGAAAGAAAAAAGAAATACTATAAGGCAAGTTTTGTATAGTTCCTGGGAACTATTTTATTTTATTTATTTAAAATAAATATATTTTAAAATTAATAATAAAAAAATGTTTAGCTATAAGTAAGCCTTTAGGAGCGCTGAAATCTCCCTAAGTAATTGAATGGAATTTATATAAAAATTGGCTTTTGAAAAGATGGTCAATAAAATAATATGGGGCCAAAGCATGAAGTGTGTTGTGGCCATTCTAAGAAAATTGGTTTCTTCTCTCTGAAATAGGGACCCACTGTGGAGCTTTAAGCCAAGGAATGATATTTTTTCCTGCCTTATGTTTTAATTAATTAATTTTTGAGATAACTGTATATTCACATGAGGTTGTAAGATATAATGCAGCGAGAGCCTATGTATCTTTTACCCAGTTTACCATTATGGTAAAATCTTGCAAAACTATAATACATTTCACATCTAGGATATTCACTCTTTATAGTCAAATACAGAGCATTCACAAGGATCTCTAGTGTTGCCCTAGTCCCTAAACTGTGGTAATTACTAATCTCTTCTCTATTGCTAAAGATTTGTCATTTCAAGAATGTTATGTAAGTGAAATCAGGCAATATGTGGTTACCTATTTGAGATTGACTTTTCACTCAACATAATTTCCTCTAATTGGTTGTGGGTATCAATAGTTTATTCCCTTTCATTGCTGAAACCATTGCTTAACCATTCATCCATTGAAGGACAACTGAGTTGATTCAAGTTTTTGGCTATTATGAATAAAGCTTCTGTGAATGATCATGTACAGGTTTTTATGTGAACATAAGTTTTCATTGTTCTGGGATAAATGCCAAAGTGTGCAGTTGTTGAATCACATGGTATCTGCATATTTAGGTCCACAATAAACTGCCAAAATATTTTCTACAGTGACTGTACCATTTATATGCCTAGCAATGTACAAGTGACCTAATTTTTCTGCAACCTCACCAGTATTTGGTATTCTCACTATTTTTTTATTTTAGTCATTATGATACCTGTATAGTGACATCTCATTTTGGTTTTAATTTGTATTCCCCTAAAACTAGTGATGTTAGGTATATTTTAGAATCCTCATTTGCCATCTGTATATCCTCTTCAGTGAAATATCTGTTCATTACTTTGGCCCATAAACAATTGCATTGTCTCCTTGAGTTTCGAGAGTTCTTTATCCATTTTAGTTACCAGTTCTTTGTTGGATAGAGGTTTGTGAGTAATTTATCCCAGTCTTAGCTTTTCTTCTCATCCTTTTCCCAGAGTCCTTTGCAGAGTGAACATTCTTTAATTTGAATGATGCCTAATTTACCAATATTTTGTTTATGTATAGTACTTTGGTATCAAATCTGGAACAAGTTACATAGCTCTAGATCTCAAAGATTTTTCTCCTATATTTTTTCTAAAACTTCTACAATTTTACATTCAAGTCTATTTGACATGATATATTTTGAGCTGTCTTTTATGTAAGATATGAGGTTTAAGTCACAGTTCTTTTCTTTCTTTTTTTTTTTTTTTAACTTTTGGATGTTCAGTTGCTCTGGCACAGTTTTGAAAAGGCTCTCCTTCCCCCCATGGAATCGCTTTGCAACTTTGTCAAAAATCAGTTGGGTGTAGGTCTATTTCTGAGCCTTCTTTTCTGTTTCATGCATGTGGTCTAGGTGTCTATCCCCCTACTGATATGGCACTGTCTTGATTATTGTAGCTATACAGTAGAGTTTACATCAGGTAGAGTGATTCTTCGTCTTTGTTCTTTTTCAATATTATTTTAGCTATACTTTTTTTGGCCTTTTCTTATAAATCGTAGAGTGAACTTGTTTATGTCTACAAAAACTTGCTGGGATTTTGTTAGAAGTTCGTTAAACTTATTAATGAATTTTGGGAGGATTGACATCTTTTCTATGTGAAGTATTCCAATTCATTAATGTGATATGTCTCTATTTATTTATATATTTTATTTCTTTCATCAGCATTTTGTAGTTCACAAAATATAAGCCTTATACATGTGTTGTTAAGTGTATACCTAAGGATTTCATTTTCATTAGAGCAGTTGTAAATGGTATTGTGCTTTTAACTGTGATTTCCACACAATCATTGTGAGTACATAGAAATGAGAATGACATAATTGTGTTGATCATATATCTTGCAACATTGCTAAATTCACTTATTAGTTCTAGGAGATTGTTTCGTAGACTCCTTGAGATGCTATGCAGTCATGGCATCTTCAAATAGGGACAGCATTATTTCCTCCTTTCCTATCTGTATGCCTTTTATTTCAGTTTCTTGTTTAGTTGAGTGACTAGAAATTCCAGCACTAGGTTAAATAAGAAAGGGGAGATGAGACAACCTTGCCTTTTTTCCTGATCTTAGCGGGCAAGCATTTAATTTTTCACCATTAAGTATAGTGTTAGATTTAATTATATACTTTAAACATATATATTCTTTCTCAATTTGATGTGGTTCCCCTCTATTCCTAGATTGCTAAGAGTTTGTATAGAAATGGATATTGGTTTTTGTCAGATTCTTGTTCTCTGTCATTTTATATAATCCAGTTTTTCTTCTTCAGGCTCTTGATATGGTGGATTACATTGATTTATTTTCACACATTGAGCCATCATTGCATATCTGCAGTAAATCCTAATTAGTTATGGTATATAATTATTTTTATACGTTGTTGGATGCAGCTTTTTAATATTTTGTTGGATTTCTGTGCCTTAGCTTATGAAATAATGGAGTACAGTTTTCTTTTGAGTACTACTTTAGGCTGATCTTGGTATCAGGGTTAACACTGGCCTCATAAAATAACCTGGAAAGCATCCCTTGTTTTTTTCCTTGCAAGAGTAATTGTGTAAAGTTGGTGTTAATTACTTAAATGTTTGGCAGAATTCTTCAGTGAAATCGTGTGGGCCTTGAGTTTTCTTTTGGGGGGGAACTTTTTAATTACAAATTCAATTTCTTAAGTGATTTATAGCACTATTTCTATTTTGTCATGGTTAGATTTTGGTAGTGTGGTTTTTGAAAAACCTGTCTGTTTCTTTATCATTGTTGAATAAGGTGGGTAAAATTGTTAGTAGTGTGCCCTTATTATCATACTGATGGCTGAAATATTTGTAGTGATATTTCCTGTTTTATTCCTAACATTTATATCATCTCCCTTTTTTTTCTTGCCATTCTTTTTTAGAACTTTATCAGTTTTTTTTTAGTTTGTTTTTTTGAGGAACCAAATTTTGCTTCTTTGTTATCTATTGTTTTACTGCTTTCCATATTATTGATTCCTGCTTTTTAGTCCTTTCTGCTGGTTTTACATTTATTTATTTATTTTTTGATGTAGAAACCCAGATTGTTGATTTCTGATATTATTTTAATGTAGCCAATGTTATCAATAGTGCTTTAGTCATATCCTACATATTTTGAGGTGTTGTATTTTTATTTTCATTTAATTCTAGTTATTTTTCTTTATTTTAATTCTCTTTGAGACTTTTTCCTTGATATATGGGTTATTTAGAATTGTGCTGTGTTTATTTTCCAAGTTTATAGATATTTCCTGTTTATTGTTTTCTAGTTTGATTCCATTATGGTTAGAGAACATCCTCCGTATTCTCTTTATGATTTTAATCCTTTTAAATTTGTTGAGGATTATTTTATGGTCATGAATATGAGCTATTTTGACGAAATTTTCTCCTATAATTTCTATTTGGTTCTCTTCTATAACATCTATTTATGATGACATTTTCCCCAATTGGTTTCAAGATAATTTGTAATTCCTTATTAAATTACTTTTATCATGGTTGCTTTAAGAGTCCTTGTCATAAAATTGCAGTATTTAATTTTTCTCTGCGCTGTCCCTTCTGATTATCTTTTCTCATTGAAGTTGTTATTTTCTTGGTCTTTGGTATAACAGGTAATATTTCACTGTGTCCTTGATATTTTGACTCTCATGTTAGGGCAGTCTGGGTCCTGTTTATTTTTCTGTTCTATTTGGCGGGAAGTCCACCTATTTAGGTTCAGTGCACAGGTCCTAGCCTACTTTTGTGAGCTCTGGTTATAACGCCACTTTTATTTTTACAGGCTTGTGATACTATTTGGGTCTCTGTTTTATCTCCTGCTGATGGGCTTCCACTGTTCACTAGTCCCTGCTGGTGCTGCCCCAGAAGGCAGATGTGGCTTCCTCAGCCTGAATGCCTGTGACAGAGGAAGGGAGTCTCCAGCCTACAGAGAAGAGAAGTGCCTCCTGGGCACTTTGCTGAGGGTGCACCCAGCCATGTGGTGTTTCTAGATCGAGGAGGGAAGTTTTAAACTTAGTTAAGTAGGAGAGACCTTCCACTGGCCACTTATTTTGTAGGAGTCGTTATAATTGGTCTCCTTCGTCAATGCTGCTGTACTTCCCTGATGCAGACTTGACTTCCCTTCATTGTGGGAGTAGAATGAACTGGGCCACTTTTTGTTGATAGGTTGGTAATCAGGAAATGCTGAGCTTCTGGTTGTAAGGTGCCCTTCTTTCATTCCTGGGGTTTCTAAAAGTATATATGTGTATATATACTTTTCAGATTCTTTTCCATTATAGGTTACAAGATATTACAAGATATTCAGTATTACAAGATACTGAATATAGTTCCCTGTGCTATACAGTAGGTCCTTGTTGTTTATCTATTTTATATGTAGTAGTGTGAATCTGTTAATCCCAAACTCTTAATTTATTCCTCCCCCACCCCCTTTCCCTGTGGTAACCATAAGTTTGTTTTCTATGTCTATGAGTCTGTTTGTTTTATAAATAAGTTCACTTGTATCTCTTTTTAACATTCCACATATAAGTGATATCATATGATATTTGTCTTTCTCTGACTTACTTCACGTAGAATGATAATCTCTAGGTCCTTCCATGTTGCTGCAAATGGCATTATTTCATTCTTTTTATGGCTGAGTAATGTTCCATTGTATATATATACCACATCTTTATCCATTCATCTGTCGATGGACATTTAGGTTGTTTCCATGTCTTGGCTATTGTAAACAGTGCTGCAGTGAACACTGGGGTGCATGTATCTTTTTGAATTAGTTTTCTGTGTATATATGCCCAGGAGTGGGATTCCTGGATCATATGGTAACTCAATGTTTAGCTTTTTAAGGAATCTCCGTACTGTTCTCTATAGTGGCTGCACCAGTTTACATTCCAACCAACAGTGTAGGAAGGTTCCCTTTTCTCCACACCCTCTCCAGCATTTATTATTTGTAGACTTTTTGCTGATGACCATTCTAACTCTTTTGCCTTTTTCCCCCCAACTTTCAGAGGAGTTCTTTGCTTCTCTCTTGCATTATTCCCCGGGTTTATATTTTTACTTAATGTGGGCAAGCAGAGAGAAATGACTCTCTGACATCTTCCCTAGACTCGAAGGCCCCTGCCTTACATTTTGAAGGCTCACTCTGGTGGATATGTTGAGAATTAAAATAGGGCAAAGGAAGAAGTAGAGAGACCAATTACAAGAATATCATGGTATTCCATTGGGAAATATTGGAGGATTGTACTAGTTGCAGAAGCAAATGAATTTTGCATAATATTTTCAGATTGAGCCAATAGTATTTTTTAATAGGATGAATAATGTGAACATGCGAAGTTAGAAAATAGAAGTAAAGGAAAACGGCTTTATGCTCTCATGACCTGAGCAGGAGGAAGAACAGAGATGCCATAATCTACTGTGATGTGGTGAAGAAGTGTCAGGGAAGTGTGGAGGTCTTGTTTTGGTCATGTTGACCTTGAGAGGGTCATTAGACTTTGAGGCATCTACTAGATGTCCAAGTAAAAAACCAGTTAGAGAACTGATTTTATAAGTCTTGTCTTTAGGAGAGAGATCTGGAGTAATGATATAAACAAGGGACTATTGAAGCTGTTATTGCAACAGCATATGTACAAGGCTAGGTCTGAAAGACAAGAAGAGCCACCTTGTACACTACAATAGCAATGCCAGCTTGATTACAAGCATCTCTATAGAAGAATTGTGAACCATTTCTATAGCAATATAATTACTTCACTTTCAAATTTATAAGTAGTTATGTAGGACTGAATGGTCCAAATGCATGAGATACTCATTGGGCAGATACCTAGCATGAATGCATACCCGAAGAAAACAGCAAACAAATGTATTTATTGCTGACAAACACACATGTAAAAGCATCCAGATAAATATTTCTATTCTCGTGCCTTTTATGTGTCTATTACTGATGATCGTTTGGAATAATTTTTCTTTTTTAAACTTCGTAGTCTCTTTGAGGGCTGAAAATTTTAAATATCAGTTTTATTAGTTTCCTAGGGCCCCAGTAACAAAGTGGGTAGGTTAAATGTGTAAACATTTATTGCATCACAGTTTTGGAGGCTAGAAGTCCAGAATCAAGCTGTCATTAGGGCCATGATCCCTCTGAACCCTGAAGAGGAATCAGTCCTTGCCTCTCACTGGTTTCTGGAGGTTTGCTGGAAATCTTTGGCATTTCTTGGCTTGCTGCCGCCTAACTCTAATCTCTGCCTTTGTTGTCATATAGTGTCCTCCTTGTGTGTGTCTCTTCACCTGCTATTTTCGTATAAGGACACGGGTCCTATTGGAGTTGGAGCCCACCCTACTCCAGCATGACCTCATCTGAACTTAACTAATGACACTTGCATGACCCTATAAGGTCACCATCTGAGACACTAGGGTTAGGACTTCAACATATCTTTTCTTGCGGGGGCACAATTTAATCTATAGCACCAGTCATACTTGAAATAAGATACAGTTTTTTAATGAACAAAATGTGTAAACTGGTACAGGAAGAAATAATTGGATTTTTGTGTTAATTTTCAAAGACCATTTATGCAAAAAATCCCTCAGGCAGTTTTGAAGATTTAAACTGTTTTGATAGTTACACATTACATCTGCTACAGAGCTTTTTCTCTTTCATTTGAGATGGAAAATTAAAATAACTTAATGACTGACTGCTTGCAAAAATTCATTTTAATTATGCTACAAATTGCAGCAATGTCCCTGAGTGTAAGAAGACTATAATACAATGTTCATATTTCTGTTCAGTATATTCATAATTTAGTGTCTCAACTAAATTAAGGATTTTTTTCTTAAAGACAATAAATATTAATATATCAAAGGATTCATTGGTGATTGCAGCAAACATGCTGATATTTTAAAGTGCTTCATTCATAGTCAATGCTTTCTGAACTGACTTTTGACTCTGTGCTGAGCCTAGCTGTTTTAGTTATTTTGATTATTTTTGTTATTTTAGAAGATAGCATCATAAAGGCTTTTATCCAATTAGCTTTCACTTATTCAAAGATTTAATTCCTTTTAATTTAGTGTACATTTTGTCTCTTGAAGTTCTAATTTATGTTTCATTTTTGAAATAGAAAATGAGTTGAACTGTATACTACATAAAATAAACATCCTGTGTAATGAGATAATAATTGTGTTAAGCTATAGACATTTAGACTAAAATTGTTTAATATCAAAGTAATGGTTTGTATCCAAGTTTGCAGTAGATATTCTGTGTTTTCAAGAAACTGTGCTGAGGACAGTCTTAATAATCACTTTCAATTTATTTTTTCTGCGAATATTTGGTCAATTGTACTCCATAATCTAATGATGCTGATCTTTATCTGTATCATTATTATAACAAATGCTGTTAGTTCAGGAATCAGTGTTTGCAGCTTCAACAATCTGAATAAGAATCTGCTGAACTAATTTTATTTTAGTCAATTACATTTGGGCAATGAGGAATAAAATAGAGATGAAAAAGATTATGCAGTTTATGTTGGGAGTAAAATACTAAATCCATTTCACTAAGCCCAAGTGATTTAAAGGTTAAAAAGGGAAGCCGTTCTTCAAGGAAGTTTTTTTTTTTTTTTTCTTTAAAACTGGGATAGGTAAAGGAGAAAGTAATCTCTTCAGATAGATTTCTTTTTTTTTTTTAAAGGAATTCCTTTATTTTTTTTTTATTATTTATTTATTTATTTTTGGCTGTGTTGGGTCTTCATTTCTGTGCGAGGGCTTTCTCTAGTTGCGGCAAGCGGGGGCCACTCTTCATCGCGGTGCGCAGGCCTCTCATTATCGCGGCCTCTCTTGTTGCGGAGCACAGGCTCCAGACGCGCAGGCTCAGTAATTGTGGCTCACGGGCCCAGCTGCTCCGCGGCACATGGGATCTTCCCAGACCAGGGCTCGAACCTGTGTCCCCTGCATTGGCAGGCAGATTCTCACCCACTGCGCCACCAGGGACCCGTGTCCCCTGCATTGGCAGGCAGATTCTCAACCACTGTGCCACCAGGGAAGCCCCCAGATAGATTTCTTATATACACTTCCCATATGTTGAACATGCAATTTGTCAGGCAGTTAACTCAGACAGAATTGGAAAGACAAAACCATTTACACAGATGTTTTGAAGAGAGCACTGACTTGGAGTTAGGAATTATAGATTTTAATTATCTTTCCCTAAATAGAGAGACTATAATTTAAATCTCTGATCCTTATTCTCCCAAGGGATAAAAGAATTAGAATTAGACAAAACTATATTCCTCTCAAGTTTAATCCCAGTCTGACATTCTATGAAGATAATCAGAGCATTTTTAGGCATTGGAGTAGATTTGTTTTATCACCTTTGTTTAAATCAACTTAAACACACATTAATTGGAGCAACTACCACCAACTACAAGCCAGTCTCTTCCATTTGTTTCATCTTAGACTATACGCTTTCTCCTAGGAGGGTTTTGGACGTTCTTAAATATCTTAAAGATCGTGGCTGTTTTCTTAGCTTGAGATCTCTTTACTCTTAAAAGATTTCTCTAAGGATACTATTTAGACAGTAGCCAAAAGATTTCTCACCCTATATTAGCCTCCACAAGTATGGTGAAAGGGTGTACTAAATGTAAATAATTGGGCACAGATTATGCAGCAGTCCTTGTTCTGTCTTATTTATCGTGCCTCAATATCTCTTTTATTCCTCCATGGAAATGATTTGTTTTTATTAACCCCATTATTTGAACACAAGGCTGAAATTTCAAATAGTTTTAATGATCAACTCCTCTAGTCTTTTATCTGTGTGTATACGTATATACACATATACATATATATGTATGTGTGTACTGGCAAACTTTAAATACTTTGTTCAAGAATTGTTAGTTATTTGTGATAACTCAATATCTTAGTTTCTTAGTCTGAAAAATAATAGAATGCACAATTACATTAAACTGAAGAATGGAAATACAAAGACTTATACAGTAATCAACATTATCTTTCAGCAATTAAACCAGCTTCAGGTATGCCTTGTTTAAAAAAAAGGATTATACCCTGTTTATGTGCAAAACATTTTGGAGTAAACCTGTATTACTACTTTTTTCTTTTGTTACTTCATACTCTACCATTTCTATTGAACCTCTGAGAATTTCAGTTACTTGTTTCCTGTGAGTGAAAAAGGTAGAGGCAAGTGCAGTAGAAAGAGACAACTTCCTATAACATCCCACCAGAGCTGGGGCATTCCTAGATGTGTAGTGTCACAGTCTAGGAATAACTGAAATAAATTCTCCTCCCAAACCCTGCTAGCATTATCTATAAAATCCATAGATATTCCCTGATTCGTTAGCTGCAGGAGACCAGTGTTCACTTTAAAGTCAAATAACATGTGAAGAAAATTATGATTATGAAATAGCTGCAGGAAGAGGAACAGTCAGAGGTTGGAATGTTTTCTTTATATCTCCATATTCCCCCTGGACTCCTCAGCTACATAGCCAATGTACATAATTATATTTTTGTTTCAAAAAATGTTGATTTCAAATGTGAAAATAACATTTCTGAAATTGGTGTTACTTTAATAAGTATTGTTATATAATAAATCCTATTTATTATTAAAAAAAGAGAAGTTAAAAAAGGGAAGTCAGTATAATCCAATTATATAGAAGTATGACTTTAAATCCATTGATATGCATCCTTTAGACCTTTTACTTTACTACCCATGTATATACATTTACAAAAAAAGAATTTACACTACCTGTTTCATGAAATAATTATACATCTGACCATGCATCATGGATATCTTTGTGTGTAAGAAGAAAGTATAACTGATTGCTCTATATCATCCTGTGGAAATCATTACATAGATATTATTGTAATTGGTGAATTATAGCTTTTGAATTTTTCTCTGTATAAGAATAATCATAAAAGAGAAGAAAAAGAAATAAAAGGAATCCAAATCGGAAAAGAAGAAGTAAAACTGTCGCTGTTTGCAGATGACATGATACTATACATAGAGAATCCTAAAGATGCTACCAGAAAACTACTAGAGCTAATCAATGAATTTGGTAAAGTAGCAGGATACAAAATTAATGCACAGAAATCTCTTTCATTCCTATACACTAATGATGAAAAATCTGAAAGAGAAATTAAGGAAACACTCCCCTTTACCATTGCAGCAAAAAGAATAAAATACCTAGGAGTAAACCTACCTGAGGAGACAAAAGACCTGTATGCAGAAAACTATAAGACACTGATGAAAGAAATTAAAGAGGATACCAACAGATGGAGAGATATACCATGTTCTTGGATTGGAATAATCAACATTGTGAAAATGACTATACTACCAAAAGCAATCTACAGATTCAGTGCAATCCCTATCAAACTACCAATGGCATTTTTCACAGAACTAGAACAAAAAATTTCACAATTTGTATGGAAACACAAAAGACCCCGAATAGCCAAAGCAATCTTGAGGGAAAAAAATGGAGCTGGAGGAATCAGGCTCCCTGACTTCAGACTATACTACAAAGCTACAGTAATCAAGACAGAATGGTACTGGCACAAAAACAGAAATATAGATCAATGGAACAGGATAGAAAGCCCAGAGATAAACCCATGCACATATGGTCACCTTAACCATAAGTGATGCAAGAGGGAGGGGATATGGGGATATATGTATACGTATAGCTGATTCACTTTGTTATACAGCAGAAACTAACACAACATTGTAAAGCAATTATACTCCAATAAAGATGTTAAAAAAATAAAAAAGAATAATCATATTTAATTTTGTATTGAATTATCTCCATTAAAATGACATCAACAAATTTTGAAATAGACTGCCATTAACATATATTAGCACAACTTTTATTAGGCTAGACCTCATGCCCTTGACAAAAATGAACTCAAAATAGATCACAGACCTCACCATAAAATGCAAAGCTATACAATTCCTAGAAGATCACATAGGAGAAAATCTACATGACATTGTGTTTGGTGATGACTTTTTAGATATACCATCAAAGGCATGATCCATGAAATAAAGAATGGAGAAACTGGACCTCATTAAAGTTAATAACTTCTGTTCTGAAAAAGAAAATATCAAGAGAATTAGAAGTCCAGCTATAGACTGAGAGAAAATATTTGCAAAAGACACATCTGATAGAGGACTATTATCTTAAATGTCAACAATAAGAAAACAGCCCGGTTAAGAAATGGGCCAAAGATGCTCCACCTCATAAATCATCAGGGAAATGCAAATTAAAACAGTGATGAGATACCACCACACAACTATTAGAATGGCCGAATTCGAGACCACTGGCAACACCAAATGTTGGGGAGGATGTGGAGCAACAGGAACTCTCATTCATTGCTTCTGGGAATTCAAAATGGTACAGCCACTCTGGAAGACAGTTTGGTGGTTTCTTATAAAACTAAACATAATTTTATATGATCCTGTAACCAGGCTCCTCATTATTTACCCAGAGGATCTGAAAATTTATGTCCACACACTAACCTGCCAACGAATGTTTCCAGTAGTTTTATTCATAATTGCCAGAACTTGGAAGCACCAATACTCACTTCAGTAGGTGAGTAGATAAACTGTGGTACATTCTGACAATGGAATAATTCAGTTCTAATAAATGAGCTATCAAGCCATGAAAAGACATGAGTGAAAGAAATCAATCTGAAAAGGCTGAACTCTGAATGTTTCCAACCATAAGTTATTCTGAAAAGGCACTATGGAGATGGTCAAAAGATTGGAGGTTAACAGAGAGGGAAGTAGAGGTAAGAAGGGTAGAGATTAATAGGTAGAGCACAGAATTTTTTAACGCTGTGAAAATACTGTGTATGATATTCTAATGATGTATATGTATATATATATATATATATCATTGTACGTCTCTCCAAACCCATAGAATGTGTAACACCGAGAGTGAACCCTAAGGTAAACTATACACTTTGGGTGAATACAATGTGTTAATATAGGTTCATCCTTGGTTAAAAAAGAAAAAAACCTGGTGAGTGATGTTGATAATGGAGGAGGCCATGCCTTGTGGGGGCAGGGTATACATTTTAAATATCTGTGCTTGCCTCTCAATTTTGTTGTAAACCTAAAACTGCTCTGAAAAAATTAAGTCTTAAATATGTGGGGAAAGATGGGAGGAAGAAAGTAACTGTACAAGGGAGAAATCTGGAAAATATTAATAAAGCTTAATTATTAAGGTTAACACCATCAGAAATGGAACTAGTTAACATTATGTGCCACCCAATGTGATGTGTTGGGAGGAACAGGATGACTCCTGTGATCTACCTGCCGGAAATGCATACCTTGGACTTAGTCATGGGGAGACATCAAACAAATCCAAGTTGAGGAATATTTTACAATGGCTAGTCTGCAGTGGTTAGAAATGCTGTGGTCATGGAGGTTAAGAAAGACAGAAGAACTGTTCAAGATGAAAGGAGATGGAAAAATATAACCGAGTGAAGCACATTTTGGTGCAGACACTGTTGGAGCAGTTTAACAAAACTTGAGTGGGATCTCAGGGTTAGGGGTATATGAGAGCTCTTTTTGGTATTCTTGTAACATTTTTTCAGTAAGTGTGAAATTGTTTCAGAATAAAATTTGAAAAATAATGTCTCAAGCACAGGTCAAAGAAAACCTTTTTATTTGGGAAAAGAATATGTGAAGAACACGTGTAGTATCAAATAACAGACTTTAACTCAGAGTATCTGAAGTAGCGATAACAATATTTGTTAGGCAAGAGTTCATGTGTAAATGTTCAATAAAATTAAAATTTACATATATAAAAATAAAGACAAATGAACATTTAAAGTAAAATGCAATTATTCAAGAATAGATTTTTGTGCATTAAGTACTGAGTTAGGGAAATTTACAAGTAGAGGATCTGAAGACAACTTTATGTAATTTATGTAACGTTTTGGTAAAACATTAATTTGTTTTACCAATATTTTTACTGTTACTTTTTGCCACTCATTCTACTAAGCTTTATTGCATGTATTTCCATGTAATGCTCACAAGAATCATATCATAAAATATTAGTATCCTCATTTAAGAGAATTGTTTCAGAACATTGACTTAACTTGTTCCATACAAACTTAGTGAGATTTATCCTAAACAACTTTAACCATTGTACTTAGTGATAATTACCATTATTGTGTGGAAAACCACTGTATGAAAAATTTCAATAACTTGAATTAACCTGTAATGACTGCTATTACATGACTTATCCGTATTGTATAGGTAATTGATACCACAATTATTTGAATAATGGCTGCTTTGAATTAAAATAAGATGGAAAATTGGCTAACCTCAGTGTTATTTGAATAAGTGAATTGTAAAAGCTACAGATACCACTTCTAAACATAATGAACATATTAAATTATACTTTATGTATTTTAATGGGAGAATTAATTAGATAATAATTTATTTTATGTATGATACATCTTAAAAATGAGTTGAAAACATGATCTCTGAGTATAGCAAAATATTTCTATAATACAATAAATAGTTTTGGCCTTTGAGAAGAGTTATACCTGATATCTTTTATTTTTGTTTAGCATCTGTAACTTTTCTCTCGATTTTTCCCCCATCCTTGATGTTCTTAATGAGTTTAAGATGCATATTTAGCCGTTGTGTCTTACCACCTGCTCACTAGATTTCTGTCTTACATGGCTATTAGAATATTATATGGATTCTTCAGAACCTGTCACTACTGATATTGTCAATCTTTTCATGGAAGACACGTGAGTTGGCAAGTTGTTTAGATGCACATGTTACTATGAGCCAGTTAAAGGTTTAGAGGAGACAGTAGATAAGGTAAAGTCTCTTGTTTCCATTGTAAAACATAAGGTACAATTTATTTTTACTGTTAATTTATATTCAATTAATCTAGATAAAATATATTTTCTTGTTAAGGTTATAATTGTTGACATTAAAAATGACAGGATCAATTGAAAAAGAGTGGATGCAAAGTCATGTAAGAAAGATACTGTTTAAAATATAATAAAATTAATAGTATCTTAATATGCCAGATACAGTGTGAGAGTTTATGGATACTAAAATCTTCAGCCAGTGAGGAGCACATAGAAGATAATTATGTCACAGTGAGTGAGGTTCAAATCACTACTTCTGGAAACAGAATGGTCCTCTCCCTCTACCCTCCTCTCCCTCCCTCCCCCCTCTATCCCCCTCTTTCCCCCTCTTTCCCCCTCTAACACACACACAAACACACACAGTTTTTGGTTTTTCCTTCCAAGTAATGTCATATGAAAATTCATGGAACTTGAATATACCAGATGATATATTTGCTGCTGGAAACAAAGATGAGTACTTCATAGCCATGATCTCTTAGAGCTATTACTGAATAGAGTAGATCTAACTATCTCAAGTCTACTGTTTTAGTTAGATGGAAGCAAATTTTTTTCTTAGAAAATTCTTACTATTTAAAAATATAGACCTACTAATTCTTTATTTTTCTTCTTCTTGTTTTTAATCTTTCTTTTTCTGTTCCCTTGACCCTGTAAATTGAGGGTAGCCAGAAAGAGACCTGAGGTCAATCTATTTTAACAGATATTCCAAGAAAGCAACAAAAGAACCAAGAAAATAAAAACACCCTTTTTCATTGAAACCAAAATTGTCTATTTGGAAACTATATGGAGTCTATTCTTTTAAAGCTTTCTCTAAATTGAAACACCTGTTAATTATTTTGCAGATTATTTGTCTTTTTCTTTCCTTATGTTCTTATGTTTATATAGATCTGTTCTTTGCAAAACCTATAGCAACCAAATTTTAAATGACTTTTTCTATTAAAAAAATAACAAAAATTTTTAATGGGAAAGTATCCATAATACAGGAGGGATACTGTCTTCAATATCAATATTAGATATATAAAAATTTCATATAGTACTAATTAAAAGGTTATTTATATGTATTACTTTGAATTTGTGTAAAATGAGATAGTTATACAATTTTATTTTATATAAAAGTATGCTGAACTCCTAACAAAAACTTTCAAGTGTTTATGAAAGTGTATTTGACAGAAGAGCTATTTCTGAGGATTATCCATACGTATTAATGTCTAAACAAAGGGTCTTCTGTGAAACTGGCATAGGAAATAGAGCCTGTTTACTAATATTAATTATAAATATTTGAGAGCTAGATACACTCAAAACTTCTACAAATTTTGCCTTTTCTTAGCAATTTTCTTTGTAATATGAAGCCACATGAAGCTAAGTTATTGAAGAAAATTCAGTAAAGGAGGTTATCTATATCTGTATAGAGAAATAGATATAGAACATATACATAGATATACATATATATACATATCTATATCTGTGTATCTATGTATATTATATACCTAGATGTACATATCATAATTTTACAAAGTGTATTTTTTTATGAATCAAATCATGGTGAATTTCCTACAGCTACAAATCATATTTGGTTTATTGCTTGCCCCCAGATAAGCTGATATCCTAAAGAAAGTTTATGGAGACATGCTTAATCTTTGATTACTACAACAGAATATATAAAGTGTTAATCTTTTTGAATAGGCAATTAGATAAAAGCAGTAAACAATGTGCTAATTATATGTGCCTAAAGTGTTAATGAGAAGATCACAGTGTGGCACAACTAGTTGTGATTTAACAGAAAAGGAAAAGAAAGCCAGCTGAGAAAGCAAATGACTTGGTAATTGACATTAAAGAATATCAAAAGTCGTCCTTTAAAGTGACAGTGATTTAGTTACTAAATCTGTTTAGAAAGACATATGTTCCATTTAAATTTTTGGAAAATAATAATTTGGAGTATAAAGTTTCCATACATGAAAATCCTTACAAATTATAAATTCTAAAATTCTAAAAGAAAGGTTTAGAATAGTTAATAATAACAGTACACCAATTAAGAAAAAATGTAGAAATACAACACAGGGTGATCTCAAGAAGAGTTACCTAAAATCTTAGGTTAGGGATCTTTTGCACTGCCAATTTCTCTTTATTCTTCCTCCCCTTTTCATGATTAATGCTACCTCAACTCAGCAAATGCACTCATTCCAGCATATGTTCAACACCTCAAGAGACCTCAGTAACACTAAACAAATTTGGCTCTGCACCATATTCTTGTGTTTGTAATAAAAGTATTTCCATTTTATTCTAAAATCATTGGCAGGAAAGATTTCACTTATCTCTATGCTTTGGATTTCTTGTTAATGTTTTACATCTATCATCTCAAGCAACTTAAGTTCTTTTAGAACTGTTGGAAATTTAGCTAGTGACAAATGAATTAACCAATAAGACCCAGGTTGCTATCACTTCGGACAGTGAAAAAGGTTTGCTTTCGAGCCTCCAGCCTCTTAATAATTCTCCTTTCTCATTGCTTTCACACTTTTCCTCTTTCTTCTCTTGTCTAGCCTTACCAGCCCACAACTGTTTTTCACCTCATCCCCCAAACAAAATTGCTTCGGTAATGGCTTATTTTCTATCTTATGTTGTATCTTCACATTAAAACTATAATATGTTGAATCTAAATAAACAAGACTTTTCTATGGAATTTCAAGCATCTTGAAGAAAGTGAAGAAGACGTGGGAGAGATTAAGTGTGTACAGGATATTCATAACACCCAAGAAATTTTGTTAAATTAGCAATAATTTGCTCTGCTTACAAAGAAGCCAACTTGTGATTTCTATAGAAACTATGTGAGGTTGGTTGGTTTAGTGGTTACAAAAGCACTTCTTTTCCTTGTTAATCCATATTTCATATCCAAGCATTGATTACTTGGCAAACCGAGCAGAGTGGGAAAATAAGTACATGTATACCTACTCACACAGTTGGACATAATGCTCCAGTATACACCAACTAAGAAAAGTTCAGTTGGTGTCTTTGTGAAGAATAATATTAGTAGTACTTAATCATATGAAATAACGTATCCTTTGAATTATTATATATTACCATGGAAAATACTTCATAAGAATCTAAGATGTTTCCCCTATACTGCTAATTAACTAGTAGATCATTGGAAGGGTTTCTCAACCTCAGTCAATTTAAATGTGAATACATTTTGTTTTCTAATAGGATGTTGTAGGTAGCATGAGGTGACAGTTCCTTCTTCGGTAACTAGAAATAAATGGAAACACTGAAATATGTCATATTTTTTAAGACATTGGTGGGCTGTGGAAGAAACAGTATGTAGAGGAACTAAGGAAAGAGATTTTCCTCAGTGAGCTGGATTTTCAGCCATTTCTTTGAATGTACAGTGTTAACATGAGGGGAAACAATAAAAGCAAACAGCAACTCTTTCATGTATTTCCATCTTTTTTGAGTGTTTAAACTTACCTAAAGATAGAGTTTTAAGTCAGAGATTTCCAAATGAGACAAACATAGACTCACCTAGCTATACACTGGTTACAAGGACTGCTATAAGAACATACATCCAAAAGAGCAAAGACGTACTGTGAAGTTCTAATTTATAAATACTAATGAATGGAAGGTTCTGTCACTCTATTAATAACAAAATAAACCTTAAGAATACATACATTTGGGGGATAATGACTTAAGTTTCAATCAACAGAAGCCTACTCCTAAATTTATATGATCCTAATAATACAGGTTTGGATTCTCTGAAACAAAGATTTTGGCAGTAGTAAAAGGGGAAATCTGAAAATCAACACACAGAATTGAAAATTTTAACCAAACATTTTCAGCGACTGGTAAATCAGGCAGAAAAATATATTAATGATACCTAGTATTTGAATGCATGATTATGAACTTACGTCTTTATTTATCAATGAATTTACATATTTTGAACACTACATCCAAAACCTGCAGAAAACTCTTCCTTCACTTATTAAAATTGTTTTTCATACCCAGTGTATGACCAAATAAATTGCCATCATACAGCATATTCTCTGACCACAGTGGATTTAATTAATTCCTTTGTCAAATAAGAAAATGTAATACACATTAGAAAAATTTTTCTATGAAAATTAAAGAATCTAATGAAATATGCCATGTTCAAGCATTAAAAGATTCAGTATGGTTAATTAGTTTTTTAGAAAGCCCTTAATTTTCATTGTATTGATCTGTAGATTCAAGAAAATCTCAAGTCATCTGAAGACTGTTTTTCCTAATTTACAATCTGATTTTAAAGCTCATAATGGCAATTTAAAGAACCAAATATGGTAGTATTACCAGACTGAAAACTTCAGTGAAACTAGAGTCATTGGCTTGAATGAAATTTAAGGTAAATTGACCTAAGTAACATAGTAGACACACATACTGTCACTTTATTTGTAGTAGTGCTGCCACTGCAGTTTAGTTAGACAATGATTGATATTTTCAATCAAGAATGAGTGGAGCAATTTGATATCCTCACAGAGAAAACAAAATTAGCTTTGACCACCCAATATAAAGATTTTTCAAGATTCATCATAGTTAAACATGTGATCTTTTGGCTCTCCTCATTCCCAGGTTACACAGTCAAACTTTTATTTCAGTACATTTATTTACAATTATATATTTAATATTAACTTCTAGAAGTCAGTGATAACACACTTGACTTCCTGGACAAAATATTTTTCCTTGTTGGAAGTAAAAATGCTTGTCTGTTTTAATTCATTTTAATTAGAACTCTTTGGTAGTAACTGATAACTGAATTTTAAATAAGCTTGACAAAAACATTGCCTTGCTTACAAAAATAAAAAGATTAGATATTGGATAGACTTTTGGCGACATGATATTGCTTTTTTCTGATCATTGTTCTCAAAGACTAATAAACAGTATTGCCATTATTTGCAAGTATACTTATTATCGTGGACAAGATTATATTAAGGCCTTCATATATATTGAACTGTGGTTCAACAAAGCAAGACTTAGAAAGAGTTTTAAAGAATTTGGAATTGAGAAAGTCTCCAAATCCTTTGTCTTGTGGAATTAGAAATAGATGGGAAACAATTTCATCCTCTTGTTTTCTATCACACAAAGCCTTCTTCTTCCTCTACCCAAATGTAAATGAGTTGAGATAACTTATTATGTCCACATTCCCCTTGATAACGTATTGCTACTCAAAAAAATCAAACAAAATTTAGAGTTACTTTTGGATACACCGTGTCAGATTTTACTAGAATAGAAATGTTAAGGAGTGTAATGTTGAATATCCTTAAAAAAAAAAAAAAAACTCATCTGTTATGATGTTTCTGGTCATTTTCTTTTTCCTCTAAGATTTTGATATCTATTTATCTTCTGGAAAAATGGTACCTACAGTTTTGTCTGCAAATAGGAAATTAAATGGGACACTTTTGTAATAAATGGGACTCATCTTTCTTTTCTTTTGACCTTGCCTCCTGTTCTCCAATGTGTGATGTTATTCCATGGAAGAAATTTTACTAAACTACAGTGTGCATGCAACTAAACTTACTAGTTTAGTAGTCATCATTTCTGAATTTTTATAAGATATCTGCCACCAGCTTACTGATTATTAGCAAGTCATTTAAAAATATCTGATGTGTTTTCTCAATTGTCATAGGAAGCTAATTATTCCTGCCTAATAGTAGAGTTGAAAAGGCTAGTAAAATATATATAAAAGTATTCAGAAAAATTTGGCCCTAAATAATTAGTAATTATTAGTAATATTGAAAATATTATTTAATGTTAATATTGCAATTATACTTTTTACATTAATCTTAATGGCATATATTTGAATGCATTTATATTTATCATATTGA
This sequence comes from Eubalaena glacialis, assembly GCF_028564815.1. NCBI lineage: Eukaryota > Metazoa > Chordata > Mammalia > Artiodactyla > Balaenidae > Eubalaena > Eubalaena glacialis. Next base: position 22,429,017 of record NC_083721.1, read on the forward strand.
TGCACCTAGATGCTGCCTTTATGTCAGTCCTTAGTATACTGAAGACATGTTCTGCAGGATGGGTGTTCTTGAGACACACCTTTTATAAACTGTGCTAAGTAACATCTCCGGTGTGTTCTTAGAAGAAGAAAAGTTATACCATTTTTCTTGCTCTGAAAATTTATATCGCTATTATTAAAGTTTAAAGAACATTTTCAGAATAAATATGACAAAAGTAAATTTCCACCTTACTTCCTATTCTCCCAAATTATATCACCATGTGCACATTTGCTCAGGCCAAAACTCTAGATTAATTCTTCTATCTCGATCCCTTAACACCACTTAACCCAAACAATGGCATGCACTTTTTGTGCTACCTCCAAATATAGCTCCAACTCTTCCCTTTTTTTTTTTTTACTACTTCTCATCATACAAAGCTATTCTCCATCAACAGCCCCTTAGACATTGCCCCTTGCTGAAGGGACCTAACGATCTTCTTCCTTCCATTTTTGCCTGACCAAAGTTAATTTTCTACAACGCAGCAGATAATCTCCTCAAAATGTAGATGAGATCTGACCACTTTCCTGCTCATTGGGACTTTCCAGTAAATTCTTACTGCAAACATCTTCCTATACTGTACATGGTCCTATACCAACTGGTTCCATCTTTGTCTTCATTCTAACTTTATACTTCTCTCTCTGGCATCCTCAACCATATGGAACTTTGTTCTGTCTCCTCAGCTTACTGTGATAATTTCCATTGAAGCAAATTGTTTTCTTATATCTAAAATTCACTTTCTCCACATTTTTATATTGTTTCTTTGTCTTCTAGTTCATATGTCACTATTTCAGACACCTTTACTTTTTCCTTACCATTACCCTGTTCTAATTACTTCAGAGTACTTATATGTCATTGAAATTATATTAGGTTGTATACTGTTTGTGCTTATGGCCTTAACCACTGTGGCATGACATTTATCAGTCATGTTCACCAATGTATGAACTGTGCTTAGAATGATAGATGGTCCTTTTCAAAGAGTTAAGTTATTTCAAGTATCATATTTGGTTACAGAGGTAAAAATATAATCCTAGAACTAAAGTGACCTTAAACAATAAGGATTAACTTCTCACTCTTGTTAACATTGTCCATTTCAGACAAACTAGAGGCTCTATTCCACATCTCCTCACTCCAGGCATCCAGTCTATTGGAGGAGCCACTAAGTTGAAATTTTTCTGTCACTGCGACCGAGGGAAAGAGATGGCACTTGGCTTTTCTGTTGGCAATCAAATTCTTCTATCTGGCAGTGACCCACACCACTGCTTTTTACAATTAATTAGCCTAAACTAGTCAGATGGACCAAGCAAATATAAAGTAATAAATGGTAAAATAACATCGAATAGGGAGGCAGAGAGATAAAAATATTTGGCAACACAGCACAATAGCTATTAAAATTCATAACAGAAAACTGAGGGAAAGTTAGATTTACTGGCACCGTAGCCATAATCAGATATACAGTGGTATCTGGAAAGGTATTGCCAAATTTAAAAACAAATCTCCCTTAGATAAAATGTCAGGGAAAAAGAAGTGGGTTAGACAGAGCCAAGATACAGTATTTTTATTCATATTTCTTATATTTTTATATTTCCTACTAGCAAACAGATTTTTTCCTTATCTCCTGCTAATTTAAGGAGCAGAAAAAGTCTGGGAAGGTAGACAGGGAGTTGCCTACCTCTTAATCCTGCTGGTTTAGATATATTTTTGAGCTTTTATAACCTAGCTTATTCTTGTCCTTCTGTTGTAATATTGTACAGTCAGGACATGATTGAGAGAAACTCACCTTTTTGTATGAAATTTTGAACTTAATTCCCAGACCTATAGCTTCTATCATTATTATCAAGTTCAAAAAAAAACCACAACCATGTAATCTAATGTAAATGTAATGCTAATGTAACTGCTAATGTAATGATTCCCTGGTTTACACAAAGGTGGCAATCCATTTTTCCTCACCTCATTTAGGCATATTAGTTATTGATCAACTTCTTTTAAGAAAATTATATAACTCTTTTGAATTTTCTTTAACAATCAGCTATTCACCATATGATAAAGATTATAAAAATGTTTACTTTTATGGAAATAGGTACTTACTATTTTATATTTTAATTTAAGAGAAGTTTAAACTTCTAAACTTCTAAAGTTTAAACTTCTCTAATTTAAGAGAAGTTTACATATATAAATATAGGGTGGATAAATAAAGGAAATATTTGAGTCTGAGTCCATTTTGAGAACTCTCCTAATTATAATGCTGATGCCAGTCAATACTCATTTGAATGGAATTAAATTAATCCAGATTGCAGTAGTAATTAAATCCTTTGTCAGTACCTGTTGAGGCTACAGAAACTTTACCGTCCCATGATAAACAAAGTATAATGGCATCAGAAAACATTAGCAATGAAGCCAAAAATAAGAGGTTAAACATGCATTGAGAAAGACTAGAAATTAACTTTCCTTATATTTTTAATTAAACATGCATCATTTAACATTATATAATTTATTTTACAGACATCTAATCTCAAACAGTAATGAACGCATTTGATCTGCAAGAAGTCACTTATTTATAAAACAAGAGATGCTAGGACTTCATAGTCTAGAGCAGAGCTCACTGAAATCTTAATGCATTGTGAAATGGTCATCTTAGCTGGAGAGTGGGCATTTAAAATTCCCAACTGATATTCATGCTAAGGCATAGCTTGTGTTCTAAACTATTTTCTGTTTTTAATGTTTCGTCTTGTTATAAAGCTGAAATATTTTAAGTCAGTTTCTCAGGATATTTGTTCTTAGAGTGATTCTGGCTCATATATACATGTTTTTGAATGCACTATTGTTTCACCTCAAATGATTTTCAGAAATGATCTAAAATTCTTGTCATATTTCTATTTGTGTCATATGAGCACCATAAAGATAAACAGTTTCATTAGTTCTGAAAGAAATACAACTCAATGAGCTAAGGCTCCCCCTTTCCATTGAGATAGTTTTTTTGTTAATGTCATACATGTCTTTGTGTTATAAATATGTGGCCCCAAAAGAACTTTACCTGCATGTACCTGATGTTTCCTGTGGCACTACTGAACCCTGATTTTCTGCTTTAATTAGACAAATTAAAATTGTAGAATTTTCTACATTGACATTCATTCATTCATTTGTTCAATAAATATATATTGAGTGCCTATTCTGTTCCTGGTGCCACATTAGGATCATGAGGTGTATTAGCAAACAAAACTGCCAAACATGTGTCTGCCTCATGGTCAGCCTTATCTTTTGAAGGGGGCATTTGAACAAAGACTTGAAGTTGGAAAGGGACTTGACACAAGATGTGTGGGGAAACCAATTCCAGGTGGAGAGAACAGTTAGCAAAGGATGCCAAGGGAAGAAAAGGTCTGAATGTCATCCAGAGGATATTGTGGCTGGGGGATGATGTAAAGTGGGGAGTAGTAGCTGATGGATCCAAGCATGAACGGGGCAAGGTTGTCTAAAGCCTTGTTGGCCATTGTAAGAATTTACACTTATACTCTGAGTAAGATGGGAAGCCATTACAGGGTTTGTACAGGAAAGAGACAAATACTGCTTAATTTTTAAAACAGTAACTCTGGCTTCTGTATGGAGTATGGACATCAACAGAGTTTGGGGGTAGGAGTAGAATACAAGCAGGGAAAAGAGTGAAAAGGTAATTGGGTGGTTCCACTGTTCAAAGAACCATGCAAGGGCTTCTCTCACAATTCTACCTAATAATTCTATGAAGTGGACCCTGTTATCACTGTAGAGACAGGAAAACGGACGCACAAATACTAAAGAATTTTCTCAAATTACTATAGTTCAATAACAAATAATGGTTTACATTCATACTCATCATTAGCATTTTAATCATTTTTATAATTAACAGATGCAGGGAATATACATTTTGAGAGAGAGAGAGAGAGACGGAGAGAGACAGTCTCCCAAATCCCAGTATATTCACGTCAACTGTGAACCTTACAGATCATTCCTGAAACTTGGATACTGCCCAGTTCCACATTCTTTCCACAGATGAATAAAGAATCATTTCCCAGAGAAAATATAAAATGGAAGGGGCAGGAATTTTGCTGTGGATTGGTGCAAATATATTGTCTACTACATACAGATTAGAGATACATTAAAACCTAAAGAGAAATAAGTTAAATGTGTAATTCATTGCAAGAATAAAAGGATGTAACTAATAATGAGGGAATAAAGTAATATTAGAAAGATGATAAAAAGAAGAAATAGCTGATTTAATGTTATACTTAAATTTCTTTTATACAAAACCAAAGCAAACAAGATGGGACATATGAGTCTTACTGTATTCTAATGTAAATGAATTGCATGTTTTAGGAGTGTGTGTGTGTTTGTATAAAATGAAGGAAAACAATCCTTCCCCTGACTTTTTAAAAGGAAGCTACTGCTACTCTATTAGCATAGCAAAATAATTACATTTGGTTGGTTTAATGGAATAGAAAACATGTTTTCAAATGGATTCACCCTTAGTACTCTTCTGAAGGATTCAGCAATGAGGATCAATAATTTTTCCATTAAAAAAATACAAATAAACACATTACTCATAATCCGTGCCAGGTGATCACTAAGTTTGGAAGTCCCACTGGTCTACTTCAGGAACCTGAGCAAAGGGATTCTTAACCCATTGTTTTCAGCTACCACTTTTATAGCTGGGACTTTCTAAAGAGCGTTCAGTTTATCCTTTGCCTGTAAAGGACGTATGGGTCATTGATAATTGACCTATTTTTAATGACAATTCTTTAATATTCTGCAACCACGTATCATGTCCAATGGCCTCTTTTAAGGCTTACTAAAAAAATGTTGTTACTTTGTTTAACACCATTTGATTTTATGAATCAAATTTATTTCTTCACAATTTTATTATAATTTTTTTCATGATATTTTAAATTGTAGAAAGCTCTGAACATTAAAAGATTTTAAAAAATCTGTTCCTATTTAATTAAGAGATTTAACTAAATGGATATAGATTAAGGCAGTAAAATTAACTTTTAAATCATCTGAAATTATTTAGCAGATTTGATTTGGAAAATAAGCTTCTATTGCTCTACTGACCTTTTATTTAACTAATGATTGTCCTTCTATTTATAAATGATTTAATATTAAATTAACAGATAAGTGTATTATGGAAAATAATTCTGATTCATATCTAACCATCAGTCACAATGATTTGATCCATGATGCCATGCTGTAAAATTTGCTTTAAAAAATACATTATGAAAACTGAACTTTGAGTACTTCATATTATGTATATTTATTTACCCTTGATGATTTGATATTTACTAGGAAGATTAATACTGATGATTCAAAATGGAGTTTATTTCTGATTTATATTCTATAAAATATAGCAATAGTATTGATATAATCATATTGGAAAAGACAGCCACAGAGAAAAAAAAACTGAGTTTAGTAATAATATAGGAGAATAAATCTGCTTAAAAGACCCAATTATTTTTTTTTATAAATCATCATAAATTGTGAGTCACATTTAACTTTTCAAAGATTCCTATATAACCAGGAACATTTTTAAAGATCCTGAAAAGTGACATTTTCAGAGTGGTGCAAACATCAGAGCAACTTATATGATATATTCCTTTTTATCTCTATTTCCTACTAGGCCTCAAAAACAGTTTGTATACAACTGCATAGAAAAGTTTTACTCCTTTATCCAGAAATTTGTAAAGAGACATGTGGGCTGATTCTCTAAAGATGAGGAGTTTATCAATTTTTAACACAGATTAACTGAGAATTACTCATACAACTGCCCTTATATACAGTTTGATGACAAAGATTATTTAACATATGTTCTGTGACCACAATTGATTTTTTTTTAGAATACAGTGCACATAAATATTGAAAAAGACTCTAAGTATTTATCTGTTTAGCAACCTTGTTCAAAATAATCCATGAGTCAGAGACATCAGACTGGAATTTGGATATTTTGGAGTGATCGGTACTGAAAATGTAAATCTTGCTACAGTATAAAAACATGTGGGATAAAGCTAAAACCATGCTCAGAGAAATTTGTCACTTAAAAGCATGTATGAGAAAAGAATAAAGGCCATAATCAATCATGTATACATGCATCCTAAGAAACTAAAAAGAATAGCAGTTTAACACCAAAGATATTAGAAGTAATTGCATATAAAGATATGAGCTGAAATTAATGAAATAGGAAATAAATGTACAGTAGAGCAAATCAACAAAGCCAGAGTTTGGGAGGTGGAGTCAAGATGGCGGTGTGGGAAGATGCTAATTTAGCATCTCCCCACAACTAGGGCACCTGCCGGCTGCTGGTGGGAGACCCTGACTCCCAAGGAGACAGGAGGAAACCCCTAGTGAACCGGTAGGATGTGGGGGTCCTGAGTGGGGAGGAGAAGTGGAGGCCAGAAAGGATCGGTGCCCCTGAGGAGGGGGAGATCAGGAGAGGCAGGTGGGAGGGACCCTCTGGGAAGAGTGGGAGAGCAGTGGAGGGTGTTTGCCCCGCCCACTTGGGCACAGGGAGCCTGCTGAGCTCCCAGGCCGGTCCCCTGCCCTCCAAAGCCCCATCCAAGCTGCGTGGGTCCTTGGGGGCATAGGAGGGAGGCCGGGGAGATCAGGAGAGGCAGGCGGGAGGGGTCCTCCAGGACCGGAAGGAGCAGGAGAGGAGAGGAGGGCGTTTGCCCCACCCACTCGAGCCTGGGGAGCCTGTTGGGCTCCCAGGTGAGGTCCCCTGCCCTCTGAGACCAGGGGTGGGGGGCACACCTGGGCCCCTTCTGTTCCTTGAGCCTAAGCCCAACTGCCCATGGCCCTCAGGGCCTTTTCCAGCCCTGTGGGTCCTAAGCATAGGCCCCACCCCCCACCCAAACCTCGCCTTTGCTTAGGCCCCACCCTCCACAGCCAAGGCCTTTCCCCTCCTTTTTGTTTCTCCTTCCTCCTCTTTTTTACTATTGTGGGACTGATGTACCTTTCAGTTGCTGATTCATCTATATTTTTATTTTTATATTCCTTTTAACATATCTGTTAGTTTCCTAATCTAATTTTATTTTTTACTTCCTTATTCTTTTTCCTTTTTTCTTTTTCTTTTTTTTTTTTTTTTTTTTTTTGCCACCCCACATGGCTTGCGGGATCTTGGTTCATGAGCTGGGGGTCAGGCCAGAGCTCCTGCGGTGGGAGCTCCCAGTCTGAACCACTGGACTAACAGACAACATCAGACCCCCCTGGGAGTATTCATCGGAATGAGGTTTCACGAAGGTCCTCATCTCAGCACCAAGACCCAGCTCTACCCAACAGCCTACAGACTCCAGTGTTGAAAGCCTCAGGCCAAACAACCAGTAAGACAGGACACAAACCCACTCATTAAAATGAAAAACAAAATGAGACAGCAAAAAAATATGTCACAGATGAAGGAGCAAGGTAAAAACCTATAAGACCAAATAAATTAAGAGGAAATAGACAATCTACCTGAAAAAGAATTCAGAGTAATGATAGTAAAGATGATGCAAATCTCGGAAATAGAATGGAGGCACAGATTGAGAAAATACAAGAAATGTTTAACAAAGATCTAGAAGAACTAAAGAACAAACAAACAGATGAACAACACAACAACTGAAAAGAAGAATACACAAGAAGGAATCAATAACAGAATAAAACAGAATAACTGAGACAGAAGAATGAATAAGTAAGCTGGAAGACAAAATGGTGGAAATATCTGCTGAGGAGCAGAATAAAGAAAAAGGAATGAAAAGAATTGAAGACAATCTCAGAGGCCTCTGGGACAACACTAAACACACCAACATTTGAATTATAGGGGTCCTAGAAGAAGAAGAGAGAAAGAAAGGGTCTCAGAAAATATTTGAAGAGATTATAAGGGAAAACTTCCCTAACATGGGAAAGGAAATAGTCACCCAAGTCCAGGAAGCACAGAGAGTCCCATACAGGATAAACCCTAGGAAAAACACACCAGGACACATTAATCAAACTAACAAAAATTAAATTCAAAGAAAAAATATTAAAAGCAGCAAGGGAAAAACAAAAAAAAAACATACAAAGGAATCCCCATAAGGTTATCAGCTGATTTTTCAGCAGAAACTCTGCAGGCCAGAAGGGAGTGGCAAGATATACTTAAAGTGATGAAAGAGAAAAACCTACAACCAAGATTACTCTACCCAGCAAGGATCTCATTCAGATTTGATGGAGAAATCAAAAGCTTTTCAGACAAGCAAAAGCTAAGAGAATTCACCACCAAACCAGCTTTACAACAAATGCTAAAGAAAGTTCTCTAGGCGGGAAACACACAGAAGAAAAAGACCACAAAAACAAACCCAAAACAGTTAAGTAAATGGTAATAGGAACATACATATTGATAATAACCTTGAATGTAAATGGGTTAAATGCCCCAACCAAAAGACACAGACTAACTGAATGGATACAAAAACAAGACCCATATATGTGCTGTCTACAAGAGACCCACTTCAGACCTAGGGACACATATAGACTGAAAGTGAAGGGATGGAAAAAGGCATTCCATGCAAATGGGAATCAAAAGAAAGCTGGAGTAGCAATACTCATATCAGATAAAATAGACTTTAAAATAAAGGATGGACACTACATAATGATCAAGGGATCAATCCAAGAAGAAATAACAATTGTAAATGTTTATGCACCCAACATAGGAGCACCTCAATACATAAGGCAAATGCTAACAACCATGAAAGGAGAAATCGACAGTAACATAGTAGGGACCTTTAACACCCCACTTACACCAATGGACAGATCATCCAAACAGAAAATAAATAAGGAAACACAGCTTTAAATGACACAATAGACCAGATAGATTTAATTGATATTTATACAACATTCCACCCAAAAGTGCCAGAATACACTTTCTTCTCAAGTGCACACAGAACATTCTCCAGGATAGATCACATATTGGGTCACAAATCAAGCCTTGGAAAATTTAAGAAAATTGAAATCATATCAAGCATCTTTTCTGACCACAACGCTGTGAGATTGGAAATCACTTACAGGAAAATAACTGTAAAAAACACATACATGGGGACTAAATAGTGCGCTACTAAATAACCAAAAGATCACTGAAGAAATCAAAGAAGAAATAAAAAAAAATACATAGAAAAAAATGACAATGAATATACGATGACCCAAAACCTATGGGAAGCATCAAAAGCAGTTCTAAGAGAGAAGTTTACAGTAATTCAGTCTCACCTCAAGAAACAAGAAAAATATCAAATAAACAATCTAACCCTATACTTGAAACAACTAGAGAAAGAAGAACAAAGAAAACCCAAAGTCAGTAGAATGAAAGAAATCATAAAGATCAGAGCAGAAATAAATGAAAAAGAAATGAAAGAAGCAGTAGCAAAGATCAGTAAAACTAAAAGCTGGTTCTTTGAGAAGATAAACAAAATTGATAAACCCTTAGCCAGACTCATCAAGAAAAAAAGGGAGAGGATGCCTATCAATAAAATTAGAAATGAAAAAGGAGAAATCATAACTGACATTGCAGAAATATAAAGGATTATAAGAGGTTACTACACACAACTATATGCCAATAAAATGGACAACCACAAAGAAATGGACAACCACAAAGAAATGGACAAATTCTTGGAAAGGTACAATTTCCAAGACTGAACCAGGAAGAATTAGAAAATATAGACAGACCTATCACAAGTAATGAAATTGAAACCATAATTAAAAATCTTCCAAGAAACAAAAGCCCAAGACCAGATGACTTCAGAGGTGAATCCTATCAAACATTTAGAGAAGAGCTAACACCAATCATTTTCGAACTCTTCCAAAAAATTGCAGAGGGAGAAACACTCCCAAATTTATTCTATGAAGCCACCATCACCCTGATACCAAAACCAGAAAAACATATCACAAAAATAGAAAATTATAGACCAATATCACTGATGAACATAGATGCAAAAATCCTGAACAAAATACTAGCAAGCAGAATCCAACAGCACACTAAAAGGATCATACACCATGATCAAGTGGGAGTTATCCCAGGGATGCAAGGAATCTTCAATATATGCAAATCAATCAATGTGATACACCATATTAACAAATTAAGGAATAAAAACCATATGATCATCTCAATAGATGCAGAAAAATCTTTTGACAAAATTCAACACTCATCTATGATAAAAAAATCTCCAGAAAATGGGCATAGAGGGAACCTACCTCAACATAATAAAGGCCATATATGACAAACCCACAGCCAGCATCATATTCAATGGTGAAAAACTGAAAGCATTTCCACTAAGATCAGGAACAAGACAAGGATGTCCACTCTCGCCACTCTTATCCAATATAGTTTTGGAAGTCCTAGCCATGGCAATCAGAGAAGAAAAAGAAATAAAATGAATACAAATTGGAAAAGAAGAAATAAAACGATCACTGTTTGCAGATGACATGATACTATACATAGATAATCCTAAAAATGCCACCAGAAAACTACTAGAGCTAATCAATGAATTTGGTAATTTTGCAAGATACAAAATTAATGCACAGAAGTCTCTGGCATTCCTCTACACCACCAACAAAAAAATCTGAAAGAGAAATTAAGGAAACACTCCCATTTACCATTGCAACAAAAAGAATAAAATAGCTAGGAATAAACCTGCCTAAGGAGGCAAAAATCTTATACTCAGAAAACTATAAAACACTGATGAAAGAAATCAAAGATGACATAAACAGATGGAGAAATATACCATGTTCTTGGACTGGAAGAATCAGTAATGTGAAAACGACTCTACTTCCCAAAGCAATCTACAGATTCAATGCAATCCTATAAAACTACCAATGGCATTCTTCACAGAATTAGAACAAAAAATTTCACAATTCGTATGGAAACACAAAAGACCCCAAATAGCCAAAGCAATCTTGAGAAAGAAAAACGGAGTTGGAGGGATCAGGCTCCTTGACTTCAAACTATACCACAAAGCTACAGTAATCAAGACAGTATGGTACTGGCACAAAAGCAGTAATATAGATCAATGGTACAGGATAGAATGCCCAGAGAGAAACACACACACGTATGGTCACCTAATTTATGACAAAGGAGGCAAGAGTATACAATGGAGAAAAGACAGCCTCTTCAATAAGTGGTATTGGGAAAACTGGACAGCTACATGTAAAAGAATGAAATTAGAACAGTCCCTAAAACCATACACAGAAATAAACTCCAGATGGATTAAAGACTTAAATGTAAGGCCAGACACTATAAAACTGTTAGAGGAAAACATAGGAAAAACACTCTTTGACATAAACCACAGCAAGATCTTTTTTGACCCACCTCCTAGAGTAACGGAAATAAAAACAAAAGTAAACAAATGGAACTTTAAAAGCTTTTGCACAGCAAAGGAAACCATAAACAAGACAACAAGACAACCCTCAGAATGGGAGAAAATATTTGCAAATGAAACAACAGACAAAGGATTTATCTCCAAAATATACAAACAGCTCATGGAACTCAATATCAAAAAAAACAAACAATCTAGTTAAAAAATGGGCAGAAGACCTAAATAGACATTTCACCAAGGAAGACATAGAGATGGCCAAGAGACACATGAAAAGCTGCTCAACATCACTAATTATTGGAGAAAGGCAAATCAGAACTACAGTGAGGTATCACCTCATGCCGGTCAGAATGGCCATTATCAAAAAATCTAGCAACAGTAAATGCTGGAAAGGGTGTGGTGAAAAGGGAACCCTCTTGCACTGTTTGTGGGAATGTTAATTGATAGAACTACTGTGGAAAACATTATGGAGGTTCCTTACAAAACTAAAAATAGAACTGCTGTATGCCCCAGCAATCCCACTACTGGACATATACCCTGAGAAAACCATAATTCAAAAAGAGTCATGTACCACAATATTCACTGCAGCACTATTTGCAATAGACAGGGCATGGAAGCAACCTAAGTGTCCATCGACAGATGAATGGATAAAGAAGATGTGGCACATGTATACAATGGAATATTACCCATAAAAAGAAACGAAATTGAGTTATTTGTAGTGAGGTGGATGGACCTAGAGTCTGTCATACAGAGTGAAGTAAGTCAGAAAGAGAAAAACTAATACCGTATGATAATGCATATACATGGAATCTAAAAAAAAAAAAAAAATGGTACTGATGAAACTAGTTCTAAGGCAGGAATAAAGATGTGGACATAGAGAATGGACTTGAGGACACAGGGTGGGAGGGGGAAGCTGGGGCAAAGTAAGAGTAGCTTTGACATATACACTACCGAATGTAAAATAGTTAGCTAGTGGGAAGCAGCAGCATAGCACAGGGAGATCAGCTCGGTGCTTTGCGATGACCTAGATGGGTGGGATGAGGAGGATGGGAGGGATGCTCAAGAGGGATGGGATATAGGTACATATGTATGCATATGGCTGATTCACTTTGTTGTACAACAGAAACTAACACAGTATTGTGAAGAAATTATACTCCAATAAAGATCTATTAAAAAAAAAAAAGCCCAAGTTTGGTTCTTTATGAACTCTAATAAAATTGATAAAATGCTAGTAAGACTGAGCAAAATAAAAATGAAAACACCTATGATTTCCATAAAGGAAAATGTCTTGCACATATTAAATAAGTAATTATCTTAATTTTTTTAAAAACACAAAACAATAAAGACAGGAAATATACCAATGTCATTGAATCTAACCCAGTATCACATGGATTCTTCTATCCTTCCCCCAATGCTTGTCTGTAATCAACCTCTCAAATTGAGAAAAGTAGGTCTCATCATTCACTTATTTTTCAATCCTACTATATATGCACAGACTTTTTTAGAATTGTTACAACTTATTACTACGAGAAAAGATTTTACCAACTAGAATATAACATGTACAGTTCCTTTTGTCTTTAGTCTCATTAAAACAGTGTTCCCCAAAGTTACTCCAAAGTTAGTTATGTCAGCACCTTTTGCCCCATCGCCTTCGATGTGGTTATGTCGTGTATTTGCAGTACAGTTAGATTACATTGTACAGTCTGCTTTCCATTCTGAGATCCTCTTACATCCTAGCCAATTTTTTAAATATGCTGAAACTTTTATGGGTTTTGACAAATGCTTAGCATCATGTATGCGTACTACAGCTTCATATATTGTTCATTCTTTTTATTCACAGTAGTTACGTTCTATAAAGTCCCTGTAAAAACTGTACTTTTGGATACTGAACTGTTATTCCTAGGAGAAATAAAAGGTGAGGTTCCTATGTTATTCTGGTCACAATATTTTTCCTCAACCAATCAATACATAACCTTTTCAAGTGTGTGTTTCTATTTATAGAAACTATATGTGTATATATATAGAGAGGGAACATATATATATATATAAATATATATATATATGATTCACTACATTGAACTTGCAGCCAACAACTCTACAACTCATGCCTCAATGAAGCTTTTCTATTACACATTATTTTCTTTTCTTTTCTCATGCTTCCTGTTTTTAGGAATCATGAAAAAAATTGCTATTAGCTATTCATACACAGGTTTTGTGTGCAGAAGCATTTTTTAATTAGTTGGGTAAATACTTCAGAGCTCAACTGATGGATTGTATGATGTCTGTGTTTAGCATTGTTAGAAACTGCCAGACTTTTCTAAATTGGTTGTACCATTTTGCATTCTCCTAGCAATGAAGAAAAGTGCTGATAGTGTGCATATTTGTCAGCATTTGAAATTGTCAGTTCTTTGGGTTTTAGCCACTCAGATAAGTATTAATTGGCATCTCCTTGTGGTTTTAATTTGCCTTTGATTTGCATGTCAATTGATGTTGAGCATCTATTCATACGCTTATGTGCCATCTGTCTATCTTCTCTTATTTGTGTGAGTTCAGCTTTGTAGCTCATTTTAAAATTTGTTTGCTTTCTTTTGTTAAATTATGTGTTATTTGTTTATTCTGCATATGATTCCTTTATCCATTATATAATTTTCAATTATTTTCTTCTAATTGGTGATTTGCCTTTTCATTTTTGTGTCTCACAGCAAAAGCTTTAGTTTTCAATTTATCATTTTTTTTCAGATTGTAAATTTTGTGTTGTATCTAAAAACTCATAACTGGACCCCAAATTACACATTTTCTCTTATAAATATTTTAGAAATTTTATAGTGTTGAATTTACCTTTAGGACTGTGATTCAATTTGAGTTAATTTTTGTGTAAGATGCACATGTTAATTTTTTTTTTTTTTTTTTTTGGCATATGGACATCAAATTTTTCTAGCATCATGTATTAAAAAGACTATCTTTCTACAGTGAATTTTCCTTGTAACCTGGTCAAAAATCAATCCACTTTATTTTTGTTTGTCTATTTTTTGCTATCTTGTTTCTATTGATTTATATGTCTATTCTTTTGCTAATACCACTTTATTATTACTGTAACTTTATTGAAATCAGGTTATGTGAGCCCTCTCACTTTGATTTTCTTTTTTAGGTGATTTTTCAAAAGTTTATTTTTCTTTTGCTTTAGCTATTCTAGCACCTTTGCCCTCCCATCTAAATTTTAGAAACAGTTTCCCAGTGTTTACAGAAAGCTTCCTGGGGTTTTGCTTGAAATTGCATTGAATTTGTAGATTAAATAGGGAATAACTGGAATCTTAATATTGAGTCCTTTTCTCAATGAAAACAGAATACCTCTCCAATGATACAGACCTTCTTTAATTACTTTATGAATGTTTTCTAGTTTTCTATATGCAGATTCTACACGTTTTGTTAACTTATGCCTATGTATTTTCTTTGGGGTTATTATAAATGGTATTGTTTTCTTAATTTCACATTTCAGTTGTTCATTGTTGGTATATAGGAAAGCAGCCAACTTTTGTATATTGGTCGTGTATCTTATTAAGCATGTTTAATAGTTCCAGCAGTTCTTTTATAAATTTAGGAGTTTTCTAAGTAGACAACCATGTTGTTTATGAACAGTGAAGGTTTTTTCCTTTCAAATCAGAATGACTGTCTATTACTTTTCTTTCCTTACCGCCCTAGCTAGCACTTCTCAAAAATTTTTGAAAGTAGTGGTGATAAAGGAGGGCATCCTAGTCTTGTTCTCAGTCTTAACAAAGAAGCATTCATTTTCTCACCGTTAAGCATGGTGTATGTTTTCTTTTTTCACATATATATTTTTTTATGTTAAATAAGTGTATTAGTTTGCTAGTGCTGCTGTAACAAAGTTATTTACACTGGGTGGCTTAAACAGCAGAAACATATCATTTCACAGTTCTAGGGACTGGAAATCTGAAATTAAGGTATTGCAGAATTGGTTCTTTTTGAATGTGATGAGGGAAGGATCTGTTCCAGGCCTCTCTCTTTGACTGGTAGACGTGATCTTCATGTTCGCGTGGTGCTCTTCCTATGTGTAGGGAGATTAGTCACATTGGAAAGGAGCTCACCCTACTCAAGTATGATCCTTATCTTAGGCTGACTGATTATAACTGCAATGACTCTTTATGTTTAGCTAACTATATTTTAAGTACTTTTAAAAATGACTAGTTGAGATAATACTCTATATTAAAACTGCACACATTTTAAGCATACAATAAATTACTTGACAAATGAATACAACTTTGCAGACACTGCAAAATATCCCCTCATACCTATTTGCAGTTAATCACAAACACCAACCCAGCCTCAGGCAAACACTAAACTGTTTTCTGTTAGTAAATATTAGTGTTTCCTATTCTAAAATTACATACACACTCCCTTTTGACTAGTTTTTGATTTACCACATTGCTTTTTCATATTCATAAAAACTGTTGTAGATATCAGTAGTTTAAACTTTTTTTTTGCTGTGTAGTATTCCATTATATGGATAGACTACAAAGTATCCATTTAATTTTATAAGAAACTTCCGTAAGAGTTTTCTATTTCTAAACTTTCTATAAGAGTTTTCCAAAATGGTTATACCCTTTTAAACTCCTATCAACAATGTATGGAAGTTTCCATTGCAATACATATTGGTCATCATAAAATTCCTATTGTAGGAATTTTTAATATTAGCCATTATAATTTGGGCATACCTCTATATCTTTTTGTTATTCTTTGCATTTTCTAGATAACTGATGATAAATTTTTTTTATTGTTTTTTGGCCATTTGTGTATTATTAACTTAGCAAAATATCTGTTCAAATCTCTGGCCTATTTTTACTTTTTGCCTTCTTTTGATGTATTAATAAAAAGGAGAGAAAAAATTTGCAAGATTAACGTATTGATGAAGAATTTCCTGGAATGTCATAATTCCAAGTATGTCAGTAAATATATTTTGCATTTACAGAAAAAGTAAATCAAAGGAAAAACGGCCCACGTATATATATACATATATATATATATACATATATATATATACACACACACATATAGACAAATGTATACACATATACATATATATATGTATACACATATATATACATATACACACATATATACAAATATATACATATATATGGCTAAACATTTATAATAAAATTTAATTTTATGAAGGGTGCTATTTATAAATTTATTTAAAACATAAATACTTTATATTTTATGTATACTTAAATATCTAATTTTAGAACTTGTTTATCATTCAGTGAAATATTACAAATATCTCTTTGTGTTGCAAAAGGCCAGTATTTTGAGGGTATTTGCCATCAGGGTTGGCAAATTTGTGATAACCTCAGATAAGCAATTATAGGCGTCATCACATAAAGTACAGAATTTAAATGAAGCGTAGCTAATTATGGGCGTAGTTACAGTTGTCATAGAAGTCAGTTAAGCTAGTACAGGCATTCTAATAAATATTAACGCTGATAAATGGCACATCTCCTTCTGTTTAACCTAGAATCATATTAATTGAAAAGGATTATATAAATAAATGGTTTTGAATGCATTTAACAAATACCAAGAAAATGTGTACCTGTGTTCCAAAATCAACATGTTTTTGAAATAAAAAGTATTTCATTTTCACATCAAAGCCTAGATATCTGCTCAGGATAAACTGGACTTAGGGCAAAAATTAATTTAAAGCATGCCACATGACAGCTGTTAGAAGGAATATAATTTGGTTATTCACATCTTCTCCTATGTCTCACTTTCTGAACATAATTCATGATAAACATAATTTATCATGTTTTATATCTATTCAAAACATTCATAATTTAATGTAGAATAACATACTTTAATGCGAAATTAAATGTTAGAGTATTCATGTCACAATGAATTTGAAAAATAACCTAATTCCAACGTATACAATTTTGAGACAGAAATGTTTTAAAGTAAATGTTTTTATAGAAAACATTTTATAATAGAGTTCCTATAAAAAGTGATGTAATAGTCATTGAATAGAGATTTCAGAACTTTCTATTTTATAGCAAAGGAAAAAAAAATTGATCTTTGTATGTTCAACTCACTTCTTGTAAAATAAGGAGGGAGACTAAATGCATCATTATTTTTAAACAGAGCATGTGTTTTTTCCTGGTAAATGTGCTTTTTGTGACATTTCCCTGTCTCACTTAATAGTGTCACCAACCTTACAATTATTTATATATCCAACATTGAAGTGATTATTTCTGGAGAACTCCTCTAAATATCCATCCTCATGCAGTCAGCTGTAAAATTTCTAGATTTATAACCTGAAAACATATAATTTTTACCCCTTCTGTCTCTCTCATCTGAAATATTCTCACTCTGGAAAATCCTTAGGTAGAAATATTACCAAGCAATTGAAAATATGAGTCTAACACAGAGAATAGAAAGCAAACTGGGTGAGAAAGATGACAGAAAGTAAGAGAGTGGAGAGGATGCTATACTCTTGTTGGGAGCCTGGTCCCTCTACAGATAAGAGACACAAACACGGGATCACTTTCTGAGGAGATTATAATCTATATCAGAAAATACCAATGGACTCATAGAATATAATCAACAATCAAGATACATGCACAAAAGTAGAATGCAATAAGTTACAGTTTTAACATCTGTTTATAAATATAACATTAAATATATATTTATATAAATACCCAGTAAGTGTTTGTAAATTAAAAATTTTAAAGCAGTATGTTTCAATGTGCATCTAGGTAGACTCGTGCTTCATAAACAAAGAGGTAAATGTTGCATTATTTCTTCATGATTAACATACAAATTTCATAGTTACAGTATTAAAACACAAAAATTATTCATGAGTGCCCATTAAATAAAAGAACACTGTTGAAAATAAAATAAAATTTATCTTTATTGATTAAAAGTTTCTCTGGAATATTATGCAAATTCTACATATAAAGAACAATTTACTATTTTCTAGGTCTCTTCTCATTGTGCTCTATTTGAATACACAAAGTAAGTACAGTCTTTGTTCTGGCATGAGAGTAAAGTGAATTATGCAGGGATTGGGACCTATAACTCTAAATCTTTGTGAAATTTGTCACCGTGAGTTGGAGAAAAAGGACCACAGAACAATTGTGTTGATACTCACTTTTTAAAATAGTGTGAACCATAGGCTGGTTGGATGATAGGATAGTTACTCAGTTATATATTCTGTTTGAATTGCAGCATGTCCTTGTTAATAGGAGCCAACCAATATCGTGGAATTAATAATATATTCATCCATACATGCATACGTGCTTTGAGTAGTACTTTGAGAAAGAAACAAGAGAGAAGGAAGTTATTTTACCCACATTTGTTTCTCCTCTTGAAATTGTGAAATTGGTACACATGTCATGCAGCGGCACACCCTGTGCCCCAAACCATGACCTTTTTATAACTTTAGGAACCTTTAGTTGTGAACTGTAACAGTGGGAGATCTGACTTGTTAAACTACCAAGTTGTTTAATATGTCAGTAAGTCTTCTTCAGCATCCTGCTTCTCACTTTCTCTTTATCAAGATATAACCTGTCTCTCTTTTAAAAAAAATGTTGCTTTAGTGTAGCTCAAGAAATCATTCACAGACTGACCTCATTTTTTGTTGGTCATTCCACTCCCTCACAATATGACATAAGCTTACTATAACACATTTATTATGTAAAATGGAGATAGAGGTAATTTATATTTGTATTAAACCCACAATCTCACTTTGAATGCAAAAATGATTACAAGAGTGATTCTTAAGAAAAATTGGTAGCTGCTTATTCTGGATTCCTCATGATGATTTCTATATCGCTACAGAATGTTAGTTCTCAAGTTTGGTGATGTGAAAATCACTTGTGAACTTTTTAACATACTGATACTCTGACTGCACTTCAGTCATAAGTATTTTGTAAAGCTGTCTATCTAGTATCCTAGATATTGTCATTCTAGTATGTATAGATCTTTCCAGAGGTTAGTGGGTTGAAGACTTTTAAATGATGGGAAAAATGTGTTCATATTTTAGAATTTATTTTAAAATATTAGTTATGATATAATATGTGAGTGGTTATCACACATGTGTAATATGTCATATCAAATATTTTTTAATGAAAATCATTATATTTGGGAGATGGATATATTTTAGCAGGCATTATTAAATTTATTATTTCTTACTATTAAAATGCCCAATTTTCTGCTTAAGGATAAATTTATTTCAATATTTATCAAGCTAATTTAGTCTTCATCAAATCCGAGATATACTGTTTGCTGAGTTATAAAAAGAAGATGGATAAAATGAATGTATGGCTATTAAGGCATATTCTTAGAGTGTACAAATTCTACATATTATCCTAACTTGTTTATGCAAATTCATAAGAACATTGAACTTAGAAAAAGGGAAGGGAGAGGTTTGAATCAAGCCCATTTGAAATGTCACTGCTAATCTCTCTCTGTGCCAGTCCTCATCAAGGTTGACCTTCCTGATTGCCTGTTACAGCCTGACATAAATTCAGTGCAACCACCCCAGTGCTATAATTGACCTTTAAACACAGTGCAGTCATGATCCCTTTTAGTGATCTAATAATTCCATGGCATGAATATCATTTACTTGTCTCAGTAATTACTGTGAACACCTTGTATTGTGTGTCTCTTTAAAATAGGTTGAAGAAGAATAGTCTTATATTTCATCAAAATGGTATTATTTAACGATAACTTTCTAATGCATTATTTTAAAATAAATAACATTTGTTTCATTTGTGCAGGTAGGGCGAAATGAGGAGGCGTTTGAATGTCTCTGTATCTATTGTGTGTGTGGTAAGAACAATTAACATGAGATCTACCTCAACTGTTATTAAGTGCACAATTTCAGTATTGTTAATTATAGTCAGTGTTGTACAGTGGATCTCTAGAACTTAATCATGTTGTGTAACTGAAACTTTATACCCTTGAATAGCTAGCCTCTGGCAACTGTCATTCTACACTATTTCTATGAGTTCAGCTTTTTTAGATTCCACACATAAGTGAGATGATACAGTATTTGTCTTTCTCTAACTTATTTCACTTGGCATTTGCATTCAAGGTCCATATGTGTTGATACAAATGGCAGGATTTCCTTCCTTTTATGGCTGAATAATATTCCCTTGTGTATCTATACCACATTTCTTTCTCCATTCATCCATTGCTCCTTAGATAGTTTCTATGTCTTGGCTATTGTGAATAATGTTGCAATGAAAATGGGAGTGCAGATATATTTTGATAATTTCTTTCATCCATATTTTGTGGTTGTTAGTGTACAAGTTTTTCACATCCTTGGTTGAGTGTATTCCTAAGTATTTTGTTCTTTTATGCTATTGTAAATGGGATGAATGGGATTGCTTTCTTAATTTCCTTTCCAGATAGTTCATTGTTAGTGTATAGAAATTCCTCTTAATTTTGTATGTTGATTTTGTATTCTCCAGCTTTACTGAGTTTGTTGATTAGCTCTAAAAGGTTTTTTTGTAGCTCCTTCGGATTTTCTATATATAAGATAATGTCATCTGCAAAGAGATAATTTAATTTCTTCCTTTACAATTTGGATACATTTTATTTATTTTTCTTTACCTAATGGCCTTGCTAGTACTTCTGGTACTATAATGAATAGAAGTGGCAAGAATGGGCATCCTTGTCTTGTTCCTAATCTTAGAGGAAAAGCTTTAAAGTTTTTGCCATTGTGTATGATGTTAGCTGTGGGCTTTTGATCTTTATTTTGTTGAGGTATTATCCTTCTATAACTAGTAGTTGAGTTGTTGTTGTTTTTTTTTTTTTCAATGACAGGATGTAGAATTTTGTTAAATGACTTTTCTGCGTCTTTTGAGATGTTCATATGATTTTCATCCTTTATTCTGTTAATGTATCACACACCGCATATAACAGTTAATTTGTAAATGCTAAACCACCTTGGCATCCCAAGGATAAATCCCACTTGGCCATGGTGTATGATCCTCTTAATGTGCACTTTTGAATTCAGTTTGCCAGTATTGTGTTGGGGATTTTTGCATCTGCATTTATCATGATATTAGCCTGCAGTTTTCTTTTCTTATAGTCTCCTTGTCTGGCTTTAGTAACTGGGTAATGCTGGCCTTGTAGAATGATTTGGGGAGTATTCCTTTCTCTTCTTTTTTTGAAAGAATTGAGAAGTATTGGCCTTAATTCTTCTTTAAATATTTGATAAAATTCACCTGTGAAACCATCTGGTCCTCCTGGGCTTTTCTTAGTTGGAGGAGTCTTTGATTACTGATTCAATCTCCAAACTAGTTGTAGGTCTATTCAAATCTTCTATTTCTTCATGATTTAGTCTTGATAGGGTGTACGTTTCTAGGAATTTATCCATTTCTTACAGGTTTTCCATTTTTTGGGTGTATGATCATTGTATTCTCTTTTGATGCTTGGTACTCCTGTGTTATCAGTTGTAAAGTGTCATCTTTCATTACTCATTTTGAGTCTTTCTTTTCTTAATGAGTCTAGCTAAGTGTTTGTCAGTTCTTTTCATTTTTCAAAAAAAAACCTTTTAGTTCTGTTGATTTATTCTATTGTTGTTCTCTATTTTGTTTGTTTCTGCTTTAATCTTTATTGTATCCTTCCTTCTGCTGTTTTTGGCCTTAATTTCTTCTTCTTTTTTCTGCCTCCTTGAAGTGTAAATTTAAATTTTTTGAGATATATTTTTTAAAAAATTTTAATGAAGACATTAGGCACAATGAACTACCCTGTTATTGCAACTTTTGCTGCATCCCATCAGTTTTTGGTGTGTCTTGTTTTTGTTTTCATTTATCCCAAGATATTTTCTAATTTCATTTTGACACACTGGTTGTTCAACAGCGTGTTATTTAATTTTCACATTTGTTAATTTTCCAGTTTTCATTCTGCAGTTGATTTCTAGTTTCATTCCATTGTGGTCAGCAAAGATACTTGGCATGATTTCAATCTTCTTACTTTTTAAAATAATTATGACCTAATGTGATTTATCCTTGAGAATGTAGTATGTTCACTTGAGAAGACTGGGTGTTCTGTTTTGGTGGAATGTTCTGTATATGTCTGTTAGGTTTATTGATCTATGTTGTTGTTCAAGTCTACTGTGTCCTTGTAGATTTTCTGTTTGAAAGTTCTATCTATTATTGAAAGTTGGGTATCAAAATCTCTTACTATTGTAAGAGATTCTTACAGTTCTATCAATGTTTGCTTCAGTTATCTAAGTGCTGTGATGTTGGGTGCATATATGTTTATAATTATATCCTCCCAATGAATGGACATTTCTATCATTATATAATGACCTTTGTCTCTTATGAGTTTTTGACTTAGTCTATTTTGTCTTTTATAAGTATAGCCACCCCTGCTCTCTTTTGATTAGCATTGGCATGGAATATCTTTTTTCTATCCCTTCACTCTCAGCCTATATGTGTCCTTAAATCTAAAGTGAATCTCTTGCAAACAGCATAGAGTTGTTGTTTTTAATCCATTCAGTCACTTTGTCTTTTGATTGAGGAGTTTAATCCATTTATGTTTAAAGTAATTTATTGATAGGGAAGGAATTACTGTTGCCTTTTTGTTTTTCCTCTGTCTTGTAGATCTTTTGTACTTCATTTCTTCTCTTGCTATCTTCATTTGTCTTTTTTTTTTTTTTTTTGGTAGTGAGATCTTTTGACTCCTTTCTCATTTTCTTTTGTATTGTCTTCTTTGGGTATTTTCTCTGTGGTTACCATGGGGCTTACATAAAATATCTTATAATTATAGCAGTCTATTTTAAACTGATAACAACTGAAATCACATATAGAAAATCACTCCCAGAAAAATCAGAATGTTGGACATATGATCCAATTCTCTCCTCCCTCCCCAGGGAGAAACTTGGCATAGGACCAGAGGAAGGGATTATAGAAAGATGACATTTCAAATTTTCCTACTGGCTTCCATGTGGCTGGTTTCATGCTTGTCCAGGATGCAGCAACCTCTCAGGCAGTTTCTGAATTTCTCACAAAGGGAATTGGTCTGTGTATTATTGTTGAATTGGCATGTCCATGGAAGGAAGGATGGTCCAGAGCTTCCTATTCCACCATATTGCTGGTGTCACATTCTGACTGTATCTTAATAAAAATAAATAACTGGTTGTCAGAATGAATTTTAAAAATACACATTAAATTATATAACATGTTGGATAAAATATTAAGACCCTAAGGCTAACTAAACAATAAGATTTATTTAGGTAAAAATTAATAAAATGTTATTTATAAATCAAAATATTCAACTTAATTGTTCAGGTTCATTCACACTTTTGACATTGATTATAAAGTCTACACTAGGAACTCTGTTTTACTCTTATTAACCTTCTCAATCATAAACTTGAATATAAGAGTTGGTTTACATGAGCTTTGCTGCCCTTACTTTGTTAAACCTGGAGAAAAATATTAAAATGTAAAATATATGTTATGTCCAAAACTTATAACCACAAAGTAATGAGCCCTCGAAGAGTGGCACTTTACATATTTTAACAGGATTTACTATGTTTCTTTTAACTAAAGATCTTTTAAAAAGCCTTTGAATTAGCTAAAATCAATTTAACAAGATCTATGAATTTAGAAAATAGGCTCAATATTGAAGGGAAGGCATGGAAGAAAAGAAAGTTCCCTTGATAAACCTTTTTAAAAAACAAAATATAAACACACAAAAACCTATGACATACTTGTTTCATAATCAGTGAGAAAGAGCATGACTAGGCATTTAACAACAGAAAGCAAGTTAATTTAATACAAGAGTAGTGAGTTAATAGGATAGAAAAGACATTTTAAGAACTCTGTTTATGTTGGTTAAACTTGTTTTAATGAATGTTTAGATCCTTTCTAACTTTGTGTGTCTCAGCACTAGTCAATCAAACATTATAAAGTAGATTTACAATTAAAATAATACTTATATTGGGATTCTAAGTCATTTTTCTAAAAGCAAAGTTTGTTTCATAGTATGACTATTTACTATATATACTGTGTACTGTACTATATATTAGCATTTTATTTTTCTTATAGTTTAGTATAAAATTATTTCAAATTTATGAAGGAAGAAAATTTTATTTTTCTAGTAATACTCAAGTAATAAGATCCTAGGAAATGTATGTGGATTTATTAATATGACAAATATATACCTATAGCTATATTTTAATGTGTTTTTTGGGGGTGCATTTAACCATATGTATTATGTCTGTTTTTCTCTTAAAATTTTTGTGGTTAAATAATTTTAATAATATATTCAAGTAACAAATTTTAAAGCAGAAAATAGATTCTGTTCTCCCCTGTGTTAAGATGTGAAAACAGACCTGTCACAGACTTTTGATGTTTTCATTGTATAGTCTTACATTTGTTTCTTAGCACATATCATCATAATTTAAATAGCACTAACATAGTAAAGAAAACTGTCTGATTAAGGCTAGGTTTAAACACTAAAATGTAAAATGTAAAGGAAGAAGACATGTTTATTTTATGTAATGTGAGGCGTTGATGCTACCAATTACAGATTTCAAACAAGTGTTGATGGTATCCAACATGGAAAAACTTTATAGACTATTTGGAAAGCTGAGGGGAATACCGTCCTCCCATCTTAGCTAGTCAGTGCATTAATTCTGCCATATATATCTGATTATTTGTACTACAGTTTTAACTGATTAGTTTTCTTCTTTGTCAGTTGTGTTTGAAGACTATAATGCTTTTCAGGAAAAGTAGCCCTAAAAGTCTCCTAAATTCTTCTATAGAAAAATAAATAGTACAACAAATGGGAGCATTGATCAAAGGATTCCCCACACCACTTCTCTAAAGTGTTGGTAACACCTCAGTCTCAGGACTATTTTTAAGGTTATATTGGATGATATCTATAACTTTAAAACAGAATTCAAACATCATTTTTATATTGCTTTGCTGGAGAATGCTTTGCTGTAGTCTTACAGGAACCCTGGCTAAGAGTGGGGTGGGGTTTGGGAGGCTAGGTGAAACTGAAATGGGATGAGAGAGGTAGTTCCCAGAATGCCTGAGAAGGTGTGACAGTGCAACAGAGGTATAGCTGTACTTCAGTGGATAATCCTAGGCTCTCTAAAGCACATTCCAGGTGAAGAAAATATATATATAATGTCTTTACTTATATTTAAAAACTCATGACAAACTGCAAAAATGACTTTCTCATTCTGTTTGGCAAAGTAATAGTTACTTGGATGAGCAAAGACTGTACTTGCAGTACCAATTCTTTAAACACTACTTTCCTTTAATTTATTCATAATGTCCATTTATCTGATGACAAGACTGCTCACTTAATTCAATGTGACCATAATTTTAGGCTTTTCAGATATGGATACATGACATCTGATTGCTGGGTAAATGCCCATGAAATCAATCTTCCATGCCTTCTTTAAACCATTTATGCAAGTTATCACTTTATAAAACTGTAATTTTTATGTTCACCTGTGTTCTAAATAAAATACAGTCACTCCCTGAAGAGTTGTTAGTTTTCAATTATAACAGTCATTGCTTGATGTTCAAGCTATATGCCAGACATACTGATGAAGAAAATCTGGTTTTCTTCTCCACTCTTTTTTTATATATGTTTTTATATCAACAATATTTAAATCATTAAAAAACATTATTAAGAATCTCTTAAAGGCAGTAAATAAGAGAAGGTCCCTGAATCTGGAAACGTACTATTTAAAAACTCAGAGTCAAACATAACTCTACAAAATGCTTTCCTTATAGGATTTGTTGTGAGAAGTTATATATGAAGATTTCATAGAAGTGTGCCTCGAATTTAGTAAATACTATGAGTAATATAACATTTAGTAATTATTAATATAATATTTAGTAATTATTATATCCATTCACCAATAAGGGTGGCTCAAAGTGGCTTTGCATTGGTATATCCAGATATAGAGGACTGCATAAAGTAATGATTTTCATAATGCAGGTCATAACCTATTACTGGGTCACGAAGGCAGTTTAATGAGTTATCTCTACTTTTAAAATAAATATGAAATAGAATAGACTGTAATTGAATAGACTGAAATATAGTGTGTATTGCTTAAAGCATGGATGTTGATTATTTTCTCTCCAGTTTTATTGATATATAATTTACATAGAGCACTGTATAAGTTTAAGGTGCACAGCATAATACATTATGATCATTTTAATAATATTAATTCTTCCAATTTTTGAGCACAGGATAACTTTCCATTTGTTTGTATCTTATTCAGTTTCTTTCATCAGTATCTTATAGTTTTCTGAGTACAGGTCTTTTATTTCCTTAGTTAGATTTATTCCTAGGTTTTTATTTTTTTTGATGCAGTTGTAAATGGGTTGTTTTCTTACTTTCTCTTTCTGATAGTTCATTGTCAGTCTATAAAAATGCAATAGGTTTCTGTATATTAATTTTGTATCCTAAATTGTACTGGATTAAATCACTAGTTTTAATTTTTTGGCATCTTTAGTATGTTCTGTATACAGTATTATGTCGTCTGCAGACAATCACAGTTTTACTTCTTCCTTTTAATTTGGATTAGTTTTATTTATTTTTCTTTTCTGATTGCTGTGGCCAGGACTACCAATACTATGTTGAATAAAAGTGGCAAAAGTGGGCATCCTTGTCTTGTTCCTGATCTTAGAGGAATTTTTCCAGCTTTTCACCTTTGAGTATGATGTTAGCTGTAGGCTTGTCATCTACGGCCTTTGTTTGTTGAGGTATGTTCCCTCTATGCCCACTTTGTTCAGAGTTTTTGTCATAAATGCATGTTGAATTATGTGAAAAGCTTTTCTGTGTCTATTAAGATGATAATATAATTTTTATTCTTCAATTTGTTAGCATAGTGTATCACATTGATTGATTTGTGGATATTAAACCATCTTTAAATCCCTGGGATAAATCTTAATTGATCATGGTGTATGGTCCTTTTAATGCATTGTTGAATTTGGTTTGCTAATATTTTGTTGAAGATTTTTACATCTAGGTTTCTCAGTGATACGGGCCTGTAAATTTCTTATTCTGTGATTTCTTTGTTTGGTTTTATTATCAGGGTGATGCTGGCATCTTAGAATGGGTTCAGAAGCATTCCTTCCTCTGCAATTTTTTGAAATAGTTTGAGAAGAATAGGTGTTAACTCTTCTTTAAATGTTTGGTAGAATTTACCTGTAAAGCCGTATGGCCCTGGACCTTAGTTTATTGGGAGGTTTTGTGTGTGTGTTTTTTTAAATTACTGATTCAATTTCATTACTGGTGATCACTCTTCATATTTCTCTTCCTGATTCAGTCTTGGGAGATAGTACATTTCTAGGAATTTGTCTATTTCTTCCAGATTGTCCGTCTTATTGGCATATACTGGTTCCTAGTAATCTCTTATGACCCTTTGTGTTCCTGTGGTGTCAGTTGTAACTTATCCTTTATTTCTGATTTTATTTATGTGGGTCCTGCCTCTTTTTTTCTTGATGAGTCTTGCTAAAGGTTTATCAGTTTTGTTTCTCTTCAAAGAACCAACTCTTAATTTATCTTTTCTATTGTTTTTGTTCTCTATTTCACATATTTCTACTCTTTATGATTTCATTCCTTCTAACTATGTGTTTTGTTTGTACTTTTTCTAGTTTCTTTAGGTGCAAGTTTAGGTTGTTTGTTTGAGATTTTTCTTGTCTCCTGAGATAAACCTGTATTGCTAAACTCTCCTCATAGAACTGCTTTTGCAGTGTCCCATATTTGGATCTTAAATATTTTCTTTCAGATTATATCTATATCTCTATCATAGGCATGCATGACATATGTGGTTTCAGTGTAAAATATTTTTTCTTATTATGGTCAAATATAGATAAAATTCAAAGGTCTAAGTTAAATCATCTAAAAATCTAACCTTAGGAATCTTTGATATTTGTCCTGAAACTTTATTCTCCTTAAAGTGGTCATTTAATTTTATTTTAAGAAAATTTTTTTCTAACTAGTTGATAATAAAGCATCAATGTCAAGAGAAATGGAAGAAAATTGAAGACACTTTTAACATATATCTTACTTAGTAGTCTATTATTATTTATTACAATGATCATTTTCAAAAGGACTAAATAAATATTGGGAGAGTAGCAACAGGAACAATTTATAAAACTTTCTGGTAATTCTAAAGGAAAATTTAAGAATATGCATTGTTTTCTCCAGATTGAAGAATTAGATTTCTATCTAATATGGTTTACATATTGTTGATAAGTTTATAATCTATGTCAACAACTTTTGCATGTTCCAAAGTATTTGTCTTAATACTCTTTTATTTACCTTTGAAAGAATTTTCATTAGTAATATTTAAGAATGGAAGAGCTAGGGCTCAATTTTTTAGGGTTGACTAGATTTTTTTGTAGGAAGAAATTTCTCTTTTGATTGTCCCTTTAAATGGGATTATTGCTCTCTAAAAATGTGTGCAGAAAATAATGAGAAAAAAATTTTACAAATTATTAATCTATATTGTAGTATGTCTAATAAAATTTTGTGAATCTAAAATTGTTCTAAGATATAAAGTTTGTTGATTAAAAAAATCCACAATTTAAAATGACCCAATTGATTCCCAGTAACTTAATTGCATATAATTAAATATAAAACATTAAGCTAGCACAACAAAACCCAATATCCAACAACATGAAATTTGATAAACAATTAAAAATTGCCAGGCATTCAAACAGTAGAAAATTATTACCCACATACATGTAAAAAAATCACTAAGCCAGATTAAGAAATGAGCAAGATGGTAGAACTAGCAGAAAAGGACTTAAAACAACTATTCTAAACATGATACTTCTTATGTTCAAGAAGTGGAAACGTAAGCATAAAGAGTAATAGAAAAATTAAAACTCAGAGAAAACACTGATTAAAAGCACAGTATCTAAAATCAAAATGTCACTTGATGCAAGTAATAGGAGATTAGACGCTGCAGATAAAAAGATCAATGAACTTGAAGATATAGTGATAAAAGCCACCCAAAATTAAGGGCAGAAAGACAATAAATAGAGAAATCAGTGATCTGTGCTACATTATCAAGCAGTGTTAAAAATGAGTAATGAGACTTCCAGGAAGAGATGTAAGAGAGGGAGACTAAAAAAAATTGACGTGTGTGTGTGTGTGTGTATTACAATTTGATAAAAAGTTACTAACTCAAAAGTCTAAAAGCTCTGTGAATCCAAACCAGAATATACGAAGGCATATTGGGTGTATTCTGTACACCTAGCAGAATATACCTCTGCTAAGGCATATCACAATCAAATTGGAGAAAGTAAATGTTAACTTAAAAATACTATTAAAGACAGAGAAAAATAACATATTAGAAGAGCAGAGATGATTAACAACAAACTATTTGTCCAAAAAGTACAAATAGGAGGGGGTTGGAAGTTTTAAAGCTCACAGAAAGCTGAAATAATTCATGTCTCTGTCTGCTCAGGCTGCTATAACAGTATAAAATACTGTAGATTGAGTGGCTTAAACAACAGAAATATGTTTCTCATAGTTCTGGAGGCTTGAATTCTGAGCTAAGGGTGCCAGCATGATCTGGTTCTGATGAGAACTCTTTCTGGCTTGCAGAAAGCCCGCTTTCTCTGAGCTGTCTTTATACATTCGATGGGGGAGGATGGAGAGAGAACTACGTTCTTTTACCATCTGATGCTAATACCATCATGAGGACTAACCTCAGGACCTCATCTAAACCTAATTACCTTCCAAAGGCCCCGAAGTCGGACTGATGTATCCTGCTTTTTATATGATTAATAGATCTATTTTTGTTCATTTCCAGTATTACCACTTTACTCAAAGTCACAATCATGATGCCTTTCTAAACTCACTCACAATTTTCCCTTTACTTATATTATATTCAGATCATGCCAGGCTTTTATTGTTGCTACTCAAACAACCAGCGTGGTCTGATTTAATGCTTTCTCCCCTCTGCTGGTGAAACCCTTCCCCTGGATCTTGTCACGGTGGACCTATTCTGCTTAATCAGCTTATCAGCCACTTCCATTGAGGGGTCTTTGTTACTAATGTTACTCACTTCCAGTCATTGTACATCCCATTTATTATAATTGCTACTAACTGTACATCTTGTTCATTTATTTATTTATGTTTTAGTCTCAGTGTTTGCCCTTTAACAGGTACCAAGGTAACAACAATCTTGTCTGTATTCCTGTATGTAGAAAAATACTTTGGAAGCAATTGTTGTTCAACAAACAATTGTTGAAAATGTTTCCTTGAATTACTCCAACACTCTTTCTACTGTTTCAATTAGTGTCTTTATTTTTGTTTTCTTTCTAGACTTGACTTTTTCATTTCATTATTTAATTTTTCCGTCACACTGACAGGTTTTGAAACATAAGTATGGTCATGTCCTTATAGTATCATTGGATTGAGTAGAGCTTACTTTGCTTAGAAAGCCCAATCTGATCCAGTACTCACAGATGTGCGTGCATGCACACACACACACACACACACACCTCACACATACACATCCACACTTATGTCCACATGCTATTGTAGATTATCATCTCATCTTCCAATTTAGACATCAGGAAAGCCTTCCCTAAACTCTGCCTCACCAGCCTCCCTCTTAGCCCTCGTCTCCATATATAGATGGTCATTCTTTATGTTCTCCTGTAGAATACTCTGCTTTACCTTCCCGTAACACAAATCACTCCATAGCTTAATTGCCTGTTAATACACAACATAATGAGTTCCTTGAGGATGGATCTTTTTTTATTTTCATTTTTCCTCATTATTCTTTGTGCTTTGCATGTTATGAGCAATTAATATATACCCAATGTATAAAAGTACTCTAAAACTCTCTGTTCTCATCTCCTATTATTGATTATAAGAAAACTGCTTCAGTGAGATGTGTTATCTTCTAAAGATACCTTGCATCCTTCCCTCCTTGCCGTCACTGATGTGATTCCCTACATAAAATGCATCCCTGCCCTTCCTCTCAGTTGTTCAGTCTTCTGATTTAAAAAACAAGAACAAAAACTTCAAGCCTGCATTGAGGCTTTTTTCCTTCCTTCCGTGATCATAATCATCTATCCAGAGTGTCATGTTTCCTCCTCCTGAATTCTTTGCATAGTATTATATTCATCAATTACAGTTGAAGTCTTCAGATTACAGTTAGTTTTTATTTGAAATTACATTTGTTAATATGTGTGTATATATATATGTCATATTTCCCATATTTAGGATAAAAAGCTATTATTCAGTTTTTAACCTTTGGTATTATCTAATGCACTACTTGTATAAAACACTCTTAATGATTATTTAACTGTGGTTTCCTAATTTTGGATAATCTTACCATTGACTGTGGTCCCTTAAAAAGAGATTCTTGGGCGAACTTGCACACGGAATCAAAGTCTTCACGAGAATCTCTGTTTCCAACAAATACTTCAAGTGAATTTGAGGAAGAGAAAGGTTAGAAAACACTGGATTATTATTATTCTGCACCCTAGTCAATTCATATTCTGCTCTACTTACTGTTTTATACTTTCTCTTCTTAGTTTCCCAGTACTGGCTCTCCATTTTTTATTCTTAGCTAATAAAGCTACTTTTTTATTTCACTGAAAAATGGAAGCAATTAAAAAGAACTTTTATGTGCTCCCTCTACCAAATTTTGTGACCTACTTTGTTCTTACCCATATATTCTTTAACTTTCTTCCTCTTACAGCAGTTGAACTGTCCATGCTCCTGAGTAAGACCAGTATCTCCACTTGACCCTCTCTTTCCAGAATCATCAATTTTCCCTTCTCCAAAAAAAAAAAAACCAGAAACAAAACACTGGATTATTTTATTTCCTGCTATTGACAGAGCGAAATATATTCATTTAAATACAAAATCCACACAACATTCTACTTCATTTATAAGTGTTTGAGCTTATAAGGATGAACTCTACTGAGAGCATTACATTTTTAAAGTTATTTGCTTTTTATACATTGTAATTTTTTCTTTTGATTCACTTGTCTGAAAATTGTGCTATTTTAATTGTCAACACACACACACATACTGCTTTTTAGTGTACAACAAAAATGTTAAATTGACCTCATTTGAACTATAAATTGATATTTTGACTACTCAAGGTAGCATAAAAATTTTAAAGTAATTTTCCAATTTTGTTTGCTTTTTTATTAATAAAGAAAATGGTCTAAGAACATATAATGCCTTGGTTTCCTGAACTTCATAATTACATTATACCTTAATATTACTGTGATAACAGTGATGGTTTAATAGAAAGGAAAAAATAAGATTTCAAATAAAATTCTATTTTTTAGCTGTTCTTGTTTAGCACATTTTATTCAGAACATATGATACTATAAATGAAATAGCAGAGGTTTGTTTAAAAGCAAGACACTGAATTTAATAACTTTGAATTCAAATTAATGAAAATTGCATCAAAGACAGCATTTCATTCTACTGCGGATGTCTAGTCCTTTCAAACTACCCATTAAAAAGATTGTTTAATTAACAAGAATTTTGTTTTTTATCCATTTTTAAAACTTTTTAAAAGCCTTGAAACAAAATTTAAACAATAAAAGATATGTACCTGTATAGAATAATCTAGACTGGTAGGTACCATGCATTGCTTCTGAAATGCTTCAGCTGAACCTACGTAAGCAAGCACTCCTCAGGCTTGAAAGAACATCAGTTAAAACTATTGAGACCTCATCTGTCAAAATGATATCTCAGTTACACAAAAACTTCCCTCTACATCAGAAATCCATTAACCACTATCCCAAATAACAGAGCTAACATAATGGATGGCTGAATCTCTGCCTGGAATTAGCGTTGGCTTATAAGGCTGACTAAGCAAGCATCGTAAACTGAATGGAACCAAGAATAACATAAAGTTTATAATATAGACAAAATAGGCAAAACAGTAAAGGGTGAAATATTACTTTAAAATTACAAACAATTTATATTTTTACCTCAGAATATCTGGTTATTTTATATATGTGTTAAACTATTATTTGAAATAATATGGTATTTATTTAAAATACTACCAAACCCTGTACCATGCTCATGACTATTCTAAGAACTTTACAAGTATGAACTAATATAAATCCCACAAAACCCGTTGAGGTGGACACTTTTACTATCCTGTTTTTCCACTTGGAGGAACTGAGACCCAGCGATTTGAGTGATTTGACTTAGGTCACACAGCTAGACAGTGGAGGGACTAAGATTTGTTCCCAGACATTCTGGCTCCAAAGACCATGCCCTTAATCTTCTCACACTACAATCTTTCAAATCAATCATTAGTAAAATGTGTTTGGTAAAACACACAGATTAGGTTTTATCCAACATAAAGCATCAAACAGGATATTGTGTCCATGCTTTTCATAAGAATGAGCTAAAATTTTAAATCCTTGAAAATCCAAGATGCTGATATCATATGCTATAACACGGCAAAGTTTGAGGAACATATGTAGTAGTAAATTTGGCAAATGAATATTCTAGCACAATTGAAATAAAAATGGTAGTTAAATATTTCCAAATGAATGCAAGTGAGCTGAGGATTTACAGGAACTACTGATTATTAAGGAGCCATTTATTGTGAACAATTTAGCATAGGCTGTTATCCAACAGGTTGAGATCTCTGGCTCTGGAGTAAGACAGACTTCGGTTTGCTTCCCAGTCCAGTCACTTCTTGTAAGTCTAAAGAATTTATTTTCCATGTCTCAGCCTGTTTCCTCACATGTAATTACCAATAGTCTTTACCTCATAGATTTTCATTACTAAAAAAGTGAATGTAAAATGCATAGCTTAAGGGCTGGTACACAATTAGCACTCGGTAAATGCTAGAGATTTTCTTATTAATTATAAGTTATTAAGCAATATAGGAGGCATCAACTCATATGTGGAGTAAGACTATAAATTTAATGATTAGTAATCTGTAATGGTTTGATTCTGTGTATCATTTTATGTGTGCTTGAGTTTAAAATGCTTCTATACATTTATCCAAATCTTTTTACATGTATCCAATGTATTTTAAGGTGTATTTAGTCAAATTTCACCAAAACCTGATGAAATAATAACAAACTGGCAATGATACCAGTTAAGAAGTTAGCAAGCGTTAAGGTAATATCAAATGTTGTCTCTTTTGGGAAACACAGTTTTACTGTAATTTTCTAGCAGCTGAGTCTACACATGTAATCAGGTTACTTCTAAGTCCCTGTATTAGTCAGGGTTCTCCAGAGAAATAGAACCAAAATAATGTGTATATAGATAGTAGATTTATTTTAAATAATTGGTTCGTGATTGTGGGGTTTGGTAAGTCCAAAGTCTGCAGGGTAGACCAGAAGGCTAGAGATCCAGGGAAGAGCTGCATTCTGAAGGCAGTCTGCTGGCAGAATTCTTTCTTGGTCTGGGAAGGTAAATCTTTAAACTGATAGGATGAGGCCCACCCATATTATGGAGGATAATTTGCTTTATGCGAAGTCCATTGACTGGAATGCCCATCTCATCCAAAAAATACCTTCACAGAAACAGCCAAAATAATGTTTGACCCGGCACTGGAACACTGTGGCTCAGACAAGTTGACACGTAAAGTTAATAATCACAGTTCCCTTTAGAGTATGTAATCTTCTAGCCATCATTTTTAGTGTCATAATACTGAAGTGTAAAGCATGTCTGGACATTCAGGGTGACTTCATTTTTCTTGCAGTGAATATTTTTGAGCCCAACTTCGTTCCCCAAAGCCACTGGCCCTAAAATTTTTCCCATTAAATAGATAATCTATAATGATATAACTGGGTAAGATTAATATTTTAAAATTATATTTATACATTCACATTTGAAATTATAAGTATGGAATCTCAGTGTTATTGAGATGATACTTTTTACATAAAAGAATTAAAGTAATTCCAAATAGTATCATCCAGCTTTAGTGAATGAGTACATGTTATTTGTTAATTACAGGGTTTCAATAATGTAGTTGTTCTGTTATGACTTTTGCTTAAGTTTACATTTTTGGTGAAAGCAATGTAATTCTTTCAATATCAATGTGTGTGTGTGTGTGTGTGTGTGTGTGTTTGTTTTTTTCTTGTGTGAACAGGGAGCAACAAGTAATATTTCTGCACCTCAATGGATAGCTCAGTAATTACATCTTAGGTGCACAATATGCTTTGATGCTATTATATGCATTTATTATTTTGTACATTGCCTGGTAAATATGTAGTAGACCAGTTCAAATAGCTAAAGAACTGGAACTTATAAACCTGTCATTTCAACAAAGATATTATGAATACCTATCAAATTTGTGCTAGGCACTGTGCTGAAAAGAATACAGTGGTAAATAAGAAAAAGTGCTATCTTCCAGAAGTTTACAGTCTTATAAATTTACCAAAAATTGGTATACACCACATGCTATACTTAATATTTGCACAAGTAAATGTACTAATATTTTGCAGAAGAAAAAATGGCTATCTCTATTAAGAGAAAAGCTTCATAGAGGTATATAACTCTTTGCAAAAGCTTAAATGATAATTCCTCCAAAATTACAAGGGGTTGGATATGTCCAAAAAATATAGAGTAACCTGACCTTTTTAGAGTTAAATCAGTGAAATGACACTGACTGGTGTGTGTGTGTTTGTGTGTGTGTGTGTGTAGCCTCTAGAACAAAAAATTCTACAAAGCTTTTTAAAACTGCTCAGCCTCTTGGGGAATTCCCTGGCGGTCCAGTGGTTAGGACTCCAAGCTTCCACTGCAGAGGGCACCGGTTCGATCCCTGGTCATCAGGGAACTGAGATCCCGCATGCCTTGTGGT
This sequence comes from Eubalaena glacialis, assembly GCF_028564815.1. Classification (NCBI taxonomy): domain Eukaryota; kingdom Metazoa; phylum Chordata; class Mammalia; order Artiodactyla; family Balaenidae; genus Eubalaena; species Eubalaena glacialis. Next base: position 22,465,203 of record NC_083721.1, read on the forward strand.
GTGGCCAAAAAATAAAAATAAATAAAACCAAAGAACAACAACAACAAAAATACTCAGTCTCTATAGGTTGCTCTGTTTCTGCCTTAGTTCCCTGAGGAAGTTAAAGGAATATTGCTGTACCATATTAAACATACATTTCATTCAAAGTATTCAAAGGAATACTGCTGTACCATATTAAACATACATTTCATTCAAAGTATTCAAAGGAATACTTCTATACCATATAAAACATACATTTCATTATGTACTATCTTAATGAAAGGATAGTACATTCCTTTGTACTGTCTTCCAAAGGAAATCCCCAAATTGAGGAATTCTTGAATTCAGCACAAGATGAACCTAAACCTTTTGCAGCTTTGAAATGATTCAGGATTTTATTTTTTTATTTCAGAAGTGAAGAAATTCTGGATATTCTTAGACAACCTGATAGCTGAAAACAACAAACAACTGGGCTTTGAATAAAATTTATCTACAGGTATTCAGGAGGAAAATAACAAATGCAGAATTCATTATTATCTTTGGACATGGTAGAGCAGAGTGAGACTGCATTTAATGCTTTAGACATATAAAATTGATTTACAATGAGAATATACTTAAAATCTTGTGAATGATCATTAAAGTTTTATTTGGCAAATTACATATTAATACTCTCTGCTGTGGTCCATGCTAGAAATGGAAGCAGTGCCAAAACAAACTGCACTGGATTAGAAATTCAAATTGAAACCAAAATGTCACACAGGAGAGAGACCTGGTCTAGTATACTGGTAGGTTCTGAATTGTAATTATTGTAATTATTATAATTAATTAAATACTATGAATTATAGTTTATTCAATATGTCTCCCTCCCTCTCTATTACATATGTGCATAGATAGATAGAGAGAGTGAGTGCATTTTAGGACAAAATATTCAATGCCATCTTTTTGCCAAGTCTAAGTTATCACTGAAAGCCCAAGGAAGAGTTTGATGATGGGCTTTTACACATCATATAATGGTATTTTTTAACAACCAGTTTAAAACAAGAGTTCATTTGGTTTTTATTCCCATTTGTATACTCCAACAAAATTGCCTTTCTGTATGTCAATTTATGTATGTGTGTGTGTGTGTTTACAGAAACAAAGTCATATTGAATTAGAGTTGGTTGCATGTAATACTCATTCACAATATTTTCTGTAGCTTCTTGATTAAATGAATTATTTTTCAGATTCAGTATTTTTTTTTTTAGAATTTCCAACAGTCTAATTTGGTTGAGTTTATGTAACAAAGCAAGTATTTGTTGAACGGAATAAATGCTCATCTACAATATTCAAGTGATTTTGTAACTCCTATAAATATATGTTCCCACCTTTGTTTATTTTCTCATCTTTAGTAGAACTCTGATGCAATAAAACAATCTATTTTTTAAATAGTTAATTGTATGATTTTTAGCCATATTTGCTAAGGTGTTACATCCTTCACTCTTTAGAATTCCAACAGGATGCTTTACATTAGTAAAGTGATCACTGAGTGTTACTGTTGAATAAAATAAGAATCTAAAACTTGCTGCCATAGCACATGCCATTCATAACATAATGAAACCTAGTGATGAATATGAGAAAGCACAATGGTTTTCATTGGGGAACCTTCTGACCTCACTTGTATGCAAAGTGGTTAATTGTTAAACAGTATGCCCTGAATAAACACTTTCTATTTCTACCGCTAATGAAGGCTTCCTTTTGAGACCAATTTAATTGGGTAGCAAAAAGTGAATTTGAAATTATTGTCCATCTGTTTTACATGTATACAGAAGATAAACTGTTCTTTAACATTCCACATGATTTCTTAAAGTTAATATAACTTCACATACATTCTTTTAGTTTTAAAGAATCTTTTGAGGATATTGTAATGAGAGTTTTTCATTAAATATATAAATATTTATGAAGTTATTCTTTTATATTCTCATTCTAAAGAGGTTGGGAATACAGATACAAAATTTAAATTGAGGAACAGAAGCTTATAGCCATGTACGGAGATAAAAATAAACAATTTAAACACACAGAAACAAATATACATATTTATACTTAAACATATTGTCAGTTGACATGAGAAGTATGTAGATGGCACTCTAGGAACAGAGAGAAAAAATAACCCAAATTGCTTGGGAAGAGGGTGAAGGACAAGAGATAAAGAAAAGGAAATTTTTGAGCTTAAACTTTATGTGCAAGTTTTTCTGATATGCTATAGTTTGTAGAGGATATTCAGGAAAGAAGAAGGAAATTAAATACAAAATTATAAATGCTTATATAGTGTTCATTGTATAAATATAATTATATTAGTAGAAAGATTGGTTTTATTGGAGAGTCTCCAATGACAAATTCGTGTTGAATTCTGAAGGGTCTTGTATAACATTTAAAGATATTTTGTTTTATACCTACAGGCTGTGTGGAAATATTGAAGGAGTGACACACAAAAATATATATTCATATTAATCTATGAACGTATTATATAGTCACACATATATGTACACACATTTGTTTTTTTGAGATATATTTGATATGCACTCTTACGTAAGTTATAGGTGTATAACATAGTGATTCACAATTTGTAAAGGTTATACTCCATTTATAATTATTATAAAATATTGGCTATATTCCCTGTGTTATACAGTATATCCTTGTAGCTTATTTTATTTATTTTATACATAATAGTGTAAATTCTTAATAATATGATAAATACGGTAGTGGTGTGGATAATGAAATAAGCTGGCTGTGGTGAGTTGTTAAAATGCAGTTGAGCAAACATGGCAAAGTCCTGATTTAGAACAGTGATAGTGGGGATAGAGAATTGGACAGAATTTGAAAACTGCTTAGTTGGGACATCTATCAATACTTGGTTATTGACCGAGAGGGGAAAATGAGAGAAATATGAAGAAAAATTCTGATCTGTTGATGAGATGCATGTCAATCTCTCTCCTCTACTCCCTTATTTACTTTCAGGTGGTTTTCAACTATATAAAGTTAGTTAAGAAGCAAGGTACATATTTTTGATGATTTATTCATTAAATAAATTTTATGGAACATAAGCAAATGCTCTATTAGCATATATATTTACTCTTTGTAAAACCAAACTCATTGATTTGCGAGAACTGCACCAGAAACATTATACACACATTTGTTTATCACTATCCTTGACACGATATGTAAATGATAATTCTGTATGAAAGTGATTTTTAAATTATAGTCAGCCTGTTTTTCTTTTCTTTTCATTGATAAATATTATTTCAAAATTATATAAGGGAAATAGTATTATTTAAAACAGTATTAGTGTTTAATAGTTATATATTCTTAAATAACACAGCTTAAAACCACTTTTCCCTTACCACATTAAATAACATAATAAAGTAAGTCATGGCTGTGTTGATTTGAGGTAACCAATATCATACTCTAATTAAATGCTCACATCATAAAATATACAGAATGAAATTTCCTTCAAAAGATAGGACTAGAGCTTAAAATAAATATTTCAGAGATAAATATTTGTGAATAAACTAAATATGATTTAGAACTGAAAGTATAGGCTAGATGATACCGAATTTATTTCCATTTACCTAAAAAGGAGTTAAGGAAGAAATTTTCCCTAGGCCCTTTAAATGTGATAAAAAATTATTTTCGTGGTGAAATTTGCTCATATAATTATTTGAGAAATATGAATAAAGCACCTCTGGAGGACAGTCAAGTAACACAATTAAAAATCTATTGATGTTACTGCCTTTTGACATTTTTCATAAAAATAAGGAATTAAAATACGAAAAGATATTTTTTATCCTAAAATGTCATGCAAAAGAACAATAGGCTTTTAAACAGTGTGTATAACATTTAAAATATTTGGGATGGAAGAAAGGGAGTAACTTCCATCAAAATTTCAATGGTTTGCTTCATGCAGAAGTCAACTGACGCTAAACTAGAAATTAAAAGGACAAGGAAGTATCATTAGTAATGCTTAAAGAACTGATCAGAAACAAAAATAATACACTGTGGACCAAAAATACATAGCTTTTGCCTTTAGGGAATTTCACAGAATGGAAAGAAGTTTTCTGATTACCTGGACCCCAGGAATGGAGCTGAAGACCTCTTCTGCCCCAGGCACTGTCCTTTTTTTTCTTTTTTAATTTTTATTTAAAATTTTTTTTTACATTTGAAATTTTTACAATTTAGTTTTTATTTTATATTGGAGTATAGTTGATTTACAATGTTGTGTTAGTTTCAGGTGTACAGCTAAGTGATTGTGTTATACATATATCCATTCATTTTCAGATTCTTTTCCCATATAGGTTATTACAGAATATTGAATAGAGTATCCTGTGCTATACAGTAGGTCCTTTTTTATTATCTATGTTATATATAGTAGTGCATATATGTTAATCCCAAACTCCTAACTTATCCCTCCCCCACATTTCCCATTTGGTAACCGTAAGTTTGTTTTCGAAGTCTGTGAGTCTGTTTCTGTTTTGTAAATAAGTTCATTTGTATCATATTTTTAAGATTTCACATATAAATGATATCATATGATATTTGTCTTTCTCTGTCTGACTTGCTTCACTTAGTGTGATAATGTCTAGGTCCATTCATGTTGCTGCAAATGGCATTATTTAATTCTTTTTTATGGCTAATATTCCATTGTAGTATTCCACATCTTCTTTATCCATTCCTCTGTCAATGGACATTCAGGTTGCTTCCATGTCTTGGCTACCATATGATCCAGCAATCCCATTCTTGGGCATATGTCCAGAGAAAACCATAATTCAAAAATATACATGCACCTCCGTGTTCATTGCAGCACTGATTACAATAGCCAAGACATGAAAGCAACCTGAATGTCCATTGGGCACTGTCTTTCTTGTTGGCTTTTATTCTTAGCTGTCTCGGCCTCATCCTATCCCCTTGTTTCTTTGCTATAATAACAATTCACTGCATTGTATAACAACAAAGTTACTCAGTATTTATATAACAATCCTAGTGAATAACTGGGTAACATTGAGTTTTTATCCCATGATTAAACCAATCATTTTGGCCAGTAGATTGAATACCCACATTTGTCAAAGAGGTCATTTCCCCATCCCTATGATGGACAGGTTGGTGGCAGAGACTTAGTGCACTGATTGAGAGTATAAGAGGACACAGTTGAGGGAACATCATCCCCCAAATAAGAGGAATAAAGTGAAGTTAAGAAGATACAACCAGTAAGGGACTATATGATGCACTAAAAGTATTGTACAGGAATAAATACCAGATAACAACAATAAAAATGTCCTTAATGGGTACAGTGGTCAGGGTTAAGTTTTAAGGCATATGATAAACGCAAGGTGAAACAGGGAGTAAGTATTAGGCATTAAGTCACTCACAAGATCAGTAAGAGAGATGAGCAGATAGACTCAAAGTGAGCATCCAGCAATCATACCCTAAACCATATTTCCTGCTCCTTTTGCCGTGAGGAGGGAACTGCCTTTTGAAATGAGAATCTGCCAATTCCCCTAAAAGCACCTTCCCTGCTATAGTCCACACCCACAGGATGGTCTCCTGCCCTGCTTCTCTCCTCAATTACCACCCAATGAATTCAAGTTTCACACTAATAACAGAACAAAAATCACAGCCAGCACCCTAGCTATAAGGGATCTTTGAAATGCAGTTTATATTTCCAAAGTTGGCAGTATTATTATGTCTTCTTGGTATACTTCATTTTAGGAGGCATCCTTGGAAAATATATGAAAGAAGCTTGGATGCTGAATAAGACCATCTAGGTGATCTGCCATATTGGGCAACTTGATTCTTCTTTAACAAAATAGCTTAAAAACATAACTTACTGATTAATTATCTTTTCTTTAGAGATGATTGGTTGCCATGACTTCTTTTTTTGGAGATTAGAAATGGTAAAATGGCTTTCAGATTTTCTTTTGCACCGTCCGTGTTAATGGGTAACAGATAATTTCTCATCTTTCCTCTGGCTTAGACAGAATAGTATTAAAACCAGTGTTCTATATATAATACCCTATCTTCATCAATTATTTTTCTTCACACTAAAGATTGAACTGAATAAAATGTTAATGAACATTTTTCTTTAATATTGATAATCTATTATAAGAATGAAAGAATCATGTCAGAATATTTTTTATAGCAGATAGCCTAATAATAATTTGAGGGATTTTGAAAAACAAATTAAAACATTAAACATATTTATGTGTATTTTCTTTATACAGAAATAGAATCCAGAATCTTCATTCTGGGTCTATGACAATGACAAACATTAAAAAGCACTGTTAAACAATGTACTTCTTGTAGGACATTCTTCTGTATGTATGCAGATCATGAAGATTTATTAGTGTGAAATGTGGAGGGGATTTTTCCTTTTCACTTGTGCCAATGAAAAATGTAAAAAGGAAATAAATATGTGCTTTGAATGAATTTGAAAGCATTTAGACTGATTTAATTTTAATTAGAATCACCCAGGTTATATTTGAACAAGGACTGGGGAAAAAATCCTTGCCATATTGTTGATAACATCATTTAATTCATACTTTTAGATCCTAAGTTTACAAATCAAAAGGAGCAGTATCATTATATCATTGATTCTAGATAATTGTCATCTTTTATATAAATACACTGGTCATCCATCTGGCTTCTAAATGAATTTTTGCAAAGAAATTATGCAGGTATTTGGCTGAGTTCCCATTTCTTTGCACAAAGCACTGATGGATACATGGTGCAAAAAACAAATATAATTATGTTACTGATTGTATTTATCCCCTTCTATATTAACAATTATTATAATAATGACATAAACAAAATATTGCATAAATTTAATGCACATGTGTAAATATATGTAGAACTTTATGTAAAAAGCAAAGATAACCTATTATTAAAATCATCCATCAAATTAAAATTTCCTTAGCTCCAACTGGAGAAAAACAATTAGGTATTTTTTTCTACACAAATGCTTACCTTTTAACAATAATATAATTTCACTTTAAAAGGTACAAATAGCTTTCTCCTTTTTAAAATACCATCTTTAATATTTCAAAATGTTGACACATCTAAGCAGTGTTTCATATTGTGTCAAGTGGTGGTCCTATTTTGCTAATCTAATTCACATCTCTTTTCCTTAATAGACTATCTCTTATTCTAGGCCTCTCAGGCAACAATGCTTTCATTTTCCACAGTGTACATGATAAGAAATAAAAATTCTGGCATTTAATGGGGAGTGTAAGTTCAGACCTAATTCTGCAATGATCAGGTAAAATGAAAGAGGCAGCAATTTTGAAAAATGAAATTGGAAAGTTAATAGGAATTTTGAACTTAAAATGTTTCTATATTTCTAGTTTGTACATCATGTAACCTTTGGTTCATCTGTTTATGTTGCATTTGGGAGGAAAAAGACAAGAATGTAGTAGGACATGGTAAACACTGCTAGTAAAATGGTCGTGACTTTCAGCTATAAAAACAATCAACAATAAATTCACAGGATATCAATGCACTCAAATACTTTGTCTTTTATTTACAAGCAATTTTTATTTAACTATTAAATGTCTTTTAATAGTTAAATGTCTTCTATTTACAAGCAATTTTTATTTAACTATTAAATGCAATAGTATTAATTAGTAACTTATTTTAAATTATGTTAGGTATTGGATGATTTAATACCATTTAGATAATACATGTTTCGTTTGTTGAATTCAGAGCTCTCGATATTGTATATTTAAAGGGAGGATGATTTTCTTTGGTTGTGCTATGTGTTATCCCTGTATTATGGCATTGTATTTTCTTATAAATATTTGAAAGCATGATTAACACCTACCAAGTGTATTATATAGATGCCAGCTTATCAGAAGTTCAAGTTATCATTATATAAATGACATAAAATCATAATATGACTGACAGATATGTAAGTATAATATGTAGTATAAAATTAAGACTATTATATTGTTTAAAAATGGTGACACATCAAAATTCTAGGAGTCAAACACAACTTTTAGATCTAAATCACAACTTTTTTATATTTCATAGAAAATTGTTAGACCGTTAAAAATTTGCTTTTGAATGTACCAACTACTTGAATATTCATCAAGCCCAAAATATAAATTCACTGTTCCTAATTCTTTATTGAAGTATTATTATTATTATTTTTTTCTGTCAATGCACTCAGTATTAAGGCAGTTATGTAAAGAATCCTTTTGATCTCTGACCCGGAGTGTGTACAGCTATTCGGGAAGTAAAGCAGAAATGGAAATGTAGAAGCTGAAGAGGATCTAGGGTGATTCTGGAGGTTAAATCAGAGAATATAACAAAGATTGAATGTCTATCATGTTGCAGCCATCTTAATGTAGTTTATCTCATTTATTTTTAGTACATCCATTTGAAAACTACTATGTACTGTATAGATCTCAGGAAAAGCAAAGTTGAGAGTAAGAAGCTGTTTACAGTTATTTAAATCTACAGGAAGATTAACTGAGGAAATTGACAAAAACCCACCAGGCTAATATGAACACGTAAACTACAGAGATCAAAAAAATCTCTAAGTGAATTTTTAGAAAGAGAGCAATCTCAACCTGGTATCGTATCATTGGACAATTGGACAATAAGGACAAGACAATGACATTGAGATTGAAATCTTCCATAAGACTTTAGAATCTATCTAAATCTAAAACTGATTAAGACTCAAGCTTTCATTGGTACATAATCTATTTGACAAGATTTTTCACTACTATAATTTTTCCATCATGGGCTAGCTCATACCCCCTTCAACAGCTAGCAATATTATTACATATTACGTATATTACAATAATCATCCTCATAATATTTTGTCACGTTCTTGTTGTCAGATACTATGTTAGATATTTTATCTTTTGCTGTGTTTATTATTTTCAACTACTCCAAAAGGAAGGGTTATTGCAGATATTTTATAGATGTAGATGCTGATGGTCAGAGAGGTTGCTTAAAATATCATACCTATTTTTCTTTATTCATGACAAAACTAGAATTTAATCCTGATATGTTTAGTCATAACATCTGTGCATCTTTCTATGTCCATTTCAGAGTGAGTCTCTGAAAGCTAGTTAAAGAAAACTAAGATAGGAAGTGACAAAAATGCATTTTACTCTCCAGTATTAGTTACATTGACTCAGGGCAAAAACTCCACTGCTAGAAAAAGAAATCAAAATAATAATTGAAAATGAAGTGTGGTGAAACATTAAGGAAAATATTGCATCTTGTATTGAAGAGAGTGCTAACTCTATTTGATTACCTTGTGAACATCTCACTTTTCTTTATGTAGAAAGATAATAATGACATTTCATTGTAAGCTCACTGTTCAACGTCCTTATAAATTTTTTTTTTTAGGAAAAAAGAGAGTTCGTATTCTTTGACTACTGATTGTGTTCATCAGTAGTCACGTTTCAATATATCTAATGGAATATTGGTTTTCAAATAAAGTGCTATGAGGTGAGAATAATGTCATATTATTCTAGGAAGAAAACAAGAAAATGAAAACTGTATAAACTGTTTTGATATATTAGAATTTATTTATTTATTTGGCTGCATCAGGTCTTAGTTGTGTCACGCAGATTCTTCATTGAGGCATGCGGGATCTTTCATTGTGGCGTGTGGGCTTCTCTCTAGTTGTGGCGTGTGGGTTTTCTCTCTCTAGTTGTGGCGCATGGGCTCCAGGGCGCGTGGGCTCTGCAGTTTGTGGCATGCAGGCTCTCTCATTGATGCACGCGTGCTCAGTAGTTGTGGCACATGAGCTTAGTTGCCCCGCAGCATGTGGGATCCTAGTTCCCCGACCAGGGATTGAACCTGCGTCCGCTGCATTGGAAGGCAGATTCTTTACCACTGGACATCCAGGGAAGTCCCTAGAATTTATGTTTGGATCAAAAACTACTTAAGTCACCAGAAAGTATCAAGAGTTAAATCGCGTTCAAAAATGCAAATCAATTAGTATAGATGCCCCAAATTATAATTAATGTCAGGTCATTCATAATATTGATGGCAAAAATAAGATCAAACTTAAAAATAGCTACTTTGTATAGTCTGTTTTAGTGATCTTGGACCCATTTATCCATTCATTTAATTATCTTCAACAGATTTATTGAGGTATAATTAATATACAATAGTAGTCACAGGTTTAAACTCTCTAATGAGTTTTAGTATATTAACAGAATTGTGCAACCGTTACCATAATCAATTTAAAAATATTCTCATCACCTAAAGGGAGAGCCTGTACTCATTAGCAGTTACTTCCTACCCTTCATTGCTCCGTCTCTAGGCAACTACAAATCTCCTTTCTGTCTCTATACATTTGTCTATTCTGGGCATTTCCTAAAAAATAGAGATTCAGTAAGTGGTCTTTTGTGACTGGCTTATTTCACTCAGCATAACATTTTCACGATTCATTCATGTGGTAGCATTTTATCAGTACTTCATTTTTGTTGTTGAATAATATTCCATTGTATGCCTATACCACATTTTGTCTGTCCATTCATCATTTGATGGATAGTTTGGATCATTTTCACTGTTTGGCTAATATGAATAATTTTATTAACATTAAAGTACAAGTTTTTGTGTGGACATATGGTTTTATTACTTTGCAGTATATAACTAATAGTGGAATTACCAGGTCATAGGATAATTGTATGTTTCACATTTCATGTATGAAGCTTCCAGTTTCTCCACATCTTTGCCAACACTTTTTGGTTATAGGTGTTCCGTGGGTATAACGTTATATCTGGTTTTTTTTTTTTTTTTAAAGATTAGGAATTTTAAAAAAAACTTTATTTTATTTTATTTATTTATTTTTGGCTGCATTGGGTCTTTGTTGCTGTGCAGGCTTTTCTCTGGTTGCAGTGAGCGTGGGCTACTCTTGGTTGTGGTGCACAGGCTTCTCATTGCGGTGGCTTCTCTTGTTGCAGAGCATGGGCTCTAGGCGTGCGGCTTCAGTAGTTGTGGCACGTGGGCTCAGTAGTTGTGGCTCGTGGGCTCTAGAGCACAGGCTCAGTAGTTGTGGCGCACGGGCTTAGTTGCTCCGTGGCATGTAGGATCTTCCTGGACCAGGGTTCAAACCCGTGTCCCCTGCATTGGCAGGAGGATTCTTAACCACTGTGCCACCAGGGAAGCCCCTCATTGTGGTTTTGATTTTGCATTTCCCTAATAGCTAATGATATTGAGCATCTTTTCATGTGCTTACTGGCCATTTACACATCTGTTTTTAGAGAAGTGCCTATTTAATCTCTTATTTTTCAACTGGATTACTTGTCTTTTTATTTATTGTCGATTTGGGAGTACATATATATGTATATATATATATATTCTGGATACAAGGCCTTTACTAGATGTATGATTTACAAATATTTTCTCCCATTCTATAAGTTTTCTTATTTGCTTTGACAGTATTTGAGGAACAAATTAATTTTTAACTTTTGATCAAAATGTGTCAATTTTTATTTATTTTTACTTTTCTTTTGTAACTTGTGCTTTTGGTACAGTGTCTAAGAAAGCTTTGCTGTGCCTGATTCCAAGGTCATGGATATTTCTTTGTTTCTTTTTTTTTTTTTTAATTAATTTATTTTTGGCTGTGTTGGGTCTTCGTTTCTGTGCGAGGGCTTTCTCTAGTCGCGGCAAGTGGTGGCCACTCTTTATCGTGGTGTGCAGGCCTCTCACTGTCGCAGCCTCTCTTGTTGTGGAGCACAGGCTCCAGACGCGCAGGCTCAGTAGTTGTGTCTCACGGGCCTAGTTGCTCCGTGGCATGTGGGATCTTCCCAGACCAGGGCTCGAACCTGTCTCCCCTGCATTGGCAGGCAGATTCTCAACCACTGCGCCACCAGGGAAGCCCATGGATATTTATTTCTAATTTTTTAATGAAAGTTTCATACTAGTAGATTTTACATTTAGGTCTATGACCCATTGAATTAATTTTTGTGTATAGTGTAAGGAAGCAGTTCAACTTTATTCTTTTGGATGTGGAAATCCAGTTATCCTATCACCATTTGTTCAAAACATTACTCGTTGTCCACAGAAATATCTTTGTAACGTGTTGAAAATGATGTATTTATTACATTATAATATTTATTTAAAGTCGTCTTTAAAGGTATAAAAACATTTCAAGGATTTTGTGGTCTGTTTGTGAAAACAGTAACTTAAGCAGATGAGAAAGACATAATTTGAAAACTTCAATTCGGAGAAGTAAAAAAACACAGTATTGCATATAAAAATGGGGGAAAAAACTCAATTCTAAAACTGACCCTTAAAGTATTTTAGCTAGAAAACACACATGGATGTGTGACAGAATGTGTCATGTTCAGAAACAAAAAGATGATATGGGTTGCTGGAAGATAGTTCTGTATCTCTGAAGGGTAAATTATAAGAAACAGATAAATAAAATATGGGGCTTTTTTGTATGCTATTCCAAGGGATTCAATTTCATCCTGTCGATAATGGGAAAGCACTGTAAACGCTATCAAAAATGTGACATGAATGCATGTCATAGAAAGATCACTCCAAGGGGTTGGATTAGAGGACTGAGATTGAAGGTTGATAAAGGTTAAGGTAGATTTTGTGATAGCAGCTGCAAGAGATGAAGGGTGCCAATGAAAAGACAGCAGCATATGTGACAAAAATAAAATGTGTCTATTAAAGATACAGAACAAATCAAATTCAGTAATGATTGGATATGTAGTTTTCCATGGGTAGGAGAAATGGAATTCTACTATTGTGAAGTTTTCCACTTTGTGTGAACTTGCATAATATTGGTTCTACAAAGAATATAAGAAATTAATAAAACTTCTAAAATTTCTTGAAAAATCTATGCACATACAACCCACAACATAGACAATTATGAATAAAAAGGTTAGAATTGAATATTATAAACACTTTTGATCAACCCAAAAGAAGGGAGGAAAAGAGAAATAATAGTGAACAGATGGTAAAAATAGAAAACAGCATGAAGGCAAGAAAATAGAAAAGAAATAGCAAGATGATCAACTTAAATGCAATGATATCAATAATTACAGAAAATATAAATAAATAACAGAACTCACAAAAAATGCATAGTCAGAATGGAAAACAAAACAAGTCCTAGTTTAATGTCATTTTCAAAAAGTACAGTTTATGTGTAAAAATCTCAAGCTGAAAATGAAAGAATTAAAAACCATGAAATATTAAACATAAAAAATCAAGTGTGTCTAGTTTAATATTAGAAAAAGTGTATTACCTGAAATAAAGAGAATAATCTCAACATGATATAGTGTGAATTTATGATAGAATATAGTGTTTGAAAAATAATATTCATATAATAATAGACTTCAAAATATAAAAGTAGTCATTGATTTTTATGACTATAAAATCTATAAGCATAATTATAGATGTAATTCTGTTTTCTCCAAACTTTGTGAAAGAAGTTTATTATTAATAAATAGAATAAATATTAGATCAATAAAAATTATTATTATCAGATAGTACAGAAGCTAAGTCAATATAAATTATACAAATACTAAAATGGTAATTAAGCAATATTAAGAATAACTTTATACCAACAAAATTGACATCTTAAAAAGCCCTAATATATTATTAGAAAATTTAATACATTAATATATAAAGAACACTGTATGGAATTTATCCCCGCCATGGGATTTGTTCAAAATTAGAAAACAAATCATTGAAGTATATCACCTTGATAGAATTAAGGAACAAAATTATATAACATTATCAATACCCAGAAAGAAAATGTGTTGGAATATGTTTTACTAGGGTATTTAGTGCTTATAATGCTATTCAGATATATTATATATTTAATCACTTTTAGTAAAAATATTTTAATGAATTTGATTATTTCTAGTTTCTGAAGTATTCGTATTATATTTTATATTAATTTGCAATTGTATTTATAATGTCAGCAGTGTTTATGTTTATATCTTTTTAAAATTTTGATATTGTGTATTTGATACAATTCATTTTTCCCTTGATATATTTGCTGGGGTTTTGCTGACATTATCATTCACCAAAATTCATTTTTTAAAAATGTCCTATTGTCCTTTTATTAAATTGTCTTCCAAATCAATTACAGTATTTCAAAGATAATTTTTATATGAGAACAAATCTTCAGCATTTGTTGACACTTCACAGAATAGGATTGTGGTATTTGATTTTTTGCTTATGAAATTTATATGCTTTATGTCTTTCACAATTTTAATTTGACATCTAAACTTTTTCATTTTAATTTAAATATTGATAATATGGTTTATATCATATTATAAAAAGTGACATTTTACATTGACTATCATATATTTTAAATATATTTAATGAAATCTAAATTTCATGGTGATTTAATACCCATAGTAATCTATTTCAGAAATAGGCTTTTTTTTAGCAGTTGTAATATTTTTAGCATTTTTAAGTTTTCTTCTTGAACTAATATTCTTTTCCATTTTTTCATACAGATATTTATTCTATTATAATGTCAGTTAATGCTTGAAATTATTTTTTGCCTCACTGCAACATATATGAGTTTATAATTTAATTTCAATGATGATAAAGATCTAAGAATGTTTTGGGTGGGGGGTTGAGTTATCATTAACATAATTTGCACGTAATTGGTTGAAGTGGCATAAATATAATGAACATTTTTAATAGATATTAAATCTAAATAGTAAAAATGTATTGGAATTACAACTTTTGAAAGGGTGATGAATCTGCTATCTTCATTTAGTTGATATCCACAGAGGAGCAATATGTATTGCTGCAGTGATAAATAATCACTAAGACTCAGTATCTTTTCATTTTTCCAATTTTACGTCATCATTTTTCTTTTTCACTTATATAATTCCTGAAACTATATTAACATAAAAAAGTAGCGAAAATGGCATTTACTTTGGAGGTCATTCAGTTCTTTGATTCCTATGAAGTTGTATACTGAAATTCACAGGACAGTCCTTCCTCAAAAATGACTTGCTGGGCTTCCCTGGTGGCGCAGTGGTTGAGAGTCTGCCTGCCAATGCAGGGGACACGGGTTCGAGCCCTGGTCTGGGAGGATCCCACATGCCGCGGAGCAACTGGGCCCGTGAGCCACAATTACTGAGCCTGCGCATCTGGAGCCTGTGCTCCGCAACAAGAGAGGCCACGATAGTGAGAGGCCCGCACACTGCGATGAAGAGTGGCCCCCACTTGCTGCAACTAGAGAAAGCCCTCACACAGAAACGAAGACCCAACACAGCCATGAATAAATAAATAAATTAATTAATTAAAAAAAAATGACTTGCTGATTAGTTTAAAATTATATGGCCATTCCTCAAAAGATAAATAAATAAATAAATAAATAATATAAATCTCACTATAAAAAGAATGTCTTAGTCTTTAGAGTCTTTATTTCATGAGTTTCTGGAAGCATAAGAAAAATTATTTTTACCAAGATATTTCAAGTGACATGTTCATGTATTATATAGTTTCAAAGACATCCCAAAGAAGACATCATCCATTATTGCTTGTAATACTAAGAAAGCAAAATTATGTGAATTAAAATAAATTTTTTTTCCCTAATTTTCAGTTAACGAAGAAAACTTAATTTCAGTGATGAAAAAAATGTGAAAGATATGTAGTTTAGAAGAAATAATAGAAATAGTTATATTACACTTTCACTTAGAGAAATACTGCTTAACACAATATACTTCTAGTTTTAGAAAATGAAAATATATTTTAAATTTATATACCTGAAACAGTATATCTTATAAAACATGTGTATGCTATCATATGCTTTAAATATATACAATTACAGATGATTTCATTTGATCTATGGAAAATATCTACCTTATAAGCTAATTAGCAAACTACTCTATTGTCAAAACAATCAGACTTACTTTCAGTCATGGAAAAATTTTCTGACTTTATTCTTCAATTCATGTTAATGTGTCAGTCCACAAACAAAATCTCACCCATGAATTCTAATATTAAAATAAATCTTAAACACCTTTCTATTACATTTTGTTTCTTTTTCTCTTGTTACTAGATTATTCTTGTAAACTCGCACACTTGCAAACATTATCTCTTCTACTGTTTTCAAAAGAACAGAAAAATCTTCTCTTGACCCACTCCCTTTCCTGCTTCCCTTTGAACCAAATCTATCTAAAGAGTTGTCTGTATTAGTTGAATTTTTATTCTGCTAGTCTCTTGTAAGTCAACTCTAATCAGAATATTGCCCACCACTTCACTGAAGCTGACCTTGATCCAGTTAACTGTGACTTCTGTATTAAATAAATGCTCATCAGTTTTGGGTTCTTATCTTACTTACTTGAGCATAATCTAATACTGTTGAACAGTTTGCCTTCTGATTATATTTGCTTCATTTGTCTTTCATGGAAAAATCCCTAATAATCCTGATTTTATTTCAGCCTCATTGACTTCTCTGTATCTACCTTTCTTTACCGCACTTCTTTCGTACCTCTTCCACATGAAACATCAAGGGTTATTGAATTTCTCCCTTTGTCCAACTAAATTCACCACCATAGTTTTTCTCATCCAGTCTCATGTCTTTAAATACCATATAATTTCTGATGACTCAAATGTCTACCTCCCAACCAGAGATCCTTCTTGAAATTCTGTCTCCTATATTCAGTTGCTTTCCTAACCTCTCCATTTATGTGTCTAAAAAACATCTTCCGTTTCAAAATACATATTCAGTATCCGGACCTTATTAACATCACTGTTACAACCTTTTCTAAGTCACCATCATAATTTCCGTGGACCATTGCTATAGCTTCTGTTTAGAAACTTGTATTTAAGTTTTCTATGCCACCTAACAAACAACTTAAAAATCTGGTGTTGTGAAATGATAATTTTATTATGCTTACTGATTTTGTGGGTCAGGAAATCAGAAACATCTCAGTCGGGCAGTTATAATTCTTCTTTTCCTATCTATATGATGCTTTTATTTATGTCTTTTTGCATGGGCTATGTATTCCAATATAATGTTGATTTGAAGTAATGAGTGTGAATATCTTTTCTTTTTCCCTAAATTAGAGGTGTATCATTCAATATTTAACTATTAAGTATGGTATAAACTATAAGTTTTTGTTAGGTATGTTTATTTAATTTAAAGAAGATCCCCTAAGTTTTTATTTTGCTAAGCGATTCTTATCATGAAGTATAAGAATGCTGAAGTATATTTTTAGTCTTTTGACATGGTAAGTCATATTAATTGATTTCTAAATGTCATGTAAACTTTACATTCCTTCAATAAACTCCATTTACTTTTGGTGTGTTAGCCTTTTGTTGTTGAGTATTATTTGCTGCAGTCAAATATCTGTATTTGTAAGAAATATGTATCTGTACCTTCCTTTTCAAGTAATGTCGTTTTCTGGTTTTGGTATCATATTAATGCTTGTGTAACAAAATGAATGGGGGAGATTTCTTACCTTTTTAATTTTGTGAAATAGTTTGTATAAAATTTGTCTTATTCCCTAAATGTTTAGTAAAATCCACTAATAAAGCCAGGTAGATCTGAAGATTTCTTGGTAGAAAGATATTTAGGTGTGAATTTAATTTGTTCAATAAACACACCATTGTTTATTCCTGAGTGAGCATTTAAAAAAATATTTCAAGCAATTTGACTACTTTCTATAATTTATGGACTACCTTGCCACACAATTGTTCATCATATTCTCCTGTTAACTTTTTAGAGTCTGTAGTAGTTATAGTGATATCCCATTTTTCACTCCAGATCTTTAATCAAAATATTCTGAGTATGGCTAAAGATTTCTTTTAAAGAACCAGCTTTGGGCTTATTGATTTTTCTCTATTGTTTTCCTGTTTTCTATTTCAGTGATTTCTTTTTTCTTCTCTCAGTTTTATTGAGATATAATTTACAGCCTGTAAAAGTTTAGGTGTACAGCATAATGATTTGACTTATATACATCATGAAGTGATTACCACAACAAGTTTAGTGAGCATCCATCATCTCATATAGATAGAAAATAAAAGACAAAAATATGTTTTCATTGTGATACGAACTATTAGGATGTAATCTTTCATCAGCTTTCATATATAACATACAACAGTGTTAATCATGCTGTACTAATGATAAGTACATCCCAGGTACTTATTACTCTTATGACTAGAAGTTTGTACCTTTGAAATAACTTCATCCAACTTCCGTTACACCTCATGCCTTAGGTAACCACAAATCTGATCTCTTTTTCTATGAAATTGTGTTTTGAAGTATAATTGACCTACAATACTATATTAGTTCCTGGTGTACAGCATAGTGATTCTATATTTCTGTACTTTACAAAATGATCACCAGAATACATCTAGTTACCACCTGTCACTATACAAAGATATTACATTATTATTGACCATTTCCCCCACACTATACATTTTATCCCTATGACTCATTTATTTCTTAGAGATTGTACCTCTTAATTTCCCTCACCTATTTCACTCATCCGCAAGCACTCCTCCCCTCAGGCAACCACCTGTTTGTTCTCTATATTTATGACTCTATTTCTGTTTTGTTATGTTTGTTCATTTGTTTTGTTTTTTAGATTCCCCGTATAAGTGACATCATATGATATTTGTCTTTTTCTGTCTGACTTACTTCACCTAGCATAATAGCCTCTAGGTCCATCCATGTAGTCCCAAATGACAAGACTTCATTCTTTACTAGGGTTGAGTAATATTCCTTATATATAAATATATATATATATATATAAAATATATATATATATGCCAGAACTACTTTATCCATTCATCTATTGATGGACACTTAGGTTCTTCTATATCTTGGCTATTGTAAATAACGCTGCTATGAACACTGAGTTGCATGTATCATTTCAAATTAGTGTTTTTGTTTTCTTTGGGAAAATAACTAGAAGTAGAATTGCTTGATCTTAAGGTAGTTCTATTTTTAATTTTTTGAGGACCTCCGTACTGCTTTCCATAGTGACTGTACCAGTTTACATCTCCACCAATAGCCCAAAGTGTTCTGTTTTTTCCACATCCTTGCCAACGATAATTATTTGCTGTTGATGATAGCCATTTGGACAAGTGTGAGGTGATACCTCTTTGAGGTTTTGATTGCATTTCCCTGGTGATTACTGGTGTTGAGCTTAATTTCAAGTGTCTGCTGGCCATCTGTATGTCTTCTTTGAAAATGTCTATTCAGGTCCTCTGACCATTTTTAATCCTGTTGTTTGGTTTGTTGATGCATGGCTGTATGAGTTCTTTGTATACTTTGGATATTAACCCCTTATCGCATACATTGTTTACAGATACCTTTTCTCTTTCAGTAGGCTGCCTTTTCCTTTTGTTGAGTTTCCTTCACTGTGCAGAAGCTTTTTAATTTGAGGTAGTCCCCTTTGTTTATTTTTGCTTTTGTTTCCCTTGTTTGTCCAGACAGATGCAACAAAAGTATAGGTAAGAATGTTGTCAAAGAGTGTACTGCCTGTATTTTCCTCTAGGGGTTTTATGGTTTCAAGTCTTATATTTAAATCTTTAATCCATTTTGAATTTATTTTGTATATGGTGTGAGAAAGTAGTTCTGTTTGCTTCTGTTGCATGTAGCTGTCCAGTTTTCCCAACACCATTTGTTGAAGAGGCTGTCTTTACCCTGTTGTACATTATTGACACCTTTGTCATAGATTAATTGACCTTATAAGTGTGGGTTTAGTTCTGGGCTCTCTGTTCTGTTCCATTGATCTATGTATCCCATTTTGTGCCAGTACCATACTGTTTTGGTTACTGTGGCTTTGTAGTATAGTTTGAAATGAGAGAGCAGATTACCTCTAGCTTTGTTGTTCTTTCTCAAAATTATTTTGGCTGTGCTGAGTCTTGTGTTTTCATATTAATTTTAAATTATTTATTCTAGTTCTGTGAAAAATACCATTGCTATTTTGATAGGGATTGCATTGAATCTGTGGATTCCCTTGGGCAATATGGTCATTAACAATACTAATTAATTAATAATTAATTAAAAATATTAATTCTTCCAATCCATGAACAAGGTGTATCATTCCATCTTTTTGTGTGATCTTCAGTTTCTTTCATCAGTGTCTTATAGTTTCTGAGTACAGGTCTTTTAACTCCTTAGATTTATTTCTTGGTATTTTATTATTTTTGATGCAATTGTAAATGAGATTGTTTTTCTCAATTTCTTTTTCTGATAATATTTTGTTAGTGTGTAGAAATGCAAAAGATTTCTGTATATTAATTTCATATCCTACAACTTTACTGAATTCATTTATTAATTTTATTAGTTATTTTGGTGGCATCTTATGATCTATATACAGTATTATGTAATCTGCAGTCAGTGACAGTTTTAATTCTTCCTTTCCCATTTGGATACGTTTTATCCTGTTTCTTTTCTGATTGCTGTGACTAGGACTTTCAACAGTATGTTGAAAAAACGTGGTGAGAGTAGGCATCCTTGTCTTGTTCCTGATCTTAGAGGAAAATTTTTCAACTTTTTACCATCAAGTAAGAAATTATCTGTGGGCCTGTCATATATGGCTTTTATTATGTTAAGGTACATTCCCTCTATATCCACTTCATTGAGAGGTTTTTTTTTGTTATAAATGAATGTTAAATTATGTTAAAAGCTTTTTCTATGTCTGTTAAGATCATCCTCTGAGTTTTGTTCAATTTGTTAATGCAGTTGATTGATTTGCAAATACTCTATGGGACTATTCTTGTGTTCCTGGGATAAATCCCACTTGATCATGGTGTATGATCTTTTAATGTATTGTTGAATTTGGTTAGCTCTTATTTTGTTGAGGAATTTTGCATCTATGGTCATCAGTGATATTTCTTTTTTTGTGTGATACCTGTTTCTGGTTTGGGTATCAGGGTGATGTTGCCCCCACAGAATGCATTTGGAAGCATTCCTTCATCTTCAGCTTTTTGGAGTAGTTTGAGAAGGATAGGTGTTAATTCTTCTTTCCATGTTTGGTAGAATTTGCCTGCGAAACCCTCTGATCCTGTACTTTTGTTCGTGGGGATTTTTTTTTACCTGATTCATTTTCATTACTGGTAGTTCATCTGAGTCCTGATTTAATCTTGGGAGATTATACATTTCTAGTAATTTATGCATTTCTCCTAAATTTTACATTATATTGGTGTATAATTGTTTGTGGTAATCTCTTAGGATTTTTTGTATTTCTTTGTTGTCAGTGGTAACTACTTTTTCATTTCTGATTTTATTTGGGTCCTCTCTTGTTCTTGATTGGCCTGGCTAAATGTTTATCATCTTTGTTTATCTTTTCAAATCATTAGTTTCACTGATCTTTTGTATTGATTTTTGTGTCTCTATTTCATTTATTTCTGCTCTGATTTTTATTATTTCTTTCCTTTTAATAATTTTGCACTTTTAAAATTCTTCTTCTAGTTCCTTGAGGTATAAGGTTGGGTTATTTATTTGAGATTTTTCTTGTTTCCTGAGGTATGCTTGTATCATTATAAACTTCCCTGTTAGAACTGCTTTTGCTGCCTCCCATAGATTTTGTATCGTGCTTCTGTTATCTTTTATTTCCAGATTTTTTCTTTAAATTTCCTCTTGAATTTCTTCAGTGTGGTCCAATGGTTCATTGGTTGCTTAGCACAATGTTTGGCCTCCATGTGTTTTGTTGTTTGCAGGTTTCTTTCTTTCTTTCTTTCTTTTTTTCTTTCTTATACATGATTTCTAGTCTCATGGTGTTTTGGTAGGAAAAGATGCTTGGCGTGACTTCAGTTTTCTTAAATTTATTGGGGCTTGTTTTGTGGCATAGCATGTGGTCTATACTGCAGAATGTTTCATATGCACTTGAAAGAATGTATATTCTGCTGCCTTTGGATTTATTTTATTTTTTTCTATTGTTATCCTGTTTTCTATTTCAGTAACTTATTATTTATGTCTTTTTGCTTTGGGCTTAATTTGATTATGTTATTATTTCTTCTTTTAAGGATAAAAGCTTATGTTTTAGACTGAGACTTTCTTTTTTAGTATGACTAGTGTAGTAAGCCCCCATATATGAACCTTCAAGCCGCTAACTTTCAAAGTGATGAACACGCGTTCGCATGTCGAATCATGTTTGTTAGTTCTATTTGAGGAGGCACTGTTAGTTTTTGAAGCACAGGACCCAAAAGTGGAACGGTACACAAAGGTTGCAGCAGCTCTTCAGAATGCAATCCAGTGCTATAGTGTCATCTATGATGAGAAAAAATAGCTACTACAGTGACATCACTGGATCGTTTTTTCAAGAGGGTAGATAGAATTGAATCCAGTAAGGAACCAGAACCTGTGCCATCAACGTCAGGTGTGAGTGAAATTGCAGCTTGCCCTCCATCTCCTGTTGCTGACGATCCTTCAGCTTTACCATCTTCCACCTCCTCTCCCTCCTCCAGTGAGTAACTCTTTTTGCCTGTTCACTCGATGCTAGCCCCTGTATACCAGCTGTTGTACTGTTCTACTGTACTTTTCAAGATACTGTACTGTAAGATTAAAAATGTTTTCTTTATTTTTTCTGTTTGTTTTTTATGTATTATTTGTGTGAAAAGTATTATAAACCTATTACAGTATAGTACTCTATAGCCAATTGTGTTAGTTGGGTACCTAGGCTAACTTTGTTGGACTTATGAACAAATTGGACTTACGGATGCACTCATGGAACAGAACTCATTCGTATATAGGGGACTTACTGTAAATGCTATAAACTACTAAAAAATATTGATTATGTTATTCAATATTACTAATTTTCAGTTTACTTGTTCTGTCAATTATTGAGAAAGGAATATTGAAGTATCCAACTATAATAGTGAATCTCTCTATTTCTTCTCATATATCTCTCAGATTTATTTTACATATATTTATGCTTTGTGATTAGGCATAAATATATGTAAGATTTTTATGTCTCTCACAAATTGTTGAGTATTTTTCTGATTTCTTTTTTAGTTCTGTCAATATTTTGTTTGTTTTTTGTATATTAAAGTTTTAGTTTGTGACATACTCTTCTAGGATTATTTAATCTTCTCAATCTTTGGACCTCTTTATCATAATACCTCACCTTTATTTCTGGTCATTTTCCATGTTTTGATATATAGGTTTTCTGATATTAATTTATCCAGCTTTCCTGTGAAGAGTGGTTGCATACAATGACATATTCTATTATTTCCCTTTTAAACATTTTATATTCAAAAAAATATATATTTCTTTAACCCAGCATATATTGGATACTGCTATTGTATCCAGTCTAAAAATCTCTGAGATTTAATTGTATATGGATCATTAGACTTATGGTAATTTTAAATATGGTTGTATTTAATCTATTATATTGATATGTGATGTGATATGTTTTCTTTTTTTATTGAATTATAGTTGATTTATAATGTTGTGTGTCTGGTGTACACCAAAGTGATTCAGTTTTTATATATATATATATTCTTTTTCATATTCTTTTCAGTATGGTTTATTGCATGATATTAAATATAGTTCCCTGTGCTATACAGTAGGACCTTGTTATTTATACATTATATACATAACAACTTGTGCCTGCTAATCTCAAACTCCTAATTTATCCTGCCCCCCCCCCTTTCCCCTTTGGTAGCCATAAGTTGTCTCCTATGTCTGTGAGTCTCTTTCTGTTTTGTAAATAAGTTCATTTGTGCCATATTTTAGATTCTACATGTAAGTGATATCATATGGTATTTGTCTTTCTCATTCTGATTTACTTCACTTAGTATGATAATCTCTAGGTCCATCCGTGTTGCTGCAATATTTCATTGCATATATATATCTCACATCTTCTTTATCTATTCATCTGTCAATGTTTGCTTACATGTCTTGACTTTTGTAACCAATGCTGCTATGAATATTGGGGTACATTTATCATTTTAAATTAGAATTTTCTCTGAATTTATGCCCAGTAGTGGGATTGCTGGATCATATGGCAACTCTGTGTTTTCATGTTGTGTCTTCTGTTTTTCATTTTTTATCCACTTTGTTTGCTTTTTAGATGAATAGTTTTAATAATCTATTTAACCTCCACTATTACTTTATAACTTTGAATTTTATTCATTTATTCACTTATTTTTCATATTATTTTTACATTTGCCTAGGAATTTTAATATGTGTATTTAATTTATACACTCTAACTTGCTAGTATTTCATGTATAACATAAATACCCCATAATGTTATATTTTTACTTCTCCTATGGTCCTTTGTACCATCATGGTCATACATTTTTCTTCTACATAAATATGAACTCCACAGTGCGTTGCAATTATTTTTAAGCAGTCAATTTTGTTTGTCTATTAATGAAATTTATCAATAAAATTATTTGTTTTAATTACGTTATGCATTTACCATGTTCTGCTCTTTGCTTTGTGTGGATTCAGGTATCTCTAGAGTACCATTTTCCTTCAGTTTGATGGACTTTGTGTAGCATAGCATGAACCTGCTTGTAACAAATTTTCTAAGCTCTGCTTGCTCAAAAAAATTCCTACATTTAGTTGGAGAATTTGGGGTTATTTTTGGTAGTGCTTGGTCTGTCTTGAGCTTACCTATAGGATCCAAATTTTTACCTTGATCATTCCAACATATACTTACATAATTATTAAAACTATATAGTCCGTGCTTATATTACTTTAATTATTTTGAAATTTTGATATAATTATAGATTCACAGGAAGTTGGAGAGAAATGTGCATGAAGGTCCTATGCATCCTTTACCATTCCTCCCCCAATGTCGACAACTTGCATAACTATAGCAAGATCACAAAACCAGGAATTGAAATGGGTACAAATCAATGAGCTTATTCAGATTTCACTTTTTATGCATGCCCTCATTTGTGTATGTGTCGTGTGTGTGTTTGTGTGTATGTGTGTAATTCTATCACATATGTAGCATCATGGAACCATTTCCAAAATAAGATACAGAACTGTTCCATCACCTTGAGGCTCCCTCATCCTACCCTTTTATAGTCACAGTCATCACTACCTCCTCACCCCTCCGTAACCCCTGGCAAACACTAACCTTTTCGTTATCTCCATAGTTGTGTTATTTCAAGAATGTTATCCAAATGGAATCATACAGTATGTAATATTTTAATATAGGATTTTTCATTCTGTGTAATGTTGTTGATGCTCATCCAAGTTAGGTGTATTGATAGTTTGTGCATTTTTAGTATTGAGTAGTATTGTATGTCATGGATGCACCAATTTGTTTAATTTACCCATGGAAAGATACAGATTGTTTCCAATGTTTGGCTATTACAAGGAAGGCTACTGTGAATATTTCCATATAGTTTTTGTGTGGATATAATTTTCCATTTTTTCTGGTATGCATGCCCAAGATTGCAATTGCTGGGTCATGGTAAGTGTATTTTTATTTTAGAAGAAACTTCCAAACAGTTTTCTACAATAGCTGTACTGTTTTCCAGTCCCACCAGAAATGTATGAGTGATCCAGTTTACCACAATTTTAAACTGTATTGACAGGTGCGAATTGACATCTGATCTTAATTTGCAATTATCTAATGATTAAAGCTGTGAAATATCTTTTCATATGATTATTTGCCATCTCTATACACTCTTAAGTGAAACATCTCATCTCTTATGCCCATTTTCTAACTGGATATTTTTTAAATGTTGAGTATTGAGAGACCTTTAAATCTCTATTTTGAATTTTATTATTTGTCATCTGTTCTCTTTCTCAGTATTTTGTTTCCCTTTTTCTTGCCTTCCTTTAGATTACTTAGACATTTTTAAGATTCTGTCATTTGTTTATAGTATTTTCAAGTATATCACTTTACGTAATTTTGTTAACGGTTGCCCTAGATATTACAATATATATGTGTAATATCACAGCCTACAGTATACTATACAGCATACTGTTTTACTACTTCAAGTTAAGCATTAAAACCCTACTTCCTTTTAGGTCCCTATATCCTCTCCATTTTAAAAATATAATTGTTCTAAACATTTCCTCTATTTACACTGGGCACCACATCAGATACTAGAATTTTTGCTTTAAACATCTAATGTAATCTAAGAAACTCAAGAGAAAAGAAAAAAAATATTATATTTACCTTTACTTTTCCTTATCCATTATTCTTATTTTCTTCTGAAGTTCTAAGCCTCTTATGCTATCATTGCCTTTCTGTCTTAAGAGGTTGCTTTAGTAGTTATTAATGAAATCTCTCTTTGCAATAGTCCCACTCCCCCCACATCAGTGATTTAGGAATGCCTTGATATTCTTCTTTATTCTTGAAGAATAGAATTCTGGGTTGACAGCTGTTTACTTTCATTGTACCACTTCTTTTTTTTAAATTAATTTTTATTGGAGTATAGTTGATATACAATGTTGTGTTAGTTTCAGGTGTACAGCAAAGTGAATCAGTTATACATATACATATATCCATTCTTTTTTAGATTCTTTTCCCATGTAGGTCATTACAGAGTACTGAGTAGAGTTCCCTGTGCTATACAGTAGGTTCAGTACAGTAGTTATTTTATATACAAGAGTGTGTATATGTCAATCCCAATCTCCCAATTTATCCCTCCCCCCCCCCAACTGTTTCCCCCTTGGTAACCATCAGTTTGTTTTCTACATCTGTGACTCTATTTCTGTTTCATAAATACGTTCATTTATATCCTTTTTTTAGGTTCCACATATAAGTGATATCATACGACAGTCAGTATGACAATCTTTAGGTCCATCAAAGTCACTGCAAATGGCATTATTTTGTTCTTTTTTATGGCTGAATAATATTCCATTGTATATATGTACCACATCTTCTTTATCCATTCATCCATCTATGGACATTTAGGTTGCTTCCATGTCCTGGCTATTGTAAACAGTGCTGCAATGAACACTGGGGCCCATGTGTCTTTTTGAATTATGGTTTTCTTTGGATATATGCCCAGGAGTGGAATTGCTGGGTCATATGGTAGCTCTATTTTTAGTTTTTTAAGGAACTTCCATACTGTTCTCCATAGTGGCTGTACCAATTTACATTCCCACCAACAGTGTAGGAGGGTTCCCTTTTCTCCACACCCTCTTCAGCATTTATTGTTTGTAATTATTTTCCTTTTTTGATGATAGCCATTCTGACCAGTGCATGGTGATAGCTCATTGTAGTTTTGATTTGCATTTCTCTAATAATTAGTGATGTTGAGCATTTTTTCATGTGCTTTTTGGCTATCTGTATATCTTCCTTGGAGAAATGTCTATTTAGATCTTCCACCTATTGTTTGATTGGGTTGTTTGTTTGTTTGTTTTTGCTATTGAGCTGCATGAGCTGTTTGTGTATTTTGGAGATTAACCCCTTGTCAGTCACTTCATTTGCAAAATATGTTCTCCCATTCTGTGGGGTGTCTTTTTGTTGTGTTTATGGTTTCCTTTGCTGTGCAAAAGCTTTTAAGTTTAATTAGGTCCCTTGTTTTCATTTTTGTTACTATAAGAGGTGGGTTGAAAACATCTTGCTGTGATTTATGTCAGAGAGTGTTCTGCCTATGTTTTCCTTTAAGAGTTTTATAGTATCCAGTCGTACATTTAGGTCTTTAATCCATTTTGAGTTTACTTTTGTGTATGGTGTTAGAGAATGTTCTAATTTCATTCTTTTACATGTAGCTGTCCAGTTTTTCCAGCACCACTTATTGAAGAGGCTGTCTTTTCTCCATTGTATATTCTTGCCTCCTTTATCAAAAATAAGGTGACCATATGTGCATGGGTTTATCTCTGGGCTTTCTATCCTGTTCCATTGATTTATATTTCTGTTTTTGTGCCAGTATCATGCTGTTTTGATGACTGTAGCCTTGTAGTATAGTCTGAAGTCAGGGAGCCTAATTCCTCCAGCTCCATTTTTCTTTTCCAAGATTGTTTTGGCTATTTGGGGTCTTGTGTTTCCATAGAAATTGTAATTTTTTTGTTTTAAATCTGTGAAAACTGCTATTTGTAATTTGATAGGGATAGCATTGAATCTGTAGATTACTTTGGGTAGTATAGTCATTTTTACAATATTGATTCTTCCAATCCAAGAACATGGTATATCTCTCTATCTGTTTGTGCCACCTTTGATTTCTTTCATCAGTATCTTATATTTTTCTGAGTACAGGTTTTTTCCTCCTTAGGTAAGTTTATTCCTAGGTATTTTATTCTTTTTGATGTGATGGTAAATGAGATTGTTTCCTTAATTTCTCTTTCTGATATTTTGTTGTTAGAGTATAGAAATGCAAGAGATTTCTGTGTATTGATTAATAGGTTTCTGTGAATTTACTAAATTCATTGATGAGCACTAGTAGTTTTCTGGTAACATCTTTAGCACCCTGATATCAAAACCAGACAAAGATATCACAAAAAAAGAAAATTACTTGCCAATATCACTGATGAACATAGACACAAATATCCTCAAAATACTAACAAACCAAATCCAACAACACATTTAAAGGATCATACACCATGATCAAGTGGGATTTATCCCGGTGATGCAAAGATTCTTCCATATACAGAAATCAATCCATATGATACACCACATTAACAAACTGAAGAATAAAAACCATATGATCATCTCAATAGATGCAAAAAAAAAGCTTTTGACAAAATTCAACACCCATTTATGATAAAATCTCTCCAGAATGTGGGCACAGAGGGGACATACCTCAACATAATAAAGGCCACATATGACAAACCCACAGCAAACATCATTCTCAATAGTGAAAAACTGAAAGCATTTCCTCTAAGATCAGGAACAAGACAGAGATGTCCACTCTCACCACTTTTATTCAACATAGTTTTGGATGTCCTAACCATGGCAATTAGAGAAGAAAACAAAATAAAAAGAATCCAAATTGGAAAAGAAGAAGTAAAACTGTCACTGTTTGCAGATGACATGATACTATACATAAAAAATCCTAGAGATGCTACCAGAAAACTACTAGAGCTAATCAATGAACTTGTACCACTTTTTTTGGTCTCCATAGTGTATGATGTGAAACTCACTGTCATCTAACTCATTTTTCCCTTACAAATAGGGTGTCATGATTCTATTGCTGTTTTTAAGATTTTATCTTTGTCCTTACTTTTTAGATGTTTAATGATGGCATGGCATGCATTCCATTGGGCTTATTCCATGTGGATTTTCTCAGGTTCATAAATCTCTAGGATTATGTCTTTTGCCAAATGTGATGAGTTTTCAGCTCTTATTTCTTTCAGTAGCTTTTCAGCTTCGCTGTTTTCTCTTGTCATCCTAGGATGCCAGTGACACAAACAAGAGAATGTTAGATTTATTGCTATAGTCTCACATGTCCCTGAGGCTCACCCTTCTCTTCCTTCCTTCCTTCCCTCCCTCTCTTCCTCCCTTCCTCCTTCTTTCTTTCTTTCTTTCTTTCTTTCTTTCTTTCTTTCTCTTTCTTTTTTGTTTCTTCTCTCTGTTGTTCAGATTGAGTAAATTCTATTGATCTGTTCTCAAAAGTTGACTGATTCTGTTCTGTCATCTCTACTCTCCTAGGGAAAACATCCAATGAGTATTTTTTTTAATTTCTGTTCCTTTATTTTTTCTGTTCTGTATTTTCCACTTAGTTATTTTTTATAATTTTAATTTATTGGTGGATTTTGTCTACTTTTTTATGTTTGTTTCAATAAAATTTGCAATTGTGTGTTGAAGCAACTTCATCATGGCTGCTTTGAAATATCTGTTAGGTAGTTCCAACACATGACTCATCTCATTCATCTCAGTTTGGGCATCAGTTGATTATCTTTTCTTATTCCATTTGTGATTTAATGGTTCTTGGTATGACAAGTGGCTTTATAGAGTATCCTGAAAATTTTAGAAATTGTACTAGGAGACTGGATCTTACTTAAATCTTGGTAGCCAGTGTTCCTGATCAGGTTTAGTATGTAGGTTCTAGAATACTTTTGAGCTGTAATTCCAATCTGACATTCTAAGGCCTGGCAGTGTTATTCTGGTCTGCTTTATTCTTGGAGCTTTACTGGGGCACTTGCTGAATCCGTGCTGGTTCCGTCTATGTTGGTGGTAAGGTGCTTTCCTTGGCCACCACGTTGTTGCTAAGAGATGAAATAAAAGCTGGACTTGCAAAGGAGAGCATGTCCCCTGGTCAGTTATCCAACCCCCGAGTTTCTGTAACTTCTCACTCTATCTATTCCAGTGCCTCAAGGGGTGGAAGAAAATACATAAGCTGCTGCCTGACAAAGGGGAGGGAAGTGCCTGGCATGGGTGGTCTTAAGCTGCTGGGTGTATGGCTAGGAGTATCTGGATCTAGAGAACTTTGTCACTGGGTGGAGATCCGTTAGTCACTGGGCCTGCATAGTTCACCTTTTACTGCCGGGTAGAGGTCTGGGAGATGCTGGACCTAGGTTGCCTCCATGCCATGGGATGGAGGATCAGAAGAAACTAGGCCTTAAGGTAATCCAGGTTGAGTCCAATGTGCCTGCCTGCTTTTGTCTATTGTAGAATAAGTATGGTTTTCCACACCTGAGGCCAGTGGTTCTATGGTGAGCATACATCAAGCCTACCACAATCTCTATGTGTTGGCCAATTTTGTTGCTGGTTATACTGCCTGACACTGAGAACATATGAGAGCTTCCATGGTCATCTAGTATGAGGCAAAGGATGGGTTGGCCTGCTTGGACTCCACTGACTCTACAGTTGCAGAATGATGGAGTTTAGTGCATCTAGTGCATGGAGGGAAGAGTGAGGCATCAGCCTAACTTGATCCAACCAATGTTGCCTCTGAGAGTAGGTTAATCACCTGTGCTGGTGGCTTTGCTGCAAAGGGGTAGGTCAGCTTAGCCAGCATCTGCTGGCACCAATCTCTATTGAAATCTCAGGTACACAGTTTCACTGGATATGTTAATAAAATGCATACCCCTTCTAGATCTACTGTGGGCTTTTTTTATTCTGGTCCTTAGGTCAAAGAGACTTGGCTTCTCTTGGTTTTGTTATGTTTGTTTTTGTTTGTTTGTTCTAATTTATTTTTATTGCAATGTAACTGACAAATAACACTGAATACGTTTAAAGTTTACAGCATTTTGACTTGATACATTTATATATTATAATATGATTACAACTGACACCTCTATTACAACA
This sequence comes from Eubalaena glacialis, assembly GCF_028564815.1. Lineage (NCBI taxonomy): Eukaryota > Metazoa > Chordata > Mammalia > Artiodactyla > Balaenidae > Eubalaena > Eubalaena glacialis. The sequence continues at coordinate 22,496,285 of NC_083721.1, forward strand.
CATAATTATCACTTCTTTTTTTTGTGGTGGGAACAATTAAAATCTAGTCTCTTAGCAACTTCAAATTTTATAATACAGTATTGTTATCTATAATCACTATGTTGTGCATTAAATCTCTGGAACTAATTTATCTATTAGTTTCCAGTTTGTAGCCTCAAGCAACATCTCTTCCCTTCTCCCATCCTCAGGCTCTGGTAACCACCATTCTACTCTGTTTTACAATTTTGGTATTTTAAGTTTCCATATATATGTATATGGGATATCATACAGTATTTGTATTTTTCTTCTGACTTACCTCACTTAACATTATGTTTTCGAAATCCATCCACCTGTTGCAAATGGCTGAATTTCCTTCTTTCTCATGACTGAATATCATTCCATGGTATGGATGTGTGTGTGTGTTTATGTATAAGATATATTATATTATTTATATTTGTATACATATATACCACATCTTCTTTATCCATTCATCTGTTGATGAACACTTAAGTTGTTTCCATATCTTGGTTATTGTGAATAATGCTGCAGTAAACATGGGAGTTCATTTATCAATTCAGAATCCTGTTTTAATTCCCTTTGGATATATATCCAGGAGAGGAATTGCTGTATCATTTGGTAGTTCTATTTTTAATTTTTTTGAGGAACTTTCATACCGTTCTCCATAATGGCGAATCAATTTACATTCCCACCAACAGTTTACAAGTGTTCCCTTATCTCCACATCCTGGTTAACAATTGGCTTTTCTTGATGATGGCCATTCTAACAGGTGTAAAGTGATATCGCATTGGGGTTTCGATTTGCATTTTCCTGATGATTAGTGATGTTGAGCGTCTTTTCATGTACCTGTCGACCATTTGGTTGCCTTATTTGGAAAAAAGTCTGTTTAGATCCTCTGCCCATTTTAAAAACCAGATTGTTTGCTTTTTTTTTTTTAACTGAGTTATATGAGTTTTTATATATTTCGGATATTGACCCCTTATCCAACATAGGTTTGCAAAACTTTTCTCCCATTTCGTAAGTTGCCTTTTCATTTTGTTGATTGTTTCTTTTGTTTTGCAGAAGCTTCTTAGTTTGATGTATTTCCACTTGTTGATCTTTGCTTTTGCTGCCTGTGCTTTTGGTGTAAAATCCAAAAATGCATTGCCCAGAATTATGCCAGGCTATATATCTTTTTTTAAGTATAGTTGATTTACAATATCATATTAGTTTCTGGTGTACAACATAGTGATTCAGTATTTTCAGATTATACTTCATTTAAAATTATCACAAAATAATGGCTTTATTTCTCTGTTCTGTATTTATTTTATATATACTACTTTGTATCTCAGTTCCCTACCCCTATCTTGACAGGCTATGTTTGTTCAGGAGTTTATAGTGTCAGATCTTTTTTTTTTCGGTCTATTCTTGATATATTTTTCTGGGTTGGAGTACTCTCAGGGGCCTAATTTTGTGAATATGGAAGATGAAATGGGAGATAAAAAACAAGTGAAGACAGGAAAACCACCATAGTGTCACCCTTTAAGTCCTGTGCATCCTAGCTTTTTCCCCCTTTTTCCCACATCTCAGAGTCCTTTTATGTTTTTCTTTTGAATTATTTCCAGGGTACTTAATTGTATTAGTGGTTAGACACATGAAAAACTGAGTCTATGCCACCTGGTCTGAGACCAGACACCTAAGACTAAGGAATATTCATTCTAAATCCAAGTGTAGCACTTCTATTAGGTCCTTGCCTTCTCTTGCCCCTCTAATTGCCTTTCTCTTTCACTATCTTTTTTTTTTTTTATCATAGTATACGCTTTGGTTTTCATGTGATCCATTATATCAAGAAGTCTATTAATCTTCACCACCTCCCCCAACATACATACCATGCGAACACCATTTTTTTGTTACATCTCCAGAGTCCTTTTTCCCAGAGCCACAGTCCTCCTGCTCCAATATTGACTGTTCTTCTGTACAGCTTTCATCCTGAGGCTTTCCTTTAGGATATTCCTAAGTTTAGTCAAAAGTAATACCACATATTCTTTATTTTTTGTCCTTATTTTGTTAGAGTACATTTTTAATTATCTATGTGAGAATAAAGTAGATCCAAATCACAATATATGAATACTTATGAGGATGAAAATAAATTTATTTTATTCACATCTTATTAATTATTTAGCTGAATAGAGAATTTGAGGTTAAAATTATTCATAGGCACTTTAGCTGCTGAAATGTGTTATGGCATATTTCATTTGCACTATTTCATGATTTTCTGTTATCTATATATCTACATCTATAGTTAGTTCTACATCTATGCATATGGGTTCACTGCCACTCATGTGTGAGCTCAGTGCTCCAGAGGATAAGAATGACAGAGACATCATCCAATGACATATTGGAGAGCTGAACAACTCACATAGGGAAACAGTGGAGAGGGGACTCTACTTTTTTCCTAACCCATGATTTTTACCATACACTTCCATACACTGATGTACATAGATTATTAAGAGGATCAAAACAACAAAAGTGTAAAATTACACGATTTATTAGACAAAATAACTTATCCAGAGTCAGTGACAGAAGCATCAAGTCTGGAATATTATGAAAGATCTCAGAAACTATCACCTGTATATTTATATATTTATGCAAATTCTATGAAGACATTTTCGTCCTTTCTCTTGCTTTAGTCAGGATTCCGTCTTTCAGTATTGCTTTGGAGACTGTGCGCTACTTGCATCTCGACCCTATTAGCCTTGTATATCCACATTCTTTTATTAATGTGTCCTTAAAATATTGAGACGGAAATAGCTTGCTCTTCTTAGATTCATGATAACTCTACTTTATGGTTTAATTCCATTTTGGCTTTTGTGATCAAACATATTCCAAGAAATAGATTTTCTAATACTGCATTAAACCAATTGATTATTTTCCCCCTAGTATTTACAAAATTTTGGTACAAGATTTATTTCTTCAGATTGAGATTTAGTTATTTTTTAAAAAAGCATTTGTAACTGAACATTTTATATATATATATATATATATATATATATATATATATATATATATATATAATTTCAGTCCAATTTACTCTTTTGATAATGTCCTTTATTTTGTTTTCTTTTTTCCCCCTCTCTGAATATTGTAATAGACACATACTTTACTTCCCGGTTCTCTAATTCTCTCTTTATCTTTCTTTTACTCAGTGTTTTATTTCCCATTAAGGTATATCTTTTACTTGACATTCCAACTCTTTGTTTTATGACCATTGGTATTTTATTTTATTTTTCCTATTAGAATTCCTGTAGTATCACTTTAATAGTGTCTTGGGAATTGATAAATACATGTGGTCAATGGACCTATGTAACTAAAAGCCTATTGTAGAAAATAGAATACACATTTCTGATGCAAAAAATGAAAGATGGTTATCTAACATATAGTAAAGTGGAAAATGGCAACAGGCATTAGCAATCATAAAATGATAGCCATAAACTTTATTGCATTTAAGTCTAGAGTAGATCATCTGAAAGACAAAAAATACAATAGATAAAGTAGTAACTCTTTTTAAAAAAGTTATGTCTTTTTTCATCTTATGGAATTGGTCAGCAAATATAGAATATTTCAAATATTTGATACTCAGTGAATGGATTAATGAAGTTTTAAATTATATTTATTTAATTCTTCAAAAACACCATTGTATTTACTTGTTTTGGCATCTAGTAAACAGAAATATGTCACACTGGTCATATTAAGGTGCATAGTAATATTTTAATATGTAATGCTTTATTCCTTTTAAATATATATACCTGTAAATAGAGGATATATGAAGTAAAACTAAAAACTAATGACAACATTTTGTTGAGTCACCTTTATAAATAATGATTTTTGTGGACAATTTTGCTTATATTTATGTTATGAACTTCTCCCAAAGTCAGTAAATTTGTTTGAACGTATTGTTTTTAATAAATGTGTGCAATTTTGTCATATATATCAACCTTACTTGTTTGCCAATATGATTTTCACATTTTAAAATCATTTTTGTCATTTCCAAATTTTCCATTATAAGTGACAATCAGAATTACACAAATTATAATAAAACATATCCTATAATATTCACAAACATTTTGGATAAAACTTGTTTCATGCATATTGGTGTATTTGCCAAAGAGATTATAGGACAAAGGAAATGTTATCTTGCTTTAAATTTCTTGCTTTATATTCAAAGCAACAGGTTATGCATGCTTCTGTATCACCACACCACCATCAGAATTGAATATAATTACATGTAATTGTATTAGGAAATAATACCTTAATTTAATTCATTTCATTGTATTTTTTATATGTATGTAGATATAAAAATATATTTTAATAAAACATTTTAAAATATAACTTTAACTGTCGCTATTACTTACTGAAAATAATTTCAGAGAAATAAATACATAAAAAATCTAATGCACAGTATTCAAAGAGAATTCTCATTAGTTTCCTTACCTGAGTAATCATGTATTTAGTCAGGAGTAGAGTAAAAGCTTGGGGTGATACGCTTCTGTACACAAGGCTTTTTAGAATACCTGGGCATGAAGTTTTTTGGTTTGTTTGTAAATGTTTGTACTAGAGATGCAAATTTTCATAATTTAAAGAGTTTTACCAAACAGATATTGGAAAACAATAGCATTCTCACATCTCTCACCTAATTCACATTTTCCAGAGGTAAAGGCTTTATAATCTTTAGCTAACCTCTTTCTGAATTTGTCTCTATTTCTCAAAAAGTGTATCTTAATGTTTTTTGGTTTGTCTCTTTTGGAATATTTCTACTAAGGGAAACTGAGTTTTCACTAAGGAAAAATACAGCTAGCTCCCTCATATCTCTCCCCACATGTACACAATTCCTCATATATTTTTTGATATAATTGTATCATAATTTTGTGCTACTTCAGTATTACATGATAACATTGTAAAGAACAGATAGTTAATACTTATAGATGTAAATATCATATTATGATTTTATTCCCTTATGTGTACAGTTTGTGTTTTCTCTAATAATAGTCTCATTTACTCTTTGCTTAGTTTTCTGTGTATATATGATAAAATATACCTTAACTTTCCACCAGAAGTATAACTCTCCACTTAGTCCTTCCATCTAGTTTAGCAATTTTGTCTATTTCTTGGAGAAAGTACTATTCAAGTCCTCCTACTGTTTCTTTGTAGAATCTATTGGTGTTTTGCATGGATAATCTAATTAGTATTCATTTTGTGATACATTAATATTATTTAATTAACTATAATTTTGCCTTTTTTCTTTTCCCTGAATTTTCTTTCTTTTTTATGTGTGTCTGCTTGCTCTGGTATCTGTGTTTCATGTTAAAGGTTTTCTGCCAATGTCTGGTGAGACTGGGTTCTACCTTCATATTAAAGAGTAAGACCGTATCTTAGCTAATTGGAAGTTCTATTTGGGTTAACAGAGTTTGTTGATTTTTAATTTTACTGTGATCTTTCCAGACCTTTATATAAAAGGACATCTCAAAGAGCAGTATTTCTGCACTTTTTTTTTTTTTCTCTCTTAGAAAGCTAATTATTACCAGAAAGCAATTCTTCAGTCTCTTGCATGAGATTTTAAGCCTGGCTACCATGTTCTCACAGTGGGAGAAAGGGTCTTGGGAGGAAGTCTCACCTGTATTCTGAACATAAACTTTATAATTATTTCCATGTTTAAAGCATAGCATCTTTAATCTCCACCGTGTCTTAGGATCCCTTCTAAGTTTTTCTGTTTCAGTGTCTCCAAAGAGGAAATTTACAGTTTACTCTTCAAGGAGCAAAGGGTAATTTACCAGTTGAAAAGGATGGTAAAGAGTATCATGAGTCTATTTTCTGTTTTTACAGATTTCATATGATTTCTCCTGCTGTCAGCTTCACAGGCACCCCAAAATTTCAGAGGTACTTGGCTACTTGGCTCATCAAATTCCTGAGCCATTCTGAGAATTTCAGCGTTATTCACTTTTTTTGCATAATATTATTTATTTATTTGTTTATTTATTTATTAGCCCTATACTTTCCTGTTTCCAAAGCTTGTTGTTGTTTTCCTTTTCTCATTTTCTTGGTATTTGAGTTTATTTATTGTTTAAACCCACTCATTTTGTGTAAGTTTGTTTTTAAAAGAGCAGCTGTAAACTGGTATGTTCGTTCCAGAATGCTTAACCGATGCCCTTATACATACTTTAGAGTGTTTTACTGATTTTTTAAAACAATAATCATCTACCTTATTCTAAGATCTTAACACAATAAATGGGGATTTTTATGGAATAAAAGATACTTCTTACCATAAAGAACAGTTATTAATTCTTTTGGAGGTCTAACATCAATTGCATTTCCATATCTTCCAAAAATCAAGTGAATTATAAGGTAAGAGGTATTAAATCATTTAATAATTAATTCATTTATGACCATTTGATCATCTATTTAGCAAGCAATAAAGAAACGCTATAGATATATTAGTGTACAAGACATCTCATCCCTTATTTCCTAGAGCATATATTTTACTGTGATAGGCAGTCAAATAAATTATTAAGTATGTTATAAATTTTTAAAAACATAAAATGCAGCATGTTATGAATCCATATACTCTGGCTACTCAATCAGTTTTAAAAGTCATTAAATGCTTAATTGTAAAGTAACTTTTAAGCAGATACTGAAATGATAAATTAGAGTTAACCGAAATAGAAATATAGAAAGACTAAGACAGTAAGTAAAGCATGCTGAGTCCAGAAAAAACATACCATATTTTCTCATAAGGAATATCTGAAAGATTATATCATGGAATACAAATGTGTGACAAGGGTGAAAACACACTGGGAAGGTACATGGCATGGGATGGTAGCCATGTAATAGATTATTTTAAAAATTATTATTTTAAAGTAATGAGAAGCTCTTTTACTGTAATATGCACGAGGGTGATAAACATACATGTTTGCTCAGTAAATATTGATGGTGTGTAGCTAGAAGTGTGAATTCATTGGTGGAAGCCACTAAAAAACAGCAATTATAGTGTCCAGACCACAGAATTTGGTGATTTGGGCCAAAACAGTGGAATAAAGAAAAGTAGATGAGAACTGTAGATTATTAAAGAGAATCTCCAAGGACTTGTGTTTATTGGGTGTGGGGGATGAAGGATAAAGCATCATCAAGGATAACTCAGTTTTCTAGTTGGTGCAGGGATGAAGGCAAAGATGATATGAAGAAGGAGCAGCTAGAGGGGCAGCTGGACAATCACGGGAGTGTAAGGACTGTGCCCCCCAGGGAACAGTGTGATCTGAGATGGGGTAAGAGGTCTGCTGCTAAGTCAAATTAGAAAAGCCCTGACAATGTCCATTTGACTTGCTAAGAGCCAGTGACCCCAGTTTTACGCAATCACATGACTGACTGTGAATTCATTTTCTGCCTCCTACATTTTCTCTCTCCCCCGTGTTTTATATCAACACATACACATACAATATATATACAATTAGGAAAATTTAATAACATAGGAAAGAGGTCGGTGCTTGACTACTATTGTCTCCATGAATATTAGGCAAATGTGGAAGACATTAATATTATTTTGGTTTATGTGTGCCTTAATGAGAGGCCTAGCTAGTTATTTTCTAATGACCCATTTTTATTAACTCATCAGCCCTGATGAGAATATTAAAATGCTATGGTTTTAGTTTGAATGCTAATGTTCCTTTCAGACATTTGAAACACTGTTTAAATGATCATTCCTACTTGTTCAGAATTACAACAAATAATCAGCTCATTCCTGAGCATGAGGGAGCTTTGATTTGTTTTTTTATTTTGCTCCTAAGTAGGAACATTTTCTATGGTTAAAGGAAAAACAAACAAACAAACAACAACAACAACAAAACCTATTGAGACATCACTTCAAAATATGAAAATCTAGAAATGCAATATGAGATTTAGTTAATGTTTGTAACAATTAAATGGGAAAATCACTAGTCAAGCCAATAATGGATACAGACACATTAAAAACATAGACATCTGTAACATCAGGTTCTTCAAATGTGATTCTGTCCTTAATCAGCCACCCCTTGCCTCAAAATCCAAAAGGGACATTTGTGAACAGGTGATGAAACATGACCACATCGTATCTTGTTATTTTACTCCAAAATTCAGTATAGAATGTGGCTGGCCTATAATTTTGCATGGAGACACTTCATGTCACGCAGGCAATATTAACCTCAGTAGGCAGGTTTGCCTTTATCTGTTTCAGGCCCACAAGCTTAAAATGTGAATCAAATACCATCATTGTAAAGAAAACAAATCCTAAATACATCTAACAGCCAAAAAAAGCTTAGGAAAATGTGAGTGTAAACCACTTGCATTCAAAAGTCAACCTCAGTGAAAAATTCATCTCAGAAAAAGAATACCTAGTCAAGGCAAGGAGAAATACCCAGATCCTTGCCCATCACTGATTCTGAGTAATAAAAAAGAAGATACATAAAATAGGAAACTTAACTGTAAGCCGCAACTTATCCTGACTGATTGATTGATTACTGATTTGTCTGATTTTTTTCTCTTTTTCTTCTTTCGTAACCTTAATGGGATTATCATCTGAGCCTGTTGTCTTCCAGAACTGTGGCTAATTTCTAGGAGCTGGGATGGGGTGGGAAGAATTACGGAGTGTCAGAGAATTGTGCACTATTTCGAGACATCTCCTTGTCAGAATCACTGTTTCTATTTGATTTAGGACTTTTAAGAATCAACTTGGATGTTGCTCCCAAAAGTCTATCAATGAATAACTTAATCATAAGGCTTATTTTAGCCAAGACAGGCAGCTCTTCTAAAGAATTACATAGTGCAGGTCAGGTAAAAAAAAAAAAAAAAAAAAGCCAATTTCTTTTCCCTACAGAGAAAAAAAAGTCCTACAAAATGTTTCTCCCCCTCCTTATACAGACAGATGTACCCTAAAAGTCTCCATTCTCAGTCTATCTTAATATTCTGCTTTAATAATAAATTTCCTTCCTCATTTTCATGTTGTATTACTCCAGAACTGTCTCTCATTGTGTCTTTGTTTTTCAAAATGCAGAAGAATTAAATGTAACTGTTTCCTCACCTGTCCTCAAACAAACTTCTTTAAAGAGTTGTTTTAAGTTGTCTCATTTTTTTCAAACTCATTCTCTTCTCAAGCTACTGTACTTTGAGTTTCATCTTTCCCTTGCCACCAACATTATTTCTTTCTTCCTTTTTTTTTTTTTTAAAGAGATTGGAGTTTATTTATTTATTTATTTATTTATTTTTGGTTGTGTTGGGTCTTCGCTTCTGTGCGAGGGCTTTCTCTAGTTGCGGCAAGCGGGGGCCACTCTTCATCGCGGTGCGTGGGCCTCTCACTATCGCGGCCTCTCTTGTTGCAGAGCACAGGCTCCAGACGTGCAGGCTCAGTAGTTGTGGCTCACAGGCCCAGTTGCTCCGCGGCATGTGGGATCTTCCCAGACCAGGGCTCGAACCCGTCTCCCCTGCATTGGCAGGCAGATTCTCAACCACTGCGCCACCAGGGAAGCCCCCAACATTATTTCTTAATCACCAGTTGCTTCCATGTTGACAAGTCCCTGTTGCCTCCTTTCTGATACAATATTAGTCAACTTCCCACCACTATTTATTCAGGAGATAGCTTATTGATCTTGAAGTATTTTATTATACTTGTTTCCAAGACACCAAAATTCTACCTTCCCTTGCCTTCCTTTTCATGTTTTTTATTTATAAACACATTAAGCACTACTTTGCCATGACAGCTAAGCATACTTTACAACTCTTAACACTATTCCCTATGGAATATAATACCCTTACAATATAGTATAAACCCTTATTATAATATATATCAATATTACCCTTAGGTAGTATATGTATATTATATAATACCTTATGTAATACCTATATAATACCTTATATATATATAATACCTAATGTAATATAATACCTTGTCTGAATCAACATGTGTTGAAATACAAATTTAATATATTTGAGAATATAGGAATTTGAAATCAGAAGGAAAGAAGCTAAGGTAGAATCGTGAACACTGAGCTCAGTAGATACTCTACATTTGTCTTCTACCTTTATAAAATTAGAACCTGCTAATAATCTTAAGTAAATTGTTAAAGTAATATAGTTTTGCCCTGATGCCATTAGCCATCATACCATAAGGTAACTGCTACTATTTAGCCTCAATTTTCCATTTTCAAGGTAACACTGATGTTAACTTAGTTTTCTACTAAGTTTATAATGAAGTTGTAAGGAATCTAGAATTCTCATTCACATTATTTGAGGGTTTTTTTTTTTTTAAGTTTGAGTTATAGTCATATCTGAATATCTAACTTAAAGTAGTAAAAACAGAAAATGTTGATTTAAAACCTTAATCCTATTGCTTAGTGCATGTAATAAAAGGTAATGTAAAAAGATACTGTTTATAAACAACATTTGAATATTTTTGTTATATTCCTTTCCAAAATGAACTTTAAAGTCAGTGGTTTAAGAACCATGAATGTCCTTGCTAGAAGGCTTTTTTTTCCCTCAGAGTTTCCTTTTAGGGTTACTTTGGTGTTTTGGATCTCCAGTGATAAATGTAGTCACTCATTTCCAAATGCTGTAAAGATGATTTCCCCAGTGATGGTATTTGGCTAAATTGGTCCAGCGTCTTAGTTGTAGATCATAGTCGGCAAGGTTCTTATGAACAGTCTCATTTTCCAGTACCTTATCTGTTGGCAGGCAGATATGAAATATTGTAGTTGGCTCATGTGTATATAGTCCTACAGAAAAAGACCCACTCTCTGAAGATTTGAGTAGCATGGTCACAAAATGTAGAGAATAAAGCATGATAAGACTTACAATCTCCAAACTAAATTAATCTTTATATCCAGAAAGAGCCTGTGTTTTCATATTTACACTTCATGCCTTAAACATTTGTATTGTGGCACCTTGGAAAGCTGTAGGGGATAAGAGGGTTGGTGGAAGTCATGCCTATAGACCTGAGTTAGCAATTAAGTTCTTACAGTTGATCAAAAACTTTAGCAATGTTAAGGTGTTGACCCCTTTCACCAACACAGTAGACTCAGGTCTGTAATCCGTTTCTCTTTACTTAGGTTGATAGAAAATATGCTTGTTCTAAAATTTTATCTTTCACTCTCATCTCTTCCAGCCAGAAAAATCTACTTAACCTTCATCACTGAATGCTCGCACCTCCCTCCTGTGTCCCAAGTTTGTTCCAGATGCTTTCTTTTTCTTATAGCCATTTTCTTTTATTAAAGGCAGAGAGAATTCAATACCTTCATTTTCTCATAGCTCTTCTTACACCTCTACGTGTAGGAGATCTGAGAGTCATGATTATGTCACTTACTACTAATCCTGCTGTGCGAAATGGGATAGTAGACTGATAGGTACAAGCATAGACACGGGCAAAGTTCATCTCCAGCAGATTATATAGAGACGTAAAGCATACAGACCAGTCACCAATTTAAATATGTTGCAGGTTTTCATCATTTGACTAAGGTCTTGTCTTTCCAGCCATTTTTCTATCAACTTCAACACGAGGGAACAGTGGTAGCCAAGGCAAGGTGGCATTGGAGGGTACACCTGATAGGTAAGGCTCTGCTTAAGGCCCAGTGGAGCTCTGTGGGAGTTTGGGATTCTGTTTATGTTGAGACAAACTATTGGGTTAGCCAAAAAGTTCATTCGGGTTTTTCCATTAAGATGGTGTGGAAAAACCCAAACGAACTTTTTGGCCAACCCAATAACTCTTTTGCCCTACAAAGCTGGACAAGACCTCGAGCTACTTCCTATGATTTCAAATGATCTGCCTAGGAAAAAGGTTGAGAAGGAGTGAAAAGGAGTCAAGTTTTAATACTTCAGTCCACAGGTAACTCAGTACTTGAAGATGGAATATCAGATTTGGAGAAGGATGTCTGTGGAGTCTGGAGCAATTCAGTAACTGTTTAATCTTCTGAGATCTATTTGTAAATATTGAGAAAAGGGAGGGCTCAATCCTGTTTCCCCCTTTTTTTGCTATCTATTTTCTTTCCAAAGGTCCTTCCCTATGGCTCACGTTATATTCCAAGGACTTCACATTTATATGTCAAACTCTGTAAAACTTGTATATCCTATCCACTACTTGACATACTTAAATGAGAAATTCTGATTTTTCACAGATCTCTTTTGGCAAATGTTCATTTTGGATAACTGTACCCACACTCAGCCAATTATCATATCTAAAAATAAAGCCATTTTGAGACATTATTTCCTTTCCCTCACCAGCCTATAGTGTCTTTAATTTCTATTCTAATTAGAAAACATGTCCTGGTTATGTGTGTTTATCTCTCTATCCTTCTTTGCACCTAAGTGCAAGACTAAGTCACTTATGGATTGCTGTAATAGTCACCTAACATGGGTCTCTCCTTTTACTCTTTATTCTTTATAGTCAGTGGTCCACCCAGTGGATAAAGATATCTTAAAAATACATATAAGATCAATGTGACGTCAAAGCCGAAAGAAGAATCTTTTGGTATAGAGGAAATTAAAAATTGCATCAAATGCTGACTAGCTGAAGATGTTTACAGACTAGCAAACACAAAATTCAGCAATATAAGGGCCATTAGTGATATGGTTAAAAGCAGTTTGAGTGAAATGGTGTGGAATGAAGTGGGATAAGAAGAGAAAGGAGGTGATAAACCAGAGATTTGGGTGAAAGAAATAAGGAAATGGATAAATAGCTGGAGAGAAATGTGAAGGAAGAGAGATGTTTGGCATGAGAGCATGCATGCATGCACATGTGGTTGTGATAGATTTCATTGTAAAAGACATCCATGTATGTCTGTATAATGGTGGAAGAAAATCCAGAAAAGGGAGAAACTTGAGATGCAGAAGAGAGAAATGGGATGAGGAATCTGAGATTTGAGTTCATGGTAGACAAAGCAGCTAAATCTAGGGGATAGAATCATGGAGAGGAGGAAACATTGATGAACTTAATCTCAAACTGTGCCAGCTCTCCTTCCTTCAAATATTTGCTTACCTGTAAACTACTTGTATGCTAGATGAAGAATTACCAAGAATTACAGCAGAAAGAAGTAGCAGGGAGGCTAAAGGCTTAGCAAAAATAGCTACATGTAAAACACTGATGGATCTCACAGATACAACCTGGAATGAAAAAAAGTAAGAAATCCCACATCAGGCATAACTAATCACCAGTGATAGAAATAAAAATAGTCATCTTTACCAGGGGAATTGATAGTACTGTAGAGGGATCACAAGATAGGATTCTGAAGTGCTTAAAATGTTATGTATTTTGATGCGGGGGGAATTACATGGGTATATATCAAACATCAAACCATACACTTAAGATTTTTATTACTTTCTGCAGGTATGCCACGTAGCAATTGAAAAACAAACAAACAAAAAACCCTTGCAGATTTTATAATCCCCTTGGATTAGTCAGGCTATGATCATTATTTGAATTAAGTGTAGCTAGATAAACTGGTTTATTCCTCCTTTCGTCACACACAAACAAGCCATTAAATCCTGAGCCCCACGAGAGCGGGAGATTTGTCTGCTTTGTTCCTTGACATATTCCAGCTGTTCAGCAGTAAGATTTAACAGCTGTTATCAAATGATGAGTGTTTTCATGACTCAGTATTTTGGGCAAACAACTCTGCCTGTTAACTCCCACCCCATTTTACTCTATATAGTGTGAATATGAATAAGCCTGAAGATGTTTAAAAAAGAAATTTTCTCAAGAGTTCAAATTTATCCATTTATTAAGTCTCTGAATTTGGGGACACACATGAAACAGAAATACCAGCAGATACCTTAATTCTGGTTATATAACTGGCATATTATCGACTCATTTGGTAAACTGCCATCCCATATCAAAATTAGTATTTTTCATCATTTTGGGTAATTTGTCTATTACTGTAATATTAATATGTTTGCATGATCTTTGAACATCTAGTGTTATAAACTTTATTTTCAGGAAGTGTATAATTTGCATAAAATTTAAGGCTGGAGATATTCAAGTTTGGGGCTATAAAAGATGGAGAATGAAAGCAAGAAGGAATTCTCAAAACTTCCCTAAATCCAACAGTCCCACATAAAGCAGGAGCTCCAGACCACAATCCATAGATCTATGACAATGACTGGGGACAAGTCCAGGGCTCTTTTATACATCTCTTAAATCTTCCCTGAAATAGAGGGAGTTGCCCTGCAGTGTGAACTCTGAAACACCCACCAGTGTGACAGTTCCATTTTTACTTCTCCCGATAATGAGCTACGGAAAGAATATATAATAGGAATATGGAAGTCTATAGGTGGATGGGACCAAATTTCACATAAGTGAAAAAAAAATCAGTAATCTTCCCTCTGAGCTGTACAGATGCTACCATTTCTTGCCAAATATGAGCATTTAATTTTCTCCAGTAACAAATCAGTGACTGGATGCAACATTATAGAGAAAACTAGGCAAATCTCATGTGATTTCCAGTAATTCATTTCCAACTCAGAAACTTTTGTTTATACACTTATCCCATGTCGATGGGTCTCTGAGATGCTCTAACACAAGTGCTATTTTAATTCTCGTTTGAAAGTTTTCCTCCATCTTTTGACAGTAATAGTAGGTACCCTCTCAAACTCATATTCAAAATTAATATAATTTTAGACATAAAGGATACTGACCCTAAAACTTTAAATCTTCATCTGTCTTGTGTTCCTCTTTCTGGGTTTCCTTACCTGCAATATCCAGTTGATATTTTTTATCTAGAATAGCAGGTGTGTTGTGTGTTCCTGTAATCTGCAGTGAGATTTAACTTAAAAGACCTATAAGCCTTCTCAGAGTGTCATTTGGTAAGTGTTTGAAGATGGGGGAATTATAAATTATACTTGCATTTGACCTATTCTGTCTCCTAGATTTCCTAACTTAATCATTTCACTTCACTACAGGTCACCAAACCCCCTTACATAATGGTAGTATTAATCATGTTGCCAAATCTGCAGTTAGGGTACCTTGCTTTTCTATGACTCTAATGTTCTTTTCAACATGTCTGGGACAGGGGATGTTTTTGGATATCTCAGTCCTAAACTTTATTTATGCCTTTTCCCTCACTGTCTCTTTGTATGCCTTAAGAGAAATGTGACTATCATTGCCAAAGTTTCCTTGGAGAGCTTGGGAGATAGTAAGACTTTTATCTCTCAGACATGTTCAGTTAGTCTCACAAGTATAACAGTCTCTCCTGTAGAACATTTTCAAGACCCATTATAGGTGTGCCATTCCTGTTCCTATCTGCACCTCTGCCTCACACCCAGATAACAGTCAGACTCACATAATTAAATCCATTTTTCATTTGTTTCCTTCTACAATGGTTTTGTTCTTGCAGAATTCCTCTTATATATTGTTTTTAATTTTTGCTTTAAAACTCCATCATATTTAAAATTTGAATTTTTAAAATTTGTATATTTGTATAGCTTAGTTTGGGCTTACGTACTTAAAATTCCAAGACGATATGCCATTTTTATTAAATATTTCTTATTTTCTTTACTATTTCCCATTTTCCTTTTTTTTTTTTACTTTATTTTATTATTATATTTTTAACATCTTTATTGGAGTATAATTGCTTTACAATGGTATGTTAGTTTCTGCTTTATAACAAAGTGAATCAGCTCTACATATATATATATCCCCATATCTTCTCCCTCTTGCATCTCCCTCCCACCCTCCCTATCCCAACCCTCTAGGTGGTCACGAAGCACAGAACTGATCTCCCTGTGCTATGTGGCTTCTTCCCACTAGCTATCTATTTTACATTTGGTAGTATATATAAGTCCATGCCATTCTCTCACTTCATCCCAGCTTACCCTTCCCCCTCCCCGTGTCCTCAAGTCCATTCTCTACGTCTGCGTCATTATTCCTGTCCTGCCCCTAGGTTCCTCAGAACCTTATTTATTTATTTATTTTTAGATTCCATATATATGTGTTAGCATACGGTATTTCTTTTTCTCTTTCTGACTTACTTCACTCTGTATGACAGTCTCTAGGTCCATCAACCTCACTACAGATAACTAAATTTCGTTCCTTTTTATGGCTGAGTAATACTCCATTGTATATATGTGCCACATCTTCTTTATCCATTCATCTGTCGATGGACATTTAGGTTGCTTTCATGTCCTGGCTATTGTAAATAGAGCTGCAATGAACATTGTGGTACATGACTCTTTCTGAATTATGGTTTTCTCAGGGTATATGCCCAGTAGTGGGATTGCTGGGTCGTATGGTAGCTCTATTTTTAGTTTTTTAAGGAACCTCCATACTGTTCTCCATAGTGGGTGTATCAATTTCCATTCCCACCAACAGTGCAAGAGGGTTCGCTTTTCTCCACACCCTCTCCAGCATTTATTGTTTGTAGATTTTTTGATGATGGCCATTCTGACTGGTGTGAGGTGATACCTCATTGTAGTTTTGATTTGCATTTCTCTAATGATTAGTGATGTTGAGCATCCTTTCATGTGTTTGTTGGCAATCTGTATATCTTCTTTGAAGAAATGTCTATTTAGGTCTTCAGACCATTTTTGGATTGGGTTGTTTGTTTTTTTGATATTGACCTGCATGAGCTGCTTGTAAATTTTGGAGATTAATCCTTTGTCAGTTGCTTCATTTGCAAATATTTTCTCCCATTCTGAGGGTTGTCTTTTGGTCTTGTTTATGGTTTCCTTTGCTGTGCAAAAGCTTTTAAGCTTCATTAGGACCCATTTATTTATTTTTGTTTTTATTTCCATTTCTCTAGGAGGTGGGTCAAAAAGGATCTTGCTGTGATTTATGTCATAGAGTATTCTGCCTAGGTTTTCCTCAAAGAGTTTTATAGTGTCTGGCCTTACATTTAGGTCTTTAATCCATTTTGAATTTATTTTTGTGTATGGTGTTAGGAAGTGTTCTAATTTCATTCTTTTACATGTAGCTGTCCAGTTTTCCCAGCAGCACTTATTGAAGAGGCTGTCTTTTCTCCATTGTATGTTCTTGCCTCCTTTATCAAAGGTAAGGTGACCATATGTGCATGGGTTTATCTCTGGGCTTTCTAACCTGTTCCATTGATCTATATTCCTGTTTTTGTGCCAGTACCATACTGTCTTGATTACTGTACCTTTGCAGTATAGTCTGAAGTATGGGAGCCTGATTCCTCCAGCTCTGTTCTTCTTTCTCAAGATTGCTTTGGCTATTCGGGGTCTTTTGTGTTTCCATACAAATTGTGAAATTTTTTGTTCTAGTTCTGTGAAAAATGCCATTGGTAGTTTGATAGGGATTGCATTGAATCTGTAGGTTGCTTTGGGTAGTAGAGTCATTTTCACAATGTTGATTCTTCCAATCCAAGAACAAGTTATATCTCTCCATCTGTTTGTATCTTTAATTTCTTTCATCAGTGTCTTATAGTTTTCTGCATACAGGTCTTTTGTCTCCTCAGGTAGGTTTATTCCTAGGTATTTTATTCTTTTGGTTGAAATGGTAAATGAGAGTGTTTCCTTAATTTCTCTTTCAGATTTTTCATCATTAGTGTGTAGGAATGCAAGAGATTTCTGTGCATTAATTTTGTATCCTGATACTTTACCAAATTCATTGATTACCTCTGGTAGTTTTCTGGTAGCATCTTTAGGATTCTCTTTAGGATTCTCTTATCTTTTTCCATCCCCTCACTTTCAGTCTGTATGTGTCCCTAGGTCTGAAGTGGATTTCTTGTAGATAGCATATATACGGGTCTTGTTTTTGTATCCATTCAGCCAGTCTGTGTCTTTTGGTTGGAGCATTTAATCCATTTACATTTAAGGTAGTTATCAATATGTATGTCCCTATTACCATTTTCTTAATTGTTTTGGGTGTGTTATTGTAGGTCTTTTCCTTCTCTTGTGATTCCTGCCTAGAGAAGTTCCTTTAGAATTTGTTGTAAAGCTGGTTGGGTGGTGCTGAATTCTCTTAGCTCTTGCTTGTGTGTAAAGGTTTTAATTTCTCCATCGAACCTGAATGAGATCCTTGATGGTAGAGTAATCTTGGTTGTAGGATTTTTCCTTTCATCACTTTAAATGTATCCTGCCACTCCCTTCTGGCTTACAAAGTTTTGCTGAAAGATCCGCTGTTAACCTTATGGGGATTCCCTTGTATGCTATTTGTTGCTTTTCCCTTGCTTTTAATATTTTTTCTTTGCATTTAATTTTTGAGTTTGATTAATATGTGTCTTGGCGTGTTTTTCCTTGGATTTATCCTGTATGGGATTCTCTGCACTTCCTGGACTTGATTGACTATTTCCTTTCCCATATTAGGGAAGTTTTCAACTCTAATCTCTTCAAATATTTTCTCAGTCCCTTTCTTTTTCTCTTCTTCTTCTGGGACCCCTGTAATTCGAATGTTGGTGGGTTTAATGTTGTCCCAGAGGTCTGTGCCACTGTCCTCCATTCTTTTCATTCTTTTTTCTTTATTCTGTTCTGCGGTAGTTATTTCCACTATTTTATCTTCCTGGTCACTACTCTGTTCTTCTCCCTCAGTTATTCTGCTATTGATTCCTTCTAGAGAATTGTTAATTTCATTTATTGTGTTGTTGTTCCTTGTTTGTTTGCTCTTTAGATCTTCTATGTCCTTATTAAACGTTTCTTGTATTTTCTCCATTTTATTTCCAAGATTTTGGATCATCTTTCCTGTCATTACTCTGAATTCTTTTTCAGGTAGACTGCCTATTTCCTCTTCATCTGTTTGGTCTGGTGGGTTTTACCTTGCTCCTTCATCTGCTGCGTATTTCTCTGTCTTCTCATTTTGCTTAACTTACTGTTTTTAGGGTCTCCTTTTCTCAGGCTGCAGGTTTGTAGTTCACGTTGTTTTTGGTGTCTGCCCTCAGTGAGTGAGGTTGGTTCAGTGGGTTGTGTAGGCTTCCTGTAGAGGGGACTGTGCCTGTGTTCTGGTGGATGAGGCTGGATCTTGTCTTTCTGTTGGGCAGGTCTGTGTCCAGTGGTGTGTTTTGGGGTGTCTGTGACCTTATTATGATTTTAGTCAGTCTCTCTGCTAATGGGTGGGGTTGTGTTCCTGTCTTGCTAGTTGTTTGGCATACGGTGTCCAGCACTGTAGCTTGTTGGTTAAGTGGAGGTGGGTCTTAGCGTTGAGATGGAGATCGCTGGGAGGGCTTTCACTGTCTGATATTACGTGGAGCCGGGAGGTCTCTGGTGGACCAATGTCCTGAACTTGGCTCTTCCTCCTCAGAGGCACAGGCCTGACACTCGGCCAGAGCACCAAGACCCTGTCAGCCACATGGCTCTGAAGTAAAGGGAGAAAAAAAGAAAGAAAAAAAAATAATAAAATTATTAGAATAAAAAATTTAAAAAAATATTAAAAATTTAAAAAACTAAAAAGTAATAAAAAAAAAGAAAGAAAGAAAGAAGAGAGCAACCAAACCAAAAAACAAATCCACCAATGACAGCAAGTGCTAAAAACTATATAAAGAAAAAAAAAAGGACAGAACCCTAGAACAAACGGTAAAAGCAAAGCTATACAGACAAACTCACACAAAGAAGCACACATATACACACTCACAAAAAGAGAAAAAAAAATATAATCTATATATATAATAAAAATAAAAGGAAGAGAGCAACCAAATCAATAAATCTACCAATGATAATAAGCTCTAAATTCCAAAGTAAGATCAACATAAAACCAGAAACAAATTAGATGCAGAAAGCAAATCCGAAGTCTACAACTGCTCCCAAAGTCCATCGCCTCAATTTTGGGATGATTCGTTGTCTAATCAGGTATTCCAGAGATGCAGGGTACATCAAGTTGATTGTGGAGATTTCATCCACTGCTCCTGAGGCTGCTTGGAGAGATTTCCCTTTCTCTTCTTTGTTCGCACAGCTCCCAGGGTTCAGCTTTGGATTTGGCCCTGCATCTGCGTGTAGGTCGCCTGAGGGCATCTGCTCTTGCCTTAAACAGTACGGGGTTAAAGTAGCAGCTGATTCGGGGGCTCTGGCTCACTCAGGCCGGAGGGAGGGAGGGGTATGGAATGCAGAGCGAACCTGCTCCAGCAGAGGCCAGCGTGAGGTTGCAACAGCCTGAGGCACGCAGTGTGTTCTCCCGCGGAAGTTTCCCTGGATCACGGAACCCTGGCAGTGACGGGCTGCACAGGCTCCCGGGAGGGAAGGTGTGGATAGTGACCTGTGCTTGCACACAGGCTTCTTGGTGGCTGCAGCAGCAGCTTTAGCGTTTCGTGCCGGTCTCTGGTGCCTGCACTGACAGCCGTGGCTCGTTCCCGTCTCTGGAGCTCATTTAGACGGTGCTCTGAATCCCCTCTCCTCACACACCCTGAAACAATGGTGTCTTGCCTCTTAGGCAGTTCCAGACTTTTTTCGGACTCCCTCCCAGCTAGGCGTGGCGCACTAGCCCCCTTTAGGCTGTGTTCACGCAGCCAACCCCAGTCCTCTCCCTGGGATCTGACCTCTGAAGCCCGAGCCTCAGCTCCCAGCCCCCGCCCGCCCCAGCGGGTGAGCAGACAAGCCTCTCGGGCTGGTGAGTGCTGGTCAGCACAGATACTCTGTGCGGGACTCTCTCTGCTTTGCCCTCTCCACCCCTGTTGCTGCACTCTCCTCCATGACTCCGAAGCTTCCCCATGCCTACCCCCCATCTCTGCCAGTGAAGGGGCTTCCTAGTGTGTGGAAACTTTTCCTCCTTCACAGCTCCCTCCCAGAGGTGCAGGTCCATCCCTATTCTTTTGTCTCTGTTTTTTCTTTTTTCTTTTTCCTACCCAGGTACATGGGGAGTTTCTTGCCTTTTGGGAAATCTGAGGTCTTCTGCCAGTGTTCAGTAGGTGTTCTGTAGGAGTTGTTCCACATGTAGATGTATTTCTGATATATTTGTGGGGAGGAAGGTGATCTCCACGTCTTACTCCTCCACCATCTTGAAGCACACCCACAAGTAAATCTTAAAATCATTAATACCAAATGCCACAGTGCCAAAATCAGAAATGATTTCTATCCGTAAAATATTAGGAATATTTCAAATAAAGGAAGCCAGTATATTATAATCAGGTTTGAAATTTAGCACCACCACTGACTGTTTGTCCTTAAAGTTAATTATAAATTCCATTCCTCATGTAAAACATTATCTCTGAAGGATGTTCTGATAATTATCATATAATAGACATAAAGTAATTAAAAGAGCACTTGGCATTTAGACAGTTTTTAATACTAATATTAATACTTGTTGGCTGCAAAATTAGACTGTCAGATATTTCTCCAGCAAGGGTGGGTTTATTCAGGATCAGCAGAGATTTGCAATTTGGGGTCTGCCAACATGGAGAGCCACATGTAAGTCCTGGCTCATCAGGGATGGAGAGGTCTTTTATAGAGGGAGAGCGGAAAGTGGGAGGGCTATAGTAAACAAACATGGCTTTTGATTGGCTGAGTCCTTGCCAGGAAAGAAGAGGAGTCTCTCTTCTTCCTGTTGGGTTCTGCTATCACTGCAAGGTGTGACAGCTCCTCCCTCTGGTTTCCCACATGTATTTAATTGAGGTTTCTGCTTATTAAATTTTACAAACCTATTACTTGTATTAGTAGACTATTTCTATTACTTTTATTAATATCTTTCTTCCAATATCAAGATAGAGTATGATGTAATGGATCCACTGTTATAAGGTTTATTTTATTTTTAATTCTGATTCTTCCAGCAGATATATTTCCCAAGAGCGATTCAATTGATTTTGCCTTAATATTTTTATTTTTTTAATTAATAGTTATTTATTGCTGTGCTGCATGGCTTGCAGGATCTTTGTTCCCGTATCAGATACTGAACCCGGGCCCTCAGCATTGAAAGTGTGGAGTCCTAATCACTGAACTGCCAGGGAATTCCCAATTTTTTTAATAAAATGATAGTACAGCCTGAGAGAGTAATGAGGCCCTTTAGCCAGTTGAGAGAATTAAGGAGGAGCTAACTAATGAATGAAGGTACTAATTATTTATATGTATTAACAAAGTCACGGTAACCACGTGTTGTCCTGATCTTACAAAATGAAAATTTTAGTTTCAGTCTTTTTCCCTGATAGTATGTTGTATTTAGAGCATTTTTATTTCACAGTTGTTTCCAGCTATATGACAGAGGCCTGAATTACATCTTTTATGTGTGATTTCCAGGTGTAAGTCTAAATACTTTCTGAAATGTAAGAGTGAGTGTGTGTGTGTGTCTGTGTGAATGCCCCAAATCAGTAATTATATCACTATGGTCAATTATACCCAGAAGTTGCACTTAATTGTAGATTAAGATTTAGGTTTTTAATTTAAAATCTATAGACAAAACAACTATCCAGTTCTTTTTAGAATCATGGACCTGATGATGTTTCTTTCAATATTGTGTTCTTCTTTTTTTGGTACATTAAGGTGTTCATTCATGTGGTTAGAACAATAGGAAAAAAAATCCATTTTAATAGTTAAAATGTTTTTCAGACCACACGTATTATCAACTTCCATTTGCCACTACTGAAATTTAGATTAGGAGCAGCAATTAAATTTTCAAGTTGATTTTTGCAATCTAAGTTAAAATGATCCTTGGTAATATGTAAGTGGAAAACTAAACTTCACTTCTTATAAACTCTGTATCAGATGATGATTGCACAAGTCACTGATTTCCAAAAGCTGGTATTGTTATGTATTGTAGCCCTTTCCTTTCTTTATGTCCAGTGTCCAGTGTTTCCCCAAATCACAAAATTCTTATAATTTTCCTTCATTATTGTCAATCACCCCCTCTACAACACCATTGCTGTACAGAGATTTGAATCCTCATTATTTCTTATCTGGATTCCTCCAGTATATTGCTAACTCTTTTCTCATCATTAGTCTTAGATCTTTCAATTTATCTCACTGACCAACTGACAAAATTATCTTCATAAAATATATTGCTTTTTGATTTTAAGATATTTTTATAGCCATAGCCTTGCATGCAAGGATTTACACGATTTCCCTTCTTAGCTGTGTATCTCCAAAATATCCTTGCTTCATGATAATTGATATTTTTGTGGCCTCTGCCATAATTAACCATGGTCCTTTGATATCATGGACAATACCTGGAATGTCACTAACTTGTTACAAATAGGGTTATTTAAGAACTTGCACTAGAATCTTCAATATTCCTTATTATATGTTTGTAAGAGCTTTCTATTCAGAAGCAAGGGGAAATTCACATTCATACAGAATCTCTAAGAGTGAAAGAATCCATGCTGCCTGCTTCTAGCCATCTTTCTTAAGCCAACTTCTACCACCTGATACAAGTAGGTGCTGATTCTTAGGTCAAAAATCTTTTCCTATGACTCCTACCAAAGTTTCCTTATGAGATTAGGGCTAAATCCAGCATAGACCTTTTTTTTTTTATTATTTTTTTAATTAACATCTTTATTGGAGGATAATTGCTTTACAATGGTGTTAGTTTCTGCTGTATAACAAAGTGAATCAGCTATATGTATACATATATCCCCGTATCTCCTCCCTCTTCCATCTCCCTCCCACCCTCCCTATCCCACCCCTCTAGGTGGTCACAAAGCACTGAGCTGATCTCCCTGTGCTATGTGGCTGCTTCCCACTAGCTATCCATTTTACCTTTGGTAGTGTATATATGCCCCTGCCACTCTCTCACTTCATCCCAGCTCACCCTTCCCCTTCCCCGTGTCCTCAAGTTAATTTGCTATGTCTGTGTTTTTATTCCTGTCTTGCCCCTAGATTCTTCAGAACCATTTTTTTTTTCTTTTTTAGATTCCATATATATGTGTTAGCATACGGTGTTTGTTTTTCTCTTTCTGACTTACTTCACTCTGTATGGCAGACTCTAGGTCCATCCACCTCCCTACAAATAACTCAGTTTTGTTTCTTTTTATGGCTGAGTAATATTCCATCGTATATATGTGCCACATCTTCTTTATCCATTCATCTGTCGATGGACACTTAGGTTGCTTCCATGTCCTGGCTATTGTAAATAGAGCTGCAGTGAACATTGTGGTACATGGTTTGGCTTGTCTGAAAAGATGAAAATTCACTGTAGAGATCCAGTCAGAAGTATGATGCATTCAAAACAAACATCAGTTAGAAGGTCATTGCGATGTTCTAGATAAGAGGTAATATGGTTAGGGTGCTAACAATGGGAAGGAAAAGTGTTTGGATAGAGATTATAAATATTGTAAGTTTTAGCCCAAAGAAATCGGTTGTGCTAGATATAGCATGTGAGCACAAGAAAAGAGTCAAGACTGACTCAAGATTTTTGGCCTAAATTGCACATAAAATGAGGCAACACTGTGAGACCAACCTATTATTTGGAAGAAGTGAAAGTCAAGAATTAAGTGTTGGTTATTTCAATTTGCAGCTGCTAATCAGGATTCCAAGAGCAGAATTTCAGATGATAGATATGTGTGTCAACATGGGAGAAAAGTATGAAATTTTATATATATTTATATTTGGCTACTAAATTAAATCCCATATCTCTGTGTCTTACAATATTTTTTTTTCTTAAATCACAGTTCAGTACATGTTGCATGACTCTCCAAGAAATGGCACTGTGTTCTTATCGCCTGTCATTCTGTTTTGCTGTCATTTAGACACATGACCTATGTAGCCTTCACAGAAGGAGAGACATAACAGAATAGCATGTAGGGGTCTTTATGCCCAGGACTGAAGGGTTCCAAATACAGCTTTCCCTCAATACCTGCAGCGGTACCTCTAGGACCTCCCCACATCTAAAATCCTCAGATATATAAGTCCCATTGTTAGCTCTCTGTACCTGTCATTCCACATTCACAGATTCAACCAGCCTCGCATAGTGTAGTAATATATATATTTATTGAAAAAAATCAGCTTAAAAGTGGACCCACACAGTTCAAGCCCATGTTGTTCAAGGGTCAACTCTACTTCTTCCCACACAATCCTGACCAGAATGCAGTCATCTGGCACTGAACTAATTGCACAGAAAAGCTGAGAAAGATTTTTACCCTATCTGCTCATGAATAGCAAGTAACCAAGAAATACTTGGCAGTCTCTGACACAGTAGTTATGAGGAATTAATGAAGGGTCTCTTTACAAGATTACCCTTCATTGTAGTTTGATGGGTCTTATTTACTGTCTGGGGAGAGGTTTCTTTTAATATAGGTGAGCTTGTGGGCAGAGTTACGTTGTGCCGTAGAACACAATTAGACAGATCTCATGCCATAAGAGGACTTGGAAAGGTAATTTGGAAAATAAATCTTGTGCCACAGTGCAGTGGTAATTGAACAGGAATATCTTGAACCACAAGGCAGCTTTGAACACAGGCATCTTGTTATAAATGGTTGTATTCCCTTAACTGGGAGAATCAGTTGTTTCAAATGTTGCTCACAGGCTAAGTAAGATGACTTCTGAGATATGATGATTGGATTCAACATTTAGAGGTTAATAGCTGCTTGAGAGGAATGGTGGTGACAAAAGCCTGTTTAGTGTGGATTCAAGAAAGAATAGAATATTATAGCTGTAAAAATGAGCAGAGAAATGAGTCATAGTTGAATGAGATATAGAATCATTGGAAGGATTTGCTTTTTCTTCTTTTCATGTACTGGCTTGTACATTGACAGGACTAATTCAATAAAGCTGAAATAGTCAATCATGAAAAAGTACAAAGGAACAATTGCATATGTAATATGATCAAATAATCAAACATACACTGTATCCTGTACACAAGAGCACCTCTCCTTACACAGGACAATAGATGGTTCATCATTCAATCAAGTGGGGAGGAAGACAGCTAAGAATTATTATACTTTCATGTGTTTGAGTGTGACTGCATTTTTATCCAAAAACCTCTGGAATTGAAATACTACAGGGTTAGAGTACTGGAAAGTCATGAGTGCAGCCTGAAGTTTGGGGCACTTGGATACTCTGGAAGGTGTTATTACTGGTAATGATAAGATCTAGGATTTCAGCATGGCATAATGGTTGGGTAGACAAGAGGAAAATATATTTGGAGATAAATTCAAGGATTTGAGAATGCATAATCTCTGAAACTGTATCCTATGTAGATTTCTTTGCTTCTATTTTGCTTAGAGTGAATTTCCTCCCAGAAGATTCCCAAGCCCCTTATAAACGTAAACCAGAGTGATCAACATGGACCCTTAAAGCATAAACATCACCCTAGATATTGCAAAATCTTGCTTAATGACTGTAAAGAAAATTATCCTGCTGTTCTATCTCACAGCAAGATGGAGAATTGGGCTTCTCTGGTGACGCAGTGGTTGAGAATCTGCCTGCCAATGCAGGGGACACGGGTTCGAGCCCTGGTCTGGGAAGATCCCACATGCCGCGGAGCAACTAGGCCCGTGAGCCACAAATACTGAGCCTGCGCGTCTGGAGCCTGTGCTCCGCAACAAGAGAGGCCGCGATAGTGAGAGGCCCGCGCACCGCGATGAAGAGTGGCCCCCGCTCGCCGCAACTTGAGAAAGCCCTCGCACAGAAACGAAGACCCAACACAGCCAAAAATAAATAAATTAAAAAAAAAAAAAAAAAGATGGAGAATTGAAATTTAGCTAAATTAAAAGTAAAATTCAGCTTAGGTATGAGTACCTAATTCTTTTTGTCAATTTATCATTGGTAATTATATTAGAATTAAATGTAAAAATTAATTTGTTATTCTCATCCTCAAGGCATGAACATCTATCAATCATAAAGGCAAAAAAGCAATAAAAATTTTCTAAGACAAAAGTTTTAAACTGAATAGGGTTAAAGAATAATGGCACATAAGTATGTCATGATAAAACAAAACTAAACATAAAGCAACATTGTCTTTTGGGGGGAATATTAACTTGACCTCAAAACTCACATTTCATTAAATTACTAAACTCAATTTTTTTTCAGTCCATCTTGAAAATGCATATATAGAGGTGTTTTAGTTTATAACAAACAAAAATTCAATGTCATATTTTAAACACATTTAATGAAGAAGTACACTTAAATTTTAAACAATATCAGTTTATGAACTAATATGTATAATTATTGAAACATTGCTCAGGAAATAATATTAAGACTTGTGCAAATAAAAGTCCAAAGTTTTGTATATAATTTAGTCTTTATAAAAACTGCACTCTAAAATATAACAGGAGAGAGTAAGGGAGTGAAAGGGGTTGAAAGAGAAATTAAAAGAAAAATATCCAAGAATAATTTTTTTTTCAGTTCCAAGAGAACTGATGTTTCAGTCCAGTATATTTAAAATTGAAGGGAAAAAAGCTCAAGTTCACTGCTTTCCTGCTACTCCTCTTTCCAGAGCTGTGCCAAATGTCATTATTAAGGTGGCTATTTACATATAGTGCCATAACATGGGGAGCTTAAAGGTTAAAGTCAGTAGTAGAAAGAACTTCATTAAAAAGGCCACGTTTTAGAAATGGGAACGTCTTTTTACAAGTAATGTGAAATGGGGAATTAAGGCAATGACCCAAATAATTAAAGTAAAACAAACCCTCTGCATCTAAGAGAAAAATAGAATTTCAAAACTTAAATCATCACAAATTACTGTCTACATTCATCACATTAATGGGGTAATTGCTCAGCATCCACTTTAAAGAGGCTACATATATTCAATTGAAGTCATTTCTATATGCAGACATTGATTTACTGATTTGTGTTTTATTTTTTCCAAAGTCTCAGTGATTGATTTCTTTTGATACAATGAGCTAATTTTGATATTAAGACAGGAAAAAATGTGTATAGTCTATACTAAGTAGTGCTTATTTTTATTCTTTGAAATCCATACATTATAAGGGTCAAATATTAAACTTGTATTGTGGCAAAGGTAGATGACATAATAAAATTTTATCTTTTCATGTTATCTAAAATATGCAAATTGGAAGCACATGACCCTTACAATTCTGCATCCTTATTATTTCCTGAAGTCTTTTAATTTATTTTTTAAATTAATTTCTTTGGAGTATAGTTGATTTACAATGTTGTGTTAGTTTCTGTTGTACAGCAAAGTGAATCAGTTATACATATACATATATCCACTCTCTTTTAGATTCTTTTCCCATATAGGTCATTACAAAGTATTGAGTAGAGTTCCCTGTGCTATGAGTAGGTTCTTATTAGTTATCATTTTTGTACATAGTAGCGTGTATATGTCAATCTCAATCTCCCAATTTATCCTTCCTCCCCCTTTCCCCCTTGGTAACCATTAGTTTGTTTTCTACATCTGTGACTCTCCTTCTGTTTCACAAGTAAGTTCATTTGTACCATTTTTTTATCCACGTGTAAGTGATATATGACATTTGTCTTTCTCTGTCTGACTTACTTCACTCAGTATGAAAATCTCTAGGTCATCCATCCATGTTACCTCAAATGGCATTAGTTCTTTTATATGGCTGAGTAATATTCCATTGTATATATGTACCACATTCTTCTTTATCCATTCATCTGTTGATGGACATTTAGGTTGCTTCCATGTCCTGGCTGTTATAAATAGTGCAAGGCATATAACTGGAGAAAACCATAATTCGAAAATATACAGGCACCTCAATGTTCACTGCAGCACTAAAGTCCTTTTAAAACCAGCGCTGTCAAAGCCCATTATCTCATGCATGTCACAACCATCAAAAGGGTCTGACAACTGATACGCATTGTAGCATGGACCTCTTCCTGCTTCAATTGTATCTTGTCTCCCTCTTTCCACTCTCCCTTCATCTATTCCTCCCTCTCTTTATCTGTGGTTCTTTCTTTCTTTGCCATTTGAAACAATGGAAATTGTCTAGGCAGGAAACACAAGAGAAGGAAAAGACCTACAATAACAAACCCAAAACAATTAAAAAAATGGTAATAGGAACATACATATGGATAACTACCTTAAATGTAAATGGAATAAATGCTCCAACCAAAAGACATAGACTGGCTGAATGGTTACAAAAACAAGACCCATATATTTGCTGTCTACAAGACACTCACTTCAGAACTAGGGACACGTACAGACTGAAAGTGAGGGGATGGAAAAAGATATTCCATGCAAAAGGAAATCAAAAGACAGCTGGAGTAGCAATTCTCATATCAGACAAAATAGACTTTAAAACAAAGACTATTACAAGAGACAAAGAAGGACACTACATAATGATCAAGGGATCAATCCAAGAAGAAGATATAACAATTGTAAATATTTATGCCCCCAACATAGGAGCACCTCAATGCATAAGGCAAATGCTAACAGCCATAAAAGGGGAAATCAAAAGTAACACAATCATAGTAGGGGACTTTAACACCCCACTTTCACGAATGGACAGATCATCAAAAATGAAAGTAAATAAGGAAACACAAGCTTTAAATGATACATTAAACAAGATAGACTTAATTGATATGTATAGGACATTTCATCGAAAAACAACAGAGTACCCTTTCTTCTCAAGTGCTCATGGAACATTCTCACAAATCAAGCCTTGGTAAATTTAAGAAAATTGAAATCGTATCAAATATCTTTTCTGACCACAATGTTATGAGACCTAGATACCAATTACAGGAAAAAATCTGTAAAAAAATACAAACACATGGAGGCTAAACAATACAATACTTAATAACCAAGAGATCACTGAAGAAGTCAAAGAGGAAATCAAAAAATACCTAGAAACAAATGACAATGAAAACACGATGACCCAAAACCTATGGGGTGCAACAAAAACAGTTCTAAGAGGGAAGTTTATAGCAATACAATCCTACCTCAAGAAACAAGAAAAATCTCAAATAAACAACCTAACCTTACACCTAAAGCAATTAGAGAAAGAAGAACAAAAAAAAAAACCCTTAAGTTAGCAGAAGGAAAGAAATCATAAAGATCAGATCAGAAATAAATGAAAAAGAAATGAAGGAAACGATAGCAAAGATCAATAAAACTAAAAGCTGGTTCTTTGCGAAGGTAAACAAAATTGATAAACCAATAGCCAGACTCATCAACAAAAGAGGGAGAAGACTCAAATCAATAGAATTAGAAATGAAAAAGGAGAAGTAACAACTGCACTGCAGAAATACAAAGGATCATGAGAGATTACTACAAGCAACTATATGCCAATAAAATGGACAACCTCGAAGAAATGGACACATTCTTAGAAAAACACAACCTTCCGAGACTGAACCAGGAAAAAATAGCAAATATAAAGAGACCAATCACAAGCACTGAAATTGAGACTGAGATTAAAAATCTTCCAACAAACAAAAGCCCAGGACCAGATGGCTTCACAGTTGAATTTCAGGAAACATTTAGAGAAGAGCTAACACCTATCCTTCTCAAACTCTTCCAAAATATAGCAGAGGGAGGAACACTCCCAAACTCATTCTATGAGGCCACCATCACCCTGATACCAAAACCAGACAAAGACGTCACAAAGAAAGAAAACTACAGGTCAATATCACCGATGAACATAGATGCAAAAATCCTCAACAAGATACTAGCAAACAGAATTCAACAGCACATTAAAAGGGTCATACACCATGATCAAGTGGGGTTTATCCCAGGAATGCAAGGATTTTTCAATATAGACAAATCAATCAATGTGATAAACCATATTAACAAATTGAAGGAGAAAAACGATATGATCATCTCAATAGTTGCAGAAAAAGTTTTTGACAAAATTCAACATCTATTTTTGATAAAAACCTTCCAGAAAGTAGACATAGAGGGAACTTACCTCAACATAATAAAGGCTGTATAGGACAAACCCACAGCCAACGTCATTCTCAATGGTGAAAAACTGAAACCATTTCCTCTAAGATCAGGAACAAGACAAGGTTTTCCACTCTCACCAGTACTATTCAACATAGTTTTGGAAGTTTTAGCCACAGCAATCAGAGGAAAAAAAAAGAAATAAAATGAATCCAATCAGAAAAGAAGAAGTAAAGCTGTCACTGTTTGCAGGTGACATGATACTATATATAGAGAATCCTAAAGATGCTAGTATCAGAAAACTACTTGAGCTAATCAATGAATTTGGTAAAGTAGTAGGATACAAAATTAATGCACAGAAATCTCTGGCATTCCTATACATTAATGATGAAAATTCTCAAAGAAAAATTAAGGAAATACTCCCATTTACCATTGCATCAAAAAGAATAAAATACCTGGGAATAAACCTACCTAAGGAGAAAAAAGACCTGTATGCAGAAAACTACACGACACTAATGAAAGAAATTAAGGATGAAACAAACAGATGAAGAGATATACCATGTTCTTGGATTGGAAGAATCAACCTTGTGAAAATGACTATACTACCCCAAGCAATCTACAGATTCAGTGCAATCCCTATCAAACTACCAATGGCATTTTTCACAGAACTAGAACAAAAAATTTCACAGTTTGTATGGAAACACAAAAGACCCCAAATAGCCAAAGCAATCTTGTGAAAGAAAAATGGAGCTGGAGGAATCAGGCTCCCATACTTCAGACTATACTACAAAGCTACAGTAATCAAGACAGTATGGTACTGGCACAAAAATAGAAATGTAGATCAATGGAACAGGATAGAAAGCCCAGAGATAAACCCACACACATATGGTCACTTTATCTTTGATAAAGGAGGCAGGAATATACAATGGAGAAAAGACAGCCTCGTCCATAAGTGGTGCTGGGAAAACTGGACAGCTACACGTAAAAGAATGAAATTAGAACACTCCCTAGCGCCTTACACAAAAGTAAACTCAAAATTGATTGAAAACCTAAATGTAAGACCAGACACTATCAAACTCTTAGAGGAAAACATAGGCAGAACACTCTATGACATAAATCACAGCAAGATCCTTTTTGACCCACCTCCTAAAGAAATGGAAATTAAAAACAAAAATAAACAAATAGGACCTAATGAAACTTAAAAGCTTTTGCACAGCAAAGGAAACCATAAATAAGACGAAAAGACAACCCTCAGAATGGGAGAAAATATTTGCAAGTGAAGCAACTGATAAAGGATTAATCTCCAAAATTTATAAGCAGCTCATGCAGCTTAATATCAAAGAAACAACCAACACAATCCAAAAATCGGCAGAAAACCTAAATAGACATTTCTCCAAAGAAGATATACAGATTGCCAGCAAACACAGGAAAGGATGCTCAACATCACTAATCATTAGAGAAATGCAAATCAAAACTACAATGAGGTATCACCTCACACCCGTCAGAATGGCCATCATCACAATACCTACAAACAATAAATGCTGGAGAGGGTGTGGAGAAAAGCGAGCCCTCTTGCACTGTTGGTGGGAATGGAAATTGATACAGCCACCATGGAGAATGGTATAAAGCTAAAAATAGAACTACCATACAACCCAGAAATCCCACTACTGTGCATATACCCTGAGAAAAACATAATTCAAAAAGAGTCATGTACCACAGTGTTCATTGGGGCTCTATTTACAATAGCCAGGACATGGACACAACCTAATTGTCCATCGACAAATGAATGGATAAAGAAGATGTGACACATATATACAGTGGAATATTACTCAGCCATAAAAAGAAATGAAATTGAGTTATTTGTAGTGAGGTGGATGGACCTAGAGTCTGTCATACAGAGTGAAGTAAGTCAGAAGGAGAAAAACAAATACCATATGCTAACACTTATATATGGAATCTAAAAGAAACAAAAAGTGGTTCTGAAGAATCTAGGGGCAGGACAGGAATAAAGACGCAGATGTAGAGAATGGACTTGAGTACATGGGGAGAGGGAAGGGTAAGTTGGGACAACGTGAGAGAGTGGCATGGACATATATACACTACCAAATGTAGAATAGATAGCTAGTGTTAAGCAGCCGCATGACACCGGGACAGCAGCTTGGTGCTTTGTGACCACCTAGAGGAGTGGGATAGGGAGGGTGGGAGGGAGATGTAAGAGGGAGGAAATATGGGGATATATTTATATGTATAGATGATTCACTTTTTTATAAAGCAGAAACTAGCACACCATTTTAAAGCAATTATACTCCAATAAAGATGTTAAAAATATTAAAAGAAACAACAGAAAAGCAAACAGAAGTGAAAGCTGGAGGAAAAAGAAAGTATTAAGGGAGAACTAAGATTATCTGGATAGAGAGGTTCAAGGAACAAGTCTGAGGAATAGGAGCGAAAACGATTTCAAGTGTGAAAACCATATTCCACATTCTATACACTACAAAGGTTGGGCAAAATCCAACTAATAACAAATCCAAAGAAATGACATGTGGTTATTCGTACTCCAAGAATGGCACAAATGATACATAGACAAATATAGAAGAGGAAAAAAATAGATGGCAAGCCAACTAGAGAGGAACTAGAACTTGATATCTGGAATGAAGAGCTCTGTGGGGTATCACTGAGAATGCAAAAATAACCCGGGTCCCATAGCCAGAGCAGCCTGGAAAGAGCA
Source organism: Eubalaena glacialis (assembly GCF_028564815.1). Taxonomy (NCBI): domain Eukaryota; kingdom Metazoa; phylum Chordata; class Mammalia; order Artiodactyla; family Balaenidae; genus Eubalaena; species Eubalaena glacialis. The sequence continues at coordinate 22,529,656 of NC_083721.1, forward strand.
AATTTTTTTTGGCTCCACCCTCCCCCATTTCTTGTTGGATACTTGAGCATTGCCTCAAATACCTCCACAGTGGTTCTGAGGATGTGTCCGTCTGAGGAGTCCATGAATGAGTCATACCTATTTCCTCCTGCTCAAGCAGCAGTGGGATGTCTGCTGTGACTGGGCCTCAGAGCTCCTGAAGCGAGGTGTCCCTCAAAGGCTGCACCAGCTCATCATCAAGCCCATGATTCGTGCCATCACTCAGACCAAGTGTGAACAGTGCCCTACAGCTCCTTGTGCCACATGTGATATACGGGCTGCAACACAATCCTGACTTCTGCTTGCAGCATCTTAATGCCCTTGGCTCCACTTGCACTGCTCCTCTTGAGACTAAGGCAGAAGTCCCAAGGCTTGGGCTACAGTACAGCCCATGTGATGGACACCACACTGCAGCCAGAGTCACCCCTTGGACAATAATCTCAAACCTCCCCCTCTCCTCTGTTGGTGTAAATTCCACCTGGGAGGACCTCTGCACAGACCCTCCTGGTAAGTCTCTGAATAGTAATGACTTCTGGATTTCGACTTCTCTGTTTGCCAACACCAGATTTTACATGAGTTTTCTTAGTCAATCAACAGTCCTTTGGGATGGAAATCATCCCCCACATTACACTTGAGGAAAATTGAAGCTCAGAGAATTAAATGCCTCACCCAACACTTGTCAACCAGTATATTAGAGTCAAGATTTATGCTCGAGTATTCTGCTCTCCAAGAATAAAACTCTTCAAAGGTAGACAAAATTCATTCCAGGGGTAATGCAGCTCAGACAAGGGTTCCCATATACTTGGGGCAAGATGCAGGGCTGTCTCTTGCCTAGGTTTAAAGCCACTACATTCCTTTAAACTGAATATCCAAGGAGGAGGACATGATAAAATAATTTCTTCTGCCTCAGAGCTTACGGCATCCCTTAACAACTATTGATTCCTACAAACTAGTCTCAATCACTTTAGATAGGAGAGGTAAAATGGCTTCAGGTTAACAAAAATTTTGTATGAAGTAAAAAAGAAATGGTGTTTTTCAAGCCTGAAAAATCCCAAAGATCTGCATTAACACAATGCATGCATACCTCAATATGTACTTTAACAGAGTAATAGTGTACAATCATATCAGAAATGTTTCTTTAAATATTTCAGTTTTACAAGATAATTAGTGACAAAGAACACAGCCATAGGAAATTAGGTGTCATTGTTTGACACTGCCGTATGGAGTGGAAACATAAATTTTAATTCCAAGACCCAAATGATTCTGAGTAAGACAGCAGAGAACAGTCATTCTACCTGATGTTCAGAAGCAACTAGACAAGTGTAGGAGTGTATCTGAGTTTGTAAGAAACTGAAAATGACAATCAAAGCATGTTCAAATGTTTGTCTTATATGTATAGGGGGAAGAAAGCTGGCTATGCAGATTCTAGGTATAAACTGGCAGGGCCGGACATAGGGAAATAATAAAATGAATCTATCGTGAAAAAAAAAAAAGATTTACTTGCAAAATATGCCTCACAGATTTTTGTATTGCTATTTAATTGTTCTTTCACACATGTAAAGCAAATGGGAATCCTGCCTCTTGTGACATGGCTGACATAGTTCTGACATCCTATGTTTTGTTTCATCTACTAAAATGATGCCCAGGCCCACTCCCAGAAATTCTGATTCGGTTTGTTTGGAGTGAGACTTACACATAGGGGGGGTGGTTTGTGTGTGTGTGTGGTGATAAATGGTATAGGTATTTTTTAAAAATCCAGATAGTTACATACTTAATAATACATATTATATATACATATTAAATTGTATATAACAATACATAAATTATATGTAATATACAGTATACAGTTACTAATATAGTTTAATTATATAGTTATAACTATAAATATATAGTTAAATTTCCAGATATTAATTAGCCAAAATTGGGAACCTCTGATTTAGAGGTTTATTTGAATATTTGTTACACTGCTTATATTCTGGTAGCAGGGTAAAGGCAATAAATAAGTAAGGAATAATATAAATATCAGAGAGTGACATTGGTGATTTGTTTATTAAAAATATTTATATTCATAAGAAACTCTCATATATCTTTCCAAAATGGTTGTATATTTTTACAATTCCACCAGCCATGTATGAGAAAAAACATTGTTTCCTATCCTTACAAAAAATAGGTATTTTCAGTCTTTCGAATATTATATATCCTGTTGGGTGTAGTGGAATCTTCCTGAAATTTAACTGGCATTTCCCTGAAGATGAAAGGCAATGAGCATACTTTTATGTGCTTATATTTCTCCATACTTAGTGATATGTCTGTTCAAAACATTTGCCTATTTTTGAGTTGCTTGTCTACTTATTACTGAGTCATAAGGTTTTTTTATATTTTTGATACAAATTACTTATTACACATGCATACTTCAGTTACTGTCTATACAGCAAAAGACAGGTATGTTTATTATCTAGTATAATAAATGTATTCCTCAAGAGCAAAGGGACGGCATGTTTGGTGTCCATTGTAAAAGACTCAGATTCCCTAAGCTCAGGGTTCCTCTCCTATAATGCTACTCCATATGGGTGCTGGTAACCATCTGACTCGCTTTACCATCTCCCTGTGGGAATTTGGACTTGGGAGTAGGTTAAAAAAAATGCTGATACTCTGCCTACTGCTATTTTCGTGAGGAATAAACTTCTCTTCATTTCTGACTCAGGAATTTCCTGTCAACTACCAACATCCTTGAAACTGAGGCAGCCTAACTTGTTAGCTTGCAACTAGTTTAAAATCTCAGACCCTATACAGTTCTTGACACTGACTTCATCCACTGGGCAGCTATTTATGATGTATTTAGATCTCTCCATCAACCCTCTCTTCTGGTCTCATAGTGGTTTCCAAAGAAATTTTGTCTGCGAAAACAAACAAACAAGGAAACCTCAATCTTGGTTTTTAGAAGATTCTGGTAAGAGTTGACAATGCCTGTCCTGCATTATAACCCTATACTTATATGATTATGTAAGAAAATTGGAGAAAAAATCCTCCCATTGATTAGAATGTCAAAAGTGGATCTTGCTGCTTACCTTCCTTGGTATATAATATGACCAGGGATAAAAGATACATTGATTTATACACAGTAAGTAATGATTTGGTGTATGATCATGGAATTGTTTACTTGGAGATCTGTGACAGGTTTATATTGATAGCAAAATTGGTATTTCAAGCGTATTTTGTGTCCTATTTGAATGTACACCAAATTTCACCATCATAGAGGAACATCTTGATAATGAAGGATACCACGTAGCTAGTTGTTTATATGATTGTCAGCTTGCTTTCTCAGCCATACTATTTTTTCATTGTCATAACTAGCCATGACATATTTCTGAGTACCACTTCTGTCAATGGTAGAGACCAGTGTGAGTTACCAATATGCTACTTTTCCATAAGAGAACAAGCTAGCTACCTGGTAGCAAATTGATTACACTGAGTTTTTTTTTTTTTTTTGATTTTTATTTTTATCTAATAAATTCACTTTATTAGATAAGTGAATTAATCTTAATGTTGATTTACCTTCCTTGCTTCTGTGGCTGCTGTCCACATTTTCATATGTTGATTTAGTCATTATCTTCTTCCCTGCCACCTCACACAACATTGCTTTTGACGAGTCAATAATTGTATAACAAAAGAGGCAACGAGCAACACCTCAAGGAAGTGTGCGGTCTTACTACATACATGACATTTGGAAAGATTTGTAACAGAATATTGAAATATCAGTTACACTGCCATCTAGGTAATAAGAGCTTACATATTTAGGTACTGTCTATAAAAACATACCATGCCCTTGAAATCTGCATCTAAAATAGAGTACTTTATTGCAAACCAGAACTCACTTATAAGAACCAAGAGGTGCAAGGCAGAATACTCTCTCACTACCACTCCTAATTACGTTCTCAGTTGTCCTTAATTCTTATTTCCCCAATTTTACCCTCTTGTGATTTAGAGGTATTGTTTCTCCAAGGTAGTAGTGTTTCTACCATGGAACACAGTAATGGTTCCACTGAACTAGAGTTTGATACTATCGCCTTTCCATTTTGATTTCTTCATGCCATCTGGCCATTTTGGGTTCTGAGACATATGCTACTGAAGCATCACCAGTGACTGTGGTAATTGATTTTTATTATCATGATCGAGAAGAAATGAGACTGCTATCAGGTAAGGGGTATATATTTGGAAGATAGAAGATTCTGTAGGTCACCCAGAAATGGCTCCAGTGATTGATGGATTTTGTGCCTTCCCTATTGGGGAAAAGGGTGACCATCTGTTCATTTGTACAGTATTTACAACCATACAGTGTGGAAACATGTTTTTGGTTATTATTGTTTCTGTACTTTAATTTGTAAAGAAGGGTGTATTTGAAAGTTGAGCATCCAAAGGGACAGATTGTGTGGGCTGTTTTATTTTTGTATTAAAAACTACCATTACCCATCTAATATCTTGTTGTGTAGCAAGGGCTGGAAACCTAGCAACTACATTTCCCAGACTCCCTTGACTGCAGGATTCCAAATTAAAAGCACATATGTGAGGTTTAGAAATTAGAAGAAAAGCATAAGCTATTATTCTACACCTGCAGAAATGGCTAACTGCTTGGGCAGTTAGAAGAAATGATGTTGGCTGTGGCTTCCAGGACATCTACAGTGAATCAGATTACGTGATGCAGGCAGCTAGACCACTGGAGGTAGCTGCCCATGACCTCTGTACCACCAGATTCCCTCCTGTTGGTCCTCATGGTATCTGTTCCCCATCCATTTGCAATGGTTTTGAGGGCAACACATTTCTTCTGTAACTTACATTTCAATAAAATACCTGCAGTGTTTTCTGTTCTCATACAAAACCTACATTTACATATCAATCATCTATTTTAGGAAATTAATAGTTGCCTTTTGATTAATGCATCAGTTCTTTTGAGATTGCTTAGCAGAGACAATTATTCTTAATTCTGATGATCTCTGTTAAGATATAATTTAAGTTAAAATAAACAACAAATGAACAACAAATAAGAGCCTGTCTAACCTGCAAAATTTGCTGAGTGGCATGCTGAATATGCACAAAAATTTATATTCTATATATCAGTGATTTTTAAACTCTTGAGTAGATTAGAGTCACCTGCAAGAATCATTAAAATAGATTTCTGGGCCTCACCCTCAGATTGAATTTCCATAGGTTTGGGATAGGATATAAGAATTTGGATTTCTAATAAGTTCCCAGGTAATGTCCATGCTACCGGTTTATGGACCATACTTGGGAACAGCTGCTCTCTCTTTATTTTAATACTTCACTGGTTTCTCCTTCTTTGCAAATACATATTTAATGGATCAGTTTACATTTTTCAGCAGACTTTATTTTTCTTTTCTAATGTAGACTCACTACCTGTCACTAATTCCTCAAGATTTTCTCAGTTAGCTTATTTGCCCAAGCCTAATGGTCTCTGATAAATCTTTTCATTATCAACCAGTTATTTTTATAAGACAGATTGCAGGCATTCAAAAATATGAAACTCATGTAAATAATAAATTTTAAAATGATTTGTGATGGAAAAAATTTAAGCATAAGAGAACAAAACAGAAAACTCAGGTTGGAAATCGTGTGTATGCATACTTCTGTGTATGTAGGTCAATTTTCAAATCTGGCACTAATATTCTTTCATCCTCTCCCCTTAAATCTGGGCTTTGTGACTGTTCTTCAAAGATGTATTTTCTCGAAGACAAATCGACTCTTTAAATTGGTCAATTCAGTCTAACAGTCAGCAAAGTAGATTAGGTGGTCCTATGAAGAACTGATTAATTCTATGAATGTATAATCTGTCCTAGAGCAGTTCACCATCCTTTAGGGACATTTTCTAATTGATACTTTCTTTCATACGCTTTATTTCATTTCAGAGTGGAACAAAACAAACAACAGCTTTGTTGGTCAGAGGCAAGATAGCATGGTGTTTAAAACATAATCTTTGACACTCTGATCTATCTTTGACACTCTGATCTACCAGTTGCCCATTGTCATACAGAGAGTAAAGTTAATATATCTATTTTCAGTTCTCTTGTCTAAATGATAATGATTTTAATAATTAATAAGTATTAATCATGTTCTGATGATCCTATAAGTGTGTAGTTATAAAATTCTTAGGGGATTCAATAAACATTAGTTGCTAGGTAAAATCCAACCTAATCAGATAAGACTATAAATTTAAAATATCATCTGGACTTTATAACTTATTTTCTGATTATAAAAAGGAAATACAGAAATTTAACAGTGGAGCCTGCATGCCATATTAGCTTGTAAATGTTTTATCTCACATAATGTAACTTTTTAATTGAAGAATTTGTCGAATTTAGCCATCACATGCTTCACCTAAATTAAATATTTTCTGAATCTTTTTAAAAATAGACATCTGGGAAAATTGAGCCTGGATGCTGAATTTACACCTGGCTGCATTCCCCTGTAACTGCTGCCTCTCTAAGAGGTCCTCAATTCTGTAGTTCATTATCTGCAGTCAACTTCATTTATTTTCATTAGTGTCTCAATTTTCCATGTATTTGCATTTTGAAAATGTGGCGTGAGAAGGTTGAACTTTTTAGGCCAGGTTCTATAAAAGCAGAGCCTGAGACAAGGATCCAAGTGCGTATGATTTGTTCGGAGAGGATTTTTCACGGAATGCGTACAAGGGAAGAAGTGAGGCAGAACAGGAATCTAGGAGAGAGCTGAGCAAGGATTTGGTTTCAGGTAAAGCCTAGCCTTGGCCTTACCCACAGAGGGACTCCCTTGGAGCATCAGTTGCATCACAAGGTTAAGCCTCTAAAGGTCTGATCTAGCCTTTGTAACCACAGGTCAGGCAGGCATTGACTGAAGACTGCTGTTGGGAGTGGAACTTCCCTGGTGAGGCAGCTCCATTTAGCAGAGGACAGTTCTCCAGAGAAGAGGTACCTGTGAAATTTAACAGCTGACAAGATCAGAAAAAATAAACTATCGAGATAATGGTTTGTTTCCTGATTGCTTTAATAGAATACTTTGTGGTGATGACAGTTCAGTGTAGTGTTTAAGACCATAAATGCTGAAGCAAATGCCTGAATTAAAATTCAAACTCGAACACTTAGGGATTGTTTGGGGCAAGTTAATTAACCTTTTGTGTCATACGTTTTTGAATCTGAAAAGACACAGATGATATTGGAATAATATCTTTATCATAGGGCACTTGTAAAGGTTAAATACGAGCATAAATGTTAAGATTTCCAAACTGTGTTTGACCCGAATTAAGCAGTACATGAATGTATTCCATTATCATTATTATTTTTAATTCTTTAGGAAAATATGTGGGAAGATAGGTGGATAACTAAAAAGTATATGAGGTACTCTCTCTCCCCAAAATAGGATAACACTGAGAATGCTTTCTTGCAAACGTCTTTTATAATTAAGAATAGCTATGTCAGGTGACTTTTCATGTATCCATAAATATAATAATTTTGGTCAATTTCCCATAGATGTTTATTTTATATTTCAGCAATTGTTAACAATTTGCAATAAAATATTGTATATAATTATTGTAGAGAAAGAAATTGTTGTTGTTTTTAAATACCTAGAAGTAGAATTTCCATGTAAAAAAAAGTATAAAGTTTTTGATGAGTTTTATCAGGTATTCTTCTGGAATATTTAACAGTATTTTACTATAAATAACTGTATTAGAATGCTTGTTTCTCCTCACAATATGCACTTTTCCTCCAGTTTACACACTGTATATATTTTTTCTTTTTGCAAATCTGGTATGTTAAAAATATATTTGACATTCAATATTGTTCTTAATCTTTTTTACTATAGTAATATTAAATATTTTTCTATGGCTTTCTATTCTATTATATAAATTGGTAAACTTTCTGGTTCTGTTGTCCTAATTATAACTTATCATTCTGTTCTAAATTTATAAGAAAGTCTATCTACTAATACATTGACTATTATATATCCATGTTGTAATGCCTCCCATAATTTTGAGAAACAAACAAAAAACAAAAAACTTCTCACATCACCCCTACAACCAACCATTTCTCTTTAGTGAACTGAGCATTTCTTTAATATTTCTTTTCATACTCACTATTTCAAGTTTCTCACTTCCATTCGCTCTCTGTTTTAAGTGCAACTGAATTTTCACTTTTTTATGGTGAAAGAAAGTACAACTTATTGTATTTATTATCAATTAAATGCATGTAATTACCACATGGAAAAAGAAATAAAGCATTATTAGGAACCCAAAGCATTCCACATACCTCTTGCCAATTTCATTTCTCCTTCAGTGTAATTAATTAGCTTTTCTTTAGGGTTTTGTCACCTATGTATTTACACCTAAAATTACAGTTTAGGTTTGCTTGTTGATAAAGGAAAGAATGCTTGATGCTTGTTGCATCAAGGAAAGAATGAAGTTTGTTTCTTTGTGTCTGGCTTCATTGATTACATTGCATCTGTAAGATTTATCTTTTAAATAGCTTGAAGGAGTTCATTATTTTTTATTACTAAATAGAAGTCCATTTTATGAATATATCTTAATTTACTTTTACATTATAGTATTGGTTGACATTCGTGTTGTTTCCAGGATTTAGCTACTACGGTTAAGTTTTGCAGAAATTTCTTGTCCATATTTCTCAGTGCAAATGCTGATACATGTCTGAATACATGTGTTCAACTTCAATAGATACTTCTGAACTTCAGTAGAGATTGTTACAAAGCAATTGTGCCAGCTTACTCTTTCATCAAAAGATCCATTGATCCATATACTTATGAATTCTTTATATTTTAAATCTTTGGAATTTCAGTCATCAGAGTAGGTTCGCAGCGTTTTGTTTTTTAATTTTAATTGTCCTTATAAATAATGATGTTAAGAACTTTTTCATATTAGAACTTGGAATATTCTCTTTTTAAAAGTGGTTGATAAGATCTCTTGCTGATTTCATTTAATATTTTCCTCGTACAGTTAGATACCTGTATATTTTATTAACAATATTTTAGTTAAATAAGCTGCATATATTTTCAAAGGATGATATTCATTTTTACTTTCTTGTTTTCTTTTGATTATGTTTTTAATAAGAATATAATTTAGTTTTTAATCATTTCATTTGTTGTGAATTTTTGTGTATTGTTTAAAAATATTATGTACAAGCCAAGAAAGTATTTTCACGTTATGATATACAATTAAGATCTGAACTTAGACATATAATTTATTTAGAATTTTGTGCAGACAGAAGAAAGGAGTCAGATTTTATTTTCATATATATGTGGATATTCGATGGTCCCAGTACTATTTATTGAAAAATATTCTGTCTACTGCTGTATTCAACATTTTTTAAAAAATGTATCTTATGTCCCAATCTACACTGTCTTAATTACTTCAGATTTATAATAATTCCTGAAGTCTGGAAAAACCATTATTTTCTGTTTTCCATTTTTAAATAATATTTTGACTATTCTTGTTCCCTTTTCCCCATATGTGCTTTAGAGTCTACTTGTTAGATTTTTTTGTTTAGATTGAGTCGAATCAGAATAATTTTGCGACAGTGAGCTTCATTCTAATATTGACTCTTCCAAACCATATACATGATATATCTTTGCTGTTAACTAGTTATCTTTTTCTTAATTTCCTCATAGTCTTTTATAATTTTCTTTGTATGTGTCTTGCACATTTTGTTGAATACCTTCTGGGTGTTTTATATATATTCCTAAAATTAGAATATATATGCATTTACATACCCAAGTGTGTGTAATTTTATAGAAACTCAATAGAATTTTCTTTCTTCTTGTATTCTGTAAGATTTCTAAACCCAGTTTTAAATCCCTAAATTTATCTTCAGTCTGTTGTGTGTTCCACATCTTCATGGAAAATGGGAGCTTTATTTCTTCCTTTCTGATTTTTATAACATCATTTCTTTTTCTTGTATTACTGCCTAGAAACTTTAGTTCAATACTGAATCAAAGTGATGGTACTTGGTATCTTTATCTTTATTATTTTTTCATGGCCTGTATCATTTTAGTCTTTTAAAAGCCTTTAAAAGTAAACATTTGAAATTATCTTCTCTAGTATAGTTTATTTCATTAATTTCTGTTTTTATCTTTTTATTTTCTTTCATCTAATGTTTTCCCAACTTCTTAATATGGATGAAATTTCATGAAATTAAAACTATTTTTTCTTACTAATATTTGCTTCTAAGATTATATAATGTCTTTTTATAGCAATGCACAAGTGTTCATACATATTTCTTTGCTTATAATTCACTTAAATATTCTATAGTTTCAATTAGGACTTTTCCATAAAGGTTTATTTAATAAGTTATTTTCTTAACTTAACAAATCATAGGTATTTTCTAGTTATATATTGGATACTAACTTCAAGCTGTTTTTTTAAATTGAGGTATAATTGATATATAACATTATATTAGTAACAGATATAAAATATAATAATTCATTATTTGTATACACTGTGAAATGATCACCTCAGTAGGTCTAGGTATCCTTTCCCTTACAAAATTATATTATTTTTCTTGTGATGAGAAATTTAAGTATTTACTCTCTTGGAAACTTTGTATGCTCTACAATATTGCTGACTACAGTCACCTTGCTGTACATTGCATCCCCATGCCTTACTTATTTTATAATTGGAAATTTGAACCTCTTGACTCCCTTCACCCATTTCACCCAATCTCATCCTACCCCCAGCAACCACTATCCTGTTTTCTGTATCTCTGATTTTTGTTTTTTATTTTGTTTTGTAGATTCCACATATAGGTGAAATCATACAGTATTTTGTCTTTTTCTCTCTGACTTACTTCACTTAGCATAATTTCCTCAAGGTCCTTCCCATGTTGTAGCAAATGACAAGGTTTCTTTCTTTTTTATGGCTAATACTATTCCATTGCATATGTATACCACATCTTCTTTATTGACTCATCCATCAGTGAACACTTAGGCTGTTTAATATCTTGGCTGTTGTAAATAGTGCTGCAGTAAACACAGGGTTGCATACATCTTTTTGAATTAGTGTTTTTCTTTTCTTCAGATAAGTACCTAGGAGTAGAAGTGCTGAATCATATAATAGTTTTATTTTTAATTTTTTGAGGAACCTTCATACTGTTTTCCATAGTGACCTCACCAATTTGTATTCCCATCAATACAAATTGTGCATGAGGGTCCCCTTTTCTGCATGGCTTTACTAAGAGTTGAAATTTCTTGTCCTTTTTGTCATACCCATTCAAACACTTGTGAGGTGTTATCTCATTGTGATTTTGATCTGCATTTCCCTGATAATTAGTGAGTTTGAGAATCTTTTCATGTGCTTGTTGGCCATTAGTATGTCTTCCTTGAAAAAATGTCTATTCAGATCCTCTGCCCGTTTTTGAATGGGCAGATTTTTTTTTTTTTTTTTTTTTTTTGCTATTGAGTTGTATGAGTTCTTTATACATTTTAGACATTAACCCCTTATCAGATACCCAGTTTATGAATATTTTCTCCCACTCAGGAGATTGCCTTTTCATTTTGTTGACAGTTTCCTTTGCTATACAGATGTATACTTTGATGTACTTCCATTTGTTTGGTTTTGCTTTTGTTGCCTTTGATTTTGGAGTCAGATAGAAAAAAATCATCACCAGGACAGACGTCAAGGAACTAATTGTCCATGTTTTCTTCTAGGAGTTTTATGGTTTCATGTCTTACATTCAAGTCTTTAATCCATGTTGAGTTTTTTGTGAATGGTGTAAGATAGTAATCTATTTTCTTTTGCATGTCGTTGTCCAATTTTCCCAACCCCATTTATTGAAGAAACTGTCCTTTCCCCATTATATATTGTTGCCTCCCTGGTTGTAAATTATTTGACAATATATATGTGGGTTTGTTTCTGCGATCCCTATTCTGTTCCATTGACCTATGTGTCTATTTTTATGCCAATATCATACTATTTTGATTACTGTAGCTTTGTAATATAGTTTGAAATCAGGGAGTGTGATGCCTCCAGTTTTGCTTTTGTTGCTCAATGTTGCTTTGGCTATTCAGGATCTTTCTTGTGTTCATACAAATTTTAAGATTTTTTTTTCCATTTCTGTGAAAAATGCCATTGAACTTATGATACAGAATACATGGAATCTGTAGGTTGCATTGGATGGTATGAATGTTTTAACAGTATTAGTTCTTCCAATCTATGAGCATGAAATATCTTCCTGTTTTTTTTATGTCTTCATTTTCTTTCATCAGTATCTTACAGTTTTCAGTGTACAGTTCTTTCATGTCCTTGGTTAAGTTTATTCCCAGGTTTGTTTTTTTCTTTTTTGAAGCAGTTGTAAATGGGACTGTTTTCTTAATTTATGTTTTTGATAGTTTTCTGTTAGTGTAAATAAATACAACAGATTTTTGTGTATTGATTTTGTACCCTGTAAGTTTAATGAATTCATTTATTAGTGTTGAAAGTTAGTTGATGGAGTCTTTAGGGTTTGTGTATACACACACACACACACACACACACACACACCCATATATATATAATCATATGATTCACATATAGTTACAGTTTTACTTCTTCCTTTACAACTTGGATGTCTTCTATTTATTTTTCTTGCCTAATTTCTCTGGCTAGGACTTCCAATACTGTGTTGATTAAAAGAAGTGAGAGTAGGCATCCTTGTCTTATTCCTGATCTTAGAAGAAAAGCTTTCTGCTTTTCACCACTGAGTATGATGTTAGTTGTGGCCTTGTCATATGTAGCCTTTATGTTGAGGTACATTCTCTCTATACCCACTTTGTTAAGAATTTTTATTATAAATGAATGTTTAATTTTGCCAAATGCTTTTTATGCATCCATTGAGACAAATCATTTTTATCCTTCATTTTTTAAATGTAGTGTATCATGTTGAGTGATCTGCAGGTGTTGAAAAATGTTTGCATCCTGGAATAAATCCCGCTTGATTTTCTTGTTTGATCCTTTTAATGTATTGTTGAATTCAATTTGTCAGTATTTTTTGAGGATTTTTGCATCTATGTTTATTAGTGATGTTAGCCTATAATTTTCTTTTGTTGTGAGGTGTCCTTGTCTGGTTTTGGTATCAGGATAATGCTGGCCATTGTAAAGTGAGCTTGGAAGTATTCCCTCCTCTTCAATATTTTGCAAGGAGTTTGGGAAGGATAGGCATTAAATCTTCTTTGAATGTTTGGTAGAAGTCACCAGTGAAGCTGTTTTGTCTTGGGTGTTTGTTTGTTGGGAAGTTTTTGATTACTGATTCAATCTCCTAACTAGTAATCACTCTATTCAAATTTACTAAATTTTCATGATTCGGTTTTTGAAGATTGTATGTTTCTAGAAATCTATTCATTTCTTCTAATTTGACTATTTTGTTGGTGTAAAATTGTCCATAGTAGTCTTTTATGATCCTTTATATTTCTGTGATATCAGTTGCAATTTCTCTTTTACTTTTGATTTTATTTATAAAAGCCCTTTCTCTTTTTTTCTTGGTAATTCTAGCTAAACATTTTTCAATTTTGTTTCTCTTTTCCAAGAATCAGCCATTAGTTTCATTGATCTTTTCTATTTTCCTTTTTAGTCTCTTTTTGTTTTATTTGCACTCTGATTTTTATTTTCTTCCTTCTAGTAAACTGGCGTTTATTTGTCTTTCTTTTTCTGGTTCAGTTAGGGGTAAGTTAGATGGTTTATTTGAACTTTTTTTGTTTCTTTCTTGAGGTAAACCCATATCACTGTGAATTTCCCTCTTAGAACTTCTTTTGCTGCATCCCATAGATTTTGATATGTTATATTTCCATTGTCATTTACCTCAAGGTACTTTTTGATTTCTCCTTTGATTTCTTCATTGACTCATTTGCTGTTCATTAGATGTTGTTTAATCTCCACATATTTGTGATTTTTTCCAGTTTTCTTCTTGCAATAGATTTCTAGTTTTATATCACTGTGGTCAGAAAAGATGCTTGATATGATTTCACTTTTCTTGTATTTACTGAAACTTGTTTTGTAGACTCACATATGGTATATCCTGGAGAATGTTCCATGTGAACTTGAGAAGAATATTTATACTGCTATTTTGGAATGGAATGTTCTCTGTCTACCGGATCTAATATGCCATTTAAGGCCAATGTTTTCTTTTGTATTTTCTGTCTAGATAATCTATCCATTAATGTAAGTGGGGTATTAAAACTCTCTACCATTATTGTGTTACTATTTCTCTCTTTATATATTTTAATATTTGCTTTATATATTTAGGTGGTCCTATACTGAGTGCATAAATATTTACAAATATTATATCCTCATGTTGCATTGACATTTTACTATTATGTAATGCCTTTCTTTGTCTTTTATTACAGTCTTTGTGTTAAAGTCTATTTTGTCTGATATAAGTATAGTATTCCAGCTTTCTTTTGTTTTCCATTTTCATGGAACTTCTTTTTCTATGCCTTCAATTTCAGTCTATGTGTATCCTTATATTGGAAGTGGGTCTTTTGTAGAAGGCATATAGTTGGATCTTATTTTGTTTGTTTGTTTTAATCCATTCAGCCACTCCATGTCTTTTAATTAGAGAATTTAGTCTATTTACTTTTAAAGTAATCATTGATAGGTGTATAATTATTGCAGTTTTGTAACTTGTTTTCTGATTGTTTTGTAGATCCTCTCTTGTTCTCTTCTCTTGTGGTTTGATGACTTTCTTTAGTGTCATATCTAGATTCCTTTCTCATTGTCTTGTGAATCTATTATAGGTTTTTCCTCTGTGGTTACCATGAGGCTCATACTATATATGTGTATAGTATGCTTCTTTCTCTCTTCTCCTTCTAGGACCCCTATAATGCAAATATTAGTCTGCTTGATGCTGTCTCATAGGTCCCTTAGGCTATCTTCACTTTTTTAAATTATTTTTTTCTTTTTGTTGCTTTGTTTGGGTGAGTTTTACTGCCCTGTCTTCTAGCTCACTCATCCTTTTTGCTGCTTCGTCTAGTTTACTCCTGAACCCCTCTAATGTATTTTTCAGTTCAATTATTCTATTCTTCAGCTCTGTGACTTCTGTTTGATACTTTATCATTCCTATCTCTTTATTGACATTCTCACTGTGTTCATCGACTCTTCTCCCAGTTTGATGAGCATCTTTATGACCATTACTTTGAACTGTTTATTAGATAAATTATTTCAATTTCGTTACTTTTTTTCAGAGATTTTATCTTACTCTTTCATTTTAAACATATTCCTCTATTTCCTCATTTTGCTTGGCTCTCTCTGTTTCTGTGTATTAGGTGAAACAACAGCCTCTTCCAGTCGCGAAGGAGTGACCTTATGTGGGAAATGAGTATTTTTTGTTCAACCTTGCTCTAGCTCTTGGTTGTCTCTCGAACCTTTGTGATTGTCTAAGCAGCCTGATTTGTTCTTGGTAAGTTCCAGTTGTTGAGGATATGCCAAAAATCTGTTAGCGTTCCAAAGGGAGGAATGTCACTCAGCACCTAATTGCAGGCTGATTGGAAGCCAGACACTCAGTCCACAACTTTTAAAGTGCAAATATATACAGTCCTGTGAGACCAGCATCATAAACCCTAGTGATCTGTAGATGTCCCCTGTGAACAGTTGCAAAAATCAGGGTTCCAGATGAGTATAAGCCCTTCTCTGGTAGGCACCAACTAGCTGTAGTGAGACCTAGGGAGAGCACAAAGGTGACTTCTCCTGGCATATGTCCCTGAGAGCAACACTATAGCCTCTAGATGTGTGGAAAACCTGAAGCCTGCCACTCAGGCTGAAGCTAAGGAACATGTGAATTGGCCTTTTCCACAGGAAGACTGGGGATGTGTTTCAGTCTGCTGTCTGTGTGGTGCCGTGGGGGTGGTAGCCTGCCAAGAACTGTCTCCGGTTGTTACAGATCTGTGAGATGTAGGAACACAAGCCACTCTGACCACCAGAGTCAGGCAGTCAAGTCCCCTTGTGTGGTCTGAACATGACCACTGGCTTTATCAAGGCAGTGGGAAAGTGCAGGAAGCATGGAAGAACAGGAGAGTGCATGTCTACCAGCTTCAGCAGAGCTGCTGGAAAGTGCAGGGATGGGGCATGCCTGCTGGCATTAGCATGGCAAGTGGGAAATTGCAGGAAGTGGGTACACCTGCTTGCACTAGCAATGCAGGAGGAAAGTGCAAAAATGGCGCCCACCACTGCCTCTGTCCGGGAGAGATTTCCAACAGGCCCTGCCTCCCCCGGCACGCCCCCACCCCAAAAGGCTTTTTAAGATTAGCAAATGGATGTCCTTCACAAATAGTTTAGATACTTTTCAAACTGCTGCTTTTGCACTGGGGCCCAGGGTGACTGAGTCTGTGTGTAAGCCCCTTAAGAGAAGTATCTCAGTTTCCTACAGCCCTTAGGGTGTCCTGGACAAAGGCTCTATTGTTTTTCAAAACTAGATGGTTTGAGTGCTTTCTGGTACAGTTCCCAAGGCTTGAGGTACATGCTGTGGGGCACAAACCCTTTACTCCTCAGGAAGAAACTTCTGCTTTGTAATATCCCTTTTAATTGTGTGTTGCTGCTCTGAAGGTGGAGTTTTTGGTGAGACCCTCATCTCCGCCTCTCCAACCCATCTCCACGTGGCCCTTTTATACTTTGTTGTGGAAGAGTTGTTCAGTCAGTTTTCAGGTCTTTTTCAGAGGGAACTGATCCATATATAGGTGTATACTCTGTGTGTCTGTGGGAGGAGATGTGTTCAGGATCTTCCTACACTGCCATCTTGGACTGCCTCTTCCTATGATCTCAAACTAATTGTTTTCTCTACTAAAAAATATTCTGTATGATTTTGGCCTTGGGAAATGTGTTTAGATTTGCTTTATGATTACTATATGAGCATACTTTTTGCAAATATTCTGTATTTTATTAAAGAGCATGAATCTGATGATCTTGAGTCTATATCTCCATGATAGTTAGTAGTAGTAGTTTTTAGTAGTTTTTGCTTTAAATTTCTGAAACCATGTTAAAAGGCATATCCAGATTTAGACTGTTTTACCTTCGTGTACTATTACCAATATGATTTTGTTAGAAATTACATCATCCCCAAATAACCCAGATTTAACAGCTCTGCATCTTAATTGGTATTTTTAATATATTAGCAAGCATGGAATTAAGCTTTGGACACTATCTCCATTATTCTCATTCTCACAAATATCCTATTACTGTCCTACATTTTCTTTAAATATATAATTTACATCCCATTTAAATTGAAATCGTCTTCTTATTGCTCATACCATCGTAGTGATGGTTTTATAGATATATAAGTTTTTTAAAATTTTTATTTATTTATTTATTTTTTTAACATCTTTATTGGAGTATAATTGCTTTACAATGGTGTGTTAGTTTCTGCTGTATACTAAAGTGAGTCAGCTATACATATACATATGTCCCCATATCTCCTCCTTGCGTCTTCTTCTAACCCTCCAAATCCACCCCTCTGGGTGGACATGAAGCACTGAGCTGATCTCCCTGTGCTATGCGGCTGCTTCCCACTAGATATCTGTTTTACATTTGGTTGTGTATATATGTCCATGCCACTCTCTCAATTCATCCCAGCTTACACTTCCCCCTCCCTGTGTCCTCAAATCCATTCTCTACATAAGCAGCTTTATTCCTGTCCTGCCCCTAGGTTCTTCAGAACATTTTTTTTTTTTTTTTTAGATTCCATATATAACTGTTAGCATATGGTATTTGTTTTTCTCTTTCTGACTTAATTCACTCTGTATGACAGTCTCTAGGTCCATCCACCTCACTACAAATAACTAAATTTCGTTTCTTTTTATGGCTAAGTAATATTCCATTGTATATACATGCCACATCTTCTTTATCCATTCATCTGTTGATGGACACTTAGGTTGCTTCCATGTCCTACCTATTGTAAACAGTGCTGCAGTGAATATTGTGGTACATGACTCCTTTTGAATTATGGGTTTCTCAGGGTATATGCCCAGCAGTGGGGTTGCTGGGTCATATGGTAGTTCTATTTTGAGTTTTTTAAGGAACCTCCATACTGTTCTCCATGGTGGCTGTATCAGTTTACATTCCCACCAACAGTGCAAGAGGGTTCCCTTTTCTCCACACCCTCTCCAGCATTTGTTGTTTATAGATTTTCTGATGATGCCCATTCTAACCGGTGTGAGGTGATACCTCATTGTAGTTTTGATTTGCATTTCTCTAACAATTAGTGATGTTGAGGAGCTTTTCATGTGCTTCTTGGTCATCTGTATGTCTTCTTTGGAGAAATGTCTATTTAGGTCTTCTGCCCATTTTTGGATTGGGTTTTTTGTTTTTTTTAATATTTCGCTGCATGAGCTGTTTATATATTTTGGAGAGTAATCCTTTGTCCATTGATTCGTTTGCAAATATTTTCTCCCATTCTGAGGGTTATCTTTTCATCTTGTTTGTAGTTTCCTTTGCTGTGCAAACGTTTTTAAGTTTCATTAGGTCCCATTTGTTTATTTTTGATTTTATTTCCATTACTCTAGGAGATGGATCAAAAAAGATCTTGCTGTGATTTATGTCAAAGAGTGTTCTTCCTATATTTTCCTCTAAGAGTTTTATAGTGTCTGGTCTTACATTTAGGTCTGTAATCCATTTTGAGTTTATTTTTGTGTATGGTGTTAGGAAGTGTTCTAATTTCATTCTTTTACATGTAGCTGTCCAGTTTTCCCAGCACCACTTATTGAAGAGGCTGTCTCTCCTCCATTGTATCTTCTTGCCTCCTTTATCAAAAATAAGGTGACCATATGTGTGTGGGTTTATCTCTGGGCTTTCTATCCTGTACCATTGATCTATATTTCTTTTTTTGTGCCAATACCATACTGTCTTGATAACTGTAGCTTTGTAGTATTGTCTGAAGTCAGGGAGCCTGATTCCAACACCTCTGTTTTTCTTTCTCAAGATTGCTTTGGCTATTTGGCATCTTTTGTGTTTCCATAAAACTTGTGCAATGTTTTGTTCTAGTTCTGTGAAAAATGCCATTGGTAGTTTGACAGGGATTGCATTGAATCTGTAGATTGCTTTGGGTAGTAGAGTCATTTTCACAATGTTGATTCTTCCAATCCAAGAACATGGTATATCTCTCCATCTGTTTGTATCATCTTTAATTTCTTTCATCCGTGTTTTGTAGTTTTCTGCATACAGGTCTTTTGTCTCCTTAGGTAGGTTTATTCCTAGGTGTTTTATTCTTTTTGTTGGTAAATGGTTAATGGAAGTGTTTCCTTAATTTCCCTTTCAGATTGTTCATCATTGGTGTATAGGAATGCAAGAGATTTCTGCACATTAATTTTGTATCCTGCTACTTTACCAAATTCATTGATTAGCTCTAGTAGTTTTCTGGTAGCATCTTTAGGATTCTGTATGTATAGTATCATGTCATTTGCAAACTGACATTTTTATTTCTTTTTTTTGTGATTTGGATTCCATTTATTTCTTTTTCCTCTCTGATTGCTGTAGCTAAAACTTCCAAAACTATGTTGAATAATAGTGGTGAGAGTGGACAACCTTTTCTTGTTCCTGATCTTAGTGGAAATGGTTTCAGTTTTTCACCACTGAGAACGATGTTGGCTGTGGGTTTGTCATATATGGTCTTTATTATGTTGAGGTAACTTCACTCCTTGCCTACTTTCTGGATGGATTATATCATAAATGGGTGTTGAATTTTGTCAAAAGCGTTTTCTTCATCTATTGAGATGATCATATGGTTTTTCTCCTTCAATTTGTTAATATGGTGTATCACATTGATTGATTTGCGTATAGTGAAGAATCCTTGCCTACCGGGGATAAACCCCACTTAATCATGGTATATGATCCTTTTAATGTGCTGCTGGATTCTGTTTGCTAGTATTTTTTGAGGATATTTTCATCTATGTTCATCAGTGATATTGGCCTGCAGTTTTCTTTTTTTGTGACATCTTTGTCTGGTTTTGGTATCAGGGTGATAGTGGCCTTGTAGAATGAGTTTGGGAGTGTTCCTCCCTCTGCTATATTTTGGAGGAGCTTGAGAAGGATAGGTGTTAGCTCTTTTCTAAATGTTTGGTAGAATTTCCCTGTGAAACCATCTGGTCCTGACCTTTTGTTTGTTGGAGGATTTTTAATCACAGTTTCAATTTCAGTGCTTGTGATTTGTCTGTTTATATTTTCTATTTCTTCCTGGTTCAGTCTCGGAAGGTTGTGCTTTTCCAAGAATTTGTCCATTTCTCCCAGGTTTTCCAGTTTATTGGCATATAGTTGCTTGCACTTATCTCTAATGATACTTGGTATTTCTGCAGTGTCAGTTGTATTTCTCCTTTTTTATTTCTAATTTTATTGATTTGAGTCTTCTCCCTTTTTTTCTTTTGAGTCTGGCTAATGGTTTATCAATTTTGTTTGTCTTCTCACAGAACCAGCTTTTGGTTTTATTGATCTTTGCTATTGTTTCCTTTGTTTCTTTTTCATTTATTTCTGATCTGATCTTTAAGATTTCTTTCCTTCTGCTAACTTTGGGGATTTATTGTTCTTCTGTCTCTGATTGCTTTAGGTGTAAGGTTAGGTTGTTTATTTGAGACTTTTCTTGTTTCTTGAGGTAGGATTGTATTGCTATAAACTTCCCTCTTAGAACTGCTTTTGCTGCATCCCATAGGTTTTGGGTCATCGTGTTTTCATTGTCATTTGTTTGTAGGTGTTTTTTGATTTTGTCTTTGATTTCCTAAGTGATCTGTTGGTTATTTAGTAGTGTATTGTTTAGCATCCATGAGTTTGTATTTTTTACAGATTTTTTCCTATAATTGATATCTAGTCTCATAGCGTTTTGCTCAAAAAAGGTATTTGATTTGATTTCAATTTTCTTAAATTTACCAAGGCTTGTTTTGTGACTGAAGATATGATCTGTTCTGGAGAATGTTCCATGAGTCATTGAGAAGAAAGGGTATTCTGTTGTTTTTGGATAGAATGTCCTGTAAATATCAGTTAAGTCCCTCTTGTTTAATGTGTCATTTAAAGCTTGTGTTTCCTTATTTATATTCATTTGGGATGATCTGTCCATTGGTGAAAGAGGGGTGTTAAAATCCCCTACTATGATTGTGTTACTGTTGATTTCCCCTTTTATGGCTGTTAGCATTTGCCTTATGTATTGAGGTGTTCCTATGTTGGGTGCATAAATATTTACAATTGTTATATCTTCTTCTTGGATTGATCCCTTGATCATTATGTAGTGTCCTTCTTTGTCTCTTGTAATAGTCTTTATTTTAAAGTCTATTTTGTCTGATATAAGAATTGCTACACCAGCTTTTTTTTGATTTCCAATTGCATGAAATACATTTTCCCATCCCCTCACGTTCAGTCTGTATG
Organism: Eubalaena glacialis; assembly: GCF_028564815.1. Classification (NCBI taxonomy): domain Eukaryota; kingdom Metazoa; phylum Chordata; class Mammalia; order Artiodactyla; family Balaenidae; genus Eubalaena; species Eubalaena glacialis. The sequence continues at coordinate 22,551,032 of NC_083721.1, forward strand.
TGTCCCTAGGTCTGAAGTGGGTCTGTAGACAGCATGTATACGGGTCTTGTTTTTGTATCCATTTAGCCAGTCTGTGTCTTTTGGTTGCAGCATTTAATCGATTTATATTTAAGGTAATTATCGATATGTATATTCCTATCACCATTTTCTTAATTATTTTGGGTTTGTTATTGTAGATGTTTTCCTTCTCTTGCGTTTCCTGCCTAGAGAAGTTCCTTTAGCATTTGTTGTAAAGCTAATTTGGTGGTGCTGAATTCTCTTAGCTTTTGCTTGTCTGTAAAGTTTTTCATTTCTCTGTCCAATCTGAAGGAGATCCCTGCAGGGTAGAGTAATCTTGGTTGTAGGTTTTTCCCTTTCATCCCTTTAAATATGTCCTGCCACTCCCTTCTGTCTTGCACAGTTTCTGCTGAAAGATCAGCTGTTAAGTTTATGGGGATTCCCTTGTATGTTTTTTGTTGCTTTTCCCTTGCTGCTTTTAATATTTTTTTGTATTTAATTTTTGATAGTTTGATTAATATATGTCTTAGCATGTTTCTCCTTGGATATATCCTGTATGGGATTCTCTGTGTTTCCTGGACTTGATTGACTCTTTCCTTTCCCATATTAACGAAGTTTTCAACTATAATCTCTTCAAATATTTTCTCAGTTCCTTTTCTTATTTCTCTTCTTCTTTTGGGGCCCCTGTAATTTGAATGTTGCTGCATTTAATGTTGTCCCAGATGTCTGTGAGACTGTCCTCAATGCTTTTCATTCTTTTCTCTTTATTCTGCTCTGTGGTAGTTATTTCCACTATTTTATCTTCCAGGTCACTTATCCGTTCCTCTGCCTCAGTTATTCTGCTATTGTTCCCTTCTAGAGAATTTTTAATTTCATTTATTTTGTTGTTCATCACTGTTTGTTTGCTCTTTAGTTCTTCTACGTCCTTGTTAAACATTTCTTTATTTTCTCCATTCTTTTTCCGGATCATCTTTACTATCATTACTCTGAATTCTTTTTCAGGTAGACTGCCTATTTCCTGTTCATTTGTTTGGTCTGGTGAGTTTTTACCTTGCTCCTTCATCTCCTGTGTATTACTCTGTTTTCTTATTTTGCTTAACTTACTGTGTTTGGGGTCTCCTTTTCACAGGCTGCATGTTCGTAGTTCCCATTGTTTTTGTTGTCTGTCCCCACTGGTTAAAGTTGGTTCAGTGGGTTGTGTAGGCTTCCTGGTGGATGAGACTGTTCCTATGTTCTGGTGGATGAGGCTGGATCTTGTCTTTCTGGTGGGTAGGACTGTGTCTGGTGGTGTGTTTTAGGGTGTCTGTGAACTTAGTATGATTTTAGGCAGGCTCTCTGCTAATGGGGGGGGGGGGTTGTGTTCCTTTCTTGCTAGTTGTTTGGTACAGAGTGTCCAGCACTGTAACTTGCTGATCATTGAGTGGAGCTTGGTCTTAGCGTTGAGGTGGAGATTTGTGGGAGAACTTTTGCCGACTGATATTACATGGGGCCGGGAGGTCTCTGTTGGTATAATGTCCTGAACTCAATTCTCCCACTTCCGAGGCTCAGGCCTGACACCCGGCCGGAACACCAAGACCCTGTCAGCCACATGGCTAAGAAAAAAAAGGAAGAATAAACACTCTATGACATAAATCACAGCAAGATCCTTTTTGACCCACCTCCTGGAGAAATGGAAATAAAAACAAATAATCAAGTGGGACCTAATGAAACTTAAAAGCATTTGCACAGCAAAGGAAACCATAAACAAGACAAAAAGACAACCCTCAGAATGGGAAAAAATATTTGCAAGTGAAGCAAATGACAAAGTATTAATCTCCAAGATTTACAAGCAGCTCATGCAGCTCAATATCAAAAAAACAAACAACCCAATCCAAAATGGGCAGAAGACCTAAATAGACATTTCTCCAACGAAGATTACAGATTGCCAACAAACAGATGAAAGGATGCTCAACATCATTAATCAATAGAGAAATGCAAATCAGAACTACAATGCGATATCATCTCACACCAGTCAGAATGGCCATCATCAAAAAATCTACGAACAATAAATGCTGGAGGGGTTGTGGAGAAAAAGGAACCCTCATACACTGTTGGTGGGAATGTAATTGATACAGCCACTATGGAGAACAGTATGGAGGTTCCTTAAAAAACTAAAAATAGAACTACCATGTGACCCAGTAATCCCACTACTGGACATATACCCTGAGAAAACCATAATTCAAAAAGAGTCATGTACCATAATGTTCATTGCAGCTCTATTTACAATAGCCAGGACTTGGAAACAACCTAAGTATCCACTGACAGATGAATGGATAAAGAAGATGTGACACTTATATACAATGGAATATTACTCACCCATAAAAGGAAGCAAAACTGAGTTATTTGTAGTGAGGTGGATGGACCTAGAGTCTGTCATACAGAGTGAAGTAAGTCAGAAAGAGAAAAATAAATACCGTATGCTAACACTTATATATGGAATCTAAAAAAAAAAAAAAAAGGTCATGAAGAACCTAGGGGCAAGACGGGAATAAAGACGCAGACCTACTAGAGAATGGACTTGAGGGCATGGGGAGGGGGAAAGGTAACCTGGGACAAAGTGAGAGAGTGGTAGTGTATATATGGACATATATACACTACCAAATGTAAAATATATAGCTAGTGGGAAGCAGTCGCATAGCACAGGGAGATCAGCTCAGTGCTTTGTGGCCAGCTAGAAGGGTGGGATAGGGAGGATGGGAGGGAGGGAGACGCAAGAGGGAAGAGATATGGGGATATATGTATGTGTATAACTGATTCACTTTGTTATAAAGTAGAAACTAACACACCATTGTAAAGCAGTTTACTCAATAAAAATGTTATATATATATAATATATATATATATATATATATATATATAGCAGAGAGAGGAACACTCCCAAACTCGTTCTACATGGTCACCATCACCGTGATACTAAAACCAGACAAAGATATTACACAAAAAGAAAACTACAGGCCAATATCGCTCATGAACATAGATGCAAATATCCTCAACAAAATACTAGCAAACAGAATCCAGCAGCACATTAAAAGGATCATATATCATGATTAAGTGGGGTTTATCTCAGGAATGCAAGGATTCTTCAATATACATAAATCAATCAATGTGATAAACCATATTAACAAATTGAAGGATAAAAACCATATGATAATCTCAATCGATGCAGGAAAAGCTTTTGACAAAATTCAATACCCATTTATGATAAATTCCTTCCAGAAAGTAGACATAGAGGGAACTAAACATAATAAAAGCCATATATGACAAACCACAGCCATCATCATTCTCAATGGTGAAAAATTGAAACCATTTCCTCTAAAAACAGGAACAAGTCAAGGTTGTCCACTCTCACCACTATTATTCAACATAGTTTTGGAAGTTTTAGCCACAACTATCAGAGAGGAAAAAAGAAGTAAAACGAATCCAAATTGGAAAAGAAGTAAGAGTGTCACTGTTTGCAGATGACATGATACTGTACATAGAGAATCCTAAAGATGCTACCAAATAACTACTAGAGTTTATCAATGAATTTGGTAAAGTAGCAGGATACAAAATTAATGCACAGAAATCTCTTTCATTCCTATACACTAATGATAAAAAATCTGAAAGAGAAATTAAGGAAACACTCCCATTTACCACTGCAACAAAAAGAATGAAATTCCTAGGAATAAACCTACCTAAGGAGACAAAAGATCTGTATGCAAAAAACTGTAAGTCACTGATGAAGGAAATTAAAGATGATACAGATGGAGGTATAGACCATGTTCTGGGATTGGAAGAATCAAGATTGTGAAAATCACTATATTACCCAAAGCAATCTACAGATTCAATGCAATCCCTATTCATTGCAAACTACCAATTGCATTTTTCACAGAGCTAAAGCAAAAAATTTCACAATTTGTAAGGAAACACAAAAGACCCCAAATAGCCGAAGCAATCTTGTGAAAGAAAAATGGAGCTGGAGCAATCAGGGTCCCAGACTTCAGGCTATACTACAAAGCTACAGTAATCAAGACAGTATGGTACTGGCACAAAAACAGAAATAGAGATCAATGGAACAGCATAGAAAGCCCAGAGATAAACCCACACACATATGGCCACCTTATTTTTGGTAAAGGAGGCAAGAATATACAATGGAGAAAGACAGACTCTTCAGTAAGTGGTGCTGGGAAAACTGGACAGCTACATGTAAAAAATGAAATTAGAACACTTCCTAACACCATATACAAAAATAAACTCAAAATGGATTAAAGACCTAAATGTAAGACCAGACACTATAAAACTCTTAGCGGAAAATAGGCAGAACACTCTACAACATAAATCACAGCAAGATCCTTTTTGACCCACCTCCTAGAGAAATGGAAATTAAACATACAAATGGGACCTAATGAAACTATAAGGTTTTGCACAACAAAGGAAACCATAAAAACGATGAAAAGACAATCCTCAGAATGGGAGAAAATATTTGCAAACGAAGCAACTTACAAATGGTTAATCTCCAAAATATACAAGCAGCTCATGCAGCTCAATATCAAAAAAACAAACAACCCAGTCCAAAAATGGGCAGAAGTCCTAAATAGACATTTCTCCTAAGAAGATATACAGATTGCCAACAAACACATGAAAGAATGGTCAATATCACTAATCATTAGAGAAATGCAAATTAGAACTACAATGAGGTAACCTCACAGCAGTCAGAACGGCCATCATCAAAAAATCTACAAAAAATAAATGCTGGAGAGGGTGTGGAGAAAAGCGTACCCTCTTGCACTGTTGGTGGGAATGTAAATTGTTACAGCCACTATGGAGAACAGTATGGAGGTTCCTTAAAAAACTAAAAATAGAACTACCATATGACCCAGCAATCCCACTACTGAGCATATACGCTGAGAAAACCATAATTCAAAAGAAGTCATGTACCACAATGTTCACTGCAACACTATTTACAATAGCCAGGACATGGAAGCAATCTAATTGTCCATCGACAGATGAATGGATAAAGAAGATGTGGTACATATATATAATGGAATATTATTCAGCCATAACAAGAAATGAAACTGAGTTATTTGTAATGAGGTGGATAGACCTAGAGTCTGTCATACAGAGTGAAGTATGTCAGAAGAGAAAAACAAATACCATATGCTAACACATATATATGGAATTCAAAAAAAGAAAAGAAAAAATGGTTGTGAAGAACCTAGGGGCAGGACAGGAATAAAGGCGCAGATGTAGAGAGTGGACTTGAGGACACGGAGAGGGGGAAGGGTAAGCTGAGATGAAGTGAGAGAGTAGCATTGACATATACACACTACCAAATGTAAAATAGCTAATTAGTGGGAGTCAGGTGCATAGTACAGGTACATCAGCTCAGTTCTGTGTGACCACCCAGAGGTGTGGGATAGGGAGGGTGGGAGGGAGACGCAAGAGGGAGGGTATATGGGGATATATGTATACATATAGTTGATTCACTTTGTTATAGAGCACCAACTAACACAACAATGTAAAGCAATTATACTCCAGTAAAGATGTTAAAAAAAGAAAAAAGAGCTGCAAGTGAGTTTGCAGGCTTATAAATGCATTTCTGTGATTAGAGGGAGCATGTGTTTATTTTCTGTTTTCCTGTTTGTATTTTATTTGGCTAAAGTGTTAATAGGTATTTAGCATTCATTCAATAAATGTTCATTAAGCACCTACTAAAAAAAAATAAAAGATCTGTACATCGTTTTCTTAGACATAATGCCGTTGCAGACTTCATAGACTACAGTGTAGTGTAAACATAACTTTCTATGCACTGGGAAAACAAAAAATTCATGTGACTTGCTTTATTGCAATATTTGCTTTCTTGTGGTCTGAAACCAAATCACCCTATCCCTGAGGTATGCCTGTGTCTATTCCAGATAATAAAATAAAGAACCAGGGCTATTTTTTAAAAATTTAATCTTAGCAGTTTCATGGGCTTTTACTTTCACAAGTATATGATTTTGTGATGGGCATCTCAATAACATGTTCTATGCTTTCATTTATTTTTATGTCACAAACATTATTATTCTAAGCAGGCTTTTTTTCAGTAGTGTTCCAGGACTTGTTTGTGAGGTTAGAAAAATAGTATTCAGAACTTTGAAACTGCATTTCAACCCCAAAGCCATGTTAACATTATCCATTTCTGTGGAGTGCAAATTCTTTAAAGTGAGAATCAAGTTGCTATTAAAATTAGACTCCCTTTCAGTGTTTTCTTGTTGGATTTCTTGCAAAAAATAGAAAGTTTAGCACAATAGAGATGTGAAAAAAAGCATTTGATTATTATCATGCAAGTTATTAACAGTGTCAGAATAGCAGCCATAAAAAATATCCTTCAGGGAAAAGTGAGTTGGTAATGGGATTTATCAGCTCAGTGGGCATGTAAAGCCTATTTGTTTTAATGGCATATTTTAACACAAACAAGGAAACATATTTTGTGGCAACAATCTTAATTAATTTGTTTTTGGTCAAGCTATATTCCTTTCCAAATTTAAAATCAACAGCAATGAGAATACTTAAAATTAATTATGATAGTTTACATTATTCATTACCCATTCTAAAATGCCAGCCATCTTAATCACTGAATCCTTTTTGTACAACTATAGCTGTGCTGAGAAATGTCATTTATAACAATTTGGATAGCCTTATAACATTCATTAAGTATATTGTATGTGTGGCCCTCTGCTTTATATATTCTCATGCTAACTACTATTTGAATCTAAGAGACAACACTATTATGATTAAATTGCCCCATGCCTATCAGAAGTCAGTTGATCATAAAGGCCTATGAGTGGAAAATGTTTTCAATTTGGAAAATCATACAGTCCAGAATCAGTTTGAAATATGTCAGAAAACAGTAGTGTAACAGTATTTGTCATCAGTTATTACAAGGATATAGGTTTCAGTGGAATGAATATAATCTCTTTCAGGTAACCATTCAATAAAAGACAGTTAACCATTGGCCATACCATCGTAGTCTTATTGGCAGACTAAAAACTGCAGTCTGACTAATTGAGATGAAGTTTCACACTTACTTAATCTCACCTTGCCTGGAGCATATTTCCACATTTATCCACCCAGATTTTAAATTCTATAATGATGAATATTGGTTTCTCTTTTCTTTTTGATACCCTGATATAGCTCCTTGCCTTGAAATGGTATTTTCTAAAGGATTTTATTTGATTTCATTGTTTTAATAGATTACTTCACGTTGTCTATGCTTATCTCCCTTAAGTTGTAACCAAGGTTATTAAATCACCAATTGAAAATCCTACCTATTTTTGTCATCCTAAAACCTCAATACCCAATTTTTAAATGATAATCTTTCACTTCTACTTTGAATTAAGGGAACTTGTGACGCCTTAAAGAGAGAAATATAAAAGCTCAAACAGCAGACCACAGTAACACTATGCAAACTTACCCTCTTCTTTATTTTTCAAACCCTTTGAACCCCTTGACCCCCATTGTCAGAGTGTGCAGTTTTCTGTAGTGCCTTCCACTTTCTTTTCCCCCCCAGTCACTCAAATCTGGAAAGGCGAAACTGAGAACTAGTAAGAGGTCTTATTTCACGCATACTTCCTCTAGGAATATCTCTGCCATTTTCACTCTCATAAATCTACTTTTCATCATGGGAGTGATTTTTTTTCCAAAAGATTTTCTCTTCTATAAAGCATGTTTAGCCCTTCTAAGGTGTCAGATTTTCAAATATCTCAGCTTTCTCTGATAGTGCCTTTTGTCAGTCTCAGGTCCATGGCTCTATTTTTGCACAGCTTTTGAGATTTCATAGCGAATGAAGCTGAGAGGTGAGAAGGTTTCTTCTCCATACACACAAAAATAATGGTATCTGAAACTCTCTAAGCATCCTAAATCTATCTACTTTACAGTGGAATGCAGGAGCCAGCTGGCACTAACCTACAAGTGGTAAGATCCAATTTTCAAATGTTAAAGAATTTTGCAAGCCAAATTAGGAATATTTACAGCATGTGAATGCCCAACCGCATCCTTCGAACTAGTTGTTGAATCACTGCTGACTTTGGGCCATATGGGAGGCTACTTGGGGCAAGAAACTTAAGATTCCTAGAATTCCTATTATCCAGCTGAGAGGATATACTAGGAAACACTATAATTCTTTAATAGGGAGGTCTTAACAAGGAATTTTAGTGTTACCCTTAATTGTTGCACTGAGGCCAGCTCTTACTTTGAGATTGTTTTTTCTTATAGAGAGACTGTGAAGAACAAATGTTAGAGCACGAAGATAGCTAGATATGAGCAGAGAAAGAGGGGCATGGGCCAAATTGCAGGAAACAATACATCTTATAAACTAGGGTTCTTGGGCAAAGAAAAACAGGAACACTGGACAAACAGGAAACCACACATTTTGGGGGGACATCTGTCCTGGAGGCAGACAAAGAAAGGTGGGAAAAGGTAGGACTCTGGCATCAGAATGTGACCTTTTGCACATTATGCTCTCATTACAATAAAATTAGCCTTGCAGATAAGAAGTACCCATCATGCACCGAGGCCATGACACTTCCTGTGAAGACTAAATAAGGACAAAAATCCCTCCTCCACTTAGGGAGGTGCAGCTGGGATGAAAATCAGGGAATACTACCCAAAACCCCTCCCTCTGCAATGAATATTCCACCCTTTCATTTCTACACCCCATGTAGCTGGCTTGCCAAAGAAACTCACGACAGCTACTCAGCTGAGTCTGCCTGCTCTCCCCTAGAGAGTGTATTATCGTTTGATCAATCCTTGCTTTACTTTCCTTACCTCTGTGTCTCGTCTCTGAATTCTTTCTGTGACTAGATAAGAACCTACTCTCCGGTAACACAAACAGTTTCATTTTTTAACCCAATAGGTCCTGCTTACAACTAAGAGGCACTTCCTTCATTCTGCCAGAACTGTCCTTAGCCAGGTACACAGTCAATTTGGTAAATTTTCTGTTTTTCCAAGTTACTTCAGGCAAACATTTTTGCCAATTTTTTTTTTACCACTATGTAGCATGTGTTGCTTTTTATCTAGCCTTGGTTAATAATTTTCTCACTGTTCTGTCAGCCTGTAACTATGGTTGACTTGCTGTCCTTTCCAACTCCACCTGCCACATGACCCCAAAGTCACTGACACATGTTTTATTCTTAGAGCAGCACAAATTTCAGTTATCCATTGCTGTATCGTAAATCAACTCAAAATCTTAGGGACTTAGAAAGACAAGTGGTTTATTATTTCTCATGATTCTATGATCTAGCTGAGTGATTCTCTGTTGGTTCTGCCTGGACCCAGACATGTGACTGAGATGAAAGTTTCAAGGTGGCTTCATTCACATCTGTTGTAGTTTGTGCTACCTGCCAGCAGGTGTGCCTCTGTTCTCTTCCACATAACCTTTATTCTTCTTTACAGAATTCAGCAAACATTTTCTGTGAAGGGTCAGGTAGTAAATATTTTAGGTTTTGTGGGCCATAGGGTCTCTCTGTCACCACATCTCAATTCTGATATTGTGCTGTGAAAACAGCTATTGAAAATATGTGAACAAATTGAGTATGTTCCAATAAAACTTTATTTATAAAAACACATATACCAAACTAGGTTTGGTTGATAGGTTGTACTTTTCCTCTTCCTGCTCTAGTAAGCTATTCTAGCCCTACTTGATGGTTTCAGGGCAGCATTTCAAGGAAAAAAGCCCCAAAGAATGCATTTTCTGTTTGTGTCACAGTAGGACACAAGCAGAACATTTTCTGCTGTGTCACAATGGGACACAAGCAGACTGCATTATCCTATTGGTCTAAATAAGTCACATGACCAAGCCCCAAATCAAGGTATGAGAGGACTAAAACAGAGTATAGATACAGAGAGGCATGATTTTTTTGAGGATCATTAATAAAGTAATCTACCAAAGATAGTTATTTTAATTTTATTTAAGTTATACCTTATATAAATTATTGTCCTTAAAATCTCCATTAACATCTATTGTAGCAACATTTTATTCGATGTATGTGTGCTTTAATGGCAATCTTTACAAAATGGCAATATATCATGTTACTATTCATTCATATATTTAAATTAAATATATGCTTAATATAGTAATATATGCTTACTATAGACATATTTAAACATATATATGGGCAGACTATCAGATTAAGGACCAACATTTCTGGATAACTTACTATCTTCATTGTCTAAATCTGAATAGTGTGTCTACTATGAAACTAAAATTTATGTTGATTAAACTTTAAATTTTTCTCATTTTTAAGTTTAAATAATAATGTATTTATTATCACCTAAGACAGGAATTGGCAAGCTTTTTGTGCAAAGGGCCAAAGAGTAAATATTTTAAGATTGTGGAACATATGGTCTCTGTCACATGCTTTCTTTGTTTTGTTTTGTTTTATATTTTATAACCCTTTGCTAATATAAAAAACATTCTTAGCTTTCAGGTCATATACAACCAAGCCACAGAATGAAGGCTTTCAGAATATAGTTTGCTGACCCATGTTAAAAAAAATTATCCTTCATCCTCATGTCTACTAGTTATCTCAATTTTAAGCAATAAATGAAAATCAATAACCCCCTATTACAAGTTGATTTTTTGTGTTTTATACAGGAATATATATGTACACATACATTGATATATATACACACACGTACATACATCATAATTTTATTTAAACTCAGGAATGAATAGTTTTCTTGAAATATTTACTTTACAGAATAAGTCTATTAAATAATTATTTATTTAAAGCGATATATTCTGCCTTAAGTTGGAATCTAGAAAATGCAAGTTTAGATGTATCCCTTTGTGTGTGAATTAGTTTATATCTGCTCTTACTATGCTCCAGAGTCTTTTCCCTGACACCTCACATATTTAAGATAGTCACCTGTCTTATACAGACATTTGAATTTGCAATCCCTTGTATAAATGAGCAATAATTCCTTGCTTGAAACAATTTAGTGCCTTTCTATTTCTGTCTGGGTAAAACCTCACATCCAATTTGTTTTTTCCCCATCTGATCTCCATTCCAAACTATTTGAGTTCTGTCCATTCTGTGTTTCGTCCACACTGGAATTCCTTTAGTTTTTCTAATATGTTTTGCAACCTGCATTCCTCTTGTCTTTAAACAGCCCTCTACCCCATTTGTTTTTCTAGTTTAGTTCTACTCTCTGTATCTCAGCACAATCCCCACAACCTCAGAAATACCTCTCTGTTAACGCAGAGATGGTAAATAATAGTAATATTTAATTATTAATAGTATTAGTTAATATTTATATCCTCTTAGTAAGGACCAGTGTTCTCAGTACTATATTTACATGAACTCATTTCATCCTAGAAAAATCCCTAAGCACTTGACACTATTATCCTCATTTTTCATGAGCTGAGGCTAAAACAGATAGACAAAGTTACTTTCCCAAGCTTTGTAGGTGGTGATTCAAATTTTGAGCTAGCGGTCTGGCTTTGGGGCTCATGATCTTATCCCCATGGTTCTTCATCACTGTCATCTTCGTCATTGTCATCATCTTCATCTTTGTCTTCTTCAGCAGCAGCAATAGCAGTAGCACACTTTGTAAAAAGCCAAATGATAACAATAACTAAAAGAACTAACATAAATCAAGAGCTTACAATGTTATGGCTCCTGTGTTAAATATATTCTATGAATATTTTAACTTCATCTTCACAAGAACACCTCAGAAACGGCTTTCTAAAAAGGGAAAAAAGTAATGATTCTTTGGTGTCTTAGTAATTCCTATTATTTTTTCTCAAAGACTTCAAATTCACATTGTTATGGAAAACAAAAAACTTGATGTCTGTTTTTTTTTTTTTTTTGCTTTTGTAAATATAGTGATGTTTGCTTTCAATTCACATTAACCACTAGAATTAATGTCACATGTTAGATCTTAACCCTCACCAATAACTGTAGCATCTTTTAAATCTCAGCTCCTTCACAGTAGACTAAAAAAACCCAACTCCAAAATATTTTCTTTACTTTCTCCATGCATTTTCCTAAGCAAGTGAAATTTGCTGGTTAAAAGCCCATTCTAAGGCTGATAATTTCACCCTAAATTCATAATCACAAGATTCAGCTTAACATTTGATACTTCTTACACTGAATGACATGTGAAATAGTATAAGATCATTTGAAAATTGTTTTTGAGTTATGAGTGGTTTTGCACTCAGTTACTTAAAATTGCTCAAATCTGGAAAGAAATGTGTGCATCAACAGGAAAACATGTATCAACAGGAAAATGTTTAACTATATGGGTACTTTCCTACAACGAAATAGTGCTCAGCAATGAAAAAGAATAAACTAATGAAGAGCATAGTGATATTCATGAATAATTTCAAAAACATATGTCTGAGGGGGGAAAAAGCCTGGTATAAAAATGTATGGTTCAGTTTTTTATGAAGTCCCAGGAACTGTAACACTGATCTATTGCGATAGAAATAAGAAATTGGAACAAGTAGTTTCTGTGTAGGGATTTTGAGGAAATGGACTAAAAAAGAGATGAGAAGAGGTTTCTATAACCTTAATTTAGGTATTGGTTAGATCAATAATTCTATAACTTAATTTGATGGTTGTTTATGTCCATGATGATAATAATCAAAAGTCTTTGTCCATATTAATTCTGTGGATTTCACTGTGTGTCAATTATAATACCAGGAGTGGTTTTAAAAGTGAAAGTGTTTTCACCATTCGCCTCCAGTTACTGTTCCATTTTCTGCCCTACCCATAGCCAAACTCCAAGAAGAATCTTCTAAAAAAATACTATATTCACTACTTCTCATTCAGTAGAGATCTGCAGTGAGCTGTCAAATTGGCCAGTAATCTCATATTGCCAAATCTTCATCTCACTTACCCTTCATCAGTATTCTTCACAGTTGACCTATATTTTGTTGCTGTTTTTTTCTTGACATACTTTTCCTTTATTTAACTGGTCTTACACCACAATCCTCCCACCCCCATCCCATCCTGGCTCTTCCTTCTTTGGTTAGTTTTTGTTTGTACCTACATCTACCTCTGTTCTTCAAAAATTTGTCCTCATTGGCCGTACTGTACTTCTTTTAATTTCTGTATTCTTTTTAGATTATCTCATCTACTTTTATGGCTTTAAAATACTCTCTGTGAAGATGACTACTAACTTGCACTTGAAGCCTAGAGATTTAGAGTCACAGATCTTATTAATCTGTTGGCATGTTTGGATGCTAGACTGATATCTCAATATTTTAACATATCTAAAATTGAACACTTCGGGTCTCCCTTGAATGGACTTTGTCCCAAACTACAATATTACTCTAAATATATCATCTACATAGTTACTCAAGGGAGACAAGAAGTCATCTTTCATTTCTCCATTTATTTCATTCTTATTTAATTAGTCCAGTCATCTTAGTCATAGATAGATGATAGATTGATCAATAATAAAAAAGAGGGAAACAGAAATGTGTATACATAATAAAGATATTTACTAGTAAAACCACGGAAGTGTTTTAGTGGCATTCCCTAATTACATTTTATTTTCAATAAGATCCAAATTAAAGATAATTAAATGTGATATGCATTTAAAACTAAGTTGAAATCATAATGTTCCACAGAAGCACTAGCAGTATACAGCCAAGTCAAAATGTAGTTTCACTGATTATTCATATTTTTAGAAGACAAATAAAAATAACGTGGCATGCTTTACATAAATATACAAATGGTTACATTTGTATGGTTACATAAATATACAAGTATTTCTGTACCTTCATATTCCTAACACAGAAACTAACTGTATAGACTCACCTAATTCTGGATTAATGGAATGATCAGCTTCTGTTTTCTTAACAAATGCAATATGCCATGCAATTTAGCATACTTGTAGTTCTCATGATAACCAGAAGCCATTTCAGATGAAAGTGAAACTTTAAAATATTGTGGTGATATGTGAAGCAAAATAATTGCTGCTCAATAATGCAGAAAATAATGTCTATTAGGAACATAAATTTTAGACTAACACCTGAAGCACATTCTTTCACCCACTAATTTATTAGCACAGTTTGCATGTTACGCCATGGTTAAATAGCATTAAGTAAATTGCTAGGCTCCAAAATGTAAAAATAGATTTAATTTACACCTGTGTTACCTGCCCTGTATGTTTGCTTCTGTTTAGTATGGTTGAGAACATGGAAGTATGCAATTATACTGTAGTACGAATTTTTATGAATTCAAATCACATAGGAAAAAAAAGTTACCTTTTTCTGAAATGTAATTAAAGGTTTATAAAAGGGAGAAGACATTCAAGGCCTGTTTTGTTTGATGTATATTTTGGTTTCATTTGTCATGTGAAGCGTTACTGTTTCTCATATAACAAGTAGCAAGAAAAATAAATTATGAAATCTAAATGTATTGAAATTGTAAAATCAATATATATAAAATAATGCCAGATGATGTAGTTAAGAAAAATAAAAGCTCTTTTATATCTGTGAAACATATTCTGCAGGATGAAAATTAACAACTGCTAGTCTCCAGCTACACCAACATGAATCCATGGAAACATTTAACACACTTAACTACTCATACTAATACTTTCATAGTCATACATTCATGTTTTCATGATATGAACACTTTATAATAATAATTTGCTATCTGAATGTTTCCTTTGGGAATTGTGATAGTATCAGCAAATGTTTTCCCTTTTTACTCCATTATAGGATGTATCACTTAAAGGAGATGAGCCTACACACTAATTACTTTGTGGATACGGAAAATTAGGGTACCTATCTGGCAAACAGTTATAAAAAATATACTAGCTTAAGAATGAATTTTAGGTCATAGGGAAGAAATTAATTAGAAAAAAGTTGCCCAATTAGGGAAATTAAATTGAGCAAAAATATAGGTTTTCCTAATTTTAGTGATTTTCTGTACTTTAAAATAAATTTTATAAATTAATTAAAAGAAAAGTTATTTCAAAGAGCTCTAGGTCAATTAGCTGTACAATTAACTACTAACCAAAATAATGTACATTATTACTAATTGTTTATAGGTCCAATACAATTTAATATGTGGAAATTGATTTCACTAGATTTTATCTAATAATCATACTTAAGACTAAACTAAATTATTAAAATCAAAAACAGGGAGAAAAAAATGTTGATAGTTTTTGGACTTAAAATGAGATACAAGTGATATTACACAAGTAAGGCTTATGAATTAAGAGATTTGCTCATATTTGTAAGCTTTCCAATTATATTTGAACCATATATAATTATGGTCGATTGCACTAATTATGGTGAATAATACATTTTCCTTACATTTATTTTACTGCTATGATATTTTCATGAAAATAGTATCTTCTGAACTCTATTTTTTATTGCTTTGAAAAGTCCACTTAACACAGTTGGAAAAAATGTCAGATTGCATATAAAGGTTCTGTGAACAAATGTTTTACATATGAAAGTTATTTGAAAGTAAAAGTGACACCCCACACACACGTGCAGCTCCTAAAGTTACCTCTTCAAAAGCAAAGGATGCAGCACTGTTTGTCACTTAAAAAAGAAATCAATTTACAAACCAGTTTACAATTAAAATCCCTCCATATATATTATTTTAATAGGCCTTATTACTCTAAGTGTGCACCTCCCTAGATTTCAAACTTTTATGTTTCCAATAGCAACAGTTGTTTTTATAAATGTAATCAAGCCTACATAATATATTTGAAGACAATGACAAAGCAAAAGTGATACTGCTTTCAATTTAATATAATTCTTTTTTATGCTATTATATTTATGACTCCTCTATAAAAGTTGAAATCTAGCTAGGACAAGCTGTGTAATTACGCCAAATTTAAATGTACCTGTGAAACATGATTCCAGCTCCTCTGAAAACCAGGTTACAGCTGCTGCTGTTGCTTCTGCAGCTGCTGACCTGGAATTCCATTGCTTTGAGATCTGCAGGTGGTAGTTGTTATTATGCAAACATTAATTCAGAGAAAAATGAGAATTATATAAAATATATATTTTATATGTAAGTTATATTTTTAAGATACATATATATGTATATGTGTACAGGCACACACATATATAATTTTTAAGGAGACTTTTTGTTTTATAATTTTTATTTTATATTGGAGCATAGGTGATTTACAATGTTGTGTTAGTTTCAGGTGTACAGCAAAGTGATTCAATTATATATACACATATATCTATTCTTTTGCAGATTCTTTTCCCATATACATTATTGCAGAGTATTGAGTAGAGTCCCTGTGTGATACAGCAGGTCCTTCTTGATTATTTTATATATAGTAGTGAGTATATGTTAACTGCCACCTCCCAATTTATCCCTCCACCCTAGGTTTCCCCTTGGGTAACCGTAAGTTTATTTACTAAGTCTGTGAGTCTGTTTCAGTTTTATAAATAAGTTCACTTGTATCATTTTTTTAGATTCCACATAGAAGTGATATCATATGATACTGGACAAGCCTTGTTTTCTTTTCTTTTTTCTAACATCTTCATTGGAGTATAATTGCTTTACAATGGTGTGTTAGTTTCTGCTTTATAACAAAGTGAATCACCCATACATATACGTATATCACGACATCTCCTCCCTCTTGTGTCTCCCTCCCACCCTCCCTATCCCACCCCTCTAGGTGGTCACAAAGCACCGAGATGATCTCCCTGTGCTATGCGGCTGCTTCCCACTAGCTATCTATTTTACACTTGGTAGTGTATACATGTCAATGCTACTCTCTCACTTCGTCCCAGCTTACCCTTCCCCCTCCGTGTGTCCTCAAGTCCATTCTCTACATCTGCGTCTTTATTCCTGTCCTGCCCTTAGATTCTTCAGAACCACTTTTTGTTTCTTTTAGATTCCATATATAAGTGTTAGCATATGGTATTTGTTTTTCTCCTTCTGACTTACTTCACTCTGTAAGACAGACTCTAGCTCCATCCACCTCACTACAAATAATTCAATTTCCTTTCTTTTTATGGCTGAGTAATATTCCATTGTATATATGTGCCACAACTTCTTTATCCATTCATGTGTTGATGGACACTTGGGTTGATTCCATGTCCTGGCTATTGTAAATAGAGCTGCAATGAACATTGTGGTACATGACTCTTTTTGAATTATGGTTTTCTCAGGGTATATGCCCAGTAGTGGGATTGATGGGTCGTATGGTAGTTCTATTTTTAGTTTCTTAAGGAACCTCCATTCTGTACTCCATAGTGGCTGTATCAATTTACATTACCCAAAACAGTGGAAGAGGGTTCTGTTGTCTCTACACCCTCTCCAGCATTTACTGTTTGTAGATTTTTTGATGATGGCCATTCTGACTGGTGTGAGGTGATACCTCATTGCAGTTTTGATTTGCATTTCTCTAATGATTCGTGATGTTGAGCATCCTTTCATGTGTTTGTTGGCAATCTGTATATCTTCTTTGGAGAAATGTCTATTTAGGTCTCTGCCCATTTTTGGATTGGGTTCTTTGTTTTTTTGATATTGAGCTGCATGAGCTGCTTGTAAATTTTGGAGATTAATCCTTTGTCAGTTGCTTCATTAGCAAATATTTTCTCCCATTCTGAGGGTTGTCTTTTTGTCTCCTTTATGGTTTCCTTTGCTGTGCAAAAGCTTTTAAGTTTCATTAGGTCCCATTTGTTTATTTTTATTTTTATTTCCATTTCTCCAGGAGGTGGGTCAAAAAGGATCTTGCTGTGATTTATGTCATAGAGTGTTCTCCCTGTTTTCCTCTAAGAGTTTGATAGTGTCTGGCCTTACATTTAGGTCTTTAATCCATTTTGAGTTTATTTTTGTATATGGTGTTAGGAAGTGTTCTAATTTCATTTTTTACATGTAGCTGTCCAGTTTTCCCAGCACCACTTAGTGAAGAGGCTGTCTTTTCTCCATTGTATATTCTTGCCTCCTTTACCAAAAATAAGGTGACCATATGTGCGTGGGTTTACCTCTGGGCTTTCTATCCTGTTCCATTGATCTCTATTTCTGTTTTTGTGCCAGTGCCATACTGTCTTGATTACTGTAGCTTTGTGTTATAGTCTGAAGTCAGGGAGCCTGATTGCTCCAACTCCATTTTTCTTTCTCAAGATTGCTTTGGCTATTCGGGGTCTTTTGTGCTTCCATACAAATTGTGAAATTTTTTGTTCTAGTTCTGTGAAAAATGCCATTGGTAGTTTGATAGGGATTGCACTGAATCTGTAGATTGCTTTGGGTAGTATAGTCATTTTCACAGTGTTGATTCTTCCAGTCCAGGAACATATTATATCTCTCCATCTGTTTGTATCTTTAATGTCTTTCATCAGTGTCTTATACTTTTCTGCATACAGGTCTTTTGTCTCCTTAGGTAGGTTTATTCCTAGATATTTTATTCTTTTTGTTGTGATGGCAAATGGGAGTGTTTCTTTAATTTCTCCTTCAGATTTTTCATCATTAGTGTATAGGAATGCAAGAGATTTCTGTGCATTAAATTTGTATCCTGCTACTTTTCTAAATTCATTGATTAACTCTAGTAGTTTTCTGGTAGCATCCTTAAGATTTTCTATGTATAGTATCATGTCAGCTGCAAACAGTGACAGTCTTACTTCTTTTCCAATTTGAATTCCTTTTATTTCTTTTTCCTCTCTGATTGCTGTGGGTAAAGCTTCCAAAACTATGTTGAATAATAGTGGTGAAAGTGTGCAACTGTGTCTTGTTCCTGGTCTTAGTGGAAATGGTTTCAGTTTTTCACCACTGAGAATGATGTTGGCTGTGGGGTTGTCATATATGGCCTGTATTATGTTGAGGTAAGTTCCCTCAGTGCCTACTTTCTGGAGAGTTTTTATCATAAATGGGTGATGAATTTTGTCGAAAGCCTTTTCTTCATCAGTGAGATGATCATTTGGTTTTTCTCCTTCAGTCTGTTAATATGGTGTATCACATTGATTGATTTGCATATATTGAAGAATCTTTGCATTCCTGGGATAAACCCCACTTGATCATGGTGTATGATCCTTTTAATGTTCTGTGGGATTCTGTTTGCTTGTATTTTGTTAAGGATTTTTCCATATAATGTTCATCAGTGATATTGGCCTGTAGTTTTCTTTTTTTGAGACATCTTTGTCTGGTTTTGGTATTAGGGTAATGGTGGCCTCATAGAATGAGTTTGGGAGTGTTTCTGCCTCTGGTATATTTTAGAAGAGTTTGAGAAGGATAGGTGTTACCTCCTCTCTAAATGTGTGATAGAATTCACCTGTGAAGCCATCTGGTCCTGGGCTTTTGTTTGTTGGAAGATTTTTAATCACGCTTTCAATTTCAGTGCTTGTGATTGGTCTCTTTTTATTTTCTATTTCTTCCTGGTTCAGTCTTGGAATGTTGTGCTTTTCTAAAAATTTGTCCATTTCTTCCAGGTTGTTCATTTTATTGGCATATAATTGCTTGTAGTAATCTCTTATGATCCTTTCTTTTTTTGCAGTGTCAGTTGTTACTTCTCCTTTCTCATTTCTACTTCTATTGATTTGAGTCTTCTCCCTTTTTTTCTTGATGAGTCTGACTAATGGTTTATCAATTTTGTTTATCTTCTCCAAGAACCAGCTTTCAGTTTTATTGTTCTTTGCTATTGTTTCTTTCATTTCTTTTTCATTTATTTCTGATCTGAAATTTATGATTCTTTCCTTCTGCTAACTTTGGAGTGTTTTTTCTTCTTCCTTCTCTAATTGCTTTAGGTGTAATGTTAGGTTGTTTATTTGAGATGTTTCTTGTTTCTTGAGGTAGGATTGTATTGCCATAAACTTCCCTCTTAAAAGTGCTTTTGCTGCAACCCTTAGATTTTGTGTTGTCGTGTTTTCATTGTCATTTGTTTCTAGGTATTTTTTGATTTCCTCTTTGATTTCTTCAGTGACCTCTGGCTTATTTAGTAGTGTATTGTTTAGCCTCCATGTGTTTGTGTTCTTTACAGATTTTTTCCTGTAATTGATATCTAGTCTCATAGTGTTGTAGTCGGAAAAGATACTTGATATGATTTCAGTTTTCTTAAATATACCAAGGCTTGATTTGTGACCCAAGAGATGATCTATCCTGGAGAATGTTCCTTGAGCACTTGAGAAGAATGTGTATTCTGTTGTTTTTGGATGGAATGTTCTATAAATATCAATTAAGTCCATCTTGTTTAATGTATCATTTAAAGCTTGTGTTTCCTTTTTTATTTTAATTTTGGATTATCTGTCCATTGGTGAAAGTGGGGTATTAAAGTCCCCTACTATGATTGTGTTACTGTCGATTTCCCCTTTATGGCTGTTAGCATTTGCCTTATGTACTGAGGTGCTCCTATGTTGGGTGCATAAATGTTTACAATTGTTATATCTTCTTCTTGGATTGATCCCTTGATTATTATGTAGTGTCCTTCTTTGTCTCTTGTAATAGTCTTTGTTTTAAAGTCTATTTTGTCTGATATGAGAATTGCTACTCAAGCTTTCCTTTGAATTCCTTTTGCATGGAATATCTTTTTCTATCCCCTCACTTTCAGTCTGTATGTGTCCCTAGGTCTGAAGTGGGTCTTTTGTAGACATCATTTATACAGGTCATGTTTTTGTATCCATTCAGCCAGTCTATGTCTTTTGGTTGGAGCATTTAATCCATTTATATTTAAGGTAATTATCGATATGTATGTTCCTATCAGCATTTTCTTAATTGTTTTGGGTTTGTTATTGTAGGTGTTTTCCCTCTCTTGTGTTTCCTGCCTAGAGAAGTTCATTTAGCATTTGTTGTAAAACTTGTTTGGTGGTGCTGAATACTGTTAGCTTTTGCTTGTCTGTAAACGTTTTAATTTCTCCGTCAAATCTGAATGAGATCCTTGCTGGGTAGAGTAATCTTGGTTGTAGGTTTTTCCCTTTCATCACTTTAAATATGTCCTGCCCCTCCCTGCTGTCCTGCAGAGTTTCTGCTGAAAGATCAGATGTTAACCTTATGGGGATTCCCTTGTATGTTATTTGTTGCTTTTCCCTTGCTGCTTTTAATATTTTTTCTTTGCATTTAATTTTTGATAGTTTGATTTAAACACCTTGGCATGATTCTCTTTGGATTTATCCTGTATGGGACTCTCTGCAATTCCTGGAGTGATTGACTATTTCCTTTCCCATATTAGGGAAGTTTTTAACTATAATCTCTTCAAATATTTTCTGAATCCCTTTCTTTTTCTCTTCTTCTTCTGGGACCCCTATAAATCGAATGTTGGTGCATTTAATGTTGTGCCAGAGGTCTTTGAGACTGTCCTCCATTCTTTTCATTCTTTTTTCTTTATTCTGCTGTGCTGTAGTTATTTCCACTATTTTATCTTCCAGGTCACTTATCTGTTGTTCTGCCTCAGTTATTCTGCAATTGATTCCTTCCAGAGAATTTCTCATTTCATTTATTGCGTTGTTTATCATTGTTTGTTTGCTCTTCAGTTCTTCTAGGTCCTTGTTAAACTTTTCTTGTATTTTCTCCATTCTATTTCTAAGATTTTAGATCATCTTTATTATCATTACTCTGAATTCTTTTTCAGGTAGACTGCCTATTTCCTCTTCATTTGTTTGGTCTGGTGGGTTTTTGCCTTTCTCTTTCATCTCCTTTGTGTTTCTCTGTGTTCTCATTTTGCTTAACTTACTGTGTTTGGGGTCTCCTTTTTGCAGGCTCCTGGTTCATAGTTCCCGTTGTTTTTGGTGTCTGCCCCCAGTGGCTAAGGTTGGTTCAGTGGGTTGTGCAGGCTTCCTGATGGAGGGGACTGTGCCTGTGTTCTGCTGGATGAGGCTGGATCTTGTCTTTCTGGTGGGCAGGACTGTGTCTGGTGGTGTGTTTTGGGGTGCCTGTGACCTTATTATGATTTTAGGCAGCCTCTCTGCTAATGGGTGGAGTTGTGTTCCTGTCTTGCTAGATGTTTGGCATAGGATGTCTAGCACTGTAGCTTGGTGGTCATTGAGTGGAGCCGGGTCTTAGCATTGAGATGGAGATCTCCTGCAGAGCTTTCACTGTTTCATATTATGTGGAGCCGGAGGGTCTCTGGTGGACAAATGTACTGAACTCAGCTCTCCCATCTTAGAGGCACAGGCCTGACACCCGGCTGGAGCACCAAGACCCTGTCAGCCACATGGCTCAGAAGAAAAGGGAGAAAAAAAGAAAGAAAGAAAACAATAAAATAATATAAAGTTATTAAAATAAAAAATAAAAGATAATTAAAAATGTAAGAATTTAAAAAGTAATAAAAAGAAAGAAAGAAAGAAGAGAGCACCCAAACCAAGAAACAAATCTACAAGTGATAACAAGTGCTAAAAACTATACTAACAAAGTAGAGAGCAAACGAATCAATAAACAAATGTACCAATGGTAATAAACTCTAAATACTAAACTAAGATAAGCATAAAACCAGGAATAAATTAGATCCAAAAAGCAAACCCCATGTCTATAGTTGCTCCCAAAGTCCACCGCCTCAATTTTGGGATGATTCGTTGTCTATTCAGGTATTCCACAGATGCAGGGTACATCAAGTTGATTGTGGAGATTTAATGTGCTGCTCCTGAGGCTGCTCAGAGAGATTTCCCTTTCTCTTCTTTGTTCGCACAGCTCCTGGGGTTCAGCTTTGGATTTGGCCCTGCCTCTGCGTGTAGGTCACCTGAGGGCATCTGTTCTTCCCTCGGACATTACGCGGTTAAAGTAGCAGCTGATTAGGGGGCTCTGGCTCACTCAGGCCAGGGGGAGGGAGGGGTCCAGAATGAGTGGTGAGCCTGCAGTGGCAGAGGCCGGCTTGACATTGCAACAGCCTGAGGCACGCCGTGTGTTCTCCTGGGGAAGTTGTCCCTGGATCACGGGACCCTGGCAGTGGTGGGCTGCACAGCTTCCCAGGAAGGGAGGTGTGGATAGTGACCTGTGCTTGCACACGGGCTTCTTGGTGGCGGCAGCAGCAGCCTTAGCATCTCATGCCCATCTCTGGTGTCCGCGCTGATCGCCGCGGCTCACGCCCGTCTCTGGAGCTCGTTTAGGCGGTGCTCTGAATCCCCTCTCCTTGCACACCCCGAAACAATGGTCTCTTTCCTCTTAGGCAGTTCCAAACTTTTTCCCGGACTCCCTTCCGGCTAGCTGTGGCGCACTAGCCCCCTTCAGGCTGTGTTCACGCCGCCAACCCCAGTCCTCTCCCTGGGATCCGACCGAAGCCCGAGCCTCAGCTCCCAGCCCCTGCCCGCCCCGGCGGGTGAGCAGACAAGCCTCTCGGGCTGGTGAGTGCTGGTCGGCACGGGTCCTCTGTGCGGGAATCTCTCCACTTTGCCCTCCGCACCCCTGTGGCTGCGCTCTCCTCCGTGGCTCTGAAGCTTCCCCCACCTTCCCACCCCCCACCTCCGCCAGTGAAGGGGCTTCCTAGTGTGTGGAACTTTTCCTCCTTCACACCTCCCTCCCAGAGGTGCAGGTCCTGTCCCTATTCTTTTGTCTCTGTTTTTTCTTTTTCTTTTTCTTTTGCCCTACCCAGGTACGTGGGGAGTTTCTTGCCTTTTGGGAAGTCTGAGATCTTCTGCCAGCGTTCAGTAGGTGTTCTGTAGGAATTGTTCCACGTGTAGATGTATTTCTGAGGAGGAAGGTGATCTCCACGTCTTACTCCTCCGCCATCTTGAAGGTCTCTCCCTTAAGGAGTTTTCTTAGCCTCCCTGAATAGCAGTAAACTGACAGAGCATAATCAGCCTTCCTGAATTTTCTATTGAGAGCCCTCAAATGGAGTACATTCAGCTGTTCAGCTGTTAGTTTTGAAATAAATTTTTAGAAGCCTTGAAATGATTGAAAGAAAGTCTTGAATGACACTGAATATTTATATTTTAATACTTTCCAAAAAATAAGTGAAAGAATGAAGAGATCTTTAAGAGATCATTAAGTCTTCTGGTCTTTGGCACTGGTCTTTTGCCACTGCTCGTGTTTTCAAACAAAGCTGAGGAGGGTGCACTGTCACATCCTTGGCGAGAAGCAGGAGGAAGAGAGTGAGAAGGACTGAGAGAATGGCAACAGAAGTTACCATTTCCCAGAAGAAAACATTTTTGTAAAAGGTGCTCTTGTTTTTGAGCCACACTGCTCATTTTGAAGTCAGCATGAGTCATTACTAAAAGTATTTGTAGTTGAGATTTATTTAAAATGGAAGTAAAGAATGTGGGAGAAAAAAGGCACTGATAAAAGGGAATTAGAAAATGTATTTGTAATTGACTCTTGTCCCTTTCATTTAGGCAAAAATTGTGTTGGAATATAACCACTCTTGGTGCTGAAAACATTTTAGTTTATATTTCATTTACCTATTGATATACAAAAGCATATACTTATATTATTTGCTACTTAAACTGTGATCAGCACAATAGAAGCATTGGAATCACCATGGAGTTGGAAATAAAAAAATCTTCCCCTCCTCTCCCTGCATAAGGAATCAGAACTTGCTTTTTAACAGCATCCCATATGGTTCATATGCACATTACTAGTTGAGAAGTACTTTCTGTAGACTTTGAGGGGCCTGTAATTGAATAAATAGGAAGTTCCATTCTAAAATAAACCATGTAGTTATTTATACCATTGTTTTCATAACATATGTGGATTAAACTATATGTTGTACCTATAAAAGCAAACAAAAACAAATTAGTGCCATGTTATTAGGGACACAGTTATAATTGGTACATTTATCAATTATAGATACAATTAAAGTGATTTAAATGATAAAAACAAAACATACTTGTTATAACCAATTATAATCTTGGTATATGTCAATGTCCTTTATTCATTCATATATCAGTACATATTACATATTAAAATAACATATATCACATAACAGGAAGATGATTATGACTAATATATAATTAAAGAATTGATAGTAGAGAACATATAACACATTTGTTCATGCAAGAGGTGAAATATATGTGATTAATGCTCAAGGGCTTTTTTCATCAAGTTATTCTGACCCATTTGCCCTTGGTGTCCGTACCCATGTTGACCACAGGAATAAGTCAGACTTCATGCTGGCAAGGTGAATGATTTATAGTTTTCATCCTGAAATGTAATACCTGAAAGTGATTGCATTGTCACAGTAAACCATTCTCAGTCTATCCCTCTCATAGAATGCCATATACCAATTGTTTATTTTACAACAAAAGCCATTTAAAGTTTTGACTCAACTAATAACAGTTCTCTGAAACAGGGAATCTAGGAAGGACTGTCCTCAGTTTTTATAGTGGAAACTATTAAGATTTGAGAGAATGCCCTTATTTTAAAACACCCTTTCTACTCTGGAAACTAGCTATTATTATTTCAGTGACTAGAATGCAAATGGACAAAATGTTAAGCCCCATTCTCTCATTTCCTCCTCTCAATAGAAAAGAGTAAATCTAAACAGATATAGTGCTAGAGGAGATCAGTGATCCATTCCTCCACTGGAGTATAATTCATCCAGGTGCACTCTCTCTGCCTGAACATTCCTAGAGAAATGCGGGTTGCTTTGACCTTGTGAAAAGAAAGGAGTGAAGTTTGAAAATACTGTAATAATTTTTTCAGCAAATGCACTTCAGAAAGTACACAGCTCCCTATTATGTTCAGATTGTATTCACTTTTTTCATTATAAAATTGTCACTACCCTCCATCACAGCTGCCATCTTCCTCTACTTTAATTTTTATCAATTTCAACCATACAATTAGCAAAAAACTTAAACCACAGTTCATCAATTTAAATATTTAAGTAAAAGGTCTCAAATTTTCAAAAAAACTGTTTTTAATCTCTATTTGTTTTTTTTTTTAATTAATTTTTATTGGCGTATAGTTGATTTACAATGTTATGTTAGTTTCTGGTACAGCAAAGTGAATCAGTTATACCTGTACATATATTCACTCTTTTTTAGATTCTATTCCCATATAGGTCATTACAGAGTATTGAGTAGAGTTCCCTGTGCTATACAGTAGGTTCTTACTACTATTTTATATACAGTAGTGTGTGTATGTCAATCCCAATCTCCCAATTTATCCCTCCCCCCTCTTTCCCCTTGGTAACCATAAATTTGTTTTCTACATCTATGACTCTATTTCTGTTTTGTAAGTAAGTTCATTTGTACCATTTTTTTAGATTCCACATATAAGTGATGTCATATTTGAATTAACAAGGTTTGAAAAGAAAATTAACAATCATTACAAACGACAATTATAAGTACATTGATTTGACAGAGCAAACTGGCAGGTGGAGAGAATTTAGAGTTGGGTGGAAACATCTGGAATTAGAACCCATCTCCACCCAGGGACACTGAGGACAAAGCCAGCCCTTAAAGTTACAATATGTTAGTTTCAGTCTGCAGAGCATTCCCAGGTAAAGAATTCCCCTTACCTCTTTATTACCACATCTACCCAAACCCCTTAATCTGAATCCACACTTGTCAGCCTCTTTTTGTTATTGTTAATCAAGTATCCCTTCTACTATTTAAGTCCAAACTCTTCTCGTGTCCAAACTCTTCTCACCATCCATTAGTTGCTTCTCAAAGACATCTTCCATTACTACTTTCTCTTTCGACCTTCTCACAGTCATAGAAATATGTACCACATTCCCTTCAGCTACTGTCTCTATTTCTTTGTCTTTTCACAGCAAAACCTCCTCTGGAAGGTGACCATAATCAATGCTCATATTTTCTCCCTCCCCACCTTTTTGTATCATCAAGCCAAGATAAATCAGCCCTTTTTCCTCGTTATTCCAGTAAATTTCCTGGTCTTTGTCACCAAGGACCTCCAGATTTCAGTGGTCACTTCTTTGTGTTCTACTTATCTGACTAAAAGTTACTTGGGGTACCCCTTCTTTTTTTTTTTTTAATAATTTTCTTCTCTTCGACACCATAATACTTCAGTATCTTGTTTTCTTCCCTCCATATCACTAGCCATATATACTAAATCATCTTTACTACCTTCTACTTTATTATAAAATCTTGATTGTAAAGTGCCTAAAGGTTTTGCTCAGCCTTAATGTTTCCTATATTTACTCTTCAATTTAATCACATGTAGACATGATTTTGCATACAATCTATATGTCACTGTGTCCCAGATTTATACCTCCAGCCCTCATAGAACACCCAGTTCATATATTCTCCACTCATATTTCAGCCATACCCCACACGGCTCCACATAAGGACGCCCACAATCAAATTACTACCAATAAACTTTTTCATCCTCCAAAATTTCTTATTTCAGAATTCAGCAGATTTTCTCAGTTGTTAAACCACAGAAATAGGAGTTAGCGTTTTTTCCTTTTTTTTTCTCTTACGCCCTCCATCTACTACATCAACAGTACCCACATCTCTCTCTACCAAAATATATCGTGAACATGTTCACTATTCTTGTCTCCCCTTATACTTGCTCTTGCACAAGCTATCATTGACAACCAACTAGGTTATGCGGTAACCTGCTGATCATCCTCCTGGCATTCACATTATTCACATAGAAGTTAGAGGAACATTTGAAACTATAAATTATATTGTGTTTTTTTTTTTATCAAATCAAAACTATCCATTACTATGGATTCAAATGCATTCATAATAAAATCCAAACTCTCCAACTTAGTCTATAAGACCTAATATGGCCTGACCCAAGACTTCATCTCTGAAAACATCTCTGAGCTTCCTTTTTATTTTTATATTTTTAATTAAAAAAAATTTTTTTTATTTTTGGCTGTGTTGTGTCTTCGTTGCTGTGCGCGGGCTTTTCTAGTTGCAGTGAGCGGGCTTCTCATTGTCATGGCTTCTCCTGTTGTGGAGCACGGGCTCTAGGCATGTGGGCTTCAGTAGTTGTGGCACGCAGGCTCAGTAGTTGTGGCGCACGGGCTTAGTTGCTCCGCGGCATGTGGGATCTTCCCGGACCAGGGATCAAACCCGTGTCCCCTGCATTGGCAGGTGGACTCTTAACCACTGTGCCACCAGGGAAGCCACTGAGCTTCCTTTTTATAACTCACTAAAACCATAGTTTGATAAACAATCCAGCCACATTGGCTTTCTTTCTGGTCCGTGATTGTACTGAATATTTTTGTCACTTTAAGGCCTTCATCCTATTTCTCCTACCTGAGAAGTTATTCTGTTTAAAAAGCTAATTCCTTTTAACAGTTGCTTAAATGCCACATTCTCCAATTGGCCTTCCCTGACCATCCAACATAGCGTAGTGCTCGGTTCTGTCTATATGGTAGTTGATTCCCTTAACCTAGCAATTATTATAACTGGCATTTTCTTGTTTACCCAGTTGTTTAATTTATACAGTGACTATCTTTGTTAACTAGACAGTAGTATCCAAGAGAAGAGTGATTTTTCTGTTTTGTACATGGTTGTATCCTAAATGCTCTGAAGAAACCCATCACATACTTAGTGCACTATAGACATTAACCGAATAAGTAAACAGGATATATTCAGTATTTGAGCCACATATACTGTATTCTGACTTGGGTACATGTTAAGCCCACAGATGAAGGATTTATCCAACTATGAGCATCTATCAAACTCAGAAGTAACTAAAATAAGATTAACAGTTCTCCACCTGGTATAAACGTTCCTCATAGCATCCATATTCAAGTGCTATTGCAACTCATCTTATTTTTTCCTGATAAAAATATTATCACTCCCCTGGTAATGAGAAAGTCAATCTTAGTCGTGTTATTTTGGACCTTTCCTAGAGATGTAGAAGAAAGAAATAAGTAGATAATTTGAGAGTTTCCTGGGACTTCATCATGGTCAATTTTGCTTTTTCTTTGTGGAAGTTTCCTTACAAATATTGGACACTGAAAGCTTTGGTAAGTGTAAGAGCTCTCCATCACAAGAATCTTCTCAAATGAATGCAGGTTCAAAATCTAAACTAGGTGATGGGGAAATTTTCCCAATTTGTAGAATTTTCAGTTTTTAATTACTGCAACACAAAAGCTATTAGTAACTCCTGAATCTAAGTCCTTGTACCCAAACACCTATGCTTAGCCACCTTTTTAGGTAACAAAGAAGAAAAAAATAAATACCTCATTATTTTATATTCCTACAGCAGAAAGAAACAAAGAGTGACATCTGTATAAATTAACTTGTTATAATTATTAAAATGTCTGGATGTAATACCCAATCCAATTTGGTTAATAAAGCATAAAATTCTTAGTTTTGTCCATTAATAATAATTTTTTAACTTCTCATCCTTCATTATCAAAATGTTAATATCCCAGACCTTTTACATGAATGTTTACCAGTTTTATTTTTATAATTAATACATCTGTGATTTATGCTTAAATGGTGAAAACTGTGATCTATATAGCTTTGTCTCCAAATGACTATTTAAAGTACATGAATATGAATTGCAAAATAGCCAAGCTTTATTAAAGGTGCTGCTACATCTGCAGAAGAGGTCAGTAACCTGTGAAAAAGCAGCTAACTGAGAAATAGAGATCATCTAGGATACTGGGGACCATTTCTAGTTACCACCCAAACTAAGAAGTATATTCTGTTCTACCCAAAAGCCAAAAAGGCTCAGAAATGACATCAAGTTCCCATCCAAAATCCTTGCAGAAGAAGAAAAAAAATGATTCTTCTAAGCAGTAGATATCAGTAGAAATTTACATGAGGGCAGGGGTGATGTGTGCTTACAAGGATGGCTGGTACTTGGCAGACATGTAGATAACATTTGTTCAATAAAGGAATGTGGGAGTCAACAAACAAATGAATAAAGGACAAACACATATCCAGCATTTATAGAAATCAGTATAACAGGAAAAAAGTGAGCAGAAAATGGGAAGTACAAAGAAAGAGCATAATGCGTGTGTGCTTTGCCTTACTAGTACCTACTCAATGTGCCCTTTCTCCTCCATAAGACCATGCCGTTCAGGAACTCTCATATGCTGTTTATTTGTCTTGTATATTTCTACTTGTTTCCATCTATTTAAACTTTACACTTTTCAGTTTTACTTTTCATTTTATAATTTCTTTCAGAGGATTGCCAGTATAATTTATAAATGAATGTTCTCACATGCAATAGGCCTAAAACAGGGAAAACAACACAAAAATAAGTTTAATTATTTTAAGGACTTCTGCATTATGAACCTACAGTACAATAAGTTCCGTAAATGATTTTTATCTCTTTTAATACATACAATATCCCAGTCATCTCGTGGACTTACGTATGTATAATTAATAAAATTATCTATATATGCATATCTAAATAAGATGCCTCACCTCTAGTATTAAAGTTTAATGACTTTTCAATAGTAATTATACAGAAGTGCCAATTATTGTATTAATCACTTGGAAGGAAGATGCAACATAACCGATTAAAAGTAATAGTTATGCTATAAATATGAAGCTTCTAGAGAAAGTAAAACAAACACTGTCGTTTAAACTATGTTCAAAGCCAAAACTAATATAGCCTGTTATTTATTTTTTAGTAATTTCCTTTTTTTCTATTCAAAGAGACATGCATTATTTGTTATCTTAATGGCATCTGTGGAACACTGTGAATCACTGTCTGTCCTTATTAAATCTATTTTCACTTAGTGTTTTATCTAACTCTTAGAGAAATTGATGGGTATGATTAATAACTGAATTACTGCATTTTGTGGATATATTAGAATAGTAAAGAGAGGTCAAGATTGTTTAGTAAGCAATAGAAACAAAGAGAAAAAAACATCAACAATTCAAGGTTAAGGGAGACTATGAGAACCAACAATATTTGCTTAACATAATGCTGAAATGACAAGTTACTGAAAAAGCTCATTTGTATACATACACTATTGATTCATATCATTTTATCCTTAATAAAAACAGTCAACTTATATATTAACAATCAACTTTTAATTTTAGAACAGTTTGGGATTTACAAAATTACTGAGAATATATTGAATAGTTCAGAGACTTCCTGTATACCCCACACCCAGTTTCTCCTATTATTAATATCTTATATTAGCATACTGTATTTGTCATAATTAATGAACCAATACTGTTATACTATTCTTAATTAAAAAACTATACTTCATTCAGCTTTCTATCATTTTTCCTAATGTCCTATTTTTGTTCCAGGATCCGATCAGGACACCATATTATATTTAGTCACTGGTTCTCCTTAGGCTACGCTTGGCTTTGACCATTTCTCAGATGTTCATTGTATTTTATGACATTAACAGTTTTCTTTTTTTAATCTTAACTTCTTGATTTATTAGATTATTACATGGTAGAAATAACTTTTTTTTTAACATCTTTATTGGAGTATAATTGCTTTACAATGGTGTGTTGGTTTCTGCTGTAGAGCAAAGTGAATCAGCTATACCTATACATATATATGCATATCCCTTCCCTCTTGCATCTCCCTCCCACCCTCCCTATCCCACTCCTCTAGGTGGTCACAAAGCAACGAGATGATCTCCCTGTGCTATGCCGCTGCTTCTCACTAGCTAGCTATTTTACATTTGGTAGTGTATATATGTCCATGCCACTCTCTCACTTCGTCCCAGTTTATCTTCCCCCTCCCCGTGTCCTCAGGTCCATTCTCTACATCTGCGTCTTTATTCCTGTCCAGCCCCTAGGTTCTTCAGAACCATTTTTTCTTTTTTTATATTCCATATATATGTGTTAGCATACGGTATTTGTTTTTCTCTTTCTGACTTACTTCACTCTGTATGACAGACTCTAAGTCCATGCATCTCACTACAAGTAACCCAATTTTGTTTGTTTTTATGGCTGAGGAATATTCCATTGTAAATATGTGCCACATCTTCTTTATCCATTCATCTGTCGATGGACACTTAGGTTGCTTCCATGTCCTGGCTATTGTACATAGAGCTGCAGTGAACATTGTGGTACATGACTCTTTTTGAATTATGGTTTTCTCAGGGTATATGACCAGTAGTGGGATTGCTGGGCCATATGGTAGTTCTATTTTTAATTTTTTAAGGAACCTCCATACTGTTCTCCACAGTGGCTGAATCAATTTACATTCCCACCAACAGTGCAAGAGGGTTCCCTTTTCTCCACACCCTTTCCAGCATTTATTGTTTGTAGATTTTTTGATGATGGCCATTTTGACCAGTGTGAGGTGATACCTCGTTGTAGTTTTGACTTGCATTTCTCTAATGATTAGTGATGTTGAGCATCCTTTCATGTGTTTGTTGGCAATCTGTATATGTTCTTTGGAGAAATGTCTATTTAGGACTTCTGCCCATTTTTGGATTGGGTTGTTTGTTTTTTTGATATTGAGCTGCATGAGCTGCTTATATATTTTGGAGATTAATCTTTTGTCAGTTGCTTCATTTGCAAATATTTTCTTCCATTCTGAGGGTTGTCTTTTTGTCTTGTTTATGGTTTCCTTTGCTGTGCAAAAGCTTTTAAGTTTCATTAGGTCCCATTTGTTTATTTTTGTTTTTATTTCCATTTCTCTAGGAGGTGGGTCAAAAGGGATCTTGCTGTGATTTATGTCATAGGGTATTCTGCCTATGTTTTCCTCTAAGAGTTTTATGCTGTCTGGTCTTACATTTAGGTCTTTAATCCATTTTGAGTTTAATATTTGTATGGTGTTAGGGAGTGTTCTAATTTCATTCTTTTACATGTAGCTGTCTATTTTCCCCAGCACCACTTATTGAAGAGGCTGTCTTTTCTCCATTGTATATTCTTGCCTCCTTTATCAAAGATAAGGTGACCATATATGCGTGGGTTTATCTCTGGACTTTCTATCTTATTCCATTGATCCATATTTCTGTTTTTGTGCCAGTACCATACTGTCTTGATTATTGTAGCTTGGGAGTATAGTCTGAAGTCAGGGAGCCTGATTCCTCCAGCTCCGTTTTTCGTTCTCAAGATTGCTTTGGCTATTCGGGGTCTTTTGTGTTTCCATACAAATTGTGAAATTTTTTGTTCTAGTTCTGTGAAAAATGCCATTGGTAGTTTGATAGGGATTGCACTGAATCTGTAGATTACTTTGGTTACTATGGTCATTTTCACAATGTAGAGTCTTCCAATCCAAGAACATGGTATGTTTCTCCATCTGTTTGTATCATCTTTAATTTCTTTCATTAGAGTCTTATAGATTTCTGCATACAGGTCTTTTGTCTCCTTAGGTATGTTTATTCCTAGGTATTTTATTCTTTTTGTTGAAATGGTAAATGGGTGTGTTTCCTTAATTTCTCTTTCAGATTTTTCATAATTAGTTTATAGCAATGCAAGAGATTTCTGTGCATTAATTTTGTATCCTGCTACTTTAGCAAATCCATTGATTAGCTCCAGTAGTTTTCTGGTAGCATCTTTAGGACTCTCTACGTGTAGTAGCATGTCATCTACAAACAGTGACAGTTTTACTTCTTCTTTTCTGATTTGGATTCCTTTAATTCTTTTTCTTCTCTCATTGCTGTGGCTAAAACTTCCAAAACTACGTTGAATAATAGTGGTGAGAGTGCGCAACCTTGTCTTGTTCCTGGTCTTAGTAGAAATGGTTTCAATTTTTCACCATTTTGAACGTTGTTGGCTGTGGGTTTGTCATATTTGGCCTTTGTTATGTTGAGGTACGTTTCCTCTATGCCTATTTTCTGGAAGGTTTTTATCATAAATGGGTGTTGAATTTTATTGAAAGTTTTCTCTGCATCTATAGAGATGATCATATGGTTATTTTCCTTCAATTTGTTAATATGGTTTATCACATTGATTGATTTGCGTATATTGAAGAATCCTTGCATTCCTGGGATAAACCCCACTTGATCATGGTGTATGACCCTTTTAATGTGCTGTTGAATTCTGTTTGCTAGTATTTTGTTGAGGATTTTTGCATCTATGCTCATCAGTGATATTGACCTGTAGTTTTCTTTCTTTGTGACATCTCTGGTTTTGGTATCAGGGTGATGGTGGCCTCGGAGAGTGAGTATGCGAGTGTTCCTCCTTCTGCTATATTTTGGAAGAGTTTGAGAAAAATAGGTGTTAGCTCTTCTCTAAATGTTTGATAGAATTCGCCTCTGAGTCCGTCTGGTCCTGGGCTTTTTTCTGTTGGAAGATTTTTAATCACAGTTTCAAATTGAGTGCTTGTGATTGGTCTGTTTATATTTTCTATTTCTTCCTGGTTCAGTCTCGGAAGGTTGTGCTTTTCTAAGAATGTGTCAATGTCTTCCAGGTTGTCCATTTTATTGTTGTAATCTCTCATGATCCTTTGTGTTTCTGCAGTGTCAATTGTTACTTCTCCTTTTTCATTTCTAATTCTGTTGATTTGAGTCTTCTCCCTTTTTTTCTTGATGAGTCTGGCTAATGGTTTACCAATTTTGTTTATCTTCTCAAAGAATTGGCTTTTAGTTTTACTGATCTTTGCTATTGTTTTCTTCATTTCTTTTTCATTTATTTCTGATCTGATCTACATGATTTCTTTTCTTCTGCTAACTTGGGGTTTTTTGTCCTTTTTTCTCCAATTGCTTTAGGTGTAAGGTTAGGTTGTTTATTTCAGATGTTTCTTGTTTCTTGAAGTAGGATTGTATTGCTATAAACTTCCCTCTCAGAAATGCTTTTGCTGCATCCCATAGGTTTTGGGCTGTCATGTTTTCATTGTCATTTGTTTCTAGGTATTTTTTGATTTCATCTTTGATTTCTTCAGTGATCTCTGGCTTATTTAGTAGCGTATTGTTTAGCCTCCATGTGTTTGTATTTTTTACAGATTTTTTCCTGTAATTGATATCTAGTCTTATAGTGTTGTGTTTGGAATAGATACTTGACACGATTTCCATTTTCTTAAATTTACCAAGGCTTGGTTTGTGACCCAAGATATGATCTATCCTGGAGAATGTTCCATTGGCACTTGAGAAGAAAATGTATTCTGTTTTTTTTTTCGATGGAATGTCCTTTAAATATCAATTAAGTCCATCTTGTTTAATGTATCATTTAAAGCTTGTGTTTCCTTATTTATTTTCATTTTGGATGATCTGTCCATTGGTGAAAGTGGGATGTTAAAGTCCCCTTCTATGATTGTGTTACTGTCCATTTCCCCTTTTATGACTGTTAGCATTTGCCTTATGTATTGAAGAGCTCTGATGTTGGGTGCATAAATATTTACAATTGTTATATCTTCTTCTTGGATTGATCCTTGATCATTATGTAGTGTCCTTCTTTGTCTCTTGTAATAGTCTTTATTTTAAAGTCTATTTTGTCTCATATGAGAATTGCTACTCCAGCTTTCTTTTCATTTCCATTTGCAATGAATATCTTTTTCAATCCCCTCAGTTTCAGTCTGTATCTGTCCCTAGGTCTGAAGTGGGTCTCCTGTAGACAGCATATATATGGGTCTTGTTTTTGTATCCATTCTGCCAGTCTGTGTCTTTTGGTTGGAGCATTTAATCCATTTATATTTAAGGTAGTTATCAATATGTATGTTCCTATGACCATTTTCTTAATTGTTTTGGGTTTACTATTGTAGGTGTTTTCCATCTCTTTTGTTTCCTGTCTAAAGAAATTGCTTTAGCATTTGTTGTAAAGCTGGTTTGGTGGTGTTGAATTCTCTCAGCTTTTGCTTGTCTGTAAGGTTTTAATTTCTCTGTCCAATCTGAATGAGATCCTTGCTGGGTAGAGTAATCTTGGTTGTAGGTTTTTCCCTTTCATCACTTTAAATATGTCCTACCACTTATTTCTGGCTTACAGAGTTTCTGCTGAAAGATCAGCTGTTAACCTTATGAGGATTCCCTTGTATGTTATTTGTTGCTTTTCCCTTGCTGCTTTTAATATTTTTTCTTTGCATTTAATTTTTGATAGTTTGATTAATATGTGTCTTGGCCTGTTTCTCCTTGGATTTATCCTGTATAGGACTCTCAGCACTTCCTGGACTTGATTGACTATTTCCTTTCACATATTAGGGAAGTTTTCAACTCTAATATCTTCAAATATTTCCTCAGTCCCTTTCTTTTTGTCTTCTGCTTCTGAGACCCCTATAGTTCGAATGTTGGTGCATTTAATGTTGCCCCAGTGGTCTGTGAGACTGTCCTCCATTCTTTTTATTTTATTTTTTCTTTATTCTGCTCTGCGGTAGTTATTTCCACTACTTTATCTTCCAGGTCACTTCTCTGTTCTTCTGCCTCAGTTATTCTGCTATTGAATCCTTCTAGACAATTTTAATTTCATTTATTGTGTTGTTCTTCATTGTTTGTTTGCCCTTTAGTTCTTCTAGTCCCTTATTAAACGTTTCTTGGATTTTCTCCATTCTATTTCCAAGATTTTGGATCATATTTACTATTACTCTGAATACTTTTTCAGGTACACTGCCTATTTCGTCTTCATTTGTTTGGTCTGGTGGGTTTACCTTGCTCCTTCATCTGCTGCGTATTTCTCTGTCTTCTCATTTTGGTTAACTTACTGTTTTTTGTGTCTCCTTTTCACAGGCTGCCGTTAGTTCCCATTATTTTTGGTGTCTGCCCCCAGTGGTTAAGGATTGTTCACTGGGTTGTGTAGGCTTACTGGTAGAGGGGACTAGTGCCTGTGTTCAGGTGCAAGAGGCTATATCTTGTCTTTCTGCTGGGCAGGACTGCATCTGGTGGTTTGTTTTGGGGTGTCTGTGAACTTAGTATGATTTTAAGCAGCTCTCTACTAATGGGTGGGGTTGTGTTCCTGTCTTGCTAGTTGTTTGGCATAGGGTGTCCAGCACTGTATGCTGGTCGTTGAGTGCAGCTGGGTCTTAGCATTGAGATGGAGATCTCTAGGAGAGCTTTCGCTGTTTGATATTACGTGGAGCTAGGAGGTCTCTGGTGGACCAGTGTCCTGAAGTTAGCTCTGCCACCTCAGAGGCTCAGCCCTGACACCCGGCCAGAGCACCAAGACCCTGTCAGCCACATGGCTCATCTGATGGTGCCTGGTGACGCATTCCTTGTGCTGAGAGTTGTGCCATCTGTTAGACTGCTCACGGGCCTATGCGATACGCCCACCATTTTTTCCACTGAGAGCCCCAGGGGCCCCTCAGACCAACCTGCTGCCATGCCTCCCACACACCCCCCCCCCGCATGGAACCGCTCACCCATCAGCCCGTGCTGTTCCCGCTGACTCTGCTCTGCCAACCCAGCAGCCCCGCAATTTTCTACATTGACAGTTTTGAGGAATACTGTCAAATACTTTTCAGAATGCCTCTCAGCTGGGATTTGTCTGATCTTTGTCTCATGATTAAACTGTTGTGATGGTTTTGGAAGGAAGACCAGAGAAGTAAAGTGTAATTCTTATTACATCATGTTGAGTACCTACTATAAACATTACTTTCACTTTTAATGTTGAGTTTGATCACCTGGGTGAGGTAGAGCTTGTCAAGTTTCTGCATTGTTTGGTTACTCAATCCTCTTTCCATATAATACTTTTTATATGGAAGTCAGAATATGCAGCCCACACTTAAGGAATAGGGAGTTATGCTTTACCTCTATAAGGACAGAATATCTACATTCAACATTTGGAATTCTCCTGCACAGAATATTTGTCTAATCCATTCCATTTATGTATTCATTCCATGATTTATTTATGTTAGTATGGATTCCTGTTAAATTATCTTGAATCTGTGGCCTGATAATTCCAACATTTCTGCCATGCCTTGTTCAGATGCTTGCTCTCTCTCTCTCTCCAAACTGTGTTTTTGTCTTGTGGTATGCCTTTTAATTTTTTCTTGATGGCTGGACATGGTGTACTAGATAAAAGGAGCTACTGTAAGCAGGCCTTAGTAACATGATGGTGAAGTGTGCAGGATGGAGAAGCATTGTATAGTCCCATGGTTAGGTCTCAGTCTCTGTGAGTCTGTGCTTCTGCACTGTGAACTTCACAAGTGTTTCTCAGTCTTTTTCTCCCCATTTAGGTAGGACAGGATGAGTACAGCAGGCTGGAGTTGGGTATTTCCTTTCCCCTTAATCAGTTAGGCTCTGATAATACCCCAAGGGGTTAGACTCTGGTTGACTAGTTTCCCTTGAGGGCAGGCCTTGATAAGAACAATAGAGTACACTGGGGTATTTCAGAATTGTTCCTTTTCCTCTCTCCCTGCAGGAGCAGGAGGGGACTTTTCTCTGCTATTTATTGTGGGAAACTGGTCGAACTCCTGGAGAAAAATATTGAAATAATGTGGGGCCCCCTATGCCTGGGTCCATTTGGAGTTTGTAACTTTCAGACTTGTCCACACTGAGCCAACAGCAATTCATCAGTTTCACTCCCCTGTCTCTGGTTCCCAGGACAGTTTCTCTGTACTGGTCTCTGCTTCAGTAAGCCATGACTCCCTGAATTCACCTCCCTCTCCAGTCTTGGGGGAAGAGGTTTGCCCTATCTATGTCCTCCTTTCTCTTACTGATCCAAGAAAATTTTTGGTTTTGGTTTTTCCTTCTGTTCAGCTTCTTACCTGTTGTTAGGATAGAGTGGTGACTTCCAAAATCCTTACATTTGGAGCCAGAAATAGAAGTCCCTTAAATTATTTATATAACTATTGGGCCATTGGGAATTCTTTTAATTGTTTTCTGGGACCCTTTGATGGACCTTATCACAATGGGATTTTTTTTTTTTAACCTTCTGTTACTTTCTGGCACTACAAGACACTTCCTAGATCAACTTGTGTATTTTCTGCCCATGACCTAGATTCAGCAGTTGTTCCAAGGATCGCTAGTTCCTTTTTTGGGAAAATGATATTAGAAACCAAGATTCGAGTGCTAGGTATGCTACTGCTACAGAGTGCCATGTATATCTAGCTATAAACATTTCTATATAAAACCATCTGTGTCTGTAGTAAGCTAAAATGAATTCATACTGATGTCTCTGATAGCTTAGAATCCATTAACGCATGGATAATTTTAGCATCTTTGTCCTGTTTTTTGCAAACTGTCACTCCCACAATGAGAAATCTTACCTAGGGCACTCACCATCAGTTTACTAACTTGTTCAATTCCAGTCTGTAAGTATAGTAGATACAGAATAAGTAACCCATACCCTATGGGAAACAACACTATTAAGTGCTCATGTGCAGTTCAATCCCTCCCCCCGTTTTTAGTTTCATACACTCCATTCATTTCCAAAGTTGGTTGAATTATTTTTTCATTTCCCTACCCACTTAAGTTGTTTTATTCATTTGTAGTGCATTTAGATTATTTTGTCACATTCTTTATTCAATCTTGAAATCTACAGACTCTAAATGAATTTTTAAAAATTTGTATCCGTTAAGGTTGCTCTTTGGGCTATAAAGTTCTTTAGGTTTTGAAAATGCTTACTATTTTGATTTTACTATAATACCATACCAATATTTTTCTCTGCCTTACAAATTTCCTATGCTTCAACTATTCACTTCATTCCCTCTAAATCTGAAGAAAGCACTGGTCTCTTTACTCTTTCCATAGTTTGTTTTTTTCCAGAAATGCATATAATTGAAGTTACATACTATGCAGCTTTTCAGACTGGTTTTTCTCACTTAGCAATATGCATTTTCATTTTATCTATGTCTTTTCATGGTTTGATAGCATTTTATTTTTTTCACTAAATAATCCACTGTATAGATGGACTACAGTCTGTTCACTTATTGGTGTATATCTTTGTTACTTTCAGTTTTGGGTAATTATGAATAAGCTACTATAAACATCTGTGCTCACCTTTTTTTATTGGATATAAGTATTCAACTCAATTGAGTAAATACCTCTGAGCCTTTATTGCTGGATTATATGGTAAAACTATATTTAGTTTTATGAGAAATTGCTTAAATGTGTTTCAGTGTGGCTGTACCATTTGCCTTCCCTCTAGTAAAAAATGAGAGTTCCTGTGCTCTGTGTCATTGTCACATTTTGGTTGTGTCAGCCATTGGATTTTAGTCATTCTAATATATTTAATTTAATGGTATTTAATGGTATCTCACTGTGACTTTAATTTGCATTTTTTTAAATAACAGATCATGGTGAGCATCTTTTCATATGACTTTTTTTTGTTGTTGTTGTTAAAAAGTTTATTTGGAGAAAGAGGTTGATGTTGGCTAATATGAGGTCTGAGGATATTCTTTTTTTTTTTAATTAATTAATTAATTAGTTAATTAATTTATGGCTGTGTCGGGTCTTCGTTTCTGTGCGAGGGCTTTCTCCAGTTGCGGCCAGCTGGGGTCACTCTTCATCGCGGTGCGCGGGCCTCTCACTATCGCGGCCTCTCTTGTTGCGGAGCACAGGCTCCAGACGCGCAGGCTCAGTAGTTGTGGCTCACGGGCCTAGTTGCCCTGCGGCATGTGGGGTCTTCCCAGACCAGGGCTCGAACCCGTGTCCCCTGCATTGGCAGGCAGACTCTCAACCACTGCGCCACCAGGGAAGCCCCATATGACTTTTTTGACCTATATATTTTCCTCAGTGATGTCTATTCAGATAGTTTGTTCATTGTTTAATTCGTTTGTTTTCTTAATGTTTATTTTTTTACATTTTAAAAAAAATTTTATTTATTTATTTATTTTTGGCTGTGTTGGGTCTTCGTTTCTGTGCGAGGGCTTTCTCTAGTTGCGGCAAGTGGGGGCCACTCTTCATTGCGGTGCGCGGGCCTCTCACTATCGCAGCCTCTACTTGTTGCGGAGCACAGGCTCCAGACGCGCAGGCTCAGCAATTGTGGCTCACGGGCCTAGTTGCTCCGCAGCATGTGGGATCTTCCCAGAACAGGGCTCGAACCCGTGTGGCCTGCATTGGCAGGCAGATTCTCAACCACTGCGCCACCAGGGAAGCCCTATTTTTTTTTTTACATTTTTGATACAAGTATTCTTTTTTATTTCAGATGTGCATTTGCAGATATTTCCTTTTAGTCTGTTCTTTTTCTTTTTTTCATTCTCTTAATACTGCCTTTTACAGAGAAGTTTTAAATTGTAATAAAGTCAAACATCAGAGTTTTTTGGGTTTTTTTTGATGGATTATGCTCTTGGTGTTATACTTAAAACTCATCACCAAACTAAAGGTCACATATATTCATCTTATATTTATTCAAGAAATTTTATACTTTTATATTTAGGTCTAAGAGCCATTTAGAGTTGATTTTTATGAAAACTGTAAGGCCTATGTCTAGATGCTTTTCTTTTTTCTTTTTTTTTGCATATGCATGTCCAATTGTTTCAGCACTATTGATTTAAAAGACTATCACTTTTCAATGACTTGCGTATATTTCTTTTCAAAGATCAGTTGACTGTTATGTATCGTTTATTTGACCTATGTGTCTATTCTTTTGCCGATACAGCAATATATTGATTATGGTAGTATTAAAATCTTGAAACGAGGTAGTGTGAGTCCTCCACTTTTGTTTTTTATTCTTTAGTATTGTGTTGACTATTCTAGGGTTTGCCTTCTCATATAAATTTAGAATCTGTCTGTCAACATCCACAAAATAGATTACTGAGATTT
Source organism: Eubalaena glacialis (assembly GCF_028564815.1). Taxonomy (NCBI): domain Eukaryota; kingdom Metazoa; phylum Chordata; class Mammalia; order Artiodactyla; family Balaenidae; genus Eubalaena; species Eubalaena glacialis. Next base: position 22,592,374 of record NC_083721.1, read on the forward strand.
TGACTAGGATTGCATTTATATATATCGATCAATTTGGGAATAATTGACATCTTACCAATAGTATGTCTTCTGATTCATGAACATAGAGTATATTTCCATTTATTTAGATCTTCACTGACTTTTTTTCAGTGTTTTATAGTTTTGTGCATGTTAAGTTCTGTATAGTTTTTTAGATTTATATACCTAATTATTTAATTTTGGCACTGTATATTTGCAAATGGTAGTGTTTTTCCCTTTAATTTCAAATACCAATACTTCATTTCTAGTATACAGAAAGGCAGTTGACTTTTGCTTAACTACATATCATGTGACCTTGCTGTGCCCATTTATTATTTTATATATATATATTTTAAATTAATTAATTAATTTATTTTTGGCTGTGTTGGGTCTTCGTTTTGTGCGAGGGCTTTCTCTAGTTGTAGCAAGCGGGGGCCACTCTTCATCGTGGTGCACGGGCCTCTCACTATCGCGGCCTCTCTTGTTGCGGAGCACAGGCTCCAGACGCGCAGGCTCAGTAATTGTGGCTCACGGGCCCAGTTGCTCCGCGGCATGTGGGATCTTCCCAGACCAGGGCTCGAACCTGTGTCCCCTGCATTGGCAGGCAGATTCTCAACCACTGCGCCACCAGGGAAACCCTATTATATTTTTAAGTAAATCCTTGTGATTTTCTATTCAGACAATGATATCATCTGCAACCAGAAACAATTCTTCCTTTTTAACTTGCACATATTTTATTTCCTTTTATTGTACTATTAAATACAATTTCTAGTATGATGTTGAAGAACAGCGGTGAGAAGGACATCTTTGCCTGTCTAAGGATGTGTTGGAATTCATTGATTAATAATTGAAACTTTAACCAGACTCGCAGACGTGGTGGTGGGATATAATTCTTTTTATAATTGTTGGATTCAATTTGCTAACATTTTGTTGAGGATTTTGGCGTCTATGCTCAATGAGAGATTTTGGCTTGTTATTTTTCTTTTCAGTAATATCTTTATCTAGTTTTGATGTTAGGGTAATTGCTGGTCTCATATGTTCTTATAGAAATGTTACTTCTTATATTTTAAGGAAGAGATTATGGAGAATTGGTATAAATTTTTCCTTTAACCTTTAGTAGAATTCATTGGAGAAACCATCTGAGCCTGGTGCTTTCTTTTTTGGAAGGTAACTAATGACTGATTCTATTTCTTTAATATATTATATATCTATTCAGGTTACGTATTTCTCATTGTGTGAATATTGGTATTTAGTGTTTAAGGAATTTTTCCATTTCATTTAAGATACCAAATCTGTAGGCATATAATAGTTCATAGAACTTCTTTATCATTCTTTTTATTTCAATGATGTCAGTAGGAATACTCCTTCTTTCATGTATGATATTAATAGTGTTTTTTTTTCTCCGTTTCCTTCCTTGTTAGCCTTGCTAGAGGTATACTGATTTTTAAAAAAGAACTAGCTTTTGACCGTGTTGATTTTCTGTCCTGTTTTCCTGATTTCAAATGCAATGAATTCTGTTCTAATTTTTATTATTAACTTTTTAATTAATTTAGACTTAAATCACACTTTTTCCCCTAGTTTCCTAAGATGGAAGCACCAATATCCTTTTTTTTTTTTTTTTTTTCAAATACCACCAAGCAATTCTCCCACATCAGCTGTATATCCTACAATTCAACTTAATTCTGATACTATGTACCCACAGTTTACGGCTCATATCTACAAGAGTGCCTCCTCCCCCAACTTCAGACATCAACTTCAAGTCCGGGTTGTCAGCTATGCTTCCAATCTATCAGCTATAGACCGGAGGTTCCCACGACCCCCTGCTTGGGTTTGATTATTTTGCTAGACTGGATCACAGAACTCAGAGAAACATTTTAATTGCTAGTATACTGGTTTATTATAAAAGGATGTAACTCAGGAACACCAGATGGAAGAGATGCATAGAGCAAGGTATGGGGAAAGGGGTACAGTTTTCGTGCTTCCTCCAAGCATGTCACTCTCCCAGCACTTCCATGTGATGAGCACCCTGGAAGCTCTCCCAAATCTGTATGTTGGGGTTTTATGAAGGACTTATTACATAGGCCTGAATAATTAAATTATTGGCAATTGGTGATAAACTCCTCCCTGGAACTGGTGGTGGGGGGTGGTGAGGCTGAACGTTTTAACGCTATAATCACTCGGTCTTGGTGACATATCCCATCCCAAGGTGCTTTCCAAAAGTTTATGTATAAGGCATTGTTGAAAGGAGTTTGTTATCAATATCCAGCCCCTTTAATCACTCTCACCACTTAGGAAATCCCAAGAGTTTTAGGAGCTCTTTGCCAGAAATGGGACAGAGAGAGAGTAAGTAAATAAATAAATAAATAAATAAAAATTACAGTATCACAGAAGCTAGATTATTTTTTTTTAATTTATTTATTTATTGTTGGCTGCACTGGGTCTTCGTTGCTGCGCGTGGGCTTTCTCTAGTTGCAGCAAGCGGGGGCTACTCTTCGTTGCGGTGCGCAGGCTTCTCATTGTGGTGGCTTTTCTTGTGGAGCACGGGCTCTAGGCACGCAGGCTTCAGTAGTTGTGGCTCGCGGGCTCTAGAGCGCAGGCTCAGTAGTTGTGGCGCACGGGCTTAGTTGCTCCACAGCATGTGGGATCTTCCAGGACCAGGGCTCTAACTGTGTCCCCTGCCCTGGTAGGTGGATTCTTAACCACTGCACCACAGGGAAGCCCCAGAAGCTAGATTACTGATTTTAGAACTTTTTTCCCAAAGGTCTTCTTTAATGATATAAATTTCCCTGCAAGCACAGATATTGCTGCATCCTACAAATTTAAGCAAGTTGTATTTTCATTTTTGTTAAATGCAAAATATTTTTTTTAATTTTGGAATTTCTTCTTTGACTCATGTGCTACTTAAAAATGTATTAATTTCCAAATATTTGGGTATATCCCAGCTATCTTTCTTTCACTTTTTAACTAATTTATTTCCATTGTAGTCTGAGAATATGCTTTATATAATTTCAATTAAAAAAAAAAAACTGAAGTTTGCTTTATGTCCCCAAATGTGGCCTGTGTTGGTAAAAATGTCACACAGACTTGTAAAGTATGTACTCTGCTGCTGTTTAATGAAAGTCAATTAGATCAAGTTGAGTGATAGTGCAGTTCAGGCCAACTATATACCCTTGATGATTTTCTGCATCCTTGAGCTATCAACTATTAACAGGGGAATATTGATGTCTCCACCTAAAATAGTGGATTTTATATTTTTACTTTCAGTTCTATCAGTTTACCTCCACGTATTTGGATACCATGTTGTTAGGTGCAAACAAGGTTAGGATTGTTATGACTTAGAGAATTAACTTCTTTATCGTTTTGTAGTGTCTTTCTTTATCCATGATAATTTTCTGATTTATCTGAAATTAATGTAGCTACCCCAGATTTCACTTGGTCAGAGTTAGCCTGTTATATCTTTCTCCATACCCTAACTGTTAACCTAAATGGATATTTAAATGTGAAATGGGTTTTTTATAAACAACATATAGTTAGGTCTTCTTATTTAATGCATTGTGCAATCTCTATCCTTCATTGGTGCACTTACCCTTCCTACTTAAGTGGTTATATATTTGGGTTAATATTGACCAATTTGTAATTTTATTCTATGTGTTGCAAAGACTTATTTTTCTGCCTTCTCAGGTTTTATTTTACTTCTTGTGTAGTACAGGAACCATATAAAAGAACATTCCCAATCCCTTTCCCATCTTTTATTATATTGCTGTCACTCATTTCACTTACTTATACACTGTAATCAACCAATACATTGTTACTGTTATTACTTTATTAAAGTTATTCTTTAGATAAATTATGAATAAGACAAATTGAAATATTTTCCTTTCCTTCATTTGCTCCTCCATCAACACTCTTTTTCTATATTTAGATACAAGTTTCTGACTTCTAACTTTTCCTTCTGCCTAAAAAAATTATTAGCATGTCTTACAATGTAGGTCAGCTGGCAAAGAATTCTATAACTTTTTGTTTGTCAGAGAAAGTCTTTATTTTTCCTTCATTTTTGAAGGACAGTTTCTCTGCATATGGAATTCTAGGTTGGTGGATTTTTCTTTCAGCACTTCAGCTGTTCTAATTCACTTGTCTCTTGCTTGTATGATTTATAACATAAAGCCTTTGGTAATTTTTATCCTTTTTCCTATTCCTCTGTAGGTAAAAATTCCTGTGGCTTTTTAAAATGTTTTCTCTTTGTTTTGGTTTTCTGCAGTTTTAATATTATATGCCTAGATTTAGGGGTTTTGGGGGAATGGTTATTGTTTTGTTTTACTTAGTCTGCTTGGTATTCTCTGAGCTTCTAGAGTGGTTTGGTATCTCTCATTATGGTCTGAAAGTCCTTGTCCACTAATATTTCAAATATTTCTTCTCCATTTTCTCTTTCTGCTTTTCCTTATTTTGTCATCAGCACACATTTACGAATTTTGAAATTGGCCCATCTTGCTTCAAAGTTCTGTTCTTTTTTTTTTTTCATTCTTTTTCTCTTTGCATCTCAGTTTAAGAAGTTTCTATTGGACTGTCTTCATGCTCAGTATTCTTTCCTTGGCTGTGTCCAGTCTACTGATGAGCCCACCAAAGTTATTCTCCATAGCTGTTATATTGCTTTTGACTTCTAGCATTTCCTTTTGTTCTTTTCTTAGAATTTCCATCTCTGTCTTTATATTACTCATCTACGTTTGTATTCTGTCTAGTTTTTCATTACAGCTTTTAACATAGTAATCATAGTTATTTAAAATTCCCATTCTGATGATTTGAATATCTGCATCATATCTGAGTCTGATTCTTCTGTTTGCTTTGTGTCTTCAGATTGTTTTCTCTTCCCTTTTTGTGTACCTTGTATTTTTGTTGTAGTTCTTGTTATTGAAAGCCAGACCTGATTTATCCAGTATTGGGAACTAAGGTAAATGGGCCTTTATTGTGAGGATTTGTATCAATCTGTCTAGGAGTTGTGTGTGGTTATTTTTTGTTTTATCAGTAGTTTCCATGGCTTCAAATTCCTCTGCCATATTTTTGTCTTTGCTCATGACTTTGGTCTTCCCTTAGTAATCCTCTTCAGAGAGAGTCTGTTTCTTGCAGCTCTTTCATTTGTTTTAATAGTGTCTTAGGCCTGCTGTAAAAAGTTAACACCATTTAAATGACTTAAAACAACAGACATTTATTCTCTCATGGATCTGAAAATGAATAGTCGATCTCCCAGACTGGGAGAAAACATTTGCAAAACATATAGCTGGCAAGTGATTTGTGTCTATAATGTATAAAGTTCTTTTACCTCTCAGTATTAAGAAGACAACCTCACTGAAATATGGATAATTTTGAACAGGTAATTCATCAAAGAAGATGTCTAGATGACAAATAATAACATGGAAAGCTGCTTGACAGAATTAGCCTTTAGGGAAATGCTAAATAAAATCAGGATATACCAACATACAGCCTCTTGTATGGTGAAATTAAATTATTCTCCACACAAACCGTTGGTGTGACTGGTATTTTCTCACCTTCAAATCCTCAGGAGAAAATCTTTAGGTATGAATAGAATCAGTTCTTATTTCTCAATTTTTTATGAATGGAATCATACAATATTGCATTGACTTTGTGTGTTATTCAACTCAGTATGTTTCTGATAAATGACAATGTCCAGAATACATAAAGAATTCCTAAAAATTATTAATGAGAAGAAAAACAACCCATTTCAAATTGGCAAAATATTTGAGCACACACTTTACAAAAGAGGACAGGAATTGGCAGTTACATGAAAAGATGATCAACATAATTATTTTGAGACTCACCTTTGTGTGTTAATTCATTTTTATTCCATTGTATGGATATTAAAATATTTTTATTCATTCAACTTTTGATAAGCATTTGGGTTGTTTCCTGTTTTGGCACTTATGAATAGAATTGCCATGAACATTTGTGACCAAGTCTTTATGTGTACATATTGTTTCATTTCTCTTAGGTCAATTTATTAAATGTGATTATTTTTAATATTACATTTTTGTGTACTTAGATAGTAATTTCTTCCTTTATTAAATGTTGAAGTTATTGACAAGAAGATTACTCAGAAGTCATGTTGAGCCTTTCAACATTTATATTAAAGTTTGATGAGATAGGTCTAGAGTAGACATTGCTTTAAAGCTAGTTAAGCCCTAATATTAATGACTAGCTTTGTATGGTCTACATTAGTTGCATTCAGTGTTTAACAAGGTGTCTCTTCTTTGGTTAGACAGAAATCAAACATGTTCCATTTCTGCATGATTTTTTAAAATTGTTTTATTTATATCACTTTAGCATCGATTCTTTGCTAGACTTCTTGGAATTTCCCCTTATATACGTGCAGTTTAATATTCAGCCAAAGACTCAAGAGAACACCTATAAAGATTTTTGGAGCTCTGTATCTTTGTACATTGCTTCTCATTAATTGTTTACCCTTCAAATTTCATCTCCCTCAGACTCCAAAAAAAGATTTTTAGCCCCAAGTCTGTGGAACAGCAATGCTCTGTTTAATTACTTCTTCATGTGCAGCAGTCCAGAAATTGGGACTAGGCAGAAAGCCTTGGTCATAGCAGGGCATACTTTGTTTCCTTTTTCTCAGGAACACAGTCCTACAATGTTTATTCATTCGTTAGTGTTGCCATAACAAAGTACCACAGACTGGGTGATTTTAAACAGAAGAAATTTATTTTCTCACAATTCTGGAGGAGAAGTCTGAGCACAGGGGTAGGCAGCGTTGGTTTTTTTTAAGGCCTCTCTCCATGGCTTACAGATGGCTGTCTTTTCTAATGTCATTACATGGTCTTCCCTCTGGGTCTGTGTCTTAATCTCCTCTTATAAGTGCAGCAGTCATATTGTACTAGGGCAAATCCATTCGACCTTATTTTACCTTCATTAACTCTTTGAAGCCCTATTTCCAATCACAGTCTGAGGAACTAGGATTAGGACTTCAACATATGAATTTTTGTAGGGGAAAATAATTTAGACCATAACAAATACCTATTATCTAAATATTTGAAAATCATTGTTTTATATATATGTCTATGTTTCTAGTTGTTGATTGTGGTAGCAAAAGTTCTTTACCACATGGTACTTTCACCAGGAGGCATATCTGGGCCACATACAATATGAAAAATGTTTATTTCATTATTTTTTCTTTGACAAATATACCTAATGTATAAAAAATGTACCTAATTTGTATATCATCCTGAAATATTTGTAACTTTATGCCAGTTAAGCCATCTGTCCCTAGATTTTCTTTGTGGAAACTATTTTAATTATGAAATTAATTTTTAGCAGACCAAGAATTATTCTGGGTTTTCTAAATTCTGTTTTTTCTTATTTCAGTGTTGGTAAGAAGGGATGTGTAAGAAATTTATCTGATTTACACACATTACCAAATGTATTAACATAAAGCATTTAATTTTTTTTTTTTTATTATCTATAGTATCTGGCTATGATGATGTATCCTATTTCAATTTTGACATCTCTCTCTGTCTTTCTCCTTAGCAGTATTGTTAGGTATTTTTACATATGTTTTTGGGATATACTTTACATATAGGAAATTACAATTTTTTTATTTGTAATGCCTACAAATGATACAGAGTAGTTTAACCATCACAAAAATAAAAATATAGAACATTATCTTCACTCCAGAAAAAGTTTATATCTCTTTTTAGGCAGTCATCTGTACCACTCCCAAATCATTGATCTGGCTTGGCTTTTCCAGAATACCATATGCAGTGAATCATATATATGTAGACTTTTGCAGCAGCCTGTTTTCTCTTAGTATAATGGATGGGATTCATCTATGGTGTTGCATGTATCACCTTTGTAACACTTTTGATCACGTGTGACAGGCCGACTACATGTGAACCATGTTAACATGACTTGCTTGTTTTTTATTGCTGAGTAATATGTCCTTGTACCACAGCATGCTTATGTATTCATCAATTGGACATTGGTATTGATTTCAGTTTTGGTGATTATGAATAATGTTACTATAAACGTTCACATGCAGATTGTTTAGTGAACACAGGGTTTCTTTCTCTTGAGCAGTTCCCTAGGAAGGGAAATGATGAGTCATATGATAAATGTATGTTTAATGTTAAGAAGCTGTCAAACTACTTTGGCAAGTAACTATACCATTCTGTATTGCTGCTGACAGTGTATGAAATCTCTGGTTCATCTTCCTACAAGCCAGCTATTGATACTGCCATTTAAAAAAATTTTTAAAGTTATTCATTCTATCAGGTATACTGAGGTTCTCAGTTTGGCTTTAATTAGTATTTCTCTAATAAATAATGATAATAGATCTACTTTTATGCACATATTTTTCACTTACCTATCTTCTTTTGTGGAGTGTCCAAATATTTTTCATTATTTTGTGTATACTATTATTGATATATGTTTAAACAATTTTTCAGATATGCACTTAAAAATATTTTTCTATTATTTGACTCTTTTCATTTTTAATGATGTTCTTCAAACCAATTTTTTTTTTATTACTGTGAGGTTCAACTTGATTTTTTTTCTTATATTATTTGTCCTATTCAAAAACTTTTTGCCAACCAGTTAAAAAGATTGTCTCCCATGTATTAATCTAGATAATTTATAGTTGTAGATATTGCATTTAGATCTATGATTAATTTGAGGGTTTTTTCCCCCAATATGAGTTATGGGTAGAGATTCTTTTTTTTTACTCTTATGGATACAAAGTCACTTCAAAACTATTTTTTGAAAAGATCTTTTTAAATTGAATTGCCTTGACCTTCATTAAAAATCAGATGACTATCGGGCTTCCCTGGTGGCTCAGTGGTTAAGAATCCGCCTGCCAATGCAGGGGACACGGGTTCGAGCCCTGGTCCGGGAAGATCCCACATGCCGCGGAGCAACTAAGCCCGTGTGCCACAACTAGTGAGCCTGCGCTCCAGAGCCCGTGAGCCACAACTACTGAGCCCGTGCTCCGCAACAAGAGAAGCCACTGCAATGAGAAGCCAGCGCACTGCAACCAAGAGTAGCCCCCGCTCGCTGAAACTAGGGAAAGCCCGCGTGCAGCAATGAAGACCCAACGCAGCCAAAAATAAATATAAATAAATAAATAAATTTATAAAAAAAAAATCAGATGACTATGAGTAAGTTTATCTGTACTCTCTATTCCATGTGTCTGTGCTTTTGCCAACATGACACAATCTTGATAATTGCATAGCATGGGCTCTATAAATTTTTAAAATCAAAATTGTTTTAGCTATTCTAGTTTCTTTTTCATTTTATATTTTTAAAAGTTTCCTGATTTTTACATAAAAAGACTACTTAAATATGTTTTCTCCTTTCCTAGCATTTGTTTTTAAGCTTTATTTTTATAATAATATACACACATTTAAAATATACAGGGGCTTCCCTGGTGGCGCAGTGGTTGAGAGTCTGCCTGCCAATGCAGGGGACGCGGGTCCGAGCCCTGGTCTGGGAGGATCCCATATGCCGCGGAGCAGCTAGGCCCGTGAGCCACAACTACTGAGCCTGCGCGTCTGGAGCCTGTGCTCCGCAACAAGAGAGGCCGCGATAGTGAGAGGCCTGCGCACCGCGATGAAGAGTGGCCCCCGCTTGCCGCAACTAGAGAAAGCCCTCGCACAGAAACGAAGACCCAACACAGCCAAAAATAAAAATAAATAAATAGAAGTATCTGGTCAATTTGGTAATTATTAAAAAAAAAAATTCAATTATTAAAATATACAGGTTGTTGAGTTTTGGCATATGTTGATAATGAACATACACAACACTAGAAGAAATTTGCTTGTGACTCAGACCTCATTATAATCTCTCTCTCTCTCCTACGTTCTTATTCCAGGTGACAACTAACCTGTTGCTGTCACTATAAGTTAGATTATATTTTCATGACTTTACATAATTATAAAGTACATGCCTTTTTTAGCTTTTTAAAACTCAAAATAAGTATTTTGAGATTTATCCTTCTTTTGTACATAAATAGCTTATTCTTTTCCATTGCTGAATGGTATTCCATTGTATGCTTAAACCATATTTATTAGGTTGTTTCCAGGTTTTTGCTTTTACAAATAAAGCTGCAATGAACCAAGTTGATTCATGGACATATGTATTCATTGTTTTTGAGTAAATATGTAGAGTGTAATAGCTTAGCAATTTGGTAGGTGAATATTTCAGTTACTAAATAACTGTAAAATTGTCTTCCACAGTGTTTATGTAACCATCCTCACAATATGTGAGTGTCATAATTGCTCCACATCCTTACCAACCGTTGGTACAAATGTTTTACATTTTTACCATTCTAGAGGATTTGTAGTGATCTGCTATTGTGATTTTATTTTGCATTATCCTAAAGACTAATTCTGTTGAAGAGTTTTTCACTTGATTACTTGCCACCCATATAACTTCTTTGATAAATTATTTTTAAAAATTCTCCTTTTAAGTGACGTTTTATGATGACTTATGGAGTCATAAGATTTTTCAATATGTGTTTTAGATATAAGATATTACATATATATTTTAAAAATAATTTCTACCATTCTGTGAGGATTCTATACACAATAAAAATATTTTCCTTTTAAATGAGCAATATATAACTTTTTTCATTCATGTTTAAAAAAAAAGCTGAGAGAATTTATTACCAGCGGAGATGGAATGTTAAAGGAAGTTCTTCCGGCAGAAGAAATATGATACAGATAGAAAGTTGGATATATTAAAAAAAAAATGAATATCTTAGGAAATGGTTGAAATGAATTTAAATATCAATGACTATTATTATTTAGCACTCTAAAAGTTAAGTGGACATAAAAAATAAATATTGTTACATTATGTTATTATATAGTATATACATATAAAATGCCACAAAATATGGGAGAGAGGAATTAGGAGCATATGATTTAAAGTTCTTACTTTACAAATGGAAACTTATCTAAGATTACTCAAAGGTAGATTCTGATTAATAATGTACATATCTCTCAAGTATCTTTACAGTGTAATTTTTAAATGTATTAATTTCTTTGAATTATTTCAGTGAAGCTATTGGCCTGCTGTAACTACTACAACCTTCCTGGAAGTGGATATTGTCACACTTAATTTTGGCCTTGTAACATAAGACAAAAATGATACTGAGAATCTCATACTCAAAGATTACAAAATTAATGCATTATGCACACCTTACAAATCATGTTTACCACAGTAATATGGTTTTAGATGGTAACAAAAATTCTTATTTCAAAAGAGCTAAATTCAACAATATGCTTTATAAAATAACATGAATTAAAACAAAGCAATAATTCAAGAACAGAAAGAATACAACTAAAATGATACTGCTAAAACTATAAGTTGATTTAAAAATTCTTTCTGGAATAAAATTTATAAATGCAATTTAAGACTTACAAATATTTTATCTGAATAACAATAAAAATTCTACATACAGGAATTTACATCAAAATAAAACAGAACAAAGCAAAAATAAAAAGACAAACCAAATTTACATAAAGAGATTTTTCATTTTTTAGCATATGTAGTAATATATTTGAAACTACAAAACCTGTGTACAGAAGTTCTATAATACAGTACATTAGCAGAGTAAAATATTAAGTAGACAAAACATTATTTTTATGGAGGTTAAAAGACAATAGATTTCCATCACTTTCAAATGAGGATATTCTGAAGGAAAAAAAAACTTCCAAATTGAAATATTAAGACTGTATATAGGTGACTGTGTATATAGTAAGAATTCCACTTTAAAAAGAATTAAGAAATATGTAAAAAAATTCATATTGGGTACAACAGTAACAAAAGCACTTAGGTTATTGTGACACTTATCACAAAACACAATTAAGTAATGATTTATGAAAAAACAAAAAAACTATGCTAGTCCTTAGGTTATTAGGAAAACATCCAAAAAAATCCTTTAGTATACTGTCTTGTCTTGCTGAATTTTGGGTTTGTGCTCTAGTCACTCTATTAGATGGGTTTTAAAAGTAACCTAAATTATTTCAAATACTTTTTCATGGTAAACTTGTTTACACTAGTAAATCATGTATGGATTCCCAATTAGAAACTAAGTAGAAAACAGCTTTTCTGTTATATTTCAATTTCTCTTGTCTCAAAAGAAGAAAAAAAAGAAGTCTCTGAATTTGTTTTTAAGTAGACATTAAATAACATTGGCAATGTTTCTTGGTTAGAAACTCTAAATTGGGAAATTATAAAATGAAAAATTGAAGGCCCTGTGTAAATAACTGTTTGGTAATTCTGTGTGTAACAAGATATGGAAAGCGTGGAAAATATACTCAAACTTAGACCCCATTCCTGCATTGGTAGGGTGATCTCAGTGGGCAAAATATGGGGCTGAGCCTTGTAAAAGAAGAACTGGTATAATGGAGTTAGAGAATATTGTGGGTTTCCATGCCATTTGATATTAGTATAGTTGTGTTGATGTATGAATGGGATTTCTGGTATTTATTCTAATGGAGAATGTTTCACAGAAATCGCTATTCTGAACAGAAATAATTTTGTTCTTTGAATCTGAGTAATGTTATATTCCTATTCATTGCATAGATTTGATCAGACTGCAGAGGTGGCAATAAATATATTTATCTGAATTTTTTAAGGGTGTAAGATTTTTAATGGGTTGAAAATAAAAACTTTGGATAGAATATTTTCCCCTAAAACTCCAGGAAAATAGTACAGCACACATACACTTACAAGTATCCTAAATCACATCAGCAAGTTTCCTCTGAAACTATTCCCTGTCAAATATGAATGCTTTTCTAAAAAAAGAAATAAATAATACAGTTTAACTTAACATACAATTTTTATGTCAGTGGTTTTTTAATGTATTTACAGAATGTCAAAATACTTTCAAAAGTTGCTAAAGCTGTATGAGACTTAATGACCGTAATTTCCTGTCTGCACTTTTAACAGTTACACTCTTTGAAACTTTTGAGTATATTCACAGTTTTGTTCTCAGTAAATTGAGTATGTTGAGTTGATTTCAGTGTCCAGAGGAACCAATTAAAGGTGGAATATTAATAATAACAGGAATGTTTCACAAATGATGAAATTATTTATCCCCTATTTTTCATATTGGAAGATAGATTGCTTTCCCTCTAGAGCTAAAAGCTTTTTACATTTTTTTGACTTATTAAAGTATCTTTTTAAGTGAGGTTAGAATAACTCTACATGTAATCATCCTAGTTGGAAGTAGGAGAAAATGAACCCTCTGTAAAGTCATATTTAATCTATCCATCTCTTAGAATCATGCAGAGAATTGTTGCCAATGGAAATTCAATCAAAGAGAGTTGCACACGGGGATCAATCTCCACTTTAGAAAATAGCATTTCCTGATTATGCATTTGGGACCATATTTTGTAGAGGAAATTATATAAATATAAATGAGATTATTCTACCTAAGTTTTCTGTATAAGTTCCCTACTTGAAATGTCTGATATTCATTGCTTTTCAAATGGCAATAATAATGTAAATATAAATTTATATATTTACATAGTTTTAAAGAAAACTTTAGTTTTTGATACCTAGATACTCCTAATTATAAAATAAGTCTAATAAGATATATAAAAGTGAGGCAGGTAATACTAAGAAGGTATGTAAGAAACGTTGAAACATGTTTCTAAAACTACTGTTCTGGATATTCACTAAATCAACAGATTCACAGTTATCCTCTTGCACTCTTGCCTTCAGTACACTCATTTAATTGAATTAAGAAAATTGATTGCTTGCTATGCTCTATTTTTAGATTATCACAGAAAGCCATATATCACTGTTATTCCATTTTATTAGTTCAGTATAAAAGCCTAAAATGCCATTGATCCACTATTAACAGTTAATCTGAACTGATTGAAGTAAAAGTAAAATTAAAGAAATTGAAAAGCATTCTAAAGTGACTTTAATATTAGAGTAATGTGGGATACATCTAATAGTCAAAGAAAATTTCTGCTTCATAGCACTAAAATCATTTAATTTAATGATTTTTATACTAAAATCATTTAATTACTTTTATAGTCAAATACAATGATGGCCAAATAAACAATTAATTCAGCTTCAGTATTATGCTACAAGTTTTACTTTGTTTATACTTTAATATTCTTTTTAGTGGTATCTATTAACAGGATCTAAGTAGAAGAGTGTTTAAAAGGAAAAAAGAAGATATATAAAACCTGTAAAAAAAAAAAAAAAAAAGGAAAGAAAGAAAAAAGAAGTCAAGAAACATGTATTAAATTCCCTTTTGTTATCCACTGGGTGTAGTAAGAAAGGTATAAACACAATTTTCTATTGAGAGATTTTGTTATAAAGACATTAACTCTCTAAAACAGAACAGGAAAAGATTAGTGATGTCATGTGAATTTTAAGCATGTATTCAATTAAAATATGTGCACACAAAAGTACAAGGGATTGGAGAGTGGAAATGAGAATATGCTGTGAAGCAAACTAATATTTTGTAACGGTAGAATCTAAATTATTAAACATGGATATCTTGAAATTTATGGCATAACTAATTTTAAAAAGAGATATAAAAAATAAGCCAACAGTGGAGATAATAAGAAATCTTTAAAAATACTCAGTATAAAGAAGACAGAAAAAGAGGAAAAATAAAGATAAAATGGAATAAATAGAAAACAAAATGGTAGATTTTAACCCAATTGTAATAATACTATGATAAATATAAATAATTAAAAGACAGAGATGGTACAGTTAAATATAAGGCCATAGATATGTTGAAATGTTGAAGGTGACAAAAGATGTGCAAATCAAATACTAATCAAAGGATATGTTGATATTATAAAACAAAAAGTTGACTTAAGAATATGGACTCTAACCAAGAAAAATGCTGACATTTCATAATGATCAAGAAGTCATTTTCCAGAACAAATAAAATTTTAGAATGCATACACACCTAATAACAGAGCTGGAAATACATAAAAACTGAAAGATGAATAATCAAATTCATAATTGTACTTGGAAACTTCAATATTCATTTCTTAGTAGTTGACAGAACAAGTAGACAGAATATCAGAAAATAAATAACAGACTTCTGAACAGCACTATAAACCAACATAACAAAGTTGAAAGTTGTAGAACATTATAATCTAACACCGTAAGAATGCATATCCTTTTCAAATTCACGTTAAACATTTAGAAGATACACTATATTCTAGACCATAAAATAAATCTTCATAAATTAAAGAGAATTAAATGTATACAAAGTATGTTCTTGTATCATTACTGAATTATACCTGAATTCACAAGAGAAATTATAAATTATTTTGAATTGAATAAAACCAAAAACAAACATATCAGAATTTATGGGTTGCAGCCAAGTCTGTGCTAAGAGGGAATTTTGTTGCATTAAAATTTTATATTAAAAACAAAGACCTCAAATACATGATCTAAGCTACAGCCTTATGAGACTAGAAAAAAAAAAGAGCAAAATAAAACCAAATGAAGCAGAAAGCAGGAAATAATACAGTTAACAGAAAATTCAATGAAAGTAAATACAGATATACAATAGAAGAAAGAATTTTTAGTTCTTTATAAAAATCAATAAAATTGTTAGACTTCCAGTCATGTGGATAAACAAAATGAAACAGAATGTGCACATAATCAATGTTAGTAATGAAACTGGTGTCATTACTACAGATTATACCTATTTTTAAAAAATAAGAGAATATTATAAACACTATTTTACTGAATTATACTATAAAGTTGATTATACAGATGAAAGGGACACATTCCTTAAAAGACATGAACTTACTAACCTCACTGGAAAATAGACTACCAAAATGCCCCTATATCTTTTATAAAAATTTGAATTTTTAGTCAAATATATTTATACATACACACATACGTACGTACCCCTCAATCTGAGATGGTTTCAGTGGTGAAATTTACCACTTAATGTGGACATAATACCCAATCCTATATAAAATCTTCCAGAAAATTGATAAGGAGGGAATACTCCCCATATCATTCTAAAGGTCAGCATTCCCCTCATAAAAAAAGGCAAAGACATGAAAAGAACAGACAGCTACATACCAATGTCCCTCATAAAAATAGACACAAAAATTCTAACAAGAAATAGTTGAAAATTCAATTTAACAATATATAAAATGGATAATAGATACAGCCAAGTGTGTTTTCTCCTGTGAAGGCTAATTCAACATTCAAAAAATCAAGCAAGGGACTTCCCTGGTGGTCCAGGAGTTAAGACTCTGTGCTCCCAATGGAGGGGGCCAGGGTTTGATCCTGGGTCAGGGAGCTAGATCCCTCATGCTGCAACTAAGAGCCCTCATGCCACAACTAAAGATCCTGCACATGGCAACAAAGATCCTGCGTGCTGCAACTAAGACCCGGTGCAGCCAAACAAATAAATACTTTTTAAAAAAAGTCAAGCAATGTAATTCACCATATGGACAGACTAACTAAGAGCAACTTTTAAAAATTCAGAAAAAAAACTTTTGTGCAAACTCAACATCCATTCATGATAAGATTTTTCAGTAAATTAGGAATAAAAGAATGTATCATTAAGCTTATTAAGTAATTCAAAGAAAATTCTAAGCTAATTTCATACTGCATAGTGAAAGACTGAGCACTTTCTCTGTAAGATGAGGAACAAGAGAGGAATGACTAGCCTATTTAATATCCTACTCAAGGTTCTGGTAAATGCAGAAAGACAAAACAAAGCCCCAAAGATTCAAAAGTAAGAAGTAAAAACATTTGTTTACTAACAACCTAGTTATATACATAAAAATTCTTTAAAAAGTCACAAAAAATTACTAAAACTAAAAAAATGAGCGTAGCAACTTACTAGGCTATAAGGTCAATACAAAATTCAATGTGATATTAATATAAAACTGATCACCATTTTTACATAGTAGTAGCAAACTATTATAAACTGAAATAAAGGTAAAAACTACCATCTACAATACACAAAAAATAAAATAATGAGGTATAAATCCTACTTCATAAATGCAATACAAATATTATGAAATCAAAAAATTATAAATCAAGAAAGACAAATGGAGATATAGACCATATTCATTGACTGGATGATTAACATTAATTATCTTCATATAATGATCTACAGATTTGAGACATTACAAGCACATCACTGCAACATCACTGCATATATATATATATAAAATATTAGTAACCTTAACCTAGTATATTTGTAGAAAGGCAAAGAAATTATAATACCCAAAATAATTTTGTAGAAGAAGACGAACGTTGGGGGACTTTCACTACTTGGTGTTCAAGTCTGTGATAAAAGTACATTATTCAAATAGGTTGTTATTAGAGAAAGGATGGACATACAAATTGATGGAATGGTATAGTGAGTCAGCAAATACATTCTCATATATTTTGTCAATTTATATTCAAAAACATAAACTCAAATATTGGTGGAAAATACCTATAAATGCAAATAAGTGAATGTGAATCCCATTCTCACACTCTCACAAAGTATCTCTTCAAAATGAATCAATAACCAGAGTATGAAACCTAAATCTATAAATCTTCAAGAAGAAAACATAGGAGAAAATTTTTGTCACTTTAGGTTAAGCAAAATTTTGTTAGGTATGATGGCATAATACCAATCTATAAAAAAACGATAATGTGGACTTTATCAAAATTAAGAAAATCTGGTCTTTAAAAGAAACTGTTAAGGAATGAAAGAGAAAAAGTAAGCTGGGAAAAAATACTGTAAATTACAAATCACATAATAAAATGTGTTCATAATATATAAAGAACACATTACATTTAAAAATTACAACTCAATTTTAAAAAATGGGACAAAGATTTGAACATATACCTTGCCACAAAAAAAGACATGGATAACAAATATGCAAGTGAAAAGATAAGATATTTGGCATCATTAGTCATTAAGGAAGTGCAAATTAAAACCACAATGAGATATCACTGTACAACTATTTTAATGAATAACATTTAAAATATTAAAAAATCATAAAATACCAAGTACTAGTAAGGATGTGGAAAAGAACGAGTCCACACACATCAATGAACGGAATGCAAAATGTTTTGACCACTCTCAGAAGTGTTTGGCATATTGTTATAGACTCAGGAGTTTATCCAAGTGAAATGAAAACCTATGTTGACACAAGTATGGATGGAAGTGCTTATAGTAACTTTATTTGTCATTGCTAAAACCTAAAAACAACAGAAATGCACCTCAGTTAGGGAATGGATTAGTAACAAACTCATAGAAGAGGCAATAACATGAAAGAATCTTAAATGAATTACCATAAGTTTAAAAAAAGACGGACAAAATGATAAATATTGTATAATTCCATTTATGACTTTCTTGCAAAGGCAAAACTTTATGTACAGAACACAGAACATGATCTCTCTTATATGTGAAATTTAAAGAGATATATGTACAACTACTTGTAGATCTATTAAATATAAATCTGTATAAATATATAAATGTAAATATGTATATATGTATATTTTATTTAAAAAGCTCATAGATACAGAAAGCAGACTGGTGGTTGCCAAAGGTGGAGGGGGGAAAGGAAATGAATGAATTGTTCTTTTTTTTTTTTTTTTTTAAGTGTAAATAAATTGAATTTAAAAGTACTAAGCAAGTTGGAAGAACCTGAGCTTGGGGGAGGTATTTAAGTACAAGGAGGAGAAGAGAATTTTGGGAGTGATAAAAGAGTTCTATCTTTGTATCAACTCTGTGTCTAAGACTGGTATCAAAATCCTAAAGATAGAATTTGGTGTATACGTGTTGGACCAGGCATCCACATCTGCTCCAGTCAAATGTAGCTGGGCGCAGATGAACATATTGATATTTTTGGCTATAAGAAGGAAATGTTCTATAAAATATACCTCCCATTTAACAAGATTCATGACTTCATTAAAACTCTTTACGAGTGAAGAAAGTAAACAATCTAGTAGAAATTGCCTATTTGAAAATAATTACAATAACTGTGGCAATGACATAATTTCCCATGAAAATAACGACAAAAATTTTAGACTTATTTTTCTACAAATACAATATCTGTAAAATATTCTTGGAGTAAATTTAGAAAAGTATCTAAATTTGGTATGTGCAAATTAATCCTTACATATTTCTAGGTTTTATGCTAATTTTGAATGTATGAATTATCTATTGCTGCTCAATAAGTTACTCAGACATTTAGCAGTTTAAAACAGATTTTATCACACAGAGCCTGTGGGGCTGGAATCTGGGCGTGTGTTAGTAGGATCCTTTGGCTCAGGGTCTGTGGCACAAGGCTGCAATCAAGGTGCTGGGTAGGGCTGCAGCCATCCCAAGACTCAACTAAGGCACAGATCCTCTTCTACACTCACTCATATGGCTGTTAGCAGACAGCGGAGCCTCACTGGCTGTTTTTTTTGGAGCCATCAGTTCCTCCCCAGGTGAGCCTCTTCATGGGGCTTCTCACAGCATAGCAGCTTCCTCCCCTTAGAGCCAAGGCTGAGAAAGACAGAGAGAGAGAGAACCACAAACGTTTTATAACCTAATCTCAGAAATTACATCCCATCACTTGCTGTATTCTATTCATTAAAAGCAAGGCATGAAGTCCAACTCACAGCAAGTAGTGAGCATTACAAAAGAAGTAACAAGCCACTCAGAGCCATTTAGAAGCTGCTTACCACACGGTAATACTTATTTCAGAAATATGTAATCCTCAAAAATAAATTCCCCAAATATAAATGTGTATCATCAGATTAATGATCCGAGAGAAATCAGAAATATATAAAAACAGAAATATTTCATCAGTGATGAAAAATGACATGCCTTGCATCTGTCAGAAATCATGCTTGTAAAATCAGGTCCAGGAAAGGGATGACTTTTCCAATTTTCTGAGCAATGTTTTAACAAGGCAACACCTGGGTATCCTTTAGGGTTATTGCTACCAGGCTGAGTAAGAAGACAACATTTAAGACAGCAGAGTGAAAGAATAGGAAGAACCCAAAGTTAGATGATACTATTGAGCACTAATTACTCCTCCTCCTCCTCCTACTTCTACTATTGCTGCTAATACTACTGCTCTTGCTGTTACTTCTACTACTATGAACAATGAAAATAATAATAGTCAATATATGTTGAGTTCTTATATGTGAATTTCTGTTTTGAATGCTTTACATAGATTGTAGAAATATCTGTATGTGAAATAAAATATAAAGAAGTCACTGTTATATTGGTATCATAGAAAAGAAAACTGTCACATGAAGAGATTTAGCACATGCCTAGGAAAGAGATGTAACACTGGCTCCAAGTCTGCCCTTGCAAACATTGCTCTATGGTGCTCCAGTGGAGCCTTGGGACTCACATGAATTCTAGACATCTTTAATGTGAGCTAATCATGACTGTTTATGCTCCTTTGAGCACAGTTACTTTCGGCCTCTGATATTCTAACTTATAACATTCTAGAAGTATTGTTCTTAAAAAAACATACACAAAGAATAAAATAATTATTTTATGCATAATTATTGATTCACCTTAGAAATATTCTTATGTACCAGAATTTTAGTTATTTACTATCTCTTATGAATAAAGAAACTATTTGAGATTTCTCTGCCTTTTATTTTCTATGAGATAATGGTTAATGGGCTTTCTTGGTAGGTGAGACTACACTTACAAAGGGGAATTTGTTCTCTGTCTGTCCTCCATGCGTCCTGTACGACAAGAATAACTCCATGTTCCACTTGTTTTGGCCTGTCTCCATGAGCACCCCTCAGACAGATATCTGTCTCAATTCCCAGTCAAAAACAACATTGTACTTTTCCAAGGTAATTTTTCAAATTTCTTCTCACATTGAATTGAGATGTTTTTCATATTCCTTTCATCTGCTTCATTTATGTGATTTGTTACTCCTCATACTTAATTCTCTCTCTTTATAGTTATCTCCCCAAGAAACTAAATCCAAAGTGAGAATATGCTGGAAGATAAGTTGTTATAATTCACAGAACTTTAATCAGAAATCTAGTAATTACATTACAAAATTTTGCAAAATTTATTTGTGTATAACATCATGTACAATTTTGAGTGTGCCATACCCATAACAAAGCTAAACAAACAGAAGATATGTAATACCTGAGAGATTGTTATAAAATATTGAGGAGATGAAATTATGTGTGTATATTATCTTAATTCATTTGGATAGGTAGATATTGTGTATAGGTTACTTCTTTATGACCATTACTTTTATAGTCTATAGGAATTCAACGTATCATGTATATTTATATGAAATATCCATTTTAGATTCTATTGTTTTATTCCTGGGTTTTATTACAAAACAAAAAATTATTAAATTTTGTTAATTAAAATATGTTTTTAATATTTAAAAGAAAGATATAAAGACAAAGTAAAAATTCTTCTAATCCAACTGTCAGAATAATCCTGTTGGCTTAAAAGTAAAATCAATAATATATATTGAACACCCAAATAAAACGGAAAAATCCTTCCTTCCCTCCAGTAATACAGTTCCCAAGTTGGTTTTTATCAATATTTTCCTGTATAATTTTCCAGTAACAAAGTATGTCTCTGAATGAACTGAAATACAAATTTTGTGACTCTGGGTAATATTACTTAAATGAATATTGATAGCCAAATAGGATAAACAAGACCCAAAGCTAGATCTAGATAAGACAAATCTATATATTTTTTATAATTTATATACTTATATATTCATATATTTATAGTATATATATATAATAGTATATATATTTATTATTTTGGTATTAAGAGGAACAAATGTTTTCTGCACATCACTTGCCTTTGTTTTTGGTAAATATCATATAGATTATATTATTAACATATTCATGTTTTCATTATTTTAAGAGTGCATAGTATTTCATTATTTCATTGTATGAATATTCAACTATTTATTTAACTATTTTTCCTCCTAGAAAGCATTTAGAATAATTATATTCCAATTGTAGTTATGCTGCTCTAAACATTCAGGTTTATTTAAAGCAGTATATATAAGTGAATGCTTAAGTTAAATTTCTACCTGTTGAATTGGTCTGTAAAAGGCCATGAGAAACTTAAGTTTATAATATTTTTAATTATAAAAAAGTACAAATTACTTATCCATGTATAATTAGTTTGTACATTGTTGGGGCTTTCAATATTCTACTTTAATACTGCATGCACATTAATAAAGTAACTTTAGAGAAAATTGCAAGTTAATGTTTCTTATTCTATAATTCAATGGAAATAAAAATGAAAGGTGCAATAAATGGGTCGGTGACCTAAGTTAAAATACAATAGCTTTCGAGAGGAAAAAATAATAAGTATAACACTGAGTAACCTCTGTATACTGCTGTGGCCTGACTGGTAAAATAAAACGTCAAGCAACACTCAGGATAACTCCCATTATGCTCTTAAATATTGTATTATGCAAGGACTCATGAATTTTTAGATGATAGCTTGATCTAAAAACATTTTTAACAGCTTACAAATCATGTTCCAATGTGTCCTTTAATATTTTGATGGAATAAAAAGGCAAATCTGATATTTCAAGGACCATTTGAATCAAGATTTTTCCTTACATTTTTTGCCATACATATTCCACTGCTGAACATTTTGTTTTCAGATTTGTTTTTAGAAAAAGCGGTGTAATCAGCCTTCTTTTATGAGTCTTTCTCTTAGGGAAAAAAATAACTAACTATGACAGGCATTAGGCATGCACTTCACTTAACTGAAAAACATTTCTAAAATATTTATAATATTTTACTTTCCAATTAGCAAAATATACGAGTTCTCGACACTCTACTTTCTCATTAATATTTAGTGTGTCAGTCTTTTGGCTTTACTGTTCTATTTATTATGTCCTTTGTTGTCTTATTTGTGTTTTTTAATGTTTTATTTTTTCAAATCGTTTAAACTATTCTGTTTTTATTGCATATTCATATAAATTTAAGAAGCAACTTTTCTTTTTTCTATATTAAAGAGGCTTGCTGGAACTTTTATTGAAATTGTGTTGAATATTTTTATATATTTGGATAAAACGAACATCTTACTAATATTAAGTCTTCCAATCCGTGAACATGATGTATCTCTTTATTTGTCATCTTTAACTTAAATTTTTTGTATATTTTATATTTATAATTTTGTATTTTACTATATTTTAATTTGTATTTAGTATTTGTTGATGGTATATATAAATGTATATATAAATAAGTATACATGTACATATAGAGTTATATATGCATATTGTATAGAAAATACACATGCATTTGTGTGTGTGTGTGTGTGTGTGTGTGTGTGTGTACACTTACAAGAGAAAGAGAGGAGTCATGTTGTATCCATAATTGCATGCTATTCTGGATCTTTAAGAGAGGTTAATTAAAAGGTGAATTTAAAATGCCATTTACTAAAGTTGTAAATTCACAGATCACAAACCTTTCTTGGTAAGCTTTTGGATATTCTTATTAATAAATCTGTCACTTAACTTTGGAAAGAGAAATATTCAGACAGATCAGATCTTGCTCCTGAGAAGCAACATTTTGTTTTTTCTCAGTATGCATGCTTATAAAATGCATAAAATACATGCTTGTTTTTGTGTAATCATTCAAAAATAAAAGGGATATGCTCTGTTTTCTGTATTGTTCGATATACATGTAATACTTAACTGAAAAATGTTAATCATGCCTATTTGGTCTTTGATTCATTTCCACTTGTACTAATATCATATTAAGAACTTTTTTAAGTTTGTCCTTTTTTGTCCTAACCTGATGCTTGCTATCATATAGTTTTTATTTCTTTTTGTAAGAGCTTCTTGATGACTCTCAGTGATTATAGCCCATTACTTATACAATTTTATATTTCTGAGGATGCCCCAGTTACCATCCTTAATTTCTGGTAAGCTGAATATTAGCTGAATATGAGCAGTTGCTGTTTATGTAGTGATGCATTCTGTTGGACACATAAAACAACATACTTTGCCTACAGACATAATTATTGAAATGTCTGTCAGAAAGTCATGTTGAATCTGTGTGAGCAGAGAGAAAAAATTACCAAAATTTTTCTTATAGCATTGTTATTTGTTTGTTTCTCATTAAGGTATAAGGTTATTCCAAGTTTCAATATATTTTACTCTTTGTCATAGGCAATATATTTGGAAATTATGGGAAAATAAGGAGGAACAAGATGTAATATGTGTACTAGTTAAGAATATTGCCTTAAAATTAGATCTGGATTTGAATTCATTTGTACATCTTTCTAGTTGTGGAACCTTGGACAACATTTTAAATCTCTCAACATTTCAATATCTATAAAGAAAAGAAAAGCACTAAGTTTATTACTTTTAGGGTTATTAGAGGCAATAAATGTAAAATATTTAGCTCATTGGTTACCAATAAATACTAGTTACTATTTTTATTATTAGCTATTATTCAAAGGAACTATATCAGAGTCTCCTGGACAGTTTTAATTTTATTTCAGAAACTAGATGTCTTCGAGATTTACCAGTTATCCTTTCCTGGATAACAAATTTACCACAAAACCCTGTGGCTTTAAACCACCAATTTCTTTGCTCATGATCTTGTACGTCAGCAATTTGGGATGGGCTTAGATGGGCAGTTCTCCCTCAAGGCTTGCTTGAGATCGCTCATCAAGCCATAGTCATCTTCTGACTGTACTGTTTCTAAATATTCTAAGATGGACTGACTTGTTTTGTGTTTGTTGCTGAGTGTCAGTTGGTAGTCAGATAGTAGTTCTAGAGGAACTCAGCTAAGATATTTCTGCTTGATATGATATGTAATCCTCAAGTAGGATGAGTAGGGGCTATTTATGTGGCAGCTTCAGAGCAATTCGCCAAGAGGGTGAGAGTGGAAATTTCCAGTCTTGTCCAGGCCTAACATCTGAAATCCCCCAGTGCATTTCCACTGCATTTTGTTGGTCAACACAACTCACAGACCAACCCTGATTCCGCAAAGTGGAGGAATGGACTCCACCTCTTGATGAGAAGAGCAGCAGGAAAATTACATTGCAAAGGGGAAGGACAAACTTATACCCATTTCCTGTTTTAATTTTATGTATTTTAAATTTATTTTTCTATTTTACCTTTATATCATAGACTCTGTTTCTTAGAATCTGTACCCTGGACTCATTATGCTAACAAAGTATTTGGCAATTCTCTATCACTGTGAAATCTCTATTACATTTTTAAAAAATGATAGAAAATTCCTGAATATCTTCTTCCTAATCTAGTGAGACGGTGATGGTTGGTACTGGTAGAATATTAATAAGAAATTTTAGGTTTTATGCTTTCCTATCAGAGAAATAATCTCATTTATATCTACAAAGATTTTTTTTATGGAATTATTTTTACCAGTTATAAACAACATATGTGTATGAAAATCAATGAAATATTTTATACATAGATTATAATAAATCAAGAATATTTTAAATTTTAACCCAGTAAATTATGTTTTAAGTGTTTACAGGAGTGCTTGCTTCTGTCACAGAAGGGAAATTACATTTTTGTGCTTTGTGTGCTGGCTTTCTGATTTTTTTTTAGTATTATCAAGTTATTCATTTTCATAAGAAAATAAAACATAGTACTTTTTAAATACTTACATCATTTCACAATTTTAAATATAAATTCTTCTTATTAAAATTTGGAAAATATAATAAAGAGTATAAAAATGTCAGTAATTTAATCACTTAGAGACAGTCACAGGTAACCGACTATTTAAATATCCTTTAAGTTTTTCAGACTCTGAGTTTATCCATGTTATACACTTGAGGTTATATCACATATTAACTTGTATATCTTGCTATCCTTGCTAAACTTTAGCATACTTTTAATATTCCATGCACTTCTCTGTCATAGCATTTTTCCTCATTGTAATTTTGCATTTGATTAATGCCTCTACCCTTCACTACATTGGAAGCTTTCTCTGTCAAGACTGTATTTACCATATGATCATCATTGTTTCCTTTGCCATGGGCAATGCTAGCATATAGTAGTAGTAAATATATATTTTTTCTAATAAATGTTGAATGAAAATGCAAACTGAATACTTTAAACCCCATTTATCTATTGAAACTCAAAAACAACTTGTATTTTTCTAAAAAAGAAATGTTTGCTCATTAAAACACATCTAATGGTCATGGATTAAAGGTCACAGTTCTCTAATGATGAAGGAATAATGAGTAAATGGTTTAGGATTGTAATGCATTTCTCAGGACCAGGGGACTAAAGCTACTGATGGTTTTCCTGCAACTTGGCACTGAATGGGAAGCTCAGGAGGGCAATTGGCTTAACTTCCTTTGATAATAGGACAAAGGCATTACTACTTTTACACTGTTCTCCTTCTCTTGTCAAGAGCAAGCATCTTGACTCTGTACATTTGCTACATAGCCTATTTAACCATGTGGTCAAGCAGAAATCAGGCTAGGCGTGGCTTATTGCACTTGAGCTTTCCACACCCTATTTACCAAAACACAGACTGATTTAGCCTTTGACATGCTCTCTTTGCTCATCCAGAGATGCGAGAGAATCAGCAAGTCTAATGAGCTCTAGAGGTTGCAACATGAGAAGACATTAAGGCCATAAGAGGCTATGTCCAATTTGAGCTTCCCTGCCAAAAGAGTGAAACATGCCTTTGGCTTCATCAATATTTTACAATTATGTCAGACAGTAATGCCTATGAAAAATTGTAGAACAGACTACTCCTTTTTTTGTGAGTGAAAAGGAATGGGATAAATGGCATCCAGGATTTATTTTTAAAAATAAATGAGGAGAATCATTTTAGAATTGTGCATCAGACACGTGTGCTACATGTCAAGGAGTTCGCAATCCAGTGCAGTTATTTTCCTTTTTTTTTTTTTTAATGAAAGCATTATTTTTGGTTCTTCTAGGGAGACAAAGCTGGATAAAGAGCTTAGAAAAACACCTCCCACTCTGTTCTGTATCTCTTCAAATATTGCTGTGTTTCATGATCTAAGCACAGCGAACAATCTCATGTACCATATATGTAGACAATAAATGTTTGGAGAGTTTTCCTACCTACATTACATAATCATGGATGGTTTTAATGTTATTTCCTGGCATACAGAGTCAGTGACTCTCAAATACCTTAAGTGAAATATCCCCAGAAACAATAACAAGGAAACAAACACAAAAACAAACACTAATAACTCTTTAGTTCATTTTTATATTATATCATGGAAAAATTGCAGCAGATAAGTTAAACAGGCAAGGGAAACTTTATTCAAGACTACTGCAGTAGGGGAGAGAAGAAGGTTAATTTAAAAGTTATTGTAAAATACCAGTCAAAACAAGGTGAGAACCTAAGTTATTCACTTGGCAGTGTTACATAAAATTATTTAATGTAATTACTTTAAGCTGTTTAAATGTAATTTTGAGACATGATACAAAGATATTTTTTAAAATTTTAGTGCTAAATTTGAGACCTGCATAAACACCTTTATTTAAATGTTTAATCTCTGAAGTAACAGTAATTCATTTATTCACGGATTTCATTTTCATTTGTTCCTGAAATTCAGCTGACAGTGTTTAGAAGTATACTACTGAGTTATGCGTGTCTACAACTATATATCATCTCTATCTATATCATCTGAATCTATATCCACTTATATATTTGTATCTGTATCAGTAGATATATATTTTAACAATCTGGTGATTCTTGTATTACCTCACACTTTCTTTTAAATGTTTGCTTTCTAAAAATTCTGGGGAAATTTGTGAAAGTGAGTTTGAATCTATGGATTTATCTGTCATTCTCCACTTTACCATTACTCTACATCTCTCCTACCATCCTCCATTCTGTCATGACCATAAAGGTTTTACTTGGTGTGTAAGCATAGATATAGTTGTTAAAGTCTTATGCAGCCATTGATTGAGAAGCATTTCCACCAAGAATAATCTAGGGAGTAGTTTTTTTTTTTTCCATTTTTAACAGTACGTAGTTTTGTTCCCTATCACATGCACCATCACCTTTTATAGGTTTTACTTAACTGAGGAAATATGAATTCAATTTTTAGCATAAATTTACCAAATTTCCTGTGAGCATGATGTACCCATTAAATATGAATTTTTTATATCTTTAATAGTCTCTAAGCCACCATTAGTGGGAGTATCTTGGTTTCCAGAAGACCCGTGTAGTGTTTCAGATTAAACCACCTACTAAATCTCTACACACGAGACAATTTTTAGCATATGCATTAAGGTATCAATAACCTTTCTACATGAGAGCCCTTATCACTTGGTGTACTTGGGTATCCTTCCAGGGGGCCAGAAAATGTGGATAAGATTTTCTGTTGAATAAATGCTAGTAACATCTAGTCTGCAGGAGATAACAATTCGTCAGCAGAAAACAAATTTCAGCCTAAAATCTGAACACAAATACACTTGGAGCAAGTTGCTTCTGAGGCCTTAATGTTTGATGTCCTTAATTGTCAAGTATTTTCTTATTAAACTTTTGATAACATTAAGGTTAGGAGAGAGAGGAAGAGAAATGGAGAGAGAGGTGGGAGGAGAAAGAAAGAGATTGGTTCATTGATTGAAGGAGATGGATTGACTTAATTTTAAAACTTTAGGCACTTTACCCTGAATATGTATTCCTGTTATTTAGTGTTGCTTCCTCATTGCATAAAATAGTTACCTTGTTACTCAAAGTTAATAGGTAATTTGATTCAGTTTCCCAAGAGTTGACAACTCATTTCATCTTATTTGGAAATTGAGAATCTCTTTGACGTGTTTATATGTTTCTTTAATTAAAAAGTGCAATCATGAATTTTCGAATTTAGATTTGAGTACTTCTAAATAAGTGTAACTTACTAAATTCCACTTTTGACTAGCAAATAAACAAAGGAGGGAAAAACTTTGCATTCTCATGTTTAATCATTTTCCTTGACATCACGTTTGTTTCTTGCTTGGGTCCTCAAAATTTCTCATCTTCATGAAAAAATTGACCTTGGTCTTTTTTCAAAATATATGGGAGAAATGACTTAATTGCATTTTATTTTAAAAGGACAAAAGTGTGTGCTACAGAAGAATATTATAGTTGTCTATGAGTCTAGGATGGGTTGGTTGTGGGGATTTAGGAAATAGGATATGAAGCAGAGGAGAGGTTAAGAGAAAATAATGAGGAGATGAACATAAGTTGAAAAACTTTGAAGAGATTTTGGACTCTGAAGAGATTTTGGATGAAAAATGAAAAACAATTTTGAGAAGGATACCATAATATTTGAAATTTGGGGAGATACATAATAACTGCTAGGAAATCTAATTTTAGCTCTCGTGGGAAAACTTCAATAAAAATTTAAATTGCATGCATGTGTTTTGAATGACTGATAAGTGTCTAGATGATACCCAAAATTAAGAACTTTATATTTACTTAATTATATTTATTATATTATATTTCAAGCCTTTGATTTGTCTTTTTTTTTTTTTAACAATTAGAAACTTCTAAATATTTTGTATTAAAAAAAATCAAGCTGCTCTTTACATTAAACATAATGTCAGGTTTTAAACTACATATTCTCTGATCCTACAATTGCTTTCAAAAGCTACAAAAAAGGAAACATCATTCTTGCTTTATTATCAATTAATTGCTATTTTGCAAAAAATAAAACAAAAAACTGTAGACAGCTTCTCCTTCCCAAAGGCTAAACTGCTGAAATATTTAAAAATACAAATGTAAATAATTATAATTATATAAAAATTATATAAAATATATAACTATAATAACTACATATAAAACTACACAATACACACGTGTGTGTTTGTGTGTATGTATGTCTTTCTCATCAACTCTTAAACTTGATGTATTTTTATATACCTTTTGGTTTATTTTTTTTCTGTTGTTTCTGCTCACAACGTCGAACACAAAATACCATCAAATAAATATGGCTATTTCTACTTACTAGTGTTTCATAACAATATATGTGACTGACTCAAGTTAATGGTATATATTTTCAAGAGGACACATTTGAAAAATACTCATTCTGAACATTATAATGTTTTAAGCATATCAGGCATATGTCTTCTAATAATTATTTTCAGATGTAAATGGCTAGTTATCTAAAGTTGATTTATATTATAAGAGGATATGTTTGTATAGTAAATGATTTAACTTTATCATTTTTGCTTGATAAAATTAAAATAAAAGCATCTGTTGCAACTTTTATCTCCTTAAAACATTTTATTATGTGTAATTTCAATACGTTAGCAAAATTTAGACTATTGATGACATTTTCGAAATGAAAGTAGTTATCAAAAGTATATAAATGATGAAGGGGCGAGTACAGTGTCTCAAGTTGAATTGTGAAAATTCAAAAATCAAGAGTTACAGCTCATTCTAGTGAACCCTTCAATGGCACGTAAATATTTGTTTATATACAAAATTCAGCACTTTTAACCCTGTTAATTAATTCATGGGCATGTGATATTTGGAGCTTTATTTTACCCTTACTAGTGAAAAAGATTATTCAGACTAAACTGAAGAATCACTTCTACACGTCACTCTCTGGTTTCAGTCAATCACAATATTGTAACTTCTTAAAAAAAAAACCATATTACTTTCCTTTAGAACTCTAATATAGATTGTAATTTTTAAAATTTATTTACTGTGTTATCTTCCAAATTTAGCTCCATGAGTTCAAGAGTCAGGTCTAAGATCTGGCACATAGTAGAGCTTTATTTATATAGAGTATATATTTACTTGTTATTTTTAAATTAAATTTTGGAATAAGGAAAGACTACTTGAAGAATATTTATGATCACCTACAAAACTGTTATTTTTCATTGTCCCTACTCTACTGCTTACTGATTCTTATATGATGCAGAATGGAAAACCATTGTCCAGGAATTTTGTGCCATAAAAATGTCTCCTCAGGTAAACTGTGGGCTTCCTTTTAACATAAGTAAATAATATTGCTTTTAACTTTAGCTTTGGATAATAAGAAGCTGTGAGATAAGTGTTTAATTGCAGTAATGATCTTATCCTAGGTATAGATAGAATTATTCTTTCTCCCATAAATTGTTTTTTAATGTTTGTTTTAATGAAATGTGTTTAAATTATATTTCCTTGTTATTTTGATGAGTGAAAGAAATAAAAGTGTCCGCACAAGTCAGAACTAGAAAAATCTTTATGTTGTCTTTGCAAAGGATGTAACGATGCAAGTAACTATGGAGGAAAACTGTAAGGACAAATATATTTAAGTAATATTTATTATAATTTCTACTGAACCTTGGTGTATAATAGAAACTTTGATATGTTGCCTAAAAGTATTTAAAACATGCAGATTCCAGTTAGCTATGTTTGATAAAGTATTATAAGAAAAGATACTACGAGGCGAGACATTCAGAAAAGAATTGGTCAGTCGGCGAGCATACATGAAACTGAATAAAGGCACTACCTGATTTCAGTTAGTTATAGGACTGAAAAAGGCAACAGACTCTCATATTCAAATATCAAAATATAAACTTGAAAATGATTTGAGTGGCGAAGACTGATTTATTCTCAGTCTCTTTCTCAGTGAACAGAGCAATTTTGTGGTTGGCATATCCATTTTTAAAATCTCTGAATGAGGTTATCTCAGAGTAAAAGTTCAATTTAGGGTAAGGGCTCCAGGAAATTATTCCAACTGGATTGGCGTGGCTCTCCCACTAAGCTTGATAGATTCTAATTTCCAAAATTAATGTGAGATTGAAAAAGAATCACTTGGGGGAAAGAAACCAAAAATAATACAACAAAAATAGTTTAACACGGAAGCATAGGTATGGCTATTGCATATAGAGTTGAGTAAAATTACATAGATAAAAAGCTATGTTTTGGAGTCTTGTATACTGTCAAAAGCATTTCAGTGACTTTACACGACTAAAATGACCCTTGGTCAGCAAATGTATACCGGCAGGAAGCAGACGGAGAAAGCTGCTCAATTATGAAAAAGGAGAATCACTCAATCTGAAGAAAGGAAGCAGTGTTTACCCCAGAGGTGTTCAAGTAGGTGAAAAGATGAAGGTTTCAGAGGTCAGAACAAGACCATGGAGAATCATTAACTTGGAGCTGATTCACAATCCAGTCATCCAGGAGCATTCTCTACTCATATATGAGACAATCCTGAAAGTCCCTGTAGAGACATTTTAGGATTTACATGGACTAATCACTCTTGTTCCAATCTCATCCACTGGAAAAAAAAAAAAAAAAGAAAGTTTGTTTATTGTAGATAAACTTTGTATGTTGCAAGGGTGGAGCAGATAACTTTCCCAAATATTTAGTGAACATGATGAAGAGACCATTGTGCACCAAAAATCCTGGATGTTTATCTGGTTGCAGAAAATGAGTGGGGCTCCTAGTTGTCTCCTTTGAGGTGAGAATGTGTTGAGCAGTATATTAGTCAGGGTTCGCTAGAGAAACAGAACCAATAGTAGATAGATAGATAGATAGATAGATAGATAGATAACTATAGATGTATTACAAGGAATTGACTCAAGTGACTTACGGAGTCTGAGAAGTCTCAAGATCTGCATGGTGAATTGGCAGTCTGGAGATGCAGGAGAGCTGATGCTGCAGGTCCTTACAAGACTGAAGTTATGAGAACCAAGAGAGTCAATGGTGTTGTTTCAGTCCAAGTCTGAAGGCCTGAGAACCAAGAGAGCTGATGGGTAAATTCCACTCTGAAAGCCATCAGGATGGAGACTCAAAAGCAGATGTTTCAGGGCTTTCCTGGTGGTGCACTGGTTGAGAATCTGCCTGCCAATGCAGGGGACACGAGTTCGATCCCAGGTCCAGGAAAACCCCACATGCCGTGGAACAACTAAGCCCATGCGCTACAACTACTGAGCCTGTGCTCTAGAGCCCGTGAGCCACAACCACTGAGCTTGCATGCCACAACTACTGAGCCCGCGTGCTGCAACTACTGAAGCCCGCCTCCCTAGAGCCTATGTTCTGCAACAAGAGAAGCCACTGCAGTAAGAAGCCCACACACCTCAACAAAGAGTAACCCCTGCTCGCTGCAACTAGAGAAAACCCGCGCACAGCAACAAAGACCCAACACAGCCAAAAATAAATAAATAAAATTAATTAAAAAAAAAAAAAAAAAACAGATGTTTCAGTTCCAGGATGAAGGCAGGAAAAGTCTGATGTCCCAGCCCCACATAGTCAGAAAGGAGGAGTTTACTCCTACTTGAGGCAGGGTCAGTCTTTTTGTTGTATTCAGTCCTTCGACTGACTGGATGAGGCTCAGCCACTTAAGGGAGTGCATTCCTTTACCAGTCTGCCTATTCAAATATTAATTGCATTCCCCCCTCAAAAAAAAACACCTCTCACAGACAGACTTAGAATAATTTTTGACCAACTCTCAGGCTCAGTAGGATTGACATATAAAATTAACTACCACATCCACATGGAAGGAGAATACAGATATTACTTAGTGAACAGAAAGGAAAATTACAGCAACCATTAGAATCATCAAATGTTTTCAGTTGTACTTCCGCACCATCTTAAATTTAGATGTGTCCATTTAACTTGTTTTGACCCAAGGAACGTTAATAAAAGTTGTAAGTATCTCTGACAGTTTGAGGAGCTGGTATGAAATTACTTTGTCTTTCCTTCAATTACAATTCAGTAGCACTCCAGAAAATGCCTACTTTGTTACCTTGGGTCCTTAGTGAGGATAAGGCACAATAGAATTCTCAGACTACTCGTGATGAACATGTGACATGACAGAGAAACTAACTGTTGTTTAAGCCACTGAAGTTCAGGGTTTGTGTATTACCACAAAATAACTTAGTAGTAAAGCTTCTATTTCTAAAACATTATTTCCACAATTTGTTTTAGACTTAAATTTTTCATTAAAGGTAAGTTTTCAATTTACAGTTTTTTGTAAAAAATTGTTTATTTCATCTAGTTTTCAAAATTATTTCAAATACTTAAGAAAGTAATTCTCTTTTATTTCCTTATAGTTTATGGTCTTTACCTAAACTTTAACTTTGGTCTAAGTCATGATTTACTTTTATCACTGCTCGTCTGAATGATAGATTTTTGTATTTATTTATTACTGAATCTATACATTTCCTATTATCTAATCCAGTAATTTCTGTTTCCCTCCTTTATTTATTTTTTTAATAAATTTATTTATTTATTTATTTATTTTTGGCTGCATTGGGTCTTCGTTGCTGCACGTGGGCTTTCTCTAGTTGCGGCGAGTGAGGGCTACTCTTCGTTGTGGTGTGCGGGCTTCTCATTGCAGTGGCTTTTGTTGTGGGGCATGGGCTGTAGGCACGCGGGCTTCAGTAGTTGTGGCACACGGTCTCAGTAGTTGTGGCTCACGGGCTCTAGAGCGCAGGCTCAGTAGGTGTGGCATACGGGCTTAGTTGCTCTGCAGCATGTGGGATTTCCCTGGACCAGGGCTCAAACCCATGTCCCCTGCATTGGCAGGCGGATTCTTAAGCATTGCGCCACCAGGGAAGTTCCTCCCTCCTTTATTTTTAAGGGCTCATTCTGTTTTTCTTATTATATAGTTTCTTCTTATTAAATTAATTATTTAATTTCTTGAAATAAATCCCTTTTTAAAGTTTTATTTCTTTCTAGCTTGCAAATACAATAAATTAAGACTATGGGCTCTTTCTCAAGAAGAGCTTGTCATTTAATAAGATCTGCTATGGGATTATTTTTATAAATAATATAAAGTAGCCTGTAATTTTTATTTGATACGATTACATCAATAAACTAGATTTATCAGACTACAAATTAGGGTAGGTTTCTAGTATATATTACATTAGTGTAATACATTTGAATGTAAAAAGAGGTTAAATATTATATTGTGTTTCAGTGGTTTGATGAAGTAGAATTTTAAATTGGCCATCTTAGTTCAATAGTACATATGCAATAATTCTATTGTTGTTTATGTGCTAAAGTTCAATTTGAATTATGGATTTCAAAAAGAGGTAACAGGCACAAATTGTAGATTCTTGTAGGATATTGAAGGGAGTTTGATTTTACTCTCGGATTGAGTTAAGAAGGGATAGGGTGATCTTGAGCACAGGAGTGACAGGAGATCTGGATTTTTCCATGATTAACAGGACAAATGGCTATTCTGTTGGAAGTGACTGAAGGAGAGAGGAAATGTTTTCAATAAGGAAAAAACAATTGGAAGTTTAAAGTAATAATCCAGACAAGAGACGCTGGTGGCAGTAGAGATGGTTACGAATATATTTTAGCGCTAATGATGACAGGAATTGCGATCAATGCATTATTTTATTGATTATATCTTTTGCTCCATTGTTTCTGTTCTTAATTTTTAAACTCTTATAGGTGTTGTGTTGAATATGGTTTTGGCCTATGTCTTTCATTTTTCTTCATGTGTACCCTAAATATTTTATGTGATTCTGTTGTCTCTCTTGAATTTGATGACCCTCTGTCATCCATTTTTACTTTAAAGAATTTTAAGCCTTTTTTTTTCTCCTTTTCAATTGCATAAATAGGACAGTTTCCTGCTAGGTCTCTTTTAGCTGAGTGTAAATTCTCACTGAAAGATCCATGTGAAACAGGGTGGTTCAGGGCTTATAATTTAATAGATCTTGCTAAAACCCTTCAAGTTGAGATGCTTAAGGAGGTGGCCTTGCATACAGGAATTAAATTTCAACACAGCAAATCAGTCCTTTCCTCTGCCTTAGCAAATCACAATGAACACAGAGCTTCTTCGTATTTTCTTCAGGTTTCTGCTTCAACCTCCTCTACTGCCTCTTCTAGTTTAACACTAAATTGTGTTCTTCTCACTTAACAGTAAGTCTTTCCCAGCTGGAGAGAGGTCAGATAAATTAGTTTGCTTAATTTGCTTTCCTGTACATGAAATTGCCCTTCCCTCATCACCTAAATCTCTTTGTGTTAGGAAAATTTAATTCTCTCCAAGATGATAGGTCTGAAAAAAATTGAAATAGGTCCTGTATAAATTAACTACATTAGTTGAAACATGTTTTCATATTTTGCAATTATTGTTTTTATATATGAACTTATATAATATATATATATATATATGTGTGTTCTGATCCAGTGCAATTAACAGTTTAGTAATTTGGAGAGATTAAATTGAGTTTGTATTGTTTTGATGGATATAACAGTATGTTCTATAACTAATTAGTTCTAATAATTACTTATTTGTTATTTCATGTGTGTTCAGATGGTCCTAAAAAACAACAACAACAACTCCAAAAAAACCTCAGTAGCTTCCAGAACATATACTGATTACTAACATCTTCACTGATCTGGGTGGGACCAACTAATTGAAGAATTCTTTATTCCCAGTGTATTAAACAATAAACAAGCAAACAAAAATTCTATTCCTCAGGGTGATATGACAAAGTTAAAACATGACATTGCCTTCCTCTTTACTATCCTCATTTCTAAAAATAGACTATTTCTTATAAGCAACACTCCTCCATGAGTGTGGAACTCTATGCGCAGATAGTGTGGATATTTTGAGGCATATTCTTCCTGACTGATTTCAGGTGCCTTGTCCCGAGGCATGTCAGAGTTACTTTACTTGGGAGATGCATGGTAGAATAAAGATAGAACTGATCCTACAAAATTGTGGTAGTCAAAGGACACCTGGTTCCTGCCCAAATTGTCCCCGAGTATTATGGCTTCATATTTTTAATTCTTTACATTGAAGTGGGAACCAGTCCCAAATTATTCCCTTTCATAGTTTATACTGTGGTAGGAACAGTAATTGCCAGTTTATTTGTTATCATTCATTAAATCTACATGAATCTCTTAATATTTCCCCCCAAGTTGTTTGAAATACATAAAAGCCTTTATCAGAATATGACATTTATAATTACATAATGGTTCCTTAATAGTTCTCTAATTACTTCTTGTCTATGTGTTTCATTGTATTTACATGCAGATGTCAGAAATAGAGACCCAAAGCCAGATAAAATATAAACATAGTTCCTTTTCCTGTAAATTTACTGAAGTAAACAGCCCAGGGTATATATGTCAGTGCTGTTCTACATCATATTACCTACAGGGTGACACTTAAGCCAAACTGCCAGCTAGAGCTCCAGCCATCAGATACCGATTTTAGGCAGCAGGCTGGAAGAAGTCTTGATGAATGAAAGGATGAAAGTGCGTGCACTTTTGAAGAAAATTTTCCAAACTTTCACAAGATGCTTCTGCTTATATTGACCATTACTTAATTACAGGGCCATTGCTATCTGTAAAGGAGACTGAAAAATATTGCCTTTGTACTAAGTATTCATGCTTCTAGCTTCTAATCCTGTCTTTGATGGCTGTTCAGCTAGTCTCTCAGTTATGTAATTGCCCAGTGAGAAGGAAGCATGAGCTTTCTTGAAGCATGAGCAGATTCAAAGGTAATAAGTTACTTAATTTGATACTCTGTTCATATACCTGTATGTACTAAAACTAGTAGTTGTATATATCTATATCTAGTTGGATACACACACACATACATAGTCACACATATGTACGCATATATATATTCAGTGTTTTTACCTATCACTTTATTTATTCATTGTTACTTATTTTTTCTATCTGTTATTATGTGGGAAATTTTAACTTCTGTGTTAAATATTATCGGAAAGAATTTTCCCACAAATTCAGTA
This sequence comes from Eubalaena glacialis, assembly GCF_028564815.1. Taxonomy (NCBI): domain Eukaryota; kingdom Metazoa; phylum Chordata; class Mammalia; order Artiodactyla; family Balaenidae; genus Eubalaena; species Eubalaena glacialis. The sequence continues at coordinate 22,630,023 of NC_083721.1, forward strand.
ATTTCCTGTGGGTGTTCATATTTCACTGCCTATGTATCAATACCTATCTTTGCAGTAATATGGCTAAGGATAATATCAGTTTAAATTACTAGGAATTTATGTTGATATTATTCTCATTTTTACATACTTTATACGTATATACAAATGATTATATGAAGATGGTGATGAATATATTCTTATATTTTCACATCTCTGTTTAGTTTTCAAAGCGTATCCACATATATTTCATTTCCTCTCACAGCTCCCTTGTGGGTCTGCTGCTATTCTTACCCCAGCTGTGCGATAAATACAGGTCAAAAGTAAATATTTTACAGGTTCATAGTTAGGTAGTGGTAGAATTTAAGAATTTACCTAGATCTGTCTTCTAATTTTCTTTCTGTAATTTTCATCGTACTGCCTCTTCATTAATGCACTTGTATATATTTGTGGATATGGATACAAGTAATCTGTAATGATTTGGAGAGAAGGTGAGAAAAGAGATGAGGATTGTAATATGATGTACCTAACACTTATATGGTACAAAGTTAACATTCAACAAACCATATGCTTCACACAGACACAGTTTGCTCTTTCTTGCACAACCAAACAATAGTAGCCACCCAGAAAAACTCTACTTTAGTTCTCAAAGTAGTGTTTATTATCTATTTATTGCTTTTGAAATCTATTTTTTCACTTTTATTTTTTAACCATCTTTTTAAATTGAAGTCTAGTTAATTTACAATGTTGTGTTAGTTTCAGGTATACAGCAAAGTGATTCAGTTATATGTATATATACATATAAATATACATATACATTTATATACATATAAATATAATTCTTTTTCAGATTCTTTTTCATTATAGGTTTTTACAATATATTGAATATAGTTCCCTATGCTATACAGTAGGTCCTTGTTGTTTCTCTATTTTATATATAGTAGTATGTGTATGTTAATCCCAAACTCCTAATTTATCTCTCTCCCCCACCACTCCTGCTATCCCCTTTGGTAACCGTAAGTTTGTTTTCTATGTCTGTGAGTCTACTTCTGTTTTGTAAATATGTTCATTTATATCAATTTTTTTAGATTTTTAGATTTAATATTCTCCCATCCTCTACTCCCACCCCCACCAGATAAGAACAGAGACTTTTATCTCTTGTAATGATTACTAAGAACACAGTTTGGTACAAATAGATTTTTAATATATATTTTAGTCTATATAAAAAGTATACATAGTCAAACCTAATAGCTTGCCATTCTAGATTTATGCCTTGCAGCTCTCACTGATCTGAATTTGGCCTTGATCTTACTTCCTGGGGTATTCTTACATACTTCTTAGTCTATCAGTAACCTAGCTATAACTTCACTGCCTACCTCAAATTCTCTCTTTTGCATGTATCATGATGATTCCCATGACAGCTGCTTCTTTACTGAATTTTTCTGTATAATGAATCTTCCCTGAGTATTATATTTGTACATCTGTTTAGTCCTTTTTATTTTTATAGTCATTTTTTTTTTCCTGACCTTACCTTGCTTTGATCCTGGTTTCCTGAAAAATTGGGGCCATACACATTTAAATCTGAATTTCCACCCTGCTTATCATACTGCAAAGAAAGTTTAACTTAATTATAGATTTGCATTAAATATAATATTTCTATTAAACAAAAAATACATTTTCAATGAAGCACATCCTGTTTTAGCAGGGACCATTTTACTTTAGTGAGCAGCTCTAATGGTCTTAAATTACATTATATTATTCAGGGTTCTCCAGAGAAACAGAACTAATAGAATGTATTCATATACAGTACATATTATACATATAATATATATATAATATGCATTTTATATATATATATATATTCCATATATATGGAATTGGGTCACATGACTGTGAAAGCTGAGAAGTTCCAGTCTGCCATCTGCAAGCTGAAGACCCAGGAAGACTGATAGTGTAGTTCTAGTCTGAGTCCAACACCTTGAGAACCAAGAGAACCAGTGCTGTAAGTTGTAGTTCACGTTCGAAGACATGAGAACCGTAGAGCTAATGGTGTAAATTCCAGGCTGAGTTTGACAGCCTGAGAATCAAGAACACCAATCATGTCTCAGTCCAAGGATAGGAGATCAGTGTCCCGGCTCATGTAAATCAGGCAGAGAAAAAACAAATTCTCCTTTCCTCTGCCTTTTTTCTTCTATTCAAGCTATCAGTGGATTGGATGATGCTCATCCACAGTGGGGAGGGCAACCTGCTTTACTCAGTCTACTGATTCAAATGCTGTTCTTACCTAGGAACACCCTCACAAACACACCCAGAGAACAGTGTTTAGCCAAATGTCTGGGTACCCTGTGATACAGTCAATTTGACACATAAAATTAACCATCACATGCATTTTCAAACATTCGCTTTAATACTCTGTAAGTTTCTCCTTCTCAAACTTCTCCTCCTTGCCTCCACCTTCATCAGAATACCCCAAACTAGTGTGTAATATGTTTTTTGTTAACAATGTCATTTTTTGTTCAATTTTTCAACAACCCTTCCCCTACTACCTCATTTTAACAAGTTAATAATATCCAGTATGTTGTTCTTCTTATATTATTCTTAATTATTATATTATTGCTACTTACTTCTGAGAGAAACACTAAGATACAAAGATTTTTCTAAAATATTTGCAATAAATTATTCATCAATTGTTAGTTTTAACTTTTTGAATCCCAAAGGCATGAATTTCAGGAAATAGAGAAACAAGCATAATGATTTTATTTATATGATCAGAAATAATTATCCAATTTGAAGTTAACACATAAAGCCTGAGACTCTGACATTGCTGATGTATTTGTCATGTGTCATGATACAATAAAAATACTTAAATTGCAATTTAGATGGCTCACAGTACCTATTCAGTTTCGTATTCTAAAAGAAACATGATGAAAGGAAACTGGTGGAGGTAATTTCATCATTCTGAAATGTGCCTTCCCAATCTTTTCTGGAAAACTTATTTTTAGCCAAATTTTTCAGTTGTCTTTTATTATGTGATTCAAAATTTAATTAAGCCGTGGATACATTCTTCTGTTAAAGTAGTCCTGGTTGTCAGTATAATTAATAAATTCTCAATTTGAAATTCTTCTATATTTCAAGTTTGTCATCACTATAAATTGCAGTCATTAATGTTTTCTGATATTTTACTTCTAACAATTATTAAAAGAGGTAATGAGGAAGAAAGATATACTCTTAAGAAGTCATCCTTTTAAAAAATCACAATAACATGAAGAATTCACATTTTTTGTTACTTCAGGCACTGTACAGTCTTAGTAGCCACATTTAAAACAAAAGCTGCTGTGAAATAGTCATAAAAATAATAAAAAGGACTAATCTGATAAAAGAAACTCAAAAGGTCAAAAAAGTGATAAAGTCATCACAGTTCTGAAACTATCTTTATATTCATCCATTCACTTAACCCGTATTTACTCAGTGCTTTCCATGTGCTAAGTTCTATGTCAGGAGAGAACCGATTTGGAATATTAAACAATTATGCAAATAAAAATCAGAAATACATTTTGATAGCTGTTATGGGATGTACATGGGGGTATAATCTAGACTTTAAGGACAGTGATGGATACCCTGAAGAAGGGATACTTAAACCAGGGCTAGAATAATGAAGAGAAAAGAAAAGGAAACAGGAAGAGTGAAGAATATGTGGAAGTTCAAGGAGAGGTGAAAAAGTGTGGTGTCACTGAACAGTTGAATGATGATAAGAATGTTTGGAGTGTATTTGATGAGGGGAAGAGTAGGTTGAGCTTCAGCCTGGCTGTCAGGGTTTTAGCTTTATCCTAAAAGCAGTAGGCAGCCATTGACATGTTTATGATAGTAATCTTATGATGAACTTTGCATTTTTAAGATACTTCTGGTTGCTCAATTGAGAATACTTTTTAAAAGGTCAAGAACAAATACATAGGTAACTGTTTAAAAATATTGAAATATTTTCAGATGGTTTGAGCTAATTTGATAACAGCGATATTGAAAAGTGACATAGGGATTGACTTAGAATGTATAATAAAACGTTTTTGGAGTGGAAGCGGGAGGTAAGGGTGAGAGAAGTAAGAGAAAGTGTTGGGGTAAATTTTCCAGCTTGCTGGGCAGACTTAACTAAGTAGATAGTTATGAGAAAGTGATTATTTTGGGAGGAGGAGTCCTGGGGTTGTGGAAGATCCAGAATTCTGTTGGTTGTATTTCTCCATCCACGTTCAGTTTTAGAAGTATTTAGATCATTCACTTAGTGGTTTAAAATAGGAAGGTGACTATATTTGTCTTGATCCTAGGAGAGAGATGTAATTTGAACATTCACATTTGGAAAAATTATTAGTATACAGTAGCATTTGATTTCATGGGAATTGATCAAACAACCTAGGTAAAGAAAGTACAATGAGAACTGAAAGGCAGATTCAAAATCTTAATGATCTCCAACAAGTGAAATCAGATGCATGAGGAAGAATTGATATAATAGGAAAAAAGTGGTCAGGGATATACACTAAGGTATGTAGAAACAGTCTGTTCCCAAACCTCTTTAATAAAATACAGGTTCAATTGTTGTAGTATGTGGCTCTCCAGTTACCACAAAAATTGTACCAGATGCTTTGGACTTGTGCCTAATGTGATTCCCTATGTCCATTCTCCAGTAACAGTTTTCTTACTATCTGCTGCCTGGTCCTGAAACCAATGTCACTTGCGTTAGGTTGTAATGGTGGTAACACCCCCGTTGCTCATACAATTTTCATACTTCTAAACTCCTACCAGGTTATGCTGTAGTAAGAACCTGAAAATCTCAGTGGCTTACAACAAATCATTTATTTGTCAGCCATGCTACATTTCAACTGAGGATTGGCTTTGGCTCTGCTCTTCCTTGCTCAGTTCTGTTCAATGTATCTTCTTTATTCAAGAATCCAAACTGAAAGAAGAGCCAAAAGTACTCCATGATGTTACTCTAGCAGAGTGGATAAGGCAATGGTAGAACCATAGAAAGGATTTTAAAGTGTCTTTTGGAGTAATGCACATCCATTGTTCTTATATTTCATTGACCAAAGCAAGTCACGAGGTCAAACTTGATGTCAAATAGGTAGGGCGATAAGTTCCTGCCATAGAATTCCATGCATGTCACATGAAATGGAGTGAAGAGATGTAACTGTCTTACAGGGAGGGCAGTCAGTAACTGGGAAAAATAACACAATCAGCTACAGCTGGTGTTCATTTAATGTGTTACTGACAAACATACTTTGAGTCTTATGTGAACTCTCAGTAAAATAATAAATACTGAATATTTTCATTTAGGAAACCACGCTTTCTGTCAAACAACAGAATAGCACGTGTTTATCCTTCCTTTCCTCGCTCCCACCCACTCTTCCTCTCCCTATCCATTTTTTCCCTTCTTTCTGCTGTCTTTCCTTGTTAATTGTTTGTCAACACTTGAGCCAAGTACATAGAAAAATGATTCAAAGAGAGAGGAATCCATAGTTTGGAGAGAAAGAAAGCCACGTAACCATAGAATTTTATAGACTTTCCAGAGAAGAAGGTCATTGATAAGAATTCTGTTGAGAATCTTGTGTAGAGAAACTTTGTAGAAAATACCTCCCAAGACACACTACTGATATTTAATTGATAGACTTGAGAAATTGAATTCAAATTCAAGAAAATGCTCAAGTATTTTCAAAAAATACTATAACAACAAATACATCCCAGTGAGGAACTCCATATGATCATTAAAATAAGGATGAAAAAACAAATTCACAGCAAAAGAATAATTCAAAACAAAGCAGAAAAACTCCTTGCTTTCAACTCAGAATTTTCACCAGTTTAATAATGTAAAAAAAAAAAAAAAAAAAAAAAATCAGAAACTCACCGAGTAATCGAATGTCTTTTTCTATAGGAATATGTTAGATTAAGGGTCGGCAACCTATAGCCCATAGGCCAACTCAAGCTAATCTGCCTTTTATTAGAAGACAACCATTCTCATTTGTTTATGTATTGTTTTTGGAAATTTTCATGCTAAAATGGCAATTGAATAGATGCCACAGAGACTGTATGGACACAAAGCCTAACATATTGAGTTGGCCAAAAAGTTCATTCAGTTAGTGAATACGTTGTCCAATAAAGGTCTTTGTGAAAATAAAAAATGTGTCTTTTATTTTTACTTAAAACCGAATGAACTTTTTGGTCAATGCGGTATTTACTACCTAATTTTTTTACAGAAAATATTTGCTCTCCTCAGGTTTATATAATAATTTATTCACATATTCTAAAAATAAATGATCAACTTAGACTTTTTATATTGTTAATAAGTATTTATATCCATGATCTCTGAGTATAAAAAAATAATCAAAAGTTCAATTATTCTTTTTTTAATTGAACTACTTTTGATTTACAATATTGTGTTAGTTTCAGGTGTATAGCATAGTGATTCAGTTATTTTTTTCTGATTATATCCCATTATAGGTTATTACAGGATATTGACTATAATTCCTTATGCTATAAAGTAAATTCTTATTGCTTATCTATTTTACATATAGTAGTTGTATCTGTTAATGCCATACTCCTAATTTGTCCATCCCCCTGACCCTCAGTTACCTAAGAAGTTTGTTTTCTATGTCTGTGAATCTGTTTCTATTTTGTATATAGATTTATTTGTATTCTTTTTTAGCTTCCAAATATAAATGATATTATATAGTATTTAGCTTTGTCTGACTTACTTCACTAAGTATAATGTTCTCTAGGTCTATCCATGTTGCTGCAAATGGCAGTATTTCATTATTTTTTATGGCTGAGTGATATTCCATTGTGTGTGTAAACACACACACAATGTATATATATCACACCATCTTAAGTCAATCATCTGTTGATGGGCACTTGGGTTGTTTCCATGACTTGGCTGTTATAAATAGTGCTGCTATGAACATTGGGGTGCATGTACCTTTTCAAATCAGAGTTTTTGTTTTTTCTGGATATATACCCAGAAGTGGGATTGCAGGATCATATGTTAGCTCTATTTATAGTTTTTTAAGGAACTTGCATACTGTTTTCCATAATGTCTGCTCCAAATCACATTCCCACCAACAGTGTAGGAGGGGACCCTTTTCTCCACATCCTCTCCAGCATTCATTATTTATAGACTTTCTGCTGATAGCCTTTCTGACTGGTGTGAGGTGAACCAACCTCACTGTGGTTTTGATTTGCATTTCTCTAATAATTAGCAATATTGAGCATCTTTTCACGTGCCTGTTAGCCATCTGTATGTCGTCTTTGGGAAAATGGCTGTTTAGGTCTTCTGCCCATTTTTTGATTGGGTTGTTTGTTTTTTTGATATTGAGTTGTATGAGCTGTTTGTATATTTTGTATATTAATCCCTTGTCAGTCTCATTGTTTGCCAATATTTCCTCCCATTATGTAGGTTGTCTTTTTGTTTTTCTCTATGGTGTCCTTTGCTGTGCAAAATATTTTAAGTTTAATTAGGTCTCATTTGTTATTTTTTATTTTATTTACTTTGCCTTAGGAGACTAATCCAAGAAAATATTGCTACATTTATGTCAAAAAGTGTTTTGCCTGTGTTTTCTTATAGAGGTTTTATGGTTTCATGTCTTACATTTAGATCTTTAAACCATTTTGAGCTTATTTTTGTATATGGTGTGGAGGAGTATTCTAATTTCGTTTATTTACATGCATACGTCCAGCATTTCAAACATAACTTGTTGAAAGGCTGTCTTTTCTGCATTGTATAGTCTTGCTTCCTTTGTCATAGTTTGACTGACTCTAGGTGTGTGGAATTATTTCTGGGCTTTCTATTCTGTTCCATTGGTCTATATGTCTGTTTTTGTGTGAACACGATGCTGTTTTGATTAGTAGCTTTGTAATAATATAGTCTGAAATCTGGAAAGGTTATACCTCCAGCTTTGTTCTTTTTCTTTAGGATCACTTTGGCAATTTTGGGTCTTTTGTGAATCTGTATAAACTTCAGAGTTATTTGTTTGAGTTTCGTGAAAAGTGTCATGGATATTTTGATAAAGATTGCATTCATTCTGTATTGCTTTGGGGAGTATGGCCATTTAAACAATATTAATTCTTCCAATCCAAGAGCATGGGGTATCTTTCCATTTATTTGAAACATCTTAAATTTCCTTTAACAGGGTTTTACAGTTTTCAGTGTGTAGGTCTTTCACCTCCTTGGTTAAGTTTATCCCTAGGTATTTTATTTTATTTTATTTTATTTTATTTTATTTTATTTTATTTTATTATTTTACTGACATGATATTAAATGGGATTATCTTTTACTTTCTCTTTCTGATATTTCATTGTTAGTGTAAAGATATGCAACAGATTTCTGTATATTAACCTTTTATCCTGCTACTTTGCTGAATTTGTTTATTAGTTCTAATAGTTTTTTGTATGGAGACTTTAGGGTTCTCTACTTAGAGTATCACGTCATCATCAAATAGTGACAGTTTTACCATTTTCTTTTCAATTCAGGCACCTTTTATTTCTTATTATTTTTCCTTCTATTTGAATATTTTTATTTTAAAATTTTTATTGGAGTATAGTTGATATATAATGTTGTTTTAGTGTCTGCTGTACAGCAAAGTGAATCAGTTATACATATACATATATCCACTCTTTTTTAGATACTTTTCCCATATAGGTCATTACAGAGTATTGAGTAGAGTTCCCTGTGCTATACAGTACATCCTTATTAGTTATCTATCTTGTATGTATAGTAGTGTGTATATGTCAATCCCAATATCCCAATTTATCCCTCCCCGTTTTATATATCATTTAAAATATTTAATGTGGGACTCATAATTGAGAAGTGTAGTTGCTAAAGATGGCTTTTCCACAGACTTTTATTGAATACCTAGTATGGAAAGGCACTGTGCCCAAAGCTAGGACTATGAAGATGAATAACAGCTATACCTGCTCTCAGGACTTCATGTACAGGAGAAGGAGGTAGACATGTAAATAACTGCATTAACACGTTATAATAGGTATTAACGAGAAATTCAGTGAAATATATAAATGCATTTTTCATATCAAATATACCTGGATCTTGACAACACCCATAGCTTTTTACTACTAAAATGAATTTTAGAGATAGCCTTATATCAATGACTAGGAAGTGGAGGTCCAGGAAATTCTGCAAACATTTACTACGAACATACTGTATACCAAGAAGGCTTTTTGTCCTTCCACCTAAGAAAGTTCTACAAATAAAACGGCAAGTAGCACCAACACCGAAAACCACTTAAGCCTCCAGTTAAGTATTGAACCAGGAATCCCACCACTGCTGAATGGCAACTCAGATGGGCACTGGCAGCAACCAAATCTGTTTGCTGTGTCAACCTGAGAAAGTTATAAGGAAACCAGTGGCAATTCACATCTAGAAATCAAAGCGAGTTTGGGAAAGTGAGAGGGTTTGGCAGAGGGAATGGTTGGGGCATAGGCTCATTGATATATTTGTTACGTGACAGCAACTTGGGCAGGCTCTGTTCTTAGTGTTTGTTTGTTTGTTTGTTTCTAACATCTTTATTGGAGTATAATTGTTTACAGTGGTGTGCTAGTTTCTGCTTTATAACAAAGTGAATCAGCTATACATATACATATATCCCCATATACCTTTTATTTCTTTTTCTTGTCTGATTGCTGTAACTAGGACTTCCAATACTGTGTTGAATAGAAATGGTGAAAGTAGGCATCCTTGTCATGTTCTGGAATTTTGTAGGAAGGCTTTCAGCTTTTCACCATTGAGTACTATATTGGCTGCGGGCTTGTCATAAATGGCTTTTATTATGTTGAGACGTGTCTTCTGTTTACCCACTTTGGTGAGAGGTTTTATCATGAATGGATGTTAAATTTTATCAAATGCTTTTACTGCATCTATTTAGATGATCATGTGGTTTCTGTCTTTCCTTTTGTTAATGTCACATGTCACATTGTTTGATATGCATATGTTGAACCATCGTTGTGACCCTAAGGTGAATCCAACTTGATCATGGTATGTGATCCTTTTTAGGTATTGTTGGATTTAGTTTGCTAATATTTTGTTGAGGATTTTTGCATCTGTATTCATCAAAGGTAATGGCCTGTAATTTTTTTTTTTGTATAGTCTCTTTATCTGCTTTTGGTATCAGGGTGATGGTGGCATCATAGACTGAATTTGGGAGTGTTCCCTTCTTTTCAATTGCTTGGAATAGTTTGAGAAGGATAGATATAAGTTCTTCTTTGTATATTTGGTAGACTTCCCCAATGAAGCTGCCAGCAGGGAGTATTTTTATAACAGATTCTATTTCACTTCTAGTGATTGGTCTGTTCAAATTATCTGTTTCACTTGTAGTGATTGGTTTCTTCAAATTATCTGTTTCTTCTTGACTCAGTTTTGGTAGGCTGTATGTTTCTAGAAACTTGTCCATTTCTTCTAGGTTGTCCAGTTTGTTGGCGTATAACCGTTCATAGTATTCTTTTATGATTTTTTTGTATTTCTGTGGTATTGGTATTTCTTGTCTCTTATTTCTTATTTTGTTTTTTTGGGTCCTCTTTCTTTTATTCTTGATTAACCTGGATCAAGGTTTGTTGATTTTGTTTATCTTTTCCATAAAACAGCTCTTGGCTTTATTGATCTTCTCTATTCCTTTTTGATCTCTATTTTATTTATTTCCTCTCTGATCTTTTTTATTTCCTTCCTCTGCTGATTTTGAGCTTTCTTTGTTCTTCTTTTTCTAATTCTTTTAGGTGGCACATTAGGTTGCTTGTTTGAGTCTTTTCTTTTTTCTTGAGGAAGGCCTGTATCACTATGTACTTCACTCTTAAAACAACATTTACTATATCCCGTAGATATTGTAAGGTTCTGTTTTTATTGTCATTTGTCTCAAGGTATTTTCTGATTTACTCTTTGATTTCATCATTTCCCCATGGTTTTAGTAGCTGCTTGTTTAGTCACCATGTGTACATTCTTTTCCCTTTTTTTTTTTTTTTTTTTTTTGCTATGATTGATTTATACTTTCATACTGTTGTGGTCAGAAAAGATGCTTGACACAATTTCTATCCTCTTAAATTTGTAGAGGCTTGTTTTGTGACCTAGTATGTGGTCTATCCTAGCAAACATTCCACATGTGCTTGAAAAGAATGTGTATTCTGTGTTTTTTTGGATGTAGTGCCCTGTAGATATCAATTAAGTCCAACTGGTCTATTATGTCATTTAGAACCTCTGTCAACTTACTGAATTTCTGGCTGGATGACCTAACCATTGATGTCAGTGAGGTGTTAAAGTCTCCTACTATTATTGATTCCTGTCAATTCCTCCCTTGATTTCTGTTAGTTTTATGTATTTAGGTGCTCCTAAATTGGGTGCACATATGCTACTGTGCATATACTCTTCTTGTATTGATCCTTTATCATTGTATAATGCCCTTCTTTGTCTTTCTTTATGGACTTTTTAAAAGTCTATTTTGTCTTATATGAGTATTGCTTCCCCTGCTTTCTTGTTGTTTCCATTACCATGAAATATCTTTTTCCATCTGCTTATTTTCAGTCTGTTTGTGTCTTTCACCCTGAAATGAGTCTCTTACAGGCAGCATGTTGTAGTTTGTTTTCCTATGCAATCTGCCACTCTGTGTCTTTGAATGGAACGGTCTATTGACATTTAAAGTAATTATTAATAGATATGTACTTATTACCATTTTAATCCTTGTTTTCCAGTTGATTTTGTAGTTCTTTTTTTTTTTTTCCTTTTGTGGTTTGATGATTTTCTTTTGTAGTATTCTTTTTATTTTTTTTTAACATCTTTATTGGAGTATAATTGCTCTACAATGGTGTGTTAGTTTCTGCTTTATAGCAAAGTGAACCAGCCATACCTATACATATTCCCAATATCTCCTCCCTCTTGTGTCTCCCTCCCAGCCACGCTATGCCACCCATCTAGGTGGTCACAAAGCACCGAGATGATCTCCCTGTACTATGTGGCTGCTTCCTACTTGCTATCGATTTTACATTTGGTAATGTATATATGTCCATACCACTCTCTCACTTCGTCCCAGCTTACCCTTCCCCCTCCCCGTGTCCTCAAGTCCATTCTCTGCATCTGCATCTTTATTGCTGTCCAGCCCCTAGGTTCTTCAGAACCTTTTTTTTTTTTTAGATTCCATATGTATGTGTTAGCATACATTATTTGTTTTTGTATTTCTGACATACTTAACTCTGTATGACAGACTCCAGGTCCATCCACCTCGCTACAAATAACTCAATTTCGTTTCTTCTTATGGCTGAGTAATATCCCATTTATATATGTGCCACATCTTCTTTATCCATTCATCTGTTGTTGGACACTTAGGTTGCTTCCATGTCCTGGCTATAGTAAAAAGAGCTGGAATGCATATTGTGGTACATGACTCTATTTGAATTATGGTTTTCTCAGGGTATATGCCCAGTAGTGGGATTGATGGGTCATATGGTAGTTCTATTTTTAGTCTTCTAAGGAACCTCCATACTGTTCTCCATAGTGGCTGTATCAATTTACATTCCCACCAACAGTGCAAAGGGGTTCCTTTTTCTCCACACCCTCTCCAGTATTTATTGTTAGTAGATTTTTTGATGATGGCCAATCTGACCGGTGTGAGATGATACCTCATTGTAGTTTTCATTTGCATTTCTCTAATGATTAGTGATGCTTTCATGTGTTTGTTGGCAATCTGTATATCTTCTTTGGAGAAATGTCTATTTAGGACTTCTTCCCATTTTTGGATTGGGTTGTATTTTTTTTGATATTGAGCTGCATGAACTTGTCAATTTTGGAGATTAATCCTTTGTCAGTTGCTTCATTTGCAAATATTTTGTCCCATTTTGAGGGTTGTCTTTTTGTCTTGTTTATGGTTTCCTTTGCTGTGCAAAAGCTTTTAAGTTTCATTAGCTCCCATTTGTTTATTTTTTTTTAATTTCCATTTCTCAAGGAGGTGGGTCAAAAATTACCTTGCTGTGATTTATGTCATAAAGCATTCTGCCTATGTTTTCCTCTAAGAGTTTTATAGTGTCTAGCCTTACATTTACGTCTTTAATCCATTTTGAGTTTATTTTTGTGTATGGTGTTAGGGAGTGTTCTAATTTCATTCTTTTACATGTAGCTGTCCAGTTTTCTCATTATCACTTATTGAAGAGGCTGTCTTTTCTCCATTATAAATTCTTGCCTCCTTTATCAAAAAAAAAAAGTTAACCATATATGTGTGGGATTATTTCTGGGCTTTCTATCCTGTTCCATTGATCTATATTTCTATTTTTGTGCCAGTACCATACTGTCTTCATTACTATAGCTTTGTAGTACAGTATGAAGTGTGAGAGCCTGATTCCTCCAGCTCCGTTTTTCTTTCTTAAGATTGCTTTGGGTATTTGGGGTCTTTTGTGTTTCCATACCAAGTGTGAAATTTTTTGTTCTAGTTCTGTGAAAAATGTCATTAGTAGTTTGATAGGGATTGCTATGAATCTGTAGACTGTTTTGGGTAGTATAGTCATTTTCACAATGTTGATTCTTCCAATCCAAGAACATGGTATATCTCTCCATCTGTTTGTTTCATCCTTAATTTCCTTCAACAGAATCTTATAGTTTTCTGCATACAGGTCTTTTGTCTCCTTAGGTAGGTTCATTCCCAGGTATTTTATTCTTTTTGTTGCAATGGTAAATGGGAGTGTTTCCTTAATTTCTCTTTCAGATTTTTCACCTTTAGTATATAGGAATGCAAGAGATTTCTGTGCATTAATTTTGTATCCTGCTACTTTACCAAATTCATTGATTGGCTCTAGTAGTTTTCTGGTAGCATCTTTAGGATTCTCTATGTATAGTATCATGTCATCTGCAAACAGTGACAGCTTTACTTCTTCTTTTCCAATTTGGATTCCTTTTATTTCTTTTTCTTCTCTGATTGCTGAGGCTAAAACTTCCAAAACTATGTTGAATAATAGTGATGAGAATGGACAACCTTGTCTTGTTCCTCATCTTAGAGGAAATGGTTTCAGTTTTTCACCATTGAGAATTATGTTGGCTGTGGGTTTGTCATATACGGCCTTTATTATGTTGAGGTAACTTCCCTCTGTGTCTACTTTCTGGAGGGTTTTTATCATAAATGGGTGTTGAATTTTGTCGAAAGCTTTTTCTGCATGTATTGAGATGATCATATGGTTTTTCTCCTTCAATTTGTTAATATGGTTTATCACATTGATTGATTTGCCTATATTGAAGAATCCTTGCATTCCTGGGATAAACCCCACCTTATCATGGTGTATGATCCTTTTAATGTGCTGTTGGATTCTGTTTGCTAGTATTTTGTAGAGGATTTTTGCATCTTTGTTCATCAATGATATTGGCCTGTAATTTTCTTTCTTTGTGACATCTTTGTCTGGTTTTGGTATCAGGGTGATTGTCGCCTTGTATAATGAGTTTGGGAGTGTTCCTCCCTCTGGTATATTTTGGAAGCGTTTGAGAAGGATAGGTGTTAGCTGTTCTTTAATTGTTTGATAGAATTCGCCTGTGAAGCCATCTGATCCTGAGGATTTGTTTGTAGGAAGACTTTTAATCACAGTCACAATTTGAGTGCTTGTGATTGGCCTGTTTATATTTTCTATTTCTTCCTGGTTTAGTCTTGGAAGGTTGTGCTTTTCTAAGAATTTGTCCATTTCTTCCACATTGTCCATTTTATTGGCATATATTTGCTTGTAGTAATCTCTCAGGATCATTGTATTTCTGCAGTGTCAGTTGTTACTTCTGCGTTTTCATTTCTAATTCTATTGATTTGAATATTCTCCCTTTTTTTCTTGATGAGTCTGGCTAATGGTTTATCAATTTTTTTTATCTTCTCAAAGAACCAGCTTTTAGTTTTACTGATCTTTGCTATCGTTGCCTTCATTTCTTTTTCATTTATTTCTAATCTGATATTTTTTATTTCTTTCCTTCTGCCAACTTTGGGGTTTCTTTTGTTCTTCTTTCTCTAATTGCTTTAGCTGTTAGGTTAAGTTGTTTATTTGAGATGTTTCTTGTCTCTTGAGATAGGGTTGTATTGCTATAAACTTCCCTCCTAGAACTGCTTTTGCTGCATCCCATAGGTTTTGGGTCATCGTGTTTTCATTGTCATTTGTTTCTAGGTATTTTTTGATATCCTCTTTGATTTCTACAGTGATCCCTTGTTATTTAGTAGTGTATTGTTTAGTCCCCATGTGTTTGTATTTTTTACAGATTTTTTCCTGTAACTGATGTCTAGTCTCATAGCGTTGTGGTCAGAAAAGATGCTTGTTACGGTTTCAATTTTCTTAAATTTAACAAGGCTTGATTTGTGACCCAAGATATGACCTGTTCTGGAGAATGTTCCATGAACACTTGGGAAGAAAGTGTATTCTCTTGTTTTTGAATGAAATGTCATATAAATATCAATAAATCTATCATGTTTAATATGTCATTGAAAGCTTGTTTTTCCTTATTTATTTTCATTTTGGATGATCTGTCCATGGTGAAAGTGGGGTGTTAATGTCCCCAACTATTATTGTGTTACTGTCAATTTCCCCTTTTATGGCTGTTAGCATTTGCCTTATGTATTTAGGTGCTGCTATGTTGGGTGCATAAATATTTACAATTGTTATATCTTCCTCTTGGATTGATCCCTTGATCATTATGTATTGTCCTTCTTTGTCTCTTGTAATAGTCTTTGTTTTAAAGTCTATTTTGTCTGATATGAGAATTGCTACTCCAGCTTTTCTGTTTGCATGGAATATCTTTTTCCATCCCCACACTTTCAGTCTGTATGTGTCCCTAGGTCTGAAGTGGGTCTTTTGTAGACATCATTTATACGGGTCTTGTTTTTGTATCCATTCAGCCAGTCTATGTCTTTTGGTTGGAGCATTTAATCCATTTACAATTAACATAATTATCGATATGTATGTTCCTATTACCATTTTCTTAATTGTGTTGGGTTTGTTATTGTAGGTCTTTTCCTTCTCTTGTGTTTCCTGCCTAGAGAAGTTCCTTTAACACTTGTTGTAAAGCTGGTTTGGTGGTGCTGAATTCTCTTAGCTTTTGCTTGTCTGTAAAAGTTTTAATTTCTCCGTTGAATCTGAATGAGATCCTTGCTAGGTAGAGTAATCTTGGTTGTAGGTTTTTCCCTTTCATCACTTTAAATGTATCCTGCCACTCCCTTCTGGCTTGCAGAGTTTCTGCTGAAAGATCAGCAGTTAACCTTATGGGGATTCCCTTGTATGTTGTTTGTTGTTTTTCCCTTGATGCTTTTAATAATTTTTCTTTGTATTTAATTTTTGATAGTTTGATTAATATGTGTCTTGGCGTGTTTCTCCTTCAGTTTATCCTGTATGGGACTCTCTGCGCTTCCTGGACTTGACTGACTATTTTCTTTCCCATATTAGGGAAGTTTTCAACTATAATCTCTTCAAATATTTTCTCAGTCCCTTCCATTTTCTCTTCTTCTTCTGGGACCCCTATAATTCGAATGTTGGTGTGTTTAATGTTGTGCCAGAGGTATCTGAGACTGTCCTCAATTCTTTTCATTCTTTTTTCTTTATTCTGCTCTGTGGTAATTATTTCCACTATTTTATCTTCCATGTCACTTATCCGTTCTTCTGCCTCAGTTATTCTGCTATTGATTCCTTCTAGAGAATTTCTAATTTCATTTATTGTGTTGTTCATCATTGTTTGTTTGCTCTTAAGTTCTTCTAGGTCCTTGTTAAACTTTTCTTGTATTTTCTCCATTCTGTTTCCAAGATTTTGGATCATCTTCACTACCATTACTCTGAATTCTTTTTCAGGTAGACTGCCTATTTCCTCTTCATTTGTTTGGTCTGGGGGGGGGTTTGCCTTTCTCCTTCATCTGCTGTGTGTTTCTCTGTGTTCTCATTTTGCTTAACTTACTGTGTTTGGGGTCTCCTTTTCACAGGCTGCAGGTTCGTATTTCCCGTTGTTTTTGGTGTCTGTCCCCAGTGGCTAAGTTTGGTTCAGTGAGTTGTGTAGGCTTCCTGGTGGAGGGGACTGGTGCCTGTGTTCTGGTGGATGAGGCTGGATGTTGTCTTTCTGGTGGGCAGGACTGTGTCCGGTTTTGTGTTTTGGGGTGTCTGTTAACTTATTATGAGTTTAGGCAGCCTCTCTGCTAATGTGTGGGGTTGTGTTCCTGTCTTGCTAGTTGTTTGGCATAGGGTGTCCAACACTGTAGCTTGCTGGTTGTTGAGTGGAGCTGGGTCTTAGCGTTGAGATGGAGATCTCTGAGTGAGCTTTTGCCATTTGATATTACGTGGGGCTGGGAGGTCTCTGGACAAATGGTGAAAGCAAAGCTATACAGACAAACCAACACAAAGAAGCATACACATACACACTCACAAAAAGAGAAAAAGGAAAATATATATATATATATATAAATTAAAAAAAGGAAGAGAGCAACTAAATCAATAAACAAATCTACCAATGATAACAACCTCTAAATACTAAACTAAGATAAACATAAAACCAGAAACAAATTAGATACAGAAAGCAAACCCCAAGTCAACAGTTGCTCCCAAAGTCCACCGCCTCAATTATGAGATGATTTGTTGTCTATTCAGGTATTCTAGAGATGCAGGGTACATCAAGTTGATTGTGGAGATTTAATCCACTGCTCCAGAGGCTGCTGGGAGAAATTTTCCTTTCTCTTCTTTGTTCGCACAGCTCCTGGGGTTCAGTTTTGGATTTGGATCTGCCTCTGCCTGTAGGTCACCTGAGGGTGGTGTCTGTTCTTTGCTCAGACAGGACGGGATTAAAGGAGCAGCTGATTAGGGGGCTCTGGCTCACTCAGGCTGGGGAGAGGGAAGGGTACAGAATGCAGGCCGAGCCTGCAGGGGCAGAGGCCAGTGTAACGTTGCAACAGCCTGAGGCGCGCCCTGTCTTCTCCTGGGTAAGTTGTCCCTGGATCACGGTACCCTGGTTGTGGCAGGCTGCACAGGCTTCAGGGAGGGGAGGTGTGGATAGTGACCTGTGCTTGCACACAGGCTTCTTGGTGGCTGCAGCAGCAGCCTTAGCGTTTCATGCCGGTCTCTGGTGTCCACACTGATAGCCACAGCTTGTGCCTGTCTCTGGAGCTCATTTAGGTGGTGCTCTGAATCCCCTCTCCTCACACACCCCGAAACAATTGTCTCTTGCCTCTTAGGCAGGTCCAGACTTTTTCCCGGACTCCCTCCCAGCTAGCTGTGGCACACTAGCCCCCTTCAGGCTGTGTTCACGCAGCCAACCCCAGTCCTCTCCCTGGGATGTAACCTCTGAAGCCCGAGCCTCAGCTCCCAGCCCCCGCCTGCCCTGCCAGGTGAGCAGACAAGCCTCTCAGGCTGGTGAGTGCTGGTCAGCACTGATCCTCTGTGCGGGAATCTCTCTGCTTTGCTTTCTGCACCCCTGTTGCGGTGCTTCCTCCGTGGCTCCGAAGCTTCCCACCCACCCTCTGTCTCCGCCAGTGAAGGGGCTTCCCAGTGTGTGGAAACTTTTCCTCCTTCACAGCTCCCTCTCCAAGGTGCAGGTCCTGTCCCTATTCTTTTGTCTCTGTTTTTTTCTTTTTTCTTTTCCCCTACGCAGGTATGTGACGAGTTTCTTGCCTTTTGGGAAGTCTGAGGTCTTCTGCCAGCATTCAGTATGCGTTCTGTAGGAGTTGTTCCACCTGTAGATGTATTTCACATGTATTTGTGGGGAGGAAGATGATCTCCACGTGTTACTCCTCTGCCATCTTGAAAGTCTCCCCTCATTTGTAGTATTCTTGAGTTCCTTCCTGGTTTTTGTGAATCTATTGTATGTTTTTGGTTTGTGGTTACCATGGAATTAAGTATGTGGACCCATAACTCTATCAACTTGCTTTAGACTGAGTCATTTAAATTCAAATACATTATAAAAGATCTACATTTTTATACTCCCCTACCCCACATTTTGTGATTTTGATGTCCTATTTTACATCTTCATGCTTTTCTTTTACTCTTTATTGTAGTTATAATCAGTTTTACATGTTTTTATTGTTTTTAATCTACGTACTGAATTATTTTTATTTAAGTGATCTTCAGTCTGACCTTTTATATGTTTGCCTTTTCTATTGTGATTGTCCCTCTCCTTTAAATTCTTGATTCTTTTTCTATTTAGAGAAGACCCTTCAATGTTTCTTTTAGTGTTGGCTTAGTATTGCTAAATTCTTTTAATCTTTGCTTGTCTGAGAAATTCTTTATCTCACTTTCTGTTCTAAATGATAATCCTGCTGGGTAGAGTATCTTAGGTTGCAGGGTTTTCCCTTTCAGGACTTTGAATATGTCATACCACTCCTTTGTGGCCTGCAAAGTTTCTGCAGAGAAATTAGCTGATAGTCTAATGGGGGTTCCCTTGTAACTGACTGTTTTTCTCTTGCTGCATTTAGAATCCTCTGTTTAATTTTGCCATTTTAATTATGATATATCTTGGTGTGCATCTGTTTGAGTTCTTCTTGTTTGGGACCCTCTGTGCTTCCTGTACTTGGACATGTTTCCTTCTTTAGGTTTGAGGTGTTTTCAGCCGTAATTTCTTCAAATACATTTTTGATCCCCCTCTTTCTCTCTTCTCCTTCTGGAACCCCTATTATGTATAGGTTGGCATGTTTTAAATTATCCCATAGATCTTGTATGTTACTTTCATTTTTGTTTTTTTTTTTTTTCATTTGTCTTGTGTCTGCTCTTCTGATTGGGTGATTTCCATTATTCTACCTTCCTGATCACTTATTCATTCTTCTGTGTCATTTAGTCTGCTCTTCCTTGCCTCTAGATTGTTTTTTTCTCAGCAGTTGAATTTTCTATTTTTGATTGGGTCATCTTTATAGTTTCTAGTTCCTTGTTACAGTGATCTGCATTTTTACCCCAGGCCCTCCAGCCTGTCTCTGGGGAGCCAGATGAGTCCTCTCCCGGGGCCTCTCCGCCCAAGACTCAGAGCTTAGCCACTCAACCTCTTGTGGCACTGATCTGTATGCACGCTGACAGTGCCCTCCAAGGCTCTACCTAGATTAAACCCCAGATGCCCTGGTCTGTCTCTGCACAGCTAGACTGAGTCTCTGCCCAGAAGTCAGATCACGCTGTGGTGTAGAATGAGTGAGGCTTCGGTTTGCCCCTTCAGATTGGGAAGTGGGGTGAGGTGGCCACACCAGTGCAAGGCTGTCTCTGCCCTGGTTGTTGGCAAGTGAGCATGTGTGCACTCTTTGCGAGTAGAGTCCAGCTTCTCCAGCCCTTCTATCTGTCCCAGCAGATTTCCCAGGAGGCAGGGAGGCTTGCCTCTTCCAAGCAGGACTCTAGGACTGTGATGCCCAGACTGTGGCTCAGTCTGCTTGCTCCCCAGGGCAAGGGTCCACCCATGTAGACCCCTTCCTTACAGATCCCTCCCAGAGGTACAGGTCATGACCCAATGCCTTTTTTTCAATCCTGCCCAGTTACTTGGCTATCCTTGTTGTGCCTTTGATTATGTAGTTCTTCTGCCAGTTTCCAGTTAGTTTTCCATGAGAACTGCTTCACATGTAGATGTATTTTTTTATGTATTTGTGGGGAGAGGTGAGCTCCATGTCCTCCTACTCAGCCATCTTGATCCCCACTCCCTCAAAATTCAATTATTCTTAAGGGTAAATTTTTAGGCCTAATCTAAATATTGTTTTTAAGATCCTGATTTTCACTGTGGACAACCAAACAGATCAAAGCTGCATGTGCAACGTCAGTTTATAGAGATCAGCTCTGTCTAATCGTGCCACAAACTACTCAGCAGATAATCAATTAATTTACATGAAATTCAACACCACAAATGAAATTTTGAAAAAAAAAAATATTGAATACAAAATAGCGTGGGAAATCTGAGTGTGATACAGATTTGAATCTCAGCACAAATATAGTCAAAGATTAGAGCTATACACAAATAAGTAGTAAATATTTGTGTATATATATATTTTAATATATAGATTTAAGAAGGAAATATAACTGATGGGATTAGTGACACTTTAAAAAAATCTCAATAATGGAACTGTCATTTGGAATGAGTTCAGAAGTCTGGTTAGAGACTCAGTAGAGATATATGATTTTATTTTGAGAGGGAAAATGATAAGATAAGAAAATTATAGCATTTTTTCTTTTTTTTTTATCTGTAAAGATCAAGCCAATGTCATAAGTTTACAATCTGTTCTCATACTGTTGCTCAATGTTGCATCAACTAAATTATACTGAATTTCCACCGCTTTCTCAACAGGAGATTTTCTGATGAGAAATTAGCAGATGCTTAATTATTAAATATTTCAAGGTGATTTTCAATCACAAACATACTAAAATAATGGTAACATTTCATTTTTAAAAGAAATGTCTTTAAAGGTGTTTGCCTACAATATTTTAAATACATATGTATATTACAGAAAAAAAAATTAGAAGTCTGCCACTTCCTTGTCACGGTGAATAAATCTTAATAGATATGTGCTGCCTTGAAGGGATCCTGTGTTTTGTGAGATATCTAAGCTTACTAATTGGTCATAAACAAATCTACCCTGTGTATGGGTTTTCTTAAACTGTGAAAGATCATTTATACTGTGAAGATTTGATGGCATTTTAAAATGCCAACCTTAGCCAATGTAGTTAGTTAGGCATATTTAGACTTTCAGAGAGTGAAATGAGGTTAAAAAGGAAAAAAAAATTTTGCTATCTCCTGAAGGCATTAAAACTTTAGTGACAGGACCAAAGAGAACAGAGTGTGACACCAAAATATGCATTTCTGACTTTAGATTCGGGTCAACATACTTCAAAAGAGACTTAATGTTGTACCAATTTCTTGTATGAAAAATGCATGCATCCCAGTCTCTGGTTGGCAATATTTGTGAGAATTGAGGTGATAACCCAGCAGAAAATGGAAGAAGCAAAGTCAGAGGCCCTAAAACTGTTTATTCAGAATGCTTCTTTCACTTTCATGTTTCTTTTCTATTTAAAAAGTCTATTTTGCTTCTTGTATCTTAGTATAGTATGTGATTACCATAAATTATTTGGAATATACATATAAATTCTTTCTATTTTTCTATAATGCAGCAGTTCACATTTATTGCTTTTTCTTTCTTTCAGTAGTCTGTTTTCTTCTGTTAAATATAATGGCAATGAATACAGAAAAAATTTTCACTTCTTTTTTTTTTAATAAATTACACTAAGATTCTTTTCTCTCCATCCCCTTCTCCCTGTACCCCTACCTCTCCAGAGTATAACTTTGAAACATTTGTCATGGCTTGTTAATTTGTGAATTTCCGGTGAATGTCTGAGATCACATAGGTATCAGATTCCAAAGTGAGTTGGGATACTGGCCAAAATGCAAATTTCCAAGGAAACAGCTGAGTATTTTATTTTACAACATTTTAAAAACCCTCATTTAGGTCAAGGATATAAAAAGGATCAAGACGGTTTTTTTTTTTAAGTCTGTGTTTCTGAAAATATTTCCTTGAAAAAAAATATTGTCATGCTCTGAAAGTTCATCCAAACCCCAAATCAGTTGGCATCCCCAAGAAATAAAGGATGAAAGTGACTTCTGATCTTTAGCTTGCTGAGAGAGCCTTCAGGGAGATCACTCAGAGAATGAAAACTAGGTGCCCTGGCATTACGGGCTTACCCATGAATGACTTTTGGTACTTGCCTGAGGAATCTAAAGATACCATAGTGTCTTTGGCAGTATGTTGGGTAGAGAAATGAAGAGAGAAAGAATGAAGGCTTTGGGGGGGCGGGGTGGTTATTGCTGACTTGGTAAATAACTGTACTTCCTTCTAACAACTGTAAATAATAACTAAAACATGAAACTCAGGGATTAATTATAGAACAAAATCTAACCATGTGTGACCAGGGTCATTTAAAAGGGATCTTGCCTCAGCCCATCTGCTAGGCTAGGATTGCAGTACCATAAGGCAGGTCTATGTGAGGTAGACTGTAAGAGACTCGGTCATTGAGAGGGAGCAGGATGAGCTGGAGGAAGGACAGGCACCACTTCAGAGTCAGGAGCCTCTGCAGTGCACACGGGAATACCCACTAGAAAGAGCGGAGGTGAAGTGAGAACTTGGCTATGTGCCTTTCTCCTCCTACCCATCACCACCATCTTTAAACTCTGGCAGAATATGAAACAGCTTTAGTGAGTGGAGGAGGAAGTAGGCAAGAAAGAAGGAAGAAGGCCCATATTCCCTACACTGAGTGTATGTGGAAACCTCAAGCTTCTGATGGTGAAATGAATGAGAAATCTCACCTTTGATCAAAGGCTGAAGTAAAATGAATGTACTGGAGGAACATTCTCATTTCTTGGAGACTCTGTTTGGAAACTTAAATTAGCTGTAAATGTGTTCAAAATTCTGTAACAATATGTGCTAAAATTTTGTTTTAAGTACAAATTTAAGTGTATAACATTAAAATGGATTAAAATGTACAAGACACACTAAAATTAGCAAAATACTTGCATAACACACAACAAAAAGTATGCTACCAACATAAAAGAATGTATAAAAAATATTAAAAAATTAAAAATGAGTGAAGATTTTAAGCATTTGTATTAAAAAGAAATATGTATAGTTGATAAATTCATGGTAAGTTATTCAAATTCATTAGTAATCAAAAACATGCCTTACAAAATTAATACACAGTTTACATGTTAGAAACTGGTAAGTAATGCAAGTACTTAAGAGATCAAAGAAGCCAAGTTTGAAAAGAGAGTGCAGAAATATTCTATTCACTCTTGCTGGGAGTGCAAATGAATCCAAGTATTCTCGTGGTCACTGCAGGTGAATAGTCACCATAAGTATAAGTAGTTATTTTTGACGAAGCCAACTGCTACAAACTTTTCATAATAATATATACAATATACTATATATGCAAAGTTTAATTATCACAATTATAGTTTAGTCATATTATAGAAAATTTGAGAAAAATCTATGCATAGTAGATGTCTGGTTAAATCAATCATGATGAATATAAGGACTTATTAAACACCTGATAAATTATTATGATACCTTATATCTGTGATTTGGAAAGATGCCCATTATATATGTTGAATGAAAGTACCTCATGCATAGAGTTTCTCATTTTGTAAATACACATACCCAGTGAGAATCATGTTACTACATTGTAATGCAATTTGGGATGATATCTACTTTCTTACATTTCTCTGTATTGCTGGATTTTCTTTTTATAATATGATAGGTCACTTGTACAATCAAGAAAAATAATTACTTTCAGTAACAAAAAATGCTGAGAAAATCAAATTCCTGCATTTACAAGGGGGAATAAAAAGCCTTTGGCATGCTGGAGTTTTCATCCAGTGGCACTGAAGAGTTGAGAAAGTTAATAGATGTTAATGACATTCTTTGGTCAACTCATATAGCCTAGCGTATGTGTGTGATTCATAGATATATATATATATATATATATATATATGTATATGTATGTATATATATAATAATTTATAATTTATATTCTTTTATAAATATTATATTTAACAAAGTAGAAGTTTAACACAGATTGAAGCCCATCGTTTGATGAGCAAATAATTTGCCTCATAGGTTAGCTATTTGTCCAGATAAGCAAACTGTTGCCCTGATAAGGCAACAGATGACTAAAAGAGAAAATGATTTACCCAGAAAAATTGGTTGGTAAGAGTTTTCTGAAGCAAATTAGAATTTGTTTTTTCCTTTGCAGTCTTTCTAGACAAGAATATCCTGGTGCAAACAGCAGAGTTATGCAGACTCAGGTGGTCTCTCTTCTTAGTCCCTTCCTGTGTACATTCTCAGCATGAGTTGGAGGATAAACATGGCCATCTGGGGTAGCGAGTTGAGGTGTAGAGACTACGTATCAATGTCCCATTGATGAGATTCCATTCTCTGTGACTGTCTGGTTTTCTCATTCTTTTTGTTGCGTAATCCTCTTGGACAGAGATTGCAAAATAGCATTTAAGACTCTGGAAATCACACACTTGAACACTCTGACTCACACTAATACTTAGAGAATAATTGTGATCATAATTTCTAGTCCAGAGTGCCCAAATCAAACCAAGAAAAGAGTACCCTTTCCTAATCCAAAAAGGACCACAAAGACCCAAACGAGGACATTTGCCAAATTACTTAAATTTTTGTGATTTCCTTGTTAGTTTCATGGATGATTTTTACAGTATTAAAAACCACAGAAATATCTATGATGATGCAAGTATAGGAATTTTCCATCCTGGATGAAATATATTCGATCTAGAGAGGACAGTTTTATACCAAGGGCTTTTCTGTTTTTAACCCTGTCTGTCAACTCCCATGAACCTCCCTATCAAGGACTTTTATGGCTTTGGGGCTATTGATAACTACCCTGATATTCTCTGAACCATATCTTGCAGGACTTTTCCACCCTTCTGAGCCTCTTTTTCATTGTGAAATAAAGAGGCTTGAGGACAAAAGAAAGAAGTTTAGTTGAGAACCCCCCTTCAGTCGTGAAGCACTATACTTTAAGTCAGGGCAGAGCTTTTTTGTTTTGTTTTCCTTTTTTTGTACTAATTTATCTTGTGATCACTTCTTCTAAGAGGAGGAATTAATGGACCATATTAATTGTCCATTAACTGTATGCTATGAGAGGCTGTAGGGAATTTAGGCATTAGTTTGTCAAGATAATAACTTAATTTCATTTTTCTGGTAGGAGACAATGGTTTGTTAAACTCTATTGAGGAATAATTGAGTTATAATAAATGGAACATATTTAAACTGAAAAATTTATCAGTTTTCATATATATGTCTACCCCTGAAAACATAACCACAATCAAGATAACAAATGTTTCCTTTACCACCATCACTGTCCTCATGTGCCTTTTAATCTGGGTTTCCCTCTATCCCCATCCTCAGGCAGGACAGTCACTCAACAGCTTTCTTCTAAGTAGTTTGCATTCTTTATAACTTTACATAAATGAAATACAATAAGTATGCATTTTTACCTGGATTTTTTTGATTCAGCATAATGCTGTTGACATCCACCCTTGCTATTCATATATCAAATTTTTCTTCTATTTTATTGCTGAGTAGTTATCCATTATACGAATACGCCACAACTTATGCTTGTAAGTGTTGAAGAATATTTCATTTGATTCTGTTTGGGGGCTATTATATATAAAGCCATTGTAAACATTTGTGTATGAGGCTTTGTGTGGATATGTTTTTATTTTTGAGGGGATTGTTATGGATTGGCAAGTCATATAGTAGGTGAATAATAATTTTAAAAATTGTCAAACTTTTTTCAGAAGGAAATGGACTATTTCATATTTCTACCCTGAATGCAGGAGAGTCTAAATTGCTCCACAAACTCATTAATACTTAGGATGATCAATTTGTTTTAATATTAGCTATTCTAATGGATATGTAGTGTTATCACCTCGTGGTTTTAATTTGCATCTTTCCAAAGGTTAATGATGTCAAGCATATTTTCATAGGATGATTTGCTATTTGTATATCTGATGAAATGCGTGTACAAATCTTTTGTTTGTTTAGCAATTGTGTTTGTTTGCTTCTTGTTGTTATCCTTCTATTATTGAGTTGTGTTTTTAAAATATTTTTCTGAATGCAAAACCTTTATTGGATACACAGTTTTCCAACATTTTCTCAGCCTGCATCTTGCCATTTTCTTTTCTTAAAGGTGTCTTTCAAAGAACAAAACTTGAATTCTCATGAAATCCATGTCTCATTTTGTTTTGTGGATCATAACTTTTGTGCTCTAAGAAAACTTTTTCTACCTCAAGATAGGAAAGATTTCTTCCTACTTTCTTCTAAAAATTGTATAGGTTTAGGTTTTTCATTTAAGTCAATGATCTATTTTGTGTCAAGTTTTTTCTATTGTATGAGGTAAAATTTGACATTTGCATCCTTCCCTGTGGATATCTAGTTGATCCAGCATACTTTGTTGTCTTTATTTTCTCCATTAAATTGCCTTGAAATCTGTTTTAAGTGAATTAACCCTATATATAACAATTTTACATCCAGAGATCTGAAATTCTTGTTCTTTTCCATTGATGTACAAGTCTACTTGTTTTTGTCAGTACTAAATCATCTTGATTAGTATAGGTTCGTAGTAAGTCTGGAAAAAAGATAAAGTGATTAAGTCCTCTAACCTTGCTTTAAAAATTTCTTTGGTTGTTCAAATACTCTTCAATTAAACTATAATCAGAGTGCCAATACTCACCAAAAAGGCTGTTGGAATTTTGTTAGGTATAGGATTGAATCTATAGGTGAATTTGGGAAGATTTGCCATTAAACAAAAATAGAGCCTTCTAATTCATAACCATTGCATATTTTTTTTCATTTATTCACATTATATTTCATTTATTTTTTTTATTTTCAGATGACAGGTTTTAGACATCTTTTGGTTAAATTTATCTCCAGATAGTTATGCCATCAGTCCTATTTAAATGAAATAATTTAAAAAATTTCTAATAGCTTGCAACCAGAGTATAAGGGCAATATTGATTTTTGAATGTTAACCTTGTATCCTATGATGTTACTAAATTCATTTCTTAGTTCTGGTAGTTCTGATAGGTGTTTTATAGACAGAAATTTTTAATGTAAACAATTATATTATAAACAATTAAGGAAATATTTATTTATTTTCTCTCTTTGGGCCTTTTATTTTTATTACCTTTGTACAATAGTGGGACCTCCAGTAAAACACTGAATAGAAGTGATGAAAGTTGATATCCTTGCCTTATCCTTAATCTTAAAAAGACAAAATTCAACTCTTTTACCATTAAGTATAGTGTTGGGTGTGTCATTCTTTGTCCTCAGGTGTAAGGTTTTTATAGATGCCATTTAACATTTTGAGGAGGTTCCCTATTGTTCCTAGTTTATTGAGCATTTTTGTTATGAATGAGTGTTGTATTTTTTTCAAACTTTTTCCTACATATATTGAAAGGATCATATGCTTTTTTTTCCCCATTAATATTTAAATTACACTGCTTGTTTTCAAAATGTAAGACCTACTTTTCATTCCTGGAATAAACACTACTTGGTACTGAGGTACTATCCATTTTCCCTGTATTGTTAAGGTCAATGATTCAATTTGTTGATTTTTTTTTAAAGGATTATCCCATCTATGAGATACACTGACCTTTAGTCTCTCCTTTATCTCTCTGTCTCTCTCACTCTTTCACCCTCTCTCTTCTCTCTTCTCTCTTCTTATCCTCCTCCTGCTCATTTTGAATATATTTATCAGTTCTTGGTATTAGAGTAATATTAGCCTCCAAAGGGGGGAAAAAAGTTGGGCTATAATCCCTCATCTTCAGTTTTCTGAAACAGCGTATATAAGATGAGATTTTGTTTTCTTTTGTTTTCTATAAAACTTCAATACAATTTACCATTGAAATCATCTGGACTTTAAATTTTTTTGGAAAAGTTTTTGATAGTGTAATCCATTTTCTAGTCTTAAGATTTAATGCCAATTATGATGAATGGTATATTTAAAGACATTTGTCCATTTAATCCAAATTGTTGAATTTGTTGGCATACATTTGTTCATAGTGTTTTCTTGCTAATCTTTTAATGTCTCTAGAATCTGTGATAACCTCTTTTTCATTTCTGAGAATGGCAATTTGTGTTCCCTCTCTTTTTTTCTTCATCATTTCAGTTAGATGTCTGTCAAACATCAAAGCACCATTTTTAACTTTAATTTTCTCTGTTGTCTCTCTGTTTTTAATTTCATAGATTTATGCTTTTATCTTTTTATTTCTTGCCTTATACTTGTTTATACTTTGCTTCTTTTCTTCTGATTTGTTAATGTGGAAAGAGAGATCACAAAAGTTAACTCATTCTGTTCTTAAATAAGCACATTTTATGATATGTTGTAATTTTTTTGTCATTTATCTCAAAATATTTTCTAATGTCCTTGTGATTTCACCTTTGACCCATAAATTTATTTTATCTGATATTAAATTTTGCACACTAAACTTCCTAAATGGATTGTTTACATGACACATTATTTTACAACTATTTACTTTCTACTTATCTGTGTATTAACCAAATCATATTCAGAAACACTCTGGGCTGCAGTTGTAGGAAATCCATTTGGAAGTCTTCTAAAGGACCATGATGCTTGCTTGGGTTCTTGTTCAAATTTTGTGTTGCTGGTTTTACCAGCATTATGCTGGTGACATATGAGGAATGTTCTAGAGACACCCTCACCAACTTGTAAGATTTTATCACCAGGGTTGATTGAGTACAGTGGCCAACTTAACCTTGCTCTGATGGATAAAGTCCTGTACAATTTTAAAGATTTTATTTCAGATGCTCTGGTTCCATCACATGGGCACATTGATATTGTTAGAGATTATTCTTGTATAATTTACATCCAGGTATTGTTACATTATTTTTTTCATATTCCAGAACTGATTGATGGCTTTCCATGGCCTCTTTGAAATTCTCAAAATATGTAGTTTGGGCAGTAGTACAGGGGCCAGGATTTTAGTGAGAGAGTTGTCTCTTTGACATAATGATCAGCTAGGGTGTTTTCCATATTTTCTGTTACCTCTCCCTCCACCACCCTCACACACTGCATCATTGTTTTTTGTTTTTGTTTTTGTTTTCATAATAACCACCTCCTTTAGAGGTACTAATATGCCTAATAGATCTTTTATCTGTTTAATATTTTTTAATTGGAGTTCCTGCTGAAGTGAAGATACTACCTTGTTTTCAAAGCATTCCAAAATCTTTATTTATCCACAGAATACATATTTATCTCCAGATTTTGGGCAAACACCTGTGAGTGAAATAAGTTACAAGTCTAATAAAGGATCTTATTCTAGGGATGAGTTGAGACATATTATGGTGTAACCAACCTAGAGTCTAAACAGTTATGAATTTCATAACAGTATTTAAAACACTAAAATAATGGATAGAGATGTGTCAAGGAGATTTATAATTTAATTTCATTGGAGATAATTTTACTTGAGAAGAATGCTGTGTCTTATGAGTGAGCAACAAAGATTGCACAATGAAAGGGACCATCAAGTTTAAGGGACATATTAAAACCAAGTTGGCAGAGAATGGCATTATTTAGCTGCAGCTGCTTTTGTGCTGAGACAAGGTTAGTGAACTTTTGCCACAAGATCAAGAGAAAGAGTGTAAAATTTTATTGGTTTCTGATGACTTCCATGAAGGTAGAGTACCAAAGGCTTATCTGGGAAATTCATAAACAACAACAAATAAAGATTCATGACGATTATGCAGGCCCAGGATGAAAGATTATTTAGAGCTAATTTTAAATCACAAAACATCTCATTGATGCTCAGACAGTAAACATTCATCTCAGAGTCCAATTTAATGTCTTTAATTTTTTTTTATTTTTTATAAAATTTTTAAAGGTTACACTCCATTTACAATTATTACAAAATATTGGCATAGTCACTGTGTTGTACAATATATCCTTGTAACTTATCTTACACCAAATAGTTTGTACCTCTCACTCCCTCACCCCAATATTGTCCCTCCCCCGCACTCCGACTGACAACCAATAGTTTGTTCTATCTGTGAATCTGCTTCTTTTTTTAATTTTCACTAGTTTTATGTATTTTTTAGATTCCATATATAAGTGATATCGTATACTATTTGTCTTTCTCTGTCTGACTTATTTAACTTAGCATAATGCCCTCCAAGTCCATCTATGTTGCTGCAAATGGTAAAATTTCATTTTTTAAAATGACTATTATTCCCTTGTGTATATATACCACATCTTCTTTCTCCATTCAGCTGTTGATGGTCACTTAAGTTGCTTCCATATCTTGGCAATTGTTAATACTGCTAGGAACACTGGGGTGCATGTGTCTTTTCGAATTAATGTTTTTGAATATGTATATATATATACCCAGGAGTGGGATTGCTGGGTCATATGGTAGTTCTATTTTTAGTATTTTGAGAAACTTCCATACTGATTTCCACAATGGCTGCAGCAATTTCCATTTCCACCAACAATGTACAAGGGTTCCCTTTTCTGCACATCCTCGCCAACATTTGTTATTTGTATTCACTTTGATGATAGCCATTCTAACAGGTGTGAAGTGATCTCTTATTGTGGTTTTGATTTGCATTTCCCTAGTGATTAATGATGCTGAACATCTTTTCATGTGCCCATTGGCCATCTGCATTTCCTCTTTGGAAAAATGTCTATTCAGTTCTTCTGCCCATTTTTTAATAGCTTTTTTTATGTTTTGATGTTGAGTTGTATGAGCTGTTTATGTATGTTGAATATTAATCCCTTATTGGTCGTATCATTTGCAAATATTGTCTCCCCTTCAATAGGTTGTCTATTCATTTTGTCGATTGTTCTCCTTTGTTATGGAAAAGCTTTTGGTTTAATTAGATCTCATTTGTTTAATTTTATTTTATTTCCTTTACTGTAGGAGACAGATCCCCCCAAAAAATATATAGCTGTGATTTATGTCAAAGAGTGTTCTGCCTATGTTTTCCTCTAGGCGTTTTACAGTATCTGGTCTTACATTTAGGTCTTTAATCAATTTTGAGTTTATTTTTGTGTTTGGTGTTAGTGTTCTAATTTCATTCTTTTTACATGTAGCTGTCAAGTTTTCCCAACACCACTTATTGAAGAGACTATCTTTTCTCCATTGTATATTTTTGCCTCCTTTGTCATAAATTAATTGACCATAAGTGTGTGGGTTAATTTCTGGGCTCTCTATTCTGTTCCATTAATCTATGTGTGTGTTTTTGTACCACTATCATACTGTTTTGATGACTGTAGCTTTGTAGTATAGTCTGAAGCCAAGAAGCATGATTCCTCCAGTTTTGTTCTTCTTTCTCAAGAGTGTTTTGGTTATTTAGGGTCTTTTGTGCTTTCATACAAATAAAAAAAAATTGTTCTGGTTCTGTGAGAAATGACATTAGTATTTTGATAGGGATTGCATTGAATCTGAAGATTGCCTTGGGTAGTATAGTCATTTTAATAATATTGATTCTTTGAATCCAAGAACACAGTATATCTTTCCATTTGATTGTGTCATCTTCAATTTCTTTCATCAGTGTCTAATGCTTTTTGGAGTACAGTAAGTCCCCTACATACGAACGTTCAAGTTGCAAACTTTCAAAGACTTGAACATGCATTCGCGTGTCCAATCAGTCCAATAAGTTAGTTCACGTGTCTCACGTACATTGTCACATGCGTGCATCCTCTACAAGTGGTTGTGCTTTTGTGTACTCTACTGTACAGTACTGTATAGAGTACAGTAGTACAGTATCTTTATTTCAAGCCCAGGAGGTCCAGAAGCAAGCGTAAAAGCAGCGGTGATGTAGCTGGTACTGCTAAGAAGTGCCAAGTGATAACAATGGAACTTGCTGTGCAACACAAGCAGCTTACTAATGAAGACCGGATGAAATTGGAGGCCCAGAGAAAGGATGAAGAGACAAGAGGCAGAAGTAACTGAAGAACCAAAGAGATTCACAATGCAGGATATGGCAAAGGGATTTTCTTTATGTGAGGAGGCATTGTCAGTTTTTGAGGCACAGGACCCAAACGTAGAACAGTACATGAAGGTTGCAGCAGCCATTCAGAATTCAATCCAATGCTACCATGACATCTATGACAAGAAAAAAAGAGCTACTACCCAGACATCACTGGATCATTTTTTCAAGAGGGTAGATAGAATTGAATCCAGCAAGGAACCAGAACCTGTGCCATCAATGTTAGGCATGAGTGAAATTTCAGCTTGCCCTCCGTCTCCAATTGCTGATGATCCTTCAGCTCTACCATCTCCCACCTCCTCTCCCTCCTCCAGTCAGTAAGTCTTCTTGCCTGTTCACTCAATACCAGCCCCTGTATGCCAGCTGTTGTACTGTACTACTGTACTTTTCAAGGTACTGTACTGTAAGATTAAACATGTTTTCTTTATCTTTTGTGTTTGTTTGTTTTTTATGTATTCTTTTTGTGAAGAGTATTATAAACCTGTTACAGTACAGTACTATATAGCCAATTGTGTTAGTTGGGTACCTTGGCTAACTTTGTTGGACTTACAAACCAATTGGACTTACAAATGTGCTTTCGGAACGGAACTCATTCATACATAGGGGACTCACTGTACAGGTCTTCTGCCTCCTTAGGTAGATTTATTTTTAGGTATTTTATTCTTTTTGATGGGATGGTAAATGGGATTGTTTCCTTAATTTCTCTTTCTAATAGTTCATTGTTGTGTATAGAAATGCAACAGATTTCTGTATATTAATTTTGTATCCTGCAACTCTATCAAAATTATTGATGAGCTCTAGTAGTTTTCTGGTGGTGTCTTTAGGATTTTCAACTATAGGATGTTCAATAATATAGTAAAACAGTGACAGTTTTACTTCTTCCTTTCCAATCTGGAGTCTATTTATTTCTTTTTCTTCTCTGATTGCTGTGGCTAGGACTTCCAAAACTATGTTGAATAAAAGTGGCAAGAGTGAGCATCCTTTTCTTTCTCCTAATCTTAGAGGGAATGTTTTCAACTTTTCACTTTTGGGTGTGATGTTAGCTGTGGGTTTGTTATATATGGCCTTGATTATATTGAGATAAGTTCCCTCTGTGCCCACCATCTGGAGAGTTTTTATTGTAAATGGATGTTGAACTTTACCAAAAACTTTTTCTGCATATATTGAGATCATCATATGGTTTTTATTCTTCAATTTTTTAATGTGGTATATCACATTGATTGATTTGTGGATATTGAAAAACCCTTGTATCCCTGGGATAAATACCTCTTGATCATGTTGTACGATCCAACATTTTACGTCTTAATGAATAAATTTTAGCTCTTCTTGAATGTTAATAAAAATACATTATCAGATTTACTGATTGATTCCCTGAATATCCATCTACATTATGTAGCAGTAACACATTTTAAATAATTGAAATTAGCTCAAGGTTTGGGACTGATTGGTTTACTCTTGCCACAGTTGGTTCAGGAGGGTGGGCTATTTCTGGCTTGCATTTTATTCATTATTGTTACATGTCATTAAGTACATTTTATTAATTCTTGCATTCCATTAAATGCAGGAAATACTTGCTTAAGTATTTTGTGCATTTTCTTTAGTTGGAAATATTTTCATTGGAAGATTATGGAAGATAATCCAATATCTTCCAATCTAAGATATTGCTACCAGGATAACAACATTATCCAGTACTTATTTCTATCTATCCAGTAAGACTATGTAATAGAATGCTTTCCACAGCCATAAAAATAGGGTTTTGTGACAAATATCCGTAACATTTAGGAGTACTTGAAGACGGACTTTGTCAGTTGCAAGTTTATTTATTCTGGGGAAAATACAAGTGTATATTCAGGAGCAAAGCACTTGCTATTCTACTTGACACTTTCATCCTAATATATATTTGTGTTTACTTAGCTTTTGTACTTCAGAGAAGCAGAGACACATTATTTCCTGATGAAGATAAGCATTAGCACCATTATTTTTTCACCCAATGAAAAAGACTGAGAAAACGTTTAACACTGTTGTTAAGGCTGCAGGCTTCTTCTCTTTTCAAGATGTGAAGACTTGAATTCACCTTTGATAATCTTTCTCTGTGAAAAGCCACTAAATGTGCCTTTTATCTATGAAAATATAAAGCAAATGTTCTCTTTTGAAATGGTGTTAGTATTGTATAAAGCTGAGCCCTGTTGAAGTAAAAAGTGCTTTCATGAGTTTGAAGATAATTTTTCATGCTGAGATGTGAGATACTTCTCTTGAGATCATGAATCATTTTGGGGAATATATACATATTTATATACAAATATATATATAGATAGATACATCTCTACATACATATAGATGTATATACATATACAGATTTTGATGATGCCATGTTACAGCTTATTGTTTCTGCTTGCCAGGTATCATTATGCATATTTGCAATTCCTCATGTAATATGGAAGAGTTACTGACATGAACCTAAGGGCAAAAGTTATACAGGTTGAAGTTCAGGGTAAGAAGAGATTCAGTAAAGTCTTCATAGAACTGAGAAATGTGTTGATATTTAAAGAATGAAGCCATTGGGAGATTACACTTCTAGTGTAGACATTAGCCCTACTGGTTTTGAATATGTGATTTCTCAGGCATTGAAACTTCAAGGAATTTGAAGCAGAAAGGAAATATATGGTGATGTAACATGAGAGAGAGCATATATACAAATAAGGGAGCGCCTTTATAGCATTTTCTACAAATAGTGGGCTTTATGAATAAAGGAGATTTTAATAAGGATGTAAGAAGAATCTTGACTCTATCGGTGTGAATACTGAATTATTTATATCCAACGAGTGAGAAGGTCTTGAAATATTTAGGAGAGGGGAAATATAGACTAACTTGCATAAGAAAGATTTTGAAATTCTAGACCTGTTTCTTAGGGTTATCACAATATGTCTTTGTTGATGTTGTCATTAATTTCACATGAAAGTAAGGATGATGAAAATTATATGTCCCCTGTGTTATGTTTTCTTGAATCCCATAATTTCTTGGCTCACTACTCACTAAGATATATCTATAGTGAAAATAGCTGAGACTAGTCAGTCTCAGTTTCTGAGCCTGTGAAATGGGGCTAATGTAACTACCTTATATATAATATTTGTCATAAAGGATAATATGACAGTATCCATAAAGAACTTAGCAAAGTGTGTTTTTTGTTCATTTTGTTATCTTCCTTTCTGCTATTGTCTTAAAATGATTTATCTATGCCTGTGAGAATAGCTAGAAGATAAAAAACAAACAGCCATTTATATATAGTGGTTCTAAAGTATGGTACAAAGATAAAATAGTATGTTTCTCCTGAACACTGATGGACCATAAGAAGACAGAATTGGGCAGGAGTAAGGCACAGTGAGATTGTTGGAATGGTACTTACCACCATTTCAGGGACCTCACACAATGGCAAGCCACAT
The DNA here is from genome assembly GCF_028564815.1 of Eubalaena glacialis. Lineage (NCBI taxonomy): Eukaryota > Metazoa > Chordata > Mammalia > Artiodactyla > Balaenidae > Eubalaena > Eubalaena glacialis. The sequence continues at coordinate 22,665,934 of NC_083721.1, forward strand.
TCTAAGTTGATTCTGGCAACTTTGCCCAACACACATAAACTCACACACATAAGCTTTCTTGCAACTCTCTTTCCATTAAACAAAAGCTGTAAGGGGATTTTTACTGCACAGAGTTCCATGTAGTTTTTACCTATAACAGCATATTATGTCAGTTGCTTTGCAGATCCATTGAAGAGTCTTTGGAAACTCTTCTATTTGTATAACATTTGCCAAATGACATACAGGCCTAAAAATTGAGGATCGATAGTGTGAATAAACAGCTCTTCTATGGATGTCAGTGATATCCACACTTGAAAGATTTTGGTTTTTTCTGTCCATGGTTTAAAGACAGATCAGCTAATACATTAGATTATAGGATTCAAGAAAGGCTAAACTGTGGACTCAGAACTCATAGTCATTAAGGCTCTTTTTGGTCACAGCTGCTATCTCATGTCTGTGTAACACCATATGTAGTAAGATTATATATAGTAAGATTATATTATTATTATATATAGTAAGATTAATAAAATGATTTGATTAAAAAGTACAGTAGTCAAAAAAAAGACAAGCTGTTAAACTCACAGCATATTGTGACAGCTAAGTAAAGGCATGTTTGTCTATACCATTTTAAAACAGGATTTGTCTCATTAAGTTCTATTAATGCTGAGGGCCATAGTAACACTTTTTTCAAAATGGAAATTTTATAAACATTATATGACCTTCACTTATACAAGATTATCAGTATCTAAATAGGCAGTATATTGCCTGTGCATTTAAAGAGTTTCTAAGAATAAAAGGTAAATCGATAATTATTTTATATTCATTATATTCATTCCATTTAAACATTACAAAATAGTTTGCTGCTTAATAAACATGTTGTTGATACATAGACTATCATGGTCAAGTTCTGCAAAGAAGAGGCCATATTTATTTGATGGGCAAATCTTATGTATCTCCCCATATATTTAAATAAAAATTGATACAACCAGTGAAATAAAAGGCATTTATTTCACTGGAAAATGGCTGTGCATTTGTTATGAGGATGTTTTAGGGGATATTTAAAATAATGTCAAATGAGGCTCTTAGGCTCATTCAAGTCTTACCTTGTGAAATGTGAATTAACCAGAATCTGGCATTTCCTAACGTGGGACCCAAAACAAGATACTTAAATCATTTTAAGAAATATGTTCCGGATAATTAAGTAGGTGCAATGATATGAATGTCTTCCTTATTGGGATGCTTTGAGGTTTAAATGTTATAAAGTTCATATGAGTACCTGTTAAAGTGTCTTATACATTGTAGATGCTCAATATGTATTTTCTGTCTTTGCCAATACCAAGCTGTTTGATCCTGGTAAACCTCTCGAGTTCTCTGACTCTCCATTTTGTCACATGAGAAATGAGAAAGTTGGTCTACATGATCTCTGAGGTCTCTGTCATTTTAACTAAAAAGTTCCAATTCATATTACTTATCTACAGTGAAATATTCCATCAATAGTCCTCACTCGATTTACCAGTAAAACGTGTGTGTTTATATGAATGTATTTTAAGATAGTAATTTCAGGTAAAATTAGAACTAATATTCCTGATATATAGAGTTTCTTTTCTTTCATGTTATAAAACCTCAAGACAGGTTTGTAAGGGAAAATAAATTAATTATAAACAAAAACCGTTATCTTGGTCTAATAGTCTAGATCCTCAGAGAAGCAGATGCCAGGAAGGGATTAAATGTTCAAGGAATTTATTGGGAGAAATACATGTTTGAAGGAGACTAGGGACAGGGCCTTCAGATTGCATGATGAAATTCTGACCCCATGAAAGGGAGAGAAGCAAAAAAAAAAAAAAAAAAAGGAGTTGTAGACTACCTTTCTTTCTAAGAAAGATTCTTCAAAGTTAGGAATTCCTCCAGCCAAATTCTGCTTACAAAGTAGTCTTTAGTCTCCTAGAATGGGTCTGCTTTGGGATCTCCACTGCACTCCATTATGGGAGTTGTGGCCTTAGCACTGACATAGCAATGGATTTCCAAGGGATAAACCAGGGCCCTTGATCAACTGTGCTTCTTATAAGAATACGTCTGCGAGTGTGCTCACATGGCTGCTGTGTCTGTTGTTACTGATTTCCAGGACTCTCTTATTGGTGGCAAAATGCTCCTAGGGTCTTAGAGTAGTGAGGAGTTCAGAGACTGGGCTGTGTCACTTGAGATCATGAAAACGCATTAGAATTTTGTAAAAATTTCCGTTGTCCACTGACATCATGGGAGTAAGCTACATGCCACTTCAAACCTAATTCAAGGGGCAGGAACTTTCTCTGAAAGTTTCTGTAGATATTATTCATATTAAGATATCTTCCCATGAAACATCCCCAGTAACTTAGCTTATCCTCTCACTATGTCAACCCAAATTTAAAAAAACATAACAAAACATAACTAGCTTCCCTGCCTTTTGAATAGCTCCCTGTTTTTTTTTGTTGTTGTTGTTTCTTTTTGTTTTTGTTTTTTTGAATAGCTCCCTAATGCTTAAAATATTTTTATGACTCTGGATATTCTGTTTGTGATTTTTAATGTTATGCCATTTCCCTTATACATGTAACCTTCAGCCAATATCCAGGAAGTCCTACACTGACTAAATTTAGCAACAGTTGTCAGATACTATAGTAGGAACAGTTCAAAAACTATACATAAGATACAGTGTCAGCACTCCCGATGTTTCCATCTGTGTTGATTATACAGATCTACCAAATACCTTCAATTTGTTTTTTTGTTTTCTTTCTAAATATTATTATTTTAGAAATAACATGTTTTGCCATTAATGTCCCCTGCCTTTTGTAACATTGTCTTCAAAGATGGCAAATATTTGATATAATTGGACTAGAAACATTTAGAAAATTTAGACAGTTGGTTAGACTTAGATTCAACTATGATTTATCAATTTAATAGTGTGATACAAGGTATTTATAAGAAGAGTAGAATGATTTTTTCAAATGGAACTTTTTCTATTGTCAGTTTATTTTAATTATAGAATATATTCTAGACAGTATTTGTAAGAGATATTATGAACTGTAGTTTACTCTAGGTACTGAAGAGAAGGCATAAATAGTAAAATACAATGGAATAAGCCCATACACCTTTTTTATGACAGAAGATTTTATTTACTCTGATCCTTAATTTCTTCTTGCTCTGGTCCTTGGACTTTGGGAATGTTACCACTATTAAATGATTAGATCTGAAATCCATGCAAATGTCTTGTAAACCTTACTTATTAAATATTTGTAAAACAATATATATGCACAGTGAATTGGCAAGATTACTATATCATAACTATAACTGTAAGAGAACAGCTAATTCATTATAGCAATCTCAAAAAGTCACAGTCTTTCAAGTCTTAATTTCTTAGTAACCTGACATCAGAGAAAATTCCACAATCTAATGAAAATAATTACTTACCACACATTTTAAAACCAATAGCTTTTAGGTAATATGAAATATATAATATAAATTCCAGAAAAACACAATATAAGATTAATTAGAATAATTAGATTAATGGCATAAAGCATTCATGCTCTTCTAAAAACCAAGTCAAAAACAGAACACACAAATAACAATGAACTCCTTAAATACATACTTCCATGAAAAATTAAATATAAACTATATTAAATATGAATGCACAGCTGGTTCAATTTATTTCAACCTTGCACATTGATTTCTATAAACTTTGCTTTTCTTCCTCACTTTTATTCCTGCCTCCTTAGTGGTGCTTCTTTTCATGGGTGGTTTATAATTCATCATTATATTCAGTGAAGCATATGGCTCCTTTTACATGCACAAAATGAAATGCATGTTTGGGGACTACATAACCAAATATGAGCCTCTCCTTATATCAGAGTATTATTTTCAGAAATCTCTGTGAGGCTGCAGCTACAACCACATCTCTCACAGATCATCAACACGGTCAAATGCATTTAGGAAGACAATCAAAGGGGCGTAGGCAATTTCAGCAGCCTAGAAGAGTTTTGACTGTATTTTTAAGTGCTAGAAAAAACTTTCAGGATATTTTAGTAGTGAAGAAAGCCCCAAAGTGTTATATTCATTATTTTCTCACTTCTCTGGGTTAAATCTGCCACAGAGAAGAAATATTCTACATTCTTCATCTTGCAACAATCAGTGTAGGAAACATATTAACGCTACCTATGAAAAGAGTAAGAATTGCACATTGAGTATGTTAATATTCCTAACTCAATGATGAATACAAGAAACATACATAAAAGGAAATAATTCTGTGAAATTGTATATGAAGTCATGGACAAAGTGATATAAGGCAAGTCTAAGCAAAACTAGAAGATGAATCATAATTTTGTTATCAGATAAGGTGAAAGCATAACATAAAACAAATCATTAAACATGAAAAAAAAGGCATTTTCTAAAGTTAACAGATACAACTTAAAATACAGTAAATTATGAGTCATAGAACATAGGAGCAATGTCAATTTCAGAAGTTATAAGAAAAAAATAGAAATATTCAAGTAATTAATTCATTTTTTAAGTTGAGGTGTATTTTACATGCTGTGAAATTGGCTTTTTGTGTTCATAGTTCGATGAGTTTTCACAAATGCAAACAAGTCATGTAACCACCAGCTCAATCAAGATGTAGAACAGTTCCAACCACCCCTGCTCCCCCCAAATCCCCACCCACCAAACCCTCATGCTCCTTTGTAGTCACCCCCTCCTCCCTGGCAATCATGGATCTGTTTTATGTCTCTATAATTTTGCCTTTTCCTGAATGTCATATAAATGGAATCATACAGTACGTCGCCTTAAAAGTTGAGGCTCTTTTCATTTAGGATAAAAAATGCTTTAAGATTCACCCATGCTGTTTCTTGTATGTAGTTACACTAAATCTCATATAAATGGATCCCATAAATTTTCCCAGAGATTCTTATTCTATAGGTTGGGTATAGGGCATGATTAATAAATGATCTCAGATTATCTGATGCAAAAGGGCTTTGGAATATACAGTGAGAAGCCCTGAAACAGGCAAAAGTAAACTTCCCCAAATTAATGCAGAAGACTGTTTGCAGGTATAGTTAAAGGAGTAAAGACTTAAGCCTCCTGACACTCTGTCTATTCCCAAGGCTAACAGAACCTTGAGGAAGCATGGATCCTAGTTTTATTGATAAAGGCCACATGTACTAATTCGACATTCCACTCTAGAAGGGAGGGTTGATCATTAAACCACAGATTTCACATTTGGCAAAATATGATTGTCTCTTCAGAAAGGCAGTGTTCATTTGTTACAAGCAATAGGAATGTCTGTAATTAGAGAAGTAAAGGAGGTGTATTAGAATTATTTTATTTGTAATAAACTAGCTAAACAATATAATTTATCAGCTCTTGTATCTGGAATGTTCAGGATTACAATTGACAACAGGGACAACTGGACCTAGAGATTCAAGTATTTCTCCTTTTATCTCTACCTCTTGCTCTCCTTGCCCTCTGTTATGGATTGAATTGTGTCCCCACCCCCTAAAGAAAATGGATATATTGAAGTCCTAACCCATAGTACCTCAGAAGGTGACCTTATTTGGAAATAGGGTTATTTCAGATGTAATAAGTTAAGAAGAGGTCATGCTGAAGTAGGATGAGTCCCTATTCCAATTTGACTGATATCTTTATAACAGGATGGCCATGTGAAGATATGAACACTGAGAGTACCATGCGATAAAGACAGAGATTGGAGTCATGCAGCTGCAAGGGAGGGAATGCAAGAAATCGCTAGAAAACTAGAAGCTAGGAGGAGGAAAGGAAGGATTCCCCTATAGGTTTCATAGAAAGCATAGCCTTGAAAACACCTTGATTTCAGACTTCTAGCTTCCAGAACTGTGAAAAAATAAATTTATCTTGTTTTAAACTCCCACTTTGTGGTATGTTGTTACAGCAGTCCTAGGAAAGTTATATATCCCAGTACAAAAAAACTGAGTTTTTTTCTACCTCTGTCAACTTTATTCTCATGTACTGAAAATTGGTTTTCCTCTGAACCAGAGGGAAGGGGGAGTCAGGAATCATGATCACAGAATGTTCCAGGTTTACTCACCTCCATTTTTTTCTTTTGTTTTGTTGTGGTCCCCAGAGAGACATGAGAATTTCCTGCATATTGTCTCTGTATATAAAACTCAGGGGAAGAACTATGATTGGCCAACCAATGTGATTGTTATCAGCATGACTGAGATACTTGCTCTCCTCTATGACAAAAAGGGGAGGAAGGCAGAGTGATTTACAGGTCCTCCAGAACCATAGGGAGTAGAGGTGTGTAATGATGAGGGTGAATTTTGAGAGAGGGACTTCTACAAAATTGCATTTTTGGTTCTGAAGGGTTATTGAACATTCAAAGTTGAGATATACAACTAGATAGATAGATGGATGTATATGTTTATCTATGACATAGATATATATATGCACACATAAACAGTAAAACAAATGCATTTTTACACAAATTCTAAGATGCTATACACATCGTTCTACTGTTATCATATATCAAGAAAGTTGATGATCAAATGTATCATTATCTACATTTATAGATAAACCCAATTGAAGCATAAAGCGAGGATCTTCTTTTACCCTGAGAGCAGAGTCTGATGATGGTAAGCTTTGAAGTCAGAGAGACTTGGATTCTAATCTGACCTCTGCTGCTTGTCATCTGTGTGATCTTCATGATTAATTCGCCCTCTTAGAACTTCAGTTTCTTCTCCATGGCAATGGCTTTTGGGAAGATCAAATAAGAAGCATAAAGCCTTTAGCAGAGTGTATGGAAGTTTTAGTAAGTGGCTAGCAGTTGTCAGCTAAATTTTTTTATCATTTTAATTTCTCATTTACAGATTAGGCCATTGCTGCCAAGAGGACTATGGTCTTGTTTTCCTGGTCATGTGTGTATGTCTGAAGTCAGGAACAGAAATGAGGAGATAAACCTGAGGGGGAGGGATTTGTCATAGGTTTGGGATAATGGGAAAATACTACCCTGAACGCTGAGGTTGATGATGTAGAGCAGCTCTCCTAACTGTAGAGGTTTGGTCAATTACAGCCCAGATTGTTCTTGGTAGACCCACAGAGCTAAATTTGGTAATGGACAATTTCACATCAGAGCAAGTCCCCTTATCCAAGCTTAATGTCAGAAGCCGTTGTAGAAATGGATTAAGTAGCTTGTATGCTCTACTGTCTCCCATGAGCTCCCAATGTCTAAGATGTAACAACGTTCACTTAAACTACTTAAACTATCTATTCTTGCTAACCATGGGTGATGCTCTGATGTCATGGGAACCCAGAGTTGAAAGGTTAATTAAAGCAAAATCTGTTTAAATCTCCAGAGAAGAATTTGGGCTTAAAGGCCCAACACTTTTGGGTGAAAAAATTTAGCCAACTTTCTTAACTTCGCTATGACTCAGTTTGTTTTGATAATTGAGTTAATATGTGTTCACTTAGAAAAGTGTCTGAGATATAGTAAGTGCTACATAAGTGATAACTCTAATTTAACAGGAATAAAGATTATCATCAAAAAATATAAGAAGATAGACTTAATTTTGAAAATTACCGTAATTAAAATGAAACATTAATTCACTCACACAGTAATACATTTGCATAAATGATCAAGGTAGCATCAATTGATTGGTAGCAAATAAAAATTAATTTAGAAAATGTTTTGCATAAATATATAAGAACAGTTTCCTAAATGTTACTAAAATAAGGGAGTCGATGAGATATCACTAACCACCCATTTAAAATGGCTGTAATTATTACAGTTGGCAATATCAAGTATCTGTTTTGAAAACACCAGAAAACTGGCACACTGCTGCTGGTAGAATTGTAAAATGGGGCAACCACTTTGGCAAACTGCTTGTCAGTTTCTAGAAAGTTAAATCTACCCTAATTACATGATACTGCAATTCCACTCCTAGGCATTTACCAAAGAGAAATGAAAATATATGTCCACAAAACAATGTGTACATGAAAGTTCATAAAAACTTGGTTCATAATAATCAAAAACTGGAAATAACATAATGCCCATCAGTGTTAGAATAGATAAATTGTAATGAATTTCTATAAAGGAAATACTTCTCAGCAATAATATGACATAAACTACTGATGTACTCAGTATGAATGAATATCAAAAACATTTTGCTGATGACAAAAATTTCATACAATTTTATTTCATTTACATGAAATTACAAAACAGGCAAAACCAATCAAAAAGAAGCTCACTGGTTGCCAGGCTCCAGAGTGCGGAACTATTGACTGGAAATAGGAATGAGGGTATATTGGGGATAATGGAAAAATTCTATATTCTGATCAAAGTGGTAGTTATATATGGGTGTATGCATTTGACAAAATTCATTGACCTATACACTTAAAATGGGGGCACTGTATTATATATAATTTAAACCTCAATAAATGACAAAAAAGTGGGACTATACCCAATATTAAAGATGAACTAAGACAAAAAAATACGACTTTTTACATTTATTTGCTCTGTGATAGGCAAGAAAAAAAATTGGGCTCGATGATAGTGGTTCTAACTCAGTAGAGAAATCATTGTATGAGGCAAATTAGGAATACATAAACTTGCATTCATTTTATTAGTAAAAATCACCTGACTCCATAGCATTTTCCAGGTATTTGTGAGCATGTTTTCAAAAATTGTTTTAAATATTTTAGGAATTGGCCCACATTATTATCTGTCCCATGGTTTCCTCAGGCCACCAGACTACTCTCTCTATTGATGATGGTTGCAAGATAACCACCCCGTGTGGAGCACACTAATCATCTCAAGAGTTGATGTTGCAGGATGGATCCTTTCTGCCTGTGAGGGAAGAATGCTGATTGCATATCCCTGTCACTACTCCATTTCAAGTATATAGCAAAACATTTTCTATTCCTCCTAACAAAGTAGAAAATAGATTATATCTTCTATTGAGAAAGCTAATATGGCAGTGAATTACCAATAGAGAGTAACTTCTGAGCACTAGGGATTTTTAGGGGTTCCCCCCAATACAGAACAGTTCTGCTCTCTCCCCAGATCCTGAACAAGCTGAGATACAAAATAAGGAGTAAATATCATGGCCAAAATATTACCTTTATTATGGATAGACCCAGGTAGGAGGATAGATTAGTATAGAAACAAAATGGACCCTCTAAGGCAAAACTAGGGAGTCTAAAGCCAGGCTGTCAGAGGTGGTACTGATGTAGGTCAGTGAGGTTTAGAGACCAGCATAGCACACAGAGAACACATATTCTCCTAGAGCAAGCTGTTTCCCAAAGTAAAAAGCATCAGTTATTGTTTCCAAATTTCCAAATCATATATTTCTTTCCACCATACAAGGGACAAATAAGAGAAGGAAAGTAGAAGGAAACACTAAGAGTGGTAAAATAGTCTTCCTCCCACGGAGAATATTTTAATTTGCCCGACAAGATCCAGTCTCTACCCTTCTCCATCCTGATGCATAATCCAAGAGGCTGAATTAATGGACTAAATCAACAAGATTCATGACTCTGAACCTATTGGGTTTGGCTAATGGGAGGCACTGGCAGAAGATAGGAGGTATAGCGTGAAGGTGGCCAGAGGCTTCATTTCTCTGCAGAAGTCTAAAGCTCTTGTCACCCTTTCCAAAGCTCCAGCTCCACTTCTTTCTCTGGATTAAATAATATTTTGCCCCCGACCCTTCTTTCCGATGCATAGTAACATCTCCCATGGTTTGCCCTAACCCCGGCCACTCAGGTAAATAATCCCTCTGTAGACAACTCATGATTGCCTATTAGAGCAATCTGGTTTTTTGCCAGCTACGATATTAAAATGGCAGTTTGTTCCCAGTTCTCCTCATTAAAACACAATCAAAGCCTAATATCCAGACCCTCTCAGGATCCTCTTATTCATATGACAGAGAAAATTTTAGACATGACCACAATTAACAGACACAATAGAAATTTGGATATTTGACAGAACATAATGATATGCCAATGGAGAATTGGTTATTAATATGACTAGTTTATTAAGTATTTGGTGTCAAATAAGGAAAATAGAAAGTTCTTTTTAAAGTCAGTCTGATCTTCTTACAGTTGGCCTGTAGTCATGATATCTCGATAATTTACAATTATGGTAGACTGCACCAGTGTTTTCTGGATGCTTTAATTTAGCCAGTGCTGTAAAAAGAATGCAACTTTGTAGGCTATTTTACATTCTTTGTTTTCCGTTCCAAGAAATGTGAACATCAGTCACTCAAAACCATAAGTTCCTCAAGATATATTTTTCTTTGAACCAGTCTATAAAGAATTGCATAGAAAAGGTCACTTCATGTGATACTTTGTAGATCCTCAGATAAGCTATCTTATTTAAAAATATACATTCTCCTTATCAGATATTGCTACTATGAATTTTTAAAATGATGTATACAGACAGAAGGCCAAAAAAACAACATATCTTGTCTTTGCCACACCAATTACAATATGGTTGGAATGATTAAAACTTCAAATGCAGACAAAAGTAAAGAACATTTTTATTCACAAAAAGACATTTTAAGTACTTTGTAAATTTTAAACAACTTTAGATGGTGTCAATTTCCATCCCCTTAAGGCAGTTTCAATTTGAACATTATCAAGTCATGCAGGTTGTGTCTCCCTTCTAGACTGAAGTTAAATAAAATTGTTTCATTACCATATCCACCATTAAATTGCAGGAAACATTAGCATCTGTTCAGAAGTGAAGCTCTCCCTGGGGTCATGTCCTGGAGAATTCTGTGTGTCCCAGTGAATCTGAGAGACTTCAGATCCCCAAAATGTCTCCAAAGTAATTTACTTTTTAGCAGTGGGAAGCCTTGGTCTGAGGAAGAGAACTCTTTGAAAAAATGTCAGTTTAATCACAAAAATTAGTTGTTTTTATCCAAGTCACCATTTAGAGCAGCATTTTGTTTCTGTTCTATAATTGCAGCCCCAAATGATTCACTTAATAGATGAGATAGACTGAATGTGTATGTTTATTGAACAAGTTATCCAAAAAGATCAAAGAAACAGCATTATAGAGACTAAGTTAAATAATTTTTGCTTAATTTTTAATAGTAAAAAAGACCGTAACCTGGAGAAGTGTGTAAAAAAGCTAAATATGGCCTAACAGGAAGTAAAAGAAGATGCAGCAGATAGACAGCTAGCTAAAATATATATTAAAAAAAAAAACACAAAACACTGAAATTGAAATCAGAAAAGCAGTTTCTTATAAGTCTGAATATTAATTAATGATGTAATCTTTGGCAAGTTGATTTTTGTATTCTCTGAGTCTGCTTTCTCATCTGCTTGAAGAGAAACTGTTCTAGGTGATTTCTCAGTTTCTGCTCAAAACTTACATCCTGTAATTCTACTGGTAATTAAGTTATTAAAAGGTAACACAATTAAATAGAAAAACAATATATTCTCTATCCCGTTCTCTTTCTCTTTCTGCTTTGATTTTCATGGAAATTGATAGTGATGAAAATACATAAAGTAAGTGATGATAACAGGTATAGAAAATTTTAGAACTTGAGGACATATGATTAAGTATTTAGCCCATCATTCATTGACTACAATCAATTAGTTTAGCCATAGTGGTTTCTTTCTAGTTCTTAGAAAGTATATTGTTCACCTGCTTACCTAAGGGCCCTCCAACTGTTACTGGAGTGCATTCTCTACAACCCTTCTTCACCTATTAAAAAGGTAATCCACATTTAAATTATGAGTCTAAATGTCACTTATTCAGGACAAATGCAATGATACTACCATCTTCCTCCCACTGTTTATATTAGTTAATTCATTCAGATATTTATCATGTATTTATAAGGAAAATTTAATCATATCTGTGCATTTCCTATTGATGCTTTAGCAAATTACCAGTGGCTTCAAATAGCACTAATTTATTATTTCACATTTCTGTATGTCAGAAGTCTGACACAGGTATCATCTCAGGGCTAAAATCAGGGTGTCTGCAGGACTGTGTTCCTTTCTGGAGGCTCTAGAATGAGAACTGTTTTCTTGCCCTTTCAAGTCATTGACAGAATTTGGTTCCTTGTGGTTGTAGAACGTAAATCCCAGTGTCCCTGCTGGCTGTTAGGTGAGGACAGTTTCTAGCTTCTAGAGACCACCTACACTCCCTGGTTCTTGTCTTCCTTCCTCCATCCCCCATCATGAAAGCCAGCAACTGTGGGGCCCGTTTCTCTTACACTGCAAATCTCTCCTTCCTTTTCTTCTAATTTACCTTTCTCATGCAGAAAATGTTCCCAGTTTTAGGAACTCAGATGATTAGATTAGGCCAACCTAGATAATCCAGGATCATCTCCCCATCACAATGTTCTTAGCCTTAATCACATCTGCCAAGTCCCTTCTGCATTATAAGGTAACATTCTCACAGGTTCTTAGGACCTGTGATGTCTCACAGAACATATCAGGACATGTATTAATCTGGTTACTACAGTTTTGAAGTAAGCAAAAAAAGGTTAATATCTTTTTAATAGAATGCTGTACCCTTTGAAGACTTTCTAAACCTATAAGGATATGTTATTTGCATGAACATTATCATTTATAACAATCTAGTTTAGATTAATAACAATGTAATTTCAATAATATTTAAAATTTGCCTCTATAGAGCTATGTTCCACCATTCCTTTATGCTATTTTTAATCACAAATCATATCTTTATACATTATGTACCCAAAAATGTAGATTTGTAATTAGTATTTTATGCAATTTTCTTTATAAAATTAAGAACACTCCTTTGAAAAATGAAAACAGTGAAGCCTAGGGAGGTGTAACCTGTCATAGTTGAGTGCAAAGTGCTATGGAACTTACATTTTTATACCTAAAATGTAGTGAGTTTCTAAATTGAAAAAAATCCACTAACTGCTAAGGAAAATGGATGAAAATAGATCAATATGTAGAAAGTTATCATGATATTTCACAACACTTAAAACAATGGCCTTATACGGGGGGCAGTGGGGAGAAGTGCAGAAGAGAAGGAGAGAGAAAGAAAGAGTAAGAAAAAGAGAAAGGAAGGTAAAGAGAAAAAAAAAGAGAGCGTGAGAAACACATACAAAGGATAATAAAACAAAATGACTTCAGACTTTGATGGGAAATTCTGGAAGCCAGAAAACATGAAGCAATGCCTTTGAAATTAAGAGAAAAAAATAAATAAATAAAAGGAAACAACATTTGGGTTAAAATTCAATACCTAAGCAGTCAATCAAATATGAGATGTTAAGAGAACACAACCTAAAAATTATTACCACTCATGTAGTCTTTCTCGAGATGCTAAAATGGAAGTACCAAATTAAGGAAGGCATGGGATAAAGGAAAAAGGGGACAGAACATTCCCTCCTGGAGGGAGGTTACCAAAATGAGTGGAGTTACCAGAATGAGAGTAATTAATAAAACCCAGCTAGCCACCTTCCCAGATTAGAGATGATAAAATTGCTTGTTCTTGTACTTGAAATTGATAGAGGGACTTCCCTGGTGGTCTGGTGGTTAAGACTCCGTGCTTCCACTGCAGGGGACACGGGTTCAATCCCTGGTCGGGGAACCAAGATCCTGTATGCAGTGTGGCACAGCAAAAAAAAAAAAAAACCCCAAAAAAACCTGATAGATTATTTGATGGAAAACAGCTTTACAAAAGTTGATACCATTGGTGAATAAGCTGAAAGTCCTTCTCTCTGGGAAGGGAGAAATGGATGAAGTGAGGAAAGGAAGCTGTTGTTTTTATAACAAACTTATTGAAGCATTTGACTCTTAAAATAATATGCATATATATTTATGAAAAAAAATTTAAAAAGAAAAAAGAACAGCATAAGATCTTAAAATAAGAAAGTGCATGCCCCTTATTCAGTTGAATAAATCAAATTTATAATTGCAAAGTAAGTATATTGCAAAATGAAATGCTGAAGTACTTAAGCAAACTGTTCTTATGGTTACGTAAAATGTTGGAATGGTAATCCATCTAAAAATTAAATACAGCATTACAGATAGACTGATTTTACCCTCAGTTCTATGTATTGAATGAAACCTTCTTAACTGCATGTACAGTATTTAATATTTTTGAGGCAAAATATTAATACATGATCCTTATGTCAACTTGACACAGCAAGCTGAACTGAATGGTGTCAGGTTTATTATACTATAATTTCATGAAAATTACAAAAAATATGTTTAGGACAATATTTGAGTAATAATTATTAGGCATTTCAGTAAAATAGGCAGACTCATTTGTCTTTGATTTTAGAAAAGTAAAATATTAGAAGGTTTATAATTAGAAATAACAGTGTGTTTCGTTTAGGTGTCCAAATTTCTATTTATGCATAGCACTGTTGACTTAAAAAACACGCACAACCTAAAGGTTGAGAGTTATGTTTCGTTCGGCGGAAATTTTTCGGACTTCAAGCCCGGGAAACATCATCTCAAGTAACCCTGAGAGATCTGCTTCGAGTAGGTGAGGGGTGGAGCCAGGTTATATAGAAGTTTTGCAACAAAGGGCAGGTAGCCCAAACATCAAAATATTATTGTTAATTAAGGAAAACCAGATATCTCAAGTTAAGGAATTTAGCGCTTTTCTATGTATGGGAAGATGCCAGAGTCTGCTCAGTGAAATCATTCCTTTGACATGCACCTCAGCTATCTGGGGCCAGTATCCTGTGATTTCACATCCTGAGTTTCCTCAGGGCTCACCCTAGGGAATGGCTGCAGTCTGATGGCTGCTAGATGGCAGGTATTCTTCTCCTTCCTGAGTTCCCTCACTGGTGGTGGCTGTCCAATCGCTGATGACTGTGACATCCTTTGTTTACTCACATGGCAGGCAATATTCCATTTATCAATACTTATTCTATTTACTCTCTAAAAAAATTTTTCTTCCAAAAAGATTCCTTTAACTGGCTTATGGAATCTTAAATCATATTAATTATATAGTAAATATTCAAAATAGTTTTCTTATACCAAGATGTTATGTTTCTCAGTATAGAGTTGTATCTCTCCTTGAGCTTAAAGACATACTCATAAAAATATTTCTAGAAACCATTGTGAATTTTCTATTTTCTATTAAATTTTCTTTGAAACCATAATACAGAGTTAAACAGGAAAATGCTGGCTTTCTTTGCAAGTAAACTTCTCCTGTTGCCCAATGCTGCTTCCAACTTTTCCCTTTCACAGGTGTTGATCCATGATGAACATTTCATACCCTAAAATCTGTTTTAACCATCTACTTCTGAGACTCTGATCTATGAGACTATCCTATCAAAAGTAGTATCTTCTGGCACTTTCTGTCTGTGCAAATATTTATTTCTATTTTTAGAGTTTATCACAAGCACAAATGCCATCTGCTAAAATACCAGTGTGGTTCAATGCTGTTTGTAATTCTATTTGCCCATATTATTTATGCTCTGAATTTTTTAATTTAACTGAAAAGAATCCATTAGCTCTATGAACCTTTTATTACCTTCAATAAATTAGTACTTGCTAAAGATATTTTCTCAAGTAAAATAAATCAATATACAATATTACCCTTTGGAAATGACCCAGTTTCGTTCCTTTTTATGGCTGAGTAATATTCCATTGTATATATGTGCCACATCTTCTTTATCCATTTGTCTGTCTATTGCGTCATTTGTAGAGATGTGGATGGACCTAGAGACTGTCATACAGAGTGGAGTAACTCAGAAAGAGAAAAGCAAATATGGTATATTAACACATATATGTGGAATCTAGAAAAATGGTACAGATGAACTGGTTTGCAAGACAGAAATAGAGACACAGATGTAGAGAACAAATGTATGGACACCAATGGGGGAAAGCAGGGGGCGGGGCGGTGGTGGTGGGATGAATTGGGAGATTGGGATTGACATATATACACGAATATGTATAAAATAAATAAGTAGTAGGAAAAAAAATTACCCTTTGGATGTTTTTGATGCTAAAACATGCTCAAGAAGAAGTTTTTAAGGACCCCTTTGAATTTTTCGGTTCACAGCAAATTTCTAGTGAAACCATGGAACAAATTAATGTAGACATTGACCAACTTTATGGGGATTTTGTGGAATTGGGTTATTCAGAACTATTATATGCTGTGCTTTCCATTCCAAGAAAGTAATTACCAACCTCCCAGTTTTTCAGTATTTCGGATGCGTTAAGTTCAACTACTAGTATGCATTTAGTTTTGAAATTACAGTGAATTTCCTGAATGTTTCTCAATTTGTGGGTTTGTTTGTTACTGTCACAACAGTTGTCCATCCCTATAATGGGGGACATGTTCCCCAGCTGACAAAATTTCCAATTTTGATAGGCAGATTACTCTGGTATCATCCACACCTGACCTCTGTAGAAAATTTATTTTCTTGATTTCTCTAGATGAGAAGTTGGCAAATGTTTTCTTAAAGAGCCATATAGTAAATATTTTAGGCTTGCTAGACAAGAGAAAAAATTTAAAGTATTATGTAGGTACTTATGTAGGTACTTTTTATTATTCTTCAGTATTTCCTGTTGAACTTGATAGATTCCCAAGAGTATTTTCTTCTAATTATTTGTCTATAGAATATATAGAACTGGCTGTTAACAGCTATGGAAACTAAGTATGGGAAGAGAGCTGGATGACTCACCATTAAGTATGTAAATAGTCACTAAATTCAATCTTTTCAGTATTTTTACTCAAAATATGCAAGACTTCCTCAGTTGAGAGAATTCTTTTTATTTTTTTGGCATGGTATTGCCAGAGGTTTTCCATTTTATTGGTTTTTATAAAGCTTTAATTTTAGCTTTGCTTTGTTAACTCTCACTATTTTACTTTTATTCTCTATTTTTAAGACAAAAAGTATAGAATGATCTCTGCTCTGTGATGCAGCTCTATTGTCTCTATTTTGATTTGACCATCCATAGAGAGTGGCAGAAAACTGAAGGATTACTTTTCAGTTTTTAGCAGTTATCATCAGAGAGAAGCCTGGGTACCAAACCAAGTTACATATTCAAGTTTGCGTGTAAACTATGATTGTGCTACTGGTTGGGCCCAGGGCTCCATATTGTTTCTTTTTTATAAGACAAATGTAAATAAGAGCATGTATATTGAGTGACTAATACATGAAAATTAATGAATATTCAGCGCATTCTTTAAAAAGTTATGTCATGCACGGCAGGTGGTAATTAATAATTAAAAAACTAGATATAGTAGTACTTACAATTATATGGCTTGAATCTCTTTATATAAGTCACAGCTTCTAAAAATAAATAATTCTCTATTAAGCTTAAAATCTAAACTTTTACATATATCTTGAAAATAATTAAGTTTAGTATTAGACACTCCCTAAAAGGTAAAAATGTAAAGTGGCATGTTGATCTTTATACTCATCAGTAGTTTAAAATTTTATTTAACACATTTATAAAACCCTGGTGGATTTTAAAAGCAATTCATAGTTAATAAGTTGAATCCATAGGAATGCAATCCAAAAGGGTATCATCGTTATTACTAAGAAAATAACTTATTTATATATTAGACATTAACTGGCATGGCATATTATTAGATTGAATACACATCAGAAAAAAATGTGTCTTTCTTAATTCATTAGCTAAAATATCAACAATACAATTTTCAGATTTTTGCAATATATTAAAAACTATTAAGATATATTAAAGAATACAACCATATGACAAGTTAGTGTTTTGAGCTTTAAAGATCAAAAGGATATTTAAAAATGAAACATTTGATGACATAAAGAACAGTAGCTACTTTTACAATCACAGGTTTTGTCAAAAAGTAGCTCCCTAGTGTTAAATGCAATTTTGTTGGTTTAAATATTTTCTTCTCTCAAATCCAGAAGTCACTCAGTATGTTCAGAATTAATACAGGCTTTGTCTGAGAATATTAATTAGTTTCTTAGAGCATTTTATTGCAACTTGCTGGCTATAATCAAACTGTCTAGAGACTGAATAATAAAACACAATAGCATGAAATTGTTAATTTAACCAATTAGCTCATTTCTTTTTATGTGTTTATGAGGCAGTGTTTTTCATACAACAAGATTTTAGCTTTGCTCTTTGGATAAGCTTTTAAAAATCTGCTGGCTCTTGAATTTTAAGTTATTGGAATGCACATATAAGTCACTTGTAAGTCTTAAAAGCATGTGTTATACAAATAATCACATGTCCAGATTTTATCACATTTAATTAAACCTTAAAAAGTTGATTTAGAAAATGTTAAATTTTTTTTAGTTTTATGTTTTTTTAAAATCCAGGACAGCTTGTATTTACATATAAATTATGTAAGCATAACAAGTTATAAAATATACTTGCCAGTATTTGATAATATGTGGAATAGAAACCATTTCTGGTGTAATCCTTGTACTTCCACTGCTTTTATTCCCACCCATCTTTAAGAACCAGGGTGGCAGAGATCTTGAAAGCTTTACTAATGTCTGCATAAACTCAGCTTATGGGGCTTACACAGCATCTGAAAATAACAGACACAAAAAAACATTGGTCAAATGAACAAATAATCCCCAATACACACATGTTCTCTCTTCCTCAAATAAGAAGTCAAATATTCTAATGTAGAAGGTTAAAATTTTTCTCAAGTGGGCAACTAAGCAATAGGACTTTTAATAAAAATACTATAGAAACAGAAATAAGAGATGAGATGTCCTCCATGATTTTGTTGCTTCAATAGCTACACAGTTTTAGTATTTATTTATCTATTTAATTAGGGAAAGCATACCATGGTTCTTGAGCAAATCACAAAATTCAATAACTTTATTCAATTTATCTATATTTCGTAAATGCAAACTTGGTGTATATTATTGACATAATGTTCAATTGCATTGCTGAGATTAGATAGAAAAATGCTGGGGAAGGAGCTGTCAAAACATTGCACCTAGTAAGAAAGATAAAGAAGCTTTGTCAGCAGAAGCTTCAGACATATGTCCATCCCCTCATATGATGTGTTGTTTTAAATTCTACTAGCTTAGCAATTTTTTCCTATGTACATTTGGACTGAATTAATTACATTACATCAAAGAGAACCTACTTATAATATTCTGATGAGAACTTAATGATTTACAAAATAATAGTCCTATTATTGCAGGTAATGTGATATAATGAGGGAGCATTTGTAATGGTCAAGAGCACTTTTTGAGCAATTTTTCTTTGCTTAAAACTCTATCTTTGTATCAGAAATCATAAAAAGATATAAAATGCAAAGGGGATATGTATATTTGAAGCATAAATTTTGATATTGTTGGTGAGTTCACTGATACAGTCAAGTACAAATTTCTTTGGGACATTAGAAAAAGATGTGAAACATACCAAATTCAAATCCCAGTTCCCAAATGTTAGTGTGTCTTGGAGTAAAAGTCAGGGTATTAATTACTTATTTCAGATAAGAGCAAACATAACAATAACAGCATTATATGGTTGATATACTTATTATTAGTATAACTTGAATATCAGCTGAGCCCTTGTTCATCTCTAAACACTAATGAGGGTCAAGGATCTCCCTCACAAAGTTTTTAATCACACATTACCTGCTGATGCTTCTTTTTGCCTCCTTGGTTCTCTATCAGGACATATTGTTAATTTTGATTAACTTAAATTTTATATTCAACCCTTTCACTAATTTCCGTAAGGAATTTACTTCCATAAAGTATAGTGTGATGTTTGTAAAAATTTTATCACAAGTAAGGACAACTTCCGCTTTCACCCCTTTTCTGGGATCTGATGAATCCCACATTACGTTTGTGGTTTAAAAAATAAAAATAAGAAAGGACTATCATAAAATTGGAAAGGAAAAATAGCAGTAGAAAATGGCTGACAAACTAAGTAGATTTAAGTAAAGTAAAAGCAGAAGCAAGAGGGAGAGGGAAAGGGAAAGAAAAAAGGAAAGAAAAAGAAACAGTAGCTTCCACTGCCAGAAATCGATGATGTACTACATGTTTCTTCTAACCAATTAAACACTCATAGGTCTCTGAGACGAAAAGCCAAAGTAGCAACATTTGGGTACTATGTATTTATAGACTATTTTCTGAACCAATCAATGAGTTCAAATACTCAATCAATTTAATAAATTAACCAGTCTTTTACAAGACTCCATCAGTTACAAAAATCAAAATGATGGAACCAAATAGACATAAAAATATAAAGGAGCAAGAAGATCATCATTATATAATGATTGACTAAATGTCTGCAGTTATTTATATTCAGCGTTACTTAATTGGCTTGAGTATTTTTATTCATTCCTGTATCTATTTATCAAGTTAAACGATATTTTCCTGTTTAGCCTTTGTACTGCTTTTAATTGAAATTAGAAGGTCTCCAAAGTTCTGCTTTGTAGTACAGACATGAGCTAGATAATTCTTTGGACTGAGGGTAATTCATTCTTCTTTTATTTTTATGACTTTTTTATTTTTGTAATCAAGGATCTCATTAGTATAAAAGATGAATGAGGTAACATCCTTTTTTTTTGGTAGTAGTAGTAGTTTCTTCCTCTTTTATGTCTTCCTTCTCAATACATACAACTTAAAGAATGACAGCAATTTTTATATGCAGTTTATTTTAACAAATTAGTGTTGAATCTGTAAGTGAATAATATTTCACATGCTACTATCAAAAATGCCCAAATCATTCTAATGAACTGTGGGTATTAATATGTTGCTGATGTAATTAACACCTCCTGGAAATGTGGTCCTTTGACATCTCTTCCAGCTGTCAAGATAGCTGACAGGAGAGAGTTAAATCGCTTCCTCCGTGAAATAGCTAACTTTTGTCCTGTGGTTCCTTGTTCATATCATATTTGTATAAACTGTCAGTTCCAATTATACGTCTTAGATGATCACAAATCTAAAGCATGCCCCCTGCTGGAAAGCTGTCCTGGCCATGAGAAACAATAACAAAGGAATATACCGTTGACCCTTGAACAGCATGGGTTTGAGCTTCACAGGTCTACTTATATGTGGATATTTTTCCAATACATGCTATTACAGTACTATACAATCTGTGGCTGGTTGAATCCTTAGATGTGGAGCCACAGATACAGTGGCTCAACTATAAAGTTATACTAGGAACCTCGACGGGATGAGGGCAAGCAGTGTTGGCGCCCCTAACCCATGTGTTGTTCAAGGGTCAACTGTAATTATCTCAATACTGCAGGGAGGGTATTATTTTATTCAGTTTAGTCTATCAACTATCGCATATGGAAGCATTTTGGTTTTTTTTTTTTTTTGGCCGCGCTGCACAGCATGTGGGATCTCAGTTCCCTGACCAAGGATGGAAACTGCCACCCCTGCATTGGAAGCACAGAGTCTTAACCAGGGAAGTCCCAAAGGAAGCAAATTTATTTTGAATAACACTATATATTTTTATCTAAACCTTTAGAAAGGAGCTCTGCTTGTGAAGAAATATATAGTGTTAAAATAGACTTGAATAGAGAGTTATTATAAAACACTTAAGCTCATGGAATTTTGCCCTTTGATTTATTACTCCCCTTCATGGAGTTAGAAGATTTCTAAGAAGAGAGGTAAAGGAGTTTTACACTTCCATTTAAATTGTGTGAGAAATACGGGAAAGAATTGTTACTGCTAATTACTGTATACACAAATCTTATATTATTTGAAGTATTAGAGAGCATTTCATAGAAACAGTTAAAAATTATTTTTCCATATGTATGGTATCTCTACTTATTTTCTAAGACTACACTCATTGTAATTTTCATAGGTAAAGAAAAAATTACATCCACATAGTGATGTTGTCATCTCCTCTATTAGAGATGTGTCTTCAACATCCTAGTCATTTAAAAATAAAACAGATATTAACAATTCCCACAAATGAGCTATACACGGAAGGAAACCCTCAGTACTAAAGCAATAACAAAGTGTATGTCCATACTGCTCAAATTGTCATAAGATTCAGTACCTCCCATAATTATGCACGTCCTTAATGAAATAATTATCAAACACTTAATAGTGAATATTGATTATGGTTTAAATCAGTAGTCAGAGTGTATTAAGCCATGAATACTGAAGAAGAAAGTCACTGAAAAATTAATAGGAATTACTCCAAGGCACATGAACAAAAGAGTAAAGAAACAGGAACTGAATATAAAATGCTCAGTGTACTCGAAACTTCGACTGTTGGCACATATGGTTTTCCAATAGATTTTTTTTTGTACAAGGAAAATGTGTGCATTTTATAGTATGTAAATTATACATCAATAAAGTTAATTGTAAAAACTTGAATCGCACTGAGCATACTGTTTTTTACCTGTTAGTAACCTAAAAAGATAGCAATAAATATTTTCTGTATCAATATATGTATATCTCTGGCAGAGTTTGTAATGGTTTCAAAATATTCCATATTGTGTCTATGCCACAATTTATTTTTAATTTTTAAAAATATGTTTAATTTTTTATTGAAGTATAGTTGTATAGTATTATGTAAGTTACAGGAGTGAAATTTAGTGATTCACAATTTTTAAAAGTTATGTTCCATTTATAGTTATTATAAAATATTTGCTATATTCCCCATGTTGTACAACATATCCTTGTAGCTTATTTTATACCTAATAGTATGTACTTCTTAATCTGCTACCACTGTAGTGCCCCTCCCCCTTCACTCTCCCCACTGGTAGCCACTAGTTTGCTTTCTATATCTGTGTCTGCTTCTTTTTTGTTATATTTACTAGTTTGTTGTATTTTTTTACATTCCACATATAAAAGATATCATACAGTATTTGTCTTTCCCTGTCTAATATTCTAACATATTTCACTTAGCATAATGCCTTTCAAATCCATATATGTTGCTGCAAATGGCAAAATTTCATTATTTTTTATGGCTGAGTAATATTCCATTTTGTGTGTGTGTATACACACACACGCATATGTACACACCACATCTTTTTTATCCATTCATCTGTTGATGGATACTTAGGTTACTTCCATAGCTTGGCAATGGTAAATAATGCCGCTCTGAACACTGGGGTGCATGTATCTTTTCAAATTAGTATTTTTGTTTCTTTTGGTTATAAACCCAGGAATTGCCAGGTCATATGGTAGTTCTATTTCTAGTTTTTGGAGGAACCTCCATACTGTTTTCTGCAGTGGCTGCAGCAATTTACATTTCCACCAACAGTGAAGGAGGGTTCCCTTTTCCTCACATCCTTAACAACATTTGCTATTTGTGTTCTTTTTGATGATAGCCATTCTGACAGGTGTGAGGTGATATCTCATTGTGATTTTGATTTGCATTTCCCTCATGATTAGCAATGTTGAGCATCTTTTCCTGTGCCTGTTGGCCATCTTCATTTCCTCTTTGGAAATATGTCTATTCAGTTCTTCTGTCCATTTTTTTATTTGGGTTGTTTGATTTTTTTTTTTTTTTTTTTGGTGTTGAGTTGTATGAGCTGTTTATATACATTTGATATTAACCCCTTATCAGTCATACAATTTTCAAATATTTTCTCCTATTCAGTAGATTGTCTTTTTGTTTTGTTGATGATTTCCTTTCCTGTGCAAAAGCTTTTAAGTTTAATTAGATCCCATTTGTTTGTTTTTGCTTTATTTACTTTGGTTTAGGAGACAGATCCAAAAAAAAAATATTGCTACAATGTATGTCAGAGTGCTCTGCCTATGTTTTCCTCTAGGAGTTTTATGTTATCTGATCTTACATTTAGGTCTTTAATCCTTTTGAGTTAACTTTGTATATGGCATTTGAGAATGTTCTAATTTCATTCTTTTACATGTAGCTGTCCAGTTTTCCCAGCACCACTTAATGAAGAGACTGTCTTTTCTCCAATGTATACTCTTGCCTCACTTGTCATAGATTGACCATAAATGGGTGGGTTTATTTCTGGGCTCTCTATTCTGTTCCATTGATCTATGTGTCTGTTTCTGTGCAGTACCATACTATTTTGGTTATTGTAGCCTTGTAGTATAGTCTGAAGTTAAGGAGTATGATTCCTCCATCTCTGTTCTTCTTTCTCAAGATTGTTTTGGTGGTCTTTTGTGTTTCCCTACAAATTTTAAAATTATTTGTTCTAGTTCTGTGAAGAAACACCATTGGTATTTTAGTAGGAAATGCACTGAATCGGTAGATTGCCTTGGATAGTATGGTCATTTTAACAATACTGATACTCTGAATCCAAGAACCTGGTATATCTTTCCATCTGTTTGTGTCATCTTCAATTTTTTTTCATCAGTGTCTTATAGCTGATGTTCAACACATTGTCCAATATCAGAAGCCAGGTAAATATCAGTGGAGCCATTACTGGATGTCAAAAAAAAACAGAATGGGATATTTCTGGAGTCATAGGTATTGAGATTTAGTGATGCAGTGTTTTCAACTTTCCTATTATTTATTTTTTAAATGATAAAATACAATGTTTGAGATTGTGTTGATATGATAATGGCTAAATGTGGGCATTCTCTCTCTTTTTTGGTACTTTGATTTTCTCTGGGAAATAGAGAGTACATACATCAGTTGAGTGGAATTTTGATAGGATGTTGCAGTGGTATGCCTCAAACTGTTAATACCCCTGTATCCACATTCTTAGTTGGTCATACCCACACTGACTAGGCTGGAATACACTTACTTGGTCCACTGGTACAATAGCAAACATGACACAATCAGAAACTGGAGAAAAGTGCTAGGACATTAGAGTTTGATCTTCCTCTTGCTGTTTTAAGGATCTCTAACACTATTTCCATCAGCAGAATTCTGAAAGATCATTACAGAAATGTAACCCCATTGCCTGAGGCACCCTAGCTGACAACTAATGATTACCAGAAGCATAGCTAGCTACCTATTTCTTAGCTGGCTACAAACTAAAAACACATAAACAAATTCACTCAAGAGAAGACCCAGCCAGCTGAGCCCAGCCCAAATTGCCAAACTGAGGGAATCATGAAAACCAATGGTGGTTCTTTTAAGTCATTCATTTTGGGGGTAGTTTGTTATGTAGCCTTAGACAACCGAATGGAAATGGGTACCTAGAAGTCAGGTGGTATTGTAACGAAACCTAAAATGAGTGACACTGGCTTTGCTACAACGTAGCAGGCAGAGACTGGCAAAATATTGAAGAGACTGCCATAGTAAGCAGGTAAAATATCAATTGCTGATACATAGTGGTGAAACAATTGGAGAACCTTTGCCTCTGATAAAAATGGACCATCTGAACTTTTGAATTTAGACAATAAAAATCTCCAGACAAAATGTCTGAGAGGTAAGCTGGTTGCTTTTAAATATGTCTGATAAAGTATAAAAAAGCGATAAACTAAGGTAAGTAATGACCAGTTAGCAAGTAGGATTTTAAGGAAATACAGAGTGATAGGGTTTGATTGGTTAAAAGATAAAATCATTTCTTTTGTTCAGTTTATTCAGTCTAAAAATTATGAGCTGAATTTTGTTTCCTCCAAATTGACATGTTGCAGTCCTAACCCCTAGTACCTCAGAATGTGACTGTATTTGATGATAGGGTCAGTAATAAGCATTAATTAAGCTCAAATGAGGTCATTATGGTGGACAGGGAATAATCCAGTATAACTGGTATCTTTATAAAAAGAAGAAATTTGGACGCAGACAGTACAGAGGAAAAACCATGTGAAGACATAGGGAGAAGATGGCTATCTACAAGCCAAGGAGAGAGGTCTCAGAAGAAACCAACCTTGCTGACACTTTAATCTCAGATTTTTAGCCACCACTCAGTCTGTGATACATTGTTATAACAGCCCTAGCAAACTAATACAAAGATAAATAAATGAATAAAAGATTCTTAAGCGGGGGGAGGGGCAAGATGGCGGAAGAGTAAGACGCGGAGATCACCTTCCTTCCCACAGATACATTAGAAATACATCTACACGTGGAACTGCTCCTACAGAACACCCACTGAATGCTGGCAGAAGACGTCAGACCTCCCAAAAGGCAAGAAACTCCCCACGTACTTGGGTAGGGCAAAAGAAAAAAGAAATAACAGAGACAAAAGAATAGGGACGGGACCTGCACCAGTGGGAGGGAGCTGTGAAGGAGGAAAGGTTTCCACACACTAGGAAGCCCCTTCGTGGGCAGAGACTGCAGGTAGCAGAGGGGGGAAGCTTCAGAGCCACGGAGGAGAGCGCAGCCACAGTGGTGCGGAGGGCAAAGCGGAGAGATTCCCGCACAGAGGAGCGGTGCCGACCAGCACTCACCAGCCCGAGAGGCTTGTCTGCTCAGCCGCCAGGGCGGGCGGGGGCTGGGAGCTGAGGCTCGGGCTTCGGTGCTAGCGAGAGGGAGTCCGGGAAAAGGACTGCAGTTGCCGAAGAGGCAAGAGACTTTTTCTTGCCTCTTTGCTTCGCGGCACGCAAGGAGAGGGGATTCAGAGCGCCGCCTAAACGAGCTCCAGAGACGGGAGCGAGCCGCGGCTATCAGCGCGGATCCCACAGCAACAGGGACGCAGAGGGAAAAACGGAGAGATTCCCGCACAGAGGCTCGGCGCCGAGCAGCACTCACCAGCCCGAGAGGCTTGTCTGCTCACCCGCCGGGGCGGGCGGGGGCTGGGAGCTGAGGCTCGGGCTTCGGTCAGATCCCAGGGAGAGGACTGGGGTTGGCTGTGTGAACACAGCCTGAAGGGGCTAGCGCACCACAGCTAGCCGGGAGGGTGCCCGAGAAAAAGTCTGCAGCTGCCGAAGGGGCAAGAGACTTTTTCTTGCCTCTTTGTTTCGCGGCGTGCAAGGAGAGGGGATTCAGAGCGCCGCTTAAACGAACTCCAGAGACGGGCGCGAGCCGCGGCTATCAGCGCGGACCCCAGAGACGGGCATGAGACGCTGAGGCTGCTGCTGCCGCCACCAAAAAGCCTGTGGGCGAGCACAGGTCATTCTCCACACCGCCCCTCCCGGGAGCCTGCGCAGCCCGCCACGGCCAGGCTCCCGTAATCTGGGGACAACTTCCCCGGGAGAGCGCACGGCGCGCCTCAGGCTGCTGCAACGTCACGCAGGCTTCTGCCGCCGCAGGCTCGCCCCGCCTCCTCCGTACCGCTCCCTCCCCCCAGCCTGACTGAGCCAGAGCCCCCGAAGCAGCTGCTCCTTTAACCCCGTTCTGTCTGGGCGGGGAACAGACGCCTTCAGGCGACCTACATGTAGAGGCGGGTCCAAATCCAAAGCTGAACCCCGGGAGCTGTACGAACAAAGAAGAGAAAGGGAAATCTCTCCCAGCAGCCTCAGAAGCAGCGGATTAAAGCTCCACAAACAACTTGATGTGCCTGCATCTGTTGAATACCTGAATAGACAACGAATCATCCCAAATTTAGGAGATGGACTTTGGGAGCAGGATATATTAACTTTTCCCCTTTTCCTTTTTTTGTGAGTGTATATGTGTATGCTTCTGGGTGAGATTTTGTCTGTATAGCTTTGCTCTCACCGTTAGTCCTAGGGTTAGGTCCGTCCGTTTTTGTTTTTTTTTTTTTTACTTAAAAAAAATTTTTTTTCCCTAATAAATGTTTTCTTAATAATTTTTTCCTTATTTTCTATTTTTAAAAAATTAAAAAAAAATTTTTACTAAGTTTTTTCATATTTTTTATTTTAAAAAAATTAAAAAAATTTTTTTTCTTAAAATTTTTTCTTAATAAATTTTTTCTTATTTTTAGTATAAAAAATTAATAAATCTATTTTTAAAAATTAAAAAAAATTTTTTTCTTAATAAATTTATTCTTAATAATTTTTTTTCTTATTTTTTATTATAATTGCTTTATTTTATTTTATTTTCTCCTTTTTCTTTCTTTCTTTACATTTTTTCTCCCTTTTATTCTGAGCCGTGTGGATGAAAGGCTCTTGGTGCTCCAGCCAGGCATCAGGGCTGTGCCTCTGAGGTGGGAGAGCCAACTTCAGGACACTGGTCCACAAGAGACCTCCCAGCTCCACGTAATACCAAACGGCAAAAATCTCTCAGAGATCTCCATCTCAACATCAAGACCCAGCTTCACTCAACGACCAGCAAGCTACAGTGCTGGACACCCTATGCCAAACAACTAGCAAGACAGGAACACAGCCCCATCCATTAACAGAGAGACTGCCTAAAATCATAATAAGGCCACAGACACCCCAAAACACACCACCAGACGTGGACGAGCCCACCAGAAAGACAACATCCAGCCTCATCCACCAGAACACAGGCACTAGTTCCCTCCACCAGGAAACCTACACAACCCACTGAACCAACCTTAGCCACTGGGGACAGATACCAAAAACAACGGGAACCACGAACCTGCAGCCTGTGAAAAGGAGACCCCAAACACAGTAAGATAAGCAAAATGAGAAGACAGAAAAACACACAGCAGATGAAGGAGCAGGGTCAAAACACACCAGACCTAACAAATGAAGAGGAAATAGGTAGTCTACCTGAAAAAGAATTCAGAATAATGATAGTAAGGATGATCCAAAATCTTGGAAATAGAATAGACAAAATGCAAGAAACATTGAACAAGGACGTAGAAGAACTAAAGAGGAACCAAGCAACGATGAAAAGCACAATAAATGAAATTAAAAATACTCTAGATGGGATCAATAGCAGAATAACTGAGGCAGAAGAACGGATAAGTGACCTGGAAGATAAAATGGTGGAAATAACTACTGCAGACCAGAATAAAGAAAAAAGAATGAAAAGAACTGAGGACAGTCTCAGAGACCTCTGGGACAACATTAAATGCACCAACATTCAAATTATAGGGGTCCCAGAAGAAGAAGAGAAAAAGAAAGGGACTGAGAAAATATTTGAAGAGATTATAGTTGAAAACTTCCCTAATATGGGAAAGGAAATAGTTAATCAAGTCCTGGAAGCACAGAGAGTCCCATACAGGATAAATCCAAGGAGAAACACACCAAGACACATATTAATCAAACTATCAAAAATTAAATATAAGGAAAACATATTAAAAGCAGCAAGGGAAAAACAACAAATAACACACAAGGGCATCCCCATAAGGTTAACAGCTGATCTTTCAGCAGAAACGCTGCAAGCCAGAAGGGAGTGGCAGGATATACTTAAAGTGATGAAGGAGAAAAACCTACAACCAAGATTACTCTACCCAGCAAGGATCTCATTCAGATTTGATGGAGAAATTAAAACCTTTACAGACAAGCAAAAGCTGAGAGAGTTCAGCACCACCAAACCAGCTTTACAACAAATGCTAAAGGAACTTCTCTAGGCAAGAAACACAAGAGAAGGAAAACACCTACAATAACAAACTCAAAACATTTAAGAAAATGGGAATAGGAACATACATATCGGTAATTACCTTAAATGTAAATGGATTAAATGCTCCCACCAAAAGACACAGACTGGCTGAATGGATACAAAAACAAGACCCATATATATGCTGTCTACAAGAGACCCACTTCAGACCTAGAGACACATACAGACTGAAAGTGAGGGGATGGAAAAAGATATTCCATGCAAATGGAAATCAAAAGAAACCTGGAGTAGCAATTCTCATATCAGACAAAATAGACTTCAAAATAAAGACTATTACAAGAGACAAAGAAGGACACTATATAATGATCAAGGGATCGATCCAAGAGGAAGGTATAACAATTGTAAATATTTATGCACCCAACATAGGAGCACCTCAATACATAAGGCAAATACTAACAGCCATAAAAGGGGACATCGACAGTAACACAATCATAGTAGGGGACTTTAACACCCCACTTTCACCAATGGACAGATCATCCAAAATGAAAATAAATAAGGAAACACAAGCTTTAAATGATACATTAAACAAGATGGACTTAATTGATATTTATAGGACATTCCACCCCAAAACAACAGAATACACATTCTTCTCAAGTGCTCATGGAACATTCTCCAGGATAGATCATATCTTGGGTCACAAATCAAGCCTTGGTAAATTTAAGAAAATTGAAATCATATCAAGTATCTTTTCCGACCACAACGCTATGAGACTAGATATCAATTACAGGAAAAGATCTGTAAAAAATACAAACACATGGAGGCTACACAATACACTACTTAATAACGAAGTGATCACTGAAGAAATCAAAGGGGAAATCAAAAAATACCTAGAAACAAATGACAATGGAGACACGACGATCCAAAACCTATGGGATGCAGCAAAAGCAGTTCTAAGAGGGAAGTTTATAGCAATACAAGCCTACATCAAGAAACAGGAAACATCTCGAATAAACAACCTAACCTTGCACCTAAAGCAATTAGAGAAAGAAGAACAAAAAAACCCCAAAGCTAGCAGAAGGAAAGAAATCATAAAGATCAGATCAGAAATAAATGAAAAAGAAATGAAGGAAACAATAGCAAAAATCAATGAAACTAAAAGCTGGTTCTTTGAGAAGATAAACAAAATTGATAAACCATTAGCCAGACTCATCAAAAGAAAAAGGGAGAAGACTCAAATTAATAGAATTAGAAATGAAAAAGGAAAAGTAACCACTGACACTGCAGAAATACAAACGATCATGAGAGATTACTACAAGCAACTCTATGCCAATAAAATGGACAACCTGGAAGAAATGGACAGATTCTTAGAAATGCACAACCTGCCAAGACTGAACCAGGAAGAAATAGAAAATATGAACAGACCAATCACAAGCACTGAAATTGAAACTGTGATTAAAAATCTTCCAACACACAAAAGCCCAGGACCAGATGGCTTCACAGGCGAATTCTATCAAACATTTAGAGAAGAGCTAACACCTATCCTTCTCAAACTCTTCCAAAATATTGCAGAGGGAGGAACACTCCCCAACTCATTCTACGAGGCCACCATCACCCTGATACCAAAACCAGACAAAGATGTCACAAAGAAAGAAAACTACAGGCCAATATCACTGATGAACATAGATGCAAAAATCCTCAACAAAATACTAGCAAACAGAATCCAACAGCACATTAAAAGGATTATACACCATGATCAAGTGGGGTTTATTCCAGGAATGCAAGGATTCTTCAATATACGCAAATCAATCAACGTGATACATCATATTAACAAATTGAAGGAGAAAAACCATATGATCATCTCAATAGATGCAGAGAAAGCTTTCAACAAAATTCAACACCCATTTATGATAAAAGTCCTGCAGAAAGTAGGCATAGAGGGAACTTTCCTCAACATAATAAAGGCCATATATGACAAACCCACAGCCAACATTGTCCTCAATGGTGAAAAACTGAAACCATTTCCACTAAGATCAGGAACAAGACAAGGTTGCCCACTCTCACCACTATTATTCAACATAGTTTTGGAAGTGTTAGCCACAGCAATCAGAGAAGAAAAAGAAATAAAAGGAATCCAAATCGGAAAAGAAGAAGTAAAGCTGTCACTGTTTGCAGATGACATGATACTATACATAGAGAATCCAAAAGATGCTACCAGAAAACTACTAGAGCTACTCAATGAATTTGGTAAAGTAGCAGGATACAAAATTAATGCACAGAAATCTCTTGCATTCCTGTATACTAATGATGAAAAATCTGAAAGTGAAATTAAGAAAACACTCCCGTTTACCATTGCAACAAAAAGAATAAAATATCTAGGAATAAACCTACCTAAGGAGACAAAAGACCTGTATGCAGAAAATTATAGGACACTGATGAAAGAAATTAAAGATGATACAAATAGATGGAGAGATATACCATGTTCTTGGATTGGAAGAATCAACATTGTGAAAATGACTCTGCTACCCAAAGCAATCTACAGATTCAATGCAATCCCTATCAAACTACCACTGGCATTTTTCACAGAACTAGAACAAAAAATTTCACAATTTGTATGGAAACACAAAAGACCCCGAATAGCCAAAGCAATCTTGAGAACGAAAAATGGAGCTGGAGGAATCAGGCTCCCTGACTTCAGACTATATTACAAAGCTACAGTAATCAAGACAGTTTGGTACTGGCACAAAAACAGAAATATAGATCAATGGAACAGGATAGAAAGCCCAGAGATAAGCCCACGCACATATGGTCACCTTATCTTTGATAAAGGAGGCAAGCATATACAGTGGAGAAAAGACAGCCTCTTCAATAAGTGGTGCTGGGAAAATTGGACAGGTACATGTAGAAGTATGAAATTAGAACACTCCCTGACACCATACACAAAAATAAACTCAAAATGGATTAAAGACCTAAGTGTAAGGCCAGACACTATCAAACTCTTAGAGGAAAACATAGGCAGAACACTCTATGACATAAATCACAGCAAGATCCTTTTTGACCCAGGTCCTAGAGAAATGGAAATAAAAACACAAATAAACAAATGGGACCTAATGAAACTTAAAAGCTTTTGCACAGCAAAGGAAACCATAAACAAGACCAAAAGACAACCCTCAGAATGGGAGAAAATATTTGCAAATGAAGCAACTGACAAAGGATTAATCTCCAAGATTTACAAGCAGCTCATGCAGCTCAATAACAAAAAACGAACAACCCAATCCAAAAATGGGCAGAAGACCTAAATAGACATTTCTCCAAAGAAGATATACAGATTGCCAACAGACACATGAAAGAATGCTCAACATCATTAACCATTAGAGAAATGCAAATCAAAACTACAATGAGGTATCATCTCACACCGGTCAGAATGGCCATCATCAAAAAATCTAGAAACAATAAATGCTGGAGAGGGTGTGGAGAAAAGGGAACACTCTTGCACTGTTGGTGGGAATGTAAATTGATACAGCCACTGTGGAGAACAGTATGGAGGTTCCTTAAAAAACTAAAAATAGAACTACCATACGACCCAGCAATCCCACTACTGGGCATATACCCTGAGAAAACCATAATTCAGAAAGAGTCATGTACCAAAATATTCATTGCAGCTCTGTTTACAATATCCAGGACATGGAAGCAACCTAGGTGTCCATCATCGGATGAATGGATAAAGAAGATGTGGCACATATATACAATGGAATATTACTCAGCCATAAAAAGAAATGAAATGGAGGTATTTGTAATGAGGTGGATGGAGTTAGATTCTGTCATACAGAGTGAAGTAAGTCAGAAAGAGAAAAAGAAATACAGTATGCTAACACATATATATGGAATCTAAGGAAAAAAAAAAAAAAAAAGGTCATGAAGAACCTAGTGGCAAGATGGGAATAAAGACACAGACCTACTAGAGAATGGACTTGAGAATATGGGGAGGGGGAGGGGTGAGATGTGACAGGGTGAGAGAGTGTCATGGACATATATACACTACCAAATGTGAAATAGATAGCTAGTGGGAAGCAGCCGCATAGCACAGGGAGATCAGCTCGGTGCTTTGTGACCACCTAGAGGGGTGGGATAGGGAGGGTGGGAGGGAGGGAGATGCAAGAGGGATGAGATATGGGAACATATGTATATGTATAACTGATTCACTTTGTTATAAAGCAGAAGCTAACACACCATTGTAAAGCAATTATACTTCAATAAAGATGTTTAAAAAAAAAAATAGGCTTGTGATAAAAAAAAAAAGATTCTTAAGCAAGATACAATCTACTGGAGTATATCTAATCAATGGCTTAGCTGTGAGATTCTTTTGTTAAGACTTCTGAAAGAATTAAATCAAGGTTCCTTAGTTACTTGCAATTAGACAATAATTTTCTAGACCTCTTGAGAGATTTGGTCCACTGTAGCCTAAATCTCCAATGTATCAGTTAGTAAATCTGGAAAAACAGGCAGTTCTCCAAAATGATTTTCAGTTTGGCTTTTGAGTTACAGATTCTTAGAAATCAAATTAATAGAAAATCCACCATGTTGTTAATGAAGTTATGCCAACAAACATGTTGACAGTCCCTATGAAAAGGTGTTGGGACTGTTCAAAGTTCAAAAATTATCTGGTTCTCCATCTCTATGAGAAGCAAGTAGGTTACAAAAATTGCTCTAAGGGCTATGTTCCAGTGACCTATCCAGAAATTAGCTAAGAAGGGTGAAAAAGGAAAACTTGGAGGTTAGAGCCAAGAACCATGAAGAAAATAAGGAAACAACAGGGCTTGATCAAGGAGCATCCTTTTCTCTCAGATAAGCTATGACACATTAGCCCAATATGATTTCAGAATTGCTATGGATCAGGGAATGCTTATGGTTCCCTTTTTCTTCTCCTCAAATCGAGCATTTCCTGTGGTTATTCCACCTTTGTATCACCATCATAAGTGGGATTTGCATAGAGAAGATACCATGTCTTTTCAATATGGTGTCTTATTCACATCCAATATGACAGTATATCACTATATTAAGGACTTAAGCCTGATGCTTTGCTTAAGTGAGAATTTAAGTGTTCTTGTGAGAGAGTGAGTATACTTCACATGTGGGAGACAGGTGAATCCTTGGTACTAGAGACAGACTATACTAGATTGTCACAGTAATAGCTCCCGTTTATTCATGCCTTCTTGTATCTCCTATGTGGCTTGTGCCCTCACATGTTAAATATGGGCTTTTCCAACTGATCTAATTTGAACAATGAGACAATAGTAAACATGGCAAAAGCAGAGATTTGAGAATTGCCTATGTGTTGTGGCTTGTCCTATCTCTTGATGTTCTTAAAACCTGTCCTATAAGCACCATGTGATGATAACCAGGATAATTTGCTAGATGAGGAGAGTCCATTGGTCCAGTAGCTCTTGTCATTTTAGTCAAAAGCTAGAAATTGAGCCCTTTCATTCACCAGCAACTTACCATTTTATGGGTGAGCCCAACTGAGACTATAGGCTAAATTGCCAAACCACAAAATTACAAATTAAAATAACATTATTTCAAGACAATAAGTTTTGGTAGGATTCAGCATGGGTAGGAGAGAGGAAGTAATCAAGTTTGAAGGAGAGAAGATATAAAACACTTTTCTTATTTATTAAGTAATTTAAGTAATTGATTATTAAATTAAATATTGTATTATTTTTGATTGTAAAAGGCAAAATTATGAGTGGAAAAATAAGTTTTATTCTTAAAAAAATTGGGGAAAGTAAACATTTGTCTTCATAATATATCCTGAGCATCATTCAAGGTTAAATTTAAATAATATTGTCATAAAATCTTTAAGATATACTGCTCTAAAATGTACTTATCTTAAAAACATTTCTTTTGATAGTCTGAACTTAAAAATGATGAAATACTTTAAGGAAATTTAAAAGATTACATATTGTTGGAAAACATTTCACTAAGTCAAGATATATTGGAGAAGAGCCCAAAAGACATGTATTTTATTCTCAGCACTGCCTTTAGATTTTCTGTATTCTTTGTTTGTAAAATTAGGTAGTTGAAGTAGATATTCAGTGTGTATTCTGACATCTAATATTTTATGACTTTAAATACCTTTAAGGTATTTGCATTCAGTCATAAGATAAAATGTGCCATCAAAAACTGACACTTATAAGGGGTTTCCCAACAAAATCCACTAAAATAGCATAATTGGTCTTTAATATTCTTCTTATTTTTTCTCTCTAGACGTGAAAGGATTCATGGTTGATAATTTATTACTTCTTTTGTACATAATCCATTCTAATATGACAGAAACTATCTATTCTTCAGGGCACTAAAATTAATCCTACTTTCTTAACATTACATTTCTCGTATTTTTTAGGAGACAAACTATGATCATCTCAAGCATATTGGGATATATAAAAAGAAATATTGTAAGTAAATATACTATATTAGTTTATGGAAGACAAGTACATTCAAACAACTACCAAGCATTATTTCATGGCTGGTAAATAACTTTGTAAATCAAATTAACAGAAAACTAGGATGGAGGGAGAGATAATTATTTCTACTTGTCTCAAGTTTTTAATTAACCATAATAATGGTAATAGAGCTATTCACCATTATTATTGTAGTACCCACCCGCCCACATACTCACATTAACATAGGCATACATACACACAAAGCCAAGTTGAGCTATAAGAAAATTTATCAAAGTCTAAGATAGTTTAATTAATGTGCCGATGTCTCACCACCAATTCTGAAAGCTAATCAGTAGATGGATCCACAGTGTGATTTGTTACTCCATGTTTTCTTTACAGGGACCAAGCCATGAAAGTCTGCTTACCTTCTTTTCTACTCTATATCTCATTAATTTGGCTGTGCAACAGGTATATCCCCATCCTCTCTGTAGAGACATGCTTTTAAATGATCTATATTTAGTTAACCTGAATATTTCATGTTCCTCCCCACTTAAAAAGAGAAATTCCAAGTGGAAATAAATCCTAAACAATTCAGTCCTGTTATTAAAAACAAAATATATCTGAATGTGAAGTTCAAACAATATACATTGTTTAGCGTGCATAACCATTTATAGTAGATATCACATCTGTGCTCTCTCTTAATTTATTTCCACTTTATAGACAAGAACCTAAGATCCGAGAGAAGGTTGCCCTTCTTAGATAAGATCCAAGGTTTTCTAGCTTATAATTGGCAGGATTGGATCTGTTCATGACTGAGTCAGTGTGTACTGCCCCTTTCCTCTATGTGATGGAAAATGTATACACATATGACATTGGCCTACCACATTAAACAAGCAGAATTTTCAAGCTAGAAACATGTACATGCTAATAGTGCATTAATTTGCAGTATTTCCTGCTTTTCTTCTTTGTAATGAGTTTATCTCATTTATCTAGTAACAGTTTTATTTCACACTCAGGTACAAGTGTTTCATTTGTAGAAATTTTAATTTGTAAAATAATTTTCACAACTCATTTCTTCATTCTCTATAAGGCATCTGACACATCGTGATGTTCTAACACAAAGTTGTAATTACTGATAGTGCTAATTGTAGAGAGGTAAGTGATAAGATATTTTCTAGACATGTGTCTTATGAAACCTCTCAAATCATACTACAGGGTCCTATTTATTTAGGCTATATGTGAAGATTTATTTTTACCAGTTTCCAATTTAAATTCCTATAAACAATTACAAGGAGAGCAGATTTAACATTCCCAGTGACTTTTGTGACCATTGATTTTAGATCTTAAATAAGTTCCCTCTGTAAAAGACTCAGTCACCGGAGCTATCATTCATTTACAGCTTACTGTGTTCCTGGCATTAAATAAAATAGTGATGAGACATTACCTACTGCCTTCCAAATATCCATTCTCTCCTTCCTCCTTTTCTAATTTGGTTTTGGAAGGACCATGGACTCATCTAATTATTCACATGCCTGGCTCCACTGTAGGTAATGGTGCATTTGCTATGTGCAGAGTTCTGATCAAGGATTGTTATATGGTTTCTGAGAGAGCATTTGCCTTCCTGATACAGGCACTTTTGTCTTGTTCTCCTTCATTCTTTCTGAAACATGTAGATGCTATTGCCATCCTGAAATCATGAGTTAATGATCATGAGTATGAAACAACATAGAAAGATGAAAAATGGAGTTAGAGCCCAGTTTTATAGTGTTTGTAAGGTTTCACAGTTTCTGTAGAATTTTCTGTTATTCGTGGCTAAATAATAGAGCTAGGGATACCTTATCACATTTATCTTCACAAAAACAACATGAGTTATTTTATTACAGTTATTTGCACATTAAAGAAGGAAAAAACCAAAGAAAAGTTTATTAATCATTTTATTTGCCCCCCAAAAGTGGTTGAAATGGAAATTATGTATACATAATTTAAAAATATATACATATATAAAAATATATATACAAATATGTAAACATATTTATAAATATATTTATATATAAAATTATATATATGTATACACACACACCCAAACATACACAAAAACAAATACATAACATTATGATTCCAAACAAAAGTCATCTCACTTCTATAGTTTTTCTCCATTCATCTTTCAAGAGGGGGAATAAGAATTTTGTGGTCTTATGCAAAGAGTATCTGAAAGCAAGATGTTACTAGAATCATAGAATTGTATATGTAGCTATGTAGCTGGGAAATATAAACTCTAACAGGGTCAAATAATATATATTAAAAAAAAATCAAACAGAGATCCAAAAAATCTGACATGAGAAGGCTTATGCTCAAATGTCAGTGTGCCACTTACTCCTAACCAACTCACAAATTGGAAGGTGTATAGAGTAGTTAGCACCATGGGCTCAGAGCTAGACTGGTTTTGTTTTAATTCCATCTCTATTTTACTCCATCTCTATAGTGTACCCCCCCCCCGAATTAACCTCTAGATTCACACTACTTAATCATTTTTGCTTTCAAATTCCTCATGTACAAAATGGAGTTAATTAGAATATTCATCACATGGCTGTTGGAAAAAGTAAAATGAGCTCATACGTGTAAAAAGGACTTATTAAAACCTGTAAAATTATTAGGGATTGAAAATGTTCATTTATTTATACATTTTCACAATATATTCTATAAAACTCTAGTATATGGAATATTAACTAATGCTTTAAAAGAAACTAAAAAGGTTCTGGGGCAAAATGACCATGAGAAATATGAAGTGAAACGAAGTTAAATATGTGTAGTTTACAGCATTACTCCAAGTTATTTGATGGAGCATTTGTTTTTATCCTGTAACAGACATAGCAGTGTAGGGGAACTGGTATTTCTTCAGGAAGTAAAGGTTCACTGAGTAAGAGACTATGTAAAAAGCACAGTAAGGAATATTTTCAACAATGCAACAGAATATATATTGGTCTAATTATTATTTCCGAGGTCCCCTTTCAAAGGAAGATATAGTACTTCTCTACAAGGTCCCCAAAATATTTAAGATTGGAACTTCCTGCCTCGTGGGAACTGAAATTTGTGTTAATAATGCAGGAAATGTTTGATTTACCTTCATGTAAAGTGTTTTAGGTCTTTTTTAAACATTAGCTGTCAAAGCATGTTTTAAATGGTTGGATAGCAATTTCAAACTGAATGCCTCAGTTACCAAAATAAACATTTCAAGCATGATGTTTGAATAAAAAGGGCTTTAAAAACAACCAAGTTGAGAGCAAGAGGATTATTTTAATCATTTCATCAAGTCATGTATTGTCTCAGAGAAGGAGCCAATTAAATGTGAAGATATAGTGATCCATTTGACACACAGAAAATTGTTTATGATGTATTTTGCAACATTTATTTTTTATTATAACCAAGTATGAGGTTTTATAGAAAACAGGCTGAGAGATCACCTATAATTTCTAGTATGAAAATCCTTATTAAATATTTCTAGAGAAAAAATTCTTTAAAAATATAAAAGGATCACAGAATTTTAAAAGTTAAAGTTTACTTAAGTTTCTGTGTGGCATGACTTTTTTTCTATTCTGCAAATTTAAACAATATAAAGTAAATAATTTAAATAATAAAAAATAAGTATTTCCCTCCAAGTAATGCACTACAAGGTAATAGTAAATAGTTTTATGTAGCTTTGGTCTTCATAAAGGATCATTAGGTAAATTTGCACTGAATTCAATTATAATCACATACATTCTCATTTGTTGTTGGAATCACTTACAAGACTTCAAATAAGTGCAGATTAGTGGTACACTCATTTACTAGATGTGTAAGAATGGAAATCATAATTGTTATGAGCAAGAAAAGGTGATAATAACAGTTACATAACTTAATAGAATGTAGAGATTCTATAATCTCAATACCAAAACGGGTGTTCAGAATCTTAGCGATCCATGAATATGGCAATTTTTCAAGCTAATCTTGATATTTCTGTGTTAAAACAACCCAGCGAAGGTATTTACTAAACAGGACTTCTGAGTAATTTGTGATTATTCGTGCAATTATACCAAAATTTAAAATTCTAACCAAAAGCAAATAAAAACAAACTTGCGGTTTCAGTGTCCACATGTATAATATATATGCTAATTCACTGGAAAAAAAATAAGTTTATGTATCCTTAAATTCAAAAACAAAATTTGTGATTATTTGATGTCTTAAAGAATGGATTTAGACATTAGTGTTCATCACTACTGTAAAATTTTATAAACTCAGAAAATAATTATATTTAAAAATTTCTAACTTTTTGGGAAAAAAAAATTACTTTACCCCCAAATGACAGGTTATGTATGAGCAATTTCTGAAAGCTTAAACTGCAACAGCTAGTAAAAAGAAATTAACTCTGACATTTTCTCTGAGTCAGGGTTTTTCAGCAATAAAATAATTATCTGTCAGTGCTATGACAATGGAAATGGTTTTTACCCTAGGGGAAAGAGTGAAGAAATTGTTATCTTTCTGAAAGCTTTAGGACTAATCTTAAAGATATCCTTGTTACCTCAGAACACACCATTGAGTGAAATCTAAACAAAAAATGAAAGTCACATTTTACCAGTGTGGCTTGCTTTCAATAAAAATGTAACTATGAAATATTGATTCTATATATCAATACTATCCTAGTTGACTGTGAGTTAAGCTTTCAGATTTACTTCATCATCATATTAAAGCCCAAGACCATCAGAAACACACTTGTAATGAAAAGTAATTGGATTATTGAGCTTGGTGCAGCAAGAGAGAATGCTATGTGGAAGAATTCTGGGCAACCCAAAGGGTTTAGTGGAAGGGAGTTATCTTGAAAGTAGGCAAGTTTCTGTAAGACCAGATTGTCAGTGGTTTTATTTGAAATACGTCGGTGTGAGAGAGCTGGAGTTTTTTGTTATTTGTATTTTATTTCTTTTTTTGAAGTAGAGTTGACTTAAAAATATTGTGTTAGTTTCAAGAGTACATCTTAGTGATTCAATATTTTCACAGATGGTATTCTATTATAGGTTATTACAAGATCCGGTTTTAAGAGTTCAGTCTTAGATAGTCTATGATATACATCGTGAATTCGTTTGTTATGGTTTATCTGTTTTGACAGTCGCAATGTGCAAACTGTGTTTGTTTTCATTCAGTCTTCAGTTGCCTTTCACAGTCCTATTGCCAGCAGATCCACTTATTACCTTTTTCTGCCACCCTCTTTCATAATCCTTTAAGCTCAGCTGAAGGATAAATCATTATATTTTGAACACCTCAAAAATCCAGATCTGTGCTGCAATTCAAAGCTCTTAATCACATATCGTGTTTTTAATAGCTGTTGTTTTGATCTTTATCAGCACCTGAACTTATTTTTATTTCCAGTGGAGAATCATATTTTGAATCATCTGGTTTGACAGCATTTGCTTGTGACTAAAGTGAGGATTATTATTTAAGTTTGAAACATGGCTCATATTATCTATAATCTGCTTAGATCTTCTTTGTATTCAAGTGATATTTCACTTTGA
The DNA here is from genome assembly GCF_028564815.1 of Eubalaena glacialis. Classification (NCBI taxonomy): domain Eukaryota; kingdom Metazoa; phylum Chordata; class Mammalia; order Artiodactyla; family Balaenidae; genus Eubalaena; species Eubalaena glacialis. The sequence goes on from NC_083721.1 coordinate 22,707,056, forward strand.
TTTGATATCAGTTGTTTAATTTGCCAGATTCTGAAAAAAAAAGTCCTAGTCTAGTGAATGTCAACTATGTGTAAGAATCTTGGACGTCCTATGAGTAAAGGACAAGGGTGTCAACTAATATTACAGAACCTTGACACTTAGCGAGGGAAAATGGTGCAGAAGTCAAAAAACAAATAGGAAAAAGAGAATGAGGCCATCAGAGGAACCTTTTCCCAGTGACCTTGGGTAAAGCAGTCTACCTCTTGCACTTTTTTTCCCCCTAAAGTTCCAGGGCTATTTGTGTATGTTTGTGAGACATTAGCTTCTAGAGATTGTCTAGAAAAGTTTACTTTATAGGTTCCAATATTTATAATATTCCAATTTTATTGGAGAATGGATGTTATTTTAACATAGAAATATGTATTCAAGGATCAGTCCCTGAGAGTTTTACTATTCAGTTGTTAGCCTTCCCTGATAAGGTTCTCTCCAATGAACTTCAGGTTCATTATGTCTTTAGAGTTACTTCCAGATTACCCAATGGCCAAGTCTAAAATCATATACGAGTTGATTAGGCTTGTCAGAGAAGGTGATCCATTTCTCTTGATAAGTGGTAAGTCTGAGCAGCTTTAGGTCTTTTATCACTTTGTCAGAATGGGGAAGAATTGAAGCCTCTATTGAATTATCAGGCAATTTATAAGATTAAACTGGTAGATGTTGAAACTGTGAAATAAACTAGACTATGAATGTTCCTAATTTATAAGCATATTCAATAGGAAGTATTTTTTAGATAGTATTGAACCTATCTTTACATATAAAATTGAGTGTATTTCATTTAGCCAAAGGATGCATTTTGACTGAAGGACATAATCATTTCAACATAGTTATGTTAATGTATCTTATATACATATATATATATAATTTATCTAGGATTTTCTATTTCAATGTTTCCAGTTTTCTTCCTCTCTTTTATCGTAATTCAGTAAACAAAGAATCCCTCAAAATACCTTTGAGTTTTTGAGATAATTAAAGTTTGGAGAATGCTCAGCATATTTAACCATTCTTAATACAATTCCTTTTATAAATTGAAGTAACAAAACTTTGTTTTGCCTCATATCTATTCAGGTAACCCAAAGATGCTTAGGTGTGAAAGATGTGCTGACATTTTTATTATTCTGCATTTAGGGCTTCAATTTGGGAAAAGACAAAATGAAGACACAAAAGACAAATTGTAGACAGAGGAAACAGATATGCTTAAGGCAAGAGTTACAATGTGATATTTTCAAAACAGAGCAATAAATGACAATGATTATTAGAAAATGAAACTTTAAAAAAGGAAGTTTTATACGAAATTATTTTAAAGTATGTAAAAAGCAGAAAGTGTTACTGTGTTTTGGCAATTAAAAGAACTGCTTCTCCCTGAGTACAGTATGACTTGTTCATTTTTAACAGAAAAAATCCCTAGTTTTACACTTTTTAATTACCATCCATGTTAACAATTTGTAATAAAGTATTTATAAGGCTTTTTTCTACCCGTCATAGTTAATTATTTTTAATTTATCTCACTTAATTGTTCCTCACAAACTCAGCATTTGTAGTTATATTACAAAACTAAGCAAATTAGAACACTTCCATTCAGATATTATACCTCAAGAGTATACTTTCCAGTATATCTTTTGTCTTTCATAGTCTAGAACAATGAAGACATTTCTTACTTTAGGAAGCTCATTTCTCACTTTCTTAATAAACAAAAAATAAAGAACTTGCAGAATTCGATTACCATAATGTTTATTTTTTATATTTAAATAAGAACATATGCATTAATATAACTTAAATTTATATATATATCCATTTAATATAATGTATTAAATGAGAGTACAGGTATATAAAAGTTATCTTGTCTAGATATCTAAAAGTAAATTGTCAATTAATATTAATATTACTTTAAGGTCTTAGAGTTAATTATCTTGAAATTACTATTTATGGTGGCATTAAGTCCTACTTGCTTGTAGTGGTATAAGAATTTCTTTTTAAAACTGTTGCTATTCTAAGTCATTTGCATTTTAATATAAGTTTTAGCAACCATCTTGCCAAGTTCTAAAACTTCTGCTGGAATTTTAATTGAAATGCATTAAACCTTTGGATCTATTTGGAAGCATATGACAAGGAATATGAGTCTTCCAATCTTAAAGCAAGGCATATCCCTACATATTTGCTCTTTTATAATTTCTTCAGCAATGTTTTGCAATTTTCAGGTCTTGCAGATGTTTTCCTAAGTTCATCCGAAAATATTTCATGCTTTTGGAGATTCTGTTTTAAATGCAATTGAATTATTGATTTTGTTTTTAAATTGCTTATTGCTACTTTATAGAAATACAATCGATGTGTATATATGAGTGTTATTCGATCACTTGCTTATTTCACTCATTAGTTCTGATAGCTTATCTAATTATATTTCTTCAGATTTTATATAAATAATAATATTCTTTGGAGATAAAGACAGTTTTTTTAAAGCTTTTCCAGTAGTTTTGCCTTTATTTGCACTGGATAAGAACTCTAAAATATTGATAGAGTGATGAGTGTGATTTTCCTTCTTGCTTCTGACTTTAGGATTTCAACATTAATCTTTCAACATTAGTCGCATTAGTCAACAATGAGTCTTTCAACATTAAGTATGACCTTGGCAGTAAGTTTTTCATCGAGGTCCTTTTTGTGGTTTTTAAATGCCTTTTATTCTTAGTGTTCTGAGATTTTTTACCAAGAATAGTGTTGAATTTTTTCAAATTTATGTTTTCTCATCTTTTTTCTTGATCAGTTTAGACAGAGTTTTTTAACTTTTTATTGATACTATTATAAAACCTGTGAAATAAATATTTAAAGCTATAAATCTACATTTAAGCATATTTTGGCTCTTTTCTATTAATTTGAATATGTCAAGTTTTCATTGTCATTCAGTTCAGTATTTTTTTTTTTTTTTTTTTTTTGGGGTTTTATTTATTTATTTATTTATTTATTTATTTATTTTTGGCTGTGTTGGGTCGTCGTTTCTGTGCCAGGGCTTTCTCTAGTTGTGGCAAGCGGGGGCCACTCTTCATCGCGGTGCGCGGGCCTCTCACTATCGCGGCTTCTCTCGTTGCGGAGCACACGCTCCAGACGCGCAGGCTCAGTAGTTGTGGCTCACGGGCCCAGTTGCTCCGCGGCATGTGGGACCCTCCCAGACCAGGGCTCGAACCCGTGTCCCCTGCATCGGCAGGCAGACTCTCAACCACTGCACCACCAGGGAAGCCCCAGTTCAGTATTTTCTACATCCCCTTGTGATTTCGTTTATCCTTGAGTTGTTTAGAAGTAAATTGTTTAATTTTGAAATATTTAGGACTTTTCTATTTTCTAGATGTTTCTAGCTTATCTAATTTCATTGTGATCAAGAAATATATTCCAAAATATTTTAATGTTGAGAAATCTATTGAGACTTGTTTCATGGCCCCACAATACAGACTTTTATGGTGAACATAAAAGTGCACTTTTTAAAGTTTAATCAGCTGTAATCACTTTGTGCACTTTTTAAAGTTTAATCAGCTGTAATCAGCTGTGTTACATATATAGTTATTTGAGTTTTCTATAGCTTTTTTTGAATTTTTTTCTAATTTTTCTATCAATAATTGGAGCGAAGTATTAAAACCTCCATCTAAATTTGCAGATTTATCTATTGTTCCCTTTAATTGTATAATTTTTCTTCATATATTTTGAAGTGCCTTTATTAGGTGCATACATATTTATAATTGTTGTGTATTCCTAATATACTGATATTTTATTGTGATTAAATACCTCGCTCTCTCTCTCTTTATAGTTCTACTTTAGTGACAAGTTTCCCTGCCATTAATAAAACCACTCCAGCTTTAATATGATTAATAGTTAATAGTGTATCTTTTTCCTTTCTTCTATTTACACCCTATTTGTACCATTTATTTACTGTGTGTGCATCTTGCAAATAGCATATAGTTGAATCTTGTTCCTTTCGTATTCTGATAATCTCTGCCTTTGATATAACATTTATGCTGTTTATACTTACTGAAATTAGTGATGTGATATTTTTGTCATTTGGCTATTTGCTTTCAATTTATTTTATTTTTTGTTTGATGGCTCACCTGTTTGTTTCAACTGTCCCCTTTATTAGTTTTTGTTACTTGAATATCTTATTTGTATTCTAGTTTGATTTAAACCTTGGTATTATTTTAACTTATTATTTAGTCATTATTCTAAAATTACAGATTTAATCTTAATGTGAAGCAATATTCTTATATTTAATATATTATTACCTCATGTTTAAAGTGAGAAATTGGATAATTTATAATTTCATTTATAAACCACCTGAGTTCTTATGTCATGTATACTAATTCTACAGATGTTATAAACCCCACAACAAGGTGTTATAATTTTTGCTTTAGAGTCATATGACTTTTAAAGATTTTATGAAAAACAAAGATAAATTTGTGTGTGTACACATACTTTTTTATTTACTACTACTTTTGTTCTTTATTCTTCCATTCTTGTAGAGTTGTGGTGCCAACCAGTGTCATTTCCCTTAAGTCTTAAGAATTTTTATCATTTCTTATAGGCCAGGAATGCTTGCTTCAAAGTCTTACAGCTTTTTTTTACCTGAAAATTCCAATATATTTTCTGTATTTTTTATGGATAGTTTCACTGGATATAGAATTCTTGGTTCAGCTTGCTGTTCTAATGATTTCTGGCCTCTATTGTTACTTTTTTCATCTCCAAACTGCTGTTGAGATAATCTAGTGATTTTTTTTTTCAATTTTATTAGTATATATTTTAACTTGAGTGATTCCATTATTTATATTTTATATTTCTTTATTGACATTGCCTATCCAGACTATTTTTCTTTTAATTATTTCAACACATTTTCCTTCATTTTTTGAACATGTTTGTAGTAGCTGTTTTGGTGTTTTATTGGTGAAATAAAACATCTGGTTCTGCTCAGATGCAGTTTCCACTGATAACGTTTTTTTTCTCTGAATATGGGTCTTATTTTCCTGTTTCTTTGCCTGTCTAGTAATTTTTTGATTGAAAATTAGCCATTGTGATTAATATACTGCTGAAGTTGTGGTTTACATATGTTCTTACAACTTCCAGAGGCAAATATACCTTTTTAGACTGTCTCCTTTATGCTCCCTAGATGTATGTAGTTTGGCTATTAGTCAAGGATTTGGACAAAGTATACTTTCAGTAATTTCCTCCCCACTTTCTCAGTAATTCCCTTACTTCTGGAGAGTCCACCCTGAAGTTTTAGCTGCTTTCCCAGTATTGGATTCCGTCCTCTGGCACACCAATTGAGCAAGGTCTCAGCTTTCAGTCTCCTGAGATGAACTGATTGGGGAATCTATTCAGATATAAATAACAACAGAGACTCACAAATATTACCTGGTACCACTATGTCTGTCAGTGGCAATTTCTTGTCTGGTCCTTTCCTGTTTTTTGGCCTGAGCCTCTGGCAACTGCTCTGTGCATATATCCTTTAATGAACACTTATGGATCTAGGCAGAGTTTGTATTTTGATTTTGGGTATCATGTCTTCTGAAGGTCTCTCATTTCTAATACGTTTATATCTTCAGCTGGCTTTCCATTGTTGAACTATGTTCTCTCCCAACTGTTGCCAGTGAGGCTGTGATTTTTTTGCCACTCTGGTCACTGTGGACTAAAGCACCCATGCCACAACGAAGATTCCACGTGTCGCAACTAAGACCCAACACAGCCATAAACAAACAAACAAACAAATAAACAAATAAATAAATCCCCTACCCTTATCTTGCTCCTTCCCCTTCCCTATCTCCATTGGTAACCACCAGTTTGTCCTCTATCTCTAATATTTCTGTTTTGTAATATTCATTCCTTTGTATTATTTTTTAGATTCCATATATAAGTGATGATATACAGTATTTGCCCTTTTCTGACATATTTCAATATACTTATTACCCTCCAGCTTCCTCTGGTTTTTGCAAATAACAAAATTTTATTCTATTAAAAATGCTGAGTAATATTTCACTCTATACATATACCACATCTTCTTTATCCATACATTTGTTGATGCACACTTATGGACACTTGCTTCCATATCTTAGCTATTATAAATGATGCTGCTACGAACCTTGGGGTGCATAATATCTTTTCAAATTAGCGTTTTTGTTTTCTTCGGATATATACTTAGGAGTGGAATTGCTGGAACATATAGTAGCTCTATTTTTATAGTTTTATAGTAGCTCTATTTTATGCTGTTTCCATCTTGGCTGCACTGATTTTTATTCCCTCCAAAAGGGTATTAAGATTCCCTTTTCTCCATATCCTAACCAACATTTGTAATTTGTTGTCTTTTTGACAATAGCCATTCTGACAGGAGTGAAGTGATACTTCATTGTGGTTTTGATTTGCATTTCCCTGATAATTAGTGATGTTAAGCATCGTTCTATGTGCCTGTTAGTTATCTGTATGTCTTCTTTGGAAAAATGTCTATACAGGTCTTCTGCCCAGTTTTTAATTGGGTTGTTTGTTTTTTTGATGTTGAGTTGTATGAGCCGTTTACGTACTTGGGATATTAACGTATTATGTGATATATAATTTGCAAATATTTTCTCCCATTCAGTAGGTTGTCTTTTAGTTTTGTGAATGGTTTCCTTTGCTGCGCAAAAGCTTTTAAATATAACTAGGTACTATTTGTTTATTTTGATTTTGTTTTCTTTGCTTGAAGAGACAGATCCAAAACAATATTGCTAAGAATTATTTGAAAGTATGTTCTGCCTAGGTTTTCTTGTCAGAGCTTTACTAGCTTACTGTTCATATTTATGACTTTAATCTAATTTTAGTTTGTTTTTGTATATGGTGTGATAAATTTTTAATTTCGTTCTTTGTATGTAGCTGTCCAGTTTTCCCAGCACCACTTATTGAAGGGACTTTCATTTCCCCATTCTATATTTTTGCCTCTTTTGTCATAGAATAATTGACCATTTGTGTGTGAGTTTATTTCCGTTCCCTCTATCCTTTTCCATTGACCTATGTGTCTGTTTTGGGGCCAGAACCATACTGTTTTGCTTATAATTTAGTTTGACGTAAGGGAGCATGATACCTCCAGCTTTGTTAATTTTTTTCAAGATCGCTTTAGCTCTTTAGGTTTTGTGGTTCCATATACATTTTAAGATTATTTGTTTTAGTTCTTAAAAAAAATGCCATGTGTATTTTGATAGGAGTTGCATTGAATCTGTAGATTGCCTTGGGTAGCATGGTCATTTTTTTTTTCAATATTTATTTATTTATGGCTGTGTTGGGTCTTCATTGCTGCACGTGGGGAGCAGGGGCTACTCTTCTTTGTGGTGCAGTGGCTTCTCTTGTTGCGGAGCACAGGCTTAGGTGCGCAGGTTTCAGTAGTTGTGGCTCACGGGCTCTAGAGCACAGGCTCAGTAGTTGTGGCACACTGGCTTAGTTGCTCCGTGGCATGTGGGATCTTCCTGGACCAGGGCTCACACCTGTGTCCCCTGCATTGGCAGGAAGATTCTTAACCACTGTGCCACCAGGGAAGCCCCTAGCATGGTCATTTTAACAATAGTCTTCCAGCCATGAACAGGGAATATCTTTCCATTTGTTTGTATCATCTTCAATTATCTTCATCAATGTTTTACAGTTTCATAGTATAGGTCTTTCTTCTGCTTGGTTAAGTTTATTCCTAGGTATTTTTTTTTATGTAATTTTAAATAGGATTGTTTTCATTATTTCTGTTTCTGATAGTTCATTATTAGTGCATATAAAAGCAACAAATTAATGTATATTAATCTTGTATCCTGTAATTTACTAAATTTAATGCATTTATTAGTTCTAATATATTTTTGTTAGAGACTTTAGGGTTGTCTATATATAGTATCATGTCATCCACAAATAGTGACAGTTTTACTTCTTCCCTTCCAGTTTGGATGTCTTTTATTTCTTTTCTTGTCTGATTGTTCTCATTAGGACTTCCGATACTATATTAAATAGAACTGATGAGAGTGGACATTCTGGTCTTGATTCTGAATTTAGAGGAAAAGATTTCAACTTTTCAGAATTGAGTATGATGTTGGCTGTGGGTTTGTCATAAATGGCCTTTATTATGTTGAGATATGTTCCCTCTATACCCACTTTGGTGAGAGTTTTTAATCATGAATGGATGTTGAATTTTGTCATATGATTTTTCTATATATGTTGTGACGATCTTGTGATTTTTATCCTTTGTTTTGGTAATGTGGTGTATCACATTAATTTGCAGATATTGAACTATGCTTGCAACCCTAGATAAGTCCCACTTGATCATGGTGTATGATCCTTTTTATACGTTGTTGAATTCATTTTGCTAATATTTTGTTGAGGTTTTTTGCATCTATATTCATCAAGTATACTGCCTGTAATTTTCTTTTTTGTAGTGTCTTCATCTGGTTTTGGTATCAGAGTGATAGTGGCCTAATTTAATGAAATTTGGAGTGTTCCATCCTCTTCAATTTTCTGAAATAGTATAAGAAGGATAGGTATTAGCTCTTCTTTATATGTTTGGTAGATTTCCTCTGTGAAGTCATTAGGTCCTAGACCTTTGTTTGCTGGAAGTTTTTGATTACTGATTCAATTTTACTGCTAGTGATCAGTCCATTCAGATTATCTAATTCTTCCTGATTCATTCTTGAAAGACTGTATGTTTCTAGGAATTTATCCATGTCTTCTAGGTTGTCCAATTTGTTGGCATATAACTGTAGTATTCTCTTATGATTGTTTGTATCTCTGAGATATTGTTTGTAATCTCTCCACATTTATTTCTTATTTTGTTTATTTAGGTCCTCTCTCTTTTTTTCTTAATGAGTCTGGCTAAAGGCTTATCAATTTTGTCTATCTTTTCAACAAAACAACTCTAGGTTTCATTGAACTTTTCTATATTTTTTGGTCTCTATTGTATTTATTTTTGTTCTGATCTTTATGATTTCCTTTATTTCCTTCCCTTTGCTTGCTTTAGGCTTTGTTTCTCCTTTCTTTTCTCCCTGAATTCCTTTAAATGGTAGGTGCGGTTATTTTGTTATTTTGTTTTTGTTTTTGTTTCTTGAGGTAGGCCTGTATTGTTATAAATCTCCCTCTTAGAACTGCTTTTTCTGTTTCCCAGATATTTTGGAAATTTGTCTTTTTTTTTTTTTTTGTCTCAAGTTATTTTCTGATTTCCACTTTTATTTCTTTATTGACCCATTGTTTATTTGTTTTGTTTTGTTTTAGTAGCATGTTGTTTAATCTCTACATGTTTGTGTTTTTCCCATTTTTCTTCCTGTAATTGGTTTCTAATTTCATACTGTTGTGGTTGGGAAAAATGCTTGATAAAATTTCTATGCTCTTAAATTTGTTGAGACTTGTTTTGTAGCTTACTGTGTCATCTATCCTGTTGAGCATTCCATGTGCACTTGAAAAGAACGTGCTGTTTTTAGATGGAATGTACTGTAGATATCTATTAAGTCCTACTTATCTAATGTGTCATTTAAAATCACTGCTTTCCTTTTTGTTTTTCTTTCTGAATGATGTAAATGGGGTGTTAAAGTTCCCTATCATTATTGTTGTCAATTTCTCCCTTTATGTCTATTAATATTTGCTTTACATATTTAGTTGCTACTATATTAGGTGCATATATTTTAATGAACGTTATACTCTCTTACTATATTGATCTCTTTATCATTATATTATTCCCTTCTTTGTCTGTTGTTATAGACTTTGTTTTAAAGTCTACTTTGTCTGATATGTATTACATATGTATATGTATTGTCTGATATGTAGTAGTATTACTACTCCAGCCTTCTTTTAATTTTCATTTGCATGTGATATCTTTTTCCATCTCCTCACTTTCTGTCTATGCATGTCTTTAGTTCTGAAGTGAGTCTCTTGTAGGCAGCTTATAGATAGATCTTGTTTATTGTTGTTGTTTTTGTTTAGTTTTGTTTTAAATCCAGCCATTCACCCTATGTCTTTTTTTTTTTTAATTATTTATTTATTTATTTATTTTTGGCTGTGTTGGGTCTTCGTTTCTGTGAGAGGGCTTTCTCTAGTTGCGGCGAGCGGGGACCACTCTTCATTGCAGTGCACGGGCCTCTCACTGTCGTGGTCTCTCTTGTAGCGGAGCACAAGCTCCAGACGTGCAGGCTCAGTAGTTGTGGCTCACGGGCCTAGCTGCTCCGTGGCATGTGGGATCTTCCCAGACCAGGGCTCGAACCCATGTCCCCTGCATTGGCAGGCAGATTCTCAACCACTGTGCCACCAGGGAAGCCCCACCCTATGTCTTTTTATTGGAGAATTTAGTCCATTGACATTTACTGTGATTACTGATAGGTATGTATTTATTACCTTTTTTTTACTTGTTTTCTGGTTGTTTTTGTGGTTCTTCTCTGTTCTTTCCTTTTTCTTTTAGTCACTTTACTTGTGTTTTGATGATTTCCTTTAGTCTTTTGCTTGTTTTACTTCTCTCTTGTTTTTGTGTACTTATTGCAGGTTTTTCATTTGTGATTACCGTGTGGTCCATCCATGTATGTTGACCTATATCTACTTGTTTTAAGCTGGTAGTCATTTATGTTCAAACACATTCTAAAAGATCTACATTTTTTTCTCCCTTACCCCACATTTTGTGTTTTTGATGTCACATTTTACATCTTTGTGTCATTCCTTAGCTGTTTATTGTAGATATAGTTGATTTTATAGTTTTTTTTAAAATATTTGTTTTAGCTTATTTAAGTTGTTGATCCACAGCCTTTACTATATATTTGCCTTTACTAGTAGGATGTTTTTCTTTGCTACTTATTCTAACTTCTTGTTGTAGCCTTTTCTTTTCCACGTAAAGAAGACATTTTAACAGTTCTTCTCAGGTTGTTTTTGTATTGATTAACTCTTAGTTTTTGCTTTCGTTAGAAGTTCTTTATCTCTTTTTCAATTCTGAATGATTAACTTGATGGGTAGAGTATCCTAGGTTGTAGGGTTTTCTCTGTCAGTAATTTAAATATATTATGCTTCTACCTTCTGGCTTATAAATTTTCTGCAGAAAAGTCAGCTGATAGCCTGATAGCCTATGAGGGTTCTCTTGTATGTGACTCTTTGTTTTTCTCATGTTTCTTTCAAGATTCTCTCTTTATCTCTAATTTTTTCCATTTTAATTATGATTTTTGTTGTTGTTGTTGTGAGTCTCTGGGTTAATCTTGTTTGGAATTCTCTGTGTTTCCTGTGCCTTGAAATCTGTTTGCTTCTTCAGGTTTAGGAAGTTTTCAGCCATAATTTTATCAAATATATTTTTATCCTTTTGTCTCCCTCTCCTTCTGGGACCCCTATAATGTGAATATTAGTAAGCTTGATGTTGTCCCTGAGGTCCCATAAACTGTCCTTATTTTAAAATGAAATTTGTTTTTCTTTTTGCCTTTCTGATTTGGTGATTTCCATTATTCTGTCTTCCAGTTTCCATATATGTTTTTCTGTATCATCTAGTCTGCTATTAATTCTTTCTATTTTATTTTTTGTTTCAGTTATTGTATTCTTCAGCTCTGACTGGTTTTTTAATATTTTCTAGTTCTCTGTTAAACTCTTACTCTTTTCATCTGTTCTTTTCCCAAGCTCAGTTAGCATTCTTATTACTATTGCTTTGAATTCTTTATATGGTATTTTTTTTCTGTTTCATTAGGATTTTTTTTCCTGTTCTTTTGTTTGAAATACATTTCTCTGTCTTCTCTTTTTGTTTAACTTTCTGTCTCTATAAAATTAGGTGAAACAGTTACCTATCCCAGTCTTGAAGAGGTGTCCTTGTGTGGGAATGTGCCTATGCAGTCTGCATGTGCCCAGTGGCTGTGGTGGGAGAGCTGGATCTGTAGTTAGCATGGGTCACATCTTCCCCTGTGATATGCTGGCAGCTACCACCTTGGTGGGAGTTAGAACATGAGATGAATGAGCTAGAGCCAGAGCCAGGTGTGAGCCAGGTTTCTCCTGTGCTCTGTAGTAGTCACCACACTATCATTGGTGGGGTTGGGGCCCAAGGTGCTGGAGCAGAAGCCCTGAAGGTCAGGTCCAAGCTGGTTTCTTTTCTTCTATGTGTGCACATTCTCCTTGTCAATGACAGCCTCCGTCCTAGTGGAGAGTAGTCCTGGAGCAAGAGGGGCTGGAGTAGTGCCCAGTGTAGGCTGGGTGGTTGCAGGAAACTAGCCAGAGCCCTAGGCAGTTTTCAACCTGTTTTGTCTGTGTTGTTCTTGGGAGTAAGCAGGCATGTGTCCATGCTGTTCATGAATGGAGTCCCAGTTTCTTACAGCCCTCCAGTAAGTCCCACCTGTTTTCAAACCAGTAGGGGGACTTGTTTCCCCATTGTTGAACTCCACAGTTGGGGTCCCCAATATGTGGCTTGAACTCCTCATTCCCCAGGGAGGATTTCTGAGCCTGTGATCTCCCCTCCTCTTCTGTGTCCCCTGCTAAGGGCACAGGTCTCAACCTGACTGCTTCTCCTCTCTTTCTACCTGACTCTGTGTGAATCTTTTTTTTTTTTTTTTTTTTATGGCCTTGGTTATAGGAGAGGGTTTTGCCAGCTTCCAAGTTGTTTTCAGGAAGAGTTGCTCCACATGTAGTTGTATTTTTGATGTTTTCGTGAGAGGAGGTAAGCTCAGCATCTTCCTACTTCACCACCTTGATCTCCCTTATCTCAGTACATTTAATTTCACAAGTATATTATGTTAATTTATTTTGAGTATTATATATAGTCCCATATTTTTCAATTTCCTATTCCAAATATCACTTGACCTATTTTGGCTTCATGCTTTCGTTCCTGATTTCCATTTATTCCACTTATTTTTATGTGATTAAAAAAAAATTATTAATGCATGTTGTTCACACTTCTTCATTACATCCCAAGAGGTAATTTTTCTCATTTATCATCCTTACACTATACACCAGAGATGGGAATAATTGAGGGTCTCTGTCCTAGGACATTAGCCAGGTAGGTCAGTCATCTACAGGAAGTGGACAATATTTCATCCATATTACCCATGAATACTGGAAATGAGACATTTGGCCTGATCCTGATTCCATCAACAGATTCATACTTTGATTCCAACATATCAGATATCTTCCACATGGTCTGATTTCTTGACATGGAAAATTTTTAGTCTGGGAAAAGAAAAAAAAGGAGACTTTTCAGACACCTTCTTGTGGCTTCACCATTTTCTTTTCTTCCTCATATTGCTATTTTCTAGAAAATCATTATTCAAGTTCTTTCCAAACCATGTCACCCATGTAGACTTCAGATTCAGTGGTCAGCTGAATGTCAAAGATTGCCTGGAATATTTATTAAAACAAAGCAAAACAAAACCAATTCTTGCTTCATACAGGAGCATCTTTACGTGGTGCTCAATGTGAAGAGCAGAACCTAAAGAAACCTTGAGTTCTAGGGAGGTAAAATTACTAGCTCTACATCACAAGGTAATACAGTTTATTTAGTAGAAGAGTCAAAAATATTTTTAGATATCTGCATGTGCTGTATCAAATTGTTGGATTGTATTTTCTCAGTGCTACATTTTATCTCATTATAGACCATTCCTCACAATTTTATGCCTTACATTTTAAACAATGACAACAACAAAATGAGTGGGCATTTCTTTCTTTCTTTTTTTTTTTTTGATTATATTTTATTTTATTTTATTTTTTAACCTTTTTTTTTTTTAACATCTTTATTGGAGGGTGGCAATGTAAATTGATACAGCCACTATGGAACACAATATGGAGGTTCCTTAAAAAACTAAAAATAGAACTGCCATACGACCCAGCAATCCCACTACTGGGCATATACCCTGAGAAAATCATAATTCAAAAAGAGTCATGTACCACAATGTTCACTGCATCTCTATTTACAATAGCCAGGATATGGAAGCAACCTAAGTGTCCATCAACAGATGAATGAGTGGGCATTTCTAACCAGCAAAATATTCTAGACACTAGAATTGGCTTTTGACATGTGTATTTCATATATTTCAGCTTTAACTACATAACCCCCTGCTTTTCCAAAAAAAAAAAAAAATCTTATTTTATATAACCAGATGAAAAAAAACAGATATAAGACCTAGTCTAACAGGTAATGGCACCATATAGCCTGAAATTAAAGCAGCAGTGAATGGATGTTACCAAATTATACAACTAAAAATATTTAAAATAAAAACTTGTGCTAATGAAATAGAACAGTTTATTCTCTGATAAGACACTAGATAAACAATATTGATTCAAAAACTAGAGAATAGTACATACATTTTGTTTAACACTAGTACTCTCTCTATAACACTAGCTGATAATAAAATAGTAATAATAATGTATTTATAAATCACCTTATAATTTTAAATAATTTTATATGAATTATCATATTTAATGACTTTTTGCATGGAGAATTAATTCTAAATTAAAGGTCTAAATTTAGTCTAAATATTTAGCTTGAAAATTAAGACTTTTTGTGGTCTTAAATTACCTTATAAAATCCATATTGGCAAGTTACAAGCAATACCTTATTTAATGGAAATGAACCAGTGACATACTATTTTCTATGCTATTCATTTTCTAGGGTGATTTACTTCAAATGTATAACCACAGATATTATTTTTCATAGAATTACAGAGGGACTCTCAAGATGCATTAACCTAAAGTGAACTAATCAAGCTTTACCATCTCTAATTTATATGAAGCAATTCATCTTCTTGAATATTTTACAGTTGCTGCTGTTCAGTACACATTATCTAATTGTGCCTACCAGATGCAGAAAAGGATAAAGCATGTGTTGAAGATAGAAACCATGCATTATAATAATTGTAATTAATTTTTTAAACCATAGCAAAACCAGATACCTTTACTTGGGAAAGTCTGATTTAAACTTATTTGTTGAGCATGTTATATATTTTAAAATAATGAATGTAACTGATGTGGGCAATATAATTTCAAGGCATTGAGGTCACTGTTAAAATAAACTGTACCATTTAGAATAATTTTCAGCATGAAAAAACATTTCTGGAAAAAAATTTTAAAAGAAATACTTCAGATGTAAATTACCCTGAAATAACAGAGCTGTAATTTTGTGTGCTCACATCTTTTATTCTTCTCCAGCTCTGACAGAATAATCTCCTGATAATATTTTAATAGATAGATGTCTAAGCCAGTTCTGAGCAGAAAGTCAAAATCCGTTTTGTGATTCAGATGCATTATAGTTTAAACCCCTGGAACCTTTAATTATCATTCTATTTTTGCTAAAAATTTGCATTTTTCCTTTTTGTTTCCATTTCATTATGATATTGAAAGGGCAATTTTGGGTAAGCCAATATTTTTATGAATACTGACTTAACTGGAAAGTATTTTCACATTTAAATAGAATTCATTAGGTGTTTGAAGAAAACAGTAAAATTTCTTTTACTGGGCATGAATTAAACATCATTCCAGGTTGATAATTTTAGATATGTTCTAAAATTTTGATTCTGGAAAATTATAAAACTCACTAATTAACATTATATAACAAAATATTTTGTTATTTAATTCTATTACTAATGTGTCTTTATGTCATTTAGTCCTACCATGTTTTGCAATTTTGTATACTTTTTTTAACCTATTTTTCTAGTCAAGCAAATTAAACAATACAATATGGAATTTGAAGTATGGTGGGAGAGGAATGTTCTTATTTCAGGTAGTGAAAGATATTTTGTACATCTCTTAACTTTCCCTTTTTTTGTCAATGGCTCCACCAAATGGTCTACGACAGGAACCTGAGGATTATTTTTAGCTCTTTCTTCTTATTTATTCCTGAATCGAGTTGGTCACCAAATCTTGCTGATCCCAACTCTTTAATAACTAAAAAATCCAAAATCTCCTTTACATTTCTACTTCCATTGCCTTGATACTAATACTCAACACTTTTACCCTGGATGACTGCAGTCTTCTGGCCTCTGGTCTTGTCACCATCCATTAAATTCTCTACACTGCTGCCAAGAGTAATTCTAAAATGTACCTAAGATCATCTCACTTCCTTGATATCATCTAGAATTAGCACCTTATTATATTCAGGTCAGAAGTCCAAAATCCTTTGTCTATGATACAAGGACCTTCATATTTTATCCTGTACCTGCTTTAGTAGCCTTATCTTCTGCCAGCTTTTCAGATTTACTCAGTATTCTAACAATATCAATAATTTATCATGCTTCTTACCTACTGTAAAGAACTGAGAGTCCCCTGATATATTTACATAGTATATGCACAAAAAATGATAAAAGTTATTGCCCTTATCAAAATACTTATCTAAAATTAACCTTTGAAATAAGTGTGTTCAGCATTTTTTTTTCCCTGACTACCAACTTCTGTCCTGTTTCCTTTACTTTTCTGTAGTAAAGAATTGGATATTCATAATTCTTTCACTGAAACGTTGATGTTGCAAGAGCCACGAATCCAAATGGATAGGAAGCATTATTAGTGCAAATTCAGCATCACAAGACATAGAACAGGATCTAAACAAGGAAAGTATCCTGATAGAAGCATGGTGTTAAGTCAGTCCGATAACAGTGAAGAAAGAAAGTCAAAGAAATAAATTATCATATCAATGATATGTAGCAAATATATCAGCAGGTGTATTACTCTGCTAGTGCTGCCCTAACAAAATACCACAGACCGTATTGTGTGGTTTCTACAACAGAAATTTATTTCTTACAGTTCTGGAGGCTAAAAGTCCAAAATCAACGTTCTGGCAGAGTGAGTTTCTCCTGAGGCCTTTCTCCTCGGCTTGCAGATGACTGTCTTCTTGCTGTGTCTTCACATGCCCTCTTCTCTGTGTACATGCAGGCCTGGTGTCTTTTCCTCCTCTTAGAAGGACACCAGTTATGTTGGATTAGGACCCTACTCCTGTGACCTCATGTAATCTTAATTACCTCTTTAAAGGCCCTATCTCCAGATACAGGAACTTTAGGGGTTAGGGCTTTAACATATGAATTTGGAGGCTGTAACAATTTAGTCTATAACAATGGATTATAATGGAATGTACAGTATCAGGAATAAGTTCTAGAACATTCTCTACTATTATCTTGCTGAGTGATCTTAGTCAATACTTTTTGTATTGGATATCAGTTCCAATACTGGGCATCATGTTCTTTCTCTGGTAATGCCCAAGTGTCTATAGGACTAGTAGTATTTCTCTTTAATTATGGATTATTATTTAAACATCTACCTCAATAGGCAGAGTTGGCACAAATCTAATGCCAGCAAAACTATTGATATGTTGGTTTAGTGACTACATGGTAACATTATCATTTAAATCAATTGGTCATGGTATTGTGTCATTGTATAAATATCCCAAGAAAATCTTAGATTTTAAGAAAGAATTACAGTAAAATATTAGAAGATAAACATCCGTTGGTGCTTTGGCAAATATCCACAGTGTTATTCATGGTATGTGTTTAAGACGAGGTGATTATGCTTTATAAGACAATAATTATTCAAAGAAGAATGTCCCTATACTCAGGACATTGAGAAATCTAAAATAATGAAACATGATTAATCAAAGAGATACACACTGTAATGTTCATGTATGATGAAATAATTTTTCACTTAGAAAAGTAATTCAGACTCATTTATATAGTACATTCCCTCGTGGCATGCAAATTTTTTTAGGAATTTGGTATATATATATAATTTATTATGAACTTGTCTATTAAGTAAAGTGAAACACATTTCTAATACTACAGATTTATCCTTGAGGGCTTGACATAATGTTTTTTTATTTTTGGTGTAAATCACTTTTTCATATGAGTAATCACTAAATAATTTAAGTATTTTTTTAATTTAAAAAACCAGATAATATTCAATGCTTGTATCAATTTTTTAGTAAGAGTATTGATGGAATAAGCTATTTAATGACTGCAGTAATTTTCACAGGAGACATAAACTGATTTTATAAAGCATAATCTATTTTATTTGTGTAATTATGAATTTATATTTTTCAAAGGTTAAATACACTGATATATATGACAGTTTTGCATGTAAATATGTCTGTACATTTCATTTTTTAAATTGCCTTGCCTTATATGTCCTGACTCTTCTAACCCTTTGTGGTTATAGTTGGAAAGTACACAGTTTACTTCAAAAACTACAAATATGCTGGCACAGGTGGATGTTTTACTTTCCTAAGTTGTAATAATTAATGAAGACTTTTCCAATTACATTGTTGAGTGGTTAGCATAAATACTGTTAAATTCTTTTCTAAATCTTAATCACTATTCATCTGGCCAGTACACACATGGCATAAAGGAAAATTTGCATCACAAATATAGTGAATAGCTGATAAAGAATAGTTGTAAAAGGTGGTAACCATAATACTGAAGCCAATTTAAGTTTTGGTTTTCATTTTTGTGTTTTGTTTTATTTCTCTCTGTTTGTTTCTTTTGTAAGCTAATACCACTATACTAAAATACTAAAATGTCTTTGTCTTATTTTAGTAAGTCTGTGATATTAGTATTTTATGTTACAGATCTGTTTTATATAGTTGTTTTACTTCTTGCTATTGCTGAGAATAATGGTTAATAGTTAGACTTTAGAACAACTACAACAACAAACCTGGCTTTATTGCCCAGCTCCTTTATAAAGTTACTCTATCGTATTTTGGAGCAAGTTATACAGTATCTGTTTGCCTTTGTTTCTCCATATGCAATATTACTCATCTTACAGCATTGCTATATTGACTTGAAAAAAAGAGTAAGAATTTAAATAAATGAGCATACTGCCAAGAAAATAGTATATGCTTTATTATTATTAATTAGTTTGTAGGATTGTTTTCCAAATGAAAGCCTCTTTATTTTTTTCTCAGGATAACAGCTAAATACCTCTGTCAGTTTTCCTCACCTATATGCCCTTCACACCCATGACATACCTGTTATTTTGGGTTTATCCTTTGGATTTTTTTTCTTAAGGGCAGACAGTGTGCGTAGATGTTTGGATCTGCTATCACATATAACCACAAAAACACATGTACAGATTTTTTTTAAAATGCATCATAATATACATGCTGTCTTGTAATCTGTATTTGTATAAAAGACTATCATTGAAAAATTTTCTTGTCAACCAATGAACATATCACTGTCATCATTTAGAGCTCACGTAATATCTCTGGCATGGTTAAACATAAGTTTCTAATCACTATTCTATTGGTGGACACTTCAGAGTATCTTAAATTTGGCTCTTTTTAAATAATATTGTCATTTTCTCTTTTTGTCTAATTTTCTTAGATATTTTAAAATATTTTTCTTATGTATTGTGTGGCTATTTTTCCTGCTATGACATATAAGTTTTCAGATATCTTTTTGGGTACTACATTTGCCTTTCAATACACATAGTGTATTAAATTACTCAGTGATTTATATTTTAGCCACATCTATTCGTATCATCCTTCATTATTGGTTAAAATATATTTATTCCAAAATTATGTGTAAAATATACTCACTTTTGTTTTTCTTCCTTTTTATTAATGATTTATTGTTTTTCCTTTTTTTGTTATGAGGACATTAGGAAAATGCTTATGACTGTGATACTCTGGGATAACATGTGCTATGGACTGAATGGTTGTTTCCTCCCAAAATTCATATGAGGAAACCGTAATCTCCAATGTGATGGTATTAGGAGATGGGACCTTTGAGAGGTGACTAGGACATGAGGGTAGAGTCCTCATGATGGCATTAGTGCCCTTATGAGAAGAGACAGAGAATAATGATCTCTCTTTCTGCCATTAGTTGTGACTATTCAGGACCCTTTGTCCATTTTTAATTTGAACTTACATTTGGTTGACCTTGATTTTTAATTTGCTTCTGCTGAGTCTTTCTTACCTGAAATCACTTTAACCTAAGTACTTGGATTGGGATTGTCCAGAATCCACAGACAGTATAAAGCTAAACCCCCAAGTATGCATACGGGTACAGCTATTGTTACCAATTCTCATGGGAGATATTTTTCAACCTTAGGATAAGACCAAGGAAGATACTTTTCTTTCATTACTATCTTTAAGGAGTGGATTTTAAAAACCTATCCTTTTACCCTGTGTAAAAGGATTTAAGCTTCCCCAACCCTCCTTCATAATGTCTTAGTTTCACTCCCTTAACCTATGGGAACATGATTTGTTTCTTATATCCTGAGCTGCCAAAAACTGCAGTATTATCAAATCCCTTTGGGTTTTCACCAGTTTTTTAGCTCATGTACGTGCCCTTCATTGTCTTTAGCTTTAGGTATTTATTTCTGTAAGCTTAGCCTAACTATATATTTAATAGGTTATTTATTGCATTTTGTACAGCACGCTAAATGATTTTAAGAGAAATGTTCTTCAGAATATGTAAATTCCCATAAGGCCAAGGGAGAAGTCATTTTCTTTTTTTTAAAGATTTCTCTTTCGTTCCCCGTTTAAATTTCTCTTAAGGACTCAAATAATGACTTTAAATAGTGATGAGTTTGAACTAACATTTGCATGGATCATATATTACTGATCAGATACACTTTTCTAATTAAAGTAATTAAATTTTGCATACATGTTAATTATGTATTATTATATTTTAGTTATATATAATATTGATTACATACACTATAAATGTAATATACATAATGTATGTATTTATATTACATATGAGCTATGTAATATCAATTATGTAATGTTAATGTGATATATATTTATACATGTAAATACGTATGTGTATATGTATGTGTGTGTGTTTACCTTAAAGCATCAGATATTATAGGGATCCCTTGATACTCACAATCATGGTTCCACTAAAAGAGTTCTGCTACAAAAGAGTACTGAAATGTATTAATTTGTTGTTACAACCATGTTAAGACTAGTACTATAACATTGTAAGAAACAAAATGAACTTAAAATAAAATTCTCAATTTGACCCTATTTAATCATTTAGGTTTTAGTGTAAAACCTGTAATTCCAGATGGTAATAACAGTTCAGACTGTTCAAATATTTTTGTACAGGGAATCAAAGTACTTTACAGATAACAATGTAACATTTTATACATGGAATGTTACATTTATATATTTTTCCTGTTCAAAAGTTTCACTATTTAATGTAATTTTAGTGATTATACAATATTATAATTAGCAAAATACTTTCCATTTTATTTAGTTTTTATTGTGATAATCATTGCAAAGGTAGGCCATTGAAGAACTGTTATTCCCCAAACTTAGAGGAGGGAATTTAGGCTCAGGAATTAATGTGAATCATGATAAGTAAGCATGAGAATTAAGACTCAATCTGGGTCTTATTACTGTATCCCAATATTATTTTAGTTCTAGTTTTTATTTTTAATTAGACTGAAATATACCTAAAGGGCTCTATCTTTAGTAGATGCTGTCTGATGTTTTTGCATTATAGATTATGGTCAAACAGCCTTTAGTCAAGGCACTGTGAGCTGTCTGACTAGAAAGTACTTCTTTATCTTTAACAACATAACCTAATTCACGGAAGTGTGACTCTTTTCTGAGAGGGAATATTTCATCAAAACAATACTGCTCTCAATTTCAGTGTGCTTTGCTTGTGAAGGTTTCAGCTGCAGTTTACCTATTCTATAAACATGTAGTTCTTATAAAAATAAATTATTTGCAACATAAATAAGGTTTCTGAGTGCTTGATATTTCTTTTCTCCTCTTTACCTATGTCAGATGTTTCCATAACAGAGTAGAAAAGATTTATTGGAAAAAAGATTTATTTGGCGTCTGTTTTCTTTATTTTAAGCTTTTCCTGTTTTTTGTTTGTTTTCTTATAAAGTAATTACAGGTACCATGTGACAATGTAACTACTTCTGACAATGATATAACAGCACAATCTACTAGGAGAAAATTTTGCAAAAAGAATATCTATCCTGTTTTAGAGAGAGACTAATTGAATTGAGACAAATTCTTAAGATTAACCCCTCAAAGATTATGGGCATCAGCATTCATCCTAGCTATCTCCATGTTCACTAGTCTGAGACATCCAACTATTTAAAAAAGGAATCTGGCAAAAACGTGTACTATTGAGCACACCTTGACCACTGAGATTGGAAAATTCTAGTATTCAAATTTGGTGCCCATGATAATAGCAGCTTTTTTTCTCTTTTGTTTTCCTCTTCTGTTATTGTACTTGATTTCATATTCCTGCCATCCTGCTCTAACTAGGTTATCTGGTATCATGTTGAGTAGAAGTGGAGAGTGAGGGAGGGCATCCATTCCTCTTTCCTAAATCCCAAGTGAAAGCTTTCCATGTTTCATCAACTAAGTTGTTTTCTTTAGATTTTTTTGTAGACCTTCTTTACTCAAGAAATTAAAACATGAACCTCTGACTTACTGAAGTTTATTTTCTTATCTTGGCCTTGCTTTCCAAAGCTGCAAGTAGATTAGAAGACTTTGACTCCATTTATATCCTTCCAATTTGTATCCCAACTATGTCAGGCACTGTAATTCTATATAATAAATACCATAAAATCTTTGTGCAAGGAACACTCAGATTTCCTTACATATTTTTACCAAGTCATTGAATTAATCTTCATAATTTGTTCTAGCACGAGCTTCTATCTGGTATTAGTTTCCTTCTATCTATGTAATAGTCTTGAAATGTATTATATATCTCTTGGTTGTTACTATAATTTGGTTTGTTCATCTAAAAATGTCTTTATTTGCTCTCATTCTTGAAAGATGTTTTTCACAGCTAGGTGGAGGGTTATTTTCTTTCAGTACATAGAAATAACTAACAGACCCATTGACTCCTTTCACTGATTCTGTTGAGAACTCAGTTACTGGAAGAATTATCCCTCACTGAAACTAATCTGTCTTTCCCCCTGTCCCACCTTTGACTTTTTTTTAAGGTAATCTCTTTGTCTTTGATTTTCTGCAGCTTTGTTATTAAATTTCTAGGTGTCACTTATTTTTCTTCATGTAGTTTGTGCTTTTGTGAGCTTCTTGAATTAGCTGGTTACCCCATTGCTTAGTAGGAGAAAATAAAATCCCCTCTAAGACACATGTGAAAATAAAAAATGAACAAATGAAAAATTCTTTGAAATAGCATGTTATGTCTTATTTTTAAATGTCTAATATCAATTATTGACTAGATATGACTTTGAAATTTACTATTTAGGAAAATGAGAATTAACTTGAAATATAAGAGCTAACCTTCTATGTAAATAATTAAGAACTTGAAATATAGGATCTAAATTTTTATGTAATCTGAATTATTGATAAAATTTATTTGATATAAATTATTCTGTAATGGGTATGAGCCTGTTTTTAGACTTATTTATGTAAAATTGGTATTGGATATGGGATATAGAAAACAAATCTTTTGAAGAGAAAATCCCTGTGAAATAATATACTTGGAACCAGAAGTTGTAGTTTTCTCACTTTTTAATGATGGGATATTGGGCAACCCACATCTCAGTTCTCTGTCTCTCCTCCTACCTTCCTTCCTTCTTTCTTTTCCTTTCCTCTTTCCCTCCCTCCCTCCTCTCTCTCTCTCTCAACTAAATATTATATTGGGTTGCAGTAATTCTTCCAGTTATAACTGACATTAACTATAAACAACAATAATCATTTACAGAGTAATATCTACCTTGTTTTGCTTTCTTCCCCTGCTTCCTATATTAATGGCATAAATCAGAGCTACTTTCATCATGAAAAGTTTTCAATGTCAAGATAATGTATCTCTATCAAGAAGTAATTTTATCTGTGGTTTAATTTAAATCATAAGGAGACGGACAGAAGAATTGGGACTCTCAAAATCCCCTTTTTTCTCTTTCTTTTTTCTTTCACTTTTATTGAGATATAATTGACAGACAGTACTGGATAAATTTAAGGTGTACAGCATAGTGATTTGACTTACATGCATCATGAAATGACTATCACAAGTTTAGTGAGCATTCATTATCTCATATAGATACAAAATTAAAGAAATAGAAAAAAGTTTTCTTGTGATAAGAACTTTTAGGATTTACTCTTTTAACAACTTTCATTTATTTTATAGCAGAGTTAATTATATTTATCGCATTGTACATTACATCCCTCGTACTTATTTATCTTATAACTGGAGGTTTGACCTTTTGACCACCTTCATCCTATTCTCCCTCCCTCCACGCACACCTCTGGTAACCACAAATCTGATCTCTTTTTCTATGAATTTGTTTGTTTGGTTGTTTTAACATCTTTATTGGAGTATAATTGCTTTACAATGTTGTGTTTGTTTCTGCTGTATAACAAAGTGAATCAGCTATATGTATAAATATATCCCCATATCCACTCCCTCTTGCATCTCCCTCCCACCCTCCCTATCCCACCCCTCTAGGTGGTCAAAAAGCACCGAGTTGATCTCCCTGTGCTATGCAGCCGCTTCCCACTAGCTATCTATTTTACATTTGGTAGTGTATATATGTCCATGCCACTCTCTCACTTCGTCCCAGCTTATCCTTCCCCCTCCCTGTGTCCTCAAGTCCATTCTCTATGTCTGCGTCTTTATTCCTTTCCTGCCCCTAGGTTCATGAGAACCTTTTTTTTTTTTTTAGATTCCATATATATGTGTTAGCATACAGTATTTGTTTTTCTCTTTCTGACTTACTTCACTCTGTATGACAGACTCTAGGTCCATCCACCTCACTACAAGTAACTCAATTTCGTTTCTTTTTATGGCTGAGTAATATTCTATTGTATATATGTGCCACATCTTCTTTATCCATTCATCTGTCTATGGACACTTAGGTTGCTTCCATGTCCTGGCTATTGTACATAGAGCTGCAGTGAACATTGTGGTACATGACTCTTTGTGAATAATGGTTTTCTCAGGGTATATGTCCAGCAGTGGGAATGATGTGTCATATGGTAGTTCTATTTTTAGTTTTGTAAGGAACCTCCATACTGTTCTCCATAGCGGCTGTATCAATTTACATTCCCACCAACAGTGCAAGAGGGTTCCCTTTTCTCCACACCCTCTGCAGCATTTATTGTTTGTAGATTTTTTGATGATGGCCATTCTGACCGGTGTGAGGTGATACCTCATTGTAGTTTTGATTTGCATTTCTCTAATGATTAGTGATGTTGAGCATCCTTTCATGTGTTTGTTGGCAATCTGTATATCTTCTTTGGAGAAATGTCTATTTAGGTCTTCTGCCCAGTTTTGAATTGGGTTGTTTGTTTTTTTTGATATTGAGCTGCATGAACTGCAAGCAGCTCATGTTTGTTTTTGAAGAGAATTTTCCTATAACACTATGTTACACCACATACTGATTTGGTATCTCTGTATAATTCAAAATGATCACCAGAATAAATAGAGTCCTGATATATCACATATGAAGATATTACATATTTATTGACTATATTTCCCACACTATACATTTCATATCTGTGACTCATTTACTTTGCAACTGGAAGTTTGTACCTCTTAATATCCTTTTTTATATCCTGGTTTTTTATTACTTTGTAATTGACATATACATATTAGTTTCAGATATCGGATATAGTGATTTGATATTTTTATATATTATGAAATGATTATCACAAGTCTAGTTACCATGTGTCTCTACAGATTTATTACAGTATTATTGACTATATTCCCTATGCTATACGTTATATCCCCATGACTTCTTTATTTTATAGCTGGAATTTTTTAACTCTTAAGCCCCTTCCCTTATTTCACCTGTCCCTCCACCACCCTGCCATCTGACAACCAGCAGTTTGCTCTCTGTATCTGTGAGTCAGTTTCTGTTTTGTTTTGTTTGTTCATTTTGTTGTTGTTGTTGTTGTTTAGATTCCATATGTAAGTTAAATTATATGGTATTTGTTTTTGTCTCTCTGACTTATTTCACTTGGCATAATACCCTCTATGTCCATCCATGTTGTTATAGTACAAATTTCAGGACTTCATTCTCTTTTATGGCTGAATAATATCCCATTGTACATATATACCATATATTTTTATTCATTCATCTATCAGTGGACACTTAAGTTGCTCCCATATCATGGCTATTGTAAATAATGCTGCAGTGAACATAGGCATACAAATATCTTTTCAAATGTGTTTTGGTTTTCTTCAGAAAAATACCCAGAAGTTACTGATGGATCTTATGGTGGTTCCATTTTTAGTTTTTTTGTGGAATCTCCATAGTGTTTTCTATAGTTGCTGCACTGATTTAGATTCCCACCAACAGTGCACACGGTCCCCTTTTTTCCACATCCTCCCCAACGCTTGTTGTTTCTTGGGTTTTTGATAACAGTCATTCTGACAGGTGTGAGGTGATACATCACTGTGGTTTTGATTTTCATTTCCCTGATGATTAGTGATGTTGAGCATCTTTTCATGTGCTTCTTGGCCATCTGTATGTCTTCTTTGAAAAAAATTTCTATTCAGGTGCTTTGCTCATTTTTTAATTGGGTTGTTAGGTTGTTTGTTTTTTTTTTGACACTGAATTGTGTGAGTTCTTTACATATTTTAATATATTGGATATACAGTTTGCAAATATCTTTTCTCATTAAGTAGGTTACCGTTTTGTTTTGCTGATGATATCCTTCCTATGCAAAAGCTTTATAGTTTGATGTAGTTTCACTTGTATTGTTTTTGCTTTTGTTTCCCTCGCCTGAAAAGACATATCCAAAAAACAAAACAAAACAAAAAAAAAACATTAAGGCTGATGTCAAAGAGCATATTGCCTATGTTTTCTTCTAGGAATTTCATGGTTTCAGTACTTATATTTAAATCTTTAATATATTCTAAGTTTATTTTTGTATGTGGTATAAGAAAGTGGTCTAGTTTAAATCTTTTACATGTTGCAGTTCAGTTTTCCCAACACTTTATTAAAGAGACTGTCTTTTCTCCATTTTATATTCTTGGCTCCTTTGTCATAGATTTAATAACCAGATAAATGTGAATTCTGGGCACTCTATTCTATTTCATTGATCTGTGTGTCTGTTTTTTTTTACCAGTACCATACTGTTTTGCTTTCTTAAGCTTGGTAATACAGTTAGAAATGATACTTCCAGCTTTGTTCTTCATTCACAAGATTGCTTTGGCTATTTGGGGGTCTCTTGTGGATCCATACAAATTTTAGGATTATTTGTTCTAGCACCATAAAAAATGACTTGGTATCATGGTAGGGATTGAATTGAATCTATAGATTGCTTTGGGTAATATGGACATTTTAACAATGTTGATTCTTCCAATCCATGAGGACAGTATATCTTTCCATTTACTTGTTGTGTTTTCATTTTGTTTTATCAATGTCTTGTAGTTTTCAGAGTAAAGTTCTTTCACCTTCTTGGTTAAATTCATTTCTGTGTATTTTATGTATCCACTGACTGATAGCGCCTCAGTTGCTGTGTAGGGAGGGTGGGATTTGGGAAACTCACCTGGCCTGGTTGTGGCCCAGTCTCAGCATGGGGAGTATGGGGTTTGACTTGCTTGACTTTTCCAGTTGCATGGGGTGGGGAGGACTTGGGGTGCTACTCATCCATCCTGGTTGCAGCTCGGCTGCTGTTCAGAAGGAATTGTGCTCAGGGTGCTTGTCCACAGAAGTATTGGGTCAGCTATAGCATGGGGGTGGCTGGCTTTGGGGTGCTCTCCTGGGCTAGGTTGCTGCTTAGCTCCTGCGTGGGGCGTGGGGTGGGCAGGACATGGTGCACTCATCCTTCTCAGTTCCAGCTAAGTCTCTGTGGAGGTGGGCAGGGCTCAGGGCACCCACCCAGGCCAATTACAGCTTGGCTGCTGTGAGAGGAGGGCAGGGCTCAGGGAACTCACCTTTCTTGGCTCTGCAAGGGCTTCAGCCTGATGTATTCTTGACATGCCCCTGTTATTAAGAATATGCCAAGTCCTGTCAGTGTTTCAAGGGGGGAGTCTTGTTTAGCAATTACTATCTGGCTGATTGGATATAGATATACACAGTCCTGTGGGGCTGCAGTCATAATTCCTGCTAGTCTCCAGACCAGGAGATCTGGAGGTATCCCTAGGTGACAGTAACAAAAATCAGGCACCTTACAGTTGTATAAGTTCCTTTCTGGGAAGTCTTGTCCAACATTAGAGGCCAAAGATGATGTCTCTCTGCTTACTTTACCTGGGAGTGCCTCCTTAGCCCCTAGATGTGTGAGAAACCCGAATCCTGTCTTTCAGGGTAGAACTTCAGGCTAAGTAAATAGTTTTGTTTTGTTTTGTTTTTCACGGGAAGACTGGGGTTGTGCTTCAGTCTGCTGTCTGAAGTACCCTAGAGGTGGTGGCCTGCTAAGAACTGTCTTCAATTGTTACAGTCGCGTGGAGCTCTGGAATGCTAGTCTCCATGGCCACCAGGGCCGGGTGATCAAGGGGTGTTTCCCGTGTGGACTGCACATGCCCCTTGCCTTAGCTATGTAACTGGACAGTGCATAGGGCCCAGGCTTGTCCCCCAATTCAGGAATACGGTTCAGCAGTGCAGCATGAGAGTGCCTTGTCTGGCACAGGATTGGCTTTAGGGTGGGAACAGGTTGGATACTGGACTGCTTATGCTCAACAGCCCCAGCTAGGGTGCAGGAGTTGTTGTAGCCACCCTCACTCCTAGATCTTAGCTAGGCAGCAGGAGAAATTTGAGGCCATTCACACCTTCCTCTCCCAGACTGCGGTTGGGGGAGTGCCTAAGCCGCTGGAGCTCTTTGGCTTCAGCAGTGTGGGAGGGTGGTGCTGCTGTCACTCACCCACCTGTGCCAGCAGGTTAGGTGGGGAACGGGGAACGCAACAGTGGTGTCTGCCAATGCCTCCGTGTCTGGGAACATTTCCGCCTTTCCCTGCCCCTCCGGCTGATGCTTTTAGATTTGCAAATGACACTCCTTCACATATAGCTTCTGCACTTTTAACACTTTTATTTCACTGAGTCTCAGGGTGAGTGATACCACATGCAAGACATTTAGGAGGGGCTTAAAGTTTATATAAGTTATCTATAGCATTTTGGGACCCTTGGACGTTATCCGCCTTGTCATTTAGGGGCTGGTCTCACCAGTGTAGATCCCCGGGCCCAGGGTGTCTGATGTGAGGCACCAGCCCTTTGGTCCTCTGGGAGAAACACCTGTCTAGTGAGATCCCTCCCGTTTGCGTGCTGCAGTGCTGTGGGTGGAGTTTTTGGTGAGTATCTCTCTGCCTCTCCTACCCGTCTTGATGTCGGCCTTTTTATCCTTGGTTGTGGAGCAAGTGTTCAGCTAGTCCTCAGGTTCTTTTCAGAGGGAATTGATCCATATGTAGGTGTGTATTTGTTGTGTCCATGGGAGGAGGTAACTTCCAGCTCTTCCTATGCCGCCATCTTGAACCACTCTCTCATTATATTGTTATAAATTATCTTTAGCACCTTTTCTATTTGAGATTGGTTCTGAGTAGTAAACAAATAAAAACTATGAATTTTCCATTTGCAAACATTTTTCAAACTCACAAAGAATAGAAATCAATAATAAGAGGAATTACAATGTAAGCCAAAGTATATAGTCATAAGAGTATTGACAAAAAATGTAAGACTTCATTGGAGTTGATTATTTTGGTGTGGGAAAATCACACACAATTGCATATACAATGCTGAAACATAGGATAACATTGCCACAGAAAGACAGAGTTGATTAACATTCCAGGAAAAATAACAGAAGCAAGACATGGGTGAATAATGCCACAGTCTACATGATGTGCAAGAAATGGCATGTCATTTAAAAGTGCAGCTGGGGCAAAATGTAGGAGAAGAGAGACCAAATGGTGGGGATAAAGGCATTTGAATTTGATTCAGTAGACCGCAGAGAAACTACTGAAGCTTTGTGATCAAGTGAGTAAACCAATCATATATTTAGTCTAAAAGGTTTATCTGGTAGAGAGCTGGAAAGAGAGAGCCTGGAAGCAAAGGAACTAGTTAAGAGGTCTATGTAATAACTCAGAGAAGAGCTAACATATTTCAACCACATTTATACTACCTTGAAAAAATCTTGCATGTAGATGTTTAGGTTGAACCAAGAGCAGACTCGAGGTAAAAATTAACCTCAAGTGTTCTTTTCACATGTAACTACTTATTCACTGACAAAACAAATGTGTTGAAAGCTAGTAGACTAAATTTAGAATGAAATTGCTCTGAGGTATTTCCTATTTTAAATTAGAGGTCAAACACAATGGTACATAAACAGAACACAGCCTGCAGATGTTTTGTTTGGCTTGCATACTGCCAAAATAAATAAATAAATGAATAAATTTGAATATTTTGGAATAAAAATGGTCTCTCTAGTTCATTAATTCATCAGCTCTCTACTGTTCTATTTGTGTCCAACTTACGATATTTACTCAGTGAGTTTTATTCTGACTACTGTAATTAAAAGTGCAGTCATTCCCAACTCTGTTCTTTCAACCCTACATACCTCGCTATACATGTTAAATGATTATTATTTTTAACGTTTTATTTTTAAATAATTACTGTCTCAGAAGAAATTGTAAAAGTAGTATATAGAGATCCAGATATATCTTACTCAATCTTAATTTAGTTTTTCTTAGCCTTATACAATAAGAAATATGAGGTAGTTATTTAATATTTTATTGTCTGTATTCTTTTTCTCCAACTCATCCCAGTAGGAAAACTCCACAGTGGGAAGAATTTTTGTTCTGTTCACTGGTATATAATGCTGAAAATTTGGCCAGACATGGAGGAACTTCAATAAATTGTCATTGAGTGTGGCTAATATAGTAATAAGAGCTAATACTGATGGGGTGTTTATTATTTTTCAGATATAATTCAACAACATATGCATATTGACTCACACCATAAGAATCAAACCCCTATGAAGACAGTACTAACAATATCCTCATAGTTATTTTGGAGGTCTGGGTTCAAAGTCAACTGAATTTCATGTCTCTGATTAAAATGATCATCATATTTGCTCTTTCAAATTTGGAACAAAATATTATAATGACTAATGGCACTTTCTGGGCAATGTAAGACATTCAGGTTTTGGTGGACCTAATATCCTCTGTAAACTTATAGTCAAATATCAAGTGTGATGGTTGGATGGAGGATGTACATTTTTTCTTTCATATTATTCTGGCTAGAGTTAATATGTTCACTGTTAATTCATATCAACTATTGATGGCATATGCTATATACTGATAGGTAGTAACGGGAATGAGATAATTTCCCTGTTTCTTAGAAATGTAATGCATACTTTAAAAACAGGAAAAGACCAACTATAATACAGAGTGGAATTGAAAAAAAAAGAGTAACATGTTATAGAATTAAGAGGATTAACTACACGCACATATTCTTGATTTTCAATTATCATGTGGGTATTTTATTTCCATTAAAATTCAATTTAAAGAGTATATAAAGAGATAATTGGATTATTTAGCATTTTTTCTGTTTGAGGCGATTTTGGCTGTATATTTATTCAGGAAGAAACTACGTCAACTCATGTACCCTATTTAAACTATATTTTGGTTGCTTATTCATCAGAATACCAAAGCTGAAAACATTAATTTCAATTCTATAGTTTACAAAAGTCTTTATGAAATCTTTTAAGATCTTTCCACCCTACTGGTACCGTGAATGGCTGTGGAAAAAATTAAGCCCAAGCTGATATTTTCTTTTTTGACTTGGATGAACATTTGATTTATTATCCGAATCAGGAAATCTTGGGAGTTAAAAGGGACATATATTTACTCTGGACAACATATATGAACTAGAGCTGTCATTTACAGTTCTGAGTATGATTATTATACTTATGACTTCCTTAGATTTTTTTAACAGAGGAAAAGGTGAAAATAATTTATTCTCTTTATTTTCAATATCCCATAAAAAGTAATGCAGTTTGTTTCTGTTTTTACAATTAAATGTCAATAAATCTTGACCTAAGATGTTCTCTTTCAATTAATAAAGTCAGGCCTTCAAACTCATATCTTATTTCCACCTTCGTTACACCTTCTCTTCTTTGTGTTCTTTCATGTCTACCCTATGATCTTCCTTCATTAAAGTGATTTCTTGATCTTTTAAGACATTCTATAATATTTAGCCACAAGTTTCCTTTGCTTTAGGACAGCATTTTTCTGGAGAGTTTTTTTCTCCATTCTATTTCTCTTAGCCTCTTTTCTTGTTATAGTGTCTGTATTTCTCAGGTGGGTTAACTCTTTTTAAAATAACTTATTATTCTATGGCAAATCCTTGAAAACATAAACACACAATTACCATGTAATTCAGCATTTCCACTTTTGGGTTGAAAGCAGGGATTTGAGATATATTTGTACATCACCGTTTCAAATCTTCGAAAAGTTAAACACAGTTACTGAATAATTCAGCGTTTCCACTTCTGGGTATATACTTGATAGAATTGAAAGCAGGGACTTGAGAGATATTTATGCATCAATGTTCACAGCAGCTTTATTCACAATAGCCCAAAGATGGAAACAACACAAATGTCCATTAAAAGATGAATGGATAAATACATATGGTGTACACATACAATGGAATATTATTCTGCCTTAAAAAAGGAGCTATTCAGATGCATGGATGAACCTTGAAGACATTATGCTAAGATAAATAAGCCAGACACAAATATTATAGGGTTCCATTTATATGAGAGACAGAAATTATAATGGTGGTTTCAGGACCCTGAGGGATAGGAGAACGGAATATAAAAAGTTTTAGATACGAATGGTGGTGATTGGCCACAGAACTGTACACTTCAAATTGTTAAAATGGTAAATTTTTTGCTATGTACATTTTTACCACAATGTGAAAAAATAATTTGTCATTAAATAATTTGAATTTCCTAGATAGCCTATTTACTCAATGAAAAAAGTGATGAGAGGGAGGTCCAAATAGTTTTCCAGGCTAATTAATTTACTTTAATTAATTTTTATTTTAGAAAGTTTTAGATTTATAAAACAGTTGCAAAGATATTTCAGGCAGTTCTAACATACACCAACCCAGTACTCCCTATTTAACATTTTATAATAGTATGATACGCTTATTACAATAAATGAACCCCTATTGACACATTATTATTAAAGTCCATGCTTTACTTGGATTTCCTTGTTTTTTACCTAATGCCCTTTTTCTGCCCAGTACCCCATCCAGAATACCACATTATGTTTAGTCATCATATCTCTTAGAGATCTTTAAATTGTGGCAATTTCTCATACTTTATGTTATATGGCCTTGACAGCTTTGAGGACTACTGATTAGATATTTTGTATAATGTCCCTCAGTTAGGGTTCATCTGATATTTTCTTTATTCTTAGACTGGGATTAGGAGTTCTTGGGTGGAAGACCACATAGGAAAATGCCTTTCTCATCACACCATATCACAGTATCAACCTGAGATGGCTGAGGATGTTAACCTTGATCACCTGGCTGAGGTGAGGTAGTGTTTATATGATTTCTCCACTGTAACATTACCCTCCTCCCCCTACTGTACTCTGTGAAGAAAATCAGGCCACACTTAATGGGTTGGGAATTATAATCCCCTTTTTAAAATTAATTAATTAATTAATTAATTTATTTTTGGCTGTGTTGGGTCTTCGTTTCTGTGCGAGGGCTTTCTCTAGTTGCGGCAAGCGGGGGCCACTCTTCATCGTGGTGCGCGGACCTCTCACTATCACGGCCTCTCTCGTTGCGGAGCACAGGCTCCAGACGCGCAGGCTCAGTAGTTGTGGCTCACGGGCCCAGTTGCTTCGCGGCATGTGGGATCTTCCCAGACCAGGGCTCGAACCTGTGTCCCCTGCATTGGCAGGCAGATTCTTAACCACTGAGCTACCAGGGAAGCCCTGTAATCCACATTCTTGAGGGTGATGTATATAAATAATTTTTTGAAATTCTTCTGCATGGGAGATTTGCCTGTTCTCTCTCATTTATTTATTTATTCAATTATTTACATCAGTATAGACTGGTGCATATTTATTTTATAATTTTGGTTATAACCACTACTACATCATTTACTTTTGCTCAAAATATTTAAACTTTGCCTAGAAGCTCTTTCAGTTGTCTCTTGTGTCTTTTTGCCCTACCTTTATCATTGTGGTTTCTTTTGAGCACTTCCTTGCTCTCTGGCTCTACAAGGTGCTTCAGCTCATCTTGTATTTTGCTTGAATGAGCCCTAGAAACAGCCATTTTCCAAAGAACCCTTGTTCCTTTTATTGGAGAAAGCTATTAGAAACCAAGATCTGAGCACTGAGAGTGCTTGTTGCTACAGGGTTTTATTACTCCCAGATTCTCACGGCTAACAAAGCTAAAAAATTTGTATGTGTTTGTGAACCAGTGTATATATGCAAACTATATTATTATTAATGTAGATATATTTCTCTGTCAGATATATTTCTCTGAGTTCACACTTACGAATTCAACTCTAATCTATACCACATCACTCTAGCCCATCCCCTTGCTTGTCAGTAATCTCACACTCCAGTTGTGAGAAACCTGTCTCTCATCATTCACTACCTACTTACTTAATTGTCCAAGTACAGTATATTCATATAAAGATTTCAGAATTGTTAATCCATACCCTTGTGGGAAACAGTGTTATCAACTAGAGTATAGTTCTTATGTGCAGTTTCTTTTGCCTTGATTCATACAAACTCTACTCATTTCAGTATCACTTAGGTCATTATTTAATACACTTAGATTTTTGTCACTATCTATATTCTATCCTGTAATCCCTCAAATCCCTAAATGATTTTTATTGAATTACATACATTAGGATTCACTCTTTGTTCTGTAAATTACTATGAGCTTTGACAACGTCTTAGTGTAATGTATCCACCATTTCAGAATAATACAGAATAGTTTCACTGCCGTAAGTAATCCCCTGTGCTTCACTATTCAAGCCCTTTGCCCCTTTTCCAAACTGCTGATATATTTACTGTCTTTATACCATTTTCCCTTTACCATAATTTCATATAAGTGTAATCATAGAGTATATAGACTTTTTATACTGCCTTTATCCTCATTTCCCATTATGGTAATATACATACCGTAAATATTGAAGGTAAAATATTTAAATTATTTTCAATTCTTAAAAATATATTCACTCCAGATTTTAAAATATTATTTCCTTTTGCATTCATTATTTCTTTATCTCATTAAAGGTTTGTTCATGTTTTTACTTGGCTTGATAGCCCATTCTTTTTTATTGCTGACTAATATTCCATTGTATGGATGAACCACAGTGTGTTTTTCTGTTTACCTATTAAGGACATCTTGGTTGCTTCCAGTTTTTGGCAACTATGAGTAAAGCTGCCATAAATATTCTTGTTCAGGTTTTATGTGAACATAGTGTTCAAATCAGTTGAGTAAAAATTAAGAGTACAGTGGCTGGATTATATGGTAAGATTATGTTGTTGTTTGCAAGAAACAGTCAAATTATCTGCCAAACTGTATAATTTTGCATTCTCACCAGCGTTAAATAATAGTTCATGTTGCTCCATATCCTTACCCACATTTGGAATTGTCTTTTTTTTTTTAATAATTCTGATAGGCATATATTGGTATCTCATTTTTGTTTTAATTAGCATTTTCCTAATGCAAACCTATGTTGAGTATCATTCATATGCATATTTGATATTTGTTAATCTTTTTTAGTTTAGTGTCTCTTCTGATCTTGGGTTGTTTCTTATTTTTGTGTTTTAATAGTTTCTTGTATATTTTTGAATACAAGTCCTTGTTTGTGATATGTGACTTGTAAATATTTTCTCTCACTCTATTTCTTTCCTTTTCATTCACTTACCAATGCCATTTGCAGAACAGAATTTTTTTTTCATTTTAACAAATTTCCATTTAGTTTGTCTTATGCAAATTATACCTTAATATATATGCCTTAAAAATGAAGGCAAAAAGCTATTTCCAATTATTAAAAATAAAAATATATTCATTCCAGATTTAAAAGGATTTAATCTTTTTGCTTTCACTATTCCTTTATCTCATTAATATCATTCCAAACATTTATTTTTTATTCATTTTTTCAGCAATATTGCCAACTACCTAAACTTGCTTTATTCACTATTTTTAAGTTCCACTCCTAATGTTTGTAATTTCATGAATGTGCAATTAGTTCAAACTATTTCTGTCTCATGTTCTTACTATTATTCAAGTACATACAACAGTTATGCTGTTGACCCCTCCAACAAACTGCCTTGCAGCTAATGACATTCTTTCCTATATAATTTGGTCTGTTGTAAAGTTTTAAAATAAGAATATTGAAAAGGAATTGTGTTGACAGTATTCTAACACTGCGGTGTATTTTTAAATTCATTTTTACTCTGATAATTTGCACAGCCCACTTTTTAAGGGTAGAAAGAATATAGTAGGCTGAATAATGGCTCTCCAGAGTTTATTTTCAACCCCACAACGTGTGAGGTTGGTACAAGGGACTCTGTGGATGTGATTATATTAAGGATCTTGAGATTGGATGATAATCCTGGATTATCCAAGTGGGCCCAATATAATCACATGGGACCTTATAAAAGGTAGGCAAGAATTTCAGAGTCAGAAGGAGGAGAGGTGACATACTCTAAAGATGAAAAATGGGCCATAAAACATGGAATGCAAGTAGCCTCTAGAAATTGAAAAAGGCAAAGAAATGAAATTTTCTTTAGAACCTCCAGGAGAAGTGCAATTCTACAGACACCTTGGTTTTGGCCATAAGACTCATTTTAGAATTCTGACCTCAAGAACTGTAAATAATACATCTGTGTTGTTTTTAGCCATTAAGTTTCTAACAATCTGTTACAGCAGCAAGTTGGGAACTATACCATTGGTATTATTTAACTTTCCATGTTTTTGAAACTATTATATATGAAAATTGGCTCTGATTTATTTCAATACAAAAATATGGTTTAGGAGTGGGTGCATATGGATTAAAATGATAACATTTACATTTCACCTTGTAGTGAAATGTAAAATAATATTTGGATTCTTCTAGTAACTCATTATCTAATTTCTCATTGTCTAATAAAAATGTGCCACAAAATTAGTAAACTCCTAGGTGAACTTCTGAAAGAGGAGCTTTAAAATGTCTATTTTCTTGAATGGAACAGAATAGAGAGCCCAGAAATAAACCCACACATATGTGGTCAATTACTTTAGGATAAAGGAGCCAAAAATATACAATGGTGGAAGACAATGTCTTCAATAAATAGTGTTGGAAAAACTAGACAGGCACATGCAAAAGAATGAAACTGGACTATTAACTTACACCATATAAAAAATCAACTCAGAATGGATTAAAGTCTTGAACATAAAACCTAAAACTGTAAAACTCCAAGAAGAAAACATAGGCAATAAGCTTCTTGACACTGATGCGGGTGATGATTTTTTTGGATACAACACCAAAAGCCAAAGCAACAGAAGCCAAAACTAAACAGGTCGGACTACATCAAATTAAATGCTTCTGCATATCAAAGGAAAATATCAGCAAAATGTATGACTGAGTAATATTCTATTGTGCATATATATATATATGTGTGTATATATATATATATATACAACACAAATTCTTTATCTATTCATCTGTCGATAAACACTTAGGTTGCTTCCATGTCTTGACTATTGTAAATAGTGCCACTGTGAACATTGGGGTGCATGTATTTTTTCCAGGTAGAGTTTTTGTCTTTTCTGCATATATGCCCAAGTGTGGGATTGCTGGATCATATGGTAACTCTATTTTTAGTTTTTTTAAGGGAACTCCATACTGTTCTCCATAGTGGCTGTACCAATTTACATTCTCACCAACAGTGTAGGAGGGTTCCCTTTTCTCCACACACTCTCCAAAATTTATCTGTAGACTTTTTGATGATGGCCATCCTGACCGGTGTGAGGTGATACCTCATTGTAGTTAAGATTTGCATTTCTCTAATAATTAGAGATATTGAGCATCTTTTCATGTACCTGTTGGCCATATCTATGTCATCTTTGGATAAATGTCTATTTAGGTCTTCTGCCCACTTTTTGATTGGGTTGTTTGTTTTTTTGATATTGAGCTGTATGAGCTATTTGTATATTTTGGAAATTAATCCCTTGTTGGTCGCATCATTTGTAAATATTTTCTCCGGAACCATAGGTTGTCTTTTTGTTTTGTTTATGGTTTCCTTTGCTGCGCAAAAGCGTATAAGTTTGATTAAGTCCCATTTGTTTATTTTTGCTTTTATTTCTATTGCCTTGGAAGACTGACCTAAGAAAACATTGGAATGATTTATGTCAGAGATTATCTTGCCTATGTTTTCTTCTAGGAGTTTCATGGTGTCCTGCCTTATATTTAATTATTTAAGACATTTTGATGTTATTTTTGTGTATGATGTGAGGCTGGGTTCTAAATTCATTGATTTACATTTGGTTTCCATCTTTCCCAACTTCACTTGCTGAAGAGACTCTCTTAACTCCATTGTGTATTCTTACCCCCTTTGTTGAAGATTGACTGTAGGTGTGTGGGTTTATTTCTTGGCTCTCTATTCTATTCCATTGATCCATATGTTTGTTTTTGTGCCAATACCATGCTGTTTTGATTACTGTAGCTTTTTAATTACACATTGTTTCACTTCTAGTGATCAGTCTGTTCCAGTATCTGTTTCTTCTTCTTCTTCTTTTTTTCTTTTTTATAAATTTATTTATTTATTTTTGGCTGTGTTGGGTCTTCCTTACTGCGTGTGGGCTTTCTCTAGTTGCGGTGCATGGGCTTCTCATTGCAGTGGCTTCTCTAGTTGTGGGGCACGGGCTCTTAGGCATGTGGGCTTCAGTAGTTGTGGCACACAGGCTTAGTAGTTGTGGCTCATGGGCTCTAGAGTGCAGGCTCAGTAGTTGTGGCGCACGGGCTTAGTTGCTCCACAGCATGTGGGATCTTCCCGGACCAGGGCTCAAACCCATGTTCCCTGCATTGGCAGGAGGATTCTTAACCACTGTGCCACCAGGGAAGTCACATGTTTCTTCTTGATTCAGTTTTGGTGGGCTGTATGTTTCTAGAAACTTGTCCATTTCTTCTAGGTTGTCCAATTTGTTGGCATATAATTGTTCACAATATTCTCTTATGACTTTTTGTGTTTTTGTGCTTCGAATATTATTTCTTCTCTTTCACTTCTTATTTTGTTTGGGTCTTTTGCTGTTCATTGTAGCTATAATTGATTTCACAAATTTTTTGATTGCTTTTTTTTTATTCTATGTACTGGCTTATTTAAGTGATCTACAATCTTTTTATATATTGCTTTTCCTATTGTGATTTCCCCTTTCCTATATATTCTTGCTTCTTTCTATTTAGAGAAGACTTTTCAATATTTCTTTTAGAATGTTTAGTATTGCTGTATTCTTTTAGTTTTTGCTTGTCTGATAAATTCTATGTCTCCCCTTCAGTTGTAAATGGTAATCTTGTTGGGTAGAGTAACCAAAAGTGCAGGCTTTTCCCTTTCAGGACTTTGAATATATCTTGCCACTCCCTTCTGGCCTCCAGAGTTTTTGTAGAGAAATCACCTGATAGCCTTATGAGGATTTCCTTGTAACTGACTCTTTGTTTTTCTCTTGCTGCCTTTAGAGCCCTCTGTTTATCTTTAACTTTTGCCATTTTAATTATGATATGTTGGTATAGGTCTGTTTGAGTTCATCTTGTTTAGGACCCTCTGTGCTTCCTGTACCTGGATATCTGTTGCCTTCTTTAGGTTTGGGGAGTTTTTAGCAATAATTTCTTCAAATACATTTTTGATCTCCTTTTTTGTTTCTCCTCCCTCTGAAATCCCTATTATGCATAGTTTGGCGTGCTTTATATTATCCAATAGATCTTATATGTTTCTTTCATTTTTTAATTTGTCTTTCTGTCTGCTGTTCTGATTAGCTGATTTCCATTATTGTATCTTCCAAATCACTTATTCGTTCTGCTGCCTCATTTAGTTTACTATTTATTGCCTTTGGCTTGGTTTTCATTTTAGCAATTGAGTTGTCTAATTTTGATTGACTCCTCTTTATAGTTGATAGTTCCTTGTTACAGTGATTTGCATTTCCATCTATAGTCTTTCTTACATTCTTCAGCATTTTTAATACCTCCTTTATAAACTTGGTGTCTGGTAGACTGGAGAGGTCTGTTTCATTGTTTTTTCTTTCAGGGAATTTCTCTTGTTCTTTTAATTGGGAGTGGTTCCTCTGTTTCTTCATTTCATTTGTATTTCTCTGACTCTATGAATTTAGAGGAAAAGTTGTCTCCTGTGGTCTTGATAGACTGTTTTTATGTGGGAACATCCCTGTGTAGCCTGCATGAGTCTACTATTTTTGGTGTGAGGGCTGTTTTTAGTATGGATGCCTGCCACATCTTTGCTCAGTGTGTGCTAGCCATTATCCCCTTAATGGGGGGAGCTGATTGGTGTTGTGGTGACCAGAGCCTGCACTGAATGTTGAGCAGGGCCTCCTCTTTGCTCTGTGGTTGTCACAGCTCTGTCAGGGGCAAGGTTGGCTCCCCAGTTGTTGCAGTAGAAGCTCCCAGATCCAGTTCTGAGCTACGGTATTTGATGGGTGGGACTGGAGCACTCTGGCTGGGAAAGGAGCCACTGTGTGTTTCACCACAGGAGCTGTCCACTGGTACATGTGCTCTGTGATATCACCTGCCACCACCTGGTGTGTGCACCCACATAGTACACTGTTGATGGTGCTGCCTTTGGCCCTGCCTCTACTGTGGGAAAGCCAGTTATCAGCTCAGGTGTCCCTCAGATGCTGTGCTCACAAAGCCCAGCCTAGATGCACAGAAGCCATGAAACCGCACCTGCTGTGGGAGTGCCAGAAATCAGCTCAAATTTCAGCCCTGCTTCCTCATGTATGCACCTGCCCAGCCTGCTGCTGCTGGCACAGGACCCACCTCACCTACAGGACTGCCGGTAATCAGCTTGGATGTCCTCCAGGTGCTGTGCTCACAAAGCCGCTGATGTAAATCTACCAAAGTTGCGCACCTATACCCCCTGTGGGAGCACCAGGTATAGGCTCAGATTTCAGCCCCACCTCTGCAGTGCAGGCAACCTGCTGGTGCTTGTGCACTCCTTGTGCTCATAGTGGGGAAACCTCACATGCTGCAAATGAGGCTATGTCAGGGTCACGCCCCTTCATTAACATGTGTGTTGACCATGGGGCTCGTATGGTGGACCTGGACTCCCTTCTGTGCACACCCCCAGTTGCAGCCTGGACCACACTCCAGGCCCTTCAGGCTGTCTCCACACAGCTAAACTGAGTCCTCTCCCTGGGTCTGTACACTGAAGACTGAGTTTTAGCACCCAGACACTGTGCATACCTGCAGGCATGAGTCTTGGGCTGGTAAGTGCAGCAAGGTGGCTAGGACTGTCTGTGCTGGTCTCTCTCTGCCTGATTGCTACAAGCCAGCTGGTGCACTATCCTCTGAGCCTCTGAAGCTTCCTGTCTGTCCAGACTTACCTCACAGCTGGTGAAGGAGGTTCCCAGGGTGAGGGAACATTTCCTCTTTCACAGCTCCCTCCCAGGGGTGCAGGTACTGCCCCAATTCCCCCCCTTCTTTTTCTTTCATTCTACCCAGTTATGTGGTGATCCTTTCTGCAGCTTTGGTTGTATAAGATCTTCTGACAGCATTCAGTAGTTACTCTGTGAGAATTTTTCCACGTGTAGATGTCTTTTTGATTCATTTGTGGGAGGATTCTATTCTGACAGTTTGGTCTTCACCCTCTGGTCATCCTTATGAGTTTTTTATAACATTTGTATCATATCTTCTATTAGATAAGGTTACTTGATTTTGAACAGTAGTAGAGGATTTGAGGAAATTCTAGCAAAATAAAACAGTCAGCAGTTATTAGAGGATTTAGTAGTTTTTCACAAGAGCAAATAAAGAGATTAATAACTATTAGAAAGAATATATATGTATCTAAGTATATTACAAATATATAATAACTCAGAAAATTCAAGAGCTCATCAAAACCCTTTTTGAAGCACTTTCATTGATTTCCTTATAAACAGACATCAAAAGTCTCATGTATGTTTAATCAGAATTCCTGTACTCAGGTGAAAAATCCCACTGGTGAGCTTGGAAAGCAAGGAAAACATGGCAGCCATGCCTCTTCTGTTACTATATATGCATTTGGGTTGGAGAAAAGGTGCCATGTTCTGATTGATTGTCTCAAACAAGTCAAGTGGAGTGGGAGTGGTGACATTTCTTGGAGTAGTACTAAAAGGCAAAAGAACAGCATGGCAATGCATTCACTAGGGGCATATGCCAGATTTGTTTTATTCCTAAAATACGAACAACCACTTAAATAGATGTTGAATTTCCTTCACACTTGATAGTGTCTTTTCATTTTTTACTCTTCAGCCTTTAGTAACCTTGTTCTTTTTTTTTCCTCTTTCATATCTTGAGCTGTTTATAGACCATGGAAAAAGTCAACAAATGATAGTGAACTGTTCCCTTCAAAACTCATGTTATGCAATCCCAACATTTCTGCTTGTCAGAAATGAAATTTTTTTGTATATATTTCTTCCTTCTCAGTCACTAGTCTGATGCTATTTTTCCCCAGGTAACTTTGCTACCAATTTACTTTACATATAGGTAAAATTTTCTTATTACAATCCCATTCTTTAGCATCTCTTCATGCTGCCTCTATTCAGCTGCTTCGTCATATTAGCTTCCTTTCAAAACAGTGAAGATAGAGGAAAATTACTATAGAAAGTGACTTCATATAATTTTCATTTGAGCCTCTTTGCTAGAGGAAAATTTAGATGTATATGCTCCAAATCATGAAATCATGGATCTCCTGAACCCATCTCATTTTCATCTGAGGAAATTGGGCCCCCTCAGTTTTACTCGTCAGCTAGTTTTTACATTTATTGGTGTCCTGATTTATACATGCTCAAAACATGTCCTGTGGGTTCTTTAGTTCTGATTTCCTATTCTTGCTCCTATAGCTACCTTTGTCTCTGGCTTTTGTGAGACTGATAGGTTACCATGCCCAAAGAGTGGTCACAGGGCTATAGAGAACATAGGACTCTTTATACGCATACTTCACTCCAAATTTAGGCACAAGAATAACCCTAATTTCTTTCAGAAAAAAATCAGAACAAAGTTAATTCATTTAATAAACTAATACTAAACACTTTCCCATAGCAGAAAGGAATTACAATGAAAAATAACTTACAAGTACTACATAGTCTCAAGCCCAATACAGGTCTCTTTCCAAGTCACCTCCTTACCTGGCTTTTTGTGTCTCTCTACATGACAAAGAAGAGCTCACGTTTTATTTTTCATGCTACAATCATGGAAGTGTCTCAGGTCTTTCTGGCCATCTCTTAGCATGTTGACCAAACCAACTTTCCACATTAGAAGGAGGAAGGAGATATTTTTTTCTCTCTCCAGTCGGTGATCTCTCTCACAAAGTAGGCTTTTAGGTCCTAAATTTTCCTGTTCCATATATGACTGTCCATTGGACAGTTTATTCCTTTGGGGCAAAATAATCCATTTTACCCGGAGGAATATGGTCTGTTTCCATGACCCAAAAAAGAGAATCAAGCAAAGCATTTTGTAAAGTCGGCACAACTTAGCATTTAAAACATCTCAGGTGAGAATCCTCAGGTTAGTCTTCTTTATTCTAGGGAAAAAAAGTTTCTATCCTTTATATAAGATTGCTTCCAGTCTTAAAGAAAAATATTTTTGTTCTATTTTCACTATTTCCCATCCAAACTCCTGTATAGCAAGAACAGCACCCCAAGAAATCACAAGATAATTTACAGGAATAATAAAATTCAGATCAACTTTGAGAAATATAGTAAATGTGTTTCTAAAAGAACATCATGTGCAGAGGCAGAGTTCTATTAAAAGTTTACCGAACAGAGCAATTTACTTCTTGGTTTAAAGTATTCGTATTTCCAGCACTTTATTTTACTCATGCTTTTAACGAGAACACTATGTAGTATATCCTTAATGTTTTTATCTAAAATACTAAATCAAGTAGCTAAGTTTTAGAAAGATATTAATTACAAACATATTTTGTAAAAAATCCTTTTTAGATTTTTGTCCAATATTGGCATAAGAATGAGAATTAGACAATTTATTTAGCTGTGAACTAAAAAATTAAAGATCAAGAGAATCAGGCAATTAGTCAAAATTCCCAAATAAGTAAGAATTTATACATAAACTTGTATGTATACTATATTAAACTTTACTAATTAATGCTTATTAAATTAATTAACACTATATTAAGCTATAACACTTAATATTGTATAAATACTATATTAACATTATAGTGCAAACTATTTAGGGGTGTACTCTAGCAGTTTTGGTTAACTAGCTTGAATATACCTTGAGTTCACTTTAGAATCCAGACATATCTGAGGGATAATGGTCCTCCCATCTCTTTTCATGGATGACTCACAGATTTTCTTGGAAGAAGAAAATAGAGAAAGGGACTTTTGAGAAAACATGGTGGCTATCTGTCATGTTTGTTACCAGCTTAGGCTCCTTTACCATGTCTAAGTTGTAAGGATAAATACTGCAAATAAAAGTACAACCAAAGGAGATGTTTCATTAATGGCATATGGTAAGGGTTAATGGATGAGGGGAGTGTTAAGGTTTAATGTACTGAGACTTAAAAAATTGAGAAGGAGAGTGGCTTGAAGGAGAGCACAGCTGAAGCGAGTGTCAGCAGAGGCAATGGTGGCTTCATCAGTTATCAAGATATATATACATACGGTGGTGAAGAGATATGGAAAGTATAGCAGCTGTGAAAGCAGCACAGAGCACAGGCTTAGTCCAATAACAATTGGACCCATATCCTGGATCTGCCATTTGTTATCAGTATGATCTTGGATAAGTCCCAGTATCTTCATCTATACATTGATGATAAGTTGATGATA
Source organism: Eubalaena glacialis (assembly GCF_028564815.1). Classification (NCBI taxonomy): domain Eukaryota; kingdom Metazoa; phylum Chordata; class Mammalia; order Artiodactyla; family Balaenidae; genus Eubalaena; species Eubalaena glacialis. Next base: position 22,751,906 of record NC_083721.1, read on the forward strand.
GAATCTGTATCCCAGGACGGCTGTTAGGAGATTCTGGCAAAGTGTTGAACACAGTGACTGATACACAGTAAGTGTAGTAAGTTCTCTCTAACTGTTAACCATTAATTTTTCTCCATTCTCAGCAGTACCCTTAGAGAAGATAGCAGCATCATTGTGACAGTGACTAGTGTTCTCAACATTGGTGCTTCATCAAATGAGGAACACCTCACCAAAACCTGGCAGCTTTGTGCTTTCAGTAAGGTATCTTTACAGGGTCCTGAGGTGCAGTTGTTAATGCAGCAACAGAGATCACAATAAGACCAGAGAAAGAAACAAGTAAAAATAAAGGGCATAGGAAACACCCAAATTCCTTCAATTCAACCATAATACCACCTTTAAAAGTTTAATCCAATGTCTATTGTATTCGCTACTATCGATACTATTTTCTTCGTTTATCATTTTATACTATTTGAAATTTGGAAGCTTTACATTTCTGTAAATCAAAGTTTTTATTCCTTTGTGGTTGATTTTTTTTCTTCTAAATTCTAAAGTTTCTAGGTTAGATGTTAAAAAATATTGATTTTTAAATATTTCTGATTTTCTTTCTGGTTTCTTTCTAGATTTATTTTGTAGTCCAACAGTAATAACTGCTTTTGTCTGACACACTACACATCTAAATCAGTTATTTTCAGTAAATTTTTCCTCCTCTGTAAGACTTAAGGATATATTGCAGCTATCTAATACCAACTCATTAAGTGAATGACAGCATCATTTTAGAATAGGGTATATATATTTAGTTTGATATAGTTGTTTATATGTTTTTAATGGCCCCACCATCACACACACTTAAATATCCATAATCACTGGTTTAACCATTTTCCTAAAAAATTTTCAAATATATTCTATTTTTATCATTGTAGTTTGGAATATGTATGTTTTTCATTTCAAGTGGCTTTATCCATCCTTAAAGGAAATGCAAGAAAGGTTTCCAGACAGTGTCTTTGTTCTTTATCTTCCTGAATGACTGCATACTATTATTTTAGAAAACAAAGTGATCTCTATCTATGAATATTTTATCATTTTCAAAGTGATCAGCTCTAATCATATTTAAGTATATAAATAATACATATTTTGACATCTTCCCTCAAAATTAGCATCTATAATCACATTTTATAAATTAACATATGGCTATGAAAAATGGTATTTTTATGTTTAAGTGGAATGTAATGTTCAAGGCCAGGTAATTGTTTGTGGTCCATGGAAGCATCGTTGAATCCTCTCATAGGGATTAAGTAGTATAAGGGCAAATACAAATTGAAAATAAGAGGCTTAATCCTCTCTGTTGAAAAATAAAAAGGAAAGAAACATTTCCCCACTTCCCTTTCTCAGAACATTTACTTTAGAAAATTTGTTCTTTTTCCATCTCTTTAAAATATATATGAATCTTTTTAAAAGCTAAATGAAAGTCTTGCCAGCTCAGCACCCAAAAATGTCTTTTTCAAGGACCTGGGAACCATCTCTTTGAAATTTAATCATCTAGGAAGAAAGCAACCCAATCTCCCAGTTTCTCTGCAGGGGTAGGAGCCTAACCTCATCTGGTAGCTCTCCTAAATGACAAAGCTACCTCTTGTCATAAAGATATGAGAAATTTATTTTTCTTTTGAATAAAGCCAATTAGCTAACACAATTTCCATGTATATTTGGGATGAGCTATGTATGATAAATGGGACTACAAAGACCTTACTTGAGAAAGAGTTAACTTGAGTACACGTATGTAATGTGTTGTAACTGCTTGGCCATATACATGGATGAGATTTCTCTCTGTCTTTACAGTCTCTTACTGGATTTCCTGAGATGGTTACAATATTCTGGCCTAATACTTATTCAATATTAATTTTTTTTTTAATTTAATGCCTTTGTGGAAAGGTTTTCTGGGTTGGGAGAAGATTTTATTTTTAATTACATTTCCTTAACAAGAGGCAGTCTTCGTTTTATGTAATAACATAGAATAGGAAGAAGAATGGACTGAAGAAACGAGAGCCAGAGAGAAAGAAAGCACTTGCAGAATCAATCTAAATATCAAAAGTAAAAGATAGTGTAAAAGTGAAATATTCTTGACCAGACGTCTTTCTTCATCACTCCCAAATTCATGGAGTAAATAAACATGAACCGATACATATAGCTAAAGGAATGAAACATCAGTGTTTGTGCCAATGATCATAACTACTCACACATCAGAATTTTAAAAGCAAATGTAATCAGCATCAATTAACTTAGGCATTTGGTTAATATTTTCCAAAATATAATGATAAAAATATTAGAATATATTGAATTTTTAAAATATATACAGTGAGTTATTCTATAAAAGTAATGGTACTCAGTGCTGTCATTCATACAAAATAATGGTCTGAAAGTGTTCTTTAGCCAGTCAAATTACATTTATGCAACCAAGCAAAGATAACTTGGTTTATGTGACCAAGCAATTGAAATGACCTAGAATGGTCTCCAAATGTCTAATTCAAATGTCTTCAAATGGACTACTGTGCTCAGAAGTTGTTTGCTATCCTTAGAAATCATGAACTTCGAAGAAACTTTAAAATGCTTCTTCACATAGAAAAATATTAACCTTTTTTAAAGATAGTGAAATATTCTTAGTAAAGTGAATGATTCCCCAAAGCTTTATACTATGGTGAGTACATGATCCATATGGTTATGTCATTTTAAAAATAGCTAGGGGCGGCCCCATCCATCATGATGCGAAGTGGGCTGTTGAGAAAGCTACTGTGTGGTTCACCAGCTTCACTGCCTCTGAAATGCATTTAGGAGGCTCATTAAGAGCCAGGCTATAAAGCATTTTCAAACACGGTTCAATTAGATGAAAATAGATGAATAAAAAAGAAAAACAAATAAAGTTTTCAAACCCCACCCTTTGATTCATTTTTAAACAAGGATTGATTTATATTTTAAAAAATTGTACTGCAAAAGACATATCTGATACAGGACCATTATCCAAACAAAGAATTCTTCGAACTTAACATTAAGAAAACAAACAACTAAATTAAAAATGGGCAAAAGACCTGAACAGACACCTTGTCAAAGAAGATATACAAATGGTAAACAAGCTTATTGAAAGATGTTCAACATCGTATGTCATCTGGGAATTGCAAATTAAAACAATGAGATACCACTACACACCTATTAGAGTGGCCAAAATTCAGACTTCTGACAACACCCAACGCTGATGAGGATGTAGAACAACAGTAACTCTCATTTATTGCTGGTGGGAATGCAAAATGGCACAGCTACTTTGGACAACAGTTTGGTGGTTTCTTATAAAACTAAACATATTTTTAACATATGATCTAGTAATCACTCTTCGAAAATTTGAACACACAAAAACCTTCACACAGATATCTATAGCCCTTTCACTTACACTTGCCAAAATTTGAATGCAAGCAAGATGTTGTTCAGTAACTGAATGGATAAACAAACTGTGGTACATCCAGACAATGGAATATTATTCAGCACTAAAAAGAAATGAGTTAGCAAGCCATAAAAAAATGTGAAGAAATCTTAAATGCATGCCTCTAATTGAAAGAATCCAAGCTGAAAAGGCTATCTATTGAAAGAGCAAAATTGTGAAGTCAGTACCATCAGTGGTTACCAGATGTTAGGGTGTAGGAAGAGATGAATAGGCAAAACACAGAGAATTTTATGTCAGTACACCTACCCTGAATGACACTGTAATGGTGGATACATGTCATTATAAATACATCATATATTTGTGAAAATCCATAGAATGTGCAACACCAAGAGTGAAACATAATATAAACTATGAAAGATAATGACATATTGATATAGGTTTGTTAATTGTAACAAGGGTAACACTCTGGTGGGAGATGTTAATAGTGAGAGAGGCTGTGTAGAAACATGATGGACATATGGGAATGCTCTTTACTTTCCATTCAATTTTTCTATGAATCTAAAACTTCTCTAAAAAATAAAATCTATTAAAAAAACACTGTATGCACACAATTTTTTGGAAATCTATTAATATAACATTATCATTAGGTTTATATTTAACTGCAAATTTTTCTTTCCATTTTGCTCAACTTCTCCTTCCCCTTTGACCTATTGACTAAAAAATACTGCTTATATTTCCAAACGAATTAGAAAAACTCAAATCTATTTTTTGAAGTCTATGTAATAACTTTGGAGGGATGGTTATGCCATATTTTTTTTTCAATTACCCCTCTATTGTTTGGCATTTGTTTTGTTGCCAACTTTTTTTTTTTTCCTACCACAAATTCGGTAGCAATATATGCCCTTGCAATGAGTCCTTTATTTCTAAGGATTGCCTGGAGTGGGTTTACTGGGTTAAAGGCCATATGCAATTTTAACACTAAAATTTCTTGCCACAATGCTTTCTATAGATGTTTTTATGCCAGCACTGAATAACAATAAGCTTCCTTTATCTCTCTTTTTCATTAGAGTCACATATTTGCTTTAAATCTACAATTCTTTTAACTGTACCTATTTTATATGCATTTTCATGATTTTTTTTTTTACTTTAGACTCTAGTCATTTTTGAATGGCTCAGTTATGTGAATTGCCTCTTTATAGCGTTTGTCTGTTTTGTATTAGGTTGTTTGTGCCATTCTTGTTAAGTTCTGAAATCTCTATACAGATATTAACCTTATCTCCTTCATCTGTTTTGTTTCCCACCCCTCAAAATTAGTAATTTATTAACAAACTGGGTTTAAGATAATTTTTTCCATTAAGAAATTTGGTATTTTTCATTAAGTATACATTTATCACATTTATTTTGTAGCATTAGTGTTTCTGTCTTATTAGGAAGTTCCTTTGCCTTATACCTGAACCTTCTAGATATTCTTAAAATATATAGCTGTTTGCATATTTAGTATTTTAACTTGAAATTTATTTCCATACTGTGTATAATCTTTGCATTTACCTTTAATTTTTTTTACTGAATGGATAGGCAGTTGTGCCAGCACTATTTAACCCTTTATTAATAGCATTTACTTTACCTACTCTGTTGAAATACAGCATTTTCATATAAAAGTATGTATATATACATGCACATACACACATATCATATATATAGGTATATATGTATGCATTTATATACACATATGGTATGCAGTAGACATAGATATTGATATATCTATCTAAGGTTATACCTGGAATTCCTCTCTTAGTTTTGCTGAACTATTCACTATGCTTATTATCAAATTGACTTATTTTTAGCATTGTTTATTTTTTGTTTTGACATCCGATAGCCCACCTTAACACATATTTTCAAATATTTTCCTTGTTCTTTCCAATAACATTTATTCTTTTCTCTATATTTAATCTAGTTTTATCTGATTCCAAAAATTGTACTCTTTTGGAATTGAATTAGGTATGTTAGATTTGCATTCAAGACATATGATAATTTTAGCTTTCACCACTCTTGGATTTTTTCACTATTATATCTTTGTAGCACTAATAGCTACTACTATTAATTTTCCTATATTTCCTATGTGTCTGGCTGCCTTACCCCACTCATTTATTAAATAAAGAAATTTTCTGTACTTGTCTGCTGGGTTTTCAATGAACACATTTATATTATCAGCAATAAGAGATGTTAGGTATATAGTTTTCCAAAAATTCTGTATTCTTATTATATTTAATGTTACTTGCTAGATCCTCCAAGATAGTTTAACAATGATGGCCTCAAGTGTCTCTGTCTCTTTTGTGATTTTAATGGAAATACTTTCAATGTTTTGCCATTTATGATGCAGCTGTTTTTCTTTCTTGGTAAAGGATCTTTATTATTAACGAAAAGTTTTATTTTTATTATTATGCATTTTTTGATGAGGGAAAAAGAGTTATTAAATAACTCTTTATTACCTATAAATATAATAATATTTTTCTATCTCCTAATTGGTGATAAAGCAAATTATGTTGGTTATATTTTCCAATATTAAATGACACTTGCATGCATATACTTAACTGTACCTGATGAGAGTTTATTTTTCTTTTTGCCATCCTGGATTCTAGTTGCTAATCTTAGGATTTTACTTAGAATCCTGAACTGATTTTTTTCTCAGAGTTCGTTTTCATATATTTTTAATAGTAAACTTATGCTAGTTTCATAAAATAACTTGGGATTCCTTCCACTTTTTTCCTGTGGTCTGAGTAGTGGAAGAAACATTGGAATGTTGTTCTTTAAAAGCTGTATACATTTCCAGTTTCATCCAAGTTATTGCAAATGGCAAATGTGGAGATGTTGGTTGAAGGGTACAAACTTTCAGTTATAAGATGAATAAGTTCTGAGAATCTAATATACAGCTTGGTGGCTATAGTCAGTAACACTGTATTGTATACTTGAAATTTGCTAAGACAATGAATGTTAGTATTCTCACCACACACACAAACATAACTATGTGAGGTGATGGATGTGTTAATTAGCCTGGTTGTGGTAATCATTTCATAATATATATGTATATCAAGTCATCACATTGTACACTTTAAATATATACACTTTTTATTTGTCAATTATACCTCAATAAAACTGAAAATTTTTTTAAACTGTAAAAATATCAAAAAAACAGAATAGAAGAAATAGTCTCTCAAATAGAAGAATGTATATTTATTTTCAACCACTGTTCCCCTAAACTAATGATAAAGAATATATTTATGCTTCCCAGAAAGAGCAAGTTTTTAAAGTAAATATTATTTCTAATAATAATGGAACTGAAAAGTTAGATATATTAGCAGGATAATTTTTTTAAAATTCGTGAAAGATATAAAAATATATATTCACAAACACATTTGAGTACTTGTTTCTTTCATTCACTTAAGAATTTATCAGCAGAGGACCTTCAAGATGGTGGAGAAGTAGGATGGGGAGATCACCTTCCTCCCAACAGATACATCAAAAATACATCTACATGTGGAACAACTCCTACAGAACACCTACTGAACGCTAGCAGAAGACCTCAGACTTCCCCAAAGGCAAGAAACTCCCCCACATACCTGGGTAGGGTAAAAGAAAAAAGAAAAAATAGAGACAAAAGAATAGGGACAAGACCTGCCCCTCTGGGAGGGAGCTGTGAAGGAGGAAAAGTTTCCACACACTAGGAAGCCCCTTCACTGGCAGAGACGGGGTTGTGGGGGGGGGGAGCTTCGGAGCCACAGAGGAGAGCGCAGCAACAGGGGTGCAGAGGGCAAAGCAGAGAGATTCCTGCATGGAGGATCAGTGCCGACCAGCACTCACCAGCCTGAGAGGCTTGTCTGCTCACAAGTCGGGGTGGGTGGGGGCTGGGAGCTGAGGCTCGGGCTTCAGAGGTTGGATCCCAGGGAGAGGACTGGGGTTGGCTGTGTGAACACAGCCTGAAGGGAGCTAGTGTGCCACAGCTAGCCAGGAGGGAGTCTGGGAAAAACTCTGGACCTGCCTACAGGGCAAAAGACCATTGTTTTGGGGTGTGCAAGGAGAGGAAATTCAGAGCACCGCCTAAACAAGCTTCAGAGATGGGTGCAAGCCACAACTATCAGTGTGGACACCAGAGATGGGCATGAAATGCTAACACTGATGCTGCAGCAACCAAGAATCCTGTGTGCAAGCACAGGTCACTATCCACACCTTCCCTCCTGGCAGCCAGTGCAGCCTGCCACTGCCAGGGTCCCGTGATCCAGAGACAACTTCTCTGGGAGAACACGGAGCATGCCTCATGCTGTTGCAAGGTCATGCCTGCCTCTGCTGCCACAGGCTCGCCCTGCATTCCATACCCCACCCTCCCCCCAGGCCTGGGTGGGCCAAAGCCACCTAATCAGACACTCCTTTAGGAGCCTACACCAGGAAGCCTACACAACCCACTGAACCAACCTTAGCCACTGGGGGCAGACACCAAAAACAATGGGAACTATGAACTAAAGAGCAAACAAACAATGATGAACAACACAATAATTGAAACTAAAAATTCTCTAGAAGGAATCAATAGCAGAATAACTGAGGCAGAAGAACGGATAAGTGAGCTGGAAGATAAAATAGTGGAAGTAACTATGGCACAGCAGAACTAAGAAAAAAGAATGAAAAGAATTGAGGACAGTATCAGAGACCTCTGGGACAACATTAAATGCACCAACATTTGAATCATAGGGTTCCCAGAAGAAGAAGAGAAAAAGAAAGGGACTGAGAAAATATTTGAAGAGATTATAGTTGAAAACTTTCCTAACATAAGAAAGGAAGTACTCAATCAACTCCAGGAAGTACAGAGAGTCCCATACAGGATAAATCCAAGGAGAAACATGCCAAGACACATATTAATCAAACTATCAAAATTTAAATACCAAGAAAAAATATTAAAAGCAGCAAGGGAAAAATAACATACAAGGGAATACCCATAAGGTTAACAGCTGATCTTTCAACAGAAACTCTGTAAGCCAGAAAGGAGTGGCCGGACATATTTAAAGTGATGAAAGGGAAAAACCTACAACCAAGATTACTCTACCAGGCAAGAATATCATTCAGATTCGATGGAGAAATTAAAACCTTTACAGACAAGCAAAAACTAAGAGAATTCAGCACCAGCTTTACAACAGATGCTAAAGAAAATCCTCTAGGCAGGAAACACAAGAGAAGGAAAAGACCTACAATAATAAACCCAAAATAATTGAGAAAATGGTAATAAGAACTTACATATCGATAATTACCTCACATTTAAATGGAGTAAATGCTCCAACCAAAAGACATAGACTGGCTGAATGGATACAAAAACAAGACCCGTATATATGCTGTCTACAAGAGATCCACTTCAGACCTAGGCACATACAGACTGAAAGTGAGGGGGTGGAAAAGATATTCTGTGCAAATGGAGATCACAAGAAAGCTGGAGTAGCAATTCTCATATCAGACAAAATAGACTTTAAAATAAAGATTATTACAAGAGACAAAGAAGGGCACTACATAATGACCAAGGGATCAATCCAAGAAGGTAATATAACAATTGTAAATATTTATGCACCCAACATAGGCGCACCTCAATACATAAGGCAAATGCTAACAGCTATAAAAGGGGAAATCAACAGTAACACAATCATACTAGGGGACTTTAACACCCCACTTTCACCAGTGGACAGATCATCCAAAATGAAAATAAATAAGGAAACACAAGCTTTAAATGATACATTAAACAAGATGGACTTAATTGATATTTATAGGACATTCCATCCAAAAACAACAGAATACACTTTTTTCTCAAGTGCTCAAGGAACATTCTCCAGGATAGATCATATCCTGGGTCACAAATCAAACCTTGGTAAATGAAAAAAAAATTGAAATCGTATCAAGTATCTTTTCCGACCACAATGCTATGAGACTAGATATCAATTACAGGAAAATATCTGTAACAAATGCAAACACATGGAGTTAAACAATACACTACTAAATAACCAAGAGATCACTGAAGAAATCAAAGAGAAAATCGCAAAAGCAGTTCTAAGAGGGAAGTTTACAGCAATACAATCCTACCTCAAGAAACGAGACACATCTCAAATAAACAACCTAACCTTAAACCTAAAGCAATTAGAAAAAGAAGAACAAAAAAACGCAAAGTTAGCAGAAAGAAAGAAATCATAAAGATCACATCAGAAATAAATGAAAAAGAAATGAAGAAATGATAGCAAAGATCAATAAAACTAAAAGCTCGTTCTTTGAGAAGATAAAATTGATAACCCACTGCCCAGACTCATCAAGATAAAAAGAGAGAAGACTCAAATCAGTAGAGTTAGAAATGAAAATGGAGAAGTAACAACTGACACTGCACAAAATACAAAGGATCATGAGAGATTACAACAATAAAATGGACAACCTGGAAGAAATGGACAAATTCATAGAAAAGCACAACCTTCTGAGACTGAACCAGGAAGAAATAGAAAATATAACCTACCAATCACAAGCACTGAAATTGAAACCGTGATTAGAAATCTTCAAACAAACAAAAGCCCAGGACCAGAGGGCTTCACAGGTGAATTCTATCAAATATTTAGAGAAGAGCTAACACCTATGTTTCTCAAACTTTTCCAAAATAAAGCAGAGGGTGGAATGCTCCCAAACTCATTCAACAAGGCCAGCATCACTGTGATACCTAAACCAGGCAAAGATGTCACAAAGAAAGAAAACTATAGACCAATATCACTGATGAACATTGACACAAAAATCCTCGACAAAATACTAGCAAACAGAATCCAACAGCACATTAAAAGGATCATACACCATGATCAAGTGGGGTATATCCCAGGAATGCAAGGATTATTCAATATACGCAAATCAATCAATGTAATACACCATATTAACAAATTGAAGTTGAAAAACCATATGATCATCTCAATCGATGCAGAAAAAGCTTTTGACAAAATTCAACACCCATTTATGATAAAAAACCTCCAGAAAGTAGGCATAGAGGGAACTTACGTCGACATAATAAAGGCCATATATGACAAACCCACAACCAACATCATTCTCAATGGTGAAAAACTGAAACCATTCCCACTAAGATCAGGTAGAAGACTAGGTTGCCCACTCACACTGCTATTATTCAAGATAATTTTGGAAGTTTTAGCCACAGCAATCAGAGAAGAAAAGAAATAAAAGGAATCCAAATCAGAAAAGAAGAAGCAAAACTGTCACTGTTTGCAGATGACATGATACTATACATAGAGAATCCTAAAGATGCTACCAGAAAACTAGCAGAGGTAATCAATGAATTTGGTAAAGTATTAGGATACAAAATTAATGTGCAGAAATCTCATGCATTCCTATACACTAATGATGAAAAATCTGAAAGAGAAATTAAGGAAACACTCCCATTTACCATTGCAACAAAAAGAATAAAATACCCAGGAATAAACCTACCTAAGGAGACAAAAGACCTGTATGCAGAAAACTATAAGACACTGATGAAAGGAATTAAAGATGATACAAACAGATGGAGAGATATACCATGTTCTTGGATTGGAAGAATTAACATTGTGAAAATGACTCTACTACCCAAAGCAATCTACCGATTCACTGCAATTCCTATCAAACTACCAATGGCATTTTTCACAGAACGAGAACAAAAAAATTCACAATTGGTATGGAAACACAAAAGACCCTGAATAGCCAAAGCAATCTTGGAAAGAAAAATGGAGCTGGAGGAATCAGGCTCCCTGACTTCAGACTATACTACAAAGCTACAGTAACCAAGACAGTATGGTACTGGCAAAAAACCAGAAATATAGATCAATGGAAGGATAGAAAAGATAGAAAGCCCTGGATAGAAAGCACAGGATAGAAAGCCCAGAGATAAACCCACGCACATATGGTAACCTTATCTCTGATAAAGGAAGGAAGAATATACAATGGAGAAAAGACAGCCTCTTCAATAAGTGATGCTGGAAAAACTGGACAGCTACATATAAAAGAATGAAATTAGAACACTCCCTAACACTACACACACAAAAAAACTCAAAATGGATTAAAGACCTAAATGTAAGGCCAGACACTATAAAACTCTTAGAGGAAAACATAGGCAGAACACTATGACATAATTCACAGCAAGATCCTTTTTGACCCACCTCCAAGTGAAATGGAAATAAAAACAAAAAAAAAACAAATGGGACCTAATGAAACTTAAAAGCTTTTGCACAGCAAAGGAAACCATAAAGAAGACGAAAAGACAACCCTCATAATGGGAGAAAATATTTTCAAATGAAGCAACTGACAAAGAATTAATCTCCAAGTTTTTCAAGCAGCTCATGCAGCTCAATATCAAAAAAACAAGCAATCCAATCCAAAAATGGGCAGAAGACCTAAATAGACATTTCTGCAAGGAAGATATACAGATTGCCAACAAACACAGGAAAGGATGCTCAACATTACTAATCATTAGAGAAATGCAAATCAAAACTACAATGAGGTGTCACCTCACAACTGTCAGAATGGCCATCATCAAAAAATCTACAAACAGTAAATGTTGGAGAGGATGTGGAGAAAAGGGAACCCTCTTGCACCGTTGGTAGGAATGTAAATTGATACAGCCACTATGGAGAACAGTATGGAGGTTCCTTAAAAAACTAAAAATAGAACTACAATATGACCCATCAATCCCACTGCTGGACATATACCCTGAGAAAACCATTATTCACAAAGAGTCACGTACCACAATGTTAATTGCAGCACTATTTACAGTAGCCAGGACATGGAAGCAACCTAAGTGTCTATCGACAGATGAATGGATAAAGAAGATGTGGCACATCTATGTAATGGAATATTACTCAGCCATATAAAGAAACAAAATTGAGTTATTTGTAGTGAGGTGGATGGACCTAGAAACTGTCATATAGAGTGAAGTAAGTCAGAGAGAGAAAAAGAAATACCGTATGCTAACACATATATATGGAATCTGAAAAAAAAAAAAAAAGAAATAGTTCTGAAGAACCTAGGGGCAGGACAGGAATAAAGATGCAGGTGTAGAGAATGGACTTGAGGATACTGGGTGGCAGGAGGGTAAACTGGGATGAAGTGAGAGAGTGGCATTGACATATATACACTTCCAAATGTAAAATAGCTAGCGGGAAGCAGCTGCATAGCAGAGAGAGATCAGCTCGGTGCTTTTTGACCACCTAGAGTGTGGAATAGGAATGGTGGGAGGGAGACGCAAGAGAGAGGAGATATGGGGACATATGTATACATATAGCTGATTCTCTTTGTTATACAGCTGAAACTAACACAACAATGTAAAGCAATTAGACTCCAGTAAAGATGTTAAAAAAAAAAAAAGAATTTATCAAGAATCATATGTTCACTGTCGAGTAAATGTTGGGAATACTGAAGTGATGGCAATGTCACTCCATTCAGTTCCTTTCCCTGTGCTCACAGCAGTGTGGGAGGGAACAAATATTCAAACAGTTAATAAAATAATATCAGAGAAGTTATGGAAGAACAGCAAAGAAATCAACTAGCTTTGACCTAGTGAGTCTAAGAAGGACTTCCTTAATCTTGTTCTCAAGGTTACATGACTGTGTCCTTGGCAAAAATGTCGGGCTTCAATTGCTAAATTGGTATTTATAGGAATGAATTTTATACCAAAAAAAATACATACCATTTAAGAAAATAGTTACAATTGTTGTCTAGACAGATATAAGAAATTTAGTATAAGTTACAATTTCTCACAGCTTTTTCATCCATCTCAGTAATATGTCAGTGTCCATGAATTTGAATATTATGGAAAATTTATTTCTAGAATTTCTATATTAAAATGTGTAATGTTCCTGAAGTTTAATTCTTCTTTGTTTTCCATTTAGTCAAGCTTGTGAAGATGTGCATATGCACAGATACTTGTATATATGATACACACATACATATATATGAATATGTTTATATTCACAGAATATCAGGAAAATATCTTACAGATGGCAAAATTTGTAAGTATTCATGAACATATATTCACCTAATTAAAATGCTGATGTTTCATAAAATAAAAATGAGTTACTAAGTCTAAACTAAATTTTAAAATTAAATATTGACATGAATAAAGGAGGTAGTATTTCTAGAAGTCAACAGCATACTTGAATTGTTGTAGGTGCCTTACCTGCAATGATATGCTGGATTCCTACCATTACACGTGCTCAGGTTTATTCATTATCTATTAAAAGAATGTGGAGAGGACTTTCCTGGTGGCGCAGTGTTTAAGAATCAGCCTGCCAGTGTAGGGGACATGGGTTCAATCCCTGGTCGGGGAAGATCCCACCTGCTGTGGAGCAACTAAGCCCGTGCACAACAACGACTGAGCCTCTGCTCTTGAGCCCATGAGCCACAACTACTGAGCCTGCGCTCTAGAGCCCATGCTCTGCAACAAGAGAAGCCACCGCAATGAGAAGCCCGTGGACTGCAACGAAGAGTAGCCCCCTCTCTCTGCAACTAGAGAAAGCCTGCGTGCAGCAACGAAGACCCAACGCAGCGGAAAAAAAAAAAAAAGAATGCAGAGAAATTTTTAAAAAGACCCAGAGAAAATAAATTACAATAAAAAATGGATGAAAATTTCTTAAAAGAAGAAATGAAATAAATTTAGGCAATCATCTGGAAAGAAAGGGTCTATCAGAGTATAAATTTAAATTTTCATAGACTTTTCATTCCTAATTATTTTTTATTACTGGTATTTTTATATTTATTTAAAGTCTGAAGAGACTCTTAGGTAGGTATTTATTCTCAATTAGTTCTTTTATTTATTTTAATTTTAATTTTTAAAATTTAATTCTTATTTTATATTGGAGTAAAGTTGATTTACAATGTTGTGTTAGTTTCAGGTGTACAGCAAAGTGATTCAGTTATACATATACATATATTCATTCTTAATATTTTAAATGATTTCTTGTTCATGGAATTCCCCTCTCCCCCCACAAATACATATTCATAATTTTAATTGATAAAGTAGGCTGCCATCTGTTTTTCTTGATTTCTTTAATTAACCAACAAAATATCATGATTGCTAAAGGTTGTTTCCAGTTCTGAATATATGTATAAATTAAAATTATAGATGATGAAGCAAAGTTTAGTAGGTAATAGCTATCATGTTGTTTATCATATTACATACATGTCTATATATGATAGTGAATATGTAGATTTGCTATATATGTACCAAGAAAAGAATATTGATCACTAGTCATAATTTCTTCCCTGAACCCTGGACCCCTCAATCCAGCTGCTGGATTAAAATTTCTACCTGAAGGTCTCATACACTTCTTCACATGCTTCACATTTTCAAAACTGGACTTCTGATGTCCCCTCCCTCCACATTGTCCCCTGCACAGTTGTCCTGTTTCACTGAATAGCAATTCCCTTGCTCTTGTCACCTGGGGCAAACCTTTTAGTCCTTCTTGTACTTGCTGTTTCTCCCTCGCTGGGCATTGAATCCATCAGTAAATCCTCTCAGGTCTACCTTGAAACAAATCCAGAATTGAAGTTTTTCCCACAATCTCCACTCTCACTTCCTTAGTCCAAGTGCCGTCATGGTTTACCTCAGTTATGACAATGCCTTCTGACAGGCTTCCCTGCTCCCACTCTTGCTCTGCTGCAGTCTATTTTATACCTAATTACCAGGTAATATTTTTAAAGTGAACGTCAGTGCATGTTTCTCCTCTCTTCTCATCTCGTGTCCTCTCGACTCAGAGCTAAGCCAAGGTTCTACAAAGGTTTGCATTGCCTACCTACTAAATCTCTAACCTTATCTCAGTTACTTCTCTCTTAATCTTTTTCTAATCCAGCCACACTGTTTTGCTAGCTATTTCTTAAGACACACCCCAGGCATTCTCTTTCCTCAGGGCCTCTGCATGTGCTTTCCCTTCTTCCTGAAATGATTTTCCCATACAGTCAAAGGGCTTGGCTCTTACTTTCTTTGTTCAAATCTCACTCTATAAATAGGCTTTCTTAAGACACCCTATGTAAAGTAACACTCTGTTGTCATTCTTAGTTCCCATACTTGATCTCCTTTGCTTTGTGTCATTTATTGCCTCCTTGGAATTATATATTTTTGTTTGTTCTCCCTCTAAAACATGAGCTCCAGGAATGAAACAACTTCTCTGTCCTCTTATGTTCACTGTTCTCAAGGAATAGAATTGTGTCTGGCACAACATAAATAGTCAAAATATACCTGTTTATGAATACATGTTTAATTGTTCCTAGATCTTTTCTTCATAATTGCTAAAAATGCTTACTGTGTACTTGATTTGTTCCAAAAGCTGAACACAGTACAAATTAGTGAAACTTTTACACAAAATTTGGGTCGTGGCTCTGGATGAAATAAGCACTTTAACTGCACACATAGCCTAAAGAGTAGAAAATTACAAAATGATTTTTCTTTGTACATAATCAGTTTTACATAATCAGAAAAGTATATCCAAGGTGTATACAAAGAATTCAAATAAATTAAGATCATCATTTCTGCCCATAAACTAAGTGAACAGAAACTTGGACACAAATAATCCAGATGATTCTCTAATAAGATTCTGGGCTCCTGTATCAATCAATTTTGCATTTGTAATGTATAGCATATTGTCTAACACACAATAGCATTTATTTTTATACAGTCGTGAGAGTTGAGTCAAAAAGAATAATATAAAAAATAAGCTTTTTGTTTGAATATAAGTTTTTAAACCCAATAGATATAGCTATTATTATAAATCCATTTTAATATTTAAATACTTCAAAATTATAAAGTACTTTAAACATAAAGATCCTTAAGAATTTTAAAATATTAAATGTATAACGGAAAGGAAATAATTATTTTAATTCTAAAAAATAAATGACAAGTATTTGCAGTTAAGACTTCTTTTTATTTTATTTATTTATTTTTGGCTGCATTGGTTCTTTGTTGTTGGGCACGGGCTTTCTCTAGTTGCGGCGAGCGGGGGCTGCTCTTCCTTGCAGTACACAGGCGTCTCATTGTGGTGGCTTCTTTTGTTGTGGAGCAGGGGCTCTAGGCACGTGGGCTTCAGTAGTTGTGGCACGTGGACTCGGTAGTTGTGGCTCGCGAGCTCTAGAGTGCAGGCTCAGCAGTTGTGGTGCATGGGACTAGTTGCTCCGCAGCATGTGGGATCTTCACAGACCAGGACTCGAGCCCATGTCCGCTGCATTGTCAGGCAGGTTCTTAACCACTGCACCACCAGGGAAGCCCAAGACTTCTTTTTAATTGGATGTAATGTTGGGTAATCAGATGGGAAATAGAGTGATAGAGAGTTTATGGAACACAGATGTGAGAAAAAAAAGTTGAGGAACTTGAAGGAGAGTCACATAATTGACTAAAATAAATTATCTTTAAAAGTGTAATAGAGAAAGATTATTTGGGTATTATTATCTTCTACAGTTTTCAGAGTAACTCCTAGAATGTAAATAAGTAGAAAAATAACATTTAAAATAATAGATGACTATTTAAAGATTCAGCCAGCAAAAGTGGTTAAAATAAATGAAGACAAAATAGGAATTCATAGGAAATATATAAAATGAGGCTAATTAATTGAAAAACATGTTTAAAATAATGCTGAATAATAATACAAAATTTATGGAAAATAGAAAAAATGTGGAAAAATGCCAGAGATTAGCCTTGGCATTGGTTTGAGCACATGGATATGCTCATAAATAGAAACATAAGTATAGCTACACACATGCACTGAACACATACACATATCTCCTGAAGTTTAGCCACATATATCTTACTGCCAATCTCTAACTGAATCTAGGTCTTACAGTCATGTTAAATTTACCACTTACCATTTCCTAATCCCCAAACATGCTGTTTCCCATTTTTCCTCTCTCAGGGGATGATAGCACCATCCCCTGATAACACCAACTAACCAGTGATTTAATCAGAAACTTAGTACCCATTTTGACTTCCCCTGATACTGCCCTCCATACCCAATAGGTAAATTATATGAGTCTGGAGATCAAGGAGGGTAAGTAGGGGTGGCCCCATTTAACTATCACTCTTAGTTACACACTTGGGGAATCTGTGCTCTCCATGCTTGCAGTTTTCAGCCTGGTCATCTAGAGGTTCAGCTTATAACTGGAAGACTTCAGTCAGGGAACAGATTAAGAGTTCCATTAAACATTAAGCTTTAGCTACCACTCAGTTTCTTCAAACACTTTGTTTTAATAGACTAACAGGCAGGGAAAGGAGTCATCTTCCTGGCGGGGATAATTGATTCTGATTAATCTATCAAGATTAATTATGAGGAAGTAGAATTGCTATTATAAAACTGGTAATGGGAAGAATATGTTTTCACTGAATTAATGCACTGGTGTCTCTCTCTTTGTACTCCTTTATTTTGATGGTAGGTGGAGACGTGCAAGAGCCACTACCCACAAAGGGCATGTTGAACAAGGGCTCAGAGCGCTCATGGAGAAAAGCCTGGCTCACTCCACCATATGTCCCTCCTAGACCATGAGCAGTGTTTGCTAAGGGTGAGGGGAATCTAAGTTGAGAAATATCAGTTGTGATTTCAAGACAAGCAACAGAAGATCGGGCTGCAGTTCATCTTTCTCTTTTTAGATTCTCCTGGAAAAGTGAGGAGTGACAATCTTGGAAGAACTGTTCTCAGATAGGATGTGTGTACTAATTGAAAGTGGTGGATGTTGTTGGTGCAACTAGTGGACTCGATGGATTCTGTACCATCCAGATATACTCTCCAGAGTGGAGGTCCTTATATCCCTAGTTGCTAGGAGAGTTGGTTAGTAATATCTTAGAGTTGAGTCCCTCTTTGGAAATTGCTCACTGGGGACAACTTATATTCATTAAGTGGTTGAGGTTATGGCATGAATATCTGGCTCCCTCACATCGATTTAGGACAGGACCAGAGCTCCCTGTGATATTCACTGAGGCCTCTTTTGCAACTGCATCAAATTTGAATTTCATTCTGTCCAGAGCTACTTCCCCCAGTTCCCTAAGAGCACTGTTAGCAGAGCCTTCCTTAACAAACTTCCTGTATTCAAATATCAAAATCTCAGGATATGTTTTATGTGGACACATATGAAAATAATACCTGAACCAAGATGGCAGAGTAGAAGGACATGCTCTCACTCCCTCTTGTGAGAACACCAGAATCACAACTAGCTGCTGGAAGATCATGGACAGGAAGACACTGGAATTCACCAAAAAAGATACCCCACATCCAAAGACAAAGGAGAAGCCACAATGAGATGGTAGGAGGGGCGCAATCACAGTAAAATCAAACTCCATAACTGCTGGGTGGGTGACTCACAGACTGGAGAACATTTATACCGCAGAAGTCCACCCACTGGAGTGAAGGTTCTGAGCCCCACGTCAGGCTTCCCAACCTGGGGGTCTGGCAATGGGAGGAGGAATTCCTAGAAAATCAGACTTTGAAAGCTAGTGGGATTTGATTGCAGGACTTTGACAGGACTAGGGGAAACAGGGACTCCACTCTTGGAGGGCACACACAAAGTAGTGTGTGCACTGGGCCCCAGGCGAAGGAGCAGTGACCCCAGGGGAGACTGAACCAGACCTACCTGCTAGTGTTGGAGGGTCTCCTGCAGAGGCAGGGGGTGGCTGTGGCTCACCGTGGGGACAAGGACACTGGCAGCAGAAGTTCTGGGAAGTACTCCTTGGCGTGAGCCCTTCCAGAGTCTGCCATTAGCCCCACCAAAGAGCCCAGGTAGGCTCCAGTGTTGGGTTGCCTCAGGCCAAACAACCAACAAGTAGGGAACCCAGCCCCACCCATCAGCAGTCAAGCGGATTAAAGTTTTACTGAGCTCTGCACACCAGAGCAACAGTCAGCTCTACCCACCACCAGTCCCTCCCATCAGGAAACTTTCACAAGCCTCTTAAATAGCCTCACCCACCAGAGGGCAGACAGCAGAAGCAAGAACTACAGTCCTGCAGCATGTGGAACAAAAACCACATTCACAGAAAGATAGACAAGATGAAAAGGCAGAGGGCTATATACCAGATGAAGGAACAAGATAAAAACACAGAAAAACGACTAAATGAAGTGGAGATAGGCAACCTTCCAGAAAAAGAATTTAGAATAATGATAGTGAACATGACCCAGGACCTCGGAAAAAGAATGGAGGCAAAGATCGAGAAGATGCAAGAAATGTTTAACAAAGACCTAGAAGGATTAAAGAACAAACAAACAGAGATGAGCAATACAATAACTGAAATGAAAAATACACTAGAAGGAATCAATAGCAGAATAACTGAGGCAGAAGAACGGGTAAGTGACTTGGAAGACAGAATGGTGGAATTCACTGCTGCAGAACAGAATAAAGAAAAAGAATGAAAAGAAATGAAGACAGCCTAAGAGACCTCTGGGACAACATTAAATACAACAACATTCACATTATAGGGGTCCCAGAAGGAGAAGAGAGAGAGAAAGGACCAGAGAAAATATTTGAAGGGATTATAATCAAAAACTTCCCTAACATGGGAAAGGAAATAGCCACCCAAGTCCAGGAAGCACAGCGAGTCCCATACAGGATAAACCCAAGGAGAAACATGCTGAGACACCTAGTAATCAAACTGGCAAAAATTAAAGACAAAGAAAAATTATTGAAAGCAGCAAGGGAAAAATGACAAATAACATACAAGGGAACTCCCTTAAGGTTAACAGCTGATTTCTCAGCAGAAACACTACAAGCCAGAAGGGAGTGGCACGATATACTTAAAATGATAAAAGGGAAGAACCTACAACCAAGATTACTCTACCCAGCAAGGATCTCATTCAGATTCGATGGAGAAATCAAAAGCTTTACAGACAAGCAAAAGCTAAGAGAATTCAGCACCACCAAACCAGCTCTACAACAAATACTAAAGGAACTTCTCTAAGTGGGAAACACAAGAGAAGAAAAAGACCTACAAAAACAAACCCAAAACAATTAAGAAAATGGTCATAGGAACATACATATCAATAATTACCTCAAACGTGAATGGATTAAATGCTCCAGCCAAAAGACACAGGCTTGCTGAATGGATACAAAAACAAGACGCATCTATATGCTGTCTACAAGAGACCCACTTTAGACCTAGGGACACATACAGACTGAACGTGAGGGCATGGAAAAAGATATTCCATGCAAATGGAAATCAAAAGAAAGCTGGAGTAGCAATACTCATATCAGATAAAATGGACTTTAAAATAAGGAATGTTACAAGAGACAAGGAAGGACACTATATAATGATCAAGAGATCAATCCAAGAAGAAGATATAACAATTATAAATATATATACACCCAACATAGGAGCACCTCAATACATAAGGCAACTGCTAACAGCTATAAAAGAGGAAATCGACAGTAACACAATAATAGTGGGGGATTTTAACACCTCACTTACACCAATGGACAGATCATCCGAAATGAAAATAAATAAGGAAACAGAAGCTTTAAATGACACAATAGACCAGATAGATTTAATTGGTAATTATAGGACATTCCATCCAAAAACAGCAGATTACACATTCTTCTCAAGTGCGCACGGAACATTCTCTAGGATAGATCATACCTTGGTTCACAAATCAAGTCTCAGTAAATTTAAGAAAATTGAAATCATATCAAGCATCTTTTCTGACCACAACGCTATGAGATTAGAAATGAATTACAGGGAAAAAAACATAAAAAACACAAACACATGGAGGCTAAATAATATGTTACTAAATAATCAAGAGATCACTGAAGAATTCAAAGAGGAAATTAAAAAATACCTAGAGACAAATGACAATGAAAACACGATGATCCAAAACCTATGGGATGCAGCAAAACCAGTTCTAAGAGGGAAGTTTATAGCTATGCAAGCCTACCTGAAGAAACAAGAAAAATCTCAAACAATCTAACCTTACACCTAAAGGAACTAGAGAAAGAAGAAAAAACAAAACCCAAAGTTAGCAGAAGGAAAGAAATGATAAAGATCAGAGCAGAAATAAATGAAATAGAAACAAAGAAAACAATAGCAAAGAACAATAAAACTAAAAGCTGGTTCTTTGAGAAGATAAACAAAATTGATAAACCATTAGCCAGACTCATCAAGAAAATGAGGGAGACGGCTCAAATCAATAAAATCAGAAATGAAAAAGGAGAAGTTACAACAGACACCGCAGAAATACAAAGCATCCTAAGAGACTACTACAAGCAACTCTATGCCAATAAAATGGACAACCTGGAAGAAATGGACAAATTCTTAGAAAGGTATAACCTTCCAAGACTGAACCAGGAAGAAAAAGAAAATATGAACAGACCAATCACAGGTAATGAAATTGAAACTGTGATTAAAAATCTTCCAACAAACAAAAGTCCAGGACCAGATGGCTTCACCGGTGAATTCTATCAAACATTTAGAGAAGAACTAACGGCCATCCTTCTCAAACGCTTCCAAAAAATTGCGGAGGAAGGAACACGTTCAAACTCATTCTATGAGGCCACCATCACCCTGATACCAAAACCAGGCAAAGATACTACAAAAAGAGAAAATTACAGACCAATATCACTGATGAATATAGATGCAAAAATCCTCAACAAAATACTAGCAAACAGAATCCAACAACACATTAAAAGGATCATACACCATGATCAAGTGGGATTTATCCCAGGGATGCAAGGATTCTTCAATATACACAGATCAATCAATGTGATACACCATATTAACAAACTGAAGAATAAAAACCATATGATCATCTCAATAGATGCAGAAAAAGCTTTTGACAAAATTCAATACCGATTTATGATAAAAACTCTCCAGAAAGTGGGCATAGAGGGAACCTACCTCAACATAATAAAGGCCACATATGACAAACCCACAGCAAATACCATTCTCAATGGTGAAAAACTGAAAGCATTTCCTCTAAGATCAGGAACAAGACAAGGATGTCCACTCTTGCCACTATTATTCAACATAATTTTGGAAGTCCTAGCTATGGCAATCAGAGAAGAAAAATAAATAAAAGGAGTACAAATTGGAAAATAAGAAGTAAAACTGTCACTGTTTGCAGATGACATGATACTATACATAGAGAATCCTAAAGAGTCCACCAGAAAACTACTAGAGCTAATCAATGAATTTGGTAAACTTGCAGGATACAAAATTAATGCACAGAAATCTCTTGCATTCCTATACACTAATGGTGAAAAATCTGAAAGAGAAATTAATGAAACACTCCCATTTACCATTGCAATGAAAAGAATAAAATACCTAGGAATAACCCTACCCAGGGAAACAAAAGACCTGTATGCAGAAAACTATAAGACACTGATGAAAGGAATTAAAGCTGATACAAAGAGATGGAGAGATATACCATGTTCTTGGATTGGAAGAATCAATATTGTGAAAATGACTATACTACCCAAAGCAATCTACAGATTCAATGCAATCTCTATCAACTTACCAGTGGCATTTTTTACAGAACTAGATCAAAAAATCTTAAAATTTGTATGGAGACACAAAAGACCCCGAATAACCAAAGCAGTCTTCTTTGATCCACCTCCTAGAGTAATGGAAATAAAAACAAAAATAAACAAATGGGACTTAATGAAACTTCAGAGCTTTTGCACAGCAAAGGAAACCATAAACAAGATGAAAAGACAACCCTCAGAATGGGAGAAAACATTTGGAAACGAATCAACGGACAAAAGATTAATCTCCAAAATACATAAACAGCTCTTGCACCTCAATATTAAAACAACAAACAACCCAATCCAAAAAAGGACAGAAGAGCTAAATAGACATTTCTCCAAAGAAGACATACAGATGGCCAAGAAGCACATGAAAAGCTGCTCAACATCACTAATTATTAGAGAAATGCAAATCAAACTACAATGAGGTATCACCTCACACCAATTAGAATGGGCATCATCAGAAAATCTACAAACAACAAATGCTGGAGAGGGTGTGGAGAAAAGGGAACCCTCTTGCACTGTTGGTGGGAATGTAAATTGATACAGCCAGTATGGAGAACAGTATGGAGGTTCCTTAAAAAACTAAAAATAGAACTACCATATGATCCAGCAATCCCACTACTGGGCATATCCCCAGAGAAAACCATAATTCAAAAAGACACATGCACCTCAATGTTCATTGCAGCACTATTTACAATAGCCAGGTCATGGAAGCAACCTAAATGCCCATCGACAGAGGAATGGATAAAGAAGATGTGGTACATGTATACAATGGAATATTACTCAGCCATAAAAAGGAACGAAATTGGGTCATTTGTTGAGACGTGGATGGATCTAGAGACTGTCATACAGAGTGAAGTAAGTCAGAAAGAGAAAAACAAATATCGTATATTAACACATATATGTGGAACCTAGAAAAATGGTACAGATGAACCGGTTTGCAGGGTGGAAATTGAGACACAGATGTAGAGAACAAACGTATGGACACCAAGGGGGGAATGTCGTGGGGAGGTGAGCGGTGTGGTGTGATGAATTGGGAGATTGGTATTGACATGTATACACTAATGTGTATAAAATTGATGACTAATAAGAACCTGCTGTATAAAAAAAAATAAAATGAAAAAATTAAAAAAAAAAGACAAGAAAAGAATATCCTGCTGCTACTTACACTTCAGTGGATTACCCACATAAGAAAATATGATTCCTCATAACTAGGATTATCCTTGTAACTTTTGGTTTGAAATTTAGATCAATCAGGATATGGTTCAGGATACTATAACAAGGAATCTATGAAAGATAGTGAATACAAAAGTATAAGATTTTATCTTTCTTATCTTCTGAGAGGGAAAGAGATTGGCTATTGAGGTTTAGTTGAGCAACGTGCTTGATGATAATATCCATTGACCAAGACTCTTCTTTGCTAGTGTTCTGCTCTCATTACCCCATGGTTTCCAACTTGTGGTCTAGGATGGATATTCTAGCTACTTCCACCATGACTTTTGCTCAGTCAGCAGGAAGTAGTAAAGTGAAAGGAGAAGGCATGTCCTTTCTCTTAAGAGCATGATTCTTAAGTTGCACACAATATTTCCCCTCAGTGCCATTTACCAGCACATAGTCAAATGGCCTCATTAAACTGCAAAGAAGTCTGGAAAGTGTAGTGTTTAGCTACATTTAACTGGTCCTGGATAAAGTTTCTATTATTATAGAAGAAAAGTAAACCAACATATTGGAACAAGTGGCAGTCTTGTCACAGATCTCATATTTGTAACTATTGCTTTTTTTCTCTTCTCTAGGTATTTTCATGTTTATGGCATTTCTCCTGATTATTTGCAACCTAGGACTTACACTATACCATGGTTTCAGTTCTTTTGGAGACTGACTGCTCATATAAATAATGCCCTCCCCTCCTTATTCACCTAAAGTTAATTTCAAATATTTCATTTAGCTTATGAATTAAATTGGGTAGTATGAATACACCATCCAAAATTATAGAAGCGTATTAACATTTTTTACCTGTGCTTTCAGTGATTTCATTATTATGTAATTACTAGCACTCATATTTAGTTAAATGGGACATACTCATTTTGATTAAAAAAAATTTTTTAAGGATAAATGAGACAACTCTCTTGATTTTTTTCCAAGTATTTCAAAATATGGTAGACCTATAATTTTCATAATCTCATTGTATTTTATGGTAAAGACTTTTAAATACTGAGGAGCTCTGAAATATATTTGTGTTCATATCAATCAGAATATATTCATTGCTTTCATTTATTTGTGCACTCTAAATTCAGTTAATATAATAATTAAAATTATACCTTAAAGTATGATTAAAAGGAGGTTAGGTTTTACAAAATTCTGCTTCTAAGTACATTCATTCATTGGGGAAATATTAAGAACCTAGTATCTAGCAAGAATGTGTCTAAAAGCTGGAAATATATACAGCAGAGAATAGGAGCAAGTCCTTTGTTTCATTGAATTTAATTCTAGTGAAGATAAGCAATAAACAAATTAAGAAATAAAATTTTTCAGGAATTTAAATGGAAAAAATAAATTAGAGCAAGAGGGAGAGAGTAGGAGGCTGATATTATTATATATAGGCAGGGTCGTTATTAATAAGTTCTCTCAGAGGGTGTGATATTTAAGAAGGGAATTGCGTAAGTGAAAGAAATCATCATCATGTATAATTGAGGGCCTTATCTACCTAACTGAACCTATACCATAGAATACATTATTATCTTTCCGATATAGATTTAAAAACTGATATACATAATATTTGACGGTATGAGGGCTTAAGCTCAAGGACAGATAGTCCAGATCTTAGAAAAAGATTCTTACTGCCAAAACTACCTTTCTGTCCAACTAAGCTTAATTTAAACAAACAAACAAAAAACTAAATACATGATGCTGTGTTCTTTTTTTAAGTATGGTATTTGTGAGTGCCGAATGTCATTGTTATCAATAAATGAGATATCCAAATCTGCTTTCTTTTTAAAGCTGTTATAATTCTTCTGGGTTTGGAGTACTTAAATTATAAATTAATTTTGTTGTAATAAAATTCCATGTTATCAATAGATATCTCTGGTCTACAACAAAATTGGAATTAGGGTTTTCACATAAAATTGTTTCAGACTTAGAATGACATATTTCATTTTATTTCATTGATGGCATGTTTTTTCTCAAAATATCTTGATTCTGAATCTCAGCTTTCAAGTTAAGAGATTCAAATTAAAAATTTTTTTCTTGTGATGATAACTTTTAAGATATAAAAAAATGATCAAAAAAGAAATGTATAACTATGAGGTGATGGATATTAACTTACTATATAATTTCTCAATATATACATATAGCAAATCATCATGTTGTACACCCAAAACTAATACAATGTTGTATGTCAAGTATATCTCAATAAAACTGAAAAAAAAAATAAGTTCCAGGGACTTCCCTAGTGGAGCAATTGTTAAGAATCTGCCTGCCAATACAGGGGACAGGGGTTCGATCCCTGGTCCGGGAAGATCTCACATGTCGCGGAGCAACTAAGCCCATGTGCCACAACTACTGAGCCTTTGCTCTAGAGCCCGCGTGCCACAACTACTGAGGCCACATGCCACAACTACTGAAGCCCGCGTGCCTAGAGCCCATGCTCCACAACAAGAGAAGCCACCACAATGAGAAGCCCACACGCCGCAACGAAGAGTAGCCCCCGCTCGCTGCAACTAGAGAGAGCCCATGCGCAGCAACGAAGACCCAATGCAGCCAAAAATAAATAAATTAATTAATAAATTAAAAAAAAAAACCAGAATGTCACTTGAATGTCAGCTTAAAAAGCACAACTAATATCTAAAAATTAAAAATATATATGTTGTAGTTTTCATTTTAAAAAAACACTCAACACAGATTGAATTTAACCTGCCTCCTTTTCTCAATTAACTTGTAAATATTTTCAGAGAGAAGTCTAATATACGTATTAGACTGAAAGATTGACAGAATATAATGAGACTAAGTAGGGGAAGAAATAAAGGTCATCAAGAGTTGGAGTTTAATAATAAAATTAGAAAATCATAACAACATTTATTCAAAATTTTCTATGTGCCAGCATGTTTATAAAAACATTTCATGTTTTAACCCATATAGTTCTAATAATATCCTAAGATAGGTAATATATTTTCCCATTTTATTGATGAACAAATAGAGATCTAGTGATGTCAATAATTTTCCCAACATGATACAAATAATGCATAGCAGAGCTGGGCTTCTAACCAACATCGTCTGTATTTAAAGTCTACGGGAAAGAATTATCCTTGTTGCTAGGCGAGAAAATATCTGTTTAAAAAAGCGTGTGTACAACTTGCAGTTTTACAGCCAGAAAACACAATTTAAAAAAATGGGGGAACTAGAATGATGCAATTTATTTAGTACAGTGTGGATATGAATTGTCTTGTGGGGCAGTAATTACTAAACAAAAATCTGCAAAAGAAGTGAGAATACACATAATTAGATTTATTTCAAGGGTCTTAGATGTGCTTATTGAATCGTCCTTAATCGCACAGCTGAGCAAGCTAGATGAGGAAAGTTTGTAAAATTAATCATACAAAGTTTGCTGTAAAGTACTCTATCTGGAGCTAAGTTTTTACAAGACCACATAGCAGCTAAGTAGAAGAGAATAAGAAAAATAGAAAATAATATAATCTTGGGTTTGTCTTTTGCATCTCTAAGGAAAAAAAAATGGAAATGAGAAAACCAGGGCAATAAAACATCACTGTTCATCAGCCATTTCTCCCAGGTTCTCTCTATATTAAAGGAAATGGCATAAGATGCTTGAGGATTGGATGCAATTTTATCAAGAACTTAGAAATTTTATCAAGAACTTTTTTTTTTTACAAGAATAAACATTTTTATTCATTCATTTAATCCATAAACACCTATTAAGTCCCTGCTATGTGCTAAGGGCCATGCTTGAGGCTAGGAATAGATCAAAGACCCACACAATTCCCCTTCTCAGAGTTAAGTGGGAAGACAGGCGTTGAACAAGTAATTTAGAAATCAAACACATTATTGTTTAGTATTGCACACATGTGTGCCAAACCATAAAGAGAAGCAAAGGAATGATTATCATGAAATTCAAGCCTACAGCGTGATGAGTTGTAAGATGGCTACTTTATATGAATTCTTGGGAAAAGGATGGAGAAAACTGGTTAACACTCTAGATTCTAGAATCTAGAATGGCAGCTCACAGACCTTCTTGAAATATATTTAGAATATATCCTTATATATCCTTAAATACTATTAAGGACCCCAAAGATCTTTTTGTGTATGTTATAGCTGTAAAAGTGTATGATCTTAGGGATTAAAATTTAGAAATATTTAAGCCTCGTTATTCTGTCTTAGTTATTAATTCACTTTAAATAACTATAATAAACAGTACAACAAAAATAACATTTAAAAACACATTTTCCAGAGCAAAA
Source organism: Eubalaena glacialis (assembly GCF_028564815.1). NCBI lineage: Eukaryota > Metazoa > Chordata > Mammalia > Artiodactyla > Balaenidae > Eubalaena > Eubalaena glacialis. The sequence continues at coordinate 22,780,292 of NC_083721.1, forward strand.
ATGTTTAATGAGAAAAAGTGACTTTATGTTATACTTTTATGTTATTTTATGTTATACTTTTGCCTGTCTCTTTAATGTCTGGCACTATAAGACAGCTGGATTATTATAACTGTTTCTATATCCAATCTTTTGTGATAGCACCCATAACATAGCTCCTGCTAGACTTTGCTGTACTCTCCTGAGAGATTGAAAAAGGCAGATATCATCTTAGTATTATTATGAAAAATTTTCACCTCCTGGACCCCTGAATTGTAGCAGAGTCCACACTGAGAATTGCTGGAACAATACCCTGGCAGAGAGTAAATGTTTGAATAATGCTTTTGAAAGAACGAACATGTACCTGAGCTGCAACTTGCCATGAAAGTTAGTCCTGAAATTGCATTAACTGCCATATTGAGAAATAATAAATTAGACAAGTTTCTGTGTTCAGACTGCCACATTCATCAAAACTCCTCTGGCTAAGAATTCTTGAGGGAATTGATCTCTCTTATAATGACCTAAATCTTAGGGTAAGAGAAAAAGACTGAAGGAAAAAATAAGTGATGTAAAACTTCAACACATATGTAGGTAGGAATGACACTCATCTAAAAAGATTTTTGAACTCTTAATAGTAAAACTAGTTAGGATTCTAGCCTACAGGATGTAACCCTCAAAGACATCAAAAGGTTTATTCTGAAATAAGTAACATTTTATTGGCCATCTATTATATGTATATTACAGTACATACCATTAAAGGTTGTATTAAAGTTTGAGATACATAATACACAAGTATATAGAATCCTAACTAGAAACTACCAAACTGTAATATATTTATAAAGTTTAAGTGAGCTTAAATAAATTTAACTTAAAATTTTGACAACAATGTTAATATTTGAGACTAAAAGAAACAGTTTTCTACTATAGAATCTTCATGAAATAGTCATTTAAAAATAATTACTTTTTGTTGTGCCATTTTCCTTTCTCAGCGTAATCTCTGCCTAATATAAAATATCAAAATCTTAATGTCATATATCCTGGGAAAGGTGCTTTACTATTTCAACCTTTTCAATATTCTGCATTTTGATTGCCCTTGCCTTCCACTCCACTTATAGTTTACAGTCTCAGTGAACTGTGGGGAAGAAATTAGATTGTCAAGGAAAAAAAAAATCACAAAATGCTAAAGATTAAAGTTGTCATCTGTAAGTGTTAAATTGTCTTACTTTATTCACTAAGGTTAAGGACCCTTAATGATTTGGGTGGTCATAAATTGGGACAGATTTCGAACTAAACAAACATAATTCTGTTAGGCTTTAAATTGGTTAATTATATGCTGCATATTACACACGAGTGCATGTGCATAAGAAATAGCACTTTATAGGATAGAGTCTATTTTCTATTTGGTTGTCAGGCTTGTGCCGTATTCTCAAAGCGAGGATTCACATTCAAATGTACAGAGGAAGAGGCACAATTGCTATGTTGAAGCAACTCTAACTCTAAACCTATCCTGTCATGGTCAGAGAGACATGAATGGTCTGCAAGAACTGCAAATAGCAGCGATACTTGACTAAGTGAAAAAGAGAAAGTGAATATGGGTGGCAAATACCACTCTTTAAAATACAAGGCAATTTCATGGAATGTAACATTGATGTTGATTGCTGAGAAAAGGCTGTTATAATTAGATCAGAAAATCAGAAGAAGAGGGGCTTGATTTGAAGAGCTTTATACTAGGCTGAAAAGAAGACAAAATAGGAAATTGGAGTGGCAGGAAGAGTTGCTCTACAAGGCTAGCTCGGCACTTACATTCAAACTCAGGGGAAACAATCCTATCAGACAAAGAAAGCCCGCAGGTTCTACTTGCTCCTAAATGCATTCACTTGGATTTTATTTTCTGCCTTCTCCTCTTCTCCCTTTCTCTATATGCATTTGCAGATGTATATATCTATCTTCATTAAAACTCAATCAAGAAGAAAATTTGTATTTCTAGCTGAGAAGCAGTTTTCATGGCTTGGTAAGCAAACTGCTTTCTTCTGTGTATATTATTGTAATGTAACTCAGGGAATGGCATGAGATAAGACATTTGTTTCCATGTTTTCTTTAAACCCAGAGACTTAAGAAATGGGTAAAGTAAAATGGGTATGTATGAGGACTTAAAGATTGAATAATTATTGTGTCTGTGAAAACTTCAATAATTCATGCGTGGGAAGATAGTGCTTTCTGGTAACTGTATGCACTCTAAAGCATATTTTTTGATTCCCAGAAAAGCAATGACATGTTTTCTCAAAAAAATCACTCTTAAACTATTTATTGGGAAAAAAGTTAATATTCCAATTCGTTTGCTAATCCACAAAATTCCTCCAAAAAACAATAACACATATTGTATATCTTTGCATTTGTTTGCAAAATCATGTATGGGAAGAGGGATATTTATTAAAGCACAAAGCCTTCACTGAGATTTTATGTCCGAATTGTGCCCAGGATTGCAGAGGAAAAGGGTGTTAGCGTTGTGTATTGCCAGTAGAGGCCATATCCATTGCTTTACTATGGACCCTGCAAAAAAAATCATAGACTCTTGATAGCAGGTTATATTGGCACATAAGAAATTAAATATATAATTGTATTTTCTATGAAATATTTTTAGTTCCAGTAATTTTATAATTTCAAAGATAAAGAGAGCTTCCATAATTATATTTTTTAAAAAAGCATTAGCTTTTTTCTTTAAGAATTTATCACAAACTTCTCAAAGTAAATAATTTATAACATTTTAATACATCCCAAAATATAAACACAGACTCATTTTTATGAAATGCATCCATATAAATATTAATTATTTATATAATTTTAATTAAATGTATTCATATGAAATATCTATTTCAATATAGATGGACTATAATACAGTGAATCTCTCCATGTATAAACTGTCATTCAAATAATTACTGTTAGATCTAAAGGGAAAAATTGAGAGCAACACACTAATAATAGGGAACTTAAACAAACCTCTAACACACATAGCAGGAGCACACCTCAATATAATAAAGGCCAAATATGACAATCCCACAGCTAACATCATACTCAAGGGTGAAAAGCTTAAAAGCTAATCCCTCTAAGATCAGGAACTAGAGAGAGTCTCACTCTTACCACTCTTATTCAAAATAATATTGGAAGTCCAGGCCAGAGCAATTGAGCAAAAAAATAAAAGCCATTCAAATTGAAAGGAAGAAGTAAAGCTGTCACTGTTTGCAAATGACATGATACCATATATAGTAAACCATTAAGACTCCACCAAAAACCTATTAGAAGTAATAAGAAAATACAGTAAAGTTTCAGGGTACAAAATCAACATAAAATATAATGTGTTCCATACACTAATAATGAGCTAGCCGAAAGATAAGAAAACAAGCTCATTTACAATTGCAACAAAAAGAAATACCTAGGAATAAATCTAACTAAAGAGGTAAAAGACCTGTATACACTGAAAACTATAAGACACTGAAAGAAACTGAAGAAGAAATGGAAAGATATTCTTTGCTCATAAATTAGAAGAATTAACATTGTTAAAATGTTCATATTACCTAAAGCAATCTACAGATTCAACGAAATCTCTACCAAAATCCCAAAGACACTTTTTACAAAAATAGAGCACAAAATTCTAAAATTTATATGGAACCACAGAAGACCCCAAATAGGCAAAGCAATTCTGAGAAAAAAAGAACAAAGCTGCAGGTATCACGCTCACAAATGAGCAAAGAATATGCAATTGAGAAAGGGCAGTCTGTTCATTAATTGGTGTTGGGAAAACTGGACAGCCACATGCAAAAAAAAAAGAAGCTAGACCACTATCTCACACCATACACAAAAATAAACTCAAATCAAATTAAAGACTTAAATGTAATACTTGAAATAATAAAATTCCTAGAAGAAAACATAGGTAGTAAGCTTTTTCTAATTTTTAATTTTTAAAATTTTATTTATTTTTTATAATTGAAGTATAGTTGATTTACAATATTATATTAGTTTCAGATATACAATATAGTGATTCAGTATTTTTATAGATTACACTCCATTTAAAGTTATTATAAAATATTAGCTATATTCCCTGTTCTATACAATATATTCTTGTACCTTATTTATTTTATACATAGGAATTTGTACGTCTTAATCTACTACCCCTATCTTGCCCCTCCCCCCTTCTGTCTCCCCTGACCCCACTGGTAACCACTAGTTTGTTCTCTGTATCTGTGATTCTGTTGCTGTTATGTTATATTCATTTGTGTGTTTTATTTTTAGATTTCACATGTAAGGGACAACATACAGTATTTTTCTTTCTCTATCCGACTTGTTTTACCAAGGATAAATCCTGCCAGGTATATCCATGTTGCTACAAATGGCAAAATTTCATTCTTTTTTATGGCTGAGTAACATTCTACTGTGTGTGTGTGTGTGTGTGTGTGTGTGTGTGTGTGTGCATGCACACACATGCATACCACATCTTCTTTATCCATTCATCTGATGATGGACACTTAGGTTGCTTCCATATCTTGGCTATTATAAATAATGCTGCTATGAACATTGGGGTACATGTACCTTTTCAAGTTAGTGTTTTTGATTTCTTTGGATATATACCCGGGAGTAGAATTGCTGGATTATATGGTAGTCCTATTTTTAGTTTTTTAAGGAAGGGGAGGGGGGAGTGAACAAAAAATGCCCACGGAACTGAGAAGGCATCTTGAGACCAAAAAACAAGGCTGGCAGGCAGCTCCCTATAATCAATAGATCTGTTCATTTTAGGGTAACTTACTCACAAGGTGAGAAATTGGGCTACACTCCACACTGCTGAGGAGCCATTGGGACAATTTTATAGTTAACCTAGAATATGGGGGTAGGTACTGGGAAACAGGACTTACATTCCTAAGTCAAGATTTATGAATGGGTATCTAGTCTCGTGGGTGCAGGAAACACATTACTGAAGGTTTTCACCATTGTTTGGGAACTAACAGAGCATAGAGGCATCTGGTCCTGATGATTATTAAATGATATCTATTAATACAAAGCCATGATGACAGAGAAGTGATTTGTTCAAGTACAGCCCTGGGTAGGGTCAGCAGAAGGACAGGAGAAACTGTAAGGGCCCAAGATGTCCTCAGTTATGCTAACAGTCATGTACTTACATACTGTTTTCCATAGTGGCTGCACCAGTTTACATTTCTACATCAGTGTACTAGCATTCCCTTTTCTCCACATCCTCGCCAACACTTGTTATCTGTAGACATTTTGATAATAGCCATCTGACAGGTATGAGCTAATAACTCACTGCAGTTTTAATCTGCATTTCTAGAGAGCCCAGAAATAAACCCACGTACTTATGGTCAATTAATCTATGATGAAGGAGGTAAGAATATACAATGGAGTAAAGGCAATCTCTTCAATAAGTAGTGCTGGGAAAACTGGACAGCTACATGTAAAAGAATTAAATTAGAACATTTTCTCACAACATATACAAAAATAAACTCAAAATGGATTGAAGCTCTAAATTTAAGAACGGAAACCATAAAACTCCTCAAAGAAAACATAGAACACTCTTTGACATATATCATAGCAGTATTTTCTTGGATCTGTCACCTAAGGCAAAGGAAACAAAAGCAAAAATAAACAATGGGATCTAAGTAAACTTAAAAGCTTTTTCACAGCAAAGGAAACCATTGACAAGACAAAAAGGCAACCTACTGAATGGGGGAAGATATTTGCAAACTATATACCAATAAGAGGTGGTTACCTAAAATATATAAAGAACTCATACAACTTAACAAAAAAACCAAACAACTTAATTTAAAAATGAGCAGAGGAGCTGAATAGACATTTTTCCAAAGAAGGCATACAGATGGCCAACACGCACATGAAAAGATGCTCAACAACACTAATTATTAGGGAAATGCAAATCAAAACAACAATGAGATATTACCTCACACACATTAGAATTGTTAATATCAAAAAGATGATAAATAACAAGTTTTGGTGAGAATGTGGAGAAAAGGGAACACCCATACACTATTGGTGTGAATGTAAACTGGTGCAGCCACTATGGAAAACATAGTGGAGATTCCTAAAAAAATTAAGGATAGAACTACCATATGATCCAGCTATTCCAGTTCTGAATATTTATCCAAAGAATATGAAAACACTAACTCAAAGTTATATGTACCCCTCTGTTCATCACAGCATTATTTACAATAACCAAGATACGGAAACCATCTAAGTGCCCAACAATAGGATGAATTGATAAAGAAGAAGTTATACACACACACACACAATGGAATACTGTTCAGCCATAAAAAAGAGGAAATCTTGAAATGGCAACAACAGGATAGACCTTGAGGGTATAATGCTGAGTGAAATAAGTCAGGCAAAGAAAGACAAATACCATGTGATTTCACTCATGTGTGGAATGTAAAAAACAAATAAGCAAACAAGATAAATGAACATACCAAATCAAACAAAAACAAACACTAGGAACAGAGAACAGTAGTGGTTACCAAAGTGGGAGGGATTGTTGGGAGGGTGAAATGGGTAAAGGGAGTCAACTGTATGGTGGATGGATGGAAACTAAATTTTTGGTGGTGAACCCAGTTAGTGTACACAGAAATAGAAATATAATGTTATACACATGAAATATATAATGTTGTAAACCAGTGTTACCTCTATAAAAAAATAAAATATAACCATAATTAATGTCATATCTTTAAAGATACAATCTGAGACAAGACTTGAAGCTCAGATTTTTTTTCAAAATATATAAACTAGCTTGTTTTTGTTTGGGATAATAACAAAGAAATCAAAACACTTATTTTTAAAACTGCTGCTCTTAACTAGTTCGTCTCAGTCTTACCATCACTGCTACCTTTTTTTTTTTTTTTTTTTTTTTTTACCATATTCAGTTCCTTTCAGCCTTAGCTGTATGGCTGCAGCTGGAATGACCATCCTCTCCTTAATTCTCTCAGCCAATAATTTAAGTATATGTGACTATGGTGATAGATTATTAAAATAATCACAGAATTATTATCATCATCACCACTTATTCACTTACCTTAGGGCTTTCTTTTATTAAAAAGAGATAAATTGTGTCATAAAACACCTACTTTGTAAATTAAAGTATACCAACAATCAGTAAACTTTTGTGAAAAGCAAATAGGCTTTAAAAATGTTTGTGTTAGGCTTCTACTCCATAAATATTGATATAATCATGATGAAAATGATGATAAGTGAATATAATTTAACCAGTGTTTCTAGGCTCTTTCTTATTCTCTTTCGAAATAGTTTCTTGTTTTTCTGCAACTCATTGTGTGCATGTCTTGTGGTGGAACCAGAGTTTTACATCTTCCCACAGTGTAAGAGAATCAAGAATTGCTCTCAAGTGCCCTCTACCTGAGTAGCCAAGGCCCTACTTTGCTGAAGCTGAGGGAGATTGGGGAGAAACAATCAGATCTGTCCTATTTTTCTGCTTCCTTGGATCTTTAGCTTTCAAACACTAGTACCTCAGACAGCTATGCAGTCTCGGATGGGGAAGGTTCTCTCAGAGTGAACGTGAGTAGAGAGAGTTACTGTTGTAAGAAATAACTTCTCCAAAGGTGCTTGGGCTTCCATATAAAATCCCAGATACTGTCTACCCCAGCCCATCAGTAATGCAGCAGGCATTGACTATTCATCCCCCATTGCCTCTTCCTCCAGTGTCCTAATAATCACTGTCGTGGCTCTATTGAACCAGAATAATCAAGGGAGCTTAGGGAGAATATAAGTCATGGTCCCAGAGCACAGAGCCCAGTGGACAGAGTGCAGAGGGAATCAAGGAGTGGGGGGGAGGGGAAGAAAACTGGAGGCCGAGCTAGAGACAGAAACACTCTGACATGAAGATTTATGTTCTTTTTCTAGGTAATAAAATTTCTCTTTCACAAAATCATTTTATTCCCACTCCCCTAAGTAAAGGGTATTACATGGAAGAAGTAAGCTAGATTCTGGAATAGAGGACAGAAGACTAGCTTTAGAACCCTTTGAGTAGGTGTTACTTAACTATCCCTTGATCTTGAGTGACAGAAGCCCAATTTTACAGTAGACTTCATTTTCTATTGAATCAGATTGGTGGAAAAGCATGATTGTCCATTTGACAAGCCCGCTTTATATTCCAGTGAAGAGTCTCTGTTAACTTGCAGAAATTAAACATATCTTGGCTATTGGAAAAAAAGAGCAATTTATGAAGTGATGATAGTTTAAACAATTTTGAAGACTAAGTAAAAGTCGTCCACCTATCCATGCATAGGATTGTTGAAATGGGAACCCAGATGTGCTTCCTCTAACTGGCTCAGGGTCAAGGATTTACCTACTAAGTGCATTTCTTTCTGCCTTAGCAGTCATGTCCCCCCAGCTAGATACAATTAAGTAGATAATTGGGCCAAAACAATCTTATCCATAGCAATAGGTTCACTCTCTCTAAAACAGATTTTGAATTATTTTAATCATTCATGTTTCTCTTAAAATTATAAATACCAATGATATATTCCATAAAGGATTCAATAGGAATGGATAAATGATGGTTATATCAGAGGATTGTTACAGGGTGCAGACCAATACTAGTTCAACTTAACAACACACATGCTACTCTCACAATTAAGGACACTAGATTTATTAATTACCTTCATTTTACAAATCTGAATTCAAAATCTAGATAATAATGTTTTTGGAAAGGCAACGTCAATTCACTTACCTTTGTGCAACTCTAGAAACATGCAAATCTACCAAACTCTGAGCTCTATGAGGGTAGAAAACTGACAAGCATACTATTTCCCTATCACTGGTCTTTAATATGTATTTGTTGAATAAATGAAGAAGAGAAAACAAAGAAAGAAAATATTCCTTATACTGTAATACCAAAAATGGCAGAATTTTTCTGTCTTCTTTTTTTTTTAATCCACTGTTCTATCCCAGGAATCTAAACTGATATATGGCACATAGAAGATAGTCATTAAAACATGTTAAATAAATAAGTCCTAGATACTTTCTAATTATAGTATACTTGAATCAATCCATTTTCTAGGTAATCAATCCATTTCTAGGTAATCAATCCATTTCTAGGTAATCAATCCATTTTCTAGGTAATCAATCCATTTCTAGGTTCAAAAAGTCCATGCATTTGTTTAACCAAAGTTGCAAGAGATGTATCTGTAAGTTCCAATTTCCTCTGATTTTCTCATGCTCTGTTTTTAGTGAATCTGGCTATTTGACTCATTCAATTCAGGCTCATTCTTCATATTCCCCATAGTGGAAGAAATAAAAGGTCAAAACCCTTATTATTGAATGGTTTGTAATATTTTATTGAAGTTGCTTTGCTGGCAATATCTGTTCACAGTTACATAAATAAGAGTTTGGGGAGTAGAAACATGGTTACCGAAGGCTTCTCTGGGACAGCTGCAAGCCCATTTTAAATTGTTCTTATTTAAAAGCTGAGAGACTAGTGATTCTGCCATGTCCTAATATGAGTTTCACTAGGAAAAACATTTTGTACTTTAAGAAACCAAAGCTTAATTTGTATGGATATTTATGCATTTAAAATGTTTTTAAAGTTGTTATGTCATATTGCTTCTCATATAATTGCCACTTTTGACATTTCAGACTGTCATACCCAGGTTACAAGAAGGGAACAGATGCTTAGTGTTTCGGTGAATTAAGTTGTTGATTTTTATCTGTTCATTAAAAAATGGACAAAGAGGTATGGTGTACCAAAGTATATGTTCTATTATTAGGGAATGTTCTGTTATTCTATAATTGTATGTTGCTTTTCTTCTATTTCTTTCCAATCCACACATCTACCTAGTTATATTAATGTAAAAGATGATCATCATAATGATGATAATATATATCATTAAAGAGATACTGTATATCATTTGTTCTTAGTATTGGTTTCAGTTTTACAACGTTAACTCAGACATGTAGAAATATACTATCTTTTTCCTTTATACTATGCAACTTTCTCACAATTTCCCTTTCCCACTCAGTACTCAGCAAAATAAGCATCATGCTGTATAGTCAGGTCCATGTAAAATAATAATCATTTCTGATTTAACTCAGCAACTAATAGATTTACTCGGTCTCTCTTTTGGCTAAATACTTAGTCTTTCAGAATTTCCAAGTGATTCCAAAATTATATCCTGGTTCACAAGCATTTGCTCTGTGCCGTGTCTTTAGACTTCATTCTCTATCCTTACCGCATCTACTGCTGAAGTGCCCAATGTGTCTTCTGATGGCACAGTATCTCCTTTTAATTACACCCTGTTCTCAGGCCCACGGTGAACTTGTACATAGACCTTTAGGTGACTCACTAAATCAGCACCAAGAGCTAGCTGAACTATCTCCTATGTTCCTCTTTTGGGGCACACAAGAACTCCAGAATCCCATCCATGCTCTATCAGAGTTAAACAGAGTGATAATGGCCATGATGGGGGTGGTGCGAAAGAGTAGAGTGTGGGGGAGAGATTCAGAGTTAAGAACTTCACTACATCTGTGGCTCTATTTCTGTTTTGTAAATAATTTCATTTGTATCATTTTTTTAGATTCAACATATAAGTAATATCATATGATATTTGTCTCTCTCTGTCTAACTTACTTCACTCAGTATGACAATCTCTAGGTCCATCCATATCACTGCAAATGGCATGATTTTGTTCTTTTTATGGCTGAGTAATATTGCATTGTATATATGTACTACATCTTCTTTATCTGCTCCTCTGTCGATGGACATTTAGATTGTTTCCATGTATTGGCTGTTGTAAATATTGCTGCAGTGAACACTGGGGCGCATGTATCTTTTTGAATTATGGTTTTCTCCATATATATGTCCCTGAGTGGGATTGTTGGATCATATGGCAGTTCTATATTTAGTTTTTTAAGGAACCTCCACACTGTTCTCCATAGTGGCTGTATCAATTTACATTCCCGACAACAGTGCAAGAGGGTTCCCTCTTCTCCATACCCTCTCCAGCATTTATTGTTTGTAGATTTTTTTGATGATGGCCATTCTGACCAGTGTGAGGTAATACCTCATTGTAGTTTTGATTTGCATGTCTCTAATAATTAGTGATGTTGAGCATCTTTTCTTGTGCTTTTTGGCCATCTCTATGTCTTCTTTGGAGAAATGCTACCAGGGGATAAAGGGGTGGGGAGGGATAAATTGGGAAATTGGGATTGACATATACACTATACATAAAATAGATAACTAATAAGGACCTACTGTATAGCATAGGAAACTCTACTCAATACTCTGTAATGACCTATATGGGAAAAGAATCTAAAAAAGAGTGGATATATGTATATGTATAACTGATTCACTTTGCTATACACCTGAAGCTAACACAACATTGTAAATCAACTATACTTCAGTAAAAAGTAAAAATAAAATAAAATAAAATCCCAATATCAAAAAAAAAAAATACCAGGACTAGATGGCTTCATTGGTGAATTCTACCAAACTTAAAGAAAAATCTATATGAATTAATTTTAATTGGGTAAATCTTATAAATCTATTTGTGGGTGATACACTGTATTTTATAAATACACTAGGGGACACATACAATGATATAAAATAAGTTAGAGCTGTTGGTTCTCAATCTTTGATTTCTTTGAAAAAGTATTTATCATTTGACTTGAGCTATATTTCAGAAATTTAACACAATTGAGCATACAATGATTCTTCTAAACTTTTTTTAAAATACAAGGAAGTGATAAAGAAGAGTACGTCTGTTATGAGGGTAGAGTATAATGGAAACTTATAAGAACAAGGCTTGACCAATTACAACATCCACTTCAAAAGCCAATATCTTTAATAAACAAAGGCAACTGTTCATTTTCCAAAGCAAACTACAAGCAAAGGGAAACTAAGAAGAAATGGGATTTTCCAGATTTACCTTGATGGTTTATGCACATTTTCTCAGTGAATCACACCAAACACTTACTAAAGATGAAATATATGCTCTTCATAGTGGAGGAATCTTGCAGAAAGCACCTGAACCAGTGAACATCAGGTGTAATGAGATAAGTGACTTTCAGGTGACTGAAGCACACAAGATACATTATCACTGCTGTGGTATTCTGGGTGAAAAATATATTATAAAATCATAATCTAAAACTAAAAAAAAAAAGACATTCAGAGGCTCTCTGTCCTGCTTGTTCTTGATTCCTTTATATCTCCTAGAGTCTTCCATTTTCTGAGTATGACTTCCTTCATGGTTCCAAGAGAGAATAGGAAATTAATCCAGTTTTCTATTTGAATTCATAAGCTTAGAGGGGTTGAGATATTTTTAATAACTAAGACTTCCAAATACTAATATTCCAAGACCCAAAATGGATTAGTGTCCTTTCAGAGAACTTCTCTACCTAAAATTATTTTACAAACTCACATGGCTGTTTCCTTATCATCTGTATCAACTATATATTGCCACAATAATGTTGCATAACAAACAATCATGCAACTTCAGGGTCATAGAGCAATAAATATTTACTTAGCTCAGGAATCTAAAGGCTTTATGTTGTCAAGGGGGCTCCGCTGTCTGAGTGTTATTAGTATTTTTATTGATCTATGATGGTTTTTACCTAAGACACATCGAGCCACGTGACTCTGGTTCATATACTTCTCATACTTCACCTGGGACTAGCCTGGGTGTGTCCTCCTGAGGTTTATAGCAGAGGGCAAGAGCAGAAGGGGAAATATTCAAGTGCTTTTCCTTGTCTCTATTCTGTCATGTTTTTTAACATTTCAAAGTGAGACACTTGACTGAACCCAGAAGCCAGAGTTGGTGCAGAAGACTGCCCAGTGTAGCGTGCATTTAAGGTTACACGCTAAAAGGTGTAGCTTCAGGAAAGGGCAAAGTGTTAAATCCAGAAATACAGTCAACGTAGCAAATCTTTCATTTTGGGGTTTAGAAAGATGTCCGTACTTCTTGAATCCCTCATCCATAGCTATTCATTTTAAAACGCTATGCCCAGTGTTATTTAGTCTGTGTTTCTTCAAATAAAGGAAAGTCATTAACTCTGAAGAATGTGTATTTTTTCCTTTCTTTTTTTTAAAGTTATAGTTTAGCTCTTGCAGTTAATGTGACTTGTTTGGGGAAAAAAATGTGTGTGTATATTTTCTTATCCACCAGTGAACTAATTCAATCCGATGCATTCCACTGTAGCAGCTTCCAACTGGTCTTTATGTTTCCATCCTTCCTTCTCAACATTTTCCACATAGCAGCAAGAGTTATGTTTTTGAAATATAAATCAATTTTTGTCCCTCTCTCTCAGTATCCCTGCATCTTCACCCATTTACTACAATTTAAAATCCTTGTCATAATTGAGAACATCCTTCAGGACTGAGAAAAAATCACTACGTGCTTCCCCAGCTTCCTCCTTACCACTCCCTCCACCGTTATACTCTGCCCCTCTAACTGTCTTATCTCTTCAATCATATCAACTGATGTAATACAATCATACTAACATTATCCTGGCTTTCTCATTTTTTTCTTCCTCCTTAATAGAATGTCTTCTCCCATTCATGAGAAAAAAGATCTCTCCCAACTACCATAGAAAAATTGGTCTCTGTCATTCTTTTATCTCATTAACCTAACCAATTATGAAAACATAAGATAATTAAGTCAATATATTGGAATCATATGCATAAATCATACAATTTTCTTCTATTTTGTTTATCTACTGATTGACCATGTAAGTTTAAGGCATCACTAGAGACACTGTAAGGAAATGTTTAAATAGCCACTGTCTAATAAACGTTCAAGTAACAGCCAATGAAAAGCAAAGGCATGAAAAGTTAGATAATTATTTAGAAGAATGGAATGGATATTGTAACGACTACCATATTCCAAAGCAATAGAAAGTAACAAACAAATGATTTGGGAGTGTTATTTTTACAACATTTGTTCTCATGTTGAGGGGATTCATTTCAAAAGAACATTACAGAATTTTTTCAGGAGCAAATACCAAATGCGGCAGCTCTAGAGATGCTAGGAAATAGAACAAGAGGCTGTGGGTGGTGTTACAATATCATGTCCATGGAGACAAAGACAAGATTAGTCTTAAGCTAGCAGCTATGGCTGCAAATGTTGTGTGAACTCGTTTGTATCCACAGGCTTATGGAGACCAGAGAAAGTGAATTAAAAGGCAGAGAGAAATGTGTGTCTTATTTTTCTCACAAGAGTGCTAGCTCAAGGGGCTTAGAATTTTGCCCGATATTGGAGATGAACATTTCTCAGATATTTGTTTTAAAGTGTTATATATAAGTATGGAATGAAATGTTTTATTTCTTTTAAAATTAACTTTAAAAGTTAGATAGTTGTGGAAAAGATGCTTTGAACAAAGAATCAAAATGGCTATACCAGTACCTTTGTGATCCCCTCACGTCCTTCTCACAAACCAAGGTGAAGAAGACTATTTGCATATCTTCTCTTCTGTGATCTTGTATCTTTCAGTGATTGTCATCATTCTGATTTATAGTGACTTAGAATTGAATATGGCAATTAAACATTTTGATGTGTTATCTTTCTTCTTGGATAGATGAATATATCACCTGATATAGTTTTACATTGAAAAACTTATTAGAGTATGATGACTGGCTGTTATTTAAAATGTTAAGTGCAGTCAGAAAATGGTTTGACTTTTAAAACATACCTTACTAGCTAGAGAAACAGCCTGAATGTCAGGAAATGACTTAATTGCAAATAGAGAAGATAGCAATGTCAATAAGTTCTGAAAAGCAAGGTTTGCTACAGGTACTCTATCATGTAGTAATCCCAGGAGATAATCAAGAGCTGACTATAAGTAGCAAATACATTGGGTCTTGACAAAGCACTTGAAGAAAAATCTTTCAGGTGGAAAAAACAAGTAGACAATTAAATGGGAGGCCAAGCAGACACCTGTTCTTACACCTGGTCTTAAAATGCACTCAATTAAAATGAACAGTAAATTTAAAATTTATTTAAATTCAGTTGAGTATTCTAAAAAAAAAAAAAAAAACCTAAAGAGCACTTAACAATATATTCGTCTAGCAAAATTTATTTTTTTGAAATATGTCCATATTCACCATATTATAATTCCTCAGCATTAATCCAGGCTACAGAACTACTCTTTAATAACAATATATAACATTTGTTTAATAGAACCTAGATAAAGTATTTACTAAAATGAACAAAAAATGATGAATAAGGAATATCACTATCATATTACTTTTATTATATGTGTTATAACATTGCTTATTATAAATATTATATTATTATTAAAGAATGCCTTCAATGAGAGCAGGGGCTTGGCATATATATATATAGATATAGATATAGATATTATACATTAATTTCCATATGAAGGAACAAGTGGGTATGAGTTGAAACATATAGCAGAAGGCCACCTGTATGAGCCACAGAAAGCTTTCGGGTTCTAGTAATAACTTCTTTCTGAGATTAAAATATATACATATATATTTTAATTTAAAAACAATGCCATCTTTTCCTGCTTAGTGGAGGCAGGGAGAAAAAAATGGTTTGTGACAAGAAGATCCTTATAGTACTTCTGACTGATGTTTACTGCTGTATCTATATCTTTATATTTAATAAAGGTAGTTTGAAATGTAAGGAGTTACTGTTTCATTTCTCTTATTGTCCTGGGGAAAAATATATCTTGGCATGCAAATGGCATTTTACAAAAGTTCTTATTTATCTGCTTGAACTTTACAGAAAAAAATATAAGCCATTGATCTGCCCTCCTTGTACCCCTACCACAAACTCAGATGACATTGACTAGTTACTTAGATCTTCTTGGGACTTTGGTTTGTCTCTGTTCGTGATGACTCTACTTTAAGAAGGAAAAAATCAGATTGCTAACTACTGTAATCATTCTGCACATTTTTCCCAAATCAGTGTAAAATCCAGTGATGATGTCTGCCAAAATAGATTTTTTTTTTCTGGAAATAAGTGAAGCTAGCTTTTGTGTAAAAGCTTTTCTATATTTAATTGCTTTATATTATATACTGATATGTAAACACTGTCACAACAAAAGCTGTCACAACTCTTTGATAGGGAATACTTCTTCCTTAAAGTACTCAGACATGTGCTCATCAAAATATTTTTAGAGCATCTTTAGGCACAAACTATTTTTTTTTTCATTCTCATGGAGAACTTTAGTCTGGTTGAATCCTTATTAATTTTTTTTTTTGCATCATTCTCCCCACTTCTCCACAGGTGCACAGGAAGAATGTATTCCTTCTCTCCTTAGCCTGCACAAACAGGCACATAATATCCCCATTGGCAACTTTCTTGATATACCTTCAAATTGAAAATTTACTGTATGGAGCCATTCCCATTTTCCCTATCATACCACTACAAAATGGCTGCTTCTTCACAAGTTTTCAAAACATGCTGTTACTAAGATGACTCATTACTTCATTGGTGTACTATATTCATTGACACAACAATTGATTGCTTATTCTCGGTATTTAACAATGCTTAGATTTTGGAAAACCTTTTACTCGACCCACTTAGGGTCTCTGTCTAGGTCTGAAAAATAAATGGACAAAGACATATTAACAGGAGAAAGAATAAGTATATTTGATATAAGTTTTAAGTGACACAGGAACCTTCATAAGGAAATGAAGACCTGAAGAAACAGTTAAACTTGAATATTTTGGTGCTAGCTTTGATGAAGACTGGACAGTTGTGGAGGAATATGATAGGTTAAAGAGTATGAGGTAAATGTAGATTTAGCAAGGCCTGTTTGTTAGGATTCTTCTCAGTGTCCCTTTGTCTTCAGAGATAAGGATGCTTCTTTCCTCCAGGTATAAGGATAGCCCCTCTGGCATGAGGGTTTGATGACCTGTTTCAGAAGATAAGGAGAGGCTATGTCAAAGTGACCTTCCTGCTTCTGCAGTTTTTTTCAAACTCCTTCAGCTGAAAGTAGTCAATATGCCAAGGTGCCATATTTTGGGGTAGCATGTTCTGAACCCCTCATGACAATTGCTTTCTTTCTATAATTACCTTAGATTGTAGTCCTCTGCTATTTCCTGTTCTCCTCCAAGTTTGCTGATAGTTTCTCTTGGTGGCTTTCTTTGCAATTCCTTGGAAGTTCAGTCTGTTGATTACACACTTTCCCTTAAACACCTCTATTCCTATTGCTCCAGCCATCATTGGTGTCCTGCTGACTTTCAAATACCCTGATTAACATACCAAAACCCAAATTCTTTGCTTCTTGCCTCACCAACCTTCTTGTTCTGTGTTTCTTGTTTTAATGAGTGATGCTGCCATGTGAATAATTGCTGAAAATTTATATTTTATACTGACTGATCATTTTTTTAAAAGTAGATGTCATGTTCTATCAATTTATCTTCTAAAATATCTCAGAAAGAAATTTTCTCATCCTTATCATCACTACCAATTTAAAACTGATTTCCTGGCCTCTAGCCTTAAACAAGGTTAATAGTTCTCAATATTATCACCAGTATGCTGCTCCTACATCACAAACCTTATCACAGCATATTTGTTAAAAATATTTCTGCTCTTACCAATTACTTCAAAACATCTTCAACATAACCTACAAAACACTTCATGATTTGGACACTTCATTCTATAAATCTCATCCTTTTGATCCATTACTAAATTCTATTTTCCTGAGTCTTTGTTTTCTGCCATACATCTCTATATTTGCAATTATTGTCTTTTATGCTTGGAATACTCTCTGCAATCCATTGCCTCTATTTTAACCACATGGACCTGAACTCATGTTTTCATCTTCAGATTAATTGTTCTATTTTGGGGGATGAATACTCTGATATCCCTTTGCATCTGAAGTAATAGGATAATACATAGAGTATTGTACTTTAAAGTTTATTTATCTGCCTTTCTCTCTCTCATGAGTTTATTTGGACCTCATCCATAATTTTTTGTTTCCAGTACATAGGGATATAATTTATTCTTAATAGCATGCTTCTTGATTGTATGCGTGTGTGCATATATTATTAAAGAAAATAAAATACTAATTCTGACACTTGTTAAGAAATGGTAAGGCAGACTTTATTCATAGGGTCTATTGCAACAGGTGTAGGGACCACTGCAATGGAGTTTTGCAGTAATTAAGGGAGAGAGATTGGGTTCCACTCCAAATACAACAAGGGGAAGTGGGGGTTTTATAGCCAAAGAGCAAGATGGGGTAAGGTGAAGTCAGTGGATAAAAAGTTATTCAGAGGAAACATTAGAGGTAAGGGAGGATTTTGGCCTAGCTGAACTAGCAGGATTCTTGCTGAAGGCAGGTCAAGGTGATCAGACATGACCTGGAAGATAAGGAACATGATCAGATATGAAGGGTGATCAGATATCTAGGATGGGAGATTCTGGCTAAAATGACTTAGCAGGATTCGTGATAAAATTGGACAATGTGAAGATGAACATGGAAACCCAAAAGTCAAGGCCTAATTGGGAAGAGGATTCAGAGGACCCTGACTAGGTTTTGATCATTAGAGAATCTTTGTACATCTACATGTATATCTACATCTATGTCTATATCTGTATCTATACCTATATCTATATAACCATATATAGTTATATATGTATATATAATGTGTGTATATATATACACATTATGCCACATATATGTATGTGTATATATATATATATACATTACATAGACAGATACAGTTATACCTCAGTATAAACTGGCACTGGTTCCAGGAATCCCTGAGGATACCAAAATCTGCAAATGCTAGATTCCCTCATATAAAGTGGCATAATATTTACGTACAACCTTTGCACATCTTCCTATATACTTTAAATCATCTCTAGATTCCTTGTAATACCTGATACAATGTGAATGCTATGTAAATAGTGGTAAATACAATGTAAATGCTATGTGAATAGTTGCCAAAATGCAGCAAATTCGAGTTTTGCTTTTTGAAACTTTCTGGAATTTTTCTTTTTGAATATTTTCAATCCATGGTTGGTTGACTCCATGGATGCAGAAGCTGAAGATACGGAGGGCCAATTCTATGTTATATAGATATATTAGATATATTTAATCAATATGTAGAGATAAAGATCTATCTACATATATTTTATATTATATATGTGTATATATATTTTTGTACTATATATGCATATGTGTAATAAAATTAGAGCAAAGTTGGTAATTCCAAAGTGACATTAAAAGGAAAAAAACATGTAAATATATATTCTGGAGTAAAAATATTCTTTCTTCCAGTGACATTTAGGAGACAAACTAAATCAGTACTTTTGTAGCATAGTGTCACTTTATATAAAAAATACTATTGTTATAGTTATTTAATTTTCAGATACTCTTTAAAACATTCTATTGAATTGGGACTATGATTCCCAATTAGTGATGGTTGCTAGTAGTAGATATTAACTCAAACCAACTTCTAAAAAATTTTAAAATAAAACAAAAAACTTGGCTCATGAAGGAAAGTCAAAGGGGCTTTACTCAAAATGAAATTCAAATCAAATAGTATCATCAAATGTTTGCCCTTCAGCCCAACTTTTATATACATTCATATGCACATGCACACACATGACTGGGTACATACCCTCAAACCTTTCTATCAGCTCTGGTTTTTTTCTATACTAGTCTCTCTCAGGCAATTTGTTCCACATTGTTTGTGAAAGTGTCCTTTGTCACTTCAGACATGTGGCATCTTTAGCATCAGAAAAAGAATTCTGGCTCTGCTTGAGTTACTTAGCCACTCCTCGTACAATCACTGTATCCAGGGAGATAGGATGTACACAGACCAGCTTGGGTCTCATATGCATCTTTGTGCCATGAAAGGCAGGATCATAAGATTGATAGCTTCACCCTAATCACATGGAGAAGTGGAGAGGCAGTTCCTCAAAGGATACAGGGAAGCCAAAACATAGACAATATATACTTCATGTATTTATTTCCCAATTTCATATCTTGGATAACATTGATAAATTGATAATTAATTTTAATTCGCTCAATGACTATAGGAACAGGTTATTCCCAACTTTGATGAGACAAATGCTGCTTTTATAAAAATAACTTACTATGCATTCTCTATAAGATGTAACCTTCTAGTTCATAGGAAATAATGCTGTACTTCTCATATCCAATGTGATTAAAATATATAAGGGTAACATTATTTCAGTCATTCAATTAACTCGTATTGAAACTGGAAAGGTGTCTTAAGATTTACATAAAACACATGAAGTAGCTTCTAGTAACTTGTCTAAATTATTGGTATGTGTCAGCTTATAATTATTTCCCCCTTCTCAAATCTTTCCTAAAGGAAAATGTAGCATTAGACTGAAGGGTCCAATCACTGTTAATATACAATACCCCCAGCAACCTGAAAAATATCATGCACCTGAAAATTATCACATCCTCCAAAAATAAGCATATCATGCAATACATTTCTGGTTTTTTTTTTTTTAAGACAAGGACTACTAATCAGGTAAGTAACATCAAAGCTAAGAAAAAGCTAGTCAAATTTAATAGAATAACGCTGTGTTAGTTAAAAATGAAAGGGCTATTTGTTATGTGCCATGTATGAAAAGAAAGGCAGGTGGTTTAATTATGAATCTGAACTTCTTGAGCTTGACATTTATCTCCTTGGTGCATAATTTTTTAAAGCAGTAACCCATGCAGTATAATACAAGGATGCTAAACTACATAAACTCACACATGCACGAGATACCAACTAAGAGCCCAATTCAATTATGGATAAATTACCAAAAGAGTTTTGCCATAGAGAAAACCTATTATCTTTACACTACATATGCAAATAATGCAATACACTCATTGAAAGAGGAAAGAATAAAGGCTCCTAGATCAAATGTCTGTCACAAAATGTCATGCATTTCCATATTCTTATCAAACTGCCTTGATTTCATTATCAAAAGTAATAATACTATTCATTTTTATAGCTATTAATCACTGTGGCACAGACAAGTAAAGTAAAATAAAAGGATGCGGTTACACACATGACCTTGGTTGCTTCTACCCAACATTCTTTTTAACCTGCACATTTTCTCAGAAATGTCCTTTAAAATCCAAATATTCCTGATAAATTTAGGGGTATAGTATAAGAAGAGTACTTTATGGTAAATACTTCAAGTAAAGAAATAATGTAGTTTACAAAATAAAAAATTATGCTGTCTCCTTAACCATATATAATCCATATTTTCTAGCTAAAGAAATTATTTTTACTATAAAATAAGTAAAAATTAAATAATATGCCTTCCTTGTTAATTCAAAATTTCATATACTTATGTTTATTTTATTCTTTCAAGATTTAGCCTTCTTAAAAACATTCCTGATCACATTACTCTCCATACAAAAACCTTAAATAGCTGCTATATCTAAATTAAGTAATCTAACATATGTGTGTGTGTGTGTGTGTGTGTGTGTGTGTGTGTGTATGTGTGTCAAAGTATAGTCTTACTTTACATGAATACCTTCCATTCATTTTAGCTTTTATCCAGCTGGATTTTTTTTTTTTTCTTCTCTGGAATTATACCATAGTTTCAAAATCCTTTGCCTTTAGTTAACTTGTTTAATTAACTGGGTTATGTTTTTATCTATTGAAATACGTCTAATGTCAGAGAGGCAACAAAAAAATAATGCCACATTCTTGATCACTTACTGGAAAAGTTTGTCCTCTGAACTCGGATAACTCTGTAGTTCTGTTATAACCTTTTATGAATGCATATTTTATGGAGCATCTATTTTTTTTACCAGGCCATGTACTTGGGCACTTTTGATACAAAGATGAAGGAGATTTGAATCTGATTTGCTTTGATTAAGAAATGACTAGCCTTGTGAGAGAGACAGACAGCTACAGAAATAACTGATCGGGCTGATTATAAAGTGCTTGTAATGGTGCTAAAAAAGAAAGCTATTACATCTGACTGGGGTTTCACAGATGGCCTAAAAAAAGATGACCTTCATGAAAGAAATACCAGCTAAGGAAAAGCACATGGGTAGAGAAATGGAGGTCTAGAACCTCAGAATATGTGCTAAGAAGAACAATAAGTGTAAAATTGTAGTGTAAAGTACATTGTGTGCAATATGGTTGTGGCTGGGAGAGGATAGCAACAAATGAGATTGAAAACATAACCTGGAACAAAAATGCAATGAGCCTTATTCTTTATACTAAGAAGATATGACATTATGATAAAGGCCAACAATGAGAGCCTCTGTTATACTTGACATAGAGGAGAGACATGAAATCATCCAGAAAAATTAACTCAGGAAGCAAAATTGATAAAGAATTAGCCAAAAAATAATAATATAAAATCAGGGCAATGAATGAGAAAGATACTGTTTCCCTTCATCCCATTGTAAGATCATAAGACGATTAACAGAATGGAATGGAAATAATTATAGGCATACCTCATTTCATTACACTTTGGTTTATTGCTTTTTGCAGAAGTGCATTTTACAGATTTAAGGTTTGTGGTAACCTTATATCAAACAAGTCTATCAGTGCCATTTTTCAAGGGTGTTTGCTTACTTCGTGTCTCTATGTCACATTTTGGTAATTCTCGCAATATTTCAAACCCTCTACCAGCAAAAGAATTACAACTTGCTGAAGTCTCAGATGATGGTTAGCATTTTTTAGCAATAAAATATTTTTAATTAAGGTATATACATTTTTTTAGATATAATGCTATTGCACACATAATAGACTACAGTATTTTGTAAACATAACTTTTATATGCTCTAGGAAACCAAAAAAATAATGTGACTTGCTTTATTGTGATATTTGCTTTCTTGTAGTGGTCTGGAACTGAACCCTCAATATCTCTGAGGTATGACTGTGATCAACAGATGATTCATCTGTCAAGCTGATAAATTTGCTCTCTGATTGCTTGGCAGGGGTTTCAAACATAGGATCAAGGTTTCCTCCCAAGGTTTCTTGTTTCAAGATTTCAGGAGACAATGGTGAGAGTAAAATCACGTGGACATTTGAAATGATGTTGCCACGTAAAGTGGCAAGAGAATAGCAAAAAGAATGGGAATGTTGTGAACTCTCACCACATTGAGTTTGAGGTACTGGCTCAAATTTTTTACATCAAGAAGCAATAGATAATTCCAAGTCTATATCACAAGAGGATGTTCCAGTGAGGTAATAACTTACTTCATATTCTAAGATGACTCAAAAAAGGGATTATTTGATTAATGAGGGTGAATAAAGGAAATAAAATGCAGAAGTAGGCTAACACATTATAAAATATTGCAGATTCTCCTTTTCTACCTCATTTCCATTTTATTTCTGAAATAATCAAGATTTTGTTTGGAGCGTACATTTTCCAGATTAAAAAAAAAAAAAAAAAAGACAAAGAAAAATGGATTCTTTGGGTCCCTCCAAATGGCAATAACTATGTAACACAATTCTAGCCCATGATAATAATGAGGTGTGTTCTGGATGGGGATTTCAGAAAAACTGTTGTATTCCCGATAAAAAAGGCCAAAATTATCCACCTAAAAATGTTGCTCTTCATACTTCTCTCTTAGTTCCTTAAAATGGAATTAGTGCAAAAAACTTGTGAACACTGAGAACAAAGCCACGTGGTAAGGGCTATGAGTGGAAAATAGTTGAAACCTAGCAGCTTGAGATCATCAAATGGTTATGGTACAAGTATGAATCATCAACATCTAACTTTCTGGTTATGTGATAAAAATAATGCCACTGGCCATAAAAAAGAATGAAATATTTCCATTTGCAGCAATGTGGATGGGCCTAGAGATTATCATACTAAGTGAAGTAAGTCAGACAGAGAAAGACAAATATTATATATTATATGATACCACTTATATGTGGAATCTAAAAAAATAATACAAATGAACTTATTTCTTTGTGAGAAACAGACTTGCAGATATAGAAAACAAACTTACGGTTACCAAAGGGGATTGGGGGCAGGGGAGAGGGATAAATTAGGAGTCTGAGATTAAGAGATACAAACTACTATATATAAAATAGATAAACAACAAGGTCTTACTGTATAGCACAGGGAACTATATTCAATATCTTGTGATAACCTATAATGGAAAAGAATCTGAAAAAGAATATATATATATATATGACTGAATAACTTCTGTATACCTGAAACTAACACCATATTGTAAATTAACTATACTTCAACAAAAAAAATTTAAAAAATAATAATTCCACTTGGGTCTTCAGGATAAAAGTAATGGCTTCTTACCCTCCTCTTCATGGCTTCCTCCTCTCCCCTTCATGACTTCCTCCTTCTGACAGGAAAGATGTGGTCTCTGGATCAGAAAACAGGCCATTTGTTACTCACGGAGCATCTCAGTGAGTAACAGATTCCTTGAGATCCACCCCCCACAGGGTGATGCAATGAAGGCATGATGTCACTTTCTATTAGAGTCTCCCCACATCCCTTGGCTCATGGCTCCCTTTTATCTTCAGAGTAAAAGCAATGGCTTGTTCAGTCTTTTGCTTATTGCATTATTCTGGCCTTTATCTCTCTCTCTTTTCTTCCTATATGTTTAAGGATGCTCAAGATTAAATTGAGTCCAACCAAATAATATGGGATAATCTCTCTCTAGAGATCATCTGGTTAGCAACCTCAATTCCATCTTGAATTTCCATTTGCCATGTAGGATAACATGTTCACAAATTATGGGGATTAGGAAATGAATATCTTTAGAAGCCATTATTCTGCCTACCACACATGGCATGTTTGCTATCCAGTCATCTTTAAACCAAGTTTGCCAGTACCCTTTACACAGAAAGCCCAGACTAAAAAAAGGTGAAAATATTCACGAAGAATTGTCTTTAAAATATCAGCATATATATGGTTTATAAAGTTATAAGACAGCATGAGGTTAATTAGGGAGTCATTGCATGTGGAATTACTAATGAGGCACTTTAATATTAGAGTTCACAGAGATAAGGAAGAGCCAACAGAAGAGATGGAGGTAAGGGAAGTAGGTACTGAAGGTTAAGGATCAGCAAAAGAGTATGGTCTTTGGAAGCTAAATGATTCCAAACTTTTTTTAAAATTTATTTATTTTAATTTATTTGTTATTTTTGGCTGTGTTGGGTCTTCGTTGCTGTGTGCGGGCTTTCTCTAGTTGCGGCGAGCGGGGGCTGCTCTTCATTGCGGTGCGCGGGCTTCTCATTGCGGTGGCTTCTCTTGTTGCGGAGCACGGGCTCCGGAGCGTGCAGGCTTCAGTAGATGCGGCGCGTGGGCTCAGTATTGTGGCTCGTGGGCTCTAGAGCACAGGCTCAGTAGTTGTGGCACATGAGCTTAGTTGCTCCGCGGCATGTGGGATCTTCCCGGACCAGGGCTCGAACCTGTGTCCCCTGCATTGGCAGGCGGATTCTTAACCACTGAGCCACCAGCGAAATGAAAAGGAATGGAATGATCAAGTTTTTCAAATGCTGTCAATAGGTCAAGTGAGATGTGGATTGAGAAATTACCATCAAATTTGGTAGCATAAAAGTAATATATTTCTTAATATAAGACATTGGATAGGCTACAGATTCAGTAGTTCATGTCATTTATCTTATCCTACTCATATCTGTAGCATGCTATCCCTATTAATTTTGCCTTTTTTAAGCACAAATAACAAGTAAAGCTAAAATGTTGAGTTAAGCCACATCTATACCACATTTCACATTTATATTGTAATTCAACTTTTCTTGATCACAAAGCACACTATTTAGGGAAAATATTTTAACAACTATATGAGGCTAATAAAACACAAAAGTAATTAAGAATCACAAATAAGGCTTTAAAAAAACAAATCACAACTATGACGATTGCACGATTGTAGGAATAATATAACAAAAATCTCACAGTACAAAACTTTAAGCCACATATAGATTTTAGGGTTAGTGGTAGAAATTCAGACAGCATATTTTTATCGGGAAAACTGGGGGAAAATTCTTTATTGTTTACATCTTATTAGCTTAGCAATGTTTGTAATTTTTGAAAAAGGCTATCACTAATTTAGTGGTTAGTTAACCATATATGGCCTTTATTCTTTTACTGTGGTTATTGAATGTTATGATGAAGTAACTGCTATGGGTTATCGGGAATGGAGGTAAACATCACACAGATAATTCTTGCAGGTATTTGCTTACAAATAAATATTTTCATGCTTCATAAAATAGTATATATTATGATCTCTATAACATATTCAGTAATGATGACATTTTCAAAAACTGTCTTGTCATTTAGATTTATAGTAATTTTAAAGCCGAAAGAAAATTAAAATGACTGTCTTCAGTAGTACTGAGATGTTTTCTCTCTTTTTTTTCATTAACTTGTGGCATTATTTTAAATGAATTTCTGAAAGTATTTTACAAGTTTTAACAGGAAGCATTTGTGTTAACTATAGTTATTTTATTTCTTTAAGAATCCAAATACTAGTAACAAGAAAAGGACAGATCTGTCTTTGACTTCTTCATGGTACTATTTTCCACAAATATTTTGTGGCTATTTTGCTAAATTTTTGAATCATTGTCCATCTATATTATTTAACATGTTTTGAAAATATACTCCTTTACAAAATAAATTAGGGTGATTTTGTAATAACATGATAATGGAAAAACTTGGTAGATAATAACATTGTAATACCTTCCTTTTATTTATTTTTTCAGCTTTCTTGTGGTAAAATACACATAACATGAAATTTATCATCTTAACCATTTTTAAATATACAATTCAGTTATATAAAGTACATTCATGTTGTTGTGTAGCCATCACTACCATTCATCTCCAGAACTATTTTCATCTTGCAAAACTGAAACTCTACCTGTTAAGCAATAACTCCTCTATTTCTGTCTCGCCCCAGCCCCCGACAACCACCATTCTACTCTCTATTACTATCATTTTGACTATTCAAAGTAGCACATTTAAGTGGAATCATACAGAATTTGCCTTTTTGTGACTGGGTTATTTCACTTGGCAAAATGTCCCCAAGTTTCATCCATGTTGTTGCCTTATGACAGAATTTCCCTTCCAGACCTATTTTTTGAATAGAAGTACTAAAAGTAGGTATCCTTGTCTTGTTTCTGATCTTAAGGGAAAAGTCCACTACTGAATATGCTGCTTGATGTGTTTTTTTTCCTATATGACTTCTATTATGCTGAGGTCATTTCTTTGTATTACTAGTTTGTTGAGTGTTTTTATCATGAAAGGGTATGAAATTTTGTCAAATGATAAATTATCATAAATTTAGTGACTAAAGCAACATTTTAAAAAAATCTCAGTTTCTATGGGATTCATGTCTCTTACCAAGAGTTCTCACCAGGTGGAAATTTAGGTGTTATTCGGATCTGAAATCTCACTGATGCTTGGGGATTCCTCCCAAGTTCACTGGTTGTTGTTATTATTGTAGGGTGGATGTCCCTGTTTCAGTTTTATTGCTAATTGTTTCTGAGGAAATACTCTCAGGTCTTAAAAGCTTCCAGTAGCTCCTTGCTGTGTATCCTCCTCACAAACAAATCCCAGTGTGGTTGTTTGCTTCCTTCCAGCCCAGCTGGGTGGTGTCTGCTGCTGCTTTCTGTCTTTTAAGGATTGCCCACCAGAAGTGACTTCCATGTTTATTAACTCAGTCAACTAATCATAGACTTAATTAAATTTGCAAAATCTCATTTACTCTATAGTGTTTGTTTGGTATACAGGACATGTATACCAAGGTATAGGAATCTCTGAGCCATCCAAGAAATCTGCCTGCCAGAATTTGAGCAGCAAAAATTAATGCCTATAATGGATTGACATATATCAAATATGTGTATAAAAATCAAGAGAGCTTAATTATACTCTAAAAAACTAATTTGTCATCTATGAAGATTCTTATGGGTTCAGTGAATTATTTGGGATATTTATAAATTATCATTAATCAATAATAAGAAACAACCAAATTATAAATAATAATAAATAATCAAGCATTTATTTTACCTTCCTTATACAGTCTGATTTCAAGGTAACCAAATAGCTGATGACAGAAAATTCTTTATTGAAGAATTCCATGTAATAAATTCAGAAAGAATGATAGAATCAGAGAGTTACCTCTTTGCAAATGTTAATGGAATAATGGATCTAGGAAATTATCATCAATCACTGTCAGTTGGTAAAAGACTAATGGGGAAATTGTCAATAGATAAAGCTAACAACACCGAAAACTCACTGATCCACATTAACAGCCCTAAAACCATGATTAACGGACAGTGTATGTCTCCTGAATGATGCAATAGGGAGTTTACAAATGGTCTACATTTTTTTTTTTTAATACACATTTATTTTTCCCAATGAATTGGACCTGACTGTAATCTAACTTCTAGGTCTAAATGCCATTTTACAGAATTATAGGGATTAAAAATAGGGGAGCACTATGGTAATACAAACTGCCAAATCAAGAATGTGAGATAGTCCACAGAACAAATGACTAGCTTTTTCCACAAAAAGTGACAAAAAATGTAAAGAAATGAGAATTCCTATGAAATGGAAGGGATTTAAAAGACATAGCAATTAAGTGCAATATGTGGGTCAGTCTGGATCCTGATTCAAAACCCAAATATAGAAATATATTAATGAGATAATTGGAAAAATTTGAACATGGACAAGAATTAGATATTAAGAAATTATTTTTAATTTTGTTACGTATTTTTATGTTTGTAAGAATTCTATCTTTTAGGTCACTAAATAATTTACAGGTGAAATATTAATATAGAATTTGCTTTGAAATGGAGATGGATAGATAAAACAGATTCTAACATGCTGACAATTACTGAAGCCAGATGATGGGACCCATTATTCTATTCCCTCTAGTCTGTGTATGTTGGAGAAATAAATCTATAGCAGTGATTTGCTGGATTTGGTCCACTGGCCATAGTTTGCTGAAATCCGCACCAAACTAATATCAACTCATTGGTAATGATTTATTAAAACTAATGTGAATAGTGATTCAGGTTTTTAAAATTTTATTTCTACTACCGTGTGACAAGCTTTCCTGGAATTTACAATCATAAAATTGATGGTATTATGACTGCCCTGAAGAATATTACAGATAAGAAGTGGTATAAAACACACACACACACATACACTCACACTTACACAAAAGTGAACAGTTAATTTAGCATTTTGTATATAAAAGCCTCAAAATGTTCATACTGACTTGTGCTGCAATGCTATCTTATTTTATTATAGATTTGAGGTCTCATAGCAAGTCAAAAAGTTGGTATTTTCTTCTTAGATATTTCTAGTCATTGAATGAAGTTGAATTATACTGCCTAGTGATTGTAGTTCAGGCATTATAATCAGTTTTTCATGTGTAGCGACCAAAAAAGAAGAGATATTTAAAAACGCTATTTAGCTTAGGTTTTAAAAACAAATGGCTATTAGGCAGCGTCAACGGCAACTACTGTAATCAACCTACTGTAATCGAAGTTCAAAACACAACACTAGTCTTGTGTCAGTCACCTAAGTACCACACACCACGGTATACGGATGCATGAGAGCTGAGAAGAGATTCATTGCCAGAGAGGAATCCAAGCACCTGCCAAACTGTCCACACACCAGGTGAGAGGAATTTTGTGTCCAGAGGGAGTTTGAGAAATTGGTCCACTAACCACCCAGCATGATTCCCGTCTAAGTCTTAGATAATAAGCACTTACAAACAGAAATAGAAAAAGCAGTCACCCAGAGATATTTGAAAATTCAGGCCATCACTTCTTTTATTTAACTAGACAGATAAACACCAAACATAGATACATTTGAATCAGTATAAGAAACTGGAAAAAGATTCTCCACACCTTAGCAGTGTCGTTTCATTTGAAGTGTCACTGACAAAATGTTATTTGGGGAGGAGTAGGTAGGATGCAAGAAGTGGCAATATTTATAAGGTCCATATTGGTGGCTTTCCTGACAATAGCAACAAAGGTATCCTGCGAAGAAATGGAGAAAAATTGGCACAGCATATATGTCAAGTGACTGTCCAATTTAGTAATTTAGAAGTGACTACGGGAACCAGGATAGAATGTGGGAGGGAGGGCAGAGAAACATGGGATATATTATATTTAAATTACTCAACTTCAGCATTCAATAAAGCAATAAAGTTTCTATTTAGCAAATTTATTCCATTTGCTGCAGTTGCTGTTTCATCTGTGCTGTCTGTTGGACTCATTCATGGACCATCTCAGGTTCTTCAGCATCCATCTGTAAACTTTTTTTTAACCTGCATATGATTTGTTAGTTATCATTACTTAAGACACAGAGTTCTACCCTATCCAATTCATCTTCATTCTCTGATTACACACTTGATAGCTTTCTCTAGCTCCTCAAAATTGAGAAAAATAATTACCTTGTAGCTTGAAATCTTCATTAATGAAAAATACATATTAACACATGCTTTTATAATATTAATTTTGGTTCTAACATCATTCCAAGTTTTAAGCCACCAACAAAACTGAAAATTTAGTCTTCCACTATAATTGGAAGGATTTGTTATAGCTGACATTTCTGTGTCATTAATATACCTGGGTAAGATATATTGTTTGTTTTTATAATCCATCAAATAAAAGAGCTTTACGAAAGTCATGATTCTATTATAATGGAGGCAGCAACACATTTTTAGAACTCTACCCAGAAGAGCTCTTGTTCTGAGGGGTTTTGTTTGTTTTGCTTTTCTCATTTTTTTTAAGTCTAGAGATATAGATAAACCAAGCATATTTGTTTCTAAAATTCCTAGTGTTCCTCATCCCCGAATTCTAGTATAGATAGTATTCAAACATATTGAAACATTCTATATATTAGGACTTAATTTCACATAAATCTCACTCTTTGGTTCTGTTTTATTTAAAAAGAAAAATAAATATTACAACAGCTGTCAACCCCCACTGGTAATCTATTTTCAAAAAAGACTCATCATACTGTCCAAGAAGAAAAAAATCTACTAAATGTATTGTCACTTAAAAGTTTTCAAAGTACTTTTAATATTTTACCAATATGCTCACTCAGTTCCTAATTATTTTTGGATCCTGCTGAGTAATTTTCTCAGCTTCTTAGTATGGTGATTTGCATTCCTTCTCACATCTGGGTTCTTTTTATGCCGTTTATTTTTTATTGTTTGGATTGGCATAGGGGCTTCAATTTTCTCTTTAGAAGACAAGACAAAACTTTTCTTAAAAATGAAAATTTCCAGCAAACTTGTACATTGTCTCTAGATGTCTTATGTTTGCATGCTTAAAAAATGCAGCACTAAGTATTGCCTTGTTTTTCTTTGTTAGAGAAAACTGGCTCTTGGATTTTGATAAACAAAATACATACTCTTAGTTTCTTTAAAAGGGGAAATGCATGCAATTTATTTTTAGATTAGACAGATGGCTTTCAGACAGTGATGGAAATGTCTAAAAATTTCCATAAAATTTATTTTTCTTCTGAAAACATTTCCAGTGAGGCTTTTTCCAACATAATGTTAGACTTTATAAGACTCTTAATCATTTTGCACTGAACTGCAGTGTACTTTACCACAAAGGATTTCAAGCATACCAAGATGGCAGCCAAGATGATGATGACAATAATGATGATGATATCCACCTTCAAAATGCTTCTATTGTTTCTTTTTATTATATTCTATATTTAAAATCTCAAAATTAAATAAGATTGCTATGATTAAAATAATTAAAAAATGACCTAGGAGTAGGGAATTCTGACCTAATATCTACCTAAATTTGGGAACTACCACCTTAAAATTGACTCCCTATTATTTATAAACATAATTATTTGTATATTTTTCATGTATTTCATATTTCCTCTCACTGACCTAGAGCTCTATATGGGCAAGAGATACATCTTTTTCTTTTTTCAGCAATGTTTAACTAGTTCCTAGTTAGAGGGAAAGAAAATTTCAATAAATGGTTGCTGAATGAATTAATGAATCTCTAACACTGCAGCACATATTTGATATCTATGGCCATTAAATAGAAATACTAAATTGTGGCAATTTCTTCAATATTTTGAACATAAAACAAAATCTCTTCAGAAGGATTTAAATTTTAAAAATTTTAATTTATTTCTCATTGAGTGATAATTAACATACAATATTTTATTAGTTACAAGAGTACAACATAGTGATTCAATATTTATATACCTTATGAAATTATCACCTTGTTAAGACCAATTACCATCTTTTACTGCACAGTTGTTAAAATATTATTTACTATCTTCCCTATGTGTATATTACATCCCTGTGACTTATTTATTTTATAGCTGGAAGTTTTTACCTCTTAATCCCCTTCACCTATTTCATCCATCCCCCCACCCCCTTCCACTATGTCAATCACCAATATCTATGAGTCTGTTTAGTTTTCTTTGTTTTGTTTTTTTAGATTCCACATATAAGTAAAATCATACTTTATTTTTCCCTGTCTGACTTTTGTCACTTAGCATAATACCCTTCAGGTCCAACCATGTTGCCACAAGTGGCAAGATTCCTTTTTTTTTTTTTTTTTTATGGCTTTTATGTGGCATATGAAACATATGCCACATCCTCTTTATCCATTTGTCTGTCCGTGGAAACTTGGGTTGCTTCCATGTCTTGGCTCTTGTAAATAGTGCTGCAATGAACATAGGTGCATATATCTTTTTGAATTAGTGTTTCTATTTTCTACTGATAAATACCCAGAAGTGGAATTACTGGATTATATGATAGTTCCAGACTTTTTTTGCGGAGGGAGAACCTCCATACTGTTTTTCATAGCAGCTGCACCAATTAACATTCCCACCTACAGTGCACCAAGGTTCTTTCTTTTTCCACCTACTCACCAACACTTGCTTTTCAAGTTTTTGATAATAACCATTCTGACATGTGTGAGGTGGTATCTCACTGTGGTCTTGTTTTGCATTTCCCTAATGATTAGTGATGTTGAGCGCATGTTCATGTGCCTGTTGGTCAGCTCTATGTCTTCTTTGGAAACATGTCTATTAAGATCTTCTGGCCATTTTTAGTCTGGTTGTTTTTTTTTTTTTTTTTTAATATTGAGTTGTTTGAGTGTTTATATATCTTGTATATCCACTCCTCATCTGATATATCATTTGCAATATATTCTCCCATTTAGTAAGCTTCCTTTTCATCTTGTGGATAGTTTCATTCAATGTGAAGACGTTTTTTAGTTTGATATAGTTCCATTTATTTATCTTTGCTTTTGTTGCCCTCACCTGAGGATTCAAATTCAAAAAAATATTGATTAGATCAATGTCACAGAGCTTACTGCTTATGTTTTCTTTTAGGGGATTTATGGTTTCAGGTCTTACATTTAAGTCTTTAATCTATTTTGAGTTGATTTTTATATGTGGTGTAAGAAAGTGATACAGTTTCATTTTTCTGCATGTAGCTGTCTAGTTTTCCCAGAACAATTGATTGAAGAGACTGTCTTTTCCCCATTGTATATCCTTGCCTCCTTTTTCATAGACTGATTGACAGTATGAGCATGGGTTTATTTCTGGACTCTATTCAGTCCCATTGATCAACGTGTCTGTTTTTGTGCAGGTACCACACTGCTGTTTTTTTTTAAATTGAAGTATAGGTGATTTACAACATTATATTAATTTTAGATATACAGCATAGTGATTCAGTGTTTTTACAGATTACACTCCATTATACATGATTACAAGATAATCGGTATAATTCCCTGTGCTATACACTATATCCTTGTGGTTATCTACTTTATTCATACTAGTTTGTGTCTGTTAATCCCATACCCCTAATTTATCCATCCCCACTTCCTTCTCCCCTTTGGTACCCACAAGTTTGTTTTCTATATCTATGAGTCTGTTTCTGTTTTTTTTTTTTTTTAACATCTTTAATTGCTTTACAATGGTGTGTTAGTTTCTGCTTTATATCTGTTTCTGTTTTGCATGTACATTCAGTTGTATTATTTTTTAGATTCCACATATAAATTATAAACAGTATTTGTCTTTCTCTGTCTGACTTTTTTCACTAACCATAATACTTTCTAGGTCCAGCCATGTTACTACAAATGGCAGAATTTCATTCTTTTTTATTGTTAATATTTCATTGTATATATATAACACACCTCTTAATCTAATTGTCTGTTGATGGGCACTTGAGTTGCTTCCATGTCTTGGCTCTTGTAAATAGTGCTGTTCTGAACATTGGGATGCATGTATCTTTTTAAATTAGTGTTTTCGTTTTTTCCAGATATATACCCAGGAGTGGAATTGTTGGCTCATATGGTACTTCCATTTTTATTTTTTGAGGACCTTCCATACTGTTTACCACAGTGGCTGCACCAATTTACATTCCTACCAACAGTGTAGGAGGGTTGCCTTTTCTCCATATCCTCTCCAACATTTATTATTTGTAAGCTTTTCGATGATAGCCATTCTGAAAGGCTGTGAGGTGATATCTCATTGTTGATATCTCATTGTTGTTTTGATTTGTATTTCTCTGATAATTAGCAATGTTGAGCATCTTTTCATGTGCCTGTTAACCATCTGCATGTCTTTAGAAAAATGTCTATTCAGGTTTTTGGCCCATTTTTTGATTGGGTTGTGTTTTTGTAGTTTTGTTTTGTTTGATAGTAAGTTGTTTGAGCTGTTTAAATATTTTGGATATTAACCTCTTGTCAGTCACATCATTTGGAAATATTTTCTCCCATTCTGTATGTTTCTTTTCATTTTGTCAATTGTTTCCTTTGCTGTACAAAAGCTTTTAAGTTTAATTAGGTCTCATTTGTTTAGTTTTAGCTTTATTTATTTTACCTTAGAAGATAGAACCAAAAAAAGCATTGCTACGATTTATGTCAAAGAATGTTCCTCCTATGTTTTCTTGTAGGAGATTTATAGTCTCTGTTCTTACATTTAGGTCTTATACCATTTTGAGTTTATTTTTGTATATGGTGTAAGGGCTTGTTATAATCTCATTGTTATACATGTGGCTGTCCAGTTTTCCCAGCACCACTTGTTTAAGAGACTGTCTTTTCTCCACTGTATATTCTTGCCTCCTTTGTCATAGATTAATTGACCACAGGTGTGTGGGTTTATTTCTGAGCTCTCTGTTCTGTTCCATTGATCTATGTGTCTGTTTTTGTGCCAGTACCATGTTTTTGTGCCAGTACCATGTTTTGTGTTTTGGTTACTGAGAAGGTTATACCACCAGCTTTGTTCTTTTGTCTCAAGATTTCTTTGGCAATTTGGGGTCTTTTGTGGTTCCATATGAATTTTAGGGCTATTTGTTCTAGTTCTGTGAAAAACATCTTGGGTATTTTAATAGGGACTACATTACATCTGAAGATTGCTCTGGAGAGTATGACCATTTTAACAATATTAATTCTCCCAATCCAAGAGCACAGGATATCTTTCCATTTCTTTGTGTTACCTTCAATTTCCTTCATCTTGTTTTATACTTTGAGTTACATTTTTCACCACCTTGCTTAAGTTTATTCCTAGGCATTTTATTCTTTTTGATGTGATTTTAAATGGGATTTTAAAATTTCACTTTCTCTTTCTGATAGTTCATTATTAGTGTACAGAAACACAACAGATTTCTGTGTATTAATCTTGTATCCTGCAACCTTGCTGAATTCATTTATTAGTTCTAGTAGTTTTGGGGTGGAGACTTAACAGTTCTCTAAATAAAGGATCATGTCATCTGCAAATGGTAATAGTTTTACCTCTTCCCTTCCAATTTGGATACGTTTTATTTCTTTTTCTTGTCTGATTGTTTTGGCTAGGCCTACTAATACTATGTTAAATAGAAATGGCAAGAGTGGGCATCCTTGCCTTGCCCCTGAATTTAGTGGGAAGGGTTTCAGTTTTTACCATTGAGTATGATATTGGCTGTGGGTTTGTCATAAATTGCCTTTATCATGTTAAGATATGTTCCCTCTATACCCAATTTGATGAGAGTTTTTATCATGAATAGATTTTGAATTTTGTCAGACACTTTTTCTGCATCTGGTGAGATGATCATATAATTTTTATCCTTCCTTTTGTTAATGTGGTGTATCACATTGATTGATTTGTGAATGTTAAACCACCCTGTGACCCTGGAATAAATCTAACTTGATCATGGTGTATGATCCTTTTTATATATTATTGGATTCGGTTTGCTAATATTTTCTTGAAGATTTTTGCATCTATATTCATCAAGGATATTTCCCTGTAATTTTCGTTTTTGTTTGTTTTTTTGTTTTTGTTTGTTTTGAATCAATTTGGGAACGTTCCTTCTTCTTCCATTTTTTGGAATAGTTTGAGAAGGATAAGTATTAGTTCTTACTTAAGTGTTTGATAGAATTCTCCTGTGAAGCCATCCTGGACTTTTGTTTTCTGGCAGGTTTTTTGTTTTGTTTTGTTTTGTTTTGTTTATTGAAAATTCAATTTCACTTCTACTGATTGGTCTGTTCAAATTGTCTGTTTCTTCATTCAGTCTTGGTAGTCTTTATGTTTCTAGAAATCTGTCCGTTTCTTCTAGGTTGTCAAATTTGTTGGTGTATAACTGTTCATAATATTCTCTTATGATTTTTTGTATCTCTCTGATATTGGTTATTATTTCTTCTCTTTCATTTCTTATTTTGTTTATTTGGAGGCCTCTCTCTTTTCTTCTTGGTGAGCCTGGCTAAAGGTTTATAAACTTTGTTTATCTTTTCAACAAACCAGCTCTTGGTTTCATTGATTACTGTAGTTTTGTAATATAGTTTAAAATCTGGAAGTGGGGTACCTCTAGCTTTGTTCTTCTTTCTCAAGATTGCTTTGGCTATTTGGAGTCTGGTTGTTCCATACAAATTTTAGAATTATTTGTTCTAGTTCTATGAAAATTGTCTTTATTATTTTGGTAGAGATTTCATTGAGTGTGTAGATTGCCTTGCGTAGTATGTATATTTTAAGGATATTGATTCTTCCATCCCATGAGCACAGTATATCTTTCAATTTATTTGTTTTGTCTTCAATTTCTTTTGTCAATAGTTTTCATAGTACAGGTCTTTCATAGTTCAATAGCTCTTACAGTTTTAAAAGTACGTGTCTTTCACCTCCTTGGTTAAATTTATTTCTAGGTATTTTTGATGCAATCATAAATGGGATTGTTTTCTTTATTTCTTTCTGATAATTTGTTATCAGTGTATAGAAATGCAACATATTTCTGCACACTAATTTTGTATCCTGCAACTTTACTAAATTCATTTATTATTTTTAATAGATTTTGGTGGTGCATATAGGATTTTCTATATATAATGTCATGTCATCTGCAGATAGTGACAGTTTTGTTTCTTCCTTTCCTATTCAGATGGCTTTTATTTCTTTTTCTTGCCTAATTGCTGTGGACAGGCCTTTCAATACTGTGTTGAATAAGAGTGGTGAGAGTGAGCATCCAGTCTTGTTCCTGATCTTAGGGGAAAATCTTTCAGCTTTTTACTATTGAGTATGATGTTATTTGTAGGTTTGTTGTAAATGGTCTTTATTAGGTTGAGACATGTTCCCTCTATACCCACTTTGGTGAGAGTTTTTATTATAAATGGATGTTGAATTTTGTCAAATACTTTTTTCTGCATCTATTGAGATGATCATATGATTTTTATCCTTTGTTTTGTTAATACAGTGTATCACATTGATTGATTTATGGATGTTAAAACATCCTTGCATGCCTAGAATAAATCCCACTTGATCATAGTGTATGATCCTTTTAATGTATTATTAAATTCAGTTTGCTAGCATTTTGTTGAGGGTGTTTCCATTGATATTCATCAGGGATATTGGCCAGTAAGTTTCTTTTTTGTGGTGTCTTTGGTTTTGGTATCAGGGTGATGCTTACCTTGTTAAATGAGTTTGGAAGTTTTCCTTCCTCTTCAGTCTTTTGGAATATTTTGAGAAAGATAGGTATTAAGTCTTCTTTGAATGTTTGGCAGAATTCACCTATGAAGCCGTCTGAACCTGGACTTTTGGTTTTTGGAAGTTTTTTCATTATTGATTCAATTTCATTTCTATTAATCAGTCTGCTCATATTTTATATTTCTTCATGACTCAGTCTTGGAAGATTGTATTTTTCTAGAAATTTGTTCATTTCTCTACATTGTCTAATGTTGGCATATATTTTCACAGCATTCTCTTATGATTTTTATTTTTATTTCTGTGGTCTCAGTTGGAATTTCTTCTCTTTTATTTTTGATTTTACTTATTGATGTGCTCTCTTTTTTCTTGATGAGTCTTGCTAAATTTTGTCCATTTTATTTTTTCAACAAACCAGCTCTTATTTCATTGATCTTTCCTATTGTTTTTTTTAATCTCTATTTTATTTATTTTTACTCTGAGCTTCATTATTTTCTTCCATCTAGCTAGGCTTTGCTTGTTCTTTTTTTCCCCCTAATTTCTTTAAATGTACATTTAAATTGTATATTTGAGATTTCCTTGTTTCTTGAGGTAAGCCTGTCTCTCTGTGAACCTCCCTGTTAGAACTACTTTTGCTGCATCCTATAGATTTTGGACAGTTGTATTTCCAGTTTCATTTGTCTAAAGATATTTTTTTGAATTCCTCTTTGATTTTTTTATTGACCTTTGGTTGTTTAGTAGCATGTTGTTTATTCTCCACATGTTTGTTTGTGAGTTTTTTCCAGTATTCTTCTTGTAGTTGATCTCTAGTTTTACACTGTTGTGGTTGAAACATGTGCTTGATATATTGGCAATTTTCTTAAATTGATTGAGACTTTTTCTTTTAATATCTTTTCTTATTTATAGTTGTGGCCTTTTCATTTAAAGTAAACTCTTTAACATTTCAATAGAGGTTGGTTTAGTGTTGATGAATTCTTTTAATTTTTGCTTGTCTGGGAAATTTTCTCTCTCCTCTCCTTCAATTCTGAATGATACCTTCCCAGATAGAGTATTCTAGGTTGTAAGTTTTTCTTTTCTTTTTTTTCCTTTCATCACTTTAAATATATCCTGCCACTCCCTATAAAGTTTCTGCTGAAATATCATCTGATACCACATGGGGTTTCCCTTGTATGCATTTTTATTTTTTCCTCTTGATGTCTTTATTAACTGTTGCCATTTATATTATATTATGCTCTGTGTGGATATCTTTGGATTCATCTTATTTGGGAAGTAGCACAATATTTTTCAAGTGCTGATAAAAAAACTGATAATTCAGATATCTGTACCTGGATATTCTTCAGCAATAAAGGTAAAATAAAAAACACTCTCATTTGAAATAAAGCTAAAAGAATCTGACACGAGCAAACCTACCTCTAAAGGAATTGACAAAGAGGAAATGATAGCCAAGTAAACTTGGGATATCAGGAAAGAAGGAAGAACAAAGAATAGATAAATATATGAAGAGTAAGTAGATAATACTTCTCCTCTTGAGGTTTTAAATTGTATTTTACTATGAAAGCAATATATATATATATATATATATATATACACATATACATATATTGGATGGATCTTGAGGGAATTATGCTGAGTGATAAAAGTGAGTTGCAAAAGGTTGTATAACATCTAATTCTATGTATGTAGTATTCTCAAAGTAACAAAATTATACCCATGGAGAACAGTTAATAGTTGCTGGAGGTTAAGTTTTGGGTAATTATATGACTATTAAGGTGCAACACAAGGGGATTTCTTTGCGGTGATGGAATAGTTTTGTAATGTGATTATGCTGATGGCTACATGGAATTATACCTGTGATAAAATTTCATGAAAATATACACAAATAAAAAAGAAGTGCATGTAAAAGCTGGTGAAATACAAGAATCCAAACATGGTTTTCTGCTTTAAATTTTATACCAATGTCAACTTTTTGTTTTTGACAATGTACTATGATTATGTAAGATTTGATTACTTAAATGATAAAAGGGAGCTGTATGTAGAATTTATGGGAAATCTATGTAGTACTGTTGCAAGTTTTTGTGTGACAAACTATTTCAAAATAAAAATATTTTTAAAAGATCTAGGGCATATTCTTTCTCTCCCCCCCCCTTTTTTAAGGTAATGAATATGCTGGTGTTTATTCACATAATGGAAGAGCATACAGCAGTTTAACTATTTGTGCTACATGTATGAATACGCACATTGAGTGAAAAAAATAAGTTGCAAATAGACATACACGCACACACATATACATGGAGCAGATGAGAGAGGGAAGAAAGGCAGGCTCTTTTATGCTATCACTATGTATATATGTATCCATACACAATATATCATTTTTTTGTTTTCCACTACATATATATGTATCCATAAACAATAAACAATATGTCATATTTGTGTTTTATTAAAACAAAACAAAAAATATATGTTTATGGATACATATATATGTTTATGGCATAAAAACATAATGTGGAAATGATATATACCAATTACAGGATATTGGTTAACTCTGAATAGGAAAAAACAAAAAGATAAGGAGAAGGGATTTCATATCAAATATTTCTTTCAAAAAAATAAAAAAGATCAAAGAGATGTCTGAAGCAAATACGGTATAAAGTTAACATTTGTTAAATGCATAACTGATACATATACTTTTCTGTAAGTTTGAAATTTTCATACTTAAAACTTTTATGTTAAAAAATGCATTAAAATACACAGCAACCAATTGCAATATGTGGTCTTTATTTGCATAGTGAGTCCAAAAAACAAGCTGGAAAAAGGACACACACACTACATTTATAAAACAACTGGAAACTTAAACACTGACTATATGTTGATATTATGGAATTTTTGATAATTTTTCCTAGGTGTGATAATCGTTTAAAAAAGAGAGCCTTATCTTTTAGAGTTATATACTGAAATGTTATATATCAGTACATGTTTACAGATGATTTTTAGAATTTGCTTCAAAATAGTACAGGGTGTTTGTGGTTGTGGGGCGTGGGAGGTTGGTGGGTAGGAATCTAGATAAAACACTACTGGCCATAATTTCCTAATTTTTTGAAGTTGGGTGATGGTCCTCTTTGGTTTTCATCCACCCAGCGCTACAGACAAGCCTGGTGAACCCATTTTGTGGATCCTCTGTATCTGCATGGTCTCACTCCCATTCAGCTGTTCCATCATCTTCATCAGTGGTAAAACACACCCAGCAACTTCTGTCCAGCATCTGCTCTACGGCTTGGTCTGCATCCTCATCAGAGCCGGTGCACTCGCCTCCCCATTGGGCCTGGTCAGGGCTGGGCCCAGGGCCCAGGCGGAGTAGG
Organism: Eubalaena glacialis; assembly: GCF_028564815.1. Classification (NCBI taxonomy): domain Eukaryota; kingdom Metazoa; phylum Chordata; class Mammalia; order Artiodactyla; family Balaenidae; genus Eubalaena; species Eubalaena glacialis. The sequence goes on from NC_083721.1 coordinate 22,821,492, forward strand.
CCTCTGCCTGGCAGCAGCCACGAAACCGCCACCCAGCCAGCCGGGGCGGCTCCGCGAGCCCCTCTTTCTCTTACTTTCTGATAGATCTTATGTAGCACTGGTATATTTCTTCCTTAAATTTTCAATAAGATTCACCAGTGAAATCATCTGAATCTGGAGTACTCTGTGGAAAAAATGTTTATTTATGGATTCAATCTCTTTATTAGATATGATCCTATACATTTTCTAATTTTAGACAGCTTTGGTAATTTTGTAGAATGTCTATTTCATAAAAATTGTCTATTGGTAAAAAGTTCTTCAAAGTATCTACTTATTAACATTTAATTACACTATATTTAATATATAGTCATAAACCCTCATTTGTTACTGATTTTTGTAATTCATAGTTTCTCTTTTTGATTCAACTGGTTAGCTAAAGTTTTATTATTATTATTATTCTATTTAAATAAGCAGGCATTTATTTTAATTTTCTATACTGTCCATCTACTCTCTAACCTATTGTTTTCTACTCTCACCTTTATTTTTTCTCTCATTATTTTATATTTAATTTAATCTTTTTGTTTCTAGATTCTTTTTTTTTTTTTAAACATCTTTATTGAAGTATAATTGCTTTACAATGGTGTGTTAGCTTCTGCTCTACAACAAAGTGAATCAGTTATACATATACATATGTTCCCATATCTCTTCCCTCTTGCATCTCCCTCCCTCCCACCCTCCCTATCCCACCCCTCCAGGCGGTCACAAAGCACCGAGCTGATCTCCCTGTGCTATGCGGCTGCTTCCCACTAGCTATCTATTTTACATTTGGTAGTGTATATATGTCCATGACACTCTCTCACCCTGTCACATCTCACCCCTCCCCCTCCCCATATCCTCAAGTCCATTCTCAAGTAGGTCTGTATCTTTATTCCCATCTTGCCACTAGGTTCTTCATGACTTTTTTTTTTTTTTTTTCCTTAGATTCCATATATATGTGTTAGCATACTGTATTTCTTTTTCTCTTTCTGACTTACTTCACTCTGTATGACAGACTCTAACTCCATCCACCTCATTACAAACACCTCCATTTCATTTCTTTTTATGGCTGAGTAATATTCCATTGTATATATGTGCCACATCTTCTTTATCCATTCATGCGATGATGGACACCTAGGTTGCTTCCATGTCCTGGCTATTGTAAACAGAGCTGCAATGAATATTTTGGTACATGACTCTTTCTGAATTATGGTTTTCTCAGGGTATATGCCCAGTACTGGGATTGCTGGGTCATATGGTAGTTCTATTTGTAGTTTTTTAAGGAACCTCCATACTGTTCTCCATAGTGGCTGTATCAATTTACATTCCCACCAACAGTGCAAGAGGGTTCCCTTTTCTCCATACCCTCTCCAGCATTTATTGTTTCCAGATTTTTTGATGATGGCCATTCTGACCGGTGTGAGATGATACCTCATTGTAGTTTTGATTTGCATTTCTCTAATGATTAATGATGTTGAGCATTCTTTCATGTGTCTGTTGGCAATCTGTATATCTTCTTTGGAGAAATGTCTATTTAGGTCTTCTGCCCATTTTTGGATTGGGTTGTTTGTTTTTTTGTTATTGAGCTGCATGAGCTGCTTGTAAATCTTGGAGATTAATCCTTTGTCAGTTGCTTCATTTGCAAATATTTTCTCCCATTCTGAGGGTTGTCTTTTGGTCTTGTTTATGGTTTCCTTTGCTGTGCAAAAGCTTTTAAGTTTCATTAGGTCCCATTTGTTTATTTGTGTTTTTATTTCCATTTCTCTAGGACCTGGGTCAAAAAGGATCTTGCTGTGATTTATGTCATAGAGTGTTCTGCCTATGTTTTCCTCTAAGAGTTTGATAGTGTCTGGCCTTACACTTAGGTCTTTAATCCATTTTGAGTTTATTTTTGTGTATGGTGTCAGGGAGTGCTCTAATTTCATACTTTTACATGTACCTGTCCAATTTTCCCAGCACCACTTATTGAAGAGGCTGTCTTTTCTCCACTGTATATGCTTGCCTCCTTTATCAAAGATAAGGTGACCATATGTGCGTGGGCTTATCTCTGGGCTTTCTATCCTGTTCCATTGATCTATATTTCTGTTTTTGTGCCAGTACCAAACTGTCTTGATTACTGTAGCTTTGTAATATAGTCTGAAGTCAGGGAGCCTGATTCCTCCAGCTCCATTTTTCGTTCTCAAGATTGCTTTGGCTATTCGGGGTCTTTTGTGTTTCCATACAAATTGTGAAATTTTTTGTTCTAGTTCTGTGAAAAATGCCAGTGGTAGTTTGATAGGGATTGCATTGAATCTATAGATTGCTTTGGGTAGCAGAGTCATTTTCACAATGTTGATTCTTCCAATCCAAGAACATGGTATATCTCTCCATCTATTTGTATCATCTTTAATTTCTTTCATCAGTGTCCTATAATTTTCTACATACAGGTCTTTTGTCTCCTTAGGTAGGTTTATTCCTAGATATTTTATTCTTTTTATTGCAATGGTAAACGGGAGTGTTTTCTTAATTTCACTTTCAGATTTTTCATCATTAGTATACAGGAATGCAAGAGATTTCTGTGCATTAATTTTGTATCCTGCTACTTTACCAAATTCATTGAGTAGCTCTAGTAGTTTTCTGGTAGCATCTTTTGGATTCTCTATGTATAGTATCATGTCATCTGCAAACAATGACAGCTTTACTTCTTCTTTTCCGATTTGGATTCCTTTTATTTCTTTTTCTTCTCTGATTGCTGTGGCTAACACTTCCAAAACTATGTTGAATAATAGTGGTGAGAGTGGGCAACCTTGTCTTGTTCCTGATCTTAGTGGAAATGGTTTCAGTTTTTCACCATTGAGGACAATGTTGGCTGTGGGTTTGTCATATACGGCCTTTATTATGTTGAGGAAAGTTCCCTCTATGCCTACTTTCTGCAGAACTTTTATCATAAATGGGTGTTGAATTTTGTCGAAAGCTTTCTCTGCATCTATTGAGATGATCATATGGTTTTTCTCCTTCAATTTGTTAATATGATGTATCACGTTGATTGATTTGCATATATTGAAGAATCCTTGCATTCCTGGAATAAACCCCACTTGATCATGGTGTATAATCCTTTTAATGTGCTGTTGGATTCTGTTTGCTAGTATTTTGTTGAGGATTTTTGCATCTATGTTCATCAGTGATATTGGCCTGTAGTTTTCTTTCTTTGTGACATCTTTGTCTGGTTTTGGTATCAGGGTGATGGTGGCCTCGTAGAATGAGTTGGGGAGTGTTCCTCCCTCTGCAATATTTTGGAAGAGTTTGAGAAGGATAGGTGTTAGCTCTTCTCTAAATGTTTGATAGAATTCGCCTGTGAAGCCATCTGGTCCTGGGCTTTTGTGTGTTGGCAGATTTTTAATCACAGTTTCAATTTCAGTGCTTGTGATTGGTCTGTTCATATTTTCTATTTCTTCCTGGTTCAGTCTTGGCAGGTTGTGCATTTCTAAGAATCTGTCCATTTCTTCCAGGTTGTCCATTTTATTGGCATAGAGTTGCTTGTAGTAATCTCTCATGATCGTTTGTATTTCTGCAGTGTCAGTGGTTACTTCTCCTTTTTCATTTCTAATTCTATTAATTTGAGTCTTCTCCCTTTTTCTCTTGATGAGTCTGGCTAATGGTTTATCAATTTTGTTTATCTTCTCAAAGAACCAGCTTTTAGTTTCATTGATTTTTGCTATTGTTTCCTTCATTTCTTTTTCATTTATTTCTGATCTGATCTTTATGATTTCTTTCCTTCTGCTAGCTTTGGGGTTTTTTTGTTCTTCTTTCTCTAATTGCTTTAGGTGCAAGGTTAGGTTGTTTATTCGAGATGTTTCCTGTTTCTTGATGTAGGCTTGTATTGCTATAAACTTCCCTCTTAGAACTGCTTTTGCTGCATCCCATAGGTTTTGGATCGTCGTGTCTCCATTGTCATTTGTTTCTAGGTATTTTTTGATTTCCCCTTTGATTTCTTCAGTGATCACTTCGTTATTAAGTAGTGTATTGTGTAGCCTCCATGTGTTTGTATTTTTTACAGATCTTTTCCTGTAATTGATATCTAGTCTCATAGCGTTGTGGTCGGAAAAGATACTTGATACGATTTCAATTTTTTAAATTTACCAAGGCTTGATTTGTGACCCAGGATATGATCTATCCTGGAGAATGTTCCATGAGCACTTGAGAAAAATGTGTATTCTGTTGTTTTTGGGTGGAATGTCCTATAAATATCAATTAAGTCCATCTTGTTTAATGTATCATTTAAAGCTTGTGTTTCCTTATTTATTTTCATTTTGGATGATCTGTCCATTGGTGAAAGTGGGGTGTTAAAGTCCCCTACTATGATTGTGTTGCTGTCGATTTCCCCTTTTATGGCTGTTAGTATTTGCCTTATGTATTGAGGTGCTCCTATGTTGGGTGCATAAATATTTACAATTGTTATACCTTCCTCTTGGATCGATCCCTTGATCATTATATAGTGTCCTTCTTTGTCTCTTGTAATAGTCTTTATTTTAAAGTCTATTTTGTCTGATATGAGAATTGCTACTCCAGCTTTCTTTTGATTTCCATTTGCATGGAATATCTTTTTCCATCCCCTCACTTTCAGTCTGTATGTGTCTCTAGGTCTGAAGTGGGTCTCTTGTAGACAGCATATATATGGGTCTTGTTTTTGTATCCATTCAGCCAGTCTGTGTCTTTTGGTGGGAGCATTTAATCCATTTACATTTATGGTAATTATCGATACGTATGTTCCTATTCCCATTTTCTTAAATGTTTTGGGTTTGTTATTGTAGGTGTTTTCCTCCTCTTGTGTTTCTTGCCTAGAGCAGTTCCTTTAGCATTTGTTGTAAAGCTGGTTTGGTGGTGCTGAACTCTCTCAGCTTTTGCTTGTCTGTGAAGGTTTTAATTTCTCCATCAAATCTGAATGAGATCCTTGCTGGGTAGAGTAATCTTGGTTGTAGGTTTTTCTCCTTCATCACTTTAAGTATATCCTGCCACTCCCTTCTGGCTTGCAGAGTTTCTGCTGAAAGATCAGCTGTTAACCTTATGGGGATGCCCTTGTGTGTTATTTGTTGTTTTTCCCTTGCTGCTTTTAATATGTTTTCTTTATATTTAATTTTTGATAGTTTGATTAATATGTGTCTAGGTGTGTTTCTCCTTGGATTTATCCTGTATGGGACTCTCTGTGCTTCCAGGACTTGATTAACTATTTCCTTTCCCAAATTAGGGAAGTTTTCAACTATAATCTCTTCAAATATTTTCTCAGTCCCTTTCTTTTTCTCTTCTTCTTCTGGGACCCCTATAATTCGAATGTTGGTGCGTTTAATGTTGTCCCAGAGGTCTCTGAGACTGTCCTCAGTTCTTTTCATTCTTTTTTCTTTATTCTGCTCTGCAGTAGTTATTTCCACCATTTTATCTTCCAGGTCACTTATCCGTTCTTCTGCCTCAGTTATTCTGCTATTGATCCCATCTAGAGTATTTTTAATTTCATTTATTGTGCTTTTCATCGTTGCTTGGTTCCTCTTTAGTTCTTCTACGTCCTTGTTAAATGTTTCTTGCATTTTGTCTATTCTATTTCCAAGATTTTGGATCATCCTTACTATCATTATTCTGAATTCTTTTTCAGGTAGACTACCTATTTCCTCTTCATTTGTTAGGTCTGGTGTGTTTTGACCCTGCTCCTTCATCTGCTGTGTGTTTTTCTGTCTTCTCATTTTGCTTATCTTACTGTGTTTGGCGTCTCCTTTTCACAGGCTGCAGGTTCGTAGTTCCCGTTGTTTTTGGTATCTGTCCCCAGTGGCTAAGGTTGGTTCAGTGGGTTGTGTAGGTTTCCTGGTGGAGGGAACTAGTGCCTGTGTTCTGGTGGATGAGGCTGGATGTTGTCTTTCTGGTGGGCTCGTCCACGTCTGGTGGTGTGTTTTGGGGTGTCTGTGGCCTTATTATGATTTTAGGCAGCCTCTCTGTTAATGGATGGGGCTGTGTTCCTCTCTTGCTAGTTGTTTGGCATAGGGTGTCCAGCACTGTAGCTTGCTGATCATTGAGTGAAGCTGGGTCTTGATGTTGAGATGGAGATCTCTGAGAGATTTTCGCCGTTTGGTATTACGTGGAGCTGGGAGGTCTCTTGTGGACCAGTGTCCTGAAGTTGGCTCTCCCACCTCAGAGGCACAGCCCTGATGCCTGGCTGGAGCACCAAGAGCCTTTCATCCACACGGCTCAGAATAAAAGGGAGAAAAAATGGAAAGAAAGAGGATAAAATAAAATAAAGTAAAGCAATTATAATAAAAAATAAGAAAAAAATTATTAAGAATAAATTTATTAAGAAAAAAATTTTTTTTTAATTTTTAAAAATAGATTTATTAATTTTTTATACTAAAAATAGGAAAAAAATTATTAAGACAAAATTTATTAAGAAAAAAATTTTTTTAAATTTTTGAAAATAAAAAATATGAAAAAACTTATTAAAAAATTTTTTTTAAATTTTTTTTAAAAATAGAAAATAAGGAAAAAATTATTAAGAAAACGTTTATTAGGGAAAAAAAATTTTTTTTAAGTAAAAAAAAAAAAAAAAAACGGACGGACCTAACCCTAGGACTAACGGTGAGAGCAAAGCTATACAGACAAAATCTCACCCAGAAGCACACACATATACACTCACAAAAAAAGGAAAAGGGGAAAAGTTAATATATCCTGCTCCCAAATTCCACCTCCTAAATTTGGGATGATTCGTTGTCTATTCAGGTATTCAACAGATGCAGGCACATCAAGTTGTTTATGGAGCTTTAATCCGCTGCTTCTGAGGCTGCTGGGAGAGATTTCCCTTTCTCTTCTTTGTTCGCACAGCTCCCGAGGTTCAGCTTTGGATTTGGACCCGCCTCTGCGTGTAGGTCGCCTGAGGGCCTCTGTTCCCCGCCCAGACAGAACGGGGTTAAAGGAGCAGCTGCTTCGGGGGCTCTGGCTCAGTCAGGCCGGGGGGAGGGAGCGGTACGGAGGAGGCGGGGCGAGCCTGCGGCGGCAGAAGCCGGCGTGAGGTTGCAGCAGGCTGAGGCGCGCCGTGCGCTCTCCCGGGGAAGTTGTCCCTGGATTACGGGAGCCTGGCCGTGGTGGGCTGCACAGGCTCCAGGGAGGGGTGGTGTGGAGAATGACCTGTGCTCGCCCACAGGCTTTTTGGTGGCGGCAGCAGCAGCCCTAGTGTCCCATGCCCGTCTCTGGGGTCCGCGCCGATAGCCGCGGCTCGCGCCCGTCTCTGGAGTTCGTTTAAGTGTCGCTCTGAATCCCCTCTCCTTGCACGCCGCGAAACAAAGAGGCAAGAAAAAGTCTCCTGCCTCTTCGGCAGCTGCAGACTTTTTCTCGTGCACCCTCCCGGCTAGTTGTGGTGCGCCAGCCCCTTCAGGCTGTGTTCACGCAGCCAACCCCAGTCCTCTCCCTGGGATCCGACCGAAGCCCGCGCCTCAGCTCCCAGCCCCCGCCCGCCCCGGCGGGTGAGCAGACAAGCCTCTCGGGCTGGTGAGTGCTGCTCGGCGCCGAGCCTCTGTGCGGGAATCTCTCCGTTTTTCCCTCTGCGTCCCTGTTGCTGTGGGATCCGCGCTGATAGCCGCGGCTCGCGCCCGTATCTGGAGCTCGTTTAGGCGGCGCTCTGAATCCCCTCTCCTTGCGTGCCGCGAAACAAAGAGGCAAGAAAAAGTCTCTTGCCTCTTCGGCAGCTGCAGTCTTTTTCCCGGACTCCCTCTCGCTAGCACCGAAGCCCGAGCCCCAGCTCCCAGCCCCCGCCTGCCCCGGCGGCTGAGCAGACAAGCCTCTCGGGCTGGTGAGTGCTGCTCGGCACCGCTCCTCTGTGCGGGAATCTCTCCGCTTTGCCCTCTGCACCCCTGTGGCTGCGCTCTCCTCCGTGGCTCCGAAGCTTCCCCCCTCTGCTACCCGCAGTCTCTGCCCACGAAGGGGCTTCCTAGTGTGTGGAAACCTTTCCTCCTTCACAGCTCCCTCCCACTGGTGCAGGTCTCGTCCCTATTCTTTTGTCTCTGTTATTTCTTTTTTCTTTTGCCCTACCCAAGTACGTGGGGTTTTTCTTGCCTTTTGGGAGGGCTGACGTCTTCTGCCAGCGTTCAGTGGGTGTTCTATAGGAGCAGTTCCACGTGTAGATGTATTTCTCTTGTATATGTGGGGAGGAAGGTGATCTCCGCGTCTTACTCTTCCGCCGTCTTGCCCCTCCCTCCTGTTTCTAGATTCTTAAGTTGAGATCATTGTTTTAAAATTTTAACCATGTTTAATAGAAATGTATAGTCCTATAGATTTTTCTCTAAGCACAACTTTAGCTACAGCCCACAAATTTTGATATATTGTGTTTTAATTTATGTCAAGTTCATAAAACATTATAATTTCCTTTATTTCATTTTTTGACCCATGTGTTTTTTTAGACTATCTACAAAAATCATACATGAAATATAACTGGAAAAGATGGTTGAATTATAATGACTAGAAAGTGATACCTAAGGCAGATGCTAACATAATGTTGTTAATATCAGAAGAAAAACTTAATAAAAATAAAAACATTATAAGAGCTAATGCATCATGAATTAGTGACAAGATGAGCAATTCATAAGGATTGTATACGTGTCCTGATGTAGTACCCGTTAAACAATGTGACGTCAAAATATATTTTTTAAAATAGCAAATTTTTAAAGGCGGATTTATATGTTTAAAACTATGGTGTGATAGGTTAGCCTAGATCTCTCAGAAAGTGATATATTAAGTAAACATAAAGTAAGAATATAGATAATTTGTAAAACATTAACAACTGATAAATATAAATCAAATCCTTCAGTAATAGGAGTATATACGTTTTATTGAACAATCATACGTTGTCTTCAATTGTTGCCCACATACTAAGCCAAAAAAAGAAAGCTTAATTGTAATCCAAAGGAACTGGATTATAATCCTTATTTTCTGACATCATTGAAAATTAATTGTGATTTCAGATTGTCTGATAAACTGAAAAATATTAAAATATACTCAAATAATAGGACAAATATAAAAGTAAAATGAAAATCATGAACAATTTATAACTGAAAAAATATAAATACAACAGTTCTTTTAGGATGGAGCAGGGGAGTAAATAGAATGAATTTTGTACCAAAAAAGCAAATGTTTGGAAATACTCAATATTAGTAAGCTGGTCAACTGTCTCAAAAATAAGGAAGAAAATTATTGAACCAATCCAAGTTAAGACTGAGGAAACATTAAACAGCAGGAATGAATAAATTAGAAATCAAAAAAATATAGAAGCTCTACAATACCAAAAGTTTGTTCTTTGTTTTGAGTTACAAAGTAACTAAACCCTGATATATTTGCCCAAGAAAAAAGGACAAAACACACAAAGATACAAAATACGCAAGACAGAAATTTTGAATATAAATGTAAAAAAAAAAAAAAATCAGTGAGTATTGTGGAAAACTTAGTAAGACTAATCTTAATACTGAGATAAAATTTTAATTAAAATTACTTGAAAAACACAGAAAGAACATAATTAAACTTATGGAAATATACATATGTATATTTCCCCATATATAAAAATATATGTATATAAATATATAAATATGCCAAAGTTAAGTATTTTTTATAACCTCTCATTTTAAAGAGAGGATGGTAAATTACATTTTTTTTTAACCTTATTTCTCTTTTGAAGGAAGATATTTACTTGGAGTTAAAATATATCTGTATAAACTTAGCTTTTACTCATACTCCATATTTTGCTAGTATTCAACCTAACAGTGTCAGCTTTTGCCTTATTCAATAAGGTATGCATGAACAGATTCAATAAGGGGAATATCTGTTTGCAAAGGAAGAATTGCTCTTACCATCCAAAGGATTTAATCACTTATATATACTTCAATTTTGCTTCAGTTGCTCTTTGTAACTAAAGGTGATAGTGTCTCGAGCGTATGTTTCAAAATACTTACTCTAATACCATTATCCTTTTTCTCGACTGTCTTACATCTCTACACTTCTCTCAAAGCAATTAATGATACTACATCTGATATATAAGAACATTCCATATAGGTAGACTTTGGTCAATTGAAAGTATTCTGACCTCTGTCCCAACTCCTTCTAGAGACTATTGGAGGCAAATATATCATGACTTTGACCCCTTCAATTTCTATTGTGAACAATGCCACCCATTCTTACTAGAAGGAAGAAATTTGGACAGAGGTCACAGATATATTCTGCCATGGTCAGAACAATCTCAGTGTAACACACATGTACCATCAAAAAGAACTCCAGTCTTCCACTTCCTGAAGTGATGTTCATATGTTGAGATGGAAACTACCTGGATCAGTTAATGCTGAGTTATACGTATAGATCTGCAATTAGGTCATCAGAAGAAACAATAACATTTCTTTCATGAACAGTGATATAGAAAGGGAGAGCAACGTCAGAGCTTGGGTGCCTTGAACACTTAAATCTGAGCTCAACTAACAGAAGCCAGGAGGAGGCTGAGTTTCTGTCTAACCTATTGCATGATGTCCTGCACAGAATTGTCTCAACTAGTGGAAACAAATCAAAATAGGGATTTATTTAAAAAAAAATCAGAATAGGAATTTCTCTCAAGTTTTCTGGTCATGTCCATGAACTTAATAAATTTATTAAGTTCATGGACATGACCAGAAAACTTGAGAGAAACAATTGTGTAGTATTTCAGATATTATCAGATGCAGATAGGCCGATTTGCAAAGTCTTTTGAATAATAATAAGAAGTTTAGAGTGAATATTGGGTCATCATAAAGGCAAATTTCAGTTGTCCTATGATGAAATATGATAATCAACAGCTCAAAGATAAAGGCTTTCATTTCAAGTATTCTTGGTCAACAAACCAAGTTAGTTGTTCTTATTAACCTGCTGGGAATGACTGGTGGTATTTCTGTGCCTGAGATGTACTCCCTGGAAACAATCTCTATAGCTCTCAAAACTCTGCTAAACAAACATTGTTTCTGAGTGATGAATTAAGCCCAAAAGCGGAGTAAGACTATGCTGACTTAGGTACTTTTTTGTCATCCTGTTGGAGAACTTCTGTTTTCATGTTGAAGAATAATGGAAAGACAAAGATCCTTCCAGAAATAAGGCTAACATGAAAACAGCCAAAATAGAAGCTTTCCTGATTTCACTTTTCACACTAGGAGATTTCTAGGTAAAAAATGTTCATAGTACTTCTCAAGCAGCAGCAACTTCATGGTGGGAATTAACATGCTATAGAAGGCAGGTATTTTCTTGATAAAGAAGGAACTGAATTTCTTTGACAAAGCTTCAAACAGAAGCCCTTCCCACCCATCTTCAGTGTAGCTAAATCTGTAGACAGGAGCCAGTGAATTGTCAATATAACAGTAAAGTCAATGACATGGTTATTGGGGATAGAATGGGTTTACATTCCATTGGATGTTCAACAACAGAGAGGTTTATACCTCATGTTTAGATGAAGAGGGAGCTAAAGTCTAGAAATGAGAAGATTATGTGAAGATTACTTTGTTGATTCTGTCACTGCTCACAAGTTTGATGAGAGAGAATGCCAAAACCATTAAACTCCTGTGTTCTCTGGCATAATTGCTTGCTGGATGGACTTAGACAGAGGTCCTGAAAGCAGCAAGAAATCTGTTGATGCTATGGCCTGGACAATGTAGACTGAATGGAATGAACCTGTGGGGATATTTGAATTGGAAGTCATTGCCAGGGAACCCGAGCACTCAGGGATAAGGTAGGGAAAGCCACTTCTGTGTGCTGCATTACTATCTCAGGTGGTAGAGACCATTCACTGTGGTAAATTGAACAGGACAAAATTAATTATGTGGGTGGTAGGGATGATGCCAATCTAGAGATTCTGGGAGGTAAATTCTTCCTTTCTTGCCTCCTGTGCATCCCCCCTAATTCAAATTAATGATTTATACATCTTTACTTGGGTATAGTTAATATTTTCTCCACATCAATACTCAGCTAGTGGCCAAGAGATGGAGCACCTGGAACTCTTAAATAGCGTATAGCATCTCAGCGCTTTGAAGTTGGCGCACCTTGAATTTGCCTATACTTTTCAAGATCCTACTTGAACTTCTTAGTGTATATAAGCTATAGTGCTGTCCGGAGGGCATGTAGGTATTTTCTAGATTAAAAAAGGGAGTCATACAGCTGTAATTCTCTTTAAAAATTTTTTTCTGATCATCTTTATGTTTAACAGCGTAGCATGGGACAAGATAAATTCCAGCTGTGGGTTGGGAGGGCCACAAAGTTGACAATGTATTCAATAATAACAGTGTACATTTAATAATGATTTTAAATTACTTTGAAGTAACTTATTTATGTACTAAGATGCGATTAATTTACAAAAAGGATGAAAATAATTAATACTCAAAAGACTTAAAACCAGAACAGTGTATTTATGGAGAATGTCTTTCTTCATTATCTGTATGACCCTGGCTAGGGATGACTATAATTTTACATGAGTAATTATTTTCAGTGAACTTCCAATTTTCTCTTTTAGGAATCAACTTTATTACATCCATCATATTACTTTTTAGATTTTAATATTAGCCATAATGCTGTCATTATCACTGCTAGCTTCCTTTTATTCATTAATAAAAGAAACCTGTTATTTCAAATTAGAACAGTGATGGAGACATTATTTGCATAGGCACAGTGAAGGGGTGATTAATCAAAATTCTCTGATTAGGAGAATACTTCCTAGTGTCAGTCCCTGATAATTTACTCAAAACCCATCATATTACATGATACTTTAATTGAAAATTTTGTTGTCTATGTTTTCTCAATTTCTTCAGTCCCCATATGACTGCTTGCTGGTTTAGAGTTTATGCACACATTCTGGATTGTTCATGCCTACAAGCAATGAATCTGTGTTCAAGTGTCTGCTAAAAGTCTCAACTATCTACTTTTATAATCAAGGATATGTAACTATTTATAGTAGAAAGGACTCAGAAAAATTGCTATATATTTCTTTTTATTATTAAGGAAAAATAAGGAATACACGAAAGCCCTGGAAATCTTATTCACATTTTCATGAGATCAAAGACTTTTTTTTGTAGTAGGACATAATTATACCTGTTTTAGAGCTTATAGGAAATGATTCAGAGGGTGAAAATTAATTTTATTTAGTTATATATTTGTCTATATTATATATAGAAGTAGTGCATAAAATAGAATGGTTTTATTTAATAATAATGTTTTGAATATGCTAATACTCTTACATGTCTGTTACTCCCAATGCCTCTTACTTCATGCAGAAGGTGTTGTCAAGCACACCTATTAATCATCACACACCAAATCATGAACGCACACCACATGTGTTAGTAGTGATAATGTCTTCCTTTCCTAAGTTTACAAATGATAAAGTACCTCAACTATTATGGTCTTCCTGTTCTTACGTAAAGACAACCACTTCATCAAATCATTTTCTGGTCCATGTACCCTATACCCTTTGCAAGAACTTCGCTCCAGCATCTATACCCCTCACTAACTTGCAGCACCAATGGCCTATTTTCACTGGAAAATTCCTATTAGGATATGAACATGTTCTAGAGTTCCCAAACAAAATAGCAAGCAAACCACACCAAAACACCCCACACGAGCTACCACACCATTCTGTCTTCACCATTTGCAGAAAAAAAAAAATGCTGTTCTTACTTCATCACTTATCTCAGATTCTCTCCTGAAGTCCTTTTAATTACATTTCTACCTCCCAAAACTGCATAGAAACTGCTTTTGTTTTAACTCTATATTCACAATTGCAGTAGTTCCTTTTCTGGGATCATTATACATTACCTCTTATGGGCACTTGATCTCTTGATTTTGAAACTCTATCTACTATTGGTCTCTGTAATAACTCCTAATTGAAATTACTCATTTAATCATTTAAATAATCTAACTTCCTGAAAATCCCATATTATGCTGCATTGACATAACAAAGGTCATACCTGGAGATCAGTCGAGCGTGACATAGATTCTAGATTCTCATAAAGATATATAATATATCTTATATATATATATATATAACTGAATCAATTTGCTGTACAGCAGAAACAAACACAACATTGTAAATTATCTATACTTCAATTTTAAAAAAATGAAGCTATGATATGATAAGCAGACACAGTCCTCTTTTCCTACTACATGTTTACCACTGGTCACATTTCCAGTCATGGTTATTCATTGCAGTAGGCAAGGAATAGATTAAGTTGAAACTATAAACTCTGTTGGGCCCAGAGAGGTTCATTTCTATTTTATTCTGGGAGCTGATATACACAGGCAATGAATTAACAGAGATTTGTAAATTACCACCAGACTCCACCTAAATTCCCAGAATTTTATAAAACACTCATAAAAAATTAACTAACTAAAATAAACATTAATCCCATAGTACTTAATATGTAACCCATGATAAACTTGACATACGCTTATTAAAATTAAATGAATTTCTCAAATATTTTTGTCCCAGCAGAAATACTTTAAAATATATATAGATTAATTATAATTATAAAAAATTATTACTATTTTGAAGAAAAACAAAGGAACAAAGTATTGAAATCATCAGATTCAGAGAATAAATGATAAGTAAATCTGCAATTTCCAATAAATAATTTGCTTCTCAGAATAACCTTAGACATTAATTAAATTGTTTAAGGTAGAAAACCCAGAAATATTTGAAAATTGTTAAAATGTAGCAAGTAACAAGCATTTAAAGGCTGCATTCTGAGAGCTGTTTCTCAAATTTCTATTTTTTTTAACCTGAAAATCGAAAGAGATACTGGTGTTTGAATAAATGTTTATATGAATAAATGTTTCCGATTGAATTTATAATTTGACTTACTTTTACATTAGAATTTTATTTTTCTTCATTCATTCATTCTACAAATCCTTTCTGATATTGATACAAGAAAAAAAATGATAGAATTGCTTTGTAATGAAATCTTATACTTTTGGATAATTTAGAATGCAATCAAATGTAACCACTGCTCTGTACAACTCTTTCATGCATATGCATATATACAGAGAATGTTAATTTTTTCAGGAAAACCAGACAGAAAAGTTATAAAGCAGAGAATCCTTATAAATATAAGGCCATAGAAACAGTCCTCAAAAAATGATGGAGAATAATACTTGGAGGATAAGCATCCCAGCTTTCTTTTTCACCCTGTGCCCTTCTAGATCATAGTTTTAGTAAAATGGTAGTGGATCAGGTCAAAAATAAAACATATTTTACAGTAAAAGGTTGAGATAAAGGGACTTTTAAGGAAGATTATTTTTTGAGTAGTTTAATAGGTTATAAAAACACCTAAGAAAAGTATTGAAAATATTTTTATAATTATATACCCTTTATAATTGAATTTACTTCAATTTCATAGGATAAGTTAAAATGTTATATCAATAAACATAAACACCAAAGAGCAACAGATTTGGGATAAACTTACTTTTGTAATTTAGAAAAAAGTATGACAAAATTAAATTCTGAAATTCTAGTATGATCAATTTATACAAAAAGTAAACCTCTAATTGTGCAATAAGATATATGAATAAAAATAGCAAAAGAATAGTAGAATGCTAAGTAAACCTGAGCTGCATTGCTATATGTCCAGGAAAACAATAGGAAATGTAACATTTTACTAATTATATTTAACAGTTTAAATTTTGGTTCACATGTTTAAGCTACATTTTAATGTAATCATTGAACTCCTTTTTGAATTAACATTTTTGTGGAAATATCTCATCTTTAAAAATTTTTATTTGTATTTTAGTAAAAATAACTGCAAAATAGCTGGGAAATTACATGTATATACACATGCATATCTATATATGTGTATGTGTGGTTACTCTGCTTCTAAATCACAATACAAATTGAAAGCGATATTCTTACCCTGATTTCTCTCAATTTAATTGTTACTATTTCCAGATATTTTATCAGAAGTAAAATTAAAATACTGCTAATTTATTATATTTTTTTGTTTCTGTTTTTGAGAGCATCAATAAAGTGTTCACATTTCCAGTATCACTCAAGACCAGATTTATTGTTAATCAATAACAATATACATTTCTCTAAATACTGCACTTATTCCTTCTCTCTTATGAAATCCACAGGAAACGATATATAAGAAATACTTTCAAATTACTGTTTACTGATTAATTGATAAATCTCTCATTCATGCTTCTAAACATGCTCCAAGCAGATACACTCTAATAGGGAACTTTCTGTTCCATTTCTATTGATTTCCATTCAGATATATAATACTTTATGCCAAAAAGTTTTTTAACATGTGTTGGGAATCCATGACAAAATTGTATTGCTTAAAATTGCAAATTTAATATCATTGCCACATGGGTTGGAATTAGGTAGCATTAATTTTAAACAAATTTCCATTGGGAAAGGGAATCTAAAACCTAGACACTTGTTTTTACCCTGAAATTTAGAAATTCTTCTGCTACTAATAAAGTACAGTCAGACTGAGAAAATCTATGTTATTTATGTACTTTATCTGGGAAACACTGGAGAAGTATCAATAAAGTGGAATAAATCATAAAGTTAATACAGAATCTTAACTCCACCCTATGGCACCAGTAAATACCTCATGTTCACACCATGTTAGAATTCATTTGGCATCTATTTACCAATCTCCTTAACTTTTTTTGGTTTGTTGGTATAGATAGTTTTCCTGAGATTTTTAAACATATAGTGAATAAATAATTTCATAAATATTATTGTTAAACAGTGACAAATGGATATTAGTTCATGAAGGTTAAAATTTAACATGACAATATTGTATAATGGTAATATTAGCTTATTTTTTATATCATTCATTTTGAAATGCCTTTTTAACCACCACAAAAATAATGCTTAGTTTTTCTGTTCCTGTGGCAAAACTACAATATATTCAGCAAATCTTAATTGAGATCTGAGAAGAAAATATATGAAAACTTAAAATCTGAGCAGGAGCTTCACTATTTTAAATTCAGACTGGATGTCTTTAAGATTTATTTTCCTAACAGTACATAAAGTCTCATACAATACTTACATGTTTTTAGGCACACTGAGTGTCAAGAGACCTCCTTTGGACAAATATCTTAGAAAATGCATTTGTGAAGCAACATTAAGACCTCCTAAAAGCCCTGTACTCCCTTGACTGACACATCATTTATACATCTATCTTTCAGACCCTCCAACACAATCTAAAGCATATAAACTCTGCTTTTAAAAAAAAATGTCAATACCTACTAATTGCTTCCTGAGTAGGTTTTGGTGTTATTTCAATGAAAGGTATAATTTAGCAAACAGATTTAGCAAGCAGCAGATAAAACAATTAGTACAAAGGTCTTTTGTGAAAGAAGAGGCTGGCAGTACACCTGCAGTGAAGGCTGAATTTGTAATTTAGAAAACAGATTTAGCAAGTGGCAGAAACAACAATTAGTCTAAAAATCTTTTTTGTGCAAGAAATAACTCACAGAATAGGAAGAGTGAAGACACATTTGCATAAAATAATATGTCAGTTTCACTGAAAAGCAAATAGTTTTCCATCTCCACCTCCTAACCTTTTTTCTTTCCTTGTGATTTTCTTTCTCTGTATATTACAGATGGTCAAGGAGCTAGAATATTTCAAAAGTCATGACATAAGCAATGTTGTTTCATGTAGTAGAACCACTAAATTTTTAACAAATAATAACCACCATTCACTGGGTCACAATATCTATTGGATTGTGGAAGGAAATGAAATCCTTTCTCTTTTACCTAATGGGTCTTTGCTTCCTTAATCACAGTTTCAACTTCACAAATATAATTGACGTATTAGTCACAGTTAAAATTTTTGGAAAGCCAAACCAACATGGACTTACACTAAGAGTATTTAGGATATCTTTCATTACTAGGGCTCTGATACAGAAGCAAAGAAAGCATAAAAATAGTACCAATGGACCAAAGAATGGATTCACAGTAAGTTTCATAGGATTGCATTAGCTTCAAATTTCTTACCCTTAATTAGAAAAAGAAGTGTGTAGTTCCGGATGCTGGGCCCTCAGGGGTAGGGTCTTGTGCAATGCCTCAATTAAACTGCTATTCAAGCAAAAAGCACTTCTTAGCAAAGGTCTTACCACCTCTTAGCTGTTGAGCTTGAGCTACTCTATATAAAGTGTTGAGAAATCCTTGACTGCCACCATGAACTTCTCTTGACATTTACAGTTATAAAGTCCTTAGGAATTATGGTGTATTAAACAACTTATTGATTTCAAAGATACTATGTCAGACTCTAAAGTTCAGAACTCCTTTGTTTAATTTTGATGTGTCCATTGCCAATAACCAACCACTCTTATTTTGCCCGTAATATTTAACCATCAAGCCCTCATGGGTGATGCTGCAACTCTCTACTCTAAGAAGCTCCAGCTCACCAACAACAGGAAAGAGCTCTGGTTTGTTTAAAAACAAGCCCAGACCGTTTTTAAAATTAGTGTTGTATACATACACTTACAAATAATTTTCATTTATGCAACTCTGCAACTGAAATTTACCCAATTTACTCAATTCAGAAAAATCCCTCGTACAAAATACACATCTTATTCATTTTCCAAGTTCCGTTTGTTACTCATGCTCTCTCTAGAGTTTTGCTTTTTGTTGTTCAATGTTGCTGTTTTATATGCCTGTTTAATTTTTTACTATTCTGAAAGGAGGGGTTGGCAATGGTTTTCCTCTACAGGGCTTTGCAGGCAATATGGACTCAACTCTGTCACTGTAGTAAGAAAGACATCTTAGACAGTAGATAAAAAAAATGGGTGTGATTGTGTTCCAATAAAATGTTGTTTACGAAAACAGGTAGCAGGCATGATTTGGCCCATGCTAGCCCTGCTTTAGGGAATTATTAGTTAGTGTTGTGTGCATTCACTCATACTGTATTCACTCTGGAAGAAGCTTTGTTAACTCTGTGCTTCGAGATTAATTGTACACTCCAGGGCAACTCTACGAGTTATGAATTTAGTATTCAGCAACAGTAGATCTCCCAAAACATTACCTTTCAATTTAGTGAAAAATATTCGAAGCATTATTGTACTATGTGGTAGTGGAAAATATTTTATTTATAAAACAATTGATATTATAAAATACAAATTTATATTGTATGAAATACTATATATTAAATAATATTTATATATAACACACTTTCAATTTGCTTTAATTATTATAGCCATATAAGCACAATCATGAAAACTTTGAAATAGAGAAATCAGAAGTAAAAGAGATTATAAAAATAAGCTAATAAACTCCATATACCACAAATAGGAAACTGAAACCAACAGTGCCATATATTTTATGGTTACTACCCACTACTTTCTGACAGTTTGTCAAAGTAGCAGTAGAAAATTAATACATGAATTTTATTTAATTTGTATTTCTTTATATGTATCAATCCATATATATATTTTAACATCTTTATTGGTGTATAATTGCTTTACAATGGTGTGTTAGTTTCTGCTTTATAACAAAGTGAATCAGCTATACATATACATATATCCCCATATCTCCTCCCTCTTGCGTCTCCCTCCCATCCTCCCTATCCCACCCCTCTAGGTGGTCACAAAGCACAGAGCTGATCTCCCTGTGCTATGTGGCTACTTCCCACTAGCTATCTATTTTGCATTTGATAGTATATATATGTAAATGCCACTCTCTCACTTCGTCCCAGCTTACCCTTCACCCTCCCCGTGTCAAGTACATTCTCTACATCTGCGTCTTTATTCCTGTCCTGCCACTAGGTTCTTCAGAACTTTTTTTTTTTTTTTAGATTCTATATATATGTGTTAGCATACAGTATTTGTTTTTCTCTTTCTGACTTACTTCACTCTGTATGACAGACTTGAGGTCCATCCACCTCACTACAAATAACTCAATTTTGTTTCTTTTTATGGCTGAGTAATATTCCATTGTATATATGTGCCACATCTTCTTTATCCATTCATCTGTCAATGGACACTTAGGTTGCTTCCATGTCCTGGCTATTGTAAATAGAGCTGCAATGAACATTGTGGTACATGACTCTTTTTGATTTAAGGTTTTCTCAGGGTATATGCCCAGTAGTGAGATTGCAGGGTCGTATGGTAGTTCTATTTTTAGCTTTTTGAGGAACCTCCATACTGTTCTCCTTAGCAGCTGTATCAATTTACATTCCCACCAACAGTGCAAGAGGGTTCCCTTTTCTCTACACCCTCTCCAGCATTTATTGTTCGGAGATTTTTTGATGATGGCCATTCTGACTCATGTGAGGTAGTACCTCATTGTAGTTTCTGATTTGCATTTCTCTAATGATTAGTGATGTTTAGCATCCTTTCATGTGTTTTTTGATAGTCTGTATATCTTCTTTGGAGAAACGTCTGTTTAGGGCTTCTGCCCATTTTTGGATTGGGTTGTTTGTTTTTTTGATATTGAGCTGCATGAGCTGCTTGTAAATTTTGGATGTTAATCCTTTGCCAGTTGCTTTGTTTGCAAATATTTTCTCCCATTCTGAGGGTTGTCTTTTCATCTTGTTTATGTTTTCATTTGCTGTGCAAAAGCTTTTAAGTTTCATTAGGGTCCCATTTGCATATTTTTGCTTTTATTTCCATTTCTCTAGGAGGTGAGTCAAAAGGGATCTTGCTGTGATTTATGTCATAGAGTGCTTTGCCTATGTTTTCCTCTAAGAGTTTTATAATGTCTGGCCTTATATTTAGGTCTTCAATCAACTTTGAGTTTATCTTTGTGTATGGTGTTAGGGAGTGTTCTAATTTCATTCTTTTACATGTAGCTGTCCAGTTTTCCCAGCACCACTTATTGAAGAGGCTGTCTTTTCTCCATTGTATATTCTTGCCTCCTTTATCAAAGATAAGGTGACCCTATGTGGGTGGGTTTATCTCTGGGCTTTCTATCCTGTTCCACTGACCTATATTTCTACTTTTGTGCCAGTACCATACTGTCTTGATTACTGTAGCTTTGTAGTATAGTCTGAAGTAGGGGAGCCTGATTCCTCCAGCTCCATTTTTCTTTTCAAGATTGCTTTGGATATTCGGGGTCTTTTGTGTTTCCATACCAATTGTGAATTTTTTTGTTCTAGTTCTGTGAAAAATGCCATTGGTAGTTTCATAGGGATTGCACTGAATCTGTAGATTGCTTTGGGTAGTAGAGTCATTTTCATAATGTTGATTCTTCCAATCCAAGAACATGGTATATCTCTCTATCTGTTTGTATCATCTTTAATTTCTTTCCTCAGTGTCTTATAGTTTTCTGCATACAGGTCTTTTGTCTCCTTAGGTAGGTTTATTCCTAGGTATTTTAGTCTTTTTGTTGCAATGGTACATGGGAATGTTTCCTTAATTTCTCCTTCAGATTTTTCGTTGTTAGTGTATAGGAATGCAAGAGATTTCTATGCATTAATTTTGTATCCTGCTACTTTACTGAATTCACTGATTAGCTCTAGTAGTTTTCTGGTAGCATCTTTAGGATGTATAGTATCATGTCAACTGCAAACAGTGACAGCTTTACTTCTTCTTTTCCAATTTGAATTCCTTTTATTTCTTTTTCTGTTCTGATTGCTCTGGTTAAAACTTCCAAAACTTTGTTGAGTAATAGTGGTGAGAGTGGACAACCTTGTCTTGTTTCTGATCTTGTTTCTAAAGAAATGTTTTCGGTTTTTCACCATTGAGAATGATGTTGGCTGTGGCTTTTCATATATGGCCTTTATTATGTTGAGGTAAGTTCCCTCTATACCTACTTTCTGGAGGGTTTTGATCATAAATCGTTGTTGAATTTTGTCAAAAGCTTTTTCTGCATCTATTGAGATGATCATATGGTTTTTATCCTTCAATTTGTTAATATGGTGTATCACACTGATTGATTTGCATATATTGAAGAATCCTTGCATTCCTGGGATAAACCCCACTTGATTATGGTGTATGATCCTTTTAATGTGCTGTTGGATTCTGTTTGCTAATATTTTGTTGAGGATTTTTGCAACTATGTTCGTCAGTGTTATTGGCCTGTAGTTTTCTTTTTTTTGTGTGACATCTTCATCTGGTTTTGGTATCAGGGTGATGGTGGACTTGTAGAATGAGTTTGGGAGTGTTTCTCCTTCTGCTATATTATGGAAGAGTTTGAGAAGGATAAGTGTTAGCTGTTCTCTAATTGTTTGATAGAATTCACCTGTGAATCCATCTGGTCCTGAGCTTTTGTTTGTTGGAAGATTTTTAATCACAGTCTCAAATTCAATGCTTGAGGTTGGTCCATTTATATTTCTATTTCTTCCTTGTTCAGTCTCCGAAGCTTGTGCTTTTCTAAGAATTTGTCCATTTCTTCCAGGTTGACCATTTTATTGGCATATAGTTCCTTGTAGCAATCTCTCATGATCCTTTGTATTTCTGCAGTGTCAGTGGTTACTTCTCCTTTTTCATTTCTAATTCTGCTGATTTGAGTCTTCTCCCCTTTTTTCTTGATGAGTCTGGCTAATAGTTTATCAATTTTGTTTATCTTTCCAAATAACCAGCTTTTAGTTTTATTGATCTTTGCTATTGTTCCCTTTGTTTCTTTTTCATTTATTTCTCATGTGATGTTTATGATTTCTTTCCTTCTGCTAACTTTGGGTTTTTTTTGTTCTTCTTTCGCTCATTGCTTTAGGTGTAAGGTTAGGTTGTTTATTTGAGATGTTTCTTGTTTCTTGAGGTATGATTGTATTGCTATAAACTTCCATCTTAGAACTGCTTTTGCTGCATCCCATAGGTTTTGGGTCATCGTGTTTTCATTGTCATTTGTTGCTAAGTATTTTTTATTTCCTCTTTGTTTACTTCAGTGATCTGTTGGTTATTAAGTAGTACACTATTTAGCCTCCATGTGTTTGTATTTTTTGCAGATATTTTCCTGTAATTGATATCTAGTATCTTAGCGTTGTGGTTGGAAAAGATACTTGATACGATTTCAATTTTCTTAAATTTACCAAGGCTTGATTTGTGTCCCAAGAGATGATGTATCCTGGAGAATGTTCCATGAGCCCTTGAGGAGAAAGTGTATTCTGTTGTTTTTGGATGGAATGTCCTATAAATATCAGTTGATTCCATGTTGTTTAATGTATCATTTAAAGCTTGTGTTTCCTTATTTATTTTCATTTTGGTTGATCTGTCCATTGGTGAAAGTGGGATGTTAAAGTCCCTTAGTATGATTGTGTTACTGTCGATTTCCCCTTTTTGGCTGTTAGCATTAGCCTTATGTATTGAGATGCTTCTATGTTGAGTGCATAAATTTTTATAATTGTTGTATCTTCTTCTTGGATTGTTCCCTTGATCATTATGTAGTGTTCTTCTTTGTCTCTTGTAATAGTCTTTATTTTAAAGTCTATTTTGTCTGATATGAGAATTGCTACTCCAGCTTTCTTGTGATTTCCATTTGCATGGAATATCTTTTTCCATCCCCTCACTTTCATTCTGTATGTGTCCCTAGGTCTGAAGTGGGTCTCTTGTAGACAGCATATATACAGGTCTTGTTTTTTTATCCATACAACCAGTCTATGTCTTTTGGTTGGAGCATTTAATCCATTTACATGTAAGGTAATTATCGATATGTATGTTCCTATTACCATTTTCTTAATTGTTTTGGATTTGTTATTGTAGATCTTTCCTTCTCTTGTGTTTCCTGCCTAGAGAAGTTCCTTTAGCATTTGTTATAAAGCTGGTTGGGTGGTGCTGTATCCTCTTGGCTTTGGCTTGTCTGTAAAGGTTTTAATTTCTCCATAGAATCTAAACGAGATCCTTGCTGGGTAGAGTAATCTTGGATGTAGGTTTTTCCCTTTCATCACTTTAAATATGTCCTGCCCCTCCCTTCTGGCTTGCAGAGCTCCTGCTGAAAGATCAGCTGTCAACCTTATGGGGATTCCCTTGTATGTTATTTGTTGCTTTTCCCTTGCTGCTTTTAATATTTTTTCTTTGTATTTAATTTTTGGTAGTTTGATTAATATGTGTCTTGACGTGTTTCTCCTTGGATTTATCCGTTATGGGACTGTCTGTGCTTCCTGGATTTGATTTACTATATCCTTTCCCATATTAGGGAAGTTTTCAACTATAATCTCTTCAAATATTTTCTCACAGCCTTTCTTTTTCTCTTCTTCTTCTGGGACCCCTATAATTCCAATGTTGGTGCTTTTAATGTTGTTCTAGAGGTCTCTGAGACTGTCCTCAATTATTTTCATTCTTTCTTCTTTATTCTGCTCTGCAGTAGTTATTTCCACTATTTTATCTTTGAGGTCACTTATCCGTTCTTTTGCCTCAGTTATTCTGCTATTGATTCCTTCGAGAAAATTTTTAATTTCATTTATTGTGCTGTTCATCATTGTTTGTTTGCTCTTTAGTTCTTCTAGATCCTTGTTAACCATTTCTTATATTTTCTCCATTCTATTTCCAAGATTTTGGCTCATATTACTATCATTAGTCTGAATTCTTTTTCAGGTCAACTGCCTATTTCCTCTTCATTTGTTTGGTATGGTAGGTTTTTACCTTGCTCCTTAATTTGCTGTGTGTTCCTCTGTCTTCTCATTTTGCTTAATTTACTGTGTTTGGGGGTCTCCTCTTTGCAGGCGGCAGGTTCGTAGTTCCCATTGTTTTTGGTGTCTGCCCCCGGTGGCTAAGGTTGCTTCAGTTGGTTGTGTAGGTTTCCTGGTGGAGGGGACTGGTGCCTGTGTTCTGGTGGATGAAGCTGGATCTTGTCTTCCTGGTGAGCAGGACCACATCCAGTGGTGTGTTCTGGGGTGTCTGTGACCTTATTATGATTTAAGGTAGCCTCTCTGCTAATGGGTGGGGTTGTGTTCCTGTCTTGCTAGTTGTTTGGCATGGGGTGTCCATCACTGTAGCTTGCTGATCATTGAGTGGAGCTGGGTCTTAGCATTGAGATGGAGATCTCTGGTAGAGCTTTTGCCGTGTGATATTATGTGGAGCCGGGAGGTCTCTGGTGGTCCAATGTCCTGAACTCGGTTCTCCCACCTCAGAGAAACAGGTCTGACACCCGGCCGGAGCACCAAGACCCTATCAGCCACGTGGCTCAGAAGAAAGGGAGAAAAACAGAAAGAAAGAAGAAATAAATAAAATAAAATAAAATAAAGTTATTAAAATAAAAAATAAAACTTATTTTAAAAACTTAAAAAATAATAATAATAAAAAAAACTGGACAGACAGAACCCTAAGACAAATGGTAAAAGGAAAGCTATACAGACAAAAATCACACAAAGAAGCATACACATACACACTCACAAAGGAGAAAAAGGAAAAGAAAAAATCTATATATATAAAAAAAAGGAAAAAAAGGAAGAGAGCAGCCAAATCAATAAACAAATCTACCAATGATAATAAACTCTAAATACTAAAGTAAGATAAACATAAAATCAGAAACAAATTAGATGCAGAAAGCACACCCCAAGTCTACAGTTGCTCCCAAAGTCCACCTCCTCAATTTGGGATGATTCGTTGTCTATTCAGGTATTCCAGAGATGCTGCGTACATCAAGTTGATTGTGGCGATTTAATCCGCTGCTCCTGAGGCTGCTGGGAGAAATTTCCCTTTCTCTTCTTTGTTCGCACAGCTCCTGCATTTCAGATTTAGATTTGGACCCACCTCTGCTTTTAGGCCACCTGAGAGCGTCTGTTCTTCACTCAGACAGGACGGGGTTAAAGGAGCAGCTGATTAGGGGGCTCTGGCTCACTCAGGCCGGGCGGAAGGAGGGGTACGGAATGCGGGGCGAGCCTGCAACAGCAGAGGCCAGCATGACGTTGCAACAGCCTGAGGCGGGCCGTGTGTTCTCCCGGGGAAGTCGTCCCTGGATCAAGGGACCCTGGCAGTGGTGGGCTGCACAGGCTCCCAGGAGGGACGGTGTGGATAGTGTCCTATGCTTGCACACAGGCTTCTTGGTGGCTGCAGCAGCAGCCTTAGCATCTCATGCCCGTCTCTGGTGTCCGTGCTGATAGCCACAGCTCGCACCCGTCTCTGGACCTTGTTTAGGCGGTGCTCTGTATCCTCTCTCCTCACGCACTCCGAAACAATGGTCTCTTGCCTCTTAGGCAGGTCCAGACTTTTTCCCAGACTCCCTCCCGGCTAGTTGTGGCACACTAGCCCCCTTCAGGCTGTGTTCACGCAGCCAACCCCAGTCCTCTCCCTGGGATCTGACCTCTGAAGCCCGAGCCTCAGCTCCCAGCCCCCACCCACCCCAGCGGGTGAGCAGACAAGCCTCTTGGGCTGGTGAGTGCTGGTCGGCACCGATCCTAGGTTTGGGCATCTCTCCGCTTTGCCCTCTGCACCCCTGTTGCTGTGCTCTCCTCCATGGCTCCAAAGCTTCCTTCCCCCCGCCCACCCTCCTGTCTCTGTCAGTGCAGGGGCTTCCTAATGTGTGGAAACTTTTCCTCCTTCACAGTTCCCTCCCACTGGTGCAGGTCCCATCCCTATTCTTTTGTCTCTGTTTTTTCTTTTTTCTTTTACCCTACCCATTTATGTGGGGAGTTTCTTGCCTTTGGGGAAGTCTGAGGTCTTCTGCCAGTGTTCAATAGGTGTTCTGTAGGAGTTGTTCCACATGTAGTTGTATTTCTGATGTATTTGTGGGGAGGAAGGTGATCTCCATGTCTTACTCCTCTGCCATCTTGAAGGGCTCCCCCCATATATGTTTTTATAATACATGTATCTGTTAATCTATGTATATTATTTAATAAGTAGTTTGAGTCAGAAACTGATTTTCATTTGGAATAGGTTGTATTCAAGATTTGTTGTGAGTAATTACTATTGAGTGGCTCACAATACTTATTTCAACAATAGCAACAGTCTTGTGATAAGACCTGGGACAGGTGCATATGTTGAGAAAGAATGAGAAATTCTTTCTAAATCAGACTTGAGGGTATAAAAAGACAAAAAATGAGGTAGCTTTGAAGAATGAGAATTTTTGTGCTAGACCAAGATGGGAGGCAGAAGAAAAAGTTATGACAGAGGATAAGTCAAGTGTAAATGTAAACCATTCACATTCAGGTAAACTCACATTGATTGATTTCCTTAGAAGAAGTAGTACATGGAGGAGAAATAGTACAATTTGAGCTAGAGAGTTAGGAAGATGTCAGGTCATGGTTCACTGTATGCACTAATTTAAAAGTTTCACCTTTGAAAATTTTGAGGGTCATTGAAGATTTTTATGAAAAATTAATACAAAATGAGTAAAGCAGAAACAAATAAGAGGCTTAATTAGAAAACTGAGCCTCTTTAATTCAAATGGTGTCATCATTTATTGAAGTCATTAGAGTGAGGGATTCTGTGAGATGAATTTTTAAAAATCTGGTTTGAATAGGAATTTGAGATATGACTTTTAAAAATTTATGTAATTAAATAATTTAATTTATTTATTTTATTTATTTTTGGCTGCGTTGGGTCTTCATTGCTGTGTGTGGGCTTTCTCTGGTTTTGGTGAGCAGGGGCTACTCTTCAGTGCGGTGTGTGGGCTTCTCATTGCGGTGGCTTCTCTTGTTGCAGAGCACAGGCTCTAGGCGCGTGGGCTTCAGTAATTGTGGCTCGCGTGTTCTAGAGTGCAGGCTCAGTAGTTGTGACACACGGGCTTAGTTGCTCTGCGGCATGTGGGATCTTCCCGGACCAGGGACTGAACCTGTGTCCCCCACACTGGCAGGCGGATTCTCAACCACTGCGCCACCAGGGAAGTCCCTGAGATATTATTTTACGAAACATAAACACTTAAATATAATGGTCATGCAAGGGATGTGTATGAGAAATGAGAAATCTATTTGCCCTTAGAGGAAATCTCAGAAGCTCCAGAAGTGTCTGTACTTTA
The DNA here is from genome assembly GCF_028564815.1 of Eubalaena glacialis. NCBI lineage: Eukaryota > Metazoa > Chordata > Mammalia > Artiodactyla > Balaenidae > Eubalaena > Eubalaena glacialis. The sequence continues at coordinate 22,849,342 of NC_083721.1, forward strand.
TGCTTGCTTTGCTTGCAGACCTACCATATAATCCATCGAGTAGCAGACTCCTTCAATGGCCAAGGATTCTTGGCCCAGAGAATGTCACACACTTCATGTGCATCTATCACAAAATATTATAGACTTTTTCTGTTGTAACTGACAAATGAATTCTCATCCTTCTACCCAGAATTGGCTTTGTTCAATTCCTTGCAATTTTTGAATCAAGAAGTGTTTAAATACCTGTTAATTGTATATAGCTATGCCCATCAGGAGTCCCTTCCATTTATGAACAGGAATGCTATATGCAAAAATAATGAAAATAGGATTTGATTATTTCTGTTTTCAGATGAGGTTGGCCAGTTGGTATGATGAGGAACAGAAATAAGCTTAACTGTTTCTTTAGCTTAATAAGGATTCTGATCTCATAATTTATTTCTGCCCTCTGATCTGTCACACAAAATGTGAAGTCACAGATAAGAAATGGATAATATTTCATAATGGCTACATATTTAATATATTAATTAGGGAGTTTGGAAATGCCTTTACAATGCCACATAATGGTATAACTCTGTCATTTGATCTAAGCAATTAGTCAGTGAAAAGGTTAGAAGAAAGTGTCAACTAATTCACTCAATTAAGGAAAAAACAGGTGTTTTGTTACTCTAATAGAGCTAAAAAGGTGCTGGGTTTTGAATTTGATTAATTAAAAGGAGAGTAATATCAACAGAACATTTAAGATACAACAGGGAATAAAGATCAGACATGCCTTAAAAAGAAGAGGAAATGCCTGCATGAAAATATAAAATAATAACATTTGGACAAACAACAAGAATTTTTTAGTTCACTGAGTTATAATGTTGGGCCCTCCAGTCATTTCTATAAGAATCAAACTCAGGTGACAAGGAGTAGGTTTACCAACGTGGCCAATCTTTCTGAAAATCCTGTTTTCTGCAGTTAACTGATTCTTCACATTTAATTAATATAAGATTTTATCTGATGAACACTTCAAAAAGATTTAGACATTTTTGGACTCGTAATGATCAAAATTATAATCTGGGTGTGCTAATTTGTTAAGTTTTCCTTGTTTTTTTCTATTTCCTTCTTTTCCACTAGTGAAGTCTGGTTTTCTGTGTTAAGTCTTTGACGTATCCTTAATACCTACCAAATGCCTGCAACATTGTGTGTGTTCACAATCTTTTGTTTGAATAAGTTGATTGAATTGCATGACATTTAATAAATAGAGAAATTGTTTCAGAATACTTACGAGGAAATGGCTAGGAACTCAAATCTGGCAAACTTATTTGGGATGGTTTTGCACCATTTATAACAAATAAATTATAGAACAAATTAGCAAATGACATGTAAAATTACATAATTTATAACCTTTGTATTGATACTACCAGTTTTGTGTAATTCACAATCCCTCCACTTCAACATTTGTACTCAGGCTATATGGAAGTACAGAAGAGTCTTACTCCATATAAGATAGTTAATGCATAGGGGATTTCTCCAAATTGACTATAACTAGGTATTAATTTAGTCATTCACAAAGTGTTAGTGGGTAGCAGGATGTAGGGCTGTCAACTGGTGACATGAAAAAAAAAATATGAACATGTTCCTTTTCCCACTGTCCCTGAAATAAGTGATATGGATAGCATCTACGTGTTTTTCTCTTTCTGACATCTACAGTTTTACTTCTAACTTCTTTTTTCTTCAAATCTGTCCATAGTGCTTAACAAAAATGTCTTCATTGTGGAAAGAGAGGAAAGAGGACAATGAAGTGTGATGTCTACTACTTAAACAAATATTGGTCATGATCCTAGGGTGCTTGGGAAAAAAAAAAGCAGATAGATGGGTACTCAGATGTCATCATTTTACACATGGAAAAAGAAGATCCAGGGCACTGAATGACTTATCAAATGTCATCCAGATATTTAAGGGAAAAGTGAGTGCTTGAACGGTTCTGTCTCAAGACAGTGTTCTCAATTCATATTTTTACATTTATGTGCCTGCAATATAACTTTGCCTATTTTTCAGGATATTCTTTAATACTTCCTTTAAGTTGTAAATACAATTTCTTCTTTTTATAATTTATATTACTATCAAGACATAAGAATAAACACTATTAATATTTTGTAGTAATTTAATTTGTTTGGAATTTTGTATTATTTCACCTATATTAGGCAATGTTGTCCCTCTTTCTCTCATATTTCTGCTTAATACACTAGTAGATGAGACATCCACACCCTTTCCACGTGTGGGAAGATACTTGCCCTTGAAATCTTCCTATTGCCAGCCTCTCCAAAGACAGGAGGGGTGTCTGAATGAAGAGCCTGACACTCACCAGGCCACATTCACTGCAGGGAGGGAACCCTGAATTAAAGGCTTGGTCTCTGCCTTTATCTTTCTCTTCTTTTTCCATTTCCTGACCTCATGCAACAAGCACAAAGGGACAGCTTTGCTCTCTACATACAGGCCTTATAAACTTCATTCATTCAGCTATTTAGGTAAGCAGACTTGCAGTGGATAAAGGAAGTACTTCATCCTCAGGCCCACTTCCTCTTTCCAAAAAGTATCATGGAAATATTTTAGGGGTTATAGGAAGCAGTGATGTTGAAATGAGCTTTACTACCTTTCCCAGTTAGTTAGAGATGCTTGGATCTATCTTATTAATGAGAACAACAAAGGAGAGGAGAGGTGACACTTAACCTCAATCCATAGCAATGAGACCCAGGCAACAAGATTGCAATATTGGTATGCCAGGTGTTATTATAATTTATCTCCTGCTGATAAGGAAATGGAAGTAACATAACAAACCAAAGTGGATCCAAGACTCAAATCCAGGCCTTCTGATTTAAAGTTTCCCTCATAACCATAGCACACAGAATAAATAAATTATTAATTTTAATATTAGCTTAGAAAATTTTAAAATTATCAATTTGTTCTTGGATTTGAAAAAAATATCATTCCAGTCTAAATTTTCCATCTTCCTTTTCATTTGCATAAACTGCTACAGTAGCCCAACAGGAATACATACTTTACATATCTGTCTTCAGTTTACTTAGCGTGGAATGCCCTACTTTAATACAGTGTTATCCATGCAAGGTTAATTTCAAATTTTGAGATTCCTAATATAAAAATAGTAACATGTTAAGAATTAAACAATAATTCCTCTATTCATCTCATATATGATAATCATGAGATTATGAATTTGAAGCAAAATATCAAGTTCAACACCACTCTTCTTACTATCCATAATCAATATTACTGATAATTAACCATTATTAGTGATAATAACTGTAAATATTTGATCCCTAATACCTTGCAAAGTAACTTTATGCTATGAAACAAACAAAAATATTCAATAGTCAGAAGCTGACACAATATCCAACACTAAGACTTTCAATAGTTTACAGAGTAATGATAATATCAGGTGCTCAAAATATAGTAGATGGAGTCCCAAGGAAATTTATCTTTATCTCTTTAGATCTCTCCTTCCTTTTTAAATTCAGAAGCTCATTCATCTAGAGTGCCAAAAATATACAAATAATCTCTTAAAAAGTATTTTTGAAACAATAAATCAGTGAGTGTAGAAACCAGATTGCAACAGGGTGAGGACTGGGCCGGTAATCAAATTCGAATAAAGTTAAGTCAGAAAATAAGACTGCTAAGAGCTGAGCCAAGGTAAAGTTTTGGTTTTGTGTTTGTTGCTGATTTTTGCTTGTTTTTGTTAGAGGAGATCTGAACTTGTTAGAAAATAGAAAAAGCCACATATATAGGTGAAGATATAAGATTCTTGCCAGAGAAAATAATGTTTTGGTAACACTGGGTGTGCTCTTCAAGCCCTACGTTAGTTTATGTCACAAAATAGCAAGCACATACCTCAAGAGTTTTGCTGTTTAATGATGTACCTGCTAGCCACACGTGGCTATGTAAATTTATATTTACATTAATTTATTAATAAATTCAATAAAATTAAAAATTCCATTGGAGTAGCCACATTTTATGCACTCAATACTCATATGGGCCTGGTGGCTACCCTAATGTGGTGAAGACATAGAATAAATTTATTTTTGCAGGAAGTTCCGTTGCTCAACTGTAGTCTAGACATAGATATGAGTGAAAATATGCAGTTTGGAATAAATCATAGCTCACATGAAAATTATCTGCCACAAGCACAAAACCAAGTATCCATTTGGCATTTGACTCTGCAAAGTATTAGATAATCATGCATCATGTTAGAGAAGCTCAGCTCATCCCTAGAATATCCCTGTACTTTTGGTGTACTACGTAGAGAGGATAAAATATCTTCCAACTGTATGATGTTCTTTCTTTAGACTCACTCCTTAAGGAATTCTTCCATCGACTTCTTTGATGTATTCTTACTAGAAGAAGAATGAATGAGCTAAAACAAGTCTCAGATGCTTATTTGGGGAGGGCTCCTTACACTGGAAAGGAGTACAGGATTGGGTACTCTTCTTTTCCACTGAGGTTTTTTTTTTTTTTTTTTTTTTTCCTTTTTTGTAGTCCTTTACTTGGCATTTATGTTTTAATGGCAATCCAATTTAAGAAATGAAAGCATTGATTAATTATTGAACCATTTTAAAAACAAATGTAGCTGAACGTATGGGTGGGAGCTGGAATCAGAGAGATGACAAGTATCAATACTAGGATAGGAAAAGAGGAATGCAACTTAAATTCTGTGCTTTTCAATAATTAAGGTCTTGCCAATCTGAAAGGAAGTTAAAATCTTATTGTCTTAAGGAGTTTGAAGAATCTTAAAATCAAAGACTCAGAAGGGTTCTCAATATAGATGTTAATAACTATAGATGGTTGCCAGAGCCTGTGTAGAAAAGATCCTACAACTTCATATATAAATGTTTTTACAGAGTTGTACAACAGAATAGGCATTTGGATAATTGAAAAGGGTGAGAGATACAAGGTCTGGAGTTCAGATGTTTATAAGTGAAGAGAAACATGGACCAGTGATCTGGAAGTGGTACTGGCAGGCAAGAACACAGTCAATATCATAACCACTGTTGCTGAAAGTCCAAGAAGGTAGAGAAGCAGTCCCCACAGTGGAAGCATCAGGGTAGAGTGTCTGAAAGAGAAATACCCTCATCTAATATTTACTGAAATAAGAGCAATATCTCCATGGGTTACGATGCAAGTAATTATAGGCAGAAGAAAAGAGGTGAGAGTCATTTTTTAAAAAAAGAATAAAATGAGCAAAAACAATTTTTATATAAGGAGCTTATGCAAGAAGAGAAATGAGAAGTTCATGTGCATAGTGGTAGGTATGATGAGCAGAGATGATTGAAACACTTGATTGGGAGCAAAATGTATCCTGACATTTTAAGTCTGATTTACTCCATTGAAAAGAGAGGGTTTATTATCACCTGGGTATCTAAACTAGGATATGGCCATCTGATTTAAATGATTTTCTAATCTTCTTCTGCCAGAGTTAAAAAAATAAAATGCAAATTCAAATTGTTGTCATGAGACAGGATGAAGTCATTTATATACTAACCTATGTACATGTTAAAATTTTATTTAACCTTTAAGTCTCAGTTCAAATGATTCCTCTTTAATGAGACCTTCATTGATCTCTGTTCATAACTGGGTTTAATTTTATGTCACAGGCATAGAACATCAAATTATCTGACAAAAAAGGAAGTCATAAGGAGTCAGAGTGGTGTTATAGAACTTAGGAAATAGATGAAAAGCCAGACAGAGATAGGGTAGGAATCAGAGTACTCTTGGAAAAAATTAGCGTGAGACCATAAACATGACTCTAGCATCTGCAGCTCTATATGGAATAAGGAGAATGCTGGGGGGAGACTGGTGCATTGACCATTTATTTGAGACTTTTGATAAAAACAGATTATTTGAAAGAAGAGAAAAAGCAGAGCAGAAGCTTCAAGAAAACCCTAAACTTATCTCCTGCAAGAAGTATTTTTTCTCATCTAAAATGCAAGATTTTGTATAAACAAAAACTAATATATGTATTAAAGTTTCCCCCTGTTATAGTAACAAAGACATATATCTATCCTTATAAACATGCTTTCCTTGAGTGAAGGTCAATGAATCATCTTTGAAAAGTCTGCTTCAATCTCCTTTGCTGGTTTCTTATCCCTTAACAAATTGGTAAGTTTTGGAGCACCACAAGACTCAGTTCTTTGCTCTTTTTCTCTAATTGCATTCACTCCCAACATTACTTTATCTCTCCTTGTCCTTCAGTGCCATTTAAAACTGATGATGTTGGCAGTATTTTATTTAGTCCCTATCTCCTCTCTGAACTCAAGACTCAAATATGCAAAACAATCATCAACATCTCAGTTTGGATATCAAGAAACATCTCAAAATTAATTTGCCCACAACTATTTATTTGGATATATACCTCTCCAAATCTTCTCCTCCTGTATTTTCCATTTCAGCAATTTAACCCATTAGCTCAAGCCAAAAACCTAAGTATCAGGCTTAACAGCCCTTTTCCCCTCCCTCTATGGCCTGTATTTCAGTATTCAATCAGGAAGTCTCTGCTCTAACTTCAAAACTCATATCTGCAATTCAAAACACTTTTTCACACTTCTGATACTATCAATCTAGTCTAAGTCTAAGCAAAATTGCCTATGGCAGTGGACTTCTATCTGCTCTGCCAAATTCTAGTCTTAACTCCTTTCACATCAATGTCCACAGCGTTGACAGACTCAGCCTCCAAAAATTGGAAATCAGAGCAGACTATTATCTGCTTTCCAAATAGCTTTCGAACTTACCCTGGTTTATATATATTTATGTGATCAGGCTATCTGCATACTTTTGGCATCATCTCCATCTCAGTGTTCTTATTTCTATTTATCAAGCTTATTACACAACATCTAACACATTTTGATCACACTCATTTTAGTTTTTTTTGTTTTTGTTTGTTTGTTTGTTTGGTTGGTTGCACCACTAGTCTTGTGGGATCTTAGTTCCCCAATCAGGGATTGAACCCAGGCCCTCGTCAGTGAAAGCACCGAGTCCTTAACCACTGGGCTGCCAGGGAATTCTCAGATCACACTCATTTTAGATTCAAACTCTGGACTGTAAGTTAAAATGTTATTATTTCAATCATTTAATATTACCATGACCATGTATGACTGTTGTCATATTATTTTAATGAGTTAGGTTTTCCTTTTGTGGCTACTGTATGTGGAAGCTATACTTGATCACTGTTTAACTTCTAGAGATGATTCCTGCAGGAGAGAATACAGTCTGCTGTCTAACAGTTGTTTACTGTGTCTTCATTTTAAACATAAATCTTGTGTTGTAACTATATGCCAGTAACATATCTTTTTTCTAATGTTATTTATTTATTGTTTTTTAAAGTCACTGAGATATAATTAAATAGGTTCTATAGTTTAATTTTTCAGTACCAATACACTTCTTATAATCTTAGGGCATTATCTGAACATTAGTTTTGCAAAGTATTTTTGACATATGACTTTTCTGAACATAGCATTAGCTATGATAATGATGAATGACCAGTCTGATAAAATGCAGGTCATACTGTGACTCTTAACGATGCAATGAATATTTCCTGCATGAATATGCCAGATTTTTAAATCAATGCTGTGCATTTATGAGAGAACTTTGGTGTAGAAGAATAAATACAACAGCTGCTTTTTAATTATATGTAGAAATTATGATTCTAATCTGTTACATTTAATAGCACAATACATTTGAGAGAATGTACTACTAAGTATTCATGTTACTAAGCGTTTTTGTACAATAAGTATCACTAAAATAACTCATACTCTTATGTTTTTGAAAATAGATTGGCATTTTTCTCTACTGGGCTCATTTCTTTCCTTAACACATGACACTAGCAGATAACCTTGAGCTTGGTTGGATAAAAAGTATTTACCTTTGTTTTGTGACCTCTTCAGGTTAGCTATCCATGTCTCTATACTATGGGTGGAGGTCTACTATGGAGAAGTGACACACCTGGGGAAGAAATCAGGGATTAATACCCTCTTTCTTCAAACACTTCAATGAGAGAACATAATTAGTGTCACTAGAGTAAAAAGCAAATCTTACTGCATTAAGTGTTTAAAACAGTATTGGAAATAGCAGCACTTATTGACAATAGCCCCGTTCATGCACACATTTGTGGCTATGGTATTAATATATCTTATTTTGAAACTTGAATTAATCCTCAGATTTCCAGGATACTTAGCTCTATTCACCACCTGAGTCCAATAGACCCTTCTTTTGAAATGTTGTTACTTTAGGAATAAATCCCCCCCAAAAAATTGAAATAGATATTGAAAAGCAACATTTTTAGAAAATTTACACACAACTTAAACATAATAAACACAAATTTTTATTCCAAATGTTCCTGATTTTAAAGACATATTGAGATGTGGCCCAGTGAGAAACTTGGCAATTCCTATAAATAAAAAATACGCAATAATAAAACTGGACAAAAGTGTCTAAAATGACCATTTCAGGACTCTGAAAATCCAGGAAAGGCATTCAACTAATTGGAAGTAGTTTTATGAAAACTACTGAACTTTGGATAAGAACAACTGGAGTCTGTCATGTTATTTTCTACCTATCTCTATAATACGGTGGTTTAACCAGAGCAGGCTGGCCATGAAAATCTACATCTTCATTAAACGTGGCTTGTCACTTAGAGTGCAAAACACATTACATCCAGAGGAATTATTAGAATAGTGGTAACCTCAGTGGCAAATAATGAGAACAGTGAGAGACTTGGGGAGGCTGAAATTTTTTCCTGGTTAGGGCAAGCAGTAGTCCACTAACCTATTATTTTCCAGAAAGATCCAGAAAATATGACAAGCAGAAGAGGGTTTGCTAAGCTTACCAGACATCTCTGGTTGACTGAAACAACTTCATGTAGATACAGGAGAGCCTAGACAGGACACAGTTATCAAGACATTGGGCACATTGCCTTGTGTCCATGTGACTCTGCGCCCATGTAGAGAGAACATGATATACTCCTATGAAGAGGAAAAGCCAGAGCAGACTTGAAAATGACCTGAAATTTAAAACTGCTCTGCAGCCTGAACATAGATCATTAGCAAAGGGCGAAAATCTTACCAGCTCAGAGTGTTTGAGCCCAACTTTTGAGTAATCATTGACTGCTAAGTAATATCTACTGGTATGTAGATACAGGGATGGCCTCTAGACAGCCATCATCATCATCAACCATGATGAATGACCAATAAACACATGAAAGGATGCCTAATCTCAGCATTTAGTATGAAAATGATTATGAAAACCATATACCACTTTCCCCCCAATAGAACGACTGTAATAAAATGACAGGCAATAGCAAGTGCTGCAAGGATGTGATAGAATTGGAGTCCCAATATATTGTTGGTGGGAATGTAAAATGCCACAGCCACTTTGGAAAATAATTGGGCGGTTTCTCCAATGTTCAACATAATGATTTCATGTGACACAGTAATGCCATGCCTAAATATTCAGTTGAAAGTAAAAAGACTGAAAAGGATGTGTACATTAAGGAAAAGAGAGCAAAACTGGCAAAATATCTAGCTTCTGCTACTTTCAATGCCTAACCTGACCCCCAGCAGAAAGTACTACACAGTGGATTTATATGATGTCACCCCTTGAGGATACCATGCAGACACTTGATAACCAGTTAGTCACATCAGAACTCTTGAGTATTCGTTTCTTAGGGCTGCTGTTATAAGTTACCACAAACTGGGTAGCTTAAACAATAAAATCATTCTCTCCCAGTTCTGAAAGCCAAAAGTTCAAAATCAAGATATCAGCAGGGCCACACACCCTCTGAGAAATCTCTTCATTGGGAAGAGTCCCTCATTGCCTCTTTCAGCTTCTCATGGTCCGAGGCACTCCTTGGTTTATAGCTACGTCATTCCAATCCCTGCCTCCCTCTTCACAAGGCCTTCTTCTCTCTCTGTCTCTGTCTCTGTCTGTCTGTCTCTTCTCCCTCTGTGTTTTCTTCTCTTCTTATAAGGACACCAGTTATTGAATTTAGGGCCTACCATATGCAGTGTGATCTCATTCTGATCCTTAACTAATTAAATTGGCAAAGATTCTATTTCCAAATAAGATCACATTCTAAGTAGTTTCAGGTTGATATGAGTTTTGGGGGACACTGTTCAACTCACTCTACCTTACAACATCTAATGGAAGCAGTTTATCCTTACTGAAATTGAAGCCACAGTCACCACACAGGTTTTTACAGAATGCTTAACTTAACAGTATGGGATCCTGTACAACATCACTTCAACCCAGGGTAACATTTGTTTGAAAGACTTGCAACATTTGACACATGACGGTGGTGTCTACTAATATAGCAGATGCCGCATCATTAAGTGGCAGCCAGATTAATAGACTAGTAACATGTCCTTTAAATGCAAAGTTTATTTCTCAACTCAGGGACATTACCTTTGAGGTTCTGTAATTCAAGATATAGTATATGCATTTAACCAGTGATCATGATATATGTACCCAACAGCAGAATAAGTGGATGCAGACAAGACTGGCTCTTCTCACCCTGTTCCTGTATCCCAGTAGTTGAATTTAATCTCCCTGCCCCTGAAGTCATGAACTCTGCTAGATTAGAGGTTTTGGTTCTCATAGAGAAAAGATATGGTTATAGGAAAATAGTATGGGAAGGGAAAATTATATCAGAAACATTTCCTCTCAGTGTTTTAAGGCTCTATAAAAACTAGTAAACAATTTTGGCAACTCTGACCTGCCAAGGGCAATACAAAAGTCTGGTTCCTGCCACCTCTCATAGCCAATATGCGGAATCTACAGTTTCCTGGAGGACAGAGTTGATGAGTATCAGCTCTGGCTCAGGATCAGTTACAGCATAAGGGACTGTTTTAACAATCATCTTGCATTGAGTCTCTTGGAGAGTTTTCAGCCTGTCACCTTCTTGTAGACTCACTAAAGGAACAGACTTAATGTAGAAACTGAGTTGATTTGAGTGGTAAAAGCGGTAGACTGTAACAGAAATTTCTGGTGCCCTACATCACCTCCATCTTGTGCGTCTCTCAGCAAATGTGGCTCTGCCTAGCTCAGACTCTCCTCAGGCTGAAAAAATACCACTTCATTTGTGCACCACTCCTTTCTTCACTTCTGCCGTGGTGCTTCGTAATCAGTGTAGAAGTCCGCTCATCATGAGCATAAGTGAACCTCGTAATGTGGAAAAGTTAATATTTCACAAACCTCAACCAGTGGGGCAGAATACAGTTATTAAATGCTTCAGACTTCTTTCTTTCAGTTTATAATTTAAGAAGGTAGGCTATATACCACTTAGGAAGTCCTGGTGGAAACAAATTCTGATTGCACAGGCATTATTCTCAATAACAGACAATTATGTTGGCTTTTTCCACTTCCTGTCTCACTCAACCTGTCTTTTGCTTTTCCTTTCTGAGATCACCACTCAAAAAAGTTTACAGCACTCAAGCCCTGCCTAAATTTCTACCCTCGGCAGGAACACAATCGAAGTCACAAAAGTATTACATTTCATCATTAACTGCAATCATTAGTAGCAAGCATTAAGACTATTTGCTTGAACATCCCTTTTTCAAAAATAAATCCAGTATTTATTCTGTTAAGTATTTCTTTTAATGAGCACTGCTATGTAAAATAGCTCCAAAACATAAAATCAAAAGGCCAGATCCAATTGAATACACTCACTGCAATTGCTAGTTCCATCCTTTTGGGACATTCTATAAATATAAGGGATTGCATGTGAATACTTCAGGTTGAAATTTCAGTTTTTACAACCACTCACTCGTATTCAAAGGACTTCCAACTTGAATCACCGTTATAGTTAGTAATAGTGCTATAGGGATCTGGAAATAATTACTATCAATCTGGCCTGTATTCCAAGTTATTACTTGTATCTGAGATGGAAATTATAAACTTCCCTTTCAATTTGTACCTTTTTCAGAAGCAGGGAAGGCTCAGTAGATAAAAGGTGTTATAAAGTACAGAGATATGGTAAGTCTTGGTTTATTTAAATGCTCAGCTACAAAAGCCCAGCTCTAATCAAATAATCATGTCATTTAATCTTGTACCTGGCATAAATTGTCTGAAAGGTATCTTATTCTGCTTGAAGTGCTAATTAACTAGAATTTAAAAATTCTTACTTACATCTGGAAAATATGAGGAAAATTATGGGAGTGATGGGTGCATTACTTGTGAGGAGAAAAGGGGATTTCTTTCTGAATGATTTCAAATATTTTCATATATGTATATGTGGTAGTTTTGACAAAATCAAGCTTATTTGTTGGCAAGGGTCATTATTTATTATGTTATTGTCCTTTCAAATTTCTAGAGTGTTCAGATATATTATTTTAAACTGATGGGATATATGATGACTCATCTGAGGAGATTAATAAATGAGAGAATCAGTATTAGGGGACAAATCAGACACATTTGCTATTGCTCTAGTACAGGGATTTGTAGCCATTTTCAAGTCAAACAAAGAAACTTGGTAAGTCTGATGAAGCCCACAGACTTTCTTCTTACAAATATGTATCTTTTATTGTAGTAAGATATACATATAATATTTATCATTTTAACCATTTTTAAGTGTACAGTTCAGTAATGTTAAGTATATTTACACAGTTTTAAAACAGACTTTCAGAACCTTTTCATCCTGTAGAGATGAAACTCTATACCTATTAAACAACAACTCCCCCTTTCCCCCTCCCCTGGCCCTGGTAACCATCAATCTACTTTCTATGTCTATGAATTTTACTATGTTTTTATCTCATGTAAGTTGAATCATACAGTATTAGTCTTTTTGTGACCGGCTTATTTCACTTAGCATAATGTCTTCAGGTCCATCCATGTTGCAGCATATGAAAAGATCTCCTTCCTTTTTAAGGCTGTGTAGTATTCCAGAGTATGTATATACCACATTTATTTGTCCATTCATCCATCAATGGATATTTGTGTTGCTTTCACTTCACAGCTCTTGTGAAAAGTGATGCTATGAACATGGGTGTGCAAATATCTCTTTGATGTTCTGATTTCAACTCTTTTGAATATATGTCCAGAAGTGGAATTACTGGATCATATAGTAGTTCTATTTTTAATTTTTTGAGGAATTGTCATGCTATTTCCCATAAGTGGTTGCACTATTTTACAGTCCTCCCTACAACGCACAAGGGTTTCAGCTTCTCTGTATCCCAGTTCATACCTGTTACTTGTTTTCTTAATAGTAGCCATCCTAATGGGTGTGAGGTGACATCCCATTGTGGTATTCATTTGTATTTTCTAATGATTGGTAATGTTAAGCATCTTTCATATACTTGCCATCCATCTGAATATCATCTTTGGGAAAATGTCTGTTCAAGTCCTTTGCCCATTTTTTAGTCTGATTATTTGATTTTTTGCTGTTGAACTGTAGGTGTTCTTTATATATGCTGAACATTAACCCCTTATCAGATACACTATTTGCAAACATTTTCTCCCATTCTGTAGGTTGCCTTTTCACTCTGTTGATTGTATCTTTTGATGAACAAAAGTTTTTAAGCTTGAAATGCTTCTATTTGTCTACTTTTCCTTTTGGTGCCTGTGTACTCACTATAGTTCTTATAATTTCATAAAATAAAATACTTAGGATTACAAAGATCCAATTTTATTGGAATGTATTAATCAAAATGTCAAAATTATTAAAAATGCATTTATATATGTGTTCGTGTTGATTCATAAAATAATTCTTGTGTTGAAATGTAGTAATATTAAAATAATAAATATAAATAATCAAACTATTACAAGATAATAAATTATAACATAATAATAAATATAAATATATGAAATAATATAAATATATGACATAAACACTGTCATAATATAAATATAAGTATTATAATAATAAAAATATAGAGTTAGTAACTGCACATATGTTTCAAAGTTATCAGAAGCAACTGTAATGCTTTATGAATATGTATCCCATTTTAATTGGTGACAAGTTATAGGCACTCCAATACTACTTTTCATTGTGTGTATCTAATTAAGATGTGCTAAGTTTCAGTTAACCTTACAAATACTCATATTTTAAAATTTTAAAAAAACTTTGCTAATATTCTTTTTCTCATAGATTCTGATAACAAGAAGCATGAAGATTTAAGGCCACTCAGTATGACATGTTTGCACAATAGGCATACATAAATATTTAACCTAGAAAATCCCCTTATTGGCAATTATATAAGTTCTTGCAAGAAAGAATATTGATAGAGAAGATATTACTCATTAATGTATCTCATTCCTTGGAAACTGATGCAGTCAGAGAACCAAGAAAAATACTGAATAAAATCAAAGTTTTCATGGTTTATGAAGCAGGAAAAATGAAATGAATTAAACACAAAACTCCAGGAGCTGCTTCTGTTGAATAAAGCAGCAAGGATTCTTCAGTTGGTCAGTTGCCCTAATGAATACAGTCTATTAATTAAATCAAGACCCTAACAAAATGACTTTTATAATGAAAGAAAATGGTTGACAGTCAGTAAGAAATGTGTGTGAATGTGTCTTTAAAAGCTTATAAAACAAAAGAACAATATTTTCAAAGGAACTTTGTAAAAATATAAGTTGCAGGAATAATTGGATTATGAGTAGACATGTTAAGAAGTCAATTTAATTGCTCTTGACCTACTTTAGCAATTGAGACTTTCCTGATATTCTGTCTCTTTTGGAGATTTCTTTCCATTTCATAAATTTTTTTCTGAAATAGCACGTGCCCACTTTGTGTGCACATCGCTGGCCTTTTACACCACTGTGTCAGTCAGAGAGACATTGGATGGATGGCTGTCTTGGGAAGAGTGGTGGCATACTTTCATGGGTGGGGCACCTCTCCTTACTGTTAGCAGTCAACAATAAAAGTAGGCAGGAAATGGATGCAACAGTTCTGTGAAGGGGCTCTGGGTAAGATCCAAGGCATCCTTACGTTCCCCTCTTTTACAAAGCTCAGATTAACTTGTTTATCAATAGCACAATTGTTGACAGTTTCTGTAAAAAGCAATGAAAGGAAAATTAGTGTGACCAACTTTAATTTCTGCTGCTTCAGTTGGTTCCAAGGCTATACCTGGTATATATCATCCTCCTTATTCTCCTGGAGTCTAGATTTCCTTTCCATGCACCTAACCCTTCTGCTGAAATCACTGCAGAGCCATGGATGGTGGCTTTCCGGATGGGATAAACAGACTGGAACATTATCCCTGATGGGTCTCAGCTCCTAATAACCAAAAGGCCCTGTAAAGCCCTGTCTTCAGGTAAAATCTTTACAGCTAAGTGGGTCATAGGAAACTGAGAGCTATCCCACTGGCTTACCTGACACGCCATACTGCTGGGAAGTTACTAACCAATTCTAAAAAGATTGAAATATAGAGTTAACTTGAAATATGTGTCACAAAACTGAAATAGAAACATAGATTGAAATACATGCTTGAAGGACAAAATATATAGTGTAAAAATAATAATTTTCAACTTGTAATCTGGGTTAAAAACTCCATATTATATTTATGTATTCTTGGAAAAAGTTTGGCAAGAGAGACAAAATCTATTGGATTTCTTTCCTTTAATTGGGGTAGAAATTGGGAGAGACTACAGTGTGTCAGGGATATAGCTTGACATTTCAAAACACACAGTAACTTAACAATGTTTGTTTTTTAACTGAATGTAAATATTGGGAGATTTCTAACTAGGACAACAGATTTGTAGAACACTATAAAAAAAAGAAAAAAGTTATAACAAATCTATTTCACAATAGAAAACTAAAGAAAAATTTAAAGTTATCATAAAAAGATGAAAGAATTATGTCAAATATTCCACAACTACAGAAGAGGTCCAACCCTTACATATTGATAGTTAACACCAAGGTATTTTAAACATTTATTAGAAAAATAAATGCATGTTTCCTTACATAAAGCAACTTACCAAGGTGAAAAAAAAATTAAGGGCTATGAAAAGATGCTTCAAACAGAAGCAAAAATAAAGCATAGATGGCATTAATAATATCAACGTGAGCAGAATCCAAGGCACAGGGCATGAACTACAGCAAAGAGAGTAAATTTATAACAACAAATAGTTAAAAAGTGAATAAAGCTACAACTACCAACTCTTGACATTAAGTATACATGATATGCAAAAACAAAGCTTATTTGGAACACCAGGAGAAACAGAAGAAAATGTTATCTTTCTCACTCTGATGGATCAAGAATTCAAGGTAGAATTAAGGTACATAAAATATTAATGAGAGTACTATTTTGCTTATAAAATATTAGTTTACATTTTTAAAAAAATCTTAAAACAGGCATCATTGCACAATGTATAACAGTGTGTCATATTTGTCTAAAAGCTATATTAAATCAATAATGTCCTATAACTGATGTTTTAGAATCGATAAATAACCTATTTAGTAAACATTTATATTACTTGGGAAACTGATTTGGCTGCTGTGACAGGGCAAAACATATGTGGCTGAAATTAAATGTAAGTTGATTCTTTCCTCATATAATATTCTGAGCATAAAACATCTTGGGCTGATAGGATGTTGCCATGATATTAAGGGACCTGACGTTCTATTTGGTTCCTCCACTTTTCCTAAAATGCAGTTTCCTTTTTGAATAGGGGACTTTTCTTGTTCCCATTTCATTTCACATAAACTTTAAAGCCAGTGAGGAGTGTTGAAGAGGGAGAAATATATTTATATATAAACAAAGTCCTAAGAATAAATTTTGTAAGAAAATTTTGATTTATATTTTAAAAATATAAATACTGATTTAATTGAGGGGCATGAAGAAACTCTTTCATTTCAAAATGAAAGTTTCAAAAGCATCTATTCATTTTTTCATGTATCAATTGATCATGTATGTATGTTCTCTTTGGAGAAATGTCTATTCAAGTTCTTAGCTCATTTTTAAAAATCAGGTTATTGGGAGATTTTTTGCTGTTGAATTGTAGGAGTTCCTTACATATTTTGCAGATTAACCGCAACGTATATATGGTTTGCAAATATTTTCTCTTCTTTTGTAATTTCCCCATTCACTCTGTTGATTGTGTCCTTTGTTGTGCAGAAGCTTTTTAGTTTGATATAGTCCCACGTGTCTATTTTTGCTTCTGTTGCCTGTGCTTTTGGTGTTATAGCCGTAAAATTTCTACCTCACTAATCACCAGGGAAATGCAAATCAAAACCATGATGTGATATCATCTCTCACCTGTCAGAATGGCTATAATTAGAAAAACAAAAGACAAGTGTTGGCAAGATTGGAACACTTGTACACTGTTGGAGGGAATACAAAATTATCCAACTACTATGGAAAACAGTATGGAGGTTCCTCAAAATGTTAATAATAGAACTGCCATATGATCCACTCTGATCAGGTTTTATTCAAAAGAATTGAAATCAAGATCTCAAAGAGATAGAAGCACTCCCATATTCATTGTTAACACTATTCACAATAGCTAAGATGTAGAAACAATGTAAATGTCCCTTGACACATGAATGAATAAAGAAAATGTGGTATATACAATGTGGCATATATTGGAATAATATTTACCCTTAAAAAACAAGGAAATTATGTCATATGCATCAACATGGATTAATCTTGAGGACATTATGTTAAGTGAAATAAGCCAATCACAGAAAGACAGATGCTGCATAATCCCACTTATATGAGGTACCTAAATGTCAAATTCTTAGAATCTAAGGGTAAAATAATTGTTGCTAGGGGCTGGGCTGGAGTAGGGGGCGGGCACGGGAATTACTAATTAACAGGCATAAAGTTTCAGTTAAGCAAGATGAATAAACCCTAGAGATTTGTTGTACAAAATTGTGCCTATAGCCAACAATATTGTATTACACACTTAAAATTTTGATAAAAGTTAGACCTCATAAGTATTCTTACCAAAATAATTTTTTTTTTAAAAAAGCATGTATTCAGCAGGACAGAAGTGGAATTTCCTTTGAATTATTATAACTGCTCACAAGCTCCGATTCTCTTCTAGTGATGGGAAAAAGTGACATTGCTCCAAGTGGTAACTCAAATATTTATCATTTAAAATAATCCTTCTGAAGTAATATTGGTTCATATTCCTCATCTTATAATTTTGGAGCCAAATGTGAACATGAAAAGAAAATTTGGTCAGACATTAGAGAGTAAAGTCATCCATATATTTTTCTGAAATGTCCATGGGGCTGTCAAATAGTGGACCATACCAAACACATTCATATTTCTGCCATAAAATCTGTGACAATTCATATGAAGTTAAATCAGTAATGACTTGCGGTAATTTCATTGTCATCAAATTATATTGAGAACTATTTGCCTATTGAAACCGTAGGCGCAGAATTCTGAACCTGGGCCAAGTCTGTCAGTGTTTCTCCAGTATTTCCTTTTCTTTTCTTTTCTTTTCTACTGTGTTAATCTGAATGCCTGGGGAACTTGCAATCATTCCAGCTTTGAGGGGACAATTGGGGTACTACTACCCTGTTTTCTCTCTAGTTTGGTCTTTGCTGCAAATAATTTTGATCCTAACTGTGTAAGAACTCTATGATATATCAAGGAAAATAAAGTGGGATGTGCTTACAAGCCTAGCTACTTGTTATTTAACCTCTTTATGGTCAGAAATAATCCTCACTTTTTTGCTTATAACCACCAACATTTTTATATATTGTAACAGTGATTTTTTAGGTTGACTATTTAACATACATTAAACATTCCATAAATAATAGTAAAATGAACATGTATATAGCACCTGCTATGTGCCAGAGCATGTTATATTTGCTTTATAAATAATAATTTAATGGGTATGACTATTTCACTAATGTTACCCATTATTAATACAAGGAAGTCAGCTCACAGAACTTAAGTACATCCCAAAGATCACATGGTTATTAAACATGTTTTGATATTCCTTTCTGTATTATTTTATGTTTTAAAAAAAATTTTTAATGTCTACTTATGTAATGCTTTCTACATTATAGGGACTTTACATACTCAGTTTTAAATTCAACCAAACCCTAAGTTATTTCAAACTTCTTGCTCTTTTGCATTCCATATGCTTCTCTCATTCTCATTAAAACAACAACAAAAACCCTTATTAAGAAAGAAGACAATATTCCTGTCATTTTCTACACTATGATTTTAAAATGTTCTAGTCTTTTATGGGTTGGTCTCTGCTTTAAATATTTAAATTGTGTCTTCTTTAACAAATCTCTGGAAAGTGTCAACTATGATTATTTACTGGCTTTTAAGCTATGCAGTGCTTATCAATAATCATTTTAAGGTAACAATTACATTTTTGAAATATATTTTCCATATAAACCACTGTAAATTCTTTTCATTTATAATCAGAGGAACAAATACTAAAAATAGATCCCACCTCACCTAGCAGTGTATTTTGGAATTCAACAGAAGAGGTGAAGAAGTAGAGAAAATTACATGATTCCTCAGCTAATAACCATCTTTCTAAATATGAACGATGGCTTAGAATGTTCTTTTTTAAAAGCATAGCAGCTGCAACTTTATTACTTTCCTTGAATTTAATGTGCAGCTTGTAATATGATGTGATGCTCTATGTTATTTTTTATTCTTATTTTCAAGCAGCTAAAGATTCAGACATTAAAACAAAGATGAAATTTTTATTTTCAAGCAGCTAAAGATTCAGACATTAAAACAAAGATGAAATTTTGGGTTTCATGTCACTTAAACAAGCTTATGTTCTTTCCATATAATATACTTTGGGAGAAAATAATGAGAAAAAGAACCACATCTATTAAACTTGAGAAAGGAGCAAAACACAGGACAAGGAGAGGCTCGCAAAATGACCCCAGTCCTACCCTGTGAATCTGTAAGGTCACAGACAGAACATTTTGTATTACACACATGAAACTTCTTAGACAGATGTCAACCAGAACATTAAAGACCAAGACATAAAGACCATCTTAACAGGGTACTTCTTTCAATTGGGATTTTGAGCAAAAAGAAGAAAAAAAAATGAGTCCTGTGAAGTCTGTTTCTTTCCCCAGGGCCACTTCCTCTTTGTCTGTGTTGGTACTTCTTTAAATTATCCTAAAGATGTATTGAATATCTCTAATACATCCCTCCTTCCCTCACTCCCCACTCTGTATCCTCTTTTTCTCCATTGAGAGCTCAGAAGGGTGGGGCTGTTAGGATGAGCAACTGTGACTTCCGTTTCCTCAAGTTTTAACTTGTAGGGATAAGAGTCTTCACGTCTTCCAAGCTGGGCATGTCCAGGCTCTAGTTAGCAAAGCACTAGGTTAATTTTCAGAAACTGTCTGGAAAAAATTGTCTACTCTTTTTGTGTATATGGAACTTTAATGAGCTCTCACTGAGAGGATGCACTTAACCCCTCCGTCCTGTGAGTGTAGATGTGGAACAGCTGTGTTTTCTTGTTTTTGCTTAGAATTCCTATAGGAATAGGCCAATTATAACTTAGTTCTACTCATTAAAGGAGCAATAAAGTCTCATTTTCTTTGTGGCAAGCTAGTTTTTAGTGAATTTCAAAATACCATTTCTGAATGGCACTAAAATGTTTTACACAATAAGAATATGGAATATAGAAAAGATGACACTATTAATATTTATATGAAAATATTTAAAATAAAGAAAAAAGTAAAGAGAAACTAATACTTTTTGTTTGGTCTGATATTTCATAACAAGACAAGAGATAGTGACATTTTTTCCCTAGATCATCACAGTTTAGATATAATGAAACCTAAGGAAGTTCAGTTAAGCACAATTAAATGATATCCACAAGCAATGTGGTATAATAGTTAAGCACATGGTTTATGGAGTTCAACTGTGAATGAAAATACTAATTCTACTATATCCTACCTGGTGATCTTAGACAAATTTTAAAAAAGTGATTAAACTAAAAAATCAACCATCTATAACATTTAGGCACTCTATTGTGCAAGAAGACATTGACATCAAAACCATAGTATGTAAACAAGAATATTCGTTATTGAAACATTATATTTCAGAATCTATTCAATATCATTAAAATAATATTTAGGAGGAAAAAGTCTCTATTTTAGAGGAATATTACTGAGAGAGAGAATCAGAGAGAGAGAAATTATGTGAAAATAAACTATTGAACACCATAATTTTAAAAAAAAGTTTTTTTTAAAGAGGAAAGTTAAGGAACTACAATTAAAGCAAACTACTCTTGATTTGGGAGTAACATATAAAAATAAAAATTTATATAATTGTGTAAATATAGGTATAATACAATAAAAAATGCAAACACTTCAAGGTAACTTGTTTTTTATTAAGTAAGAAAAAGTAAAGATGCACAAAATTACAATGAGAAAAGGGAACTAAATATAAATCCAATAAATCAATTTATAAAATTAAATATGTTAATTAAATTTGCTGAATTAAAAAATAAAACTACATCTGAATGTCTTCATGGAATCTAGTCTAGTTTAGTTTCTAGGAAAATATAATTAAACAAAATTCATCCAAAAAAAATCCAGAAGAGAAGAAGAAATGAAGTCAGGGGTGTAAAGAAGAAAGGGTAAGAGACAAATTATTCTTCCATAGCTGGAACAAGACAAAGATGATCTTCTTACCTGGTTACTTTACATTGCTCTTTAATTGCTAACCAATGTACTGGACAAAAGTTAAAAAAAAAAAAATAACAGCTATTCAAATTTGAAATACAGAGAAAAATAATCATTTGTACATGAAATGCGTGATACCTAAAATTCCCAACAAAAATAACAAAACTAATAAAAACAACATGTGCATTCAGTAAGATTAGATATATAATAAAAATAGAAGTTCAATGTCATTCCTATATGCACATAATTAATAATACAGTGGAATTTCATATCATTTGAAATATCAAACAATAATAACAATAAAGTATACATGAATGAACCTAAGAAAGGTAATATATTTGAAAAAAATTTTAAACTCTACTGAGAAAACTTAAAGAAATTTTGAATAAAAATAATTATTCTTTACTAAGAAGTTAATATTGTGAAGCAGTCAATGTCCTCTCCATTTACCTATAAACCCTAGCAATCCAATAAAATATGGAAAACAATCATCACTGACAGAGTGATCATAAAATATAGGAAAAAATAAAGAGTATCAAAAAAGTTTTTGAAAAAGGAAATAATGTTAGAAGAAAGTAACATATTTTCAAATATTATAATTTAAAGAAGGTAGTGAGACTAGACTGAATATGCAAAAAGGAGCTCGGACACATGAAGAATTCAAAATACATTGAAGATGTCATTTGAAATTATTGGGTAATGTGTTGATTTTTTCCATAAATCTTGTATAGGAACCATTGAATCATAAATTGTCCCCTGTACATGCAAGGCATGGAGAGACCAAAGGAGGAAGCAGACCAATCTAGATTAGTAGGTGGCAGTTTTAATAAGCAAGAGACCTTATGCATGAGGCTTGTCCTGGGCAGCCACAAGATGGGTAGAACTTCACAACCACCCGCCAGATTCTTAAAAGTATATATAGAGGCCTTAATGGGGTTCAGTCACGTATAGAGTCCAAGTGGTCTCAACGACACTGTAACCTCTGAAGGCTGTGTCCTTGAAAATAGTTCCCACTGTAGGCATGATGGGCAGAATATATATTCCAAAGACAGGGGAGGAAGTGAGGAGTCTACCATTACCTGGGTGTAGCTCAGGGATCAACCTGAGCAGTCAAGTCCTCTCAATGACCTCCTGCAACAGGAACAATCTAACTCTTGGGGGTAGAGGTGTGACTCTCTACCTCATACTTCAAAATAAATTCTAAATGCATTAATATGCATATTTAAATATAAAAGCATGTAAATCTAGAAAGTAAAGATTTAAAAAACATTGGATTATCAAAAGTTCTTTTAAAGCAAAATGAAAAATAAATATATTTCACTAACTAAATATAAAAGTTCTAAACAGAATAAATATATACATTACACACACACATACACACACACACACATAACCAGAGTTAAAAGGAACATAAACCAAGAAACTAATACTTGCAGTGCACATAATAAAAAGGGTCTAATATTTTCAAAACACTTTTGAGACTTCGGCAAATAAAGATAAACATAACAACTTAAAATACAAAAGAGCAAAGATTGACAATTAATGAACCTAAAAACCTACACTGACACATTCTAATCACCCAAAGTTCATAGTTTACCTTAAGGTTCATTCTTAGTGTTCTACATTCTATGAGTTTGGACAAATGTACACTGGTAAGTGTCCACCATTATACAAAATACTTTCACTGCCCTAAAAATCCTCTATGCTTCACCTATTCATCCCATGCCTCCCAACCCCCACTCCCTGGTAACCACTGATTATTTTACTGTCTCCATATTTTGCCTTTTCCAGAATATCAGGTAGTTGGGATCATACAGTATGTAGCCTTTACAGATTGACTTATTTCCCTTAGTAATGTACATTTAAGGTCTCTCTATATCATATTTGCCTCGATAGTTCATTCATTTTTAGCACTGAATAGTATTCTATCTGAATGTGCTAAAGTTTGTTTATTTTCGCCTACTGAAGGACATCTTGGTTGCTTCCAAGTTTTAGCAATTATGAATAAATCTGCTGCAAACATCCACGTGCAAATTTTTTGTATGAACAAAGGTTTTCAACGCATTTGGATAACTACCAAGGAGTAGAATTGTTAGATCATAAGACAAGAATATTCTTAGTTTTGTAAGAAGCCACCAAACTGCCTTCCAATGTAGCTGTGTAATTTTGCATTCCCATCAGTGATGAATGAGAGTTCCTGTTGCTCCACATCCTCACCAGGATTTGGTGTTGTCCATGTTCCCAGTTTTGGCCATTCTAATAACTGTATCTCATTGTTGTGTTAATTTGCATTTCCCTGATGATGTGTGATATGGAGCATCTTTTTATATGATTATTTGAAATCTGTATAACTTTATTGGTGAGCTGTCTCTTAAGGTATTTGGTCCATTTTTTAAACTGTGTTTGTTTTCTTCTTATTGAATCTTAAGAATTCTTTGTATATTTTGGGTAACAGTCCTTTATCAAATGTGTCTTTTACAAGTATTTTCACCTCATCTATGTCTTGAATTCTTATTTTCTTGATGTTGTCTTTCCTAGACCAAAAGTTTTTAATTTTTAACATTTATGAAGTCCAGGTTTTCAGTTCTTTCTTTCTGAACCATGCTTTTAGTTGTCTCTAAAAAGTATCATCATTTCAAAAGTATGACTTTTTTGATTTTAGCTATTTTATTTTTTCCATTGTAAAAATTTCATTTAGTTATTTTTTACATATTTCATCACTGAGACTTTCTGTGTTTTCATTTGATTCAAATGTGTTTTTGTTTGCTTTCAAAGCATTTTTATGATGGCTGCCTTTAATCTTTGTCAGATAATTCTGTCATCCATGTTGTTATCTCTGTGTTGGTGACTGTTGATTGCTTTTATCATTCAAGTTTTGATTTTACTAATTATTGGTAGAATTAATAATTTTCAATTATATTCTGAACACTTTGGATGTTATCTTGTGAGACACTCTCATTGCGTCCCACTGATACTAAGTTGGTGGGGGTGGGATAGAGCAATGGTGCTGATTATCACCATTTCACACCACTGCCAGGTGAGGGTAAAACTTCTGCTCTTTACTTGGACTTAGTGGCAAATGGTCTGGGAGAAAGTGGGGTGGACATTAACACTACCTCAAACTTCTATATTTCATTTCATTGTTTTAACTTTTGGTTGTATTATTTACCTGTGTCTTTATTTTTTCCTTGCTTAATCTGTCCTGAGATTTGTCTATTTTCTTTTCAAATAAGCACCTCTTGGATTAGATGATACTCTTCGTTGTATCTTTGTTTAATATACCATTAAAATAAATAAGAGCAGAGTTCAACAACCTACAGCACACAGGCCAAATTGCTTTATTGCCTGGATTTGTAAATACAATTTTATTGGAGTACAACCACCCTCATTTACTGAAATATTGTCTATGGCTGCTTTCATGCCACAGCAGCAGAGTTGTGTAGCTGTATAGAGAGTTTGTGGCTTGCGAAGCCAAAAATATTCAGTACTTGACCATGTGCAGAAAAACTGGTGCTGAATGTTTGTGCCCCTAAAATTCATGTATTGAAGCCCTAATCCCCAGTGTATTTGGAGGTAGAGTATTTGGGGGGAAATTAGGTCAGGAGGGTGAAGCCCTAATGAAAAGGCATAATGTTTGTATGAGAAGAGACATGAGAGAGATTTCCTCTCTCTCTCTCTCTCTCTGTGTCTCTCTCTCCCTGCATGAATATATATAGCAAGAGAGCAGTCATCTGAAAGCCAAGAAGAGGGCTCTCACTAGAAGCTGATCGTTCTGGTATCCCAATCTTAAACTTCCTAGCCTCCAGAAGTGTGAAAAATACACTTCTGTTGTTTAAGCCACATGGTTTAAGACACCCAGTCCATTGTATTTTGTTGTAGCAGCTCTAGCTGACCAATACAGTTGTCCATTTCCAGGTTAAGAGCATATTCTGGAGCCAGTCTACTTGAGTTTCTATCTGGGTTCTCCTGCTTATCGGCTTTCCTTGTTTGTTTGTTTTATTGTTGTTTGTTTTTGTTTTGTTTGCTTGTTTCTTAGTTCATGTTTTATTTATCTTGGCCTATAAAAAAGTCTGGAAGTGTAAATCAATGGTGTTTCTTCCAAGGAAGATTTATGTTTTCTTTTACCAGAGCCAGGGAAAAATTCTAGACCTAGGACCATCTTGGGTCCTTTCCTTGTTCTTCTACTTAATTCAGGAAATAATCCTCTTTGTTTGTTGCTTGTTTAAAATTCATTAACTTAAGTATTGGCACGCGCCCTCAGAGAATATCCTCCCCTTGCTAGAGTTTCTTGCTTACTGTTCAGATTTTAGTCTGTGGCCTTTTTCTCTAACCTTTGAGATGTCTCATTTCTAGCTTTGTCTGCAATGCTATCTACACAGACACACACACACACATTTTATACAAGATCTATTTTAGAGTGTGAAAAACTTGCCTCTCACAGTGTCAAAATTCTACCTATTTTACAGTTTAACCTAATGTTAACTCATTTAATCATAATATTATTATGTTGAAATAATAAAGGGATGATCAGGCTTTTCTTGTACAAGTTTTATAACCATATTCAGTGTTTTCACGTCCCTTTTTTTTTCTTATTTTTTTATTAAAGTTTAAATCATTGCTATTACTTACATTTGCAGATTTTAAGAAAGAATTAAAATACTGAGCTTTTAAATGCTTGCCAAGTGACTTAATTTTATGTGAAATTTGGTAAAGGCATACATTCAAAGTAAAGATGATTGTGGAGATAAGATTTACACTTAAATAATTAGACTTTAGTTACATGGATGTATGGACCCCATTTTCATTTCAGATTCTTTTATTCTTCAATGAGTATAAAAATTATAAATTCAACAATGATAGCTGTAGCAAATACATAGGTCATTGAGATCTTCCCTTATTTTCCCAGATTATTTTTATTTACTTTTCTTTTTCTATTTTTCACTTCTCTGGTAATAATGTCATACATTTAATATGTATTTATTTTTCTTTTGAGCATTTGAATAAGCACATGAATGTCAGTTTTTGAGGGCGTGTAGTAAATTTTATACTGATTACAAATAACTATATCTGTTGAGTGATTTTTAAAAATAATAAGTTGTTTTTTGTCTTGAAGTAGAACTAGTGATTTAAATTTTCCAGAAAATAAGACTCAGAGTCAAAAATTACTTTTAATGGCATCTTATTCTAAGTAAAAGTCGAATATATTGTTATTTTTTTAAACCACACAGCAGAGCATATGCTCTGGCCATTCTGCTGCCCTGATAAGAAAATTGGTTTGGCTCAGCTAAAATGGAGAAAAATCTGAAAGCCACTGATGTAAAGCCATGTGCTTCAAAACGCTGGATATTCTGACCAGAAAACATTTATTTGCACAGTCTTATTTCCTTAATGCTGAATCCTCATCAATTTTATTTTAGATATTGTCCTAATATAGAATACCAAAATTGCATCATGTAATTTATAATATGAAAATGCAGAATATCCCAAAGGAAGAGAATATATTAGTGTCCTGCAAGGATCAAAACAGTAGTTGAATTGGATATTCTCCTGAAAATTTTTCTGATCAAAGAAGAGCAAAGGAGAAGTCATTCTTAAATAAATATTTTTTTAATTCTGGAAGGTACTTTACAAGATAATTTACTCTAACCCTATTATTTCATCAACAGTGATACAAAACTAACACTCAAACCAATAGAGTTTTTTAAGGTTAAATGTCAAAGATTCCTAGAATGTGAATCCATTAAGACATCAATGAAACTATGAATTACAATAAATTAATTATAAACTTACTAAACATTATGTCCAAGAGAATTTATTAGAATCAGAGCTGAAACTCTGCATTCACTAGTATGATTTTATTTTATATAAATTTATTTGTTTATTTATTTATTTTTATCTTTGGCTGCGTTGGGTCTTCATTGTGGTGCGCGGGCTTCTTACTGTGGTGGCTTCTCTTGTTGCAGAGCATGGGCTCCAGGCACGCAGGCTCAGTAGTTGTGGCTCATGGGCTCTAGAGCACAGGCTCAGTAATTGTGGCACATGGGCTTAGTTGCTCCGCGGCATGTGGGATCTTCCCAGACCAGGGCTCGAACCCGTGCCCCCTGCATTGGCAGGCGGATTCTTAACCACCGCACCACCAGGGAAGTCCCCACTAGTATGATTTAAATAGGACAATATTAACAGTTCTATAATACATCTTCCAAGTTATAATTAACAAGCCTTTGATTTTGCTTCAGTATTAAATAAAAATGACCAAGATATAAATTAGCATATAATTGAATTTCCTCTTTAATTCATTGATATGGAAGTCGATTCTTTGCCTTGTGACTGTTTATGCTCATATTATTCTGTCAATGTGACTTTAGTTTGACCTCAGAACTATGGTCTCTTTTCACTTGTCCACAGTGAGCTTTATCCATTTTTACAAAGAATATAAATTGGCAGAGAATAACTTGTTCAAATGTTCATAGGTGTCCTAACAGTGAGGAACTATTTCTAGAAGAACATTGCTTAAACCGGTGTATTCTGCAACCATCAGAGGAAATTTCCTGTCAAAATGTTTCTTTCCTATCAAGCTGAAATTTAAAAAATAAAAAAATCTGTTCAATCTGGTATGAATCTTTTCTAATAGTCATAGTAGCCAAACCCAAATTTAGGACTTGTGCATTGCAATCATTTCTCCTATAATTTTCCTTTACCGATTATTAATATATTGTGATTTTGTGACATGGTTTGGTTTGATTTAACTGTAAAGTTAATTACCATTAAACAATACCAGGTAAATAGTTGGTGGGGGGAGTGGAAGGATATAAAAGAAGCCTAATCAGTCAGTAGTTTAAGGGTTTATGACATCATTCATATCTAATTAAATATCTCCATTGATTACAGAAAAGCTATTATGTTCAATAAATTTTCTACTGAAAACTGCTTTTGACCAAAGAAATGTATTATTTGCAACTTTGGACTGGGTATAGTTCCACTTGTACCATGATGATATCTCTTATAAGATTACAAAGCCTTTTTTTTTTTGGAATTTTAGTGTAATTCTCATAAATATATTATTTAACCTTACAGTACGAAATTTACCTTTTTAAATGGAAAATTAATTAGGGGTTAAAAACAAAATACCTGAAGCAAAGTATGGATAAATGAAAATACATTTTTGAATGAGAATGATCCAAACATCCTGAAAGCAATGAAAGTTATTAAAGAAATAGTGTTGAGTATGAGGACATATACAATAAACATTGTATCAATGAACAAAGTATCACCACCCTAAATACAACTAATGAAGTAGCATCATTCAACCACAACCTTTAATCAAAATTGCATGGTACATACTTAAGTGATTATTTTGAATGATTTTTTTATTGAAGAACCTGAACAAGCAGAACTTGGCATTCTTTAAGAAGGAAAGAACTAAGTATTGCTTACATAAAACTCTCAGTTCTGCAGTGATTTTTTTAAATGCAAAATTGAAAGGGAAATTACCTGGATAGTTTGCTTTTATAAGAGAAACATCTTAGCTAGGAATGATGTAATTAAAGTAAAAACACATTTGTAAATTTAAAATTACTGATTTGTAAAAAATATCAGTTTTAAGACCCATCTTGAAATTATTAAAAACCACAAATTATAATGTTAGCAGTAAGCTTTTATAGCTTCTCTTATAACTTTGGGGCAATTGCTTTAATTCTTAATTTGTTCAGATATTTTTTTTTTATCATGAATGGACATTGAATTTTGTCAAATGATTTTGTTGCATCTTTGGAAGAACACTCGTGCTTGTATACCTAACACATGTATATTTCATCTTATAACAAGCATGTTAATAACCTTGTGCTTAGATACTAAAAGTGTCTTTCCTGCTTTGGGTTTAATTATGAAGCTTCTTCACATAAAATGACACTGTGGCATTATATCCAAGTTAAATCTTTGTAATTTCTTAAGTTTCTCTCATGATCAAAGGAATGGAATAAGAAATAAAGAGGCGGAAAATTCAGTTTATGTCACCACATTTTCCCTACATTTTTAGTAAACTTTTCTTCACTTTAGAATACTTTTAGACTTACAGAAAAGTTCCAAAGATAGTACAGAGAGCTCTTATGTACCCCTCCTCTAGTTTCTCCCATTGTTAACACCTTATATTACATGATTCATTTGTCAAACTCACTTATTCATTTGCTAAACTCACTTATCAATTCTAGGAGTTTAGTGTAAGAAACTGACATTTTGTACTACCACATTTTAATGTTAAGATAATACTTCTAATAATAGCAGGCATTTTATTCCTCTTCCCTTTCCCATATAATTTCTGAGGATCCACCTCAGTGGTGCTGACTTGATTGATACATGCTGTTGATATATGGTACTCTCTGCCAACAATCACTGTCAACCATGTGTTGGGCAATGCAAAGGCTAAAGTTGCTTCTGATATCTCATATCAGTTCTCAATGTCTTACCATTTACTTTTCTGAGGATGCTGTCTCTTGCTTTCCAGATACACTGTGAACTTGGCACAGAACATCCTCCATATCTATCAGTGCATGTTACCCATAAACTCAATCTCAAGATTTCTTGCCTACCTTTCAGCAGGCTACAATGTGAGAGGGGGAAAACCACCTATAATTTTTAAATATGGTTTTTTCGCACTAAAAAAATAATAATTCTCACAATGGTTTAATTATTCTTACGGGAAATATCTTCACTGACAATTTATCAACACTTGCAAATCAATATATTTTCAGCATCATAACATAAAGAGTAAATTAAAAATCCCATGGTACTGGGCTTCGTCACGGCATGGTGACCTCGTGGTGGTCAGATTTGTATGATGGTTCCAATTCCCGAAATTGAAACACCAAAAAGAACCATATGGAAGCTGTATGATGTAACCTCAGGAATCACATAGCATCATTTCTGTCATATTCTATTGCTGGGGGCGTTCACAAATCTTCTCAGATTGAAGAAGTCTGGAATCAGAATCAGTTCCTTTAATAAGAACCCACCTCTTAATTCTTTGCAGATAATTTACAAACATGTTTTAAAACTGCTCCCAATAAGGTGGTTATTTAATTACAAATTGTCTAAAATTCTAATTCAAAAAGCAATGCCTTATTTCCTTCTAAAACATCGAAAATACAGAGTTTGCATCCAATTTTTGAAAAGTCAATCTCCATGTCTAGAGGCCCCTGACTTTTCACTGTTGGATTACCTGAATTTATAATCATACCAGTATAGTTAGGTATAGTTTATAACAACTATCATAGCATCACTTCTTTTGGTCTTTGTTTTGTGCCACATTTGTTCTGTAGCAAAGGCAAATTTCTGTTCAAAGACACTTAGCTTGTAATCATATTCATGCTTTTATCATATCAATCTAAATGTATTTGTGTTTCTATTCATAAAATAAAGTCATTTAAAAAACTGTCTCATAACTTGGAGATATCCTATATACTATTTAAACAATAACTTTCTTTAGAGAACAGAATCAAGAAACAGAGCTATAATGTAACAGGTGGTTATCTGACTAACACCTATGGAGACTGTGATTTGGAAAGATCCTTTCTACTACAAATCCCAAAGGACAGGTTACCTTGACAACAGACAATTTAAAATAACTTATCAGCCAGCCTACAATGCTCTTTAACCTCTATAAAATAGTAGTTATTTGGGAAATACAAATACTATTATAGATACTATTTTCAGAGATTTAAAACTTTTTCCTTGCTCTTTGTCTCATTAATTTCAATTGATAACATTTCTGGTTTGTCAAAAATATGTAATTATGTACTGAAAATGTTAGCAGTGGTTAATAATACTCATTTAAGCCCATGCAGCCTGTTGATTTCTCTAGAGCACTCTCTCATACTGAAATTAATGATTTTTCTGTATTACTAGCAGATCTACATACATAATTATATTCACTTAGCAGATGAAGTTTCAGAACCTCAGATAGGTTAACTGACTTTGCCAAGATTCCCCTGTGAGCAAGTGGGTAAGCTAGAACAAAATACTCAAAATCACAGACTTGCACTTTTCTCTATTGACACCTGTAAAAATAATGTGAGGTGTTTGACAAAATTAAATAAAATACAAAATAGGAAAGACACAAATGGAGAGAAGACATAAAAAAGGCGCATGGCACACAAAAGGCCTCATGATCTGGTTAGTGAATATGACAACCTTGTATATGAGACTCTCTTCCACTTGTATTGAAAAATTCCCAACTCTCCAGACCCGTGGACTCTGCTCTCTCTCACATCCAATTTTTGGTAAAAGGCCTTTCTGCTCTCTGATAGGTACTTTTCCTTTTTTAAGATTTTCTGAATTGTTCTCATTCTTTAAATCTTACCTTACATTGTCACTGGAAGTTCATCATTGCCTTTCACAATTTGGGATCATTGCCCTTCTTTTTTCTCACGGCAGCTTGAACATATCTTTTTTTTTTTTTTTTTTTAATAAATGTATTTATTTATTTATTTATTTTTGGATGTGTTGGGTCTTCGCTTCTGTGCGAGGGCTTTCTCCAGTTGCGGCAAGCGGGGGCCACTCTTCATCGTGGTGCGCGGGCCTCTCACTGTCGCGGCCTCTCCCGTTGCGGAGCACAGGCTCCAGACGCGCAGGCTCAGTAGTTGTGGCTCACAGGCCTAGCTGCTCCGCGGCATGCGGGATCCTCCCGGACCGGGGCACGAACCCGTGTTCCCCGCACCGGCAGGCGGATTCTCAACCACTGCGCCACCAGGGAAGCCCTTGAACATATCTTGATTTCACTGCCAAGCAAAAGTCACACGGTTGGAGATCTTGCTAACTTGACCAGGCCCCTCACTAGTCTGCTAACAATTTGATAGCAAAATCTGTCTTTAAAGACAGGCCTACCTAGAACATTAACTAGGCCACAGCTTATTCAGAATGATAGCGTTACTGAAAATTAAAAAGGGACTTATATATATATATATATCTATATCTATATATATATATGTCTTTAGTTGGATACTATCTTTGACTGTAAATAACTTGAAAGTTAAGTTAAATGATACTCTATTGGCTTACTTTTTTTCCCCCTGAAGTCCCTATGTTAATCAAAGATTAGACATTTTAGTAGAATAAAGGATAGCATATCAGTAAATATCTTGTGAGCATTTTTAAATTACACATTTAGAATTCCATTTGTTTTTCTCTTTATCCTTATAAAAAATTCTAGATGCTAAAATTATTATTCCCAGATTCATAAACAAAAGAAAAAGAAAAATGGGACTACCAATTAGATTTGAATGTCATATAAATGATTTTTAATATAATGATTTTATGATTGATTATACATAATTTGTTACCATGGATTTTTTTTAACTTTATTTTTCACTTATTTATTTATATTTAAAGTGTTTTTCTTGTAAAGTAGTTTGGTATTGCAGTTTTTATTTAATATAATAATCTTTGACTTTTAATTCAGTTATTAATATGATTAGGTTTAAGTCTGTTATCTTTTTTCTTTTTATATGAGTCCTATCTGGTCTTTATTCCCTTTCTCTCTAACTTTTTTATTCTTCTTTGAATCAATGGAGTATTTTTTTATAAACCTGCTTTTTCTCCTCTCTTGCCTTATTAGCTGTAACTCTTTATTTTGTTATTTCAGTGATTGTTTGAGGGTTTGCAGTGTACATTTTACCTTGTCACAGCCCACCTTTAATTGGTATCGTACGACTTCTCATATAACATAAGTACTTCAATTTTTTTCCCTTTATGCCTTATGTTATTATTGTCTCACATTGTACTTATGTGTATGCATATATTGTTATTGTTTTTATTTTTATTTCAACAGCTAACTATTTTGAAAAAAGATTTAATAAGAAAATATCATTATGCATAATTATACATTCATATATGTTCATTATTTATCATTTCCAATGTTCTACGTTCCTCAGTAGGGATCTGTATTTTCATAAGTAAAAAGTTCTGTTTTTCCCATGCTCATTTTGAGATGCCTTTGAGATACCTCAAGGATAGCCAATTAGGTATGTGACAGGAAGAGGCTATGACTGAAATTATTGTTTTATGAGTAATAGGGCTACAGTTTATTCTGTATAATCAGAATAGAACACATGATTTCAGAAGATCTTTGAACTCTTTGAATAAAATAAGGAATGTTAAGAACCAGGCATTTATGTGCTTAAAAAATAAATGTTATGGCTATAATAATTAACTTTACATATAGTAATAATCAGCCTTTATATTTATGAATGTTAGGGTGATGGGTTAGTTCCATCCAAAATTTTCTATAAGGATAAAGAGAGAAAAACAAATGGAATTCCAAATGGTTCCTCATATGCTAAATATAGAGATAGATATAGAGTTGCTGTAAGTGATAATTGATGCTGGAAGTAACTCAATCTTCTCAGAAACCTTAAAGATGAGTTTAGTCTTTGAATTATATTCTGGTGTAAATTTAAGATAAAGAAATCAATGGTGTCACAAACAATATGTTGTAATTATCTGTTTTGCATTTGTAAATTTATTTCTTTGAATTTTTATAATAGGTGTATCTACTAAATTAATGTTTATATTAGTTATTGGGGTTAGGGGTTTTGGAGGTATAAATATACACATGTTAAAGTATAAGTGAAAGAAAAAAGGAAAATTTAAACAGCCTTCATAAACTTTTAAAAAATTACTTGATTCTTTCAACTCAATAATCACATTCTCAATGTGGATACATATTTTAAACATAAAACTGAGTAAA
Organism: Eubalaena glacialis; assembly: GCF_028564815.1. NCBI lineage: Eukaryota > Metazoa > Chordata > Mammalia > Artiodactyla > Balaenidae > Eubalaena > Eubalaena glacialis. Next base: position 22,883,670 of record NC_083721.1, read on the forward strand.
ATAACAGGACACAGGAGAGTATACAAAGTACAATTCCTATTGCATAAAGTTCAAAAGCTGGTAAAACTATTCTACGTTGTTAAAAGTCAAAATATTTTTTAGCCTTAGCTGGGAAGTGAGAAGTACGTAAGGTGTGGAAGATAACAGGAGGAAAGGTTTTGGAACCCTGGTCATGTTCTGTTTCTTGATTTGTATACTGGAAAGGTGTGCCTAATTTGTGAAAAAGCATCACTAATAATACATAAACTTTTCTGAATGTATGTTACACATTGTGATGATTAACGTTATCCAGCCAACCTGACTGGATCATAGGATGCCCAGATATTTGACTAAACATCATTCCTGCATGTGTCTGTAAGGGTGTTTCTGGATGAAATTAGTATTTGAATCAGTAGACTCATAAAGCAGTTTGTCTTCTGAATGTGGGAGAGCATCATCCAATCCAAATTGAAGGCCTGAATAATAACAACAACAGAGAAAGGAAGAATTCTTTTCCTTTCTGATGATTGCTTGCAGAGGGACATAAATCCTCCCTTGCACTCAGCACTCCTGATCCTCAGGCTTTCAGACCCAGGCTGGAATTTATACCATCAGCCTCTCTGGTTCTCAGGCCTTAGGACTTGGACTGAACTACACCACTGACTTTCCTGTGTTTCCAGCTTGCAGACAGCAGGTGGTAGGACTTCTCAGCCTCCATAATTGCATGAGTCATTTCTTAATATAACTCTCTTTTTATTTATATATTTTTTTCCCAATTGATCCTGTTTCTCTGGAAAATTCTAATACATAAATAAAAGTTTAAAAGATTCTTAATTAAAATACTGAGAAACATTATAAAATGTAAAAATGTTGCCATGTCTTTGATAACCATCTACCTGCCAATTACCTTAAAACAACAGATTCTGTTATAACCTATTCCTGTTATGTTCCTAATCCTTATCTCCTTTTGATAATCTAAGGGACATTTCAAATTTGTGTTGAAAACAAAACAAAGCACAACATTTTTTATGTTTCCACCAAAGACTCAAGCCTAGGAACCACTTTTTTTTTCTACTCCTAAAGCTAATCTGTCAACATCTTAATAGCTTCACCAACAGAACACATGGAAAATCCATTCACTTCTTTCTGTCTCCATTACTAGAATCCAAAATCAAGCCTGTTAACACCTATCAAGAGAACTTCTGCAATAAGTTCAATATTTCCTTCTTGTTTTTAATGTTTATGTTCTAAAATCCACTCTCCACACAACAACCAGAATGATATTTCCTGTTGTCACTTCATTATCTAAAACTCTCAGATGGCTTTGTAATAAAATGTACACTGGGATTAAAAACTATATGCTCTGTCCTACCTACCACTGTGGCAGCATCTTGAAAAGTGCCAGTCTATTTTCTGCTTTAGTATCTTATTTCTAGACATATATCCCTGGAATGCATAGCCCCACATCCTCAATATTTTCTTATTATCCTTAGGTTATCCATCAGATTTTAATACTTAAATTATCCACCATGTCTCTATCACTTCATCCTATATAAATTCTCATTACTCTTAAGATTTATTCATTTGTTTACTATTTGTCTCAAATCATTAGAATGTAAGTCCTAAGAGAGCTATGGCTTTCTCTCATTTAACTATTGTAGGCAAAATTTTAAAAAAAGATGCATGGAACATAACAGGTATTCAATGAAAAAGAATGAATAAAAAGAAGCTGTAAATATGCCTACTATTCAATTAACACTTTATTTTTTACCTTTGTTATTGGACATGCATATATGTATATATCACTTTTGTATTAAATTTAATTTTACATCAATATAAATATTGTTTTTTTTCATGTAAATGACTAAAAAATGTTCATAAATCATGATAATAACTGTTCTCTCTACAGTCTTTATTAGCTCCTTAAATAGAAAGTAAATTTATTACTTTTAAAGATAAGCCTTGTCTAATTACAAAATTAAAAGGAACAAGTAACAGTAAAATAAAAATGTGTCACTTTAATCTTTATTATAGCATCTAGTATTGTCAACTTGATTAAAGGGTAATTACCAGCTCAGAGATTAAAAAAAAAAAGTAAGGATGATTTTGATGAGATTCCTCCTAATTAGTTTTCAGATAAAAATCAACCTTCACTATTGCAAGTTTAGCTTTGGCTGGGAAGTGGGAAAGTCATCCATTTTGTCATTATCTATAATTGCATTATAAGTAAAAATTAGACAAAAAACCTATTTTTTCTACCAAAATTGGTTTTGAATTGTTTGTTTGTTAGCTTTTTACATATATCAGGAATAACTAAATTGGAATTACTTAATGGAGCCAGTATATCTTCTCTCAAATTGCCAGTTGGATAAAAAACATTATTTTTTGTTTCATTAATTGATATCTCATACATACATAAAAGTACATACCATGTACTTGTACCCTTAGAAGTAGAAGACTATATAAAGTTTAATTTTGCTTAATCCCTGACCTGGAATATAAAATAAATATATGCAAATATACTTTTCTAATTGTCAGTAACTATAAAATTAACACTTTTTTAACTGTAAGTATGTACAGTATTTATATATGTATATTTGGAGATTTTTTTAAGTTCAAAAATGGAAAAGAAGAATGCTGCCAGCCTTTATATCTCAGCATTGCTAATAAGGGAATGTGATAGGATAGGAAATGATAAAGTGTTAGAAGTCTCAAAAACCTCCAAGGAGACAATAAAGAGGGCTACAGTAGTCAAAACTGAGCTCTCTCATAAAACATGGCATGGCACACTCTTCCACATATTTTAAACTCTTTAGAAACAAGAATTTAAGGTAATTATGAAATGTAGTTTATCTCACAGATGTCCTTGTCTCTTCTTGTGCTTTCTGTGCAGATAAGTCAAGTGAATGTTAACAAAAATAGGACAAATAGACAACAGATTGAAAATATTGTCACAGGTACATGTAATTAATAGTATTTCCTATCCAAAAATAGTGAAAAATATAGCATAACACAATTCTAAGTCTGAATATATAAACAGCTGTACCACATGATTTTCCAAACCAGAAAATAAATTTCTTATGTGTGTATATTTTTGACTTTAAAAATTGATGGACGTTTTTGTTAAAAAAGTGTATAAAATTTTTAAAAAATCGCATTCTGATACGTTCCTTTTGATTCTTACAAAAACAGACATGCAAAACAATCATATATTTTGTTTTCAGAAGTTTGTAAAATACTTTTTCTTCTGGCCTATGTACTTATTAACATGACATTGGTATCATGTGAGCCTACAGATTGTTCATTTAAAATCTTGCTATATGATTTTTAGCTTTCAGATGATATTTTTTTCATGTAAAGTAGCAACCTTTTAATTTTTAAAAAATGGCAATAAAATTCATTAAAATTTTTTCTAAGATTTCTATCCATAAACTCTTGCCATGAGTTTATTTAAATATTTTTAAATATAATTCATCTAACAGGAACTGATTTATAGAAAATATATAAAGTAATATCTCAAGAAAGCATTGATAAATTAAATTTAAGCTAATTCTGATAGAAACTTTGTTATCTAAATTAAAAACTTTTGACAGGCCATTGAGAAACTGATAAAAGCATTTAAACAAATTCTATTTCAAAATTTGGAGAAAGACGTTAGAAATCACAGAAGATTTTTTTATCTCATGTTCAACATATTTATGAAGAAATAAGATGAGTAAATTGAATGAAATACTCAGGGACACAGAAAACAAATGAGAGAGGATTGAATCTTAGGGCAATTAGTGATGAATATTGAGTTATATAGGAATAATAATTCAAAAAATATTTATTTAGGATTCAGAAGTGATCAAGACACTTTATGGCCCAGGTGTTGAGCAACATGGAAAAGATTGGAGGGTGGAGAGGCATAGATAGAGTCACACATCACTAAACCCCAGGGTTTAGAATGGCAGTTACAGTAAATGAAGAATAAAGTGGTATGAATATTCAAAAGAGAGGTTATACCTGGTTAGAAAATCAACAAACATTAATGAAAGAAAGCTGTTTGAGATGATTCTTGAAAGATAATTATGCAGTTTTAATTAATGGAGTTGGATAGGGAGAGGCTTTTGGTCATGTGGGTGACAGGAATAAATGCATGCCATCAAAGAACATATTAGCTGACCTCAGGTAGTTTAAGCTGACTGGAACTTAAGGCACCTGGAAAGGTGGAAAGTGAACCAAGACAGGTCAGGTATATTGAGATAAACCATAGATTGCCTTGAATAACAACGTTAAGTCACACATTTTTCACTCTGTAGGAGATAATGGAACAAACGATTTTATCGTCATCTGGAAATACCTTGCATTAAGTTCTCTGTGGAGGGTTGCCCATCTGAGGCTGAATTATTCTCTTTCTCTCCACATTCTTACAGAGTTAAATTTCAACAGTTTATAATGAAATCAAGAGAAATTTTAGTATTACTTTTTGTGAAACTTGACAAGTTCATATATCAAGTAGGTCGGTAAAACTGCTTAGCAATGCTTTTCTCACTTTTAATTGTTGTGCTTTTGACTGTTCTACAATAACTCGGACTTTCTCTAGTTTACTCACAATGTTCTCTCCCTCCTTCCTCTCATTTGGCTGATGACCACCCTGTCTACTTAACTGTCAGATTCTTCATCTGACAGAACTATTTTTTTCAAATTTTCTTTCTTTAAAATTTTTCTCAATCCTCACCAATTATTTTCTATTTTCTTCCACATTTAAAGTGAGATTATTTCATCTCTACTCTTCAAGAACCTCTCCCTACCTGAACTCTATTCACATCCCCTCCTTAGCACTATTTCAACTCTCATACATCTTGAGTCACTCAATTTTTATTTCATCTTTCTTGACTGACAAAAAATATTAATTCAAAGATTTCATTGGTATAAATACTTTCATTCAAACTATATTATGTTCTTTTTCTCTCCAATTGGTATTTCTCTTCAATTATTTCATGAAAATTTAAGTTTCAGTCTCAACTAGTACTTTCTCAAAAAGCTATGTTGAAAATAACCAATGATCTTGTAATCACTCAATTAATAGTCATTTTCCATAAGCATTCTCTCCAACCTTAATTATGTCAACTCTTAATTACACTTTTTTGTAAATCCACTCTTTCATTGACTTTTAGGACACTACTCTTTGCCTATTCTCCATCCTAGGAGAACAGTCTCAAATCATTACTTCCCCAAATAGTTTTGACAATATGAGTTTTTCCTGACAACTGTGACAATTTACAGTTAAGTGGTGACATGGAAGCCAAAGAGAGATGACTGTGCAGAACTAGACAAATACTTTAGAAATGACTTCCTCTTTCTAGAGGTCTGCTCCTTTGCCTTCTTAATGCTACCATACAACAGTTTATTGGACCACTTACAGGTTGCATGGGCATTAGAATCAGGTAGAACTGGGTGCAGATTTCTGTTTCATCATATATTAACTGGACAAACACTTTTCCCTTTGAGCAACATTAACTCATAAAATTGTTGTGATATTAAAGTCAAATAATGCTGATAATGTGAATAGATTGGTGACTTCCATAAATTCATCTCTCAACTCTTCTATTTTTTTATTGACTCGCTAATTGCATTTACATAATCTACTTGCATAGCTCTACCTCTAACAAAGGGAGACAACGGGAAAATCTTCCTTGGGATCTCTTCTATATCACCTTCTCATTTTGCCCAGGAAAGTTGGCTGCTTAATCAGATGATGCCTTTTCTCATCATATTTTCAATTTCTTTCCTGGTTGATTGGAAATCTGTGAAAGTATGGGTACTTTGTTTTTATGCATTTTTAGTTTAACGAATCAAAATATTGATGGCAATTATATCGATTGATTGAAAATTGAACCTCCCAGCACAAAGAGTTTTTGCCTTAAAACAAAGCAAAAATAATTAATTTTATAAAGTACCAAATAATCTGAACTACACTACTTAATATCTACTCATATCCCAACCCAAGGAATTGTGAAACATAGTCAAAATATTTGACACAATTGTATTAATCAAAAGGAGGATAAACTTCAGTCTTCAATTTCAAGGATCAATATTAAGACTTCTAATCAGGCATAAGACAGAGTCAGAGAATGAATTCTATCTGAATAATTAGAGAAAGCTTCCTGGGAGTAAATTCATTGTGGTGTATCCTTGTAAATAAGTAATATGTTTTTTTTTCCCCTGCTGATTCATCTTCTAAGGTTGTAAAAACTTTTGTTAGAGTGAATAAGAACAACACATTTTGCCTTCCACAATAAGAGGATTTTCTCTAAATGTAGCAAATCAATGGTTTTTAGACTTCCTGCTTTATAAACATTAATTTTGAAGTGCCTGTATGTTGATCAAGTAATTTCTCATTTTTCTCTCTATAAAGTTTCTTCATCTATAAAAATAGTGAGTTGGAATAAGTCACCATGTGATCTATGGCTCTGAATGAACACAAGGATTTTCAAATTTTAACTTAATCTAATGTTGGGAATCAAGTGAGAAGAAATAAGAAGATGAATACAGAAACCATGAATGGACTTTGTAATTCAGTACAAAGATTGAGCTCTAGATTTAGAGAATGTTATGTCTGAAAGATACTTACAATATCACCTGGTTTATCCATGGTGTTTCAACATCATACAATACAAAGCAATGCTTCCAACCCAGTAAACTGAGAGGTATAATTTACGTTGATTTTGGTATAAAATAGTTTAAAGAAGCTGTGTTTTGAAATATATGGAGAAATGACTTTTCAAGACATTCATTTTTCATCTATTCGCATTCTTCCATAAGCCAAATGAGTAGTTTTATAGCACCATAGAAACTTGTTTCTTTTAAGTCAATCAAGCCATGTAAATTCTCATGAAGTGGCTGTCTTAGAAAAGAATGTGTTACCCAATGCTGGCCAGTGAAATGTGAGGGAAAGTCTGCTCTTGTGGGATTTGGGGAAATTTTCCTTGCCTTTAAAAATGTCTGGTCTTTTGTTGTAGTTGTTGTTGTTTTTGGCTTTGGAACTCTCTGTATGAAGATATATTTGTTGCTCCTGTCAACATCTTGTAACATTGAGGAAAACTGAATAGCATAATGAGGATGGCAGAAAAGAAATATGGAATATACCTTGGTCTTTGATGGTAGCACTGAGCCACTAAACTAACCAAATCTGGAGTTTATTATCACAGAACCTGATTTCAAGTGAGGAAATAAATGTTTCTTTCTCAGAAAGCCACTTCAGTTATGTTTTCTGTTGTAAACAAGATCATCTCAACTGACTCCGGTTACTAAAACCTGAAAAGGAAAGTAAATGTAGAATACCACAATGATCACAGAATTCAAAGAAAAAAAACACTAGAATGTGAATAGAAGCCAGAGTAACCACAGTACCTAAGAAGGAGGAAATACTAAATGATTTCATAAAGTTACTGTCAATGAAGAGGAATACATTTATTTTCTACTTGTCATTTTGCTGATGATAAAGATTCCAGAAAGGGAAAATTTGATTACCTAGTTTATACTATATGTTCACCTTTTGGTTACAGAAACAAAGGTCATCTAATCAACAGTCCAACAAGATTGTATCTAAAGAAGAGCAATATTTTCTTTAAAAAATATTATTAAAGATGGTGGAATAGATAACGTGCAACAAAAATTAGAAAATTTCCATGATAAATTCTTTCAATGTGTGAGAAACTATGCTAAGCCCTGGAATTGTATTAGGGAGTCACCAGTCCCTTTCCTCACGGAGCTTAGAGTCAGGAAGGCAGATGAAAAGCTGCAGTAAGTTCCATAAAAACAGGAATAGAATACAGAGGTAGACAATAATGATGGTTCTTGAATGGTCACAATTTAAAAGAAAAGTTCTCTGACAAGGCAATATTTAACTGTGAAAGATAGGAAATCAGAATTATGAAGACTTGTGTCAAATGTTCCAGGCAAAGGAAAAAGCACAGGTAAAAACTCTGAACCAGGAAAGTTCTTAGTGTGTTTTAGAAAATGAAAGGAAGCTATTGGGCATAAATGTGGTGAGACCAGGGGAGAGGGGAACAATATGTGTTTGGAAAGGTGTGGAGGGCCCAGCTCAAACTTTTATTCAGGGGAAAGACAATGACTCAGTTAAGGTTTTTATTATTATTATTATTATTATTATTTTTTGGCTGCACCACACGTGGCATGTGGGATCTTAGTTCCCCGACCAGGGATCGAACCCATGCCCCCTGCATTGGAAGCACAGAGTCTTAACCACTGGACCGCCAGGGAAGTCCTCAATTACTTAAGTTTTTAAGGATATTTGTAGATAGCAGAACAGATATGAGGGTCCCAGGAGTGAAATCAAGGATATGTGTAAAGATGTTATTTGATGCTCTAATTGGAGGAACATGATGCCATTTTTGGAGTTGTAGACAGGACCAGTTTGGAGGCTGGACTAAGAACTAAGTTTGAGAATACTAAATTTCGGGTGGTGTAAGATGCCCTTATGTAAATATGTGCATATTTCAGTACTTACAATGTAAAGGCATGGAAATCTATTAATTACTAAAGGAAGAAAGGAAATGACGGTAAGACTCAGGAGAAATTTCAATAAATTCCAATATTCAGATGTAATGTATAGAAGGAAATGTCAACATGAGAATATTATCTGACAGATAGTTGAGAAAAATATTTTAAATATGATATCAGTGAAAGTAAAAAAAGGAAAGTGATATGAAAAAGGATGTAGTGTAATCTCATTCCTAACACTCAGGTGAATTTTGCTCCCTTATCCTGATTCATGGCTTTCACCACATTCTGGAACGTGGCTAAGAAAGAGTAACTGTTGACTCCCTCCCTCTAAATGGCATGGGCATTTTTAACATGCTATAGCTGTAGCACTTAGCTATGCAATTTTCTTTTGGAAACTTTCAACAATGTTCTTTGGTCAATTTCTGTGCTGTCTGTGATCTAGTCCAAAAGGCTGCATTGTATCCATTCTTCCAGCACAATATTCAATGTCCACCAACTGAAATTAAATATTAGACATTTATTAAGTACCAAACTAATCTGTGTATAATTGTACTAATAGAAAGAATAGAGGGGCATAGGGCAGGCCTCAAGTTCAACTAAACTGGTATCCAGGGATAGTCTAATTTAACTAAGAATGTCAACACATTCCCCCAAAACTCACCTAACACTCTTTACATCATCATCCAAACATATTTGTTTCTCTTTCCATTCTGAATTACCAAGCATCTCCATCCCTCTCCGGAGACAACTTTCCCTTCTTTCCTCCTTTATCCCTATGAAGATATTAAAATTCTGTCCGACTTGAGTATGAAAGGTACCAAAAGTAGATTTGGGATGTAATTTTTTTTTCTGATGTTCATGTTTACATTATTATATTTGATTAAATAACCCCCATTCATAATATGATTTGTGACAATGTATCTACTTTATCTTAATAATTCTATATGCTTTAAACCAACATAATAGTGACAACATAATTGTTTAAAAACTAAAAAAATAATAGGGTTATATTTAACATTCTTTTAGAAATCAGAGCAAAAGTAAGTTTCTATAGTTTCAACAGCTAAGTACAATGTGCAGTGAAAACTTCAACGTTTTTTATTTAACTCCTCAGTTAGAAATACACTGCACAATCATCCCCATTTTTGTCGTTTAATTTTAAACGTGTCGAATCTCACAGCTTGTCTCATCACAATGCCAAATTAACGATTCTGAGAGAAATAAGTAGTACATGAGACCATGAATAGACACTTCTTAAAAGAGAATAATGTGACTTGCTCTTCAAAGCATCTCATCAAAATACTTGTTTCAAACCAGTATGTTTTGTACAGTAAAGTGATGTTTCCCTTCGATGGTCAATTTTTTTTTCTCTTCTTCTTAGGAATGACTTGAACTGTGTTCTATTAGAGATTGACTATCCTATCCCTGCATCTTAAAATGAAGAAAACTTCCATCAGTATGTATAGGGTAAAATTTATTAACAATTTTACAACAGCATAACCCCAGAGATGATTACGTATAATGCTTTAATTCTATAAATAAAGTTTTGTGGGTTTTTTTCCTTAAGATTTAAAAAAAAAAAAACCCTCCTATCTTTTCAGTTTAAATTTCTAATCATCCCTATGAAGTCGCCAGAAAGATTATATAACAAGAAATGAGACCTCAACCCAGTCACTAACTAGCTGTGTGACTGGAGTCCAATCACTTAAAATCCCTAGGTCTCAGTTTTATGGTGGGAAAATAAAAGGGTTTGGGCATAATAACTTTTGAGCCTCATTCCAGCTCTTTAATTTTCTCCTATTGCTTTCTAATCCTTAGCAATTTTCAATAAAATAGTTTCATAGTCACATTTTATACACACACATATATGTATATACAAGTATTTGTATGCATGCAGTATATGTGTATATCATATATATTATATACAAACTTATGAAAACTCCTACTTTATGAAAGTCCAGTTCTAAGTAGCATTATAAACAATTCTACTAATTAAAAGTTAAGATCCTTTTGCAGTTCTTTTTTCCTCAGTTATGTCCTACTAAGGAAATACAGTCAGAATACTCTCTCCAAAATTTACTTGACTCAAATCAGTTGTGTTGGTTCTATTGCCAATTTGAAATCTATGTACATAGCCATCATTTTTGCATTATCCTATTATAAATTATAGTACTTGTTTTTACTTGAATTTACTATTGTAAATTATAGAACTTTAATTGTTTTCATTATTTTTATGTCTATTTTTATTATATAAAATATGCTTTTCTTATTTTAGGTTGCATTGTAGTGTCATTAATTGATAGTGTTTTTGGGGAGGGGTTGCTTTGCTTTCATTTAATTGTGCTTTATGTCCCTGAATTTCCACCACCTGCTTCCTTCTTTCCCTTCACAATCATGTGTACCAAAGATGCCTCCTGTTTCAACTTCTTTTTGCTGAGAAGCTGTACCCTCCCAATCTTGTTGTCTCTTGCCCCTCACATTTTTGAGGCCATTTCTTTCAAAAATACATGCACTGACTCATGACATTACAAACTTCTCAGCATTTCCCACACATGGAGGGATGTTCTATATCCAGAGAGATTTTGTGTGTGTATCAGATCGCCATTGGACCCTCTCTGCACTTATTTCTATATATTCATTTATTCATTGAACATATTTTCTGCCAAGCATGCTTCTAGGAATTAGGAATGCACAGTGAATAAAATAGATGGAAATGTCTTCCCTTAAGGTGGTTACATTATAGTTTATATATATTTATACAGGTGTAAATTCATAGAAAAAGTCTGTAACTAATCAACCTGATAATAACATTCTTCCCCTGCCCCAAAAAATGGTCAAGGGGTTTTTGTTTTGTTTATTTTATTTGAATGTTCTAAAGGCCTTACATTTTTTTGTCCTATGTAACTGGAAAGGACAGATCACAAATAAAATAACATTTTTATTATAATTTTAGGATAATAAAAATAAAAATTTTTATTTCATACACTATTATTCTAAGGCAGAGCTCTCATGCAGACATAGGTATGATAGAGATTTTAACTTCATACATTAAATATGCTCTTAGCAAATCACTGTATTATTTATGTTCCCATTTTAGATATTCTAATACTAAGTTTATAACGATGACCATTCATAGTATCAGTAATCTCAAATAATTTTAAGAAGTGAAAATATATTATTTTTTTTCTGAGGGAGGTGTTAATTACCTTTCAGGATTCTTTTAGTATTATTGCTAAACACATTCTACAGTTAAGGGATATAATAAATAGATATTTAGGAAATTTTCCCAGAGTCTCATAAGAACAGGAGACTATGCTTCATATGTCTGGGGAGATACAAGTGGAGTAAATATAATTGTGTAATGAAGTCTGAACAAAAATCAGAATTTATTTAGAACCCCCAAGTAGTAGTGAAAATACCTGGGGCAAGTGACTTTGCTCTACTCCACTCTCGGAGGCAATGCTGCCCAGAAATGGCACCTGAGCCTCTGCTCCTTTATCTGTCCACATGGAGGGAAGACTGCCTGTAATCTTGACCATAATATACTTCACAAGGTTGCTAGAAAAAGTTCCCTCTTTGTCCATGTCACCGTTTTGTTGGCAAATCTCATTGTTTCAAGGACCTGCACAACCACCTCCCATTCTAATTCCCATTCTAGCTTCTTATTCATTCCTATGAAAATCTTCCCCTCTGACCAGACAGTGATATTCACACTCCCTTACCTATGACCTTAGGACCTTAGAGCTTCAACACTATCGTTAACCACTCCCACTCCCACTGTTCCCTTCGTAATTCCTAAGCTTTCTTCAAATTCTTGCCCAAGCCCCGCTTCCCAGTGACATGTCCTGCCTTTTTTTTTTTTCAGTTGAGGTATAATTGAGATATAACATTGTGTAAGCTTAAGGTGTACAATATGTTGATTTGATACATGTATTGCAATACGATTATCACACAAAGCTTTAGCTAGCACCTCTATCATAATTGTATGATAATCATACAATTATCATTTCTTTTTTGTGATGATGACATTTAAGTCTCTTAGTTAGCAATTTTGAAGTATATTATACAGTATGGTTGACTATACTCACTAAGCTGTGCATTTTATCTCCAAGATTTATTCATGTCCTAGTTGCAAGTTTGTGCCCTTTAATATGTTTTCTAAAAAATGAGACAATGTCTTAAATGGTTTTATATGTTGTTTTCATCCCTGCTGCTTGGTACTTCAAGATTTCACATAAATAATAGATGAAGAAAGTATAGTTGAACTCAAGCTATAAATTTTGCAGTTCTAGCAATCAAGTTATCCCTAAACTTTCTAATGAGTAAAGCCCTAGGAATTTTGAAAGGAGAATTAGACATCACCCATCTTTCAGGATATGTGCGGTCATGACCAGCCCTTTTCTGATCTGAAATAAATGCATTTTAGCATAGCCACTGCTCAGTAAGTGGGATCAGTCTGCCCCAAATATCATTTTGCATTAAGGGGATTATGCTCATCATTCTGTAGAAGAAAATCAAAAAAAACCAATGAATATACTAATTTTTATCATAATAAGTAAAACTATAATATAAACCAAATAGTTTTTATGCTTCAGTATTTGCTGTCCTGATACTTACATATCCTTGGCAATACTTTTTGTTAATATCAAAACAGTACTTATTTTTAATCTAGCAAAAAGAAAGGATAAAATACAAGCTGCTCTAGTCTATTAAGAATTAGCTGTTTAGGTAATGAAAGTCTTTCTCTACATTGGTTCTGGCCCTATATGTTCTGATTCATCATGGAATTTTTCATTTTTATTTTCCTCAAATAAATATCAGATAATTATGAAATGTATTTTCTATCATCAAAAAAAAAACAACCACACAGTGATTCTTTTAATTGCTTCGAATTGTTATTCAAGTTGTCATTTTGGGGACACCATTTCATACATTGCCTGATGTTACTGAATAAGTTAACGGTGTGATATCTGTTTCTATCGAAACTATGGCTCCCTGCTGAATTATGTATCTCTGTGTTTATTTTAGAAAGCTTACATAACATTTACGCATGATCTGGAAACCATTATTTCATATTTATTTAATTTATTCTACAAGTGTGCTTTCTTTCTTGTCATTTGCTGTTTTAAATTCTTGATATGTATGGATTCAATTGAATTTGTTTTTGATTGCCCAAAATTTACAAATAGCTCAATTATTAAAAATCCCAAAGGTAATAAGGCTAATAATTAATTAAATAAATGAATGGAGAGAGAGATATATATATATAACATACAATATTATATACTGATTCTGCCACTCAATTTTCATTAAGTAAATCAGTATAAATTCATGAGGTCTGAATTCAGAAGAATTCTTTTCCTGAAAGTCTTAGATTATATTTCTCTAGTTAAGCACTTATTCAGTTATCCTTACATTAAAATGGTAATGAATAGAGTTTTTTTGCTTTCATTTTTTTTTTTTTAACTCTCAAACAGAAGGAAATACGTGTTTGTAATCCATTCCCCTATATCAGAAACTGACAAGGGAGTTATACTGAATATTTACTGATTGGTTAAAGAAGGGTTACTTTCCTTATATGGAGCAAAAGGAAGTCTTGGAGCTGGGTCAGATAACGTAGACTAAGCAGTAAGCTCTAATTAACAGAGGCCATCCTTTTCTGGGGAGATGAGATTAGAAATTTAGTTAAGTTTTAGTTTGCTGATGTGGGGCTTAGCATGAGTGACTCCATGTTAGGCCAAAATGGTTTTTTATTTTCCTTCCATTTTTATTGAGATATAATTGACATATAGAACTGTATAAGGAATACAGCATAATGATTTGACTTACATACATCATGAAATGAATATCACAATAAGTTTAGTGACATCCATCATCTCATATAGATACAAAATTAAAGAAATATAAATATTTTTATTGTGATTAGAACACTTAGGATTTATTTTCTCAACAACTTTCATATATAACATACAACAGTGTTAATAATATTTATCATGTTATACATTACATCTCTAGTACTTATTTATCTTATAACTGGAAGTTTGTACCTTTAAACTGCCTTCATCCAATTTCACTTCCCCACTTCTGGTAACTACAAATCTGATCTCTTTTTCTGTGTGAGTTTGCTTGTGTGTTTGTTTGTTCTTGAAGTATAACTGACTTACATCATTATGTTACTTCCTGATACACAACATAGGGATTCCATATTTCTATATTTTTCAAAATGATCACCACCATAAATCTAGTTACCATCTGTCAACATACAAATGCATTACATAATTGTTGACTATATTCCCCACAGTGTACCTTTCATACCTGTGACTTACTTATTTTGCAGCTGGAAGTTTATACCTCTTAATCTCCCTCACATATTTATTTCCTCCTTCAACCGCTTCCCCTCTGGCAACCACCTGTTTGTTCTTTGTATCTATAACTATGTTTCTCTTTTGCTATATTTGTTCATTTTTTTTTTTTTTTAGATTCCACATATAAGTGAAATTATATATTATTTGTTTTTCTCTGTCTGACTTATTTCACTAGGCATAATAACCTCTAGATCCATCCACGTTGTTGCAAATGGCAGAATTTCATTCTTTTTTATGGCTGAGTAATATTTCATTGTATGTATATACCACATCTTATTTATCCATTCATCTGTTGATGGACACTTAGGTTGCTTCCATATTAATGTAACAATGAACATAGGGGTGTATATATCTTTTTGAATTAATGCTTTTGTTTTCTTTGAGTACATACTCAGGAGTGGAATTGCTGGATCATATGGTAGTTCTATTTTTTATTTTTTGAGGAATCTTCAAATTGTTTTCCATGGTGGATGCACCAATTTACCTTTCCACCAACAGTGCAGGAGGATTCACTTTTCTCCACATTCTCTCCAACACTTGTTATTTGTTGTCTTATTGATAATTGTCATTCTGACAGGTGTGAGGTGATATCTCATTGTGGTTTTGATTTGTAATTTTCTGATGTTTAGTGATGCTGAGCATCTTTTCATGTACTTGTTTGCTATCTGTATGTCCTCTTCAGAAAAATGTCTATTCAGATCATCTGCCCATTTTCTAATCAGGTTGTTTGTTATTTTGATGTTGAGTTGTATGATATTTTTTGTATATTTTGGATATTAACCCCTTATCAGGTGTAGTTTGCAAATATCTTCTCCTATTCAGTAGGTGGTCTTTTAATTTTGGTGATTAATTCCCTGCTCTGTACAAAAGCTTATTAGTTCGGTGTAGTTCCATTTGTTTATTTCTGCTTTTGTTTCCCTTGACTGAGAAGACAGGGTAAAAAAAACGTATTACTAAGGCTGGTATGAAAGAGCATTCTGCCAATGTTTTCCTCTAGAAGTTTTATGGTTTCAGGTCTTACATTTAAGTCTAATCCATTCTGAATTTATTTTTGCATGATTTGAGAGAGTAGTACAGTTTGATACTTTTGCATGTAGCTGTTCAGTTTTCCCACCATTTATTGAAGGGACTATCTTTTCCCCATTGTACATTCTTGCCTCTTTTGTTATAGATTAATTGACCATATGAATATGGGTTTATTTCTGGGTTCTCTATTCTATTCCATTGATTTATGTGTCTGTTTTTGTGCCAGTATCATACTGTTTTGATTACTGTAGCTTTGTTTTATGATTTGAAATCAGAGAGTGTCATACCTCCTGCTTTGTTATTTTTAAGATTGTTTTGGCTATTTGAGGTCTTTTGTGTTTCCATACAAATTTTAGAATTATTTGTTCTGAGTCTGTAAAAAATGTCATTGGTATTTTGATAGGGATTGCATTGAATATGTACATTCTCTTAGGTAGTAACGTCTTTTTAACAATATTAATTCTTCCAGTTTGAACACAGTATATCTTTCTATCTGTTTATGTCCTCTACAATTTCTTTCATCAGTGCCTTAGAGCCTTCTGGGTACAGGTCTCTCACCTCCTTAGATAGATTTATTTCTAGGTATTTTATTCTTTTTGATGTGATTGTAAATGGAATTGTTTCCTTAAATTCTCTTTCTGATATTTTGTTGTTAGTGTATAGAAATGCAACAGATCTCTGTATATTACTTCTGTATCCTGAAAATTTACCAAAGTCATTGATGAGTTCTAGTAATTTTCTGGTGACTTTAGGATTTTCTATGTATAGTGCCTTGTCATCTGTAAACAGTGACCGTTTTAATTCTTCCTTTCTAATTTTGATTTCTTTTATTTATTTTTTCTTATCTGATTGCTTTGTCTAGGACAGCCAATACTATGTTGAATAGAAGTGGCAAGAGTAGGCATCCTTGTCTTGTTCCTGATTTTAGAGAAAATGCTTTCAGTGTTTCACCATTGAGTTTGATGTTAACTGTGGGCTTGTCACATATGACCTTCTTTATGTTGAGATATGTTCCCTCTATACACACTTTGTTGAGAGTTTTTATCACAAAAGGATATTGAATTTTGTATAAAGCCTTGTTTGCACCTATTGAGATGATCATATGGTTTTTATTCTTCAGTTTATTATTGAGGTGTATCACACTGATTGACTTGGGGATACTGAAACATCCTGTCATCCCTGAGATAAATCCCATTTGATCATGGTGTATTATTCTTTTAATGTATTGTTAAATTTGGTTTATGTTGAGGATTTTTGCATCTATGTTTAGCAGTAAATTGACATGTAATTTTCTTTTTTTGTGATATTTTTCTCTGGTTTTAGTGTCAGGGTGATGCTGGCCTTGAACAAGGAGTTCTGAAGCTTTTCCTCCTCTGCAACTTTTGGAATAGTTTGAGAAAGATAGGTGTTAACTCTTCTCTAAAAGTTTGGCATAATTCACCTGTGAAACCTTCTGGTCCTGGGCTTTTGTTTGTTGGGTTTTTTTTTTTTTTTTTTTAATGACTGATTCAACTTCATTACTGGTAATTGGTCTGTAGATATTTTCTGTTCATCCTGGTTCAGTCTTGGGAGATTGTATATTTCTAGGAATTTGTCTATTTCTTTTACAGTGTTCATTTTATTGGTGTATAATTGTTCTTTATAATCTCTTATGATTCTTTATATTTCTGTGGTGTAGGTGTCACTTCTTTTTTTTTTTGTTTCTAATTTTATTTATTTGGGTCTTCTCTCTTTTTTTTCTTGATGAGTCTAGCTGAAGGTTTATCTTTTCAAAGAACCACATCTTAGTTTTATTGATCTTTTCTACTCTTCTTTTAGTCTCTATTTCATTTATTTCTACTGTGATCTTTATGATTTTTTTTCCTTCTACTAACTTTGTGTTTTGTATGTTCATTTTTCTCTAGTTCTTTTAGATGTAAGATTAGGTTGTTTATTTGAGATTTTTCTTGTTTCCTGAGGTAGGTTTGTATCTCTATAAACTTGCCCTGGAACTGCTTTTGCTGCATCCTATAGATTTTGGATCACTTTATTTTTGTTTTCATTCATCTCTAGGTAATTTTTAATTTCTTCTTTGATTTCTTCAGTGATCCATTGATTGTTTGGTAGGAAACTGTGTAGCTTCCACCTGTTTGTGTGTTTTTTTTGTAGTTTTCATCTTGTAGTTGATTTCTACTCCCATAGAACTGTTGGAAAAGTTCCTTGATATGATTTCATTTTTCTTAAATTTACTGAGCCTTTTTTTTTTTATGACCTAGCATGTGATCTATCCTGGAGAATGTTCCATGTGCACATGAAAAGAATGTGTATTCTATTGCTTTTGGATGGAATGCTCTCTCTCTCTCCATATATTATATATGTTTATAATCTAATGTGGTCTAATGTGTAATTTAAGGCCAGTGTTTCTGTATTGATTTTCTATCTGGATGATCTATTCATTGATGTAAGTGCAGTGTTAAAGTCCTCCACTATTATTGTGTTACTGTCAATTTCTCCCTTTATGTCTGTTAATATTTGCTTTATGTATTTAGGTGTTCCTAAGTTCAGTGCATATATATTTACAATTGTTATATCTTCTTCTTAGATTGATCCTTTATCATTATGTAATGTCCTTCTTTGTCTCTTGTTACAGTCTTTGTTTTAAGGTCTATTTTCTCTGATATAAGTATTGCTACCCCAGCTTTCTTTTTCCATGGAGTGCCTTTTTCTATCCCCTCTCTCAGTCTGTGTGTCTTTATAGCTGAAGTGAGTCTCTTGTAGGCAGCATACATACAGGTCTTGTTTTCATCTCCATTTAGCCATTTTATGTCTTCTGATTAGAGCATTTAGTCCATTGACATTTAAAATAATTATTGATAGGTATGTATTTATTGCCATTTATTAAATTTTGGGGGGTTGTTTTTGTAATTCTGTTTTATTTCTTTCTTCTTTTGCTCTCTTCTCTTGAGATTTGATGACTATACTTAGTGTTATTTTAGAATTTTAACTTTTGTGTGTGTGTGTACCTATTATAGATTTTTGGTTCGTGCTTTTTATACCATGAGCTTTATATTTACCAGAGTGTATTTATACATGATTATTTCAAGTTGCTAATTTCTTATGTTTGAACACATTTTAACAACCCTGCATTTTTATTCCTCCCCCATATTAGTGCTTTTGACAACATATTTTACATATGTTTGTTTTGTGTATCCCTTGACTTATTGTGGATATAGATGATTTTACTACTTTTGTCTTTTAACATTCCTCCTAGCTTTATACATGATTAATTTACAACCTTTACTGTATATTTGCCTGGTTTCTTTAACAGACATGAAGTTTTGGATGTGTAGTGACATTAAAATGTTTTTTCTCATAACTTGAATTCTTGGTAATGGTCATAGTGATGTCTAACACCCCCCTCCAAATTTACTTTCCTTTATGTTTAATTTTTAAATGTTCAATTTAGTTAAATATTTAAGTATATAATTAGTATATTTTAGAGAGAACATTTAATTTATAAGTCACTATTGGTCTCAGCATCTTAAATTGAGGACATTTGTTTTATATTCAGATTATAATATCTAATCACATCTCTTTGCATTTTTCTAAAGATACTTATTTTCATATATAATTTCTTTAGTTTTATTTTAATTCTTTTTTAACATTTTAAGGATGGTACCACTTTAACTATATTGAAAATATTTATGTAAATCCAAATACTTTCATTGTAAATTAGCTTTAATGTCTGGACAATAGTAGTCAATACTTGGTGGTCTTGTGAGCAATCATGATTACAATTATTATAAGAGGGTTAATAAATTAACAAGTGGTCAAGCTGAATGGACAGCATTAAAATATAGGTGTTCATTCCTTCAACTCAAATCTATTGAAATCCTTTTGTGTCACTGGCATTAATAGGGCCCTAAGATGATTCTACTCTCTCTAGAATGTAAGACTCTAAAAAGGAAAACACAAACAGCACCATGGGAAAATTTTAAAAAACAGTAAGTTTCTCAACAAAAATAATGCAATTTTGTAGATCCCTTACATGTTATAGAGTCTCACTTTTGGTATTAGAAATAAAGGATGTAAATCACAACATTAATATAACTCAATAAAAAGATATTGAAATTTTTGTTAATTCTTTAGCAGTTGAAACATAGGTTCCCAACCTTCTTGTTTTGGGTAATGATTTATGGGGCCCCTGGACATTTAGGCCTCAGCAGTACATGCCCATTATTCACCATGAGCTAATACATCTTTTAGCTGTTGAACAAAGGTGATCTCCTGTATCTAGAAGAACATGTTATTGAAAGCCTTAGGGCAACACAGTATCAAGCATATTATATATATTATAACAATTGGTAATACCAAAGCATTTATTTTCAATCTTTACAAATTGCCACACATCATTAAAATGTTCACATTTGTTACTTTGTAATAACTATAATAGAAAAATAGAAAGAAACATATCTCTCTATAACCTAAATGAGAATATAAATATGCTAATTAAGTATCATCACTGCCACCCTTCTTTGCATTAAAAAAAGGGGGAAGAAATAGACAAAGTTACACCCATGGTGCTTGATCTCTGAGGATCTGGCTGCCATTTATAAGACTGTTGGAAATAGGGAGCTATCTAGTTCTCCTGGGTTCTTTGTAGCAATTCAAAAAAGGTACCCTTACCTGCAGAAGTCTTATAATAGTCTAATATTATCTGTTTTTTTAAAACTTTTGTATGATTCTATTTTTTTTAATATTTTATTGAAGCATAGTTGATTTACAATTGTGTTAATTTCTGCTGTACTGAAAATCGATTCAATTATATATACATATATATTTTTTCATATTCTTTTCCATTATGGTTTATCACAGGATATTGAATATCCCGTTCTCTGTGCTATAGAGTAGGACCTTGTTGTTTAATCCATCCTATATATACTAGTTTGTACCTGCTAATCCCACACTCCTGATCCTCCCCTCCCCCACCCCCAATACCTGGTTCTAAATTATTATCTTAATTAGTGAATAAAGAAAATATGTTGAAAAGCCCTACTTATAGTTAGTTCCTTAGAGTTCTAAAACTTTATCACTAATTTATAAATTAATTTCTAATTAATTACAATTAAATTTATAATAAATATAGTATAATTTATAAATTAACTAATTTGTGATCTGGCAAGAGAAGGGAGTTTGTTTGATTTTTAGCCAAAAATTCTCAGGTAATAGGGTAATTTAGAGAACTCTGGATTTTCTTCTCTGTTTATTTGGTTGTTGTTTTCTAATGCCTTCTAATGTCATGTTTTAGGAGGGGCACTTAATTGTGAATTATGTTGCTAAACAGTGAGGCTACTATTTGAGCAAAATCCAACATTCCTTCCTAATAATGTACGTAGAATTGCAGGATAGAGTCATTCCTTGTTATCTGAGGGATGGTTCCAAGACCTCCCTAGAATGCTAAAATCTGCGGATGCTCATTTATATAAAATGGTGTAACATTTGCCCATCCTCCCTTATACTTTAAATCATCTCTACATTACTTATAATGACTAATGCAAGTGTCATGTAAACAGTTGTAAATATATGTAAATGCTATGTATACATAGTTGCTGGCATGTGGCAAATTCATGTTTTGTTTTTTGGAAATTTCTTGAATTTTTCTTTGAATGTTTTTGAATATTTTTTATCCGTGGTTGAATCCAAGGATGCCAAACCTGCAAACATGGAGTGCCAACTGTACTTCCTGACAATTTTTAAGTGCACTGGAGTTGCTTGCCATTAGTAGTAATATATTTCATTGGCTGCCTGTCTTTTACTTCCTTATTAATCGCTTGCAGTAATCGAACCTATCAAAAAACTTTGTGTGAAATCTGTGACTCTCCATTATATTGGTACCTGATACAGAGACAAACTTATTATGTTTCATTGTCATAACAACTGAACTTAAGAGCCACTTTGACTGCATATTGTAAAATACATTATATTGTTTTACTTTGCAAATTTACGTATATATTAATTTAGCATGAGACCCTACGCAAGGAAAAAGGGGGAAAAAACCCTATATATTTATACAATCATACCTCATTTTATTGCATTTTGCTTTATTGCACTTCACAGATACTGTGCTTTATACAAATCGAAGGTTTGTGGCAATACTGAGTTGCCAGATAATAGTCTTTTTTAGCAGTTACACCTTTTCTAATTGAGGTATGTGCACTGTTCTTTAGATATAATGCTGTTGCACACTTAATACACTACACTATAGTGTAAATGTAACTTTTATATTTAGCGGGAAATTAAAAAAAATGTGTGACTTACTTTATTATAATATTCACTTTATTGCAATGGTCTGGAACTGAACCCACAACATCTCTGGGGTATGCCTGCATTGGGGGAGAGAGAGGTAGAGACAGGAAGAGAAAGAGAGAGCGAGAGAGGGAGGGAGAGAGATCCTTCCTATAGGAGCCAGTCTTCAAAACTAAGAACAAAAATGATAAAAATTTATCCTCTAATGACCTCAAAAGCATGCTCTTTTAAAAAAACAAAGTTTTTACCTTTGTAAATCTCTAATTTTGAACATGGGCCCACTAGGGGTTAGGGCCAATTGTTTGGCAAGTGAAAACAAGTTAGAGGATGAGTTGATTCATGAATTATTCCACTGATTTGACATTATGACCCACTGTGATTGTTTGGACCTCTTGATAAAAGCACTCTGAAATGCCTGCCACTAAACACTAATGCATGTTGTATTAGATTTAATCAGCTGGAGATCCAGAATCTTAGTTTTTAAATACCAAGGGGATAATTTTCAATATTGTTTTTAAGAACTATGTTTTGTTTTGTTATACTAAAGTATTCCTGTGTCAAAAATATCAAATATCCTATGCTTAATTAGTAACCACTCAAAAGCATATTAAATTGATCTAAAATTGTAGATCTAATGAAAGTTTCTAATTAAAAAAAATGCTGTTGATTACCTCCTCATTGTTAAAACCGTGTTTCTCCTTATTCCCTTGTCTAAATGTAAAATAAGTAATTTCTTCGAGTAGTCAATAAGAATTTGATTTTCTAGAAACTGCAATTGTTTCTCTAAATTTTCAAATAAATTTAAGTAAATTGTACTTTTAGTATCAATGAAAATTAAGATTTATTAAGAATTTCAATGGTGGAATTTTTTCTTTATAATTTACAGAATTACAATTATTTAACTTCTTACTGTATAATATTTGTAAAATTCAATTGTTATCTCATTATGTAGTAGTGTTTTTGTTTTCCTTTCAACATGTCTACTTTGATAATGATATAAAAGGTTCACAGTGCTAGGGAGGATATTCTCACTTGAATAAGTTTAGTGTGCTGTTACATGCTACTATTAAAAATTATAAACAGGAATAGAAACATGGAACTTATGGAACAAATTAGGACAAAGAGGGCTAGTCCAGTCTGACAGTGTTGTTGTGGATGATTTCCTCCTCTTCTTTCAGCTTGTTGTTGAAAAAAATACAAAGATGTCAAGTGTGCATCATTGACCTTTACCCAGCCTGGGGCACAGCTGCAGTGATCCTCTAATTAAGACCACAATCAAAGGAGAATTGAAGGGTGAAGGAGGATGGAATCTTTTCCTCCTCATTTGTAGTAACCTGAATGGTGAAAATTATAGTTTATCAACCCAGTTTTGCATATGTTATCTTTAGTACTCACCACAAGCTTTCAAATTTGGTGATATCCACATTTAACAGGTCAAGAAAAAAAAAGATGAAGGCAGTTAGGTTATTTGTCCACTATCCCTTGAGTAATAATCTCCAAGGCTGGTTTTGCATGTTGGCCCACTCTGCTCCCTGCCACCCCACCACCGCATGTCCTATCAGTTCCCATCCAGGTCAAAGGCCCTCCTCCTAACATTAATGTACTTACCTGATACACTTATTTCCTTTTCAATGATGATGGTTTTATTTAAAGGTATATAGACAATAACTTTTACATATGTATACACACATACATATATGTGTGTATAAAAAATTATATAATATGTATAATATATTTCCCAGGAGTTTAGAAACAGTTGAAACAGAAGGGAAAGATCATGATCAAAGATTCAAATTTTGATGACCGATGAAAATCATAAAAAAAAAAAATTGCAAGTTTTTCAAAAAGTAGCACACATCAGAGCAATCATATCTTGAATGTGTATTAGGGAGACTTGCTATGAAATATTATATTTTATATCATATGGAAACAAAATAACCAAGTTCCAGCAGTCTCTCTGTAAAATCTGACCCCATATAAATTAGAGAGAAGAAAAGAATACAGACATGTAAAATAAAATAGTAAATATTTTTAAATCCCTAAAAAAAAGAAATTTCATGAAAATTTTCCTACTTAAAAAGGATATATTTCATCTTTTTAAACAAGGAATTTAGAAGACAGTTGATAATTAAAATGAAAGTTTCAATGTAATTTGTTTAACCTGATATCATGCAAAATTGATTCCAAAAAAACTAAAAATAATTATTTTTAGGTTTATATTCAGTATCTATTCTTGTCCTGCCAAATATAATTACAGTATTTAACTTTACACATTAAAAAATTAAAAATCTCAAACTCTAATAGTATCATATCCTAAACATTTACATCATTCTTATACCTAATATGATTGAGTTTTATCTTTTATTTATATTTTTAAATTTGTTAAATAATTTCAAATGTACAGAAAAATATAAAAATAGTACAAATGACCTTTTTCTCCTGAACTATTTGAGTTAAATTGTTAACATATCTCAATTTATTTGGTCTGACATTTATTCAGTTTTAGATTTAAGGTGTATAATTGATTTTTTGCCCTAATTTTATAATGTGACTTTGAAGACGCTTTTAAAGGAACAAGTTTATAATTTTCCTTACTCTTATAATAAGATCGTATGAGGCTCAAGAAAGACAAAAGAACTTAAACTCACTGAGATACACAAAAATCCCTTTATAAAGGGTCTGATAACATGTTATTATTATTCTAAATCATTTCTGGATTGAGACAATAGAATAAATAACAGGTTAACTTAATCTGAGTGTTTATTCTTCACACATTGTTTTATTAAGTGAAATTTAATAAATTGTATCCATTTAAGGCATACACTTTGATTCGTTTTGACATACATATATACACAGAAAGGCACTGCCATAATTAAGATACAAAATATTGTCATGATGCCCAAAAGATTTTTTTTTGTTTTTTTGTTTGTTTTCTTGTTAGCCGATTCCTACCCCTGACTTTGAACTTAGGCAAACCTAGTGATTTGTTTGCATTTTCTTAAATATTATGGAATTTAAGTCCTACGCTATGTATTGTTTTGTGTCTATGTTCACTCATCAAAACAACTTTGAGATTCATCCATGATGTGTATTTGCCAGTATTTTATCCCTTTGTATTGCTGAGTAGTATTACATTATATGAATATAGCACATGGATTTATTTACCAATGTGTTGATGGACATATGGGTGGGTTCCAGTTTTGGGTTGATTATGAATGAAAGTCCCATGAAGATTGCATACAAGTATTTGCATGTAAATATGCTGTCATTTTTCTTGGTTAAATGTCTAGGAATAGAAAGACCACATTGTATAGGGTGTAACTTTAAGAAATAATTTTCAAAATAGTTTCCCAAAGTGAAATATTTTACATACCGGCCAGTAGTATTTTAGATTGCAAATTCTTACCATCACAGGATTAGTTTTATAAATTTTAGCCATTCTGATAGATGTACATTGACATCTTATTGTGATTTTCAATTTGAATTTCCATAATACCTAATGATTTTGATCCTCTTGATATTTTGAATAACTTGAATAGCTTTGGATTGCATTCTGAACATTGTGAATATTATGTTGTGGCAACTAGGTTCTTTTATATTCTCTGAAGAAAGTCGATATATTTGTTTTAGTAGGTAATTAATTCACTTAGATTAAAAGTACTCTGTCTTGTCTGTGGTGGGTGACATCTCAGGTCTCAGTCCAGACAGCTTTTAGCTTACCATGCATATATGTGTATATATGGTTCAGAGGTCACCCAGAGACTAAGGCATTTATTTCTAATGCACAGAATTTGAGATCTCCCTTATAAGACTATCTCCTTTCTAGGGTAACCCCCTCATATCCCAGCATCACTTGTTACTGCAAGTTCTTTCCTCCAGTTTCTCTGGCCAAAGACAGTGGAGTTTCCATAGATGTTTTAGCTGAACTGCATCATACCAAGATGCTTCCGACATTAAGGCAAAGCCACAGAAATGTGAAATCTCCCTGTGCCAATGTTTTCTGAAGTTTTAAAAATCCTCCAAATTCTTCCTGCTGTTATTCTCTCTTCAGACCACTTGTTACCAAATTAGATGTGAGTTCACCTCTTGGGGCCCTAGCTAAACTGAAACACGCCCGTCTCCCCTCCCCCCTGTCCCAGAGTTCTTTCCTGCTCAGGTTTGCGCTGCCATTAAGGAAACTGAGTTTGGTGCAACAAGATAGGCTTTTGTTCAATGGCCAGAGAATGAGGAAGGGAAGCTCTCGTAGGTACTCCCTAGGAGAATGTCCTGTTATCTTTTGTCAGCATTCTCCCTTTCACGACCTTTGAAAACATTTTGCTTTTCAGACATATCTTTCCTTCAGCTGTTCTCTAGAAAATAAATTGAAAGTTCACCTGATGGTGATCATATAATAAGAAATAACTTTCAATGTTAAATTGAAATTGGAGTGTGTTATGATTTTAGATATATATATTTTTTCCCAGAAGCTAAAACACTTTTCTCAAGGTTTCTGCCTTTTCTTTTTAAATTAAAAACCTCTTCTCTCACAGGGTTTTTGAGTGGATTAAATAAGGTACTGTATACATCCTTCCTAATACGGACCCTGATTTATGGTTTTAGAAATAAATAAGATTGTTTTTCCTTCCTTCCCTTACACTAAAGTTATTTATGTGCATGCTTTGTCTTCCCTATAAACATGTAATCATGAGGTTAGATATCATGTATGTTTTATTTGCACAATTTCTCAAAGCTAATGAAATAGTACATTTCATATCTAAAATACTCAATAAATATTTATTGGTGAATGTTGCATGTGCCATCAGTTATAAGCTTTGTTGGTAACCAGATGGTCATAAATTTAATATTTATGTTGATTACGTGATGAAACCTTTGAGGCAGGCATCTATACTCCCATTTCATTAATGAATAACAAATGCTCTCAAAGGTTCAGTCATATGCTAATAAATAAGGTCATATGGTTTGTATGTAAGTAGTGTTTTGAAGTTTAGAAAACATTTTCACATCCTATTATTATATATTACATGATTTACAAGAAATTAGTATAGACACAAGTGTGTCACATACTATTGTGAAATTATATCCCATGAATAGAATATGTGTTTTTATTCATAATTAATACCTGCAGTCTGTACATTATTTTACAGTGAATCACAGGGAAGGGAAAGCCAATGGTCAGCTTATCTTGTGACATCAGAATGTGATCAGCTTGATAGATTTTTACTAATACTACATTATCTGAAGTGCCAATAAAGGGGCGGGTATAGAGTTGATGCTCAATAAATCATTGTAGAATTAATGAATAAAATTAAAATCTCTGCAAATTTCATATTCTGATGGAAAATCTCTAATATCTGCATTATTTTGGTAGTCAGTTTCTCAAAGACCTACTGCACCACTCTGCCCATAGAAATATTTTCTTCCTTCTTTGAACCCAAGAAATTACTTGTATTCACTCCTGACTTGCCCCTTATTTCATACTGCTGAGATGGTATTACTTTGCTTCAGGTGATGTCTATGAAATAATCACATTCAAGAATTTTAGAAGATAGAGAAAATACACATTGAATAGAAAATAATCAGCATTATATTGCCATCAAACATATTACATTATAATAACAAAATAATGCTGTTATTTGGAAATACACAAATAAGTGTCAGAGTATACATTCCCACACACATACAGAAAAATCTGGGCAAGTTTACTTTACAAGAATAATTGAGTTAGACATATTTCAAATATATGCTAATTCACTTTATTGACTGACAACAAAATAGAATGTTTTTGCTTGTTTAGATTTTGCTGTTCTTTGTAGGTGTTTTAAAACTGGATAGCAAGTGAAAATGTCTGTAGCATACTTCACCCTTGCATACCTGAAGATCAGGAATTCTTTTCTATTCTATTCACTCTCTGTGCTCAGTAGCTAAGATTTCTGGTTCCAGCTCCAATATGTAAAGACCTTGGAAGTCATTACTCACCTCCTTACAATAATAAAAATCTTATTTACCTCACTTCCTATTATCTGATACAACATGCCCAGCTTTCAACAAAAACTTACAAGGCATGCTAAAAGGCAAGAAAAATACTGTTTAAAGAGATAGTGCAAGTATCAGGACCAGAGCCAAATATGACACTATGTTGGAATATCAGACAGGAAATATTAAATAATTGTGTATGTATGTATTTCTCTAAAGGAAAAAGTAGACAAAATGAAAGAATGAAATGGAAACTCTAGTAGAGAATAAAAAATAAATGTTGGAAATCAAAAACACTCTGATAGAAATAAGGAATGACTTTGGAATTTCCAAAGAAAGAATCAGTAACTCTAAAGATATGTTAACAGAAACTTCCCAAATTTAAAATCAGAGAGAAAAATAATAAAAAGAAAAACAGAACACAGCATCCAAGAACAGTGGGATAATTCCAAATGGTGTAATATATGAATAATTAGAATGCCAGAAGAAGAAGAAAGAGGGAATGGAGAAGAAAAATATATTTGAAGTACTAATGATTCAGAACTTTCCAAAATTAATCACACCAAACAGAGAACACCAAACAGGGTAAACACCAAAACCAAAACAAACCAACAAATCAACCAACCAAACAAACAAACAAACTAGACCTAGAAACATCATATTCAAACTGAAGTAAACCAATGGCAAAGAGGAAATCTTGAAAGAAGCCACAGGAAAAAAAATACCTTGCATAGGAGGAATAAAGATAAAAATAACTGAAGATTTTTCACCTGAAATCATGCAAGCAAAATGAGAGTTAAGTGAAATAGTTTAGTGTTGCTAAAAAAGCACCAATCTAGTGTTCTATAACCAGTAAAATATCCTTCAGAAGTGAGGAGAAAAACAAGACTTTCTCAAACAAATAATGTTAGGAATTAATTTTCAGCAACCCTGCCCTGAAAGAAATGCTACAAGAATTTCTTCATGGGGAAGAAAAATAATATAGTTTATTAACTCAGATCTATGTAACAGAAGAAGAAATATCTGAGAAAGGATAAATGAGGGCAAGATAAAATAGTTTATTTTTATTATTCTTAATTATCTAAGAGACAACCATTTAAAAAATAACAATAAAATGTATTGGGTGATTATAGCATATAGATAAGTGAAATGAATAGTAACAGCAATGTCATGAGGGACAAGATGAAGGATTTTAGTAATTGGTAGATATTGATTCTACTGTATTATTAATTTCTTTAAACATGAATAGTTTAAGATGTGACCTTATTTGGAAATGGGTTCTTTGCTGATGTAATTAAGTTAAGATGAAGTCATTAGGGTGGGTCCTAATTCAATATGATCAATATCCTTATAAGAGAAGAACACCCTGAGATAAAGGGGCAGGTATTGGACTGATGCAAGTGCAAGCCAAAGAACACCAAAGATTGGGGGCCACCATCAGAAGCTAGGATGAGGCAAGGAAGTATTCCTCCCAGAGTTTCAGAAGGAGCAGAGACCCGTTGAAAGCATGATTTCAAACTTCTGGGCTCCAGAACTAAGACAGAATACATTTCTGTTGTTTTAAGCATAAATAAATAAATAAATAAATAAATAGAGGTTTAAATAGGCAAATTTAAACACAGCATTTGTCAGAGAGGATAAAAATGATCAGACCAATCTACCTATGTGTTGTCTATAGCAAGCACACATTTAATAAAAAGATTCAGATAAGTTTAAAGTTATAATGCTGAGAAAGATATACCATGCTAACACTAGTCAAAAGAAAGCTGACTAGTTGTTTTGATTATGGATAAATTACACTTCAGAAAGTAGGTAATTATAAAGGTGTCAATTCTCGAAGAAAACATAAAACTTTTAAATGTGTATGTACCTAACAACTGAGTGGCAAAGTATATGAAGCACAGAGTGATAGAACTGAAGGACTCATTGTAAAATCCACTGTTATAGTTGAAGATTTCAATACCTTTCTTTCGTTGATAGACCAATAAAGCAGGAAATCAGTAAAGATAAAGTTGATCTGGACAGTACTATCAATCAATTTGATCTAATTGATATTTGTAAAATATTTCATCCAATAACCACAGATACACATTCTTCTCAAGCTCTGATGGAGCATTCATCATGATAGACCAAATTCAGCATCATAAAACACATCTTCACAAATTTAAATGAAGAGAAATCATACAAAGTATTTCTCAGTTCACAATGGAAGTAAGCTAGAATTCAATAATAGAAAAATAGCTGGAATTCCCCCAAATGTTTGGAGAGTAAATATCTGAGAAAGGATATTTAATAAATAACAAATTGGTCAACAAAGAAGTCTCAAGAGAAATTGAACTAAATTAAATTAAATTAAAGAATTAAATTTAAATGAAAATAAAACAAATCAAAATTTATGGAATGCAGCAAAGACAGTGTTTAGAGGAAACTTTAGAACATTAAATGCATATATTAGAAAAAAGTTTCAAAATCAATAAATTAATCTTCCATATTAGGAAACTAGGAAAAGAGGAGCAATTTAAGCTCAAAGCAAGAAGAAGAAATTAAATAGTAAAAATTAGAGCAGAACTTAATTAAATTTAAAGAGGAAATCAATTGAGAAAATAAATGAAATATAAAGCTAGTTCTATGAAAAGATCACTAAAATGGATAAACTTTTAGACAGGCTAACCAAAAAAAAAAAAAAAAAAAAAATGAAGGGGAGTGATGATAAAGAGAAAGAAGGGGAGGAAGGGAGGAAGGGGAGAGAGAGAGGGGGAAAGAGGAAACAAATTTATAAACTACCAATATCAGAAATAAAATACAGTCATTAGTGTTGATCCTATGGACAATAAAAAGATAAACATGTACTATAAACAACTCTATTCCTACAAATTTGATAATTTTGATGAAAGAGACCAATTACATGAAAGACACAAAATACCAAAACTCACACAGGAGAAATATATAATCTAAGTAGGGCTCCCCCAAACTTTATACGTTAAAGTCCTAACTCCCAGTACCTCAGAATATGACTGTACTTGGCAATAGGGTCTTTAAAAAGATAATTACATTAAAATAAGGTTCTTTTGGTGAGCTCTAATCCAATATGGCTGGTGTCCTTATAAGAAAAGGAAATTAAGAAACAGACACACAGAGGGAAGACCATGTGAAGACACAGGGAGAACATGGCCATCTACAAGCCAAGGAGAGAGGCCTCAGGATGAAAGTAACCCTGCTAAAACCTTGATATTAGATTTCTAATCTCCAGAACTGTGAGGAAATAAATATCCGTTGTTTAAGCCACTCAGTCTCTGGTACATTGTTATGGTAGCCCTAGCAAACTAATACACAATCCAATTAAAATATGGGCACAACTCTGAATATTTACCTCATCATTGAAGATATACAGAAGGCAAATATGCATATGAGAAAATGATCAACATCATTTATTAAAACGACAATAAGATATGACTGCATCCTATTAGGATGACCAAAATCCAAAAACCTGACAACACTAATTTCTGTCAAGAATGCAAATTAACAGGAACTCTCATTTTTTGTTGGTGGGAATGCAAAATGGCAGTCCACTTTGGAAGATCTTTGGTATTTTCTTGAAAATAGTCTTACCTTACAATGCAGTAATTGTGCTTCCAAGTAAGTACTTATTTAACTGATTTAAAAGCTTATCCCCACATAAAAACTTGCATGTGAATATTTGGAGCAGTTTTATTCATAATAGCCTAAAACCAGAAGCAACCAAAATGTCCTTCAATAGGTGAATAAAGAAAGAAATTGTGGTATATCTACACAATGGATATTGTTCAGCAGTTAAAAGAAATGAACCAGCATGCCACGGAAAGACATGATTGAATTGTTAATGCATGTTGCAAAGTGAAAGAAACCAGTGTGAAAAGGCTACATAGTGCATAATTCCAATTACCTGACACTCTGGAAAAGGCAAAGTTATAGAGATGGTATAAAGATCAGTAGTTGTCAGGGTTTCAGGTATGAGCGAGGGTTAATAGGTGAAGAATTGAGGTGGTGAAACTATTCTGTATGATACTCTACTGGTGGATACATGACATTATTCCTTTGTCAACTCTCATAGGATTTGATTGCACAAAAAATTGACTTAATGTATTCAAATTGAAAAAAAATAATAATTTAGGATAACAGGGGGTCTTGGGGTGGAATGATGAAGTCATAAAACTGTATTACAAATGTATAAAACAGTCTTACTGAAAGTGAGAAAGAAGTGCTAAGTAACTCTAGAAATGAGTAGAGTCTGCTAGACTAAAAGTAAAAAGAACTGTAAATAAACACTACATTCTATTTGATAAAGCTCTGTCCATGAGGATATGAGTTAACAATTCTGACTGCTCTACATGCATAGTGGAATTGAACAATTAAGTAAATGGGTGGCAGATGGTGCTAAGTTTCTCACAGTTGGAGAGGAAGTTTACACGTAAGTTAGGGGAGGAGGAATGATTCATTTGGTTATGAATTATTGTTAGACTATCAGTATTAATTCATGTATATATTATATATTTATAGATAGTTGTGTGTACATGGTTTAGTATTCATACATATATTTTCTTGTTCTCTCAGCTAATAGGGCATAGAATCAATAATAATCCAATAGTAATGAGCACACAGAAATAAAATCTTAATTTCTAATACCATTCTCTAATAAAAGGAACTAAGCTCTTTGGAGAAATGCCTTATTTTTGGACTGGGGCAGGAAATATACAAAATAAGCCGGGAGTGTCTTGCAGTGCCAGAAAGTAATACAGTGCTTAAAACTCACACACACACACACACACACACACACACACACACACAATGATAAAGGTATGTCAAAGGGACACAGGAGCCAACAGAAAGACCCCTCTGGCTAAATCTGTAACAATTTGAGCAGAGATAAATAAAGTAATATTGGATTACCGTCCAAAGTAAAAAAGAAATATGGATGACTCCATGCAGATATTAAAAAATGATTGAATAAGTAATAAAAAAATAGTTGGGAGAGAATAGACAAATGTTTGGTGAGGAAGAACTCCTAATAATTAGATACTCTGAGCTTACTCAATAAGGGGAGCAAAACTCCCACCCCTTATGTGTGGGTTACACACAGTGACTTCTTTCCAGAGAATACACTACTGAAAGGGGTGTGGGGAAGAGTAGCTTTCCACTGGAGAAACCTGACACACAGTACCTCAGTCAGGTGGTCAAGGCTAATATCACCAGTGATACATCATATTGGTAATATGTACCCTTGATATGATACCATGAAAATGGGACTTTGCCTCTGTCATCTTCCTCCTGAAAACACGTAACCCCTGGCTAATCATGAGAAAAACATCAGAAAACTCCCAGTTGAGGGACATTCTACAAAATAACTGTCCAATATTATTCAAAACTTTCATGGTCATCAAAAACAAGATGAGAAACTGTCACAGACAAGAAAAGTATAAGTTACATGACAATTCAATATAATGTGGCAATTCAATATAATCCCATTCTGAATGGGATCTAGAACAGAAAAAAAAAAATGGCATTAGACAATAACTAAATAAATCTGAATAAACTAGGAATGTCAGTTGATAATAATGCATCAATATTTGTTTATTAATCTAACAATGCATCATGCTAATATAAGATATCCTGAAAGTTTGAGGAAAAGTCCTTCTTCACTGACTAGTTTTGTGATAAAACTGAAACTTTTCTTACATCTAGTTTACTAAAAATCTGAAAGTAGCATTGACACATTTGAAGCAAGCAAAGCAGATACTTCCTCTTCCTTACATTTTTATTTGTCTCTATCACAAAGCTTTAAATTATTCAACAGACTCACAGGCTTGCTGACAGTGACTTTTTTTTTTAACATCTTTATTGGAGTATAATTGCTTTACAATGTTGTGTGAGTTTCTGCTGTATAACAGAGTGAATCAGCTATATGTATACATATATCCCCATATCCCCTCCATCTTGCGTCTCCTTCCCACCCTCCCTATCCCACCCCTCTTGGTGGTCACAAAGCACCGAGCTGAAATCCCATGCAATGCAGCTGCTTCCACCTAGCTATCTATTTTACATTTGGTAGTGTTTATGTGTCAATGCTACTCTCTCACTTCGTCCCAGGTTACCCTTCCGCCTCCCCATGTCCTCAAGTCCATTTTCTACATCTGCATCTTTTTTCCTGTCCTGCCCCTAGGTTCATCAGAACCTTTTTTATTTTTAGATTCCATATCTATGTGGTAGCATACAATATTTGTTTTTTGCTTTTGGACTTACTATACTCTGTAAGACAGACTCTAGGTCCATCCACCTAACTACAAATAACTCTATTTCATTTCTTTACATGGCTAAGTAATATTCCATTGTATATATGTGCCACATCTTCTTTATCCATTCATCTGTTGATAGACACTTAGGTTGCTTCCATGTCCTGGCTATTGTAAATAGTGCTGCAATGAACACTGAGGCATATGACTCTTTTTGAATTATGGTTTTCTCAGGGTATATGCCCAGTAGTGGGGTGGCTGGGTCATATGCTAGTTCTATTTTTAATTTTTTAAGGAACCTCCATACTGTTCTACATAGTGGCTGTATCCATTTACATTCCCACCAACAGTGCAAGAGAGTTCCCTTTTCTCCACACCCTCTCCAGCACTTATTGTTTGTAGATTTTTTGATGATGGCCATTCTGGCCAGTGTGAGCTGATACCTCATTGTAGTTTTCATTTGCAATTCTCTAATGATTAGTGATGTTGAGCATCCTTTCATGTGTTTTTTGGCAATCTGTATATCTTCTTTGTAGATATGTCCATTTAGGTCTTCCTCCGATTTTTGGATGGGGTTGTTTGTTCTTTTGATATTGAGCTGCATGAGCTGCTTATATATTTTGGAGATTAATCCTTTGTCAGTTGCTTTGCTTGCAAATATTTTCTCCCATTCTGAGGGTTGTCTTTTTGTCTTGTTTATTGTTTCCTTTGCTGTGCAAAAGCTCTTAAGTTTAATTAGGTCCCATTTGTTTATTACTGTTTTCATTTCCCTTTCTCTAGGAGGTGGGTCAAAAAGGATCTTGTTGTGATTTATGTCATAGAGTGTTCTGCCTATGTTTTCCTCTAAGAGTTTTAAAGTGTCTGGCCTTACATTTAGGTCTTTAATCCATTTTGAGTTTATTTTTGTATATGGTGTTAGGGAGTGTTCTAATTTCATTCTTTTACATGTAGCTGTCCAGTTTTCCCAGCACCACTTATTGAAGGGGCTGTCTTTTCTCCATTGTATATTCTTGCCTCCTTTATCAAAATAAGGTGACGATATGTGCGTGGGTTTATCTCTCGGCTTTCTAACCTGTTTCATTGAACTATATTTGTGTTTTTGTGCCAGTACCATAGTGTCTTGATTACTGTAGCTTTGTAGTATAGTATGAAGTCAGGGAGCCTGATTCATCCAGCTCCATTTTTCTTTCTCAAGATTGCTTTGGCTATCCAGGATCTTTTGTGTTTCCATACCAATTGTGAAATTTTTTGTTCTAGTTCTGTGAAAAATGCCACTGGTAGTTTGATAGGGATTGCATTGAATCTGTAGATTGCTTTGGGTAGTAGAGTCATTTTCACAATGTTGATTCTTCCAATCCAAGAACATGGTATATCTCTCCATCTGTTTGTATCATCTTTAATTTCTTTCATCAGTGTCTTATAGTTTTCTGCACACAGGTTTTTTGTCTTCTTAGGTAGGTTTATTCCTAGGTATTTTATTCTTTTTGTTGCAGTGGTAAATGGGAGTGTTTCCTTAATTTCTCTTTCAGATTTTTCATCATTGGTTTATAGGAATGCAAGAGATTTCTGTGCATTAATTTTGCATCCTGCTACTTTTCTAAATTCATTGATTAGCTCTAGTAGTTTTCTGGTAGCATCCTTAGGATTTTCGATGTATAGTATCATGTCAGCTGCAAACAGGGACAGTCTTACTTCTTTTCTGATTTGATTTCCTTTTATTTCTTTTTCTTCTCTGATTGCTGTGCCTAAAACTTCCAAAACTATGTTGAATAATAGTGGTGAAAGTGGGCAACCTTGTCTTGTTCCTGATCGTAGTGGAAATGTTTTCAGTTTTTCACCATTGAGAACGATGTTGGCTGTGGGTTTGTCATATATGGCCTTTATTATGTTGAGGTAAGTTCCCTCTATGCCTACTTTCTGGAGGTTTTTTATCATAAATGGGTGTTGAATTTTGTCAAAAGCTTTTTCTGCATCTATTGAGATGATCATGTGGTTTTTCTCCTTCAATTTGTTAATATGGCTTATCACATTGATTGATTTGTGTATATTGAAGAATCCTTGCATTCTGGGTTAAAGCCCACTTGATCATGGTGTATGATCCTTTTAATGTGCTGTTGGATTCTGTTTGCTAGTATTTTGTTGAGGATTTTTGCATGTATGTTCATCAGTGATATTGGCCTTTTTTTTTTCTTCTTTGTGGCATCTTTGGTTTTGGTATCAGGGTACTGGTGGCTTCGTAGAATGAGTTTGGGAGTGTTCCTCCCTCTGATATATTTTGGAAGAGTTTGAGTAGAGTAAGTGTTAGCTCTTCTCTAAATGTTTGATAGAATTAGCCTGTGAAGCCATGTGGTCCTGGGCTTTTGTTTGTTGGAAGATTTTTAATCACAGTTTCAATTTCAGTGCTTGTGATTGGTCTGTTTATATTTTCTATTTCTTCCTGGTTCTGTCTCTGAAGGTTGTGCTTTTCTAAGAATTTGTCCATTTCTTCCAGGTTGTCCATTTTACTGTCATATAGTTGCTTGTAGTAATCTCTCATGATCCTTTGTATTTCTGCAGTGTCAGTTGTTACTTCTTTTTCATTTCTAATTCTGTTGATTTGAGTCTTCTCCCTTTTTTTCTTGATGAGTCTGGCTAATGGTTTATCAATTTTTTTTATCTTCTCAAAGAACCAGCTTTTAGTTTTATTGATCTTTGCTATTGTTTCCTTCATTTCTTTTTCATTTATTTGTGATCTGATCTTTACAATTTCTTTCCTTCTGCTAACTTTAGGGTTTTTTTGTTCTTCTTTCTGTAATTGCTTTAGGTGCAAGGTTAGGTTGTTTATTTGAGATAATTCTTGTTTCTTGAGGTAGGAATGTATTGCTATAAACTTCCCTCTTAGAACTGCTTTTGCTGCATCCCATAGGTTTTGGGTTGTCGTGTTTTCATTGTCATTTGTTTCTAGGTATTTTTTGAATTCCCCTTTGTTTTCTTCAGTGATGTCTTGGTTATTTAGTAATGTATTGTTTAGCCTCCATGTATTTGTATTTTTTACAGTTTTTTCCCTGTAATTGATATCTAGTCTTACAGCGTTGTGATCGGAACAGATACTTGATATAATTTCAATTTTCTTAAATTTACCGAGGCTTGATTTGTGAGCTAAGATGTGACCTGTCCTGGAGAATGTTCCATGAGCACTTGAGAAGAAAGTGTATTCTGTTGTTTTTGGATAGAATGTCCTATAAATATTAATTAAGTCCATCTTGTTTAATATATCATTTAAAGCTTGTGTTTCCTTATTTATTTTCATTTTGGATGATCTGTCCATTGGTGAAAGTAGGGTGTTAAATACCCTACTATTATTGTCTTACTGTCGATTTGCCCTTTTATGGCTGTTAGCGTTTGCCTTATATATTGAGGTGCTGCTATTTTGGGTGCATAAATATTTACAATGGTTATATCTTCTTCTTTGATTGATCCCTTGATCATTATGTAGTGTCCTTCTTTGTCTCTTGTAATAGTCTTTATTTTAAAGTCTTTTTTGTCTGGTATGAGAATTGTTACTCCAGCTTTCTTTTGATTTCCATTTGCATGGAATATCTTTTTCCATCCCCTCACTTTCAGTCTGTATGTGTTCCTAGGTCTGAAGTGGGTCTCTTGTAGACAGCATATATACGGGTCTTGTTTTTGTATCCATTCAGCCAGTCTATGTCTTTTGGCTGGAGCATTTAACCATTTACATGTAAGGTAATTATCGATATGCATGTTCCTATTACCATTTTTTGAATTGTTTTGGGTTTGTTATTGTAAGTCTTTTCCTTCTTTTGTGTTTCCTGCCTAGAGAAGTTCCTTTAACATTTGTTATAAAGCTGGTGCTGAATTTTCTTAGCTTTTGCTTGTTTGTAAATGTTTTAATTTCTTTGTTGAATCTGAATGAGATCCTTGCTGGGTAGAGTAATCTTGGTTGTAGGCTTTTCCCTTTCATCCCTTTAAATATGTCCTGCCACTCCCTTATGGCTTGCTGAGTTTCTGCTGAAAGATCAGTTGTTAATCTTATGGGTATTCCATTGTATGTTATTTTTTGTTTTTCCCTTGCTGCTTTTGATATCTTTTCTTTGTATTTAATTTTTGATTGTTTTATTAATATGTGTCTTGGCATGTTTCTCCTTGGATTTATCCTGTATGGGACTCTCTGTGCTTACTGGACTTGATAGAGTATTTCCTTTCCCATGTTAGGGAAGTTTTGAACTATAATCTCTTCAAATATTTTCTCAGTCCTTTTCTTTTTCTCTTCTTCTTCTGGGACCCCTATAATTCGAATGTTGGTGCATTTAATGTTGCCCCAGAGGTCTCTAAAACTGTCCTCAATTCTTTTCATTCTTTTTTCTTTATTCTGCTCTGTGGTAGTTATTTCCACTATTTTTCTTCCA
Source organism: Eubalaena glacialis (assembly GCF_028564815.1). Classification (NCBI taxonomy): domain Eukaryota; kingdom Metazoa; phylum Chordata; class Mammalia; order Artiodactyla; family Balaenidae; genus Eubalaena; species Eubalaena glacialis. The sequence goes on from NC_083721.1 coordinate 22,922,484, forward strand.
GGTCACTTATCTATCCTTCTGCCTCAGTTATTCTGCTATTGATTCCTTCTAAAGAATTTTTACTTTCATTTATTGTGTTGTTCATCATTGTTTGTTTGCTCTTTAGTTCTTCTAGATCCTTGTTAAACGTTTCAGGTATTTTCTCCTTTCTATTTCCAAGATTTTGGATCATCTTTACTATCGTTACTCTGAATTCTTTTTCAGGTAGACTGCCTATTTCCTCTTCATTTGTTTGTTCTGGTGGGTTTTTAGCTTGCCCCTTCATCTGCTGCATATTTCTCTGTCTTCTCATTTTGTTTAACTTACTGTGTCTGGGGTCTCCTTTTCACAGGCTGCATGTTTGTAGTTCCCATTGTTTTTGGTGTCTGCCCCCAGTGGGTCAGGTCGGTTCAGTGGCTTGTGTAGGCTTCCTGGTGGAAGGGACTGGTGCCTGTGTTCTGGTGGGTGGGGCTGGATCTTGTCTTTCTGGTGGGCAGGACCACATCTGGTGCTGTATTTTGGGGTGTCTGTGAACTTAGTATGATTTTAGGCAGCCTCTCTGCTAATGGGTGAGGTTGTGGTCCTGTCTTGGTAGTTGTTTTGCATGGCGTGTCCAGTACTGGAGCTTGCTGGCCATTGGGTGGAGCTGGGTCTTAGCACTGACACAGAGATCTCTGGGAGAGCTCTTGCTGATTGATATTATGTGTGGCTGGGGGGTCTCTGGTGGTCCAATGTCCTGAACTCGGCTCTCCCACCTCAGAGGCTCAGGCCTGACACCAGGCCAGAGCACCAAGACCCTGTCAGCCACATGGCTCAGAAGAAAAGAAAGAAAAAAATAAAAAAATAAAAAATTATTAAGAAAATATTAATAACAATGAAAAAATGGAAGAGAACAATGACACCATTAAACAAATCCACCAATGATAACAAGCACTAAAAACTATACTAAGATAAACATAAACATCAGAAACAAATCAGTCACAGACAGCAAACCCCAAGTGTACAGTTGCTCCCAAGGTCCACCACCTCAATTTTGGGATGATTCGTTGTCTATTCAGGTATTCCAGAGATTCAGGGTACAGCAAGTTGATTGTGGTGATTTAATGCGCTTCTAGGTGCAGGTCCCATCCCTATTCTTTTGTCTGTTTTTTCTTTTTTCTTTTGCCCTACCCAGGTATGTGGGGATTTTCTTGCCTTTTGGGAAGTCTGACGTCTTCTGCCAGCATTCAGTAGGTGTTCTGTAAGAGTTGTTCCACATGTAGATGTATTTTTGATGTATTTGTTGGGAGGAAGGTGATCTTACTTCTCCACCATCTTGAAGGTCCCCCTCCGCCCCATCTACAAGTCTTGATCAAAAATTTCATGTCGTCATTTCAAATATCAGATCTGCTGCTCGGCTTCAACTTGTTTTTCTGGGTGAGACCCGGAGCGGAGAGGGCCAGGCAGGGGAGGGAGCTGGGCAGGGGTGTAGAGCCGGGGTCCCCGGGGAGCTGACCACTGTGGCATCCGAACTGAGTTCCTGAAGGCAGGGTGTTCCCAGTGACTTTTTTCAATAGTGCATCAGTTAAACAAAGATCGATACTGCCCTGAAGGTTTTATGTTAATAATAATGTCACTTTTATTGGTGTGTTGCCCATGATATCCAAAGTGTTTTTCCATTCATTCATTCATTTAATTACAAAAAGAATATTTCAAAAAGTCAGCATTCTCAAAACTATTCCTATTTACATAGTATCTATCACATTATCCCTATTTACAGAAATGCTCTTTCATGCTGATGGCTATGCTATGCATCTCATATCCTTCCTCCAGTATAGAGATACTCAATTCCCAGGCAATGAGAGTATTTGGTGCTGACAGCTCACAGGGAAATGCAGGCTGGGACACACACTGTAAACCCTCATGGGGACAGTTTGCAGCCATATAGAGATCCATTTAGGATTAAGTATTCCAGTCCCATTTCCTCAATGAGAAAAATTCTTAAGTCACTTTCCCAATTCCAACGATTTCTATAGGATTTTGAATCTTCTTTGTAACTGCACCTCAGTTCAATATTTCTGTTCTTCTAATTCTTCTCTTTATACCCTGAGAGTTGCAACAAAAAGAACTCTCCAATAAATCTCCTGCACCCTTGTTTCATAGTCTGATATCTGGGAAAATTCTCCCCCAAAGCAGAGATTCAGGCAGGTCACCTGATCATCCAATTTGTGCAGAAACCCAAGTGGCCCAAGGTAATAAATAAAACAATGCTGGGTGAAAACTTAGGTGGTTGGTCAAGAACCAGAAAGGAAATGTTTGGTTGTCAGGTGTCTAGATCTATGAAGGAACATGTTGGATGGATATATGTGAATCAGAACATGTTGTAAAGATCTTTGTATCACATTTTAATCCTAGCAGTAAATATCCACCAAAGAAAAGTCAATCACTAAACTACCACATAGAAATAATGACTTTGCAAATTAGCTACCACATAGTAGGCACAAGGGGCACATGTGGAATAGATAGGTATCTGAGATAAGGACTATCCATGGTTCAAAAGTATAGCCTCCCCACTAGTTATCTATTTTACATTTGGTAGTGTATATATGTCAATGCCAGAGGGGTGGGATAGGAAGAGTGGGAGGGAGACACAAGAGGGAGTGGATATGGGGATATGTGTATATGTACAGCTGATTCACTTTGTTATACAGCAGAAACTAACACAACATTGTAAAGCAGTTATACTCCAATAAAGATGTTAAAAAAAATAAATTAAATAAATAAAAAAGCATAGCCTCCAACTCACTCAAGCTAATCTAGTTAATGCTGCTACTGAATACCAAATCTTCAAGGAACAAAGGCTAGTAATGCCTTTGGTATGACACCGGTTTTCCAGGAGATTTTCCAGCTACTTAATAAAAATTTGCTAACCTTGGATACTCTAAATCTAGAAGGGAAGCTGATTTGTCATTATTAAGACATGGGTTTGCATTTCCTCTGTGCAAGACCTTGGGCCCTTACTACTCTCCAGGGATTTACTGAACATTTGAACCACTGATCTAGTGATCCTGCAAAACCATTCTTTATACCAAAAGATCCACTTTACAGTAAAGGAAATGTGACAGTCGGGATTTGACCTTGGATCCATAAATCTCTTATATACTGCACTGCCAGAGATCAGCAGGCAAGGAAAGGAGCCAACATATTGTCAAGAGTAATTGACATTGATCATCAAGAGGGGAGGTAGAGTTCTTGCTATCTTATTGACCCAAGACTCTTAATTTTAAAAACTGTCCTGTACCTATAATTCTGCTTTACTATAAATAGTGCCATTTATATCTATGTCTATTTCTAGAGATTGTTTTCTGTTTTATTGTTTTATTTGTCTACCTTTGTGCTAATACCACATTTCTTTATTTATCATAGTTTATAATAAACCTTGTTGTCTAGTAGAATGTATCCTCCACATTGTTCTTCTTAAAATGTGTGCTGGCTTTTCTTGATCCTTTTTAACTTCTTATAAATTTTAGACTTTATTTGTCAATGTTCAAGATAAATTCTGCTGGAATTTTGGTGTGATTGCTCTGAATCTGATTCTGGTCAAATTAATTGAAGCCTTTAAAATTTCTTCAACCCTCTATTAATATTATACTGTTTAATTCATTAATTTATTGCATTTATCTCATTTACATTTTTCTCTGTAGATATCTTACCCATCTTTTGTTAGATTCAATTCTAACCTTTTGATACATATATAAATGGTATCTTTATTCTAAAATGTTATTTTCCAAATATTATTTCAGGTATAAAGAAATAAACTTAAATTTTATTTTACTTCATTTTCTTTTTTTTTCCTTTCAGTTTTATTGAGCTATAACTGAAATACAACACTACATATGTTTAAGGTATGCAGCATAATGACTTACATTTGACTTACATACATCATGAAATTACCACAGTAAGTTTAGTGAGCAGTCATCATCTCATATAGATACAAAATAAAGAAAAAGGAAAAAAATTTTTTTCTTTGTTATAAGAACTCTTAGGATTTACTCTCTTAACAGGTTTTTATATGCTATACATTATTGTTAATTATATTTATCATGTTGTACACTACATCACTAGTACTTATTTACCGTATAACTAGAAGTTTCACCTTTTGCCTACCTTCATCCAATTCCCCCTCCCTCCAGCCCCTGCCTCTGGTAACTACAAATCTGATCTCTTTTTCTATGAGTTTTCTTGCTTGTTTGTTTGTTTATTTGTTTTTGAAGTGTAATTGGCCTGCAACACTATGTTAGTTGCTGTTACAGAACATAGTGATTTGGTATTTTTATATGTTTCAAAATGATCACCACAGTAAGTCTAGTTAGGATATGTCACCATACAAAGATAATACATAGTTATTGACTATATTCCCCACGCTATACATTTCATACCTGTGACTCATTTATTTTGTAACTGGAAGTCTGTACCTCTTAATATCCCTCACCTATTTCTGTCATCCCCCCGCTCCATTTTCCTCTGGCAACCACCTCTTTGTTCTCTGTATCTATGACTCTGTTTCTGTTTTATTATGCTTGTTCATTGGTTTTGTTTTCTTAGATTCCACATATAAGTGGATTTCATAACTTGAATTTTATATCGTTAAACTTTAGCTTGTATCCAATACTGTAAATTCACCTTCTAATTCTAAAAAATCCATTAAAAAAGTCTTTGGATATTCTAAACACAGAGTCAGTTCCTCTGTGAAAAATGACAGATATATATTTTTATTCCAATTCTTACAACATTTATTTCTTATTTTCGTTTCCTTTGTCTACTTAAAACCATTAGATTTTTGAAATAACATGAAGATAGTGGGCACGACTCTACCACAGGAAAATATTGGAGCTTAGCTCTACTCTTAAGTAATCAAAGCATGCCTGGGTGATAATATCCATTGGTACATGGATGCAAGCCATAAATGGTTGGCAGCTGATTACAGGTCCACTCAGTGTTGTCTTGAAAACAATGGTGATGGAAAATCCTCCTGATGAGCAGAGCTTTAGGTGATATACCTGCTCTTATATTTTGTGGAATTATATACAGACCTTTGTCAGTGGAGATTGGTCTGCCCCACTGGTTAAGAGTGCCTGGAATAAAAATATTAGAATATTATAAACAAGCAGTTCTGGGGTAGAGACTTGTAGAAGATATTTATCATATTTTAACACTCAACCAAGAGCATTTTAGCACAGGCACTAAACAACCAAAAGAAAATATAGCCAGGCAGGTTTACATTAGCCATCCTTAGTCATTTGTGACACCAATATTGGCATTATAAGCACATGAACAAAGTGATTTTAGGGTTTGAGATGGAGGCTAAGTGTGAGGACATCTGCACAACTATTCTGGCTATTGGTCCCCACATATCTGTCCTGGCAACAACAAAGACCAAGGCTAAGCCTTCAATAGGGCTTCAATTCTCAAGAAGATGAGACAGTCTCTTAGTGACAAGTTGCTTACAATGGTCCTTTATACTCTGGAATGGTGAGTATTTTATTCTCAGAGGAATGGGTTTATCCAAACATAAATTTTGGATATGGGTTTCCCTTTCCTACATGCAGAGTCTCAGCTAGTGCAAATATCTGAGTGCTACTAGTATAGAATCCTATATAATAGTATTTAAAACCAGGACACATGCCCTATAGCAAAGAATGAGGGAGGGGGCTCATGGCCATGGTACCCATTGATCATATCATACCATCCACAACCTTCTACTCGGATAAACTTTGTAATAACCTTTGAAAGCATAGGTGAAGTACCAATTTGGAGGTCACACTAGGCATGATGGTGTGCCAACCATCTGGATGCAGGATACACATTGAATCAAACACACTGTGTTCCCATTAGAAAATACCCATGGTCTGGGGTTAAACATGAATGTTCCCACTTATCATCACTCCCAATGACCCATTGGGTTTGTGCTTTTTATTCCTATATTTTGGGGTTCTACAGGATTAGAAATCTTGGTCTCTAAAAGGGGCACATTTTTTTCTCCAGGATAAACAGCAAAATTCCCATTTAATTATAAAATATGACTGGTGTCCATGAAATTAGGATTCCTTGGGTACAGGAAGCAGTGGGCAAAAAAGGAATCACTGACGTGGCAGGGATAACTGACCAATCATCAAGAGTGGGTAGGTTTGCTCTTGCTCCGAAGGAGTAGGAAGGAATATGTGTGGAAACCAGGTGATCCACGTGGTGCCTTCCCTTGACCAAATATGAATGTAAATGGAAAGGAAAACAACCACTAGGGACATGGTGACCTGAGTGCAGGCTCCTCATGAATCAAAGTCTAGATCACCACGATACGTGAGCAATTCAGGTCAAAAAAAGAGAGTTGCCTAAAGGAAAGGGAATCTAGAATGGATGGTCAAAGAAGTAGATAAATAGAATCAGTTGTGGTTCTGAAACCAGTGCGTGTCAGAGGCCGAAGTCACTCTTTCAAACTTCCTTCTTATAAACTTCCCTTAGGAAGAGACATATTCATGGTTTACTTGCCCCTTGAATGTTTATGCAGAATTGGACGTGTCCAAGGGTTAGACTGAATAACACTGAAAAGGGAAGCAAAATATTTATTTTAAAGAAAGCTCATTTTAATCGGAGAAAGAGTCATGTAACAAGTTAATAAAATTACACTACTGTGATGACTGTGCTGGATGCTAAGTGGTGTAAGACAGGCAGGTGGAACAGTGAATATGGGGAAATCATTTCAGGTATGGTAGCAAAGGCAGTCTCTCTTACCAGAGATCTTAAGAATTCCAGTGAGCTAGCCCTGTGAAAAATGGTAAAATTTCCAGGCAAATAGAATATGTGAAGTAATCTCCTTATCTTTTAGCATGGAATATCAATAGATAATTTGAAAAGTTGATAAATCACCAAATACCAGTGTAGCATATTAAAAATTATGTTCTTACCTGATCAGAAAAATGAATGATGAAAAGGAATTTTAGGGAATGAGACTAGAGATCTGGGCATAGGAATCTGGTGCAGGCGGTGATGATGGACTTTTATTTATTTGAAATATCTATAAATGGTTAGATTTTTATTTTGTTTTACTATTCTTCATAAAAAAAGCAGTAAATAAAAACATGAAAAATATTCCACAGTATTTAGATGAAAGTGCAGTATTCTAATTAACATTCTTCAAATGTTATATTTTGAACATTTGAATTGCTTGACAATAGTAGACATTCAAAAAGTTCAGACAATTAAAATGGAGAAATACTGTTGCCTAAAGCGTGTTTAGTTCTCTAGACTGGTTTCAGCTGGGATTTGTCAAGCTTTTTCACTAATGTCTCTGATGACTCCAATATCTCTGATGTTCATTATGACTAATGTTTTGATGTTCCCTTAAAGTCTGAAAACTATAAATCACAATTAGGCAAATAAATTAAGCAGACTTGAATTAGGCCTTAATTTTGAAAGAATATATTCATTAAAATATCTAAAAATAGAATAACAGGTTGCCCATCCAGTATAATGCATGGTTAGCCAGGTAATTGTTTTAAAGGTCTGAGAAAGATATTTAGAGTAACACAAATGGATTTGAAATTTCACAAATGGATTTGAAATTTAAAATGTTACAATTAATGTAACATGTTACATTTATAAATTATGTAACATGTAATGTAACTTGAGAAATTATGTAACACGTTACATAATGTAAGATGTTACAGTTTCTCTATCAAGTTTAAGACATAAGCAACTAGCTTTTAATTTTTCTCTGTAACTTGAGATTTGATACTCAAAGCGTGAGGCTAAAAGGCACATGTTTCTTTCTTTGTGTGCCTTACAAAAAGTTAGGTTAGTACTTTAGGCTCTTGACAAGTTTAGAGGCTATTTTAAGTAACACTCCTTCGGCTGTTAGTTCTGTAGTTGAAGGGATCTTAGTACTTGAGTATCTCATCAGACATACAATATGTAGACATAATTGTCAAAAAAAAAAAACCTTAAAAAGCTTATTTCCACTATTAAAAGTGTCAATTCAACGAGCTATTTAGAAACAGTATGCTCGAATACTTCAAGTTGAGAAGCTATAAGCCGATGTTTATATTGCAATGATTGCAAACGTATTCAAATAATACTAAAGCTTTGCATTGTCTCAGCAGCAAATTACTAGAAGTATATGAAAGGTTTTTTTCTTTCTTCTCCCCTCCTTCTCGTCTATCATTCACCTCTTCATCTCCTCTTCCTCCCCCATCTTCTGTTTCCACCACTCTGCCCCCCTCAATTTGGCAGTAGGGGAACATCCCACTTATGAATGCCAAGACAATAATATTAAGGAAGTTTACTTTTAAAATGTGAGTTACTTTGAAATATGCAGTGTGAAACATATGTGTTCATCTTCTGAGAAAACTGCATTTGGATATCAAAAATCCAATCCAGTGTGTACATCAGGTTTATTCTCTTCAATGTGAAAATGTCAGATTTTTAAAAAAATTCTAGAATTTATGTTGTGGATCTTTTGTAGGAAATCTGATATCTTGGTGAGCCACATGTTATTAAACTTTTTGAAAAAAACATGAAGAATAAAACACACAGCCTTTAAAAAACAAAAATTAGAAAAATACAGTCTTTCAGTATAACACAGGACTAAAGAGAATATTCAAATCTCTTAATAGTTGCCTGTTCCCCCAGCCATGCCTTCAGAGATTACTATTCTTCCCTCTCCTAAGGTTTGTGAAGAAACATCTGAGCCAAAAAAGTTCATCATATTAATTTGGCAACTAGCATAGAGTATTACTTCTTTGAATCAAAGTATAAATTGTTCCTGCTTTCCAATTTCTTGGAACCCCAAGTGTGACTTTTAGTCTAAGTTATAGGGATAATTATCTCAATTCCTCATTTCCCCTGGTTATGAAAATTCAACCTGGGTGTTTTGTATGAACAAGAATATGCAACTGAGCTGTTAAATGAATATACGCTCAGGCAGGCCATTTTAAAAATTTAATAGAATTATTTGGTGTGTGCACTTAATACCACCAGCCCCTTCTATCCATTTGCATAAATGCAACTACTAATCACTTATATTAGAATGTACTGATATATCAATAGCAACATCTTTAAACTCTTGGGGCTTCATCTTCTATATGAGGTACTTAATTTCATGCTCTAATCAAATTGCTGATTTATACTCTCTACTAACTAATCCTTCTAACTTTGTCCAATAATAATTAAATTGCCAGTATAGTCCAAAAAGACAATTTTAAGCTCTTATTGGAAAGAGAAAAGAATTGCTTGCCTAAATGTAAATTGGCTTTGTTGTTTATTAATATAGCTAACATTCCTCACTGAATTGAAATGTATAAATGTATAAGGTAAGGATATAGGAGCTTAGAAACTTTTCAGAGTTAGTTTATGTTCTATACTTTCATAATGATTTGAGTGTAGAATTTAAATTAACCAACTTAGAACTTCTATTATTTTCTTTGGCAAAACAAATCACACTATTTGCAACCGATAATGCATTTACATAATTTTGCATAGTTCCAGCCAAACAAAACTACTTAAATGTCTAATAAATACCCTCAGTTTTGTCTTTTGTTATTTTTTAAATCCAATAGTAATATTGTGATTGTTATTTAGTTCTTTGATGCTTTTCATTTTTGAGTTTATAGACCTCTAGCTCCATTATAAGCTTTTAACAAGACCAAAATGTATGGTTTTAAGAACTTAATTTCAAATATGTATTGGGTGATATAATAAAGAATAGTCAGAGAATTACTTTTCTAGAATGCAATTTGTTAAAAAGTTTTAGCCATATTGTGTACCTCAGTTCTGCTTATAACTTTAATAAACTGGGTTGAGTTATGGAGGGAACCAGTAATGTTTGTGTTTGGGGAAAAAATACCACTTCAAAAACCTGCTTTTGAAATAATTCAGACATAATTTTAACCTAAACCAATTATGTGTATGTTTTCCCTATGGCATACTTTCTAGATGCATGGGTCTTTCATCTTTTTCTATCTTTATGAAGGTATTGACTTTTTGCTCTATTTCCTGTTTTTTGTTTGGACTATCTGTTGCAATTCATTTGTGATTTAGCTTAATTTTATTTTCTTTTGTAGTGTATTTTTTTTCTAATTTCTGGTGATCTTAGCTGCCAGTTCAATGAGTAAGACACTAAATGAGACTACAGTACACTTTTACTTGCACACTGAGGCTTATTACAGAGGTCATTAGTCTAAGGGTGGTATTACTGGGTTTTCCCTTGGAGAACAATGAAACATCATTACTCAAATGTTTTTCATTGGTTTTATTAGTTTCCTTATTAGAGAAATCTACTATTATTCTTAATAGAGGATGAAAGCTTGCATGTCAGAATGCGAGGTGAATGGCAGGAGAACAGAGCTGGGAGAATGACCACACCACTCAATTAATATATTTTCTTTTAGTCCTTTTATTTTCCATTTGGTACTCCCACCTCAGCTGTGTCTGATTTTCTTAAGGTTGTATTTCCTCTGGTGTGGAATTCGCTAGAAGCCTAACTGCATCTTTCAAAACTTCCTGCTCTTTTAGATCCTGCAGCAACTATGAGGAGTAACTGGTGTCTTAAGAACCTGAACCTGTCTTTAGTTCTATAGGGCACTCAGGGGACATCTGAGCTTCCTACTGATTTTTCTCTTAGCATCCTCAGTTTGTCAGTTATCACTCATCTATTTGCTTGTCAACTTTAATGAAAAATGTCATTCTTTCTTCTTTGTGAGATTTATGCTTCCCCCTTTTTTCAGATCTTTCTATTGTCTTTTTAGTTGGGAATTGAGAAGGTATTAGGAAAATACACACATTAAAGCCACCACCTTTAATTAAATTCTTTATTTTAAATTACTTAAGAAAAAAACAGGAAAATTATTTCACAAAACATTTTTAGAAGATAAAATATAGTAAATATAGTTCTTCAATTAGAAGGCTTTAATGAATCCTTTCTGGAAAAGAACAACACAAAAGAGTTGTATATCCTAATTTCATCAAAGTATGTCTTTTTGAAAAGAGGCTAACTTCTTGCCTGTCCTTTTCAAGAACCTTTGATTGCTAGTACTAATATGACCCTCAAACTTCTCGGTTCTTAGAACATAAAGTTATGACATGATTCTTCCCCTTAAGAGATATATAAGAAGAAGTATAACTGTCTCTAGAAGTTTCTTTTGATCTTAATTTTTGGAAATGCTTAAAAATCATTTGGAATTTCCTCTAAATTTTCTGTTTAGTGCTGATATTTGATTGGAAATTCAGTTACTTTTCAAAGTTCTAAGTAAAATTTTCCACATTATTTTCTTGTGAAATATATATATATATATATATATATATATATATATATATATATATATGTATATGTATATACATTTATATATAATTTGATGGATAGTTTTCCAGGCCCTAGAAATTTTTTAAGCTCTTTGGGGAGGGAAGGGGGATTGTACATACTCTGATGTCTACTAGATAAAATGGCACTGAACAAAATGTTAGATATTGCAGATACTGGTCCTTTCAGGGTTCACATCCAGGTCTCCATTATCTTAGCATCCTCAAGAATACCTTTGGAATTGTGTGTGTGACTGAATATTAAATGGATCTCCTAACTCTAAGGAAAATACTATTTGATGTTATTAGGTCATTTTAAAAATTTCAATGAGATCTTAGCTTTCTTGTTTCTGTAATAAATTAAAATGTCTTTGTTTGTTTGTTTTGCTTTGTTTTATAAATAATGTTTTCTAAGATTTGCTGTATATCACATGATATCTTAAAAATTGTAGTCGGTTGAAGTTTGTTTTAAGTTTTTAATAAGAAATTTACATTTTGTAGGATTATTTTCAGATTCCCCAATCTTGAGAAAATTTTAGATGCTTCAGAAATAATCCACACAAAACAAATGTCATAGCATGGAAAAAATATATTGAAGAAAATATGTAATAAATTAGATCTGCAAATGAAATGTTAACTTCCCCAGAGGAAAAAAAAGAGTAACTGTTTATGTAGCTACTCTCTTTTTGGCTCTCTTTTTATAGTGATTTCATGGCTAAATCACTTTTGTAAAATTACCCTGTTCTTTGTTCTTCCTTTGCTTATGTTTTCCTTTTAAGAGTTATCAAAGTAGACTATTGCCTGTAGCCATAACATGCTCAGGTGACTTTAATATAGGATATTGCCACCTTGTCTCCTGTGGTCAAATGTGACTTTCTTTCTTTTTTTTAAAGTTGTTTGTGTTCTTATTTTTAGTGGAAATCAGGGAAATAGTGTCAGTTAAATTTCTGAATTCAGATGACCCAGAAGGACAATGCCTGGGCCAGAGTGGTACAATAAGATGCATGACTATTAAGAATTCTGCAAAGTAAAACAGTGAGGTCCAAAGTGAACGTGGAAGCATAAACTTCATGATATTCACAGAAATACTGAGTGGGCTGTGGAATTTTCATGCAAGCAGAGAAGGAGAGTCTAAATCTACTAATGAACTAGATATTAAGGGGCAAATTCATATACCTAATATCTATGTTTCACTCTTTTAGCACAAATAGTGAGACAATATGTGAAGATGTGTTATTTAATAATAAATATGCATTCGATTCACAGCAGAGATTTAAAGCAGGCCATAATTTTTTTTAATCTATGGTTTCTAACATTGATTTTCATATTTTCTGGGGCTTTGACTTTAATCTACCTCAAGTTGCTTTCAACCAGGAAATCAGTTAACACTGAAGATTTTTCCTGCTCCATTTTTAATAATTTTTCTCCCCAAAATTGTATCTCTAATTTATGAATTGCCCTGGATTAGAGGACAGAGAATGAATTGCCCTTTCCTTTGTAACAACTCTTAAGAGAAGCAACAACATTAAGTTAAATCAGATAAAATACTCTCTAGGGCCATTTCTGGCCTTTCAGATCATTCCAGTCTACCAGGAATCATTGTCAGAAACTTGTATGCAAGCAATTAGATGAATAATTATCAAAACACATGTTACAGAACTGTTCAAATTCATTGACTCCCTTCCTATAAGATTTTACTGGACTTGAACATTAAAACAATACAAACATACAAAAGAATTATAATAACCTATATGAAGTCAGATCAAATGGGAATAGTAACAGAAAACTTTTAAAAATAACTGAGAAAAAGTCATCTTACAATTTTACAATGGTATTTTTCCCTTCCCTTTTTGTCATTAATGTCTTTTGGGATCCCTTCAGTACAATATTATTTGTTTAAACTATTCAATGTAACTTGAAATAATATTCATTAGAACAAATTTTGATGCATTTTTAAATTGTTTTCCATTAAAATTACAGAAGTTTGTACCTAGAGTAGACCCAAGAGAAGTTCTTGTCCAAATTTCTTATTGTACAGATAATAAGATAAAGGAAATGAAAGATGAAGAAATGTTCCCTATTCTCTTTCTCTACTACCAAGAATACTGGAAGTTGTCATTAGTATTCAGTCCATTGTTCTTTCTACCATGTCATCCTACATTGAAGATACCACCTTATTGTGAATTCAGGAAAACTATTCCTGAATTATTGCTTACTCTCAGGAATTTTCATTTATGGTTCCTTATAATTTTTCTCTGATATTTACAGTTAAGCCAGAAACATACTATAAAAATATACACTAAAATGTCCAAGGTTATATTCACTATGTTAAGAATTATGATAAGTACTTATTTAGCAGTTAATTTATGCCATGATGTGACAGAGTTGCAAAATTACACACACACACACACACACACACACACACACAGAGGAAGGCTAGATCACGAAACCATTAAATAGATTATAAATATTTATTAGAGTAAGTGAAGTGTCAGGGTTATTACTAGGAAGAAAAAAATATCTTCACAGAGTAGACATAGATTTAAAGACTCAAATTAAATGAGAAAATAGCCTGGCACATAATTAGCTCTTAATATAGTTTTTAAGTATTGCTGTAATTGTTCTTTTGTTATTTGGAGAAAAATAGAAATTTAAATAAAAGGAATTCTTAGCTCTGGAAATTATTAGCCTCTAAAATACATGCAAAAAGATAACTATTTTATTGAAATGAATTCTTATAAATCATGTGCTATGTCTATATAGCAAAAGTTGAATCCTGGTGAGTTTTTTATTTTAAAAAATGCATAATAAAATTCTGTTCAGAATGAGATGTTTTATCATCTGTAAAATCTAGAAAAATAGAGCTTGAGGTGAAGTTTAAATGCTAATATTTAATTGTGAGCTGCAATCTCGTGGCACTCACTTTTGAAATCCAGGTCTTGACTGATGAAAAGATGCCCTACTGTCCACTGCAAGAAGAAGAACTGCATGGACTTCCTCTGAAGACAATAACAAGGACTGCGGTGTTTGAACATCAGGCAGTGGTGGAGGCAGTTAGAGCTCCAGTGAGCAAGATGCCAAAGCCCAGGGGCCAAATGAGACCAAGACAATCTGGACCAAATGAAAAGGAGCTACGGAGGCATCAAACTTGGATCCAACATAAAGTTCTTAATTTGATATTTGTTTCGTTTTATTTTTACATTCATCCCAATAGTGTTTATGTATCCCCCCAGTTTACTGGATAATTTCCAAGCAAAGGTTTTACATTGCTTCTTATGTACAGAGTACACTTTTGATCAATACACTTTTGCAAAGTAATTTTATATGTCTGGATAGTATATGTCTACCTCTGTCATTCAAGGTTAGTCCTTTTCTAAGCTACCTCTTTTGTACATCAGGATCCAGGGTAAACTCTGCATCACTTAGTATAGAATATGGATGAGTAGGAATTACCCCATCTTCTCATCACACCATGGAGAGCCATGCTGGTGTCTGGGTGATCTATGGGACATACAGGCAGTTTTTTGCCAGTGATGTGACTCCTCAATCCTGTTGCTCTTTCAATAAAGTTAAAGCTGATGATACTTTGCACCATTTTTGAATGTAAATTGGAGACTAAAAATAGGTAAATAAAAAGTAAATACCTTTGAACTAATTATGTGAAAAAAGGTACTTTAAATCTCAAATATATAAAATTATATTATTCTGTATTATTATGAAAATATATAAAAAGAAAACACATTTTCTTACAAAAAGCATATATCTATCAATGTCTTGCCACATGTAGGCCATAACAATAAAATATGCTGGAGAAATTATTTTCAGAATGAAGTAAATGTTACTCTATGGCTTCAATTTGAATAGTTTGTAAAACCAAAACTTGTGAATCTTAATCCAAATTAATCTATTTAGATTATGTATGTCAAAAATAAAATGTTTTGTATTTTGACCTACATAATCTAAATGAATTAATGTTTCATTCCATATTGCCAAAGTAAGCTTGGCATTGATCTGGTTTATAAGAAAGAGTTCTAACTTTGTTAATTAATATTATAATCAAGTACACAATAGATTTTTTATGAAGAGAATTTTTATTTACTATAAGATAATTGTGTTAGAAGAAACCTATAGACACAATTCTAAAATGTAGTGAATATATTGCAAGAATATATACCCGCAAGCTCAATGTATTTATGTAATATTATGCAGGCCACAAAACCTCAATTTTTAAAATAAATGAATGACAGAGGATTTTTCTTATTACAGGATAGAAATTACTAAAGTTTAATATTGAAATAAATATAAATGTATATTTACATATACACATATTCCTTTATTGAAGCCAAAATTTTCAAAGTAAGACTATTTTAGAATATATTAGTGATTGATATTATGTGACATAGAAATATGTAGGACATAATGTACCTGAAAAAGATGTAATTACATCTTTTACATTATTCATTAATCAGTAGTTTACAAAATTAATTATATGTGTTTTGTACCTATGTATATTTCAAGTCTTATCTAACTGTTGTGTTACAAAAAGGAAAATACATTGTCTCTGATAATATATTAGCTGTAATCTTGAGAAAACTTGTATGACCTAGAAAGATCTTAAATTTTTTTGTTTCAATGAGAAACCGAGGGGCCAGACATGCAATAGCTGATTTTTGTATTCAATAATTTCAGTAATAATTATTTCATTATTATAACAAAATTCCAGGTTACAAAGGTCAAAACTGAAAAAATAAAAACTGGTCACTTCCTATTTTTCCCTTCAAAAAGTAAACACATCTCTATCACCTTTGGACCTGACCTTCCTCTATTTTTGTTGCAGCCTGCTTTACGACTTCCAAAAAATCTGTTAGTGTGACAGGGTCAGTGATGGAGCTGTGAAGTCCTCTGACTTTTCTGACTTGTAAGGTGTAGTTTCCTTTTGTTAGGTGTTAAAACCAATAGCAGTTGAAACATATAATTTGTGATTTCTAATTAATCATTCATATTCAATTATAAAAAACTCATGCTGGAGAATAAAGGTCTGTATCATATATAAAAGTGGAATGTAATAAATTTCTTTCAATACCACCCCAACTGGTAGGCCAGGAAATCATGACTTCTTTGAAGAGTCCAAATTAACTTGGAGAAAAGATAAAAATCTTTTGAGGAGGCCAGACAATGGGAAACAACAAGCAGTTTCTTCTACACTTGGACTTTAACTACAGCAAGTGGCCCTGGGGCTTGACTTTATAAACCAGAAGCAACTGGCAATTTCTCACCTCTCTGCTCTTAGACTTCTCATTCTCCATCTTCCTCTCAGCTACTACAATAGCGTACAGGTATTACTGCATTTCTCATGATGTAGTATAATTTATTTGCTTACTTGTTTATCTTCTCAACGAGGTCATAAATTATTTAAGGTAAAGGAATTAGTCCTATACTGGTTTATTCACAGTATTTTATGTCTGGGCCATCCCTCGAAGAATAAGTTGCCCTGGGGCGATTCAACCCATTTGAACTGGTCTGAGAAAATTGTATTTGAAAGAAACAGCACTGGTGGCAATTTCAATGGACTTCTTGGATGTCATTAGAGAAAGAAATTTTGGAATGACAAGCAAAGACTGTAGCCCACCCTCCCCAGCTCTGGGCCCAGAACAGTCATTACAATCGAAGTAGCCAAAGATAAAACTGTCTAGTAGAGTTTTTAACACATCTCCAGATCCAAAATTTTTGGAAAGTTGTAATATAAAAGTTGGAAATTCTGTTATTCAAATAATAATTCCTCCTTCTCTTTTCTGTAAAAATGAGTATCAATATTGATTTTGATTTTTCTGTGCTACATATGTCTCCTCCACTGAACACAAAGCAAATAATTGATACATTGAAATGGTGATACTAAAATTACTTTCTTCCTGTAAGGGAGATATAAAAAGCTCAGACTAAAGAGTAAAGTGGAAAATTGTCAACTAAATGTCAGTGCAAGTTTAATGTGGCTGTATTAATTTGCTAGGGCTGCTGTAACAAAGCACTACACTCTGGGTGGCTTAAACAACTGAAATTTGTTTTTTCATAGTTCTGGAGGAAGGCATAAGTTCAAGATCAAGGTGTCTGCAGGATTTGTTCCTTCTGAGGGTCTTCAGGGAAGGACCTCTTCCCAGGCCTCTCTACTTAGGTACTAAGTAAAATATGCTTCCTTTGCTCTGATTGTATGTCTGTGAACAAACCAACTGCACAATAAATGTGGAATTAAGAATGGGATCCATATCATTAGTGTTAGTTCTGCAACATTAAAATGTATAGTCCACATAATTTCACTTGTGGATCAAATATCCTCATGAAATAGGTAGAGGACCAAGAAAGAGAAATATTACAAATTTTATAATATGTAATTATAAAATTCATTTATAAATTATATCTTAATATAGGCCTATATAATAAATAGTGAGAGGTTCTCTTTAAGCTTGCAGTAAACATGAACTCCGAAGTGAAGAAAGGAAGCTAAAGAATGATTAAACTAGCATTCCTGACTTTTTGGTAACTGTTCCCTTTCCTTGATACACCTCTTATCTGCTGACAGGTTGGTGTCTTGACAAATTTGGGGTCTGACCAAGTGTGTCAGTTAACACAGTTTATCAATACAATGGCCTAGCCAAGTGCTATCTGTGATGAGGACCACATATCCTTAATTTCCAATTCCACATGGGCTGTTTCTTGTGTAAAATATACTAATTATTAACTAGAAAAAATTAAATAAAAAGTCATAAATACATAATTTGGACCCATTAAATTTATTGGATTCTGTAGCCATAAAATTACTCCGTCATATTGCTAAAAATATTGTAAATGTTTATCTTAGTATCCGTACTTTCTGTACTTATATTGTCATAGATTGATAACAGATTGAGAATTGACTCAGATGACCCAACCACACTATGAGTAGCATAGGTCTAGACCAGGCAGCAGGAATTGCATGTGAACAACAGAGAATCTAATTAACAGAACATTATCTTCACAGAACAGGCATTTTCACTGTTGATCATAGCGGTTTGTTTGCTTTGATGGTTGTTTAGTTTTGTTTTGAGGTTTCTAAAACCTAATCATCTAGGGAAAGACATTTATTAACTAATCAAACCTTTATCCTGCTCCCTCCCCAACTCCCCTTCTCATTGTCAACGTAGTAACCAAAGACATGCATGTGTGAGATAGTTGATAAGATACATGATATATGGCATGTAGGCAGTGTTTTCCCCTGTTGTGATGAAGTCACAGTCTTGCATGGGAGTGGAGGCAAACCTTGACCTCATTAACTCTAGTGTTTATCCAGTCAAGTTGAAAATGCATTAGTCAAAGTTGCACAGATTATTTTCTTTCTCTTTAATTAATGCAATACATTCATAGAAAAGCAAGAGCAGCACTATAGAACAAGCAATTCATGCTTGGCGATTTATGTTTTCTAGAAAAATGGGAACTTCATCTCATTCTCTTAGATGTAAGCAGTATCTGCATTTTAACTGTAGTCAAGTACAAACTGATATCCTTAAGTTTTCTTCCTAAATTGTTGCCAAAATTGCAGCTTTGTAAATGCTTTAGAAAATTCATGGTAGTAGCCTGATGAAAAATAATTTTAGTTTTGGGGTACTTGCTTTTTTATGTAGCCCCTTCTTACTTCCATCTTATGCCTAAGCAATGTCTACATGAGGACGTAACACAGAACAAAAGAGATGAAGTACAGCCCCCATAGGACCTACATTCTAATGGAGTTAACACCTATTAATTTTTGGTACAATAATTTGAGTTGGATGGTATGTAGATGGGGACAGACTTGGGAAAGGTCAAACATTTCATGACACCAAGTGAAATATCCACTATGAGAGGTTTTACTAACAAGTTGTTTTTACTGCTTTGATTTAAGCACTTGTCATTTCAATGACATTTTTTTCCCTAATTAATGGAATGAGCAACAAATTATGAAATTAGATCACTGTATTCCTCTGTATTACTGATGACACTACTTTTAAATCATTTAAAATGTTCTCTGTTCCAGAAATTGTACTTGGAAAAATGTGAAGAGATGTAAATATTCATAAATTCATATAGTTTACATATATCATTGGGGATTAAGCACATGAGTAGTTTACTTTTACCCATGCAGTGGTGTCGGAAAGGATCTTAAACAAAACATTAACGATAGTTAACTGGTTCTCTTTGGTGTATGGATATTCATTTATTTTTACTTTCTCTTCATATTTTATATGGTTTGATTTTTTCCATTGAACAGCTATAAAATTTTTAAATCAGAAAAGATAATGATATTTTAATTTTGAAAAACACAAATATGTTCCCAACATGTTGGGTAATTATGACAGATTAATATCAATAGTGATTTCACTGAGGAAAGGTAGTGAAGAGAATACTGTCAATCATGCTCCATTATGTCTCTAAGCAATTATTGATGACCTCTACTGGTAAATAGTTGTGCTGTCCAATACTGTGGACATTAGCCACAAGTAGCTAATGAACAACTGAAATGTTGCCAGTAAGAATTAAAATATACTTTAAATATAAAACAGACACTTGATTTTGAATACATAACATGAAGTAAAGACTATAAATTATCTCAATAATTTTATATTGATTTCATCTTGCTATATAATATTTTGGATATATTGGCTAAATAAAATATATTATTAAAATAAATTTCACTTGCTTCTTTTTAATTTTTTAATAGAACTCCTAGAACATTTAAAATTGAACATGGGGTTTACATTATATTTCTGTCGGACAGCACTGTTTAATGTGTACAGTGCTCCCATTCTCAGTGTTCTACATCTAACAATGCTGTGCTGCTGAAACTTGACATTGGTTTAGGGTTGCTCACAATTCATTCTCCCTTCCTTTCAGGAAAAGATATGGTTCAGAAGTGTCCTATATGTTAAGCCTAGACTAACTCAACACAACTGTACTGTGCTCCATGTCATTACATATCTGCATATTGAGAGGAAGGAATTTGGTGGAAAGACTGTACTAGGAATCTATTCATTGGATCCACAGGCTAATGGTTTTATCAGTACTCCTTGGCTCTTTAAGGTTACAGTCTGGCTTTATCACATGAAAATATATTTAAAAGACATTTTCTTAGACTTCATGATATGCTGAATAATTGGACAATGTTGTTCTCTATCATGTTATAATCATTTTGATGCAACTGCTTGCTCATATAGCACAATATCAAAACAGTGCAGAACAGTTTTCTGTACACCTATTATATAGGTTAGGTTTTGGTGAAAAAAAAATTCATAATTGACTTCCTAATTTTGGTTGATCTTTGGACAATGAGGAGCATTGTATCAGTGCTATGAGCATCTTCCTTTTCCTTTCATGGTATAATAGAAAATTCGCTGTTTTTTAATTCTCAAAATTGCCATGATAAATCTGTTGCAATCTGTGTATTTCAGAACCTCTGGTCCTGTCTTAAGTTCTTTGAAAATAATTATTACATAAATAGTGATATACTAGTTTGCTCTATTTTCAAT
The DNA here is from genome assembly GCF_028564815.1 of Eubalaena glacialis. Taxonomy (NCBI): domain Eukaryota; kingdom Metazoa; phylum Chordata; class Mammalia; order Artiodactyla; family Balaenidae; genus Eubalaena; species Eubalaena glacialis. The sequence continues at coordinate 22,943,321 of NC_083721.1, forward strand.
GGTAAGCACATTTCTTAAAGCAGGATTTTCATCCAAATCTCGGAGTTACAACATTACTGAGTGGCTTGAATTTAGAAGTTAAAATTGGGCAACTTTGAGAAGTTTGTTATCAGCACTTGTTTATAATTGGTTTGACTAATTTATATAGAACAAGTAAAGGTATAAATTAATTTGAATTGTCTTGTCATACAAAATTTTTCTATTCATTTTAGGGTTAATGTCATGGATTATATACCATAATATCAAGTCATGGGTGAATATTGCTAATAAACAGTTTAACCTAAAAGATGAAATAGAAAAGCTGAGAATAACATGTCCATTAAATTATAGCATCTTCTGCTTCCTTTATTTGTTTGTACTTATGTATAGAAGGGTTTATGAATAAAAAAATAGATGGAATGCATAAACGTTTTTTCATTGTTAATTCTAAATATTAATATATTCTAAACACTTATGTATGTACATACCTAAATAATAAAACTTCAAACAATTTTAAGACATTAATATAAGTTATAGTTAAATGAAAATAATCTCTTAACACTAAAACTGTGCTGTGGACATATCCAGGAGTTGCTAAATCTCTCCTCCATTCTGGTGAAATAATTTGTTTTATAGCATGAAGCTTCTGTCTTGTTCACTATCTTATACCAGAGATATATGTTCTGTCTTTAATTGTTCGAAGTCCAGCTTCAAAATGAAAAAAAAAAAACAAAATCTGGCTTACAGAGAGAGGTGAAATCTAAAGTATTTGTACTACTTTTGCAACTTGAGATTTAATTAGCTATTTTAAAACTTTATGAAACCCATAAAGTATATATTTGTCCAATGAAAACATACTTGGCAAACACCATTACCTAAACATCTGTCTTTACAGTAAGATCAGTTTTAGATGACAAAAAACAGGGAAGATATTGTTTTGGGGCTAGGCATTACCTTTTAGCCTATTCAGGCTTTGTAAAATATATTTCCTGTTATTACTATCTTTCACTTTCAAATATATTCCATGCTTTTATTACTAAGGTTTAAAAAATCATGTATTGTGTCTCAATGTTTCTCCATTTTATGTCTATATAAACAACACAAGAATACGGCTTACTCTTAACATGAGCAGCATTAGGTATTTGTTTATTCAGATGACCAAAATAATCTGCTAGAAATTACACACTGGATAGTCAAATGGATACATTTTGAAAAAATTCATTGAGGTTATGATTTGTTGATACGCTCTTATTGATATGCTATATATCAGTAAAAGTTTAAAAAATCTATTGTATATCTACATACTGGCAACATAATCTAAAACAAAAAGATATCACTTAAAAGCAGCAAATAAACATCTAATACTTAAAAATATATCTAACAAAATATGTACAGAACATGTACACTGAAAAATACAAACATTATTGTGAGAAGTCATGTAAGACCTAAATAAATGGTAGTATTCATGGATTGAAACACTGTATTTTAAAGATGCCAAAGATTCTCTCTAAATCGATCTCAAGATTCAATGCAATTCTAGCCAAGATCTCAGCAAGCAATAATTCAAACTACTATATGGGCTCAATTAATTATTTGAAAATATGTAGAAAATAATACATATATTTTAACTAAAAAGCTATATTTCTTGTAAATGAATTATATAAGCATTTACTTGGTCTGATTTTATGATTGAAGGAGTGAATTTCACCTCACTCTCACCCTATGTCATCTAAGCAGTTTCATGACACTTGAATTTTTACAATTGTTGTTTCATTTCTGTAACTTAAGAGCTTTTGTTTTTCCAACCATTTTTTAATGCCCATTCAAACCCAACAATCCCTGAGAACGGTAGCTATTTGAACTGTGATGATAAATTATGCCTAACAAGGAGAATAATTTCTGAGCAGAATTTTTATGAAGAAATTGGAAATAGGTAATAGAAGAGAATAGGAAGAGAGTCCAAATGCAGTCGATTCTGAGCTGAAAATTTGCATTTATAGCAGGGGAATTAAAATGCTGGTGCACTGAAGATAAACTTTGACTCTTAAACAATTTTATCCAGTGACAGTGTTTTTTTGACATCCATTAATTATAGTTGTATAATGTGCTATTAATGTACTCTATTAAATACATTGTTCTTCTTCCTGGAAGGTTCAAAGCATAAAAAGAAAATAGTTTACCTTTTTTGTGGTAAAAGTAAAAGTTGTCATTTTCACTGTCACAAAACTACTGAATAAAACTCTCACATATTTCACTTATAAAATGATAAATGATTAGCATTCATATTTAATGATATTTTCCTTTTGATTCTTCTTAACATCAATTGTAAACACTTGTCCATTCCCATTCTCCTCCTTTATAAATATCATTTATTCATCTATTGATACATTTATATCATTGCTATATCCTTGCTTTAACTTAAACTGTAGTTTGAATTGAATATATATATGATTATAATGTATTTACCATTCATTTAGGCACTATCTCAACATCGAGTACTTTTAATTCCAATAGAGAGGTACAAGTGTATATATGTGTGTGTGTAAAAAATTGGGATTTTAATTCCAGTAGAGGTACAGCTATCATCTACCTATCTATCTATCTATCTGTAAGTTATATATACATATATAGAATTTAGAGATGAATTTATTATGTGATATATAAATGCATAATATAATTATTCATCTATCTTATGGTAGTACAACTACACTTCATCCTCAAGATTATTCAGATTTTTAATACTGTTTCTATTTAATCACTTTTTACTGAATATTTTTTTGGAAGAAGTTAACGTTTTGTTCTATTTTTTCTTTTGCCCTACCCAAGTACGTGGGGATTTTCTTGCCTTTTGGGAGGTCTGACGTCTTCTGCCAGCGTTCAGTGGGTGTTCTGTAGGAGCAGTTCCACGTGTAGATGTATTTCTACTGTAGCTGTGGGAAGGAAGGTGATCTCCGCGTCTTACTCTTCCGCCATCTTGCCCCTCCCCCCCACGTTTTCTTCTAATTTGAACGAATGACTTTCTAGTCTTGCTAGGCATTCTTCAACCTACCAATTCATCCCATGGCCCTTTTCAATTAAGTCCACACTTTTTAAACTCATGTCCATTTTATTAATTGTGTTAAAACTCTGATCAGTATATTCTTGAATGATTCCTTTAGATAGAGTAATGTGTAATTAAATTACTATAAACTTACAATTTAGTATCTTTATTTAGCTTTGGCATTTGGCTTATAGTTTGACTTGGTTTATAATTGCGGGTTTTATGAAGGATGAATTCAGTTGAGACTAACAGGAACTTCCCCAAAATGTTTTAAACAAAGAAAACTCTTATTTTGGCTATGTACCAAGAAGTCAGATGATTTGGCAGTTCAGTGATACCATCAAGGAAACAGATATTGCCCATTTTCTAGCACCTCTATTTTCAGTGTTTGCAGTTTGACTTTCATGGTCACAGGATGATGATGCCCTTCTAGCTGTCATGCCCATGTCCTAGATAGGACAAGGTAAAGAAAAGCTTTCTTTCAGCATTTAACCTCATTGGTGAGATCTGACTCACAGGTTCCTTTATACCCTACCCTGAGTTAATTGCAAGGCAGACTAGCATATCAAGTATACTTTATTCCCCCACTCTATAGTAAAGACAGCACACCTATACAATCCAAATATTTCCAGAATTATTTTTTCTTAGATCATTCAGTGAACTCTCACATTATCTTCTAATATTCTATGTTTCTGGAAGAATGCCAGAGTGATTCTTTTTCTGTAAGCAGTAACCTATACATTGTCTCTGGAAACTTTTAAGAGCTTTTATTTCCCTTGGAGGCCGTCAAATTTCTGAAGGATATATCTAATTGTAAAGGAATTTTAATTCAGTTTTTGAGCATTTGTTTAAATTTTTCATGTTGAAAAATAGTTTTTCAGGTCTGAGAATTTTTTAAAGTCTTTGTTTATACCTTCCTCTCATTTTGTTCAATTTTTTTTTCCCCTGCTACTATAGATGTATAAACTTATAGATGTATAAGCTCTTTGACTCGTCCTTTATGTCTGTATACACTTTACTCATCTTATTCTTCTGTCTTCTGGTTCCTTATTCTGGAAGAATTCCTTCCTTTTTTCCTACAATTTTGTATTTATTAAAAAATATAAATTTTCAACTACAGTGAAACTATTAGCTTTTTAAAAAATTCCGCTATCTGATTTATAAGGACTTTTTTCTCTTTTATAAATTCAGTATTCTTTCAAATCATTAGGAAGACAGACATTTGATTTTTAGAGTTTTATTTCTTTTCCATTAATTATCATAAATTATTCAGAACTGCAGTTCTGTGTGTTTATCTTATTTCCTGTAATGTCCCTGTTGGATTTTCTTAAATGGTGATTCTTTGTTCTCTATTTAGTTTTAAGACTTTTCTGTGTAGAACTAGAGCAGGGCTCAGTCTAGGTTGTGATCCTTCCCCACAGAAATTCTTTCTGCCTGTAGCAATCCTGATTCAGTCCATGACCTGACTTAGCAAAGGGAAGGGAATACATGGAAATATCAGTGTAGTAGACAGAATCCTAAAATCACTCTAGGAGTTCCCTTTCTTGTATACATGCCATGCACAAGAGAGTTACATGGATTTTACACCTGTTATTAGGTCATATTATTTTACATAGTTGCCCTTAAGATAGAAAGATGACATATGCCCTTTAAAGACATCATTTTCTCCCATTGATTGTAGATGTGGAAGTTAGAGATTTTAAGCATAAGAAGAATTTGAAACATTGTTTGCTTGAAATTGGAAAAACCATATGGAAAGTACAGCAGGTAGCACTTAGGAGGTGAAAACAGCTTCTAGATGACCGTCAATACTGAAACAGGGATCTAAGTTCTACAACTACAAGAAACTTGGTTCTTACAACAATGTGAATGATTTTGTAAGTGGATTTTCCTCAGAGACTCTAGATGAGAACTCAGCCTAAATAATAACTTTATTTCAGTCTTGTATTTTCTTGTGAGTAATGAGCCACAGGGGCTAGACTTCAGATTTCAGACAGTGGGCAGACGCTGAAAGAATTTTCTGAGGCACAAGATAGGAAAAAGGAGTTAAAAAACCTATGTTTCCTTAAACAGACTGTTATTAGAAATATGAATATTAAAGGCACTGCCTGTGAGGGCTCTGATGGAAATGAGAAATCCTAAATCATCTTTTTAAAAGTTTAAATTATATAAAAAAAGAATTTAGTAGATATCTGACTTTAAGAACTCAGTGAGGGCTCAGAAGAAAGTGAAAAATGTATTATTGGAAAATGTAGGAAGGTAATTGTAGGAAGGTAGTGATCTTATCTTAGCAAAATTGAGTCCTAAAATTAGGCAAAAAGCAGAGCTCTTAAGCAATAAAATTGACTATTTTGTTGAGGATACTTCCAAGGAAAGTGTTGAAGGTATTGTTTTGTTTATTGATGCTTCTTACAGTCAAATGTTAGGTGGGAGAGACACTGAAAGAAGAACTGTTATGCAAAAGGATTTATCAAATTTTGATTTGAGAAATTCAGAGCCTATCCAGATGGCAAAAATGCTAAAATTAATAAATGGCTATCAAAAGTTTGACATAGAGAAAGGCTAAGGGTATACTATATTTTGCTGAAAATTCAAAAGTATCAATGGCCAGAGTATTACGTCACTTTAGATTAAGAATGTGCCTTATAGATCTCAATCAAAGCAAAGGGTATCAAAAAAGCCAAAGGGTGTTATCCCTGGTTCAGCTAACCAGAAGCCAAAAATAGAGAAAAGATGTCCATAGGTGTTATCTTATGCCTGCCCTAACATTTTATCTTATGGATATTGAAGGCTGATAACTTATCTCTTTTGTTTTTCTGGTCCAGAGATGTAGAGAAATTCTGCCCCAAGAGGTGTGATAATCAAATTTAGTTGAGATTTGAATAATGTTACCAAAGTGGTGAAATAGGAGTTTTCTACAAGCTACCCCCATCAAGAACACTGATTTAGACAATCACCTACAGATGAGAGTGCTTTTCTGAGAGTTCAACAGAAAAGTTTCAGCACACCATTGGAGCAAATAAGTAAGGTGTTAGTAAACCCTTACCTATCAATAATTACTTTAAATGTAAATGAATTATTTTCTCTAATCAAAACACGTAGAATGGCAAAATGGACAAAATAATAAGACCCAACAATATATCGCCTACAAAAGACTCAGAAGCATTAAGGATACACATAGGCTCAGAGTAAAGGGATGGAAAAAAATATTCCATTCAAATGGAAACCAAAGGAGACCAGAAGAAATCAGAGGAAATAGAGTCTAAGTCAAAAAATATAACAAGAGCTAAAGAAGACCATTATATAATAATAAAGGGGTCAATTCATCATTATGATATAACAATTTCATATATATATATCTATATATCTATATCTCCAACATTGGAGCACCTAAATATATTAACCAAATAATAACAGATTTGAAGAGAGAAATAGGCAACCATACAATAATAGTAGAGACTTCAATACCCCACTTTCAACAATGGATAGATTATCCAGACCCCACCCCAAAAAAATCAGTAAAGAAACATTGGGCTTGAACTATGCTTTAGAACAAGTAGGCTTAATAGACCTATCCAGTTGCTCCTTGGTATCTGTGGGGGATTGGTTTCAGGACCCCTGTGGATACCAAAATCTGCAGATGCTCAAGTTTCTTATATAAAATGGTACAGTATTTGCATATAACCTAAGCACATCCTCCTGTATAATTATATAATCTCTAGATTACTTACAGCACCTAATACAATGTAAACACTATGTAAATAGTTTTAGGCATAATGTACTACTATGTACATAGTTTCTACAGCATGGAAAGTTTAAGTTTTACTTTTTGGAACTTTCTGTAGTTTTTTTTTTTTCTCTAATATTTTTGATCCACAGTTGGTTGAATCTGCAGATGCAGAACCTGTGGATATAGAAGAAGGCCAACTGTACAGAACATTCCTACCAACAACAGCAGAATACACATTCTTCTCAAGCAGATGTGGAACATTCTCCAGCATGTTACTCTAGGTACAGCTGTGATGAGATTTTGCATATGTCTTTAGCGTCCCAATCAGTTGACTTAAAATATGGAGATTGTCTGTGTGAGCTTAATCCAATCAGGTATCAAGTGAGTCTTTAAAAGCAGAGAGTTTTTATTAGCTAGTAGCAGAAGTCAGAGATATTCAAAGAATGAAGGGGATTTGATATGAGGTGGGTTTTACATTGCTGGGATGGAGGGATCTCAGGCACTTGTGATGCTGAGATGAAGGACCTGAGAACATCCTCTAGAAGATGAAAGTGGCCCCTGATTCAAAACCAATAAGAAAAACAGGACCTTGGCCCTACAATGGGAAGATTCCACCAACAAACTGAATAAGTTTGTCAGTAATTTAATCCCCGGAGTCTCTTGAAAGAGCTTAAGTTGGCCTACATCTTGATTTCAGCCCTGTAACACCCTAAGCAGAGAAACCAGTCAAGCCTGGACTTTTATATTATAGACCTGTGAGCTAATAAATAAATGTTTTAAACTGGGAAATTTGTCATCTTTTGTTACACAGATGTAGAAAACTAATGCAATCAGCTACCTGAGAAGAGCTCGTCCCTCCAGAATTTTCATTTATTTAACTGTCTCATTTAATGGCCTTCCAATAGAAGCAAAACAATATTGTTTGTAATTTATCAACTTTTCCACTTTATTGTAGCATTACTGTGGTCTACAACACCACCATTCCAACTGGTATCCAAATTTGCATTCCTAAACATAAACACAGCTAAGAATAAAGAGATATACAAGTAAAACCGGTAGGATGAAAGAGTATTATTATAAGAAGCTGAGTATAAGACTCCCCGGGAAGCAGAACTTTTAGAGAACTAATCAAGAATAATTTTAAAAAAGGACAAAAAATTTAAAACTCTTATAATTAGTGACCTTGAAACTATAACAACTATAAAAATATATTGATTTCATTCCTAATACTTTTCTAGAGTTTTATACGTATGAGTTCAGTAATTACTCACAATAAGCTGTCAAATAGTTACCGTTTTAGAAATTAAAACACAAGCACAAGTTAAATAAATAGTTTGCACAAATATAGGCATATGAGTAGAAACAGAGCTACAACTTGAACTGAAATAATTTACATCCACTACAAAGTAGTGGAATACACTACATCCATAAACTACAAAGTAAGGAATATTCAGAAAAAAATATACACGCACATATATATGTATATTTGCATGTAACAATTTTGGAAATTACAAAATATTGTTGAAATGTTTTGAGTAGTAGCTAGACATAAGTACTATAAATAAACACAAAGGAAAATATATGAAAAAGTAGAGATTATAATATAACTTAATTAATATGTGTCCTATAAAATTGAAAATATAGAAGAAGAAATCATCAAAGAAATAACTGAAGAAATTTTCCTAGATTTGAAGGTCATAGCAGTTGTCCAACAAGCAGTAAAATGGGTAAATTACAGACTGATGCCTACACATACCTTTGTAAAATTTAAGAATACTAAGTAAAAAAAAAAAGTAAAAATGGGCTTTCAGAGAAAAAAAACAAACAAAATGGCAGAAAAACATGCAAATTCAAAAATACTGGAATCTGATTGGCATCATGTGTTGTGCTAAGAACATTTTCTCTTGAGTGATCCAGGCATTGCATTAGTAGGCTAATGTATCTTAGCTATGTAGTGAATTATATGTACACTGTTATGATAAAGTAAATTAATTTCATTTTTTTATTTTTTAGAATCACTGTAGCCAAGACTCAGAAAACAGGTATTTCTATAGAACAGAATATAACTACTTATAAATATGAAACCATGTCATACAGAAAGATAGGAGAGAGAATGACAGCATGAGGAAATGGGTGCTAATATCTTTACCTTTCCTAAAACAAATCATTATCTAAAATTCATAACTAAATACATATGGAATAAAATTGTGATGTAAATAATAAAGACATGCAACTGAAAACTACATATAATCACATAAATATCAAACTTTGGGATGAGAGTAGGAGAGAAACAATGGAGATTTAAGTCAGTTACATGCTTATCTTTCATGGCAGAGAGTGAATAGATTTGTGTTAATCTGAAAACATTAAGATATAGACATTTAAGCTTATGGTGAAAATTATAGATGTAACAATCCTGAGGGTAGGTGTGGGCTGGAGAGAGTAACTATTGTTTCTGATAATAAGTACTTATGTATTCCCTTGATAAAATAAATGTTATTTCTTACAGAAAAGTTCTTGAATAGATTTCATAAATCACGTCTTAACTCTTTTCTGGATTCAAGTGCACATTTACAGTCACAGGTCATGTCTTCTTGATTAAACGTAAATTACAAAACAGAAATTGAGTCACAGATGTAGAAAACAAATTTACAGTTACCAAGAGAGAAGGGGGGGGCATAAATTGGGAGATTGTGATTGACATATACACACTATTATATATAAAAGATAACTAATAAGAACCTACTGTATAGCACAGGGAACTCTACTCAGTACTCGGTAATGACCTGTATGGGAATGGAGTGTAGAAGAGAGTGGATATATGTATATGTATGGCTGATTCACTTTGCTGAACAGCAGAAACTAACACATCATTGTAAATCAACTATACTCCAATAAAAAAATTAATAAAAGAAAGAATGCTAAGAGTAATAAGCTACTCGGTTTTTACTGTGAAAAAATTCAATGGTAATGCTCATATTCTATTTTAAATTCTTTTAGAGTTGATGCATTTAAGATTTAGTATTTATCTCACAAAACATATACTCTTTTAAGAGCAGTAGAATGTAGTATTGCAAAATTACATTACTTCTTGCCATATCATTTCCTGAAAATTCATTGACTCAGCATTATATGCCCTAAATCTTCCACTTATTATTCATAAATTGTTATACAAGTACCCCAACTAAATATTTAGTGTCTCAAGACCTATCTAAAGCATAGAGCAATAATGCTTTACTAACCTATCTGTACAACGAAGTTAATATTCAAATACATTTATCATAGCATCTGGAGTATAACACAGTTTTAAAACTATTTTTGAGTATTTTACTCATCCATTTGAAAGTATTGTGTAAATGACAAAACCCTATACCATGTTAAGTAACTACTAATGCCGGTTTAGTGGAATTCATCCAAATTAGAGCATATTTATTCAAGAATGGCTGACATGAAAAAATAACATATGGAGAAATTTACTAGGTATGAATTAATAGTATTTCATTTAGTCTACTTAAATGATATAAACTCTTTTTAATTGTGGAAATGTTGGGGATATAGCCCAGTCTTCAATTCTGAAATATGGTTATAAAACTTTTTAATATATAATTCAAATTATATAACAGAGTAAAGGTTGTACTTAAAAATATATTATAAATGTAGCCTAAGGAAAAACAGAATTGTACAGGTATGGTACACAAGGCATTTATACTGTAGCAAGTGGTCACAGCTTTTTCTATTGTCAGGATCCTGTTAATGATGAAAAAACAGCTTACAACTTATGAATTGTGATCAGTGATATTTATACTCAAAAAGTGGGAAAATAGCATACTAATTCTACATCAACCTACCCTTAATAAAAAGAGCACACTATGCCTAAATAATCATTCATGTTGAAAAGACTTTTTGAATTAAATTATTGGGTGTTTCAAAAATACTTGGTTTCATTAAATCTAGCACCTAGGCACTTACTAAATAATCCAACATCAAGGTACTTGGAAATGGAAAAAGAAATATAGTGTGTGTCAAGCACTGAATATATTTTAAGTACTTTCATGTCTAAAACTACAATTTATTGTTACAACCCTACCATGAAGTAAATCGGATTATGGTCTGAACATTACAACTGAGCAGGTAAGAGATTAAATCAAGTATCACAGTAATTGATATTGACATCAAGCAGGCTGACTGTTTTCCAAAATGTGGAAGCTGTGACAATAATAAAAATAACACCTATATCCCAGTGTTTTACATGCATTATCTCATTTTGCCATAATAAAACAATCAGTTATGTTGCAAATTGTAAGCCCATGGAATACTTAACACGAAGATCCACATTGCACAGAGGAAAAATAAGGTCAAAATAAACCTAGCGGTTACTCTAAATCCAAATAAGCCCTTTGTGAGTTTCTTTGTTCTCTGAACTATCACATACTTATTGATAGATTATTTCTTTCAAATTATAAAGGGAAAGGTTAGTCAAACTTCCTTTTCCCTTGGAGAGTTCTGTCAAATCCTCTGACTCTTTGAAACAAAGATAGCATCCTGCATTAGCTCCTGGTAGTGTGCATATTACTTGAAAATTTTGCATTTAAAAGTTACCATATTCTAGGAAATAATACCATTTATGAAAAAAAATTTCAGTGAAAACAAGCCATCTTGAAACCGATTAGATTAGTGTTTTGTGACTTATGATATATCGGCTTCTTTTAGAACAGATTCCATCCATTTCAAGTCATTTGTTCAGCTTTGAAACTATAAGCATTTTGTGCCATTGTTTTCTAAAGGGCACATCATGCCTTTTTCTATTTGCTATACTATTTTCAAAATGTCACAAAATGGCAAAGAGTAAAGAATCCCAGAGACCAAGAGAAACATGTTTTGCATATTTAATTACAAAAGAGAGAACAGAAAAATATTCCGAAGGCTTTCAGAAAACTTCTGCCTAAAATGTAAGTGAATATTTCATTATGGATATATGAAATAGGGAAATAATTATCTCTTGATTACCTGTGCAGAGATAAGCATATTTATGATTGAAAGCATATTTATGATTGAAAGCATATTTATGATTGAAAGCATTTAGAAATGCTATTCTAAATGGGATGGTTAGAATGAGCATTGTTTCCAAGTCTTTGCTTCTCCACCCTCCCACCTCTATATATATTAAGATAGATGATGCTGACTGATTCGGTTCAAAGTTATGATCAGATTGTTCTGGGAAAACATTTAGCAATTTTCTTTCCCCTTCTTGCTTAAAAATACCATTTTTTCTATCTCAGCCATTTTTATACTTCCCAATATAGTTGTGCAACTCTCCTGATGATTTTAAGGCCCTGTAACATCCAAAAAGATGTCTATTAAAACACTCTACATCATTAAATTATCACCCTACATGAAACATAAGTCAAATATAGCCCAAACTGAACTCTATTTCTCCTGCCTGGATTCCGCTCTTGTCTAGAATTCGGTAGTCCATCTACGGCATGATCATTTCCTTTCAAATTGAAGCCCTTAGCACTCTCATTGATTCATTCACTTCCATCACTTCTTTGTGTGTCAGTCTTTAAATTCTCCAGATTCCATATCAAATATGCCCTTCTGTAACCCCTTTGCTACTACCTAGATGCAACCTTCATCTTTCCCTGACTAGGATCGTGTAGTATCTTGTTAATAATATTAAATTTCTTTCACCTGTACTCAGAGACTCTATCATCTATGTCTACCCTTCCCACCACATCCATACTGGATTTATTTCCTGCAAATAAACTATGACACAATAGTAATTACCTATTTTCTTTAACTTACTATTGCTCCTAGATTGCATTACAAATACCTTAGCGTGGCATATAAAGTTCATCACAACCTGGTCCCAACAGTGCTTTCAGGTTTTATTTTCTGCTTTGCCCACATACCTCATGAAAACTACACCGTGGTCCTAATAAACTTCTCACCTGTCATTAGTTGAATAGTGTATGAATAATGTATTTTATTATAGTTTCTTTCCACATGTGTTTTTCTTTTCCTGAAATGGTCCTTCTTCATTCTTCACGGAAAAACTTCTCCCTTTAAGTTCTATTTACTATTGCATTTTGTCTTCTTACTGGCTTTTTTTAATAAATTTCAAACAATCAAAATTTAGAGAAAATTTGCAAGCATATTAAAACTTTTTTCCTGAACCTTTGAACCAGTAATGTATCATTCAGAGTTCAACCAGAGAAGCAGAATCAGTAGAGGGTAAAGATATTAGAATATGTATTACAAGGAATTGGCTATTTGATTTTGGAGACTGCTTAAGGAAGTCTGAAATCCAGAAGGCTGGCAGTCAGGAAGGGAAGATCATGGGAAAGTTAGAATTCCATGGGTGGGGCTTCAAGTTTTTGTCCACAGAAAGGGATATCTCTGTAAAGTCAACTGATTATGGACTTTAATTACATTGCAAAATTCTTCAGCAGCACCTAGATTAATGTTTGATTGAATGGCTGGGAGAAGTCATGTATTGGCTTTCAAATGACTGCAGCCCTCTCGTCTATCTTAGTGATTTGTTTAGCTTAGACAATCTGACTAAAGAAACCATCAAAAGTAATGACTTATTACCAAATACCTTAGTGTTTATTACTAACGTCAAGATTAAGAAATCAACATCACTACATAACTAACTTCTAATTCTCAGACCCCACTTACTTCTGTTAATTTTCTTAATAATGACATATAGCAAAAGGAACAAATTTAAAATAAAATTTTGCATTTAGTTGCCATGTCCCTTTAGTGTCCTACTGTCTGGAATAATTTTGCATTATTTGCTTGACTTTCATAATCTTGAAACATCTGAAGACAAGAGGCAAGTTATTTTTAGACAGTCCCTTAGTTTTGGTTTGTCTGCTGTTTCCTCGGGAATGGGTTCATATTATGCATCTTTGCCATATATATCACATAAGAAATATTGTGTTCTTCTCACTCCATCCCATTAGGTGGCATATGATTTCCATTTGTCCCATTATTGTAGGGTTTCTCATAAACTGCTCTATTGGACTTTGGGGCCAGATACTATCTGTTGTGTGGGATGTTCTGGTGCATTGTGGGTTGGTGAGCATCCCTCTTCTCTATCCACTAGAAGCCAGTCAGGGAAACCAAATTGCCTTTGGTTGAAAACCACTGTATTATTGATTATTTTTACTTTGATAAATTGTTTAAGGTGTTTTCTGCAAACTTTCTTTCTCATAATGTTACAGTTTTCCATTTTATACTAATACGAACTAACTGTGAAATACTTAGAAAGTAGGTCAATATCACATTCTTTATAAAATTATTTATTTATTTATTTATATCTGTGGACTAATGACTTTCTAATGACATTTTTGCAATGAAGTTAATCTATTAGTATCATTATTTATATTGATGTTAAAATTATTTCTGCCTTAGTCAATGGGGGCTCCATAGAACCTCTTTATCCTTTCGATATTCCCCCATTATTTTCTGAACACTTCTTTGTTTTCTAGCACAACAATATACTCAAGTTCATCTTATACATTCACGATCTCAGACCTGGGATCAGCCATTATTCCAAGGGGATGTGCATTCCTTAAGTGGAGAAGGATATTTAGAATCTCATGTGTGCTCATTGCTTTTGGGGTGTCACTGTCTCAGGTCTTTTCAGTGCTCAGATCCAGGATAAATATTATATATGTATAAATTTATAAAGGGAGGAAAGATACATATATACATAAGTATGATATGTATGATATATATATATCTCCTATGTAAGTATACATGGTTGCATATGTGGATGTATGTGTATGCTCACACTTTACACTCAGTATTTAATTCAAAATATATATTGAAAAGTATGAATTGACCAACACCCATTTATGATACAAATGCTAAGTAAGCTAAGAATTAAAGAGTAATGTCATCAACTTGATGAAGAATCTCTTCAAAAAACCTACCTCTAACATCATATTTCATGGTAAGAAACTCTTAGCTTTCCCACTAAGTTCAGGTACAAGGCAAGGATGTTCTCTTTCACCATTCTTATTCAACAGTGTACTGGAAGTACTTGGTAATGCAATAACACAAGAAAAGGAGAAAACAAGTGTACAAATTGAGAAGGAAGAAATAAAACCATCTTTGTTAATAGATGACATGATCATCTATGTAGAAAATACCAGAAAAATAGACAAAAATACTCCTAGACCTAATAAGCAATTAAAGCAAGGTTGCAGGATACAAGTTTAACATACAGAAGTCAAGTACTTTCCTACATACCAGCAATGAACAAGTGAAATTTGAAATTAAAAACACAATACAGCTTACAATGGCATCCAAAAAAGGAAGTACTTAGGTAGAAATCTAACAAAATATGACAAGACCTACATGCAAAACAAACAAACAAATGAACTACAAAACTCTGGTGAATGAAACCAAAGAATTCAATAAATGAAGACATATTCCATGTTTGTGGGTAAGAAGACTCAATATTGTCATGATGTCTTCCCAACTTGATCTATAGATTCAATGCAATCAGAATAAAAATCCCAGCAAGTTATTTTGTTGATATTGACAAACTAATTCTGAAATATATATAGAGAGGAAAAATTCAGAACAGTAAATGAAATATTGAAGGAGAAGAACAAAGTTGGGGGGCTGACACTACTCAAGACTTAGTATAAAGCTACAGTAATCAAGAAATGTGGTGTTAGTGAAAGAATACACAAATAGATCAATGGAACAGAATAGACAACCCAGAAATAGACCCACACAAATATAGTCAACTGATATCTGACAAAGAAAAAAAGGCAATACAGTGGGTCAAAGATGATCTTTTGAACAAATGATGTTGGTGCAACTGGACATCCACATGCATGAAATAAATCTAGACACACATCTTAAACCCTTCATAAAAATTAACTCAAAATGGATCAGAGATCTAAATGTAAAATACAAAATTATAAAACTCCTAGAAAATAATATGGGAAAAAATCTGGATGACCTTTGAAATGGTGATACTTTTTAGATCCAACATCAAAGCATAATCCATGAAAGAAAGAATGGATAAGTTGGACTTTATTAAAATTGAAAACTTCTGCTCTGCAAAAGACAATGCCAAGAGAATAAGACAACCCAGAGAGAGTGAAAGTATTTGCAAATGATACATCTGATAAAGACATTATCCAAAATTTACAAATTTACAAATCATAAAACTCAACAATAAGAAAACAAACACAATTTAAAAATGGGTCAAACACCTTAACAGACACCTCATCAAAGAAAATACACAGATGGCAAATAAGCATATAAAAAGACACCATATCATATGTCACCAGAGAAATACAAAGAGAAACAACATTGAGATACCACTACACATGTATTAAAATGGCCAAAATCTAGGACACTGACATCACCAAATGCTACTAAGGTTGTGGAACAGCAGGAACTCTCATTCATTTCTGGTGGGAATGCAAAATGGCTCAGCCACTGTGGAGACAGCTTGGTAGTTTCTTACAAAATTAAGACTACTCTTACTGTGTGATCCAGTGATCGTGTTTCCTGATATTTACACAAAGAAATCTTCTGTCCACACACAAAGCTGCCTACAGATGGTTATAGCAACTTTATTCATAATTGCTCAAGCTTAGAAACAACTAAGATGTCCTTTAATTGCTTAATGGATAAATAAAATGTGGTACATCCAGATAATGGAATATTATTCAGTACTAAAAAGAAATGAGCTATGAAGCCATGAAAAGACATGGACGTTTTTAAAGTGTGTATTACTAAATGAAAAAAGCCAATGTGAACAGGCTACATACTGTGTAATTCCAACTATATGACATTTTAGAAAAGGTAAAAGAATGGAGACAGTAAAATAGCAGTGGTTGGCAGGGGTTGGGGAAGGAATGAATAAGCGGAGCCCAAAGGGTTTTTAGGGCAGTGATGGATACAGGTCATACATTTATCCAAACCCATAGAACATAGAACACCAAGAGTTAAACCTAAATAAACTATGAAATTTTGGTGATTATGATGTGTCAATGTACATCCATCAGTTGTTATAAATGTACCACTTTCACAGGGGTGTTGATAATCGGGGAAGCTATGACTGTGTGAAGGCAGGAATATATGGGAAATCTCTATACCTTCCTTTCAATTTTTCTGTAAGCCTAAAACTGCTCTA
Source organism: Eubalaena glacialis (assembly GCF_028564815.1). NCBI lineage: Eukaryota > Metazoa > Chordata > Mammalia > Artiodactyla > Balaenidae > Eubalaena > Eubalaena glacialis. The sequence continues at coordinate 22,960,241 of NC_083721.1, forward strand.
AAAAGCAATGTCTTTAATTTTAAAAAAGCATAAGTTCACATCAGTCCTTTCAACCCTAAAGTCAAAGGGTTAATTCTACTTTTTTTCTCCTTCATATTTCCAGTACAAAATATGACCCCATTACTCTTAATAGATTTAATTATTTGATCAGTCCCTCCATATGTAATCAATATACTATCTCTGCTACCACTCTTCTCCCTGTGCAGATTACTTTATCACCCTACTCATGCTCTGACCCCCTACTCAATTTCCAGTACCCCACACCAGGCCTCCCAGGAAAATTTCCACCTCGTCCCACTGGGGCTTTAACCACTCACTCAAAATTATCAGTCTGTCTGCATGGATGCTCTTCCCACCTTACTTGAGATCTGATGTCTTGGGCAAGGTCATCTTACATTGATGCCACATTGATGGTCTCCTTACCCTGCTTAGGCTTAGGCACTGCCTTGATCTGTCCTCCCTCATGAATACCTCCTCACACTGCTCCAGCTCTATTGCCCTGCCTCCATGTGGATGTCCTTCTCAAACTACTTAATCTGTGACACACTACATCCCAGAACCCCCATTCACGGATGCCTGGTTCACAACACTTGGCCTCTGCCTCCTCACGATGGACCATTCTCTGGGTAGAGGCTCTCCTCCATCTCTTTTTTCTTTTGATTTTCCATGCTAGGTCTTTCATTTTGGATGCCTTATCCATCCTGCTCAAGCTCACACTCCCCAAGTGAGAAATCCACTTGTGTGAAAACCCCTGCCACCCTTCTGGAGTTCCTTTAACACACTCAAAATCACCTCTCTGCTTCCTGTCTGGGTCTGACTCACCATGCCAGCCATGGGGATGCCCTATTCATTCTGCTTGGGTCCTAACACTCTATTCTGAGCCACACAGCTTCTTTAGACCCAGAAATGGATACCTGACTTGCTCTACTCCAACTAATGGCTTTAAGACTGAATTATTCATTAATAGAAGGGAAGAGAATGAGAAGAGGGAGAGACTCTATTAACTTTATAGCAAAATCTTTTCTCATCTGCGTGAGTGTTTTGGTAGATTCTCTGGAGATTACAATATTCACATGTAGGAAAGCAAAGTGCCTTTTCAAATAATCTCATGCTACTTCATAAACAAGCTAAGTGTTCCATTCACTCTTTATACTCCTGTTGTTATATATTTTAATTTATATGTTATGAACTTCATAATACATTGTTATTATCTTGCTTTAAAAGACCAATAATCCTTTAAATAAGATAAAGATAGATTTGTGATAAAATGAGCTTTTATTTATGCCCACATATTTACTCTTTATGGTATTCATTCTGTCTTGTATGATCTGATATATTCCCTTAGCCTGGAGAATCTCCTTTAGCTTTTCTTATAATATGGTTATGTTGGCAACAGATTATTTTAGCTTTTTGTCTGAAAATCTGTTTAACGTTTGTTGTTTAAAATTTTTTTTCTTGGATAAGTATTTTTGAATTCACATTTTCTTTTTTCCTTGTCGTCCATTGTCTTTGTATTTATCCCTAAATTAACTGATCTTCTTTGTATTTATCCTAAATGAATTTTCCTCATTTTCTTATACTTGTGAGTTGCTATTTTGACCACTTTGGAATCGACAGTTGTACAAGGTTTTGAGACTGTCACATCGTGAGACTGTGGGACTTCAAGTCTGTAAGGCTGTAAGATTACTAAACATGATATTAAGATGAAAATTTGAGACACTGTGATACCAGAAGTAATCAAGATCACGAGTCTCTGATAGTGCTAGACTATGAGAACACATGATTGGTTTTTTGTTTTTTAACATCTTTATTGGAGTATAATTGCTTTACAATGGTGTGTTAGTTTCTACTTTATAACAAAGTGAATCAGTTATACATATACATATGTTCCCATATCTCTTCCCTCTTGCATCTCCCTCCCTCCCACCCTCCTTATCCCACCCCTCTAGGTGGTCTCACAAAGCACCAAGCTAATCTCCCTGTGTTATGTGGTTGATTCCCACTAGATATCTATTTTACGTTTGGTAGTGTATATATGTCCATGCCACTCTCTCACAATGGAATATTACTCAGCCATAAAAAGAAACAAAATGGAGTTATTTGTAGTGAGGTGGATGGAGTTAGAGTCTGTCATACAGAGTGAAGTAAGTCAGAAAGAGAAAAAGAAATATAGTATGCTAACACGTATATATGGAATCTAAGGGAAAAAAAAAAAGGTCATGAAGAACCTAGTGGCAAGACGGGTAAGCTGTCATATGATCGGTTTTGATCTTCCAAGCCTAATCCCAACTTCTGCTTCCTCAGAAAATTCACATGAAAGAGAATTACTTGTTGAAGGGGATTAACTGTGTATTGGGGGTTCTTTCAGATTAAAATCTAACATATCAGCCCAAAGCTGGTCAAAACGTGGCTATTTTTCCAAATGCTATCTTTCTCAGACTGCAGAAAAAGCCTCCCCTATCTGCTCTAATCCCAACCTCAGTAACTGGACCCATGTATAAAAGGGCTTCTTGTCCCTTGTTCACCTATGAAGGGCATCTCCCAATAGAGTTTGATTCTTTTAGATTTCTTTGTGTCCATAGCTCTTCATTACGGCTTTAAAGAGAACCATTTATTTTTTAATACTGTGATTTCTTGATGCTTCTGTAGGAGTGAAGGTTATCCATGGCCTTCTAAACCTAACCCTAAGTGGAACTTCTCAGTCCCACTTTAAAATAGATTTCTGAGTTAGATTTCCTGATCCTATGCAAATAAGATGACTATTAGAATAGATGTGTCCATTTTCTTTAAGAATTTGCTGTTGGTACTCATATTCTTGCATACATTATTTGGTATCTAACATACCATATCATCTATCTATCAGTTTTTTAACTACCTAGCTATCTACCTCTGTATCTTTCTATATCTATCTATCACACGTAAGAGGCTATATCGTATTTTTATATTTTAAGTCTCTATTACATAGGGCAGGCTCATGAAATAATTATTGAATAAATAGAAGAATGCAAGAATGAATAAAGAAGGTTCTATAAATGTTTTATCTTTGATTAAAATGTTATAAATCATTTTATGTCATTATGGAAAAGCTAGGATAGGAGAGAAAACATTATCAAAGAGGAAACTTTAACATTAATTATTGTTTTTAGACTCCACACTATGCTCCTCATGGTGAATCATCCGTTGTAATGCTTACTTCATTGTATTCATTTTTACCTACAGATTTTGGTCAGAACTCAGCAAGAAGTGAACAGTAGTCTCTTTTCTGAGAAAGAAATTCCCTCAATGTTAAGGTCCATTTCTACCGATGTCTAATTTTTATTGTCTGAATTGTTTATGTAATTATTGGCACTCTTGCGTTTCATTTGTTTCTGGTACTTGTATGGTTCCTGCCTCTTGCATACATGAGTTCAGACTAATAAATAAGTGGTAACACGTTAGCACTTCAGATGAGTCAGAATGATGTTTATTAAGAAAGAAACCAGTGCATTCTAAGGTACCAATAATGTCACAATGTTAGTTCTTATGCAGTTCCTCAAACATGAAGAACAAGAAGTAACTTTGGGGGGAAGAGAATGTCAATGGGATGACTTTTTAGTTCTTGTGAAATTGCTATTGATAAATAAGATGGACTGTATATCAGCTCTCCTGAGCCCCTGGCATCTATTCACCAACTTGCTTATTTCCTGTCATTTCTGAGTAGTTTTGAACACACAACTACTTTGGCACAAAAGCGTTTTGTATCTTTCCACACCTATTATTGTCTTCTGCCTGATTTTTGGTAAAGATCAAGATCTGAGTTAGCATAGGAGAATGGGAGGATCAGGCAAAACTTCCAAGTCTAGTTAGGGCAGAGGTCAAGTACAACTGAGACAACTGAGAGCCTATGGGAAAGAGGATCAGGCAGCCCACTCAGAAAGAGGTATATGGGTTAAGCACAGTGAAATATACCAGCAGTACCGGACAGGCCTCGCTAACCTGACCACTGATTCTAGGATACTGACCTGGCTAGCTTTAGCCCCATCTGGGTGGTTATATTTTTAATTTAACCACAAAATCTGTTTGGGGCCCACTGGAATGTTCTGCCTCTGATTAAGACCAACAGAGGTGCTGCCTGATATTGAACCTGATTCCTAACCTTTAATTCCATTCTGAAAGGATTTCTGGGCACTGCTAAAGACTGCAGGAGTGTGGTTTGTAGCTTTCATGCACTGCATTGCTTCTATGTGCAAAAGCCTGGCTTAAAATCCTGTTTTAAAACTCCCAGAGCCCTAGTTCATTTTTGTTATCACAATTTCCAGATCGGCTTTGGAACATGTCATTAGATGAGCAATGAGATTTAAAATGTTCTATTGGAGAAAAATATTAGTATTATTAATTCTGCAAAGGAGAAAGCTATGGGTATCATGACAACTCTTTCCTTATACACGCAAAGTTACTAAAAATGTAGCACCATCCTGATCAGCTATTTTCCAGTTCTACTAGTGGGCTGAGATGTGGAAAGGCTATTACAACAGAAGAATGGATGAAAGTTAACTATAGAAGGAAAGTACTCTAACAGTAAGTGCCTTTAAAAATGTAATGAACTAATACATTTTCCTTCCTTAAGAAAGAGGCTGACATCACAGAAGTACAGGGATCTTCCTCTGAGTGTTTGATTAGGTGATCATAGGAGATCCTTTTGAATTCCTTAGGTACAATTCTCATCATTGTGAAAGGGATAACTAATGAACTGAACACAAAGAGAAAAACCAGTCTAATGCAACTAGAAAGGAATACTGCCAGTATTACACACATCTTAAGGCCTTTTTATTTCCCAAATAAGTATATGTCCAAATGACAAAAATAATATTTTAAATGTTACATTTAGATATTGAAAGACAGGCTTACTCTGTATCTTTGTCTTTAAAATTAATTAAAATGTATAGCATACCCACGGAAGATTAAACATGATGCAATATTTTCACAAATGTTGTATTTCACTGGCTTGAATATCTGTCTCAAATAATAGTAAAATTTTAAAAAATAGTAAAATTAATATTTGATGTTATTCAAGATCTTGCCAGATTTAAACACATAGCATTTACTAGGAAAATGTAAAGATACATATTAGTTATTTCCTTCTAATAACATGAAATTATTTGTATGAATTAGAAATACCAACAAAAGTGAGCTTGTTTTTCAAAAGAGTAGAGAATACAAAAAAAAATAAGTGGACATTTTTACAGGAAATTAAAAGCTATAAAAGAAGATAAATAATGTAGTTAGACCAAATTAAACAAGTTTTATTATAATTAGGGCAAATTGGAAAAGCCTATTCTATTGAATGCTATTCTTTCTACTCCATACAACTCAGGCTTATCAAAATAGGTTAACAATTGCTTTCAAAATCAACGTTGTTAATCACATGATGTGTGGACATTTATGAATTGTCCTTCTGTGGAATAAAAGTCACATTCTAGCTACTTTATTCTAAACTAATAAAAAATAAGCTTTGGTATGAAAATGGATAAGGACTTCACATTAAAATAAGAGACAGGAAATTAAAGTGTAAGGATTTTCTTATTTATTGTATTAATATTTAGCTAGAGGAAATGAAGACATTCTATATAAATTTTTGATCAAATCGATCTGTTTACAAGTCTCTTTTTATTCAGATAGCAGGAATAGTGAAAATAGGAGTGGATTAGGCCCCATTTAAGCCATGGGTGCTTGGATCCTGGTACAAAACTCACAAAATAACAGATTCAAAGCAGTGAATTTAATTCACTAAATCTCAATTTGGGGTCATAAATGAATGGGATAAAATATTTTCTAGTTACATTATGAGACTATTGGTAGAAATAAATGAAACAATAATGTGAAATCTTTTAAAACCGGTAAATCCATCAATAACTACATAATATTATTATTAAGTGCCTACACTCTACCAGATACTCCTCATTTATGACTCAGTAATTATTATATCAAAGAAAGATTTTAAAAGTTAAGGTTAGAATACATTGTGAAAAATATATGATATGGAAGGATGATAAAGATAAGAGTAATGAAAACAGCGTGGGATATCAGTTGACCATTGGAGAAAAAAATAGAAAAATGTACATTTTGTACCACTAATTTAGAAATAAACTTCATATAATGTATAAGTACATTGAAAATCATATTATAGACTATTTCAATCAGTAGAAATTACAACTATATGTCAAAAATATTTCCATGCTCTTATATCAAATTTGTAAGTTGGAAGTAAAAATTAGAGCATTGTAAAATTTATTTAATAAAGTTAACCACAATGTGTTTAATAAAAATGAAGATATAAGCAAAATATGACTGATAGAATATATAGAATATATTTGCTACAAATGTAAAAATATTTTATTTTAACATTTCATTTAAAATTTCATATAAACTGAGAAGAATTTAAATTCCAAATATAAACAGATAAGGAAAATGATCGATTTACATAAAGTGTTCTAAATAATTAAAAGTTATTAAGGAAAGATAGAGAAATAGTAATACAAAGTAGGGAGAGGTGTATGAGCAAATTAAAGTGAGACAGGGTAGGACCATTCAGGAAAATTAAACTAGTTCTGTGTAAGCATGTAGACTTGAAGAGTGTATAGTGATAAAAGTTAACTTTAAAGTGTGAGCACTTGTAGTTCCATGAAAGTGCCCATATGTTATGGTGTTCTTTCCCCGAAAACAGTGGAGTGATGTATCTGACAAATTAGAATGAGAATCATCATGTTTGCAATTTAAAAAGATCACCAAGGAAATTTATACCAAGCAAAATCATAAGAAACTATGATAACCCAGAAAAATGACTAATATTAAAAATCAATATTTCCCTAAGGGTATTTCTAATGAGAAAATTACAGCTGCAACATTGTTGAAAGTTAAGCAGCTTAGCTACTTGAGAGGAACAGAAGTCCAAGTCCAAGGAAATCCTAGGTAAAGACTCTGATAAGAGTTTCCACACAGTGATACCCACATATAAAAAACGTAAATCCAGGACTCTAAAAGACTATACTAAGGGTAAGACTGAATGAAAATGAATTTAAGTCTTTATATGGGCTTGCAGGCTTGCTTAGTCTTACATGGTCTGAGAACCTAAATTCTTGAACTTGGGTTAAGATTATTCTAGTCTAGTAGAATATGGATTCCTGGTAGGTACTGGACCCCTGACCAACAGCAAATGGAAATTCTCTTCAGTAGAAGAAACATTCATACTAGGCTTCAAATGTTTTCTGCAAATGATTTTTCAAATAAATGGCTGGAATAAGATAAAAGATAACCAGGGACACAGGGGAAAAAACGAGCAAGAACCAGTGGAAACACTCCTGCACTGGGTTCCAATTTAGAATTATTATACACAGAATATGAGAGAACTACATTTGTAATGTATAAAGGAATAAAAGTAAGATTAGAAAAATCTTCAGAAAAGAATATGCTATAAAAAAATGTATAGCAGATCAAAAATAAGTATAACTACTAGAAAGGAAAAACATAGCAACTAAAATTAAGAATTCAATACTGTGATTAATGGCAGTTTAACAGAAGGAATTAATTAACTAAAATAATAAAAAATAAAACACTGACAGCTCTCCTCTGACAACTTAGCCAGTGTTCTTAGAAAATAGTAATAGTCTCAGTTTATATCATATTATTAAAGTATTTAGTTATATGTGAATGTTATGTATATTAAGTATGCAATTTCTATAGTAGAGTCAAATATTTGTCAAAGAGAATTTTTTCCCAAATACACGATACATGTACAGAAATTTAACAAAACTGAAATGCAAAATGTACTTCATCTGTTCAGAGTTCATTTTCATTATTTCAAACAGATATAAAGTAGAAATCATAGCTTATTCAGAAAGCAAGAAAACCAAGAAAGATATTGCATCTACATTCCACATTGCCTATGTTTTCCTAGAAATATAATGACAAGAATTAAAACACTAGTATTTGTTTACCTGGTAAAAATACAGAGTTCTGAAGTGCTAGAAGTTAAATGAATACAGAGCTACAGAATTTAACAAATAGATATAGTTTTATGTTTTTGACCAGACTTGCAAAGATGAATTTAGGCTCATGCTGTATATCTGGGGATTTTATGCAACTCCAGCCATGAACTATGTTTGTTACTGATCGCATTTATCTTCCTCCTGCCACATACAGGAAGTTTTATGACTGTTAAATTCTTGGGTCATTAATGATAATTGTCAAGAATCTCAAAGGTGTCATGTTGTTCTCATATTTGTGACTTGTTTTCTCATAGTAGAAGGGATATTTTACAACAGATATCATGAATATGTTTTTTCTTCTCATACTTTTCTTTCTTTAGCACCAGTGCTTCTATAAAGCCAAGTTTTAAAATCAATGTTTTGGTGACTTCCCATATGTATTTGTAATTCTAGAATGTAATTTGTTTTAGACATTATAGAGATTTTATAAGAACCTTTTATATAAATATTTTTGATCGTCATTATTTGTCAAAAGACAAAAACTAAACTATTGAACCCCTTGAACAAAATGCATTACTAAATATTTTAAAAATGGATTGCCCCCAGTTTCTCTGCTCTGTGGTAGTACATGTTTGTGTACTGGGGACAAACCATCCCAGGACCTTTACATAAGTATTATGCTTGAGTTTTCTGTGGGTTAATTATATAGTATAAATTCAACCATTTTAAATAATTTTGAGCAAACTGACTATTTTGTCTCGCTATCAATGGTCTAATTAATTAGAAGCATCACTGATAAATATTCTGATCCTTTCTTATCTGATATCTAGGAAGAGAATCATGAAGAAAAAATAAAATTTTCCTTCTTTGCTACAGCTTCTGCTTTACACAAGATTATCCAGCCCAAGGGGAAACTGTTCAGTTCCTTATGACGAGTGTGTGTGTGTGTGTGTGTATAAGCTGGTGGTTGAGGGTGGGCATGAGGAAAATTGAATAGGGATAAAATTTAATTAATATCCTAAGAGTTAATATTCTCAGTCCTATGTTCTTCAGCTGAAAAAAATTGTAATTTGAAAAGAACCAAGCATCATTTGGAAATGTAGCATAGCTACTACATTTGAACTTGATTAATTTGCGATATCTGCAACAACACAGGCGAGGTTACTGTACCTTGGTCAGGAGGTCAGTGAGCTATATTGAACAGACATATTGCTCCAAAGACAATATTAAAAGATTTAACAGAAATTGACTTGGCACTGTACAAAAAGCAGTCAGAGTCCAGCTCTTTCTCCAAGCAGGAAATATTCCTTCCTGGCCAAAGATATTTTTTTTTTTTTTTTTTTTTAAACATCTTTATTGAAGTATAATTGCTTTACAATGGTGTGCTAGCTTCTGCTTTACAACAAAGTGAATCAGTTACACATATACATATGTTGCCATATCTCTTCCCTCTTGCATCTCCCTCCCTCCCACCCTCCCTATCCCACCCCTCTAGCTGGTCACAAAGCACCGAGCTGATCTCCCTGTGCTATGCGGCTGCTTCCCACTAGTTATCTATTTTACATTTGGTAGTGTATATATGTCCATGACACTCTCTCACCCTGTCACATCTCACCCCTCCCCCTCCCCATATCCTCAAGTCCATTCTCTAGTAGGTCTGTGTCTTTATTCCCATCTTGCCACTAGGTTCTTCATGACCTCTTTTTTTTTTTTTTTTTTTCCCTTAGATTCCATATATATGTGTTAGCATACTGTATTTGTTTTTCTCTTTCTGACTTACTTCACTCTGTATGACCAACTCTAACTCCATCCACCTCATTACAAACACCTCCATTTCATTTCTTTTTATGGCTGAGTAATATTCCATTGTATATATGTGCCACATCTTCTTTATCCATTCATCCGATGATGGACACCTAGGTTGCTTCCATGTCCTGGCTATTGTAAACAGAGCTGCAATGAATATTTTGGTACATGACTCTTTCTGAATTATGGTTTTCTCAGGGTATATGCCCAGTAGTGGGATTGCTGGGTCATATGGTAGTTCTATTTTTAGTTTTTTAAGGAACCTCCATACTGTTCTCCATAGTGGCTGTATCAATTTACATTCCCACCAACAGTGCAAGAGTGTTCCCTTTTCTCCACACCCTCTCCAGCATTTATTGTTTCTAGATTTTTTGATGATGGCCATTCTGACCGGTGTGAGATGATACCTCATTGTAGTTTTGGTTTGCATTTCTCTAATGATTAATGATGTTGAGCATTCTTTCATGTGTCTGTTGGCAATCTGTATCTCTTCTTTGGAGAAATGTCTATTTAGGTCTTCTGCCCATTTTTGGATTGGGTTGTTTGTTTTTTTGTTATTGAGCTGCATGAGCTGCTTGTAAATCTTGGAGATTAATCCTTTGTCTGTTGCTTCATTTGCAAATATTTTCTCCCATTCTGAGGGTTGTCTTTTGGTCTTGTTTATGGTTTCCTTTGCTGTGCAAAAGCTTTTAAGTTTCATTAGGTCCCATTTGTTTATTTGTGTTTTTATTTCCATTTCTCTAGGACCTGGGTCAAAAAGGATCTTGCTGTGACTTATGTCATACAGTGTTCTGCCTATGTTTTCCTCTAAGAGTTTGATAGTGTCTGGCCTTACACTTAGGTCTTTAATCCATTTTGAGCTTATTTTTGTGTATGGTGTTAGGGAGTGTTCTAATTTCATACTTTTACATGTACCTGTCCAATTTTCCCAGCACCACTTATTGAAGAGGCTGTCTTTTCTCCACTGTATATGCTTGCCTCCTTTATCAAAGATAAGGTGACCATATGTGCGTGGGCTTATCTCTGGGCTTTCTATCCTGTTCCATTGATCTATATTTCTGTTTTTGTGCCAGTACCAAACTGTCTTGATTACTGTAGCTTTGTAATATAGTCTGAAGTCAGGGAGCCTGATTCCTCCAGCTCCATTTTTCGTTCTCAAGATTGCTTTGGCTATTCGGGGTCTTTTGTGTTTCCATACAAATTGTGAAACTTTTTGTTCTAGTTCTGTGAAAAATGCCAGTGGTAGTTTGATAGGGATTGCATTGAATCTGTAGATTGCTTTGGGTAGCAGAGTCATTTTCACAATGTTGATTCTTCCAATCCAAGAACATGGTATATCTCTCCATCTGTTTGTATCATCTTTAATTTCTTTCATCAGTGTCCTATAATTTTCTGCATACAGGTCTTTTGTCTCCTTAGGTAGGTTTATTCCTAGGTATTTTATTCTTTTTGTTGCAATGGTAAACGGGAGTGTTTACTTAATTTCACTTTCAGATTTTTCATCATTAGTATACAGGAATGCAAGAGATTTCTGTGCATTAATTTTGTATCCTGCTACTTTACCAAATTCATTGATTAGCTCTAGTAGTTTTCTGGTAGCATCTTTTGGATTCTCTATGAATAGTATCATGTCATCTGCAAACAGTGACAGCTTTACTTCTTCTTTTCCGATTTGGATTCCTTTTATTTCTTTTTCGTCTCTGATTGCTGTGGCTAACACTTCCAAAACTATGTTGAATAATAGTGGTGAGAGTGGGCAACCTTGTCTTGTTCCTGATCTTAGTGGAAATGGTTTCAGTTTTTCACCATTGAGGACAATGTTGGCTGTGGGTTTGTCATATACGGCCTTTATTATGTTGAGGAAAGTTCCCTCTATGCCTACTTTCTGCAGGACTTTTATCATAAATGGGTGTTGAATTTTGTCGAAAGCTTTCTCTGCATCTATTGAGATGATCATATGGTTTTTCTCCTTCAATTTGTTAATATGATGTATCACGTTGATTGATTTGCGTATATTGAAGAATCCTTGCATTCCTGGAATAAACCCCACTTGATCATGGTGTATAAGCCTTTTAATGTGCTGTTGGATTCTGTTTGCTAGTATTTTGTTGAGGATTTTTGCATCTATGTTCATCAGTGATATTGGCCTGTAGTTTTCTTTCTTTGTGACATCTTTGCCTGGTTTTGGTATCAGGGTGATGGTGGCCTCGTAGAATGAGTTGGGGAGTGTTCCTCCCTCTGCAATATTTTGGAAGAGTTTGAGAAGGATAGGTGTTAGCTCTTCTCTAAATGTTTGATAGAATTCGCCTGTGAAGCCATCTGGTCCTGGGCTTTTGTGTGTTGGAAGATTTTTAATCACAGTTTCAATTTCAGTGCTTGTGATTGGTCTGTTCATATTTTCTATTTCTTCCTGGTTCAGTCTCGGCAGGTTGTGCATTTCTAAGAATCTGTCCATTTCTTCCAGGTTGTCCATTTTATTAGCATAGAGTTGCTTGTAGTAATCTCTTATGATCGTTTGTATTTCTGCAGTGTCAGTGGTTACTTCTCCTTTTTCATTTCTAATTCTATTAATTTGAGTCTTCTCCCTTTTTCTCTTGATGAGTCTGGCTAATGGTTTATCAATTTTGTTTATCTTCTCAAAGAACCAGCTTTTAGTTTCATTGATTTTTGCTATTGTTTCCTTCATTTCTTTTTCATTTATTTCTGATCTGATCTTTATGATTTCTTTCCTTCTGCTAGCTTTGGGGTTTTTTTGTTCTTCTTTCTCTAATTGCTTTAGGTGCAAGGTTAGGTTGTTTATTCGAGATGTTTCCTGTTTCTTGATGTAGGCTTGTATTGCTATAAACTTCCCTCTTAGAACTGCTTTTGCTGCATCCCATAGGTTTTGGATCGTCGTGTCTCCATTGTCATTTGTTTCTAGGTATTTTTTGATTTCCCCTTTGATTTCTTCAGTGATCACTTCGTTATTAAGTAGTGTATTGTGTAGCCTCCATGTGTTTGTATTTTTTACAGATCTTTTCCTGTAATTGATATCTAGTCTCATAGCGTTGTGGTCGGAAAAGATACTTGATACGATTTCAATTTTTTTAAATTTACCAAGGCTTGATTTGTGACCCAAGATATGATCTATCCTGGAGAATGTTCCATGAGCACTTGAGAAAAATGTGTATTCTGTTGTTTTTGGGTGGAATGTCCTATAAATATCAATTAAGTCCATCTTGTTTAATGTATCATTGAAAGCTTGTGTTTCCTTATTTATTTTCATTTTGGATGATCTGTCCATTGGTGAAAGTGGGGTGTTAAAGTCCCCTACTATGATTGTGTTACTGTCAATTTCCCCTTTTATGGCTGTTAGTATTTGCCTTATGTATTGAGGTGCTCCTATGTTGGGTGCATAAATATTTACAATTGTTATACCTTCCTCTTGGATCGATCCCTTGATCATTATATAGTGTCCGTCTTTGTCTCTTGTAATTGTCTTTATTTTAAAGTCTATTTTGTCTGATATGAGAATTGCTACTCCAGCTTTCTTTTGATTACCATTTGCATGGAATATCTTTTTCCATCCCCTCACTTTCAGTCTATATGTGTCTCTAGGTCTGAAGTGGGTCTCTTGTAGACAGCATATATATGGGTCTTGTTTTTGTATCCATTCAGCCAGTCTGTGTCTTTTGGTGGGAGCATTTAATCCATTTACATTTAAGGTAATTATCGATATGTATGTTCCTATTCCCATTTTCTTAAATGTTTTGGGTTTGTTATTGTAGGTGTTTTCCTTCTGTTGTGTTTCTTGCCTAGAGAAGTTCCTTTAGCATTTGTTGTAAAGCTGGTTTGGTGGTGCTGAACTCTCTCAGCTTTTGCTTGTCTGTAAAGGTTTTAATTTCTCCATCAAATCTGAATGAGATCCTTGCTGGGTAGAGTAATCTTGGTTGTAGGTTTTTCTCCTTCATCACTTTAAGTATATCCTGCCACTCCCTTCTGGCTTGCAGCGTTTCTGCTGAAAGATCAGCTGTTAACCTTATGGGGATGCCCTTGTGTGTTATCTGTTGTTTTTCCCTTGCTGCTTTTAATATGTTTTCTTTATATTTAATTTTTGATAGTTTGATTAATATGTGTCTTGGTGTGTTTCTCCTTGGATTTATCCTGTATGGGACTCTCTGTGCTTCCAGGACTTGATTAACTATTTCCTTTCCCATATTAGGGAAGTTTTCAACTATAATCTCTTCAAATATTTTCTCAGTCCCTTTCTTTTTCTCTTCTTCTTCTGGGACCCCTATAATTCGAATGTTGGTGCGTTTAATGTTGTCCCAGAGGTCTCTGAGACTGTCCTCAGTTCTTTTCATTCTTTTTTCTTTATTCTGGTCTGCAGTAGTTATTTCCACCATTTTATCTTCCAGGTCACTTATCCGTTCTTCTGCCTCAGTTATTCTGCTATTGATCCCATCTAGAGTATTTTTAATTTCATTTATTGTGCTTGTCATCGTTTCTTGATTCCTCTTTAGTTCTTCTACGTCCTTGTTAAATGTTTCTTGCATTTTGTCTATTCTATTTCCAAGACTTTGGATCATCCTTACTATCATTATTCTGAATTCTTTTTCAGGTAGACTACCTATTTCCTCTTCATTTGTTAGGTCTGGTGTGTTTTGACCCTGCTCCTTCATCTGCTGTGTGTTTTTCTGTCTTCTCATTTTGCTTATCTTACTGTGTTTGGGGTCTCCTTTTCACAGGCTGCAGGTTCGTAGTTCCCGTTGTTTTTGGTATCTGTCCCCAGTGGCTAAGGTTGGTTCAGTGGGTTGTGTAGGTTTCCTGGTGGAGGGGACTAGTGCCTGTGTTCTGGTGGATGAGGCTGGATGTTGTCTTTCTGGTGGGTTCGTCCACTTCTGGTGGTGTGTTTTGGGGTGTCTGTGGCCTTATTATGATTTTAGGCAGCCTCTCTGTTAATGGATGGGGCTGTGTTCCTCTCTTGCTAGTTGTTTGGCATAGGGTGTCCAGCACTGTAGCTTGCTGGTCGTTGAGTGAAGCTGGGTCTTGATGTTGAGATGGAGCTCTGTGAGAGATTTTCGCCGTTTGGTATTACGTGGAGCTGGGAGGTCTCTTGTGGACCAGTGTCCTGAAGTTGGCTCTCCCACCTCAGAGGCACAGCCCTGATGCCTGGCTGGAGCTCCAAGAGCCTTTCGTCCACACGGCTCAGAATAAAAGGGAGAAAAAATGGAAAGAAAGAAAAAAAGAGGATAAAATAAAATAAAATAAAGCAATTATAATAAAAAATAAGAAAAAAAAGAAAAAAAAATTATTAAGAGTAAATTTATTAAGAAAAAAAATTTTTTTTAATTTTTAAAAATAGATTTATTAATTTTTTATACTAAAAATAAGAAAAAAATTATTTAGAAAAAATTTATTAAGAAAAAAATCTTTTAATTTTTTAAAATAAAAAATATGAAAAAACTTATTAAAAATTTTTTTAAAAATAGAAAATAAGGAAAAAATTATTAAGAAAACATTTATTAGGGAAAAAAAATTTTTTTAAGCCAAAAAAAAAAAAAAAAAAAAAAAAAAAACGTACGGACCTAACCCTAGGACTAACGGTGAGAGCAAAGCTATACAGACAAAATCTCACCCAGAAGCATACACATCTACACTCACAAAAAAAAGGAAAAGGGGAAAAGTTAATATATCCTGCTCCCAAAGTCCATCTCCTAAATTTGGGATGATTCGTTGTCTATTCAGGTATTCAACAGATGCAGGCACATCAAGTTGTTTGTGGAGCTTTAATCCGCTGCTTCTGAGGCTGCTGGGAGAGATTTCCCTTTCTCTTCTTTGTTCGTACAGCTCCCCGGCTTCAGCTTTGGATTTGGACCCGCCTCTGCATGTAGGTCCCCTGAGGGTGTCTGTTCCCCGCCCAGACAGAACGGGGTTAAAGGAGCAGCTGATTCGGGGGCTCTGGCTCAGTCAGGCCGGGGGGAGGGAGCGGTACGGAGGAGGCGGGGCGAGCCTGCGGCGGCAGAAGCCGGCGTGACGTTGCAGCAGCCTGAGGCGCGCCGTGCGCTCTCCCGGGGAAGTTGTCCCCGGATTACGGGAGCCTGGCCGTGGCGGGCTGCACAGGCTCCCAGGAGGGGCGGTGTGGAGAATGACCTGTGCTCGCCCACAGGCTGTTTGGTGGCGGCAGCAGCAGCCTCAGCGTCTCATGCCCGTCTCTGGGGTCCGCGCTGATAGCCGCGGCTCGCGCCCGTCTCTGGAGTTCGTTTAAGTGGCGCTCTGAATCCCCTCTCCTTGCACGCCGCGAAACAAAGAGGCAAGAAAAAGTCTCCTGCCTCTTCGGCAGCTGCAGACTTTTTCTCGTGCACCCTCCCGGCTAGTTGTGGTGCGCTAGACCCTTCAGGCTGTGTTCACGCAGCCAACCCCAGTCCTCTCCCCGGGATCCGACCGAAGCCCGCGCCTCAGCTCCCAGCCCCCGCCCGCCCCGGCGGGTGAGCAGACAAGCCGCTCGGGCTGGTGAGTGCTGCTCGGCGCCGAGCCTCTGTGCGGGAATCTCTCCGTTTTCCCTCTGCGTCCCTGTTGCTGTGGGATCCGCGCTGATAGCCGCGGCTCGCGCCCGTCTCTGGAGCTCGTTTAGGCGGCGCTCTGAATCCCCTCTCCTTGCGCGCCGCGAAACAAAGAGGCAAGAAAAATTCTCTTGCCTCTTTGGCAGCTGCAGTCTTTTTCCCGGACTCCCTCCCGGCTAGCACCGAAGCCCGAGCCCCAGCTCCCAGGCCCCGCCCGCCCCGGCGGCTGAGCAGACAAGCCTCTCGGGCTGGTGAGTGCTGGTCGGCACCGCTCCTCTGTGCGGGAATCTCCGCTTTGCCCTCCGCACCAATGTGGGTGCGCTCTCCTCCGTGGCTCCGAAGCTTCCCCCCTCTGCTACCCGCAGTCTCTGCCCACGAAGGGGCTTCCTAGTGTGTGGAAACCTTTCCTCCTTCACAGCTCCCTCCCACTGGTGCAGGTCCCGTCCCTATTCTTTTGTCTCTGTTATTTCTTTTTTCTTTTGCCCTACCCAAGTACGTGGGGATTTTCTTGCCTTTTGGGAGGTCTGACGTCTTCTGCCAGCGTTCAGTGGGTGTTCTGTAGGAGCAGTTCCACGTGTAGATGTATTTCTCATGTATCTGTGGGGAGGAAGGTGATCTCCGCGTCTTACTCTTCCGCCATCTTGCCCAAAGATATTTAGAATCTCTCTCTACACAGCTTCAGGATGAGGAAGACCCATTACAGTAGTCCCAAAGAATAATTACAGAAGCAATAATTACATATCTCTCTTGAACACTGGATACAGCGGGTCTTGGAATTAATGGGCAAAGACTGAGAACACTTTATGAAAGTTAAAAACAGATGGGTCGCCTGGCCAAGTCAGAACTATGATAAAGCCACATCAGTTTAAGAGTACAAAACTACTTATTTTAACATTACTATCATGAGTTTAATATGGACCTGTAAACTGACATCATAACTTAATCTATAGTTCTGGGTAGACAGAATGCTAGGAGCACTGGCTTTGAAGTTAGACAGCCTGGTTTGAAACTCTTATTTACCTAGTGGTATGATCTTGCAAAAGTCACTTACCTTCTTTGTTCTTTTTAAGTGTGAGTGCAATTATGAAAATGAAATAAACCATGTAAAGTGCTTAAAACAACAATATGATTTCTGAATGCCTATTATCCATATATGTATAGCTAAACTTACTATTATGCTGGTAATTTTATATGAAATAGTTTATAAAACCCTCTCCCAAACCACGTAGGATAAACACTACTACAATGTCCATTGATATTATAGGAATACAAGGAATCTGAGTCAGAGAGAGTTCGTTCGTGTGACTTGCTCAGCTCACTCAGTTTGAAAGTGACAAAGCTAGGATTTGGATTCTGAGCTTGACTCTATATTTTTTTGTTAATTTAAAAACTTCTCCATACTGCTTATTAATTTGAAACCTATCAAGATTCAGTGATAGATGATAGATAGATAGATTGATAGATTGATAGTTAGACAGATAGTGATATAACGGACAGACAAGGACAAAACCTGGTTAACAGAACAAGGACAATTGAGAAAAGTATAACCATGTTGGGAAATACACACTAGTCCTAGAACTAGCAGTCTGTCTAGTCTTCTCCCTATGGATTTTAAGACATTGCATAAGAAAGCATGTCTTCACATTGCTAAAAATTATGGAGTGTTCCTTGTAGCCCTAATTAATAATTTTATTGCCTTCCCTTTATAGTTCAATCATAGTGTGAGTTTTTTTGGTTATTTGGCCAAGAGTAACTGGAGATACACTGATACCACCATTACATTGCTTGTGACAGTAGATTAATACACATGTCTTTCCCCCAAGGACATGCTTCTGAAAATCCAACACAAGAATTAAAAGCAAAGAATCCTGTATAGTCTGTAGAAGAAAATATAAAAGATGACTGCCTTAACACCCTTGGCTTTAAAACATGGCACTGACATTTCAGTTCAGATAAAAATGTTACCCTATAAGAATTCATAAATGATAGAAGTAAAGAGAATTGAAGATTTTGTTCCAAATTGATTATATTGAGATCTTAATATACCAATAGGCATAAATAAGAATAAAATATTTCATTTATATTTTTGTTTATTTTCCCTGTACTGAATACTTTCTTGGAATTTTATCCTAGAGGAGCTTTGCAAGGATAAATGATAAAAATGATCAAACTAGTACTTAATTACTATCAAATAATACTGAATAAATGAATGAATGAAAGAATGAAAGGTCTGGTGATGAGGTATTCATATAACATAATCTGAATTTCCTCTCTTGAAATTTGAGTTATTGTTATCCTAAAATCTTGAAAACATTGAAATCATGTAAAGCTTATGTTTAAGATCCTTCCATGAATATAGTGGGGACAATTCCAAAATTATCTTAAGCACAGACCCAGTTTTTGTTGTTGTTTAGTTTTTGTGTTGTGGGCTTTATTGTTTGTTTTTTAGGACAGCCAAGGTTTATAACAGTTGGGGTGGAACACTAATAAAAATAATTACTATTTCTAATAATCTAATCAGTTATAGAACCAATTCCATTTACAAAACTGTGCCCATATAGAGAATAAATTATATGGTCACCCTATTCTTTATACCTATCTATCTATCTATCACCTATCTATCTACCTACCAATCATCTAGTGACCTATTTTACACATTGCTTGTAGAAACAGATTGGCAATGACTTCTAAAATAGAAAAATCATATACTGCATATCTCAATACTATTTCAAGCATATATCTAAAAGAAATTTGTTCCCGAGTTTAAAAGGAAACATACAAGAGTGTTCAAGGGAGCAATTTTCAGAATAGGTAAAACCTGAAAACAACTCAGATACTCATAAATAGAAGAGTGGATGTTTAAACCATGGTGTAGTCTTGCCGTGCTATATTATATGAGTTAAGATGAATAAATTATATCAAAATAATATTTTAGAGTTTCACTGTAGTCTATATGATCAACTCTTGTTTATAAAGAGAAAATAATTTAAATGAGAAAAATATAGTTTGCAAGTATATACGTGGATACTATAAGTTATATTTAAAAAGGAAAAATAAGATAATTATTAGTATTATCTTTCAGATAATGATCTTATCAAAATTGGGGTGTGGTGAGGAAGCAGAAATTAGAACAGAAATATATATATATATATATTCCTTTATATATTCCTTTTGCCCCAATCTCAGTTCTTGTGCATGTGTGGGTTGCAGGGGTGGGGACAGTGTTTTTATAGGTTTCTTAGCGCATCATTAAAATAGTTAACAATAAAACAGATTATGCATAGACTTATGATGAGTTTGTTTTGACTCAAGAATTATGATAAAGTCTCTTCTGTGGACCCCCCAACATACACATACATGCAGACCACAGACACACAAACATATGTATACCCAGTGCCAGTTAATGCTAACAACACATTCAAAGCAAGTGTCAATCAATTACACTAAATGTGATTTATCATGAGAACTGTTGGTATGATCAAGCGTAAAGTATTTAAAGATTGACAAACAAATTATCTTCCTGAGTTGCAAAATATTTCTGGGTCATGTCTTATGTTGAAATTATGAAAATGAAAATTTGAGTTCAGTTTTAGAAGTAAATAAATACTCAAAGGATATACTATAACTGTAATGTACCACTTTACAAGAAGCTATTTGGTCAGATTCACAGTAATAAAGTGGGTGATTTAGCCACTAACAGATTTAGTCGGTCTCTTTTAATATATACTATTTCTATTCTTTTTTAAAATATGTGTTGAACTTGGCAGATGCACTTTCACTTTTAAAGCATTTGAACATATGCATCCCTCTCAAATAATCAGTACTCTCTCATGGGAGCAGTTAGGTTGCATGGCCTTTCTTAAGCATGCAATATACAACTGGCCTCAAAATTGTTTCTCTTTTAGAGCTTAGAGCACAACAAAATGTAGAAAAGTTTATGTAGGATACTATGTCCTTTAATTAACAGAAGCGACTATAAATTATCAAGCATCAGACACATGAATGAGCAGATAACTAATTCAAATAGGTATCTGGGATTCATACCAGTTTTAATTGAACCTCACATTATTTATATTTATTCAACGCTGACACTGATATTAATTTGCTATTTAATGAAAAATTAAAATAGGTAATCTGATTTATTTTTTATGTGGTAAACAGAAAAACAATCAAACAAGTAAAATATGTCTTGTATGAATTAACTTTTTTCTTTTTTCCTTTTTAATTGTGGTAAAAATTACCAACTTTATTTTAAAAGTGTTTTATTTTAACTATTTATTTTATTTTTAAAATGGTATTAAGTGCATTCACATTGTTGGGTAACCGTCACCACCCTCCATCTCCAGAACAGTTTTCATTTTTTAAAACTGAAATTCTGCACCCATTAATAGTAACTCTCCATTTCCCACCCCCCCAGCCCAGCTCCCAACCTCTGACAACCACCCTCCCCAATCTTCTGTAATGGTTTTGCCCACACTTAATTTGATAGCATTTATCATCTATCTATCTATCTATCTATCTATCATTTATTGATATTTTGCTCAAGGGACAAACATTTATTTCTCTAAGCTCTGGAGGCTGGGAAGTCCAAGATCAGTGCAATGGCTGAGCAGGTGTCTGGTGAAGGCACTATTTTGATTTGTAGGTAGCTTTCTCCTTAAGTCCTCTCATGGTGGAGAGCCGATTGAGAGAGAGAGAGAGATTTTGTATTCTCCTTTTCCCCCCTCAGTTTTATTGAGGTATAATTGACAATCAAAAAGCAGTATATATTTAAGGAATACAATTTGATGACCCAATTGTCTGGAATTCATATAGAAACACAATTGTTTTTCTTTAATCATATTGCTATATTCTCTTGCAAAATAGGTTGATACTTATTTTACAGTCATTGCTATAATGAGCAACTTTTACAAAATTTGTTTCAAAAACATTAAAATGTATCATTTAAAAATGCATTTAACACAAATCTCTTCAAAATAAACAGAAATTTACAGACATAGAATACTAAAATTTGTATAAATGTTTCAATATTTTTTTCAAATTGAATAATAGTTCAATAACAAATAGCTAGGAATTTTGTGTTAGAAAAAGAATATTTAAAAAAAAATAACAGTTTAATAACTTTCTCTGATGCTAACTTGAAACTAATTTTTTTCTAGCTCTGTTTACACTTTTTAAAAAAATTTTTGATGGGATACTATAGAGGGTGTTTGATGATAGTTACAAATCATTTGGTGAAAGAGTACAAATCAGATTCTAAAATATACCCGTGGACACGTTTTTACCTCTTTTTTGGAGTTGAAATAATATATGCCCATTTATTTCTAAGATTTTCTTTTTATGACACCTCACAAACTGCAGTTTCAGTTAACCACGTATCTGTGAACTGACATTTAATCTTGGGTGTAGGATTGTACAGCCAACTTTGAGTTATACAGGACTCAGTTTTCTTATTTTCCGTTTTAATTTATTTTGCTGATTGTTATGTTAATCTTCAAGAAAGTGAAATTGAAATGAGTCTGTTTGAGAATATATCTGGTAATAGAAATAACAGTGAGGCAAGAGGTAAAAATATCGCTGTGGATATCCTACCTTGTCTCTGTTTAGAACAAGTAAATATTTTATTCTTTTTTTTTTAAATTAATTAATTTATTTTTGGCTGCGCTGCTCAGCTTGTGGAATCTTAGTTCCCTGACCAGGAATTGAACCTGGGACCATGACAGTGAAAGCTCCAAGTCCTAACAACTGGACCACCAGGAAACTCCCAAACATTTTATTCTTTGAAAAAAAGCCTCAGTGATCAGGAGCTCTGACAGTCTCTTGAAGTACCTGGATACTTCACAGGCATCTAAATTGACATCAGTGTTCTCTCTGTAGTAATTCTCGCCCATTTATCATCTTTGCATAAACATTTTTATAAACAACAATTCTTATACTTGTTTAATTACCCACTTTTTGGTGCCAAATGTCATATATTTGCTACCAGCTTGTAATAGAGTTAATACAGTAACCACATGCATGTTCCTTATATCTTCATTTTATGCCTTCAAAATAAACTTAACAATCTCTTAATAGAGAAAAATAAGCATATCTTACTCTATTGCTTCATGAAGAATTTTCCTGAGAAGACCATCTCAACCGTAAATTCCATCTTTAATTAGGAGGCCATCAATCTATTTTATGTGTTTTGATGGATTTATGGCTCCCACTTTGGAAGTGAACCGAACCATGGAAAGCTAATATTCCTAGCAGGAATAAGCCTCTAGTACAGGACAAATGAAAGACACCTAAGTAATAGAGATTCCCTATGTTCTTCATCAAATATGTGGGGAAGTGTTTAATCAAAGAAAAGTACCACACATTATCAAAGAGAAGTATTGTTTTAGACACCAAATAATGTCTCAAAAATTTTCCATTATGGAAGTATGTATAGAGAGTAGATAGACATAGTAATTTAATCTTGGCATTTAACCTTTAGTTAGTTAATTTTCTCAGAATATTTTTTAGTGTTACCAGTTTTTTCAACTTTTATAAAATAAATTTCCATAATAGCCCAGCAGGATTGCACAGTTTATTACCATTTCATATTTATAAGTCATGTTAAAGTATTCATAAACATTCTTGTCTCTTCTCTTATGTAATCCATTTAACTATCCCTTAAAAGAGTATAAGCAGACATACAAAGAGCAATGAAGTGTGATAAAAGGACACTCCCTTGGAAATATTTTATGACATTTAAATAGTTGAGGGAAGAGACAAACTGGAAATAATATTGGAGAGAAGATGTATAAGTCTGATCTAAATTTTAGAAGTGTAACTTTAGGAATTCTATTTCTCTCCTTAAATGCTTAGTTCTTTTTGGCATCTTCTCCATATTTGACCTTGTCTTCCCAAAATTCTATAGGAAAATTATACAATCTTTCTTCTATATGCTCATAAATATTGAGGTCACAGCATAGATCATTTTATATATTTCTCATTCCATTTAATTCTGCATATTCCCCACCACAGTTCTTAGTTAAAATCCCTATTACTGACTTTTACTTGAAATATAGTTTTTGTTGCCAAAGTAATATTCTTCAGTTCCATAAATAGGTGAATATTTTATTTATTTTTACCAATCATAAAGTTACCACTAACCTGACTACTCTTTACAAAACAGTTGCGTCTGTTTTAGAGATGCATGTAATTGAAATCATATGCTCTGTACTATTTAGTGTGTGCCTTTTCTTGCTCAACTTCATTTGCATGAGATTTATCCCTGTGTGTGTGTGTGTGTGCGTGTGTGTGTTTTTGTTTTCAAGTAGCAATATGTTTCTCTCTCTTATTGATGTATGGTATTAGAAGGACTAAAATTTTGCCAATAATTACTTTCATTTATTTTAATTAATTATTAATTATATTCAATCAATAAAGTTGCCAGGTATAGTTTGTTTTATTGTTTCCTAAAAAATTTATTTTAAGAATTTCAAGTTTGCAGAAAAGTTGCAAGGATATTTTCCACATTTTTCTGCTTTCTCTCTCTTTCATATATATGTCAGTTTTGTTTTATTTTGCTGAACAATTTAAGTGTATGTTGTAGACATCATTCCATTTTAACCTAAGTACTTTAACATGTTTCTCTTGAAAGGGGAAATAAAGTCTCCTACAGAATGGTAACAACGTTATCACACGCAAAATGTTAAAGATATTACAAAACTCTTATCTAATATAATATCTGTAACTAAATTTCTCTAATTATTCAGTATCATTCTTTTTCATTTGTAGTTTTGTTGTTGCTATCATTGTTGTTTTATTCTCTGTTCTCTATTTTTATTTTTATATTTGGAGAGGGGGCGTTCAATTTAAGATATTACCTAGCAATTAAATGCCAAGATAACTCAGTTCCCTGTAATCTAGAACGCTGCCTCTGATTTCTTTTACTGTTTGCCTTTTGCAATGTGTGTCCAACATATTTGATGAAAATAAAATAAAACAAGACAAAGCAAAAGGAAAAATATAGTGTCCTCTGAAAGCCAAATCATTTTTAAAATTTTTTAAATTAATTAATTAATTAATTAATTAATTTTTGGCTGCGTTGGGTTTTCCTTGCTGCAAGCGGGCTTTCTCTAGTTGCGGTGAGCAGGGGATACTCTTTGTTGTGGTGCGTGGGCTTCTCATTGCGGTGGCTTCTCTTGTTGGGGAGCACCGGCTCTAGGCTCACGGGCTTCAGTAGTTGTGGCACACGGGTTCAGTAGTTGTGGCTCACGGGCTTAGTTGCTCTGAGGCATGTGGGATCTTCCCAGGCCAGGGCTCGAACCCGTGTCCCCTGCATTGGCAGGCGGATTCTTAACCACTGCGCCACCAGGGAAGCCCCCAAATCATTTTTTAAAGAAAGAGTCCCCATATAAAAACCAAAGTAACTGTCCCTACTGAAAAGTAATCTTTAATCTCTCTAGGAATAAAAGAAGATTAAAAAAATTATGGGATTCACTGCTACTTGACATCTTCCTCCAATGTGGTAGCTGCTGAGTTAACCCCCTTTGTGTCATCAGGGCTTCTCCTGTCATCGTGTTTCTCTGTCTTGGCATATGTTCTTCGTACATCCTTGAGGCCCTCGGGTCCAATAACTTCAGGGAGGATTAGAAAACCTGAAACCATGCTATCAATACAATCAGAGCCAGGAGAGAAAGTATTTTTTTTAAGGATTTTAATATATTTGTATAACCAAATATCTTACAAAATATTAATTCAACATGTTTAATATTAAAACAATCAATGTAAAATATAATCTTGTAATTATTTTTGTCTTTGTATCATTAGCATTATGTACTGTTCCCGATGTCACTGGCTCTATTTTTTCATGAGGAAAATGGAAGTCTTTATCATTTTCTGATAATACCTAATTTTTATATGATGAAACAGGAGAATTTAGGGCATGTTTGACTCAAATTACTGTAACCATGATAGGTTTTGCCTTCATTCTGTTTTTATTAGCATTTTTTCAAGATATTTCATTCATTTTATTTCTTCATAATTGTTTTCTATTTGCATTTAAGGATCTTTGTTATTTTTTTATTTCTGATTTCAAACTAATGTTCCAGAGAGTAAAAACAAACTCCAATCCCCTAATGAAACTTCATGTGAACAATTTGTCATAAGTAGAATAAACACAATGGGATTATAGTTCTCTAGTGGGGGGAATAACCCTTCACAATAACATTGACTATTTAATAGAGTATGTTTGAGTTTTCTACATTTACTTTATGTAAACTTGGCTGTGAATTCTGTCTATTTTACTGTCATTTGAATTACAGATTCTGTGTTAAGTCGAAAGATGGGCTAATTTCCCATATAACATTAAATCCTTTTTTCAATGAATGATGCCCCAAGTGTTAATACAAACTACATGATATTTCCCGCTGTGAGCATCAGAAGGTATGCAGAAGTGCAGGCAGATAAATAGCAGATCTCCTCTAACTTTACACAGTCATGATTGTCCTTTTATAGGCAGATCTGCCATTTAACTTGTACATATGCTTGGCTATCTTATATGACCTATATGTTATTCATTGAGGAAGATGTCTATGTGTGTGTATTTGCAGGTAATTAAAATAATTATTTTACAAAATAGTAGGAGGTACATAGGCAATCTGTGGTTAAACAGCATATATTGTCTTGATGTTAATAGAAAATATTCTTTGAAGGTATTTATGGAAGACATGACTTGATCTCTGGGATTTTAAAGAAAGACGACAAAGAAGAGTGGGTGGTGGTGTGGAGAAAACTAGATTGACCTTGTGCTGAAGATCACTGAAGCTGGATGATGAGTACATAGGGATTCATGTTGAGTTTCTTTATTGTTGTATATGTCTGAGATTTTCCATTAAAAAATAACAGGTTAAGTGAGAGAGGGGGGGAGTGATGCTCTTTTCTCCAGTGAAAAACTATAAAAAAGATCCTTGGATTTTTGATACTAGCCTCTGAGTCAAAGGCAGGACTGAGTCCAAGGCAGGACTGTGTTCACTGATAATGCAAAATGCTCACAACAATTAATCTCAACATAAGTCTCTTTGTCTTTCAGTGTTACTGTCTGGCATAGTCATTTTGCTAAAATAAAAGACAGGAATCTGTGCAGTAATGGGAGCCTGTCCTCCGTGATAATAATACAATATCAAGTTATTAAATGAACGATCAGGAAGGAGTGGAGCAGTAGACAAACAGCCTAGTGCAGAGATTAGATGAAAGGGGTGCAAGAGAAATACACAGAAAGGAAAAAGTATTCAAATAATGCAAAAATAAGGAGAAATATAAAATTGGACAAATTTCTGCTTTTCTATGCTTATCAAGTAGTAACAGCTGGCTCCATTGTGCTGTTTAGAAGTCTTGCAAATAAAGCTTGTTAACGTATATTGGAGACTTCACAGGGTAGTCTTGTGAAAAAAAAGGGAGCTTACATTATTTGGGTAGAATCTTGTAAGAGTCCCTTCTTAAAATATAGCTTGTTTCTATTAAAGGTTTAAATGACGTAAAATATTCTCTGGTTTGGAGGGATTTTTAAAAATTTGGCCCTTGGAATCCCAAAGAAATTGGTCCAAAGAATAAGAGTTTCATCTTATTTTTGTTCTCTCTCTCACTATTCTACCAATTTCATGCTGGCCCCGGGGGACGCTGACTCCCTATTCACCCTCAGTCTAAAAATAATTATTGGCTTATGGTAGGAGCTGATTCTAGAATAGAGTCATGTCTATTTGAGAATATATATGCTGTAGCCTTTAAGCTGAAGGCTAAAGTTCCAGGCTTTCCAAGACATCTGCTCACCTTATTAAAAATTTCTTTTCTCTTGCCATGTTAATAGTTGCCTTTCTTCTGATCAGTACACATCGCAGGTCCAACCTACTCAATTTATGTTTAGACATCACGACTCCCATGGTAGTGTCCTGGCTGCCTGCCCAGAATGTGTTATTGGTGACCCCGTTGTTCTCCTCTTTAAACACCAAGTTAATTATGACTTGTTGGAGCCTCTAATGATATCTGATGACCTTTGAGACATCATATACTCCCTCACTAATCTTATAACAAGTAGATCAAATTCTATGTGAGAAAGTACCCTCTCTACAAAAGTGCCAAATCAGACCAAAGCAAAGCTAAATGGTCCCTTCTGATGAAGTGTCACTGCAGACAGTATATTTGTGTGGATGCACATCCTTGGGACCGGATTGAATTAGATGTTATTCCAACAGAATAGTACACCCCCTTTCTCACCTCCGATTAGTATGTGCTGAATTAAATGGGAACTGGCGTATTAAGGCTGAGCAAAGAGGATATTTTACAAGACTGGCTAATTTTTCACAAGGAGTCTGGATTTTTACAGGTTTATATACTATCCCAGCCCTATGTTAAATTCATTTTATTGGTTAATTATGTTCAATTTGCATCTAGAGGCATTAGATATCAGAAACAATTTTAGAAAAAGGTATAAAGTTTCATTTTAGGTTTAAAGTGCTCCATGCATACGTATTAAAATATAATATATGTATTTTTCATGAAAAATAAGTTTTCCAATAAGGTATAAATTCTATAAATTACAGAATCTAACACAGTAGCAAGTTTAACAGATGGATTCATATTCATGTGATATTCATAAGTATATGACTGGAGAAATTTAGAAAAATATATATCATCTCAATTAATACTTTCATACAAATACTCATAGTATTTGCTATTGGTATATGAAGATTTCTTGATATGGTACATCTTTTTCTTGTTGTAGAGTAAGGTTGATTTTATTCAATAAGAATATATTTTTATTTATTCAAGACATTCCTAGGTAATGGAGTACAACTATTTTGAATTGAAATCATAAAAAATAGAAAAGCTATTTTGGACCTCTCCATTTTATTAAAAGAGTTAGCAAACATACATATATTAAAGAGATATACCTTCAACCATCACAACCTGAAATATATTTATGTATACCTTACATTCATGACACTGATAAATCTGAATGGATAAAGAATAAACATGCACTTGATTATTTACTGTAATTGTATTATTATTACTTAAATACATGATCTGTAATATGACTTTATGTTAATGAGAAATCCATTGATAAACCTGCTGCTCCAGAATATGGCACTTATTCAAAAAAAAGTACAAGTGAGGTTTAGAAAATGCATGCAAGGAAAAATAATACAAATAAGATGATTATATTATTATCCAACTAAGGGCAGTTAACAGGCTGATAGCAGCTGAGATAACAGGGAGAAAAGAAAAATAGCTAGGTTTAAAAGACAACAGAATGTTGATCTAATTAATGCTATCAGGCACCAAGTAACAGTAACACTTTCTACTTCAAGCACCTATTTTTTGGGACAAAATTCTCCAGATGGAATTGACATTTCTGTTTTCAAGGGGTTCCTAAAGGAAGTGAACTGTAGCAGAAGTGGTCCTTGAAAGCAGATCCTCAGTTTGGGACACTCACCTGTCAATTGACAACAGCATCCCATTGCTGGTGGAAAGTAGGGAGTGGTGTCCTAGGGTTTATCATAACATGGTGATCCTGAGATGACCATTTCTGAGGGACTAGAATGAGACAGGTAAAAGGGGAATGACTGAGTTATGCTCTCATTCTAGCCTTTAAACAGAATGAAGGCAAGAGTAATGATGAAGATTTAGAAGTTGGTTGGTTTCTAAATCAAAAAGGCGTAGATAACCTTATAGCACTCAAGGCATGAAGTGGAAGTCAGAAGGCCTACGTGGCATCATTTATTGAGGCCCTCAACTTTTGTAGCCACTGTCTAAACTGCTACAAATCAGGCCACAGATTTAACCATAAAAGTGAAAGAATAGTGAAGAAAACAATATAGAAATTTGATAGATTTCCCATGATGAAACCAGCGCCCAGTAGAGAAAGAGTGAGACACTTGTATGGCTGTATGAGGACTCTTGAACCCACAGATTCCCTTAAATGCTCAGGGCTGGCACAAACACCACACACCTCATTGCTAGAAGACAGCAGCCTCTCCTGCCTGGAGGTCTTAGAGAAACATTCCTCTTAAAGAGGATACTTGTCTTAACTCTTGATCCACACCTGCACTCACCACTCTTTCTAGATGAATAATTAAGTTTATATCTCAGCAAGGCTGTAGCTGAAAAGCATACTCCCTGCTGTGGAATTAGGCAGCTTATTTATAGAAAAATATTGCAGGATCTGGCATTATGTACCAGCAAAGATAAGAGAGATATTTTTGAGAGTGAATCTTTTGGTTGTTGGGCTGGGAGGAGGTGAAAAATATGGCTGAAGAATATTGAGTTTATGAGTGTTCAATCGCTTGCCCAATAGTCAAGGACACCTGGAATTGGTCCGAATATACTGTTGGGATGGCTGCTTGAAGCTTTGAAGCAACAATGACCTATATGAAATGAGGTCATATCAATTTTAGCCTTGTCAGAGTGCTGGGAAGTGAGGTAAGAAAATGCAGGGAAGAGGCTTGAAAGAACAGATTTTTTTACATAAGACTGGAGAACTCATTATCTGACTGTGTTCTCCAGTAAGTCCCGGAGGACATTGCTTACACAAAACAACAAAGACTGCACTGTATAGAGGGCATTGAAATCATTAAGGTCAGCAATAGCTGTGCTCTGAAGCAGAGTTGACAGTAGGAAAAGTTGCATGGAACTGTGCTTCTTCACTTCAATGGGGATAATAGGATTCCAGAATGGTACAAGCCAGGTGGCTGCATTTACCTATAAGAGAAAAGTTAGAAGAATATCCTAATGGAAACAATGCCAGGGTAACAACCACGGTGCCCTTGTTCCACAATGAGCTATAGTGCTTACTAATATGTGGTAGTATTCCTATGGGAAAGACAGCTGTCGATATGACAGAGTATTGTTTGATGTCGACAAGCAGAAGAAACTCAAGATCTCAAGATCTCTTAGTGCCACCACAATGGAAAATCATGATCCCTTACCCAGTTTCCAGACTCAAACCTATTCTCAGAACTAGTATCAACCTTTTAAAAAGAATTATTATCCCAGGAAATTCTTCTGCAATAAATATTCCTCTTTTTCTTCCTGAAAGAAAACCGTGGCTGTTTACCAGATGAGGGAATTAAGAACACTTAAACTTCTTGAGAGAAACTAAAAGTAGAGTTTAAGGTGACACAGATAATAAAATCTCCAAAGTGTCATCATTCTTCCCTACCCCCCAGTTAGATTTAGGCTTGAAAGAGGCCAAGTGATAAATAGATTTCTGGCCCCAGTACAATTGATGGTGTGTCCAGTGGGCCTGTGTTCCTGCTTGTGACCATTTTCCTGGTCCTTGGATGCATAACTAGTATCAATTTACTTCATATTGGCTAAACCCTCACAAGCATCCCTGGTCTATGGCAGTTACAGCAAGAAGGGCCAAGTGATGTGCCTGGCATTCCACTCTCCAGCCAGAAGAGTAAATCAGAAGCATTACTGGTCTCTGAGAAAAATTCAGAGATGAGTGATATCCTCAAAGACTTATTATGGTTCTCCACATTATGTCCATACATAATTCTCTGGTCTCCAGAAGTTTCCTCACATACAGCGCTCAACTGAATACTTGAGTAAAACTTGACAGGTTTCTGGAGTCCTTGCTCTTGTGCAGGTCTCTCTTCTCCAGTACTCTTAACTGTGAATGCTGGCTGCCTTGGCCCCTCCAGGCTCCCAACTCCATTGAATGAATTCAAGGAGTGTTCAGGATTCTACCTGGGTTCCCGCTTCTTGTCCTATGGCCTGAAAATTTTCTCCAACTGGTGAGCTGTGACAGTGGAAAATTTTTACTTCTTCAGTCTCTCATGGATCACCGTCCTTTGTTGCCTGATTAAGTTAAATACATTGAATGTTGTTGTTTCATATTTTGTCTATTTTTTTTTTTCAGTTGTTCCAAGTAGACTGGTGAATATGGTCTTTGTTACTCCCTCTTGACTAGAAGAGGAAGTTAGTGATAGAGTTGATTCCACGTGAGGTGTGAATGGCTGTGAGGGTCTAGGTGGTGAACTATAGCAGAATCTTTAGTGCCCTGACAATATGCCTACAGGCCATGTCTTTAATCACCTTCTGCTGTGATAGAGAGTTCTAGTGCATGCTAAAACATCTCACCTCAAGTTGTGCCTATTCTCTTTGAAGACTTTTTTTCTGAAGTCACTCAGCCCACAAACAGGACAGCTGGAGAATAAGCAGTTTATTCTTAATGAATGGAGGAAGGAAGTCAGTGGAAAAATCTTGTAGCCTTTTATTCCTGAGAGGGACAAGTCTGTAGTGTAATCTACACAGGGGTTGAGTCACATTCTTCACGGTGGTATCTGGCTCAATGATACACATTTTCTCTCTCCTTCTCTGTCTTACTCTCCCAGCATCCTCGTTCCTATTTCCTTATATCACCTCCCAAACAGATTACCTACACCCAAATCTTTGACTTAATCTCTGCTTTTAAAGAGACTCCAAATTGACACCATATAATTGTGTACTTATGTTACAGTTTATCAAAAAGAGCTTGGGACTTCATTAGAAAAGGAGTGAACATCACTCCAAAATGGATACTATGGTATATAGAAAGATACACTTTCTCCTTTTGAGGAGAGAATCATCTCTTTATCACAGACAGGAAACCACATCCCATAACATAGACAGGAGAGTTTCCTTATGTTAAGCTGAAGAATAATGTTATTACTGTTGTTATTTAAAATTTTTATATTGGAAAAAGTGGTGCAGTGGTGTGTATGGATCCTCAATTTTTTTTTTTTTTTTTTTGGCCACACTGTGTGGCTTGCGGGATCTTAGTTCCCTGACCAGGGATCGAACCCATGCCCTCGTCAGTGAAATCACTGAGTCCTAACCACGACCTCCAGGGAATTCCCTATGGATCCTCAATTGACAAAAGAGTGGATTTTCCTTTTTTGTCTGTGGTCAGTTCAGTATCACCTCCACCCCTCTCCTGGGGTACCTTCTGACTTTCATGGGCAAAGCTGGGAACTTCATGTCCCAAAGTCATTTCTTCATGTGGTTTTTGACAAAGTCACTCAATGGGAGGTCCCTAGACAAGGTTTGGAAGACAGAAGAGAGAAACCATCATTCTCTGGAGGCAATTACTGATGTCAAGTTCACCACAACTTCCTGTCCAACTTCTTGAGAGAATTCAGGTTAGTGCCCTAGATTGAGATACTTGGAGCTCTGAAAATTTCTTAAGCTTTGTAATCATTTCTGAGAATCACCAGAACAACTACTTTAGTACTGCAGATGGAGAAAATGGGTGATGGCTGGGCTAATCTTTGTCCCAAAAATGATTGAGTAAGCCTGTAATTTTTTTTCCATTCAAGTCTTTCATGTCTGGAACACATAGAGGGGCTTCTCATTCCTGACTGAATGCTACAAGGGGCCAGTCAATAATGCAAATGAGTTCATTTCCATGCTTCTCATCCCTCATAGTCCACAGAAGTCAAGCATCTTAACAAAACAGAATTTTGAACAAGTCATATCCCTGATAAAAAACTCCCTAATGACACTCAATTGATCTGAAGATCAGGTTTTGCAGGATCTTTTCTCTGACCACCTCTTCAGCCCTAGGGAGTTACTTTCTGCAAGCTCTCAGTGGTAAAGCCATCCCATTATCTTTCCGTTTCTTAAATATACTAAAGTCATTCCATCCACAACACACCAACCAACTGTACTTTCTTTTTCATATGGTTCTCTCCACCACCTGTCCTTTTTGTAGCTAATATCTCCTTACTTTTCCTATCTCAACTGATAAATCACCTCCTTAGAGAAGTCTCTGGAACTCTCCAAAACATGTTAAGTCCCTCTATTGTATAATCCAATTGCGTTTATTACAACTGTAGGTCTTTGCATATGTATTTCTACAGAATGATTATTAGTTTCTTAAGGAAAGAGACTATGTCAATCTGAGTTATTTTTCAATTTCTATCATATGCTATAATATTTTCAATGTTAGAGTTTTAATCAATAGAAACTTCTTAGATAAATAAATGGATAAATCAATGAATGTCAAAACATTAAGGAGGCCCTCTAAAGTGATGAATTTAGACTAAGAAAATTTGCAGATGTAGAAATAAACTTGGTGTATGTACCAGGCAAAAAAATAAAAGGGCCAAGAAAGACAGGAGGTAGAGGAAGAAGAAACATGAATAGCATGCTGAAGAATTTGAATTTAAATGAAGTGCAATAAGGACTGAATAAAAATATTTGAATTTAAAAAATGACTCCAAAAGAGGAAAAGCACATTGTATGTAATTTTACATTCTTATTTCTCTGACTTTAAGTATTTTGCTTTATTATTGTGAGATCCCTTAAAAGTGAAATAAAAATGCCATTATAGTCCATGCTTTGGAAGAAATATTACTTGTCTATAAGTTCATATGTGTTATAACAAGAAGAAAAGTAATGAAAATCTGCTTGTATTAGGCAATTTCTTTTCTAGTTAAGTTTTACAAAAAATCCAAAAATAAGGAGAAAATGCCAAATGAATGACAGAGCAGAAATTTAAAATAAGGAAATATAAGTGGGTTTTAAGAGGCTTGCCCATAAAAAAAAAGGTGATTCACAGATTAAGGTAGTTTTGGAGAGTGTGAGAACCAAATAAGACAGCACAGAAAAATCCCTGCTTATTGGTTTCTTCTTATTTTTCTGTGTGGTTTCACTAACTGATATTATACATCACTTGTGATCAGGATCAGTGTTGGATGCACATTGAACTTGAATTCTGAAATAGCTGCAGTGGTACCTTTCTGACAGAAAAGTGAGAGAAAGATAAAAAACACAATCATATGTGCTGGAAGTAAGATGATGTTTAATAAATAAATGAACACGTCAGAAAAGTACTGATTCAGGAATAAATGAAATGGGATTTAATAGTAAATATAAGGTGACCAGAGTTAGAAAGCTTCTTCTTGCTGACCACCGCAGATTCATTGCAAGTTAGAGGGCTTCACTTAGGGGCTTTAGAGGTTCTTTCTCAAGAAAACTAGGAAAAATTAATAAAAATTGAGTTGAGTTGGTGAAAATAAAACCAATAAAAAAAGTACAGTATTTTTTTTTTCTAAGAAACAGTCCTGTGGTTTCATTATCCTCCAAAGACAAACATGCTAATTTGCTAGCTGTATAGTTTCCTACTGTTGCTGTAAAAATTTACCATAAACTTGAAGGCTTAAAACAGTAGAAACTGATTATCTTACAGATCTGGAGGTTGTAAGTCTTATATGTGTCTCACCGTGCTAAAATCAAGGTGCTAGGTCCAGGCTGTGTCCTTGTAGTGGTTCTAGGGAAAAATCTGTTTGCTTGTGTGTTTTCCACTTTCTAGAGGCTATCTGCATTCCTTCACTCATGCCTCTTCTTCCATCTTCAAAACCTCCATCTACAAATCCAGCAGGTTGTATCAAAGCCAGGATAATCTACCTATTTTAAAATCCTTAACTTAATCACATGTACAGTTTATTTTGCCATGTAAGGTAACATATTCATAGGTTTGGGAAATAAGGAGGTAGACATCTTTGGAAGATTGTAAGTCTGCCTACCACATCACCATTATTTATTTTGAATTATTCATGTTTTCTCAGAAATACATGTAACCTCAATTAAAAAGCGTTCCTCTTCAGTGTACTCTTTCTTCACTGGTCTTTTCAGTACCATAAGCAGCCAGTATTTTATCTCTCAAAATGTTCAGTATGGGACTCATTCAACAGGAGCATCAAGAAAATTGCAACAGAAAGTAAAGCATATAAACTGTGTTGTTTAATTATATGGGTTGACTGGGCTAAGGGATGTCCAGATAGGTGATAAAACATTATTTCTGGGTGTGTCTGTGAGGGTGTTTCTGGAAGAGATTAGCATCTGAATGTGTAGACTGAGTGAAAGAAGATCCTTTGCATTAATGTGGGTGGCATCATGCAATTTGTTGAGGACCCAAACAGAGCAAAGGAGTGGAGGAAGGGTGAATTTGCTCTCCCTGCTTGAGCTGGGATACCCATCTTCTGTTTTGGCCATGGGCTCTGCCGATTCTCAAGCCTTCAGACTCAGACTGAATTGTATCAGTGGCTTTCTTGGTTTTCCAGCTTGTAGACGGTAGCTCGTGAGACTTCTGGACCTCCGTAATTGTATGAGCCTTTTCTTTATATCTCCAGATGGATAGATAGATAGATATTACATATATATATATACACACACACTTATTACTTCTGTTCCTGTGAGAACCCTGACTGATACATAAGCCAAAATAGAACATAAGTTCTTGTCAATTTATACATATAATACAGATAGTGATATATCATCATGTATATTAACTCTACACATCTGTTGAGTCATACTGATAAAGAGATCACTAGAAGTAAAACTAATATTGCCCATCATCTTTCTGAGCTCCAAATTCTTAAAGATTTTCCTTTGAGAAAGCCACCATGGTCTTTTATTCCAGAGAGTTTTGTGCATTTATTTTTTAATATTGTAGTCTTTAGATATTACTAATTAAAATAAAAATATATTTTAAATCTACAAAGGGGAAAATAGACTAATCTATTGAAAAAGACCATGAGGTCAATGGTTTTTTGTTGTGTTTTAGAAATATGAAAACTATTATTCGATGGCAGGCGTAGACTCTTCTGACCACATGCCTCCGGAAATTAGAAAATAAAATATGAGTTTTACATTGCCTTTGAAGGGACAGATTGAACAAGTTAAGGGCCACAAGGAATGGTAAACATTTGTGAATGCAAGAATAAAAGTCACACAGTATAATCTTCCAACTGTACCTTTCTAGTTTTAAAATAGAATACTAGGTGGGTATGTTCTTGCCAGGCTATACTTTCTTTGTTCAACACACATGTATGATGGCTTACTTTGTGCCACACATGGTACTAAATGAGGATAGACACCAACAAGATAGACTGTGCATATAATCCAGTGGACGTCATGGTCAAACATATGGGTGCAATTCTGTGTAATAAGGCTGTGGTAGGAGAAGTTCAGGGAGCTGTATGGGAAACCTGACTCAAAGTTTTGAGTCATTTGTGTCATTGTGTCATTTGTGTCATTGAAGACTTCCCTAACCTTTCATTTAAAACAATTTGTTCAAACATTTCCACAGTAAAAAGATGAAATCAATTCTCTAAATATATTTAGGTTGGTATCTATATACTTACAGTTTGAAAGCTCAAAAGCAGAATTTTCTTCTAATATATATTTTTTCTGATATAACATTCACTATTTTAGCCCAGAACCCCAAATAGTTTATTCTGAAAGAGTTTTTCTTTTCTGTCTCTCTGACTCCTTCTCAATCTGTGAAAGTCTTTACGCTGCTTTCATTCAAGACAAGATACTTGACTGGTTGTAGCATTTTTGGGTTCACAACATGTGATTACTTTTTTCTTCAGATTTCTGTAGAAGTCCCATTGCCCATTAGTATTTATGTCAGGAAGAAAAATTTTAGGCCAGTCTGATTTTCTTCCATTTTCAGTGCCTAAATTTTTTGTCTGAATATTTGTAGGAGTCTTTGTTTGTAATGTTTGAAAATTATAATAGGACTTTTAAAATTCTCCTTTTGTGTTTATTATTAAGTTTATTACTTTGTAGTAGGAGCATTTTCTGTTACAAATAGAGTCTCCGTTCTGATATCTCTGGAATTTAAATTTTTCATAAGATAGGTCTCCTAGATTATTTTCCTTTTCTTACATATTCATATTACTTTTTTCATGTCTTTTTCCTTACTTTTTAATTTTATTTTTCCCTTTAAGTTCTTAGGATAATTTTTTAATGTGATTTTATTACTGGCATAAAAGTAAATCTATTTTTCACTGTTTCCAAAAGTGAATTTAATTCATTCTCCACCATTTTTATGCATCTTAGGGTGTTAGATGTGCCTTTTATATTCAACTGACTTTACTGCATTAAAAAAGTTCTTAATAGCATTTATCAAGGTTTTTCAATGTTTTTGATAGCTTTTTAAATATCATATTAATATTTTAATGAGTTAAAACATATAGCTTATACACTGAAATATGTTTACATTTCACCTGAAATATCTGGCACAAATAGTTCATTTTTAAGGAAAAAAAAAAAAAGATCAGAAATGTGCTCAATACCCTCAACAGCTTTGTGTCTCACTTGGTTTAATATCTAAAGTCTTTACCTGGCCTCAAAAGCGTTAAAGATCTGACTCTCTCCTGACTCAGCAACATCTTTGAACTCATTTCCTAAAATCGCCTCATTTTCTCACTATGCTCCTGTCTGTCACCCTGACTTCCTGTTAAGCCCACACCAGCCCAGGGTCTTTGCACTTAACTATTCCTTTACATGGTATCTATTATTTATGTCCCTACATTCTTCAATTACCTACTTAAATTTCACTTAAAGAGGGATCTTCTGACTAGCCTGTCTAAACTAAAATTCCTTCTTCCTGATCCATTAGAACTGTCACTCTCTAGTTCCTTATCTTGTTTATTTTTATTTGGAGCACCTTTCACAACCTGACATATTATACACCTGTTACTTTGTTTAGTTATCTAACGAAAATATACTAGCTGTAAAAGTACTGGTATTTTGAATATCTAGTGTTTCTCCAATGCTCAGAACAGTGTCTGACACATAAGAAGCTCTTAATATCTGTGAAATGATTGAATGAAATAAATTGCATTTTATTTTGTATTCCTTATAAACATAAGGAATTACTTTGTTCAGATCAAATATGCCAAGACACATTTAATATTGTTAATTTAATAAAAGTATGTTTAAAGAAGTTATTGAAAAATGTATTATCTGGCTAAAGCAGTTCTTTTGCTATGGGATAATAAGTTATGACTTCCTAGTGCCTCATTGAACTGCCAAAGTGTAATCGTGGTTACAAGAAAATAACAGAAGGTTGTTTAAAATTAAACATTGTGTATTGCATAAATCGAGAGAGCCATAATAAATTCCTTATTCTCTACACCACAGTATAGCAAAGAGGTACTTTCTAAATCAAAGCTTTTACTACATAAGTGGTAAAATAAATCAAGCCATTAACCAACACAGTGTTAAGTTATTGAATCTTTGTTGAGGAAAATGTCACTTCAGTTAGAAACCTCCTTTGTAAACATGGCACCATCAGGGTAACTTTTACCAACATCAAGGGAAGACTTTCAGGAGTGCTGAGTGAATTTATAAATAGTGTTCCTCCAAAGGAAAATTTCACTTTATAAAAATGACAACATTCAGCAAAGTAGCAGCTATTCTGTAACATTAGTCATCTAAAAAAAAAAATAGAATTTAGATGATGAGCTATTCAAAGTAGAAAGCGTTTTAATGTGCCATTTTTATCAAGAGAAACACACCAAAATATCAGAATAAAGAAAATAGGCAATGACAAATCAAATCCTTTCCTCTTGACTGTGAGATGAATGTTGGTGAATCATTAATTTTTTACACCATCTTTTGAAAAGAAATTCCATTGTCAAATGCATTGGTTACACTAATTGGCGTTGCACTGATGCACTATTATTAATACACTACACATTGAATTCTCTCTTCACCCCAGCAACTTTAATTGCTGCTTCTCACTTTCCTACTGTGACTGAAACTGTTATCCTGATGAAGGTGTTATAATATGAAAGGAGTATTCTCATATAGAAATGACAAACTGCTCCACTATATCACAGTACAACTACTCTATTCTACAGTAGATTAGTTAAGGTGGTAAGGAAAGTCTTGCTTTGGCTAAACAAAAGAAGAATATCAATGACATTAACTGTCTAGTTGGAAAAACACATAAGTGAATATTCCCAAGGACATCTTTGACGATTAAAAAAAGGCCAGTCACTTAAAGACTGTAATATGAATTCACAATGCATCCTTACAATTGTTAAGATCAATACATTTCCCCTACCTAAGTTTATTACTTAGATAATGCAATTCAAGATTACAAAGCGATATTTGCACATGCTTTTAACTTATGAAGTACACTGCAGGGAGTTCTATTCATAATCATAAAATTATATACATTTCAATATAGTAATTATTTTGTGTACATCTACTCTATTTTTTCTTCAAATGTCATTTGCCAAAGTGAAAATAAAAGTTGTTATTCATCATATTATCACCTTTGCTTTATCTATCTGTGTGATTTTCTCAGCCAGTAAGATATAGAGGCACAACCTGGTGAACTAAAATATGTGCTCAAACATTTATTGAATTTTTCTTTTATCCAATTTGATTTCTTCATTTGTTTTACCTCATGTTAGTGTAAAATATAGGAACATAAAATTTTGTATAATTTTATCTAATAGTTTACCTATGTATAGACTGTCTCATTCCACAGGATTTTGAGTATGCTAAGGGCAAGAACAGAGACAAAAAAAAAAAAAAAATAGGTAAACTTATGAATAGAAATAAACCATTAGTACAATGGAAAATATAAATACAGAAAATTAAGGATTAGAAATAAACACATCTGTAAGATTACAGAATTGGTTAAATTAACCCTATTCAACTTTCAGCTTCCTGAAAGCCAAAGTGAAATGGAGATGTGATCATTTCATTGGTTTTAGTGAAAAGAGAGGAAGACAGATATTTTAAGAAAAGTGAACAATTAACCTATTACAAAGATCAAATACTATTCCCACACTGTATCTCATATGT
Organism: Eubalaena glacialis; assembly: GCF_028564815.1. Classification (NCBI taxonomy): domain Eukaryota; kingdom Metazoa; phylum Chordata; class Mammalia; order Artiodactyla; family Balaenidae; genus Eubalaena; species Eubalaena glacialis. The sequence continues at coordinate 23,000,184 of NC_083721.1, forward strand.
TGACAATGAAGAGTATATAGAACAAACTATTGCTGTGACAGTCAGGCAGGGACTTAGTTTGAATTTAATATAATTTTTGATCATGTAAAAATCATTGCAGTGTTATTTTGGGAGAGCAAATGATAACATTGTTTTGGTAAATTGCTTTTTGTGTGAAGAATATTACTATGATATCTGTTAGATGAAGGGTTAGATACCTTCATTGCAAAAGAGTTTCTATTAACATCATATCTATACTTATTTTTATGCTTCTTAAGGAGCTGGATAGGAAATAGTTTTTAAGGAGCCCACTCAGGACTGGGGCCTAGGAGAGTGTTGGTATGTTTAGCTGAAGATATGCCTTCAGACAAAGTGAGGATTCTTTTTTCTCATAAAGAAAATGTGGATCTAGTAGAGCACATGAATGACTGATTAACGTTTAAAATTATGAACCATACAAGATGTTCAAGACAATTTTAGCTTTACAATTCTCAAAATTTATGTCATAACCAATTGCTTACAATGGCATAAGTGTGAACAAGATCAATAATTCTTCCATGGAAATATAATTTTATGCAACATTGTGTCTTAATGATTCCTGGAAAAATTGGTTGTAAAATACATCCAATAAGTAAGTGAAATATTTGACCTGCTACATACAGTCATTAGAAAGTACTGACTATACATGGAAAGCATATAAAAAGGGAGATATCAGTTTTGTATAGTTAATAATTAGAATTTTTTGTATGGTTTTAAATAGCCATTACCTATTTTAACTCATAGCTAACTATATTAACTCCTGGTTAATGACTAGCACAATACATAGAATTTATATATCCTGGTTATCTATAATGAATAAGCATAGTTTCTGAGAGTGGTGTGTTGGTAATTACTCTGATTTGTAATCAGAGTAGTTGGTAAACTCTGATTTGTAGGTTTACCAATTTCACGGTGTAAATACTACTTCCATAGCCAATTTCAAGCTACCAACCTGATGTCACTGAAAATTAGAAAGGGATACTCAGTAGCACCCTTTTATATAAAATTTCCACCATACAGATTTCAATACAGATTTTACCACACAGATGCAATATGTTTAAATAACCTCGTGTTATATAAAAGTGAAATGTGGTAAAATAATTATAAATGATGAGTTTCGAGTGTTTATTTGTAGGTTTATATTGTTTAATTTTTAATAGTAGCTGTGTTTAACAACCAGTTTGCAAATTTCCTGGAAATTTAATAGTTGACTCTTCTGAGCCCATTGGAACAGTTTTCAGCACATCTTAGACAATCTAAACAAAAGAAAATATAATTAAAGAAACATTTTTAATGAGACGGAGGTTAGTAAAAAAAAAAAAAAAAAGAGAAAAAAGCCAAACATATAGTGACCCTTGACTTTGCTTAAGGAAAACTGCCAGGCACATTTCTCCATTACCTTTAAGAGTTTATAGAATCCACTTGCTACTTCATGAAACTGATATTCACCAATTACGCAAGCAGAAAATAGAGGAATTCAAGATCAGTGTTAAGAGTTGTGAATCTAAATAGTGCAATACTAGTTCTACTACAACCTCAGCTACCTCTTACCCATTTTCATTTTCCCTTGGACCAATAGATATGCTGGACAAAACAACCAGACATTGAAGAGGCAGATGTCAAACATGGGAATAATTTGTCAGCATCCTCTTCTTGCAGGGACTCCTATTTCTACAATCCCTTGCATGAAAGGCATAGAAAAGAGCTCACGTATTTACCCACACCCAGGAGATAACTGGAGGAGCACTAATTAGGCAAAACAACAGTTTTCTTTCCCCCCATCTTCCCTCTCTGCTATAGAATGATTGATTGTGTCCCCTCCAAATTCATATGCTGAAATCTTAACTCCCAGTGGGATGGTATTTGGAGGTGGAGGTTTTGGGAGGAAATTAAATCATGAGGGGGTTAGTGTCTTTATAAAAGAGACCCCCAGAGAGCTCCCTTGTCCCTTGTGAGGACACAGTGAGAAGATAGCCATTTATGAACTAGGAAGCAGGCCCTCACCACTGAATCTGCCTGTACCTTTATCTTGGACTTCTAGCCTCCAGAATGGTGAGAAATAAATTTCTGTTGTTTATAAGTCACCCAGGCTATGGAATTTTTGTTAAAGCATCCTGAACAAACTGAGACATTCCCAGACTCCAGTAGAATAAAACAGAGAGAAAGACACAAAGAAAGGGAGAAAGACACAAAGAAAGAGAGAAGGGAGCAGAGTGAAAGACCAGATTGTTATCCATTCTACTCAAAATTCCTCCAATCAGGCTAGTGATGGACAACAAGATATAAGAATGCAAGCTAAAGAATTTGAACTTAATGGACTACTTTATGTACAAATTGTCAGAAAACCAAGGTATCTGTCCAATATGTAATTATGTGGCAGGAAAAGAAAATATGATAACTCATGTTTGAAGACAATGATGGAGGGAAAACAAAACTATATATATAAAATATTCATATATACTTATTTAACATTGCAATCAACAAATTTCTCTTCCAGAAAATACAGAGTAATTAGTTCTGTTAAACTATAATAAAACTCACATGTCCTCCACATAATAAGCTGGTCTGATAAAAACTAATACCTATTTAGTGTATGTTTGAAAGAAACATGTAAAATTGATATGGAGTACAGAGGTATGAAAGCACTGCCTCTTGAAAATAAGAGTGAAATATACATTTAGCTTCTCCAGACCAGATCATAACCATGAAGTTATTTGGTATCAACTCCTAATAACTATACCTCCTAAAACATATTCAGAAAGACCTTTTTATTTATACTTCCATTTAAGACATTCTGTGATGAGAAAACAAATATTTAAAAGGGACTCAAATGAAATGCTTCAAGTTTGAGCACATTGATTTCATGTTTAAATATAAAATTCTGACTTAAATATTAATAATATTCCCTTTACTATCCTGAAATAAAATACATAGCTATTAAGCTTACCTAAGCATGCAGTTTAAAAAATCAACAAAATGCTATAATTAGAATATAAAAAATTATAAGAAAAGTGATTTATAATATAATAAGGCTCATTCAGTCTGTAAAGGAACAGGAATGAATCATCACAAGATGTGATGAAGATGCCCAAGTGCTTGTAGTTATATGGAAAATCACCACAAATGTTAACAGCTCTATAGATGGATACAGGTGTTATCAGTGACTCAAATACCACGAGCACTGGGGATAAGGGTTTCCAAGATGGTAAAACCACTCTTGATAGAATTTTGAACCTTCTCTTTATTTAAAGGGAATTTTAATTTGTGGGAAACTTTGTATATATTAGGACTTCAAAAAATACTTGGTATTGATATCTGTTTTAAATAGGTTCTAAGTCAGATAATTATAATCAGGTCTTTCCTTTCTTGGATGTCCAGTGGTCATTTGAAATGTGAGTGGAATATAAGGCAAGACTGTCCTTGCAGTCTTCTATCCCTCTTATCCACTGCATGCTAAAGGACAGTGATGCTGTCCAATATTTGTGACAACTGGAGACAACTCTGAAAATTGGAAGCTTTCCCCTACTAGTAATACTACATCCACTAAAAACCAGTGGTCGTGAGTATTATAATGGGAATCAAAGTACCTAGGCTGTGGTCCTGGGCTATTAAATAGCAATAATTGCCTCAGTTGATCTCTTACCTAAAAGATAGCTCCTAGTGTTAAAATTATGATTTTTGATAATATCCAAACAAAATTAGGGAATCAACTAGCTGTAAAAAGCTTAATTTCCATTCCTTAAATTCATTATACTTGAAATTTATATATGAATATCATTCAACAAAAACTTAATTTTATCATCTATGTATTACTTTTATTAAAGACAGCCATGATGTGCAGTGGTGATTGTGCTTCTACGATTTGTTGAGGCTATGTTCCATAAACCACTTAGAGCCAAAAAAAAGGTATTGATTTCTGTAAGTAAATTAGGTTTTGAGAGTAAAGTGTTTGTCCATGTGATTGCTCACCCATTTAACAAATGACAACTTGCAGTACACTAATTGCTACCTTGGTTAATTCATCTCACATAGATATACTGTTAACCACCTAAAGAAACCAAGAGAAGCGCAGGACATAATTGCATCTTAAAAATATAAGTATAACCTTCTGTATCATCCTAAGCTTCTTTTAAGATTACAAAATAAAACATGCAATTTTCAATAGCTTTTAAAGTAATAACACTTTTCGAATAGGCAGTTACATTCTAGTAATATTTTCAAATGCTTCACATGAAATAAAAAATAAAACAAGCTGTTTTCTTCATTGATGTATAAGTTATTTCCATTTCACAAATCTAAAGATTTTTAAGCCGTGCAGCCTGATTGTTTGTACTGATCCATTTGATAGAAGGAAGCAAAATATTTTAGCCATATAGATTCAACCTTAGATATTACTCCAAAATTACTCTTTATTGATCAATGGATACTTCCAGACTAATCTCAGACACCAACCCTTTTATCAAGACCTCACAGCCTTTTGGCTGGCACAGATTCACAAACAAATAATTTGAATACAAAATGTGAAATATTCATAGGGTATCACGGAATCAGAACTTAGGAGACATATAGGTAAGTTAAAGTAACACAAGTGTCTAGGAAAGATACATTTTGGAATATCTACGTGTTCATATAATAAAAGTTTGTTTTTCACTCACTAAGTTCAAAGCTGGTATTCCTGACCAGAGCCCAGGGGAGTCAGAGGTGGGGGAGTTTTCTGCTCCACAGTCACTTGGGAAGAGTTTTCACCACTGTTTCTGGGGTCATCCTGGTGGTGATTTTCAGCTAGCAAAAATAAGTGGGGGATAAAAAAGACATACCTGTTTCCCTAAGCTTGACAAGACAACCTTGTTTCAGTTGATAGTCCATGGTTAAAACCCAGTCACCTGGTCATCCTTGACTCTAAGAGAGGCTGGGAAATGTAGTTTACCTGAGAATAAGAAGAGAGAGTCAGAGAGACAGAGATGGGGTGTGGGGGAGGAGAGGGAGAGGAAGAAAGGAAGGGAGGAAGGAAGAAAAGGAAGTCCATTTTGGAGATTATATAACATTCTCTGTTACTTTCTTGTGTGTTAAAACATAAAGTTAGAAAACACAGCTATAAGCAATAGGAGATTTTAAAGGAGGTTTAATCAGAGAAGGAACATGATCAGTCATACATTTGAGGTAGATCACTCTGGCACCTGCATGTAGGAAGAAATTGGAGGTGGCACATTTCTGGAAAATTATATTTTCAGCCATCAGTTAACAGCAAGCATAAGCAAGAAGAAATTAAACATAGCCCAAGTGTCCTCATCTAAATATTCTTTAACTGAAGAAATGGGGTGCATAATAGAAAAATCATTTTAATGCGAGTGTTAAAAAGGAAATAACAGGCCCAAAATGGAGTTACTTGTGCTAAGCCCCACTAAACAAACTAAAAACATAATACCTAACCTAACTGCAGTTTCAGTCTCTCCCAGGAATGGAATTTTAAACCAATCAGGCTGGAATTTCCTGATCAACATTCTAGAGGTAATCTGCATGACAGACCTTGTCCTTTCCTCAAAGGAAGGTGACCTTGCCCGAAATAATTCTTTCCTTTGTGTTTTGACTTCCTTGACTTGCCCCCTTTCTGCCTTTAAAAACCTTGTGTTTTGTATAGCTCCTTGCAGCTTCTCTCCATTTGCTAGATGGGATGCTGCCCGATTCATGAATTATTGAATAAATTCAAGTAGATCTTCAAATTTACTCATTTGAATTTTTTTTAACAGGGGTCAGATAATTCCATCAAACTTTGGTACCAACTTTTTGTCTGTCAAGTAACAACTCTCTGATCCTTAGATAAATGAGAAAATTTTGACCTGGTAAACCAGCAGATCCCTTCCAATTTTACTGAATCTTGAGAAGAGTCATACAGGATGAGTTAGGACAGCTCTAACACTGCCCACAGGACTTTCTGAGGAGCATGCAAATCAGTCAGAGTAAAAGGATTCTGACTGTAAAATTTCCAGTATGCGAGGGTGAGGAATGGGGAAACAGGGTTCCCCCACTAGGGCGCAATTCTCAGGACAGCAGGTGGGTGTTCAATAATTCCAACTCAACTAAATTCTGACACTATCTACCCAGAAATAGCAGCAGATTCCACTCATAGATTAAGAATTCAGTCCTAAAGACTGTCTCTTTCCCCACAACAGATGCTAATCCCAAAACCAGGTTGTCACCTGGGCTTCGGACCAATTGTCTATAGATCAAAGGTTCCCATGACCACCTCCATGGGTTCAATTAATTTTCTAGAGTGGCTCACAGAACTGAGAGGAACATTTTACTTCTTAGATCACTGGATTATTATAAAAAGATATAACTCAGGAAGAGTCAGATTGGAGAGATACATAACACAAGGTATGGGGAAGGGCATAGAGTTTCAAGCCCTCTCTGAGCAAGCCAATTTCCCCAAATCTCCACAGGTTCGCTGATCTGGAAGCTCTCTGAACCTGTCCTTTGGGTTTTTATGGAAGCTTCATTACATAGGCATGATTGATTATATTATTGGCCATTGGCCATTGATTCAACCTTCAAGCCCTCTCCCTTCCCCTGAGGTGGGGTGTGGGACTGAAAGGTCCAACCCTCGGATCACGTGGTTGGTTCTCTTAGCAACCAGTCCCCATCCTTAGGTGGGGTTCAAAAGTCATCTCATTAATATGAACCCAGTTGTGATGGGAAAGGACTTGCTATGAATAACAAGACACCCATCACCTTTATGGCTCTGATGATATTTTAGGAACTGAAAACAAGAGACTAGATATTATGACAAAAGATGCTCCCATTGCACTTATTGCTCAGAGAATTCCAAGAGTTTTGGGAGCTGTGAGCCAGGAACCATGGAAAAAGACCAAATATATCTAAGAAATATATTTTAGTCATTTGAATGACCCAATATATATGTATATATTTTTATAAATCACAATATCACATAGAGTAACTCTGAAATGAATGGCAACAAGATTTATGGTGCTCAGTACAACCTGAGGTGGAGGATTTGAGAAATAAATATTTAATTTGCTTTTAAAATATATAAAAGTCAGGAAGAAAGGAAATGCATTAACTACATGACCTGAGGCAAGTCATTTAATAGAACGTCATGTCAGTTTCCTTCTCTGTAAAATGGGGATTATAATAGCACTTACCAAATAGAGTAGTTCTTTTGATTAAATTAGTTCATCCATGTGAAGCAATTCAGCATATTTCCTAGTATATAGTAAGTAGTCAATAAAAGTTAATAACTGTACTTACTATAAATTAACTACATCCCACCTCTATGTTTACCAGGCCTAGAGGTGGAGTAGCTGCAAAATTTGCTCCTCCTGGTTACTTCCAAATAAATCTTCCTTTCCTGTTCCTAAAATCCCCAATTTTAGATCCCACGGCATTACGCTACACGAGTGTACTCAAATTTTAGAGTGCCTCAGAATCACCTGGAAGACTTGTTAAATCGAGATTGCTTATCCTACCCAGAATTTTTTATCAGTAGTCTGGGATGAGCCTAGAATATTGCATTTCTAATAAGGTTCAATGATGCTACAGTTGCAGGTCCAGGGATCACACTTTGAGAACCATGGCCATAGAGTATACACAATCTCTCATTGGTACTAACATTTATAAAGCTCTAGGCCTTTCTTCATTGCCTAAGGGCTTTAGTTCCTGGTTTGTTCTCACCCTCTTCAAATTGCTTTGACATAATCCTTAGTAATTTCAATCACCACTTAGATGGTCTTTGCAACTCTCTTGGCCAACTGCTCTCTTTCAATAATTATTTTTTCCACTGTACCCCAAACTTTCACTTGTATGACCCTACACAAGAACAAACCACTAGTAATGTCTGCAACATCTCCATTATCTCAATTTCACATGTCCCTCTCAGAGATCAATACTTATATTTTCAGCTCCTTCTCACTCATTCTCTCACAATCTTTTGGACCTACATTCCACTGATGCCATACTTTTACACTGCCTCTCATTTTTGTCATTTACCCATTTGCTTCTTCTCCAGCTTAATATCCTAGTCCATCATGATTGTATAAACCGTCAACTTCATTGCTTCCTTTTCATTTGCTCATACTTGCCTGAAAAAAACAAACGTACAGGATTAAATGTAACACACATTTGCAGCTCTGAATACAAGTAGAAAGAAGACATAGACCTACTGACTTGAACTTAAATTCATGACTGCTAACCTGATATGTGCCCTTAACATTGGTTGGCAATCAAATTACCTTTTCTTATTCAATTTATTCTCTGAATGATTATTTCATACTTCCCCCCTCTCCTGGAATCTCTGCTCTCCACTCCCCATTCTCAATGGTCTTTCTTACTTTACTTTTAAATTATCAGAATTTACCCAAGCGACCTACTCTTCCATGCACCTGGCAGAATCTACCCATATAACCTGGCTCCTATGATCCATGAACTGTCAGTTCTACCCAAAGCCAGCTCTTCATTCATGCATTAAAGCTCAGCTACTCTCACCTACTCCAGGACAACTCCAGCAATTTGCCCATATCTCACCTGATCATTCCTATTTCCTCTCTACTGGATTATTTACTTTAGCATATAAACATGTGTCATCTCTCCCATTTTAAAGCAAACAAAAAACCTCCCTCAGGACCTCTATTTCCCTGCATTTTACTGCTATGCTATTTTTCTGTTACTTTTACTTCAAGATTTATTTAAAGAATTGTTTATACTTGCTGCTTCCAATCCTCTCCCTCAACTCTTTCTAAACCTATTTCAATTACACTTTTACGCACACCTTTCATCAATCCTGTTCTCAATAATGGTAATGACGATCTCCATCTCATTATTGCAATGGCCAATTCTCAGTTCTCATGCCTATGGAAAACATATAAAAAGGTGATCAAAATTTCACTAGGCTTATAGAACACCATTCTTAATTGGTTTCCCTGTTACTTCTCTGGCAGCTAATTGTCAGTTCCCTTTGGTGGTTTTGTCTCATCTACCTAACATCTAAATATCTGTTTAATTCTGTTATATCACCGACATCTAAAAGAAAAAGTGGCACATAATTAATGCCTAAAAATACCTACATTGAAATCATTATTTTATTTGGCAGAGGATCTGTGTATGGTTCAGACTCTAAAGCCGCTCTAGGATGGATTTGGATCATACCTATGTTCATTAATAGCTGTTTGACTGAAGCTACTTAGTCTCCCTATAATACAGGTTCCTTATTTGTAAATGCTTATGGACATATAGTAAGAATTTAACAATATTCTCATGAGGATTAAGTGAGATAATATAGGAAAAGGACATAGTATATTAGCTATCATTGCTAACAAGTTTCTTTGAATTATGATTATCCCCAAAACAAGTTCTTCGGTAGCTATTATTACTCCTATTTTTCAGATGAAGAAATCTGGATTCCAAAAGTGTTTGTACAGACTTACAACTAGTAAGTATTTTTGAATTCAGATCTTTGTGATTTCAAAGCCTGTGGTCTTGCCACATGTAATAATGATAATAATAATAGTAATAAACAGTTTTTCAGCACTTTATATGCACTAGATACTTAAATTAGTTATCTCTCACTCCATAACAATATTACTACAGACCTTAGCAGCGTAAAACAACACGCACGTATTGCCTCACATTTTCTGTGGGTCAGCAGTTAGGGGAGGACCTTATTGGATCTTCTAATTCAGTATGTCATGTCGCAAGGCTGCAATCAGGTGTTGGCCAGGGCTAAAGTCTCATCCGAAGCTCAGCTGAGGAAGGATCTGCTTCCCAGCTTGCATGGTTGCTGGCAGCATTTAGTTCCTTGTGGACTGTTAAACTGAGGGCTCAGTCTCCTGCCAACTGTCAACCGAGGCCATCCTCAGTACCTTGTCATGGATGCCTTCCCAACCTTCCTTTTTGCTTCCTCAAAGCTGGCAAGGGAGAGAGAGTCTCTTTGCAAGAAGAGTATTACCATTGTACACATAATCATATACATCCTGTTAACTTTGCTGCATTTTACTGGTTAGAAATGAGTCATAGGTTTCATACACAATCAAGGAGAGAGGATCACACAAGAACCTAAATACTAGAAGGCAGAATCATGGGGTCATCATAAGGTCTGTCTGCTCTAATATAATACTATTTTAAACAATTTAATTATATTAACTTGAATTTTATCCCCATTTTAAAGATAAGCAAACTCAATCACAGAGAGTGTAAATAACTAGCCCAATCCCACACTATTAGGTGTGTTAGTTAGACATGAGGCCACCTGCTTCCAGTTCCCATTCCCTTAATAACTACCCTGTACTAATTAGACCACTTTATAGGTAACGATTGACCTGAAAGTTTTAGGAGTTTTGTTTTATGACAAAATTTGATAAAAAACAATTTGAGAAAAAATAGACTAAAGTTTTGATTAAACGATCTATTCACATAAAAACTAGTTTTTATTAACCCCAAATCATAAAATAAAAAGATTACAGAGAGTGTTAGGGGTATTAATTTAAACATCTATTCTACTCAATATATTTATTTAATATACGTATATTTATTGCTATGAATACCATTATTTTAGGCACCAAGAATGCACTCATAAATAATTGTATCAGAAATGACTACGGTTTCCAATATTTCCAATATAATAATAACTTTTGATTTTTGCTGGACAGTTGGGTAACAAAATAAAGATTATGTTTCCCACCCTTCCTTGCAGCTAGCTCTGGCCATTAAGTCAATTCTGACCTGAAAGATGTCAGTGGAAATACTATATATAAATTCTATGAAGTGTCTGAGAAAGAGAGAGGGCTTAGATTTTCATTTCCTCCCCTTTTCTCCCTATTGCTGGCTGAAATACTGAAATGATAGCTCCAGTTAGAGCAAATGTCTTGAACCACAAGGTGGAAGCTGCATTCTGTGGATGGCACAAGAAAAACAAAATAGGAGCCAGTTTTGGAGGTTCATGGAACTGCTGTATCATACATAGACTTTGCTTATGAGACAAATCAAATTTAGTATTATTTAAGTCACTAATATCAGGGCTTTTCCACTAGTCAAAGCAAAACCACATTCACACTGATACAATAAAATGAAAGTAATAACTGAGATCTGGTATTGTCCTTATTCTCATGGATTTGTTCTCATTTTAACAGCACAGTTTAAGTAATATTTTTTAATCCTAGAGAAAGTCACTGTTGATAATTTACTACTAAATTTTTTAAATAGAAGATAATTTACTACTACGTTTTTTAAATAGAATTTTATATTTAGTTGATGGATTTGCATATCAAAGACATTATTCAAAATAATACTGACACTGCTTCTCAGGATAGTTAATTAGAATATAATGTGGCATAGGAAAATAAACAAAATAAAGTTTGAAAAGAAAAAGAATATAATGTGGCTTACTGGTAAATATGCTTTGAAATATTCTATAAATATATAATTAACTATTATATAATTAGCTACAAACGATTCAAACAGATATCCAAAATTTTAAAGCTGTTAAACATATAAATACATCCCAGTAGATTATATCTGTAAATTGAACACAAAATTAATTTTATGTCAACAAAGTACTATTTTTAGCAAGTTGTACAACGGATAGAAAGATATAATTGTCCAGCTTTTGACATGCTTTCTTTCAAATGGCGATAATGAAGATAACTGAAGAGCAATGCATGGAAAACGATCACATGTTATCTGTTCAATAAATCGTACTTTACAGGTGGTTGGCTGGAAAATTAGTAGGTCCTATTTTCTATGTTAATAAATCCTAATATTTGAAGAAATGGATAATGTTGCAACTTTAAATGATTGCAATGGTGCTTGTCTGTGAGTTACACACAAGGTTTTTAAATGGATAAAGGGAATTAGGATTGTTAAATGATCATAACGTTTACAGTAAAAGCTTGTAAAACCATTTAAAAGGCAACTACATTTGTGTTAAGACAAACAAAATGTTCCATGAATACCACTTATGGTGCTAAATGATGAATCAGCTATTCTAAACATTCTCCAATGTCTGATCACAGAGTTCTGTTGCCCAGTTGTTCATGACCTAATTTTCAATATTTAAATAAACATTACTCTTTCAAGCAGGTGGATTTTTTTCCAGCTATATTCAATGTATGACTTCATGAATTTATCAATTAAAAAAATAGCTTACTAGTTTGAAAGTTCATCTTTATAGATGAGAGATTAAAACAAATTCAGGTAGACTGGGGGCTGCAGGGACAGGGGGTAATTATAGAGGCATGGACCACAGCAAATACTTTTTTTTAACACAGTGTATTTTGTTAACAAGTGGAAGGGGGTGTTTGTCTTGCTAAAATATATTTATCTGTCAATATAAACATTTGTAACTCTATGTACCATATGAAAATATTTCACCTCATCCCTATATAGATCATAGATCAGCTCCTAAAACTGGTCATTTGGATTCTGAGCATTGCGACATCTCAGATGGAATTTTGCTTTGTATTCCTTCCAATGATCTCTCTCTCTCTCTCTCTCTCTATCTCTGTCTCTCTCTCTCTCACTGTCTCTCTATCTCTATCTCTTTCTTTCCTAGCTCTTCTCTAATTGTTATTATGCTTGTAAGCTTTCCAGGTAATCACACAGTCATTAAAGTTTGGTTTTTTTTTAATGTAAAATACTTCGTAAATTCTTCCAAATAACATTCTTCATGTGGTTTCCATTGCAAAGTCCTTTTCTTCATACATCACTGCCATCTGCTTTGTGGATGTTTCTCAGGACATCTGCTGCCTATCAGAGTCATTGTGTTTTCTTTTTTCCCCCCCTTTTATTGTGTAATAAAGTATTGAACTCTGTTTCATAACTTCACTAAAAATATAAACTCAAAGTGCTTAATTTTCTGAGGACAGAGGACACTCTACATCTCTTTATCTATCTTTGCATCACAGATGTCGGTCTATTTGGTTACAGTATTGTTTCTTCCTCAAATGGGTTAATCAACTGAGGCTCTTTGATTGACAAAATCATGGTCTAGCTTTATTATTAGCACCCATGCAATCTTTTTTGTTTTTAAACCAGAGAGAAAGGTCTTTCAATCTCCCTTGACCTGTTTCTTTGTTTCGTACCTAGGGTGACCACACAAACTGGTTTACCTGGGGTGTGCTTGGTTTGTTTCTGTTTCCCCAGTGCCTCTTCCAATTTAGGTTTTGAGTAAGATTTTTATTTTTAATAAGCCAATATTACTTATAGTTGCATTAAATTCAGGCAAGATAGATTTTGTTCTGTATGTTCGTTCATACAGATTCTGCCATGATCTCATCTGTTAGCGGTAGAGGTGCAAGTGCAGTGAACAGGATTCTCAACTGAGCATGTTTTATAAAAAGTGTGTAGTAATAATCCATCTCTCTTTCTCTCTCAGAGCTTTCCTATCTAATCATAATGAACATTTCTTTCTCATATATACCACACAGGATGCTCACTGATAAAACAAGCAGCTCTCAGGCTCAGGTAGAAAGAAGCAGCCAAGACCTTCTATCTTCTGGTGGTAGAGAGAGAATTATGTCCTTGCTAGTCACTTGTCCAAGCCAATATGCCATGGTCTGTTCAGTGCTCTGCAAGTCTTCAGGTTGCCAGTCGATGAAAGCCAGTGAGAAATGGAAAAATTGTCAATTAGATTAACATAACACATGTGCCAGAACAACAAGGTCCTACAATATAGCACAGGGAACTATATTTAATGTCCTGTGATAAACCATAATGGAAAAGAATATGAAAAAGAATATATACATATGTATAACTGAGTCACTTTGCTCTACAGTAGAAATTAACACAACATTATAAATCAACTATACTTCAATAAAATTTAAAATAATAAAAAAAAGAAAAAAAAAAAAAACCCACATAGCACATGTGCCGGAAATAGAGGATGTTCCATTCCTGTGGAATATGAAGAGACTAGTCTAGCTACTCTTGTTACATTGATTTGTCAGTTTATTATAAATTCTAAACTTTTACTATTTTATTGTTAGGTATGCATTAAATTTTTTTCCAAAGATTCCTCAGGCAGCAATTAATCCAAAAAATTTAAAGTGCAAGTTAAATGAAATATTAAATACTAAATTTGTTTCTTGAGAAATTTGATGTTGAACATTTAATCTGCATAGTATCTTTATTGATATTAATCATACACTTGGAGTGCCAAGTGTGCCAAACTGATACCACAACAACATGAAAGCCAAAAGGACTAAAATATATTGGTTTCTACTCTAAAAGTTAGTATTTTAAGAAGTTTATCCTCAAAAGGGACAATTTAAAAAATTCTAGCCACAGAAGATACATTTGCATATCATCCTGTGAAGCAAGAATTTTCATTTAGATCAAATGAGTGATTTCATAAATTATTTTTTCTCACTTCTTTAATCTACTACTCTGTTGTACATAGAGAATTGAAGTGACGTATGTTAATGTGCTAGTTTCTTTAGCAGAAGAACTTCAGCGTTAAATGAAGTCCTCACCATTATCAAGTACTCCAAGTAGAAAATCAATTAAGTAAATTCCAATAATGGATTGTTTTTTTTTTAATTCAATTCAGTGAATCAAATAAAACCTTTGGAATTTATTCTGTTAAAGATGAAATGTTTGGCATTGTACTGAGTGCTATGGTAAATTGTAAACCATGTTAAAATTTCAAGATTGAAGTTAAAATGATTAATTCTTGCATTACTAATTAATAACGAGTACTAGATTAAGAAGTCTGTACAAGAGAAATGTACTTCAAATTGTTTGTGATGAACACATCATTTATGTTGTGTCCAACAAGCATCAATATTTTGTTACTCAAAATAAAAGCTGTAGTTGTCAAAATTTATAACTTAAAAACATGTACACAGTGTATTGAGCTACCAAATTTGTGTGATGAAGCTGATGAAGCTTCAGCATTGAAAATATACTTTCTTTACTGTTCATTAAGTAGCAAATTTTAGAAAATCTTTGAAGTATTACTTTATAAATCAACCTACAAATCCCATTAATGGTTTTTAACATTATTGCAAATGAGTCCTTAAAATTGTTTCATTTTATCTTTGTAAATTAGTTGTGAATCTTTAATCAAAGTATTCAAAATGTGCAACATCTCAAAATTTTCACTTTTGAAACTGTTAGAAAAATTCAAGTACTGAAAATAATAATTGCAAATAAGAAAACTCAAACTTATATCTATAAAAGCAAACAAAAAGAGATTATCTAGAACTGTGAGAAGAATTATTGGCTGGAGCTCCTATTTTTATCTGGGCCGATTTACATTCGGTTTTGAAATGAAATGAAA
This sequence comes from Eubalaena glacialis, assembly GCF_028564815.1. Classification (NCBI taxonomy): domain Eukaryota; kingdom Metazoa; phylum Chordata; class Mammalia; order Artiodactyla; family Balaenidae; genus Eubalaena; species Eubalaena glacialis. Next base: position 23,015,488 of record NC_083721.1, read on the forward strand.
TTTTAGCATCTTTATGTAGCGATGTATTCAAATAATAGAGGTAACTTATTTGAGAAGTTCCATCTGAAAACCTGTTTCTTGAATAATGGTACCATGAATAAAAGCAAAATGACCCACTTAACAAAATATTTAGACTGTAATATTAATATTGTCAAAGTAGAATAGAGAATATCTTCTAGCAGAATTTTCTGTGAGTTTACCAAGTATCTCAGCTCCTATAGAGAATAATTTCTCCATTGTTGTTATGGTATAGAGAGTAGAATCTGCTATCATAATTTTAAATTTATTAACCAAAAGAGTGCAATTATGAAGCAGCTTGTAGCCAATTATATGAACATAAAATAAAAATGTACCATATTTTTAAAAGGATATTCTTTAAAATATGGTCTTATAGACAAGCATAGCTAAGAAAATATATGGCAATGTTTGCAGAATAATTATTTTGCTTATGTAATATTTTAATGTTCAGATAACCAATGTGAAGTTTTTCTTTTAAATTTTAGCTTTATGTGTATAGATCTGCTCTATTTATTTAAAATAAAGTTTTACCTAATTTTTTCAATACAACTATAATATAAGGCCACTAGTATAATAAAAACAATTTTCAGTCAATAAAACAATTGTCAGTAAATAAATTTAAAAATTAAATATATTATTTTAATTATTTTACCATCCTGTTCTACTCCCAAAGCGTTCTGGTATGGATAAATTTTGTATGGTCTCTTTATTCATATGTTGCATCCATAAGGAATCAGGAAATTTCTGCATCAGGAAATCATGTTGGCTCAATCTCAGTATCTGAACACTTCTCTCCATCTCTGATGCCCCCTAGCCCAAAGCCACTATACTCTCTTTCCTAGATGTCTGCAGTAGCCTACTAACACATCTTCCTCTATTTATCCTGTCCCCCCTAAAATCTGTTGCCCATATAGCAGATAGACTGACTTTTTAAATGTAAAACTGTTCAAAAAATTATAAATGCTCTTCATTTCATTCATAATAAAAAGTCAAAGTCTTCACTGTGACCCTCATGGCCCTATAAGAGTTCACCCCATTACCTCTTGGACTTCATTATAATCTGGCCCTTGATCACTCATTTTAATCACACTGACCGTTGATGCAATAGATCTTCTCTATGTAAGGGCATTGCTCTAGCTGTTCTCCCACCAAAAATCTGCTTGACCAACTTCTCACATCCTTCAGGTTTTGATTCAAATCTTACTGTCAGTGATCCCTACCACCTCCTATTGCACCTTCCATACACACATACTCCAAGTCAACTGCTCTTCTTAAGGCCAGAGAACTTCAGGTCCACCTAACCCTGCTTCACATAATCCTGCTTTTTCCCTCCCCATTTTCTATTGCTCTTTTCATCTTCTAGTACACCGTATGATTTACTCACTTATTATATGTAACAATTATAAACTCTCACCTTCCAAAATACCTCAGTGTGGGAACTTCTGTTTTTCATTAAGTTCTATGTACCTAGAATCATGCCTGCAATATCACAGGTTCTCAGGACATGTTTTAAAAAGGAATTTACATTTTTGTGAGCACTGATCATCAGAATTTATTTTGAACATATAGTGAAACTATTTTGGAGAGACAGAGAGACAGAGAGAGAGACACACAGAGAGACACAGAGAGAGATAGAGAGGGAGAGATAGCCCAGGAAGTAGGATCACCTGGCAGGAGCTATAGCCATAAAGGATGTAGACATTGCCAGAACTTCAGGTCTGATATCTCAAGGAAGTGGGGAAGAAATACCTCCTCTCTCTCCTATTGCCTTGGGTTTTATGCCAGTACCTCCCATTGAGCAAACTCAACTGGAAGCATAAAGGGCCACTAGGGTGCTCTTAAGAACTCACGTTGGAGAGATGGTGGATTAGAAGACCCTGAGCTCACCTCCTCTCATGAGCATACCAAAATCACAGAACAATCATCAAAGAAAAAGACTGGAACATACCGGGAAAGATCTTCTACAGCTAAAGACATAAAGAATAAACCACAACAAGATGGATAGGTGGGGTGGACTCACAATATAATCAAATTTCATACCCCTCAGGTGGGTGACCCACAAACTGGAGAATAAATATATTGCAGAGGTTCTCCCACAGGAATGAGAATTCTAAGTCAGGCTCCCCAGCCTGGGAGTCAAGCACTGGGAAGTTGAGCCCAAAGCATTTGGCGTTGAAGGCCAGCAGGGCTTAACTGAAGGAGCCATACAGGATTGGGGGAAACAGAGACTTCTCTCCTAAAGGGCACACACAAAATCTCACATGCACCAGGACCCAGGGCAAAAGCCATAATGTGATGGAAGCTCGGACCAGATCTACTTGCTGGTCTTGCAGAGTCTTCTGAAGAGGCGGGGGATAGGGGCTGCAGCTCACCCTGGGGGTATAGACACTGGTGGCAGAAATGTTTGGGAACATTCAACTGTGTGAACACTCCTGGAAGCTGCCATCTTGGCTTTTCAGCACCATGACCTGGACCCACCCAACAGCCTGTAGGCACCAGTGCTGAGACACCTCAGGCCAACAACTGACTGGGTGGAGACACAGCTCCACCCATCAGCAGATAAGCTGTCTAATGACTTCCTAAGACCACAGCCGCCTCTAGAAACACCTTTAGACACAGCCCTGCCCACCAGAGGGCCAAGAACACCCACCAGTGGACAGGCACCAGCCCCTCCCACAAGGAAGCCTGCACAAGTGTCTTGACCAACCTCACGCACAGGGGGCAGACACCAGACTCAAGAAAACTCTGATCCCACAATGCAGTCCAGACCCTACCCTGAAACTAGCTAGTCCCCAGCTCTGTCGACTAGTAGGCCAATACTCAGGACATATTTTAAAAAGGAATTCACATTTTTGAGCATTGATAATCGGAATTTATTATGAACATATAGTGAAACTATTTTGGATATATTTTATATATATATATGACTTGCTGGCACAAAAGATGGACTTGAAGTTATATATAGATGTAGATAGATAGCTACATATATAATATCTATATCTATATGTATCTTCAAGGCCATCCTTTTTGCTACCAAATCTTAATCTGCTGTCAAAGAAAATTGATTTGAACAGAATTTGGAAAAATATCAAAACATCTTCTCCAGTTTGCAAAAGCTCAATATTTACCAATAGCAATGTGTTTAATATTATAATAATTCAAAAACAGAGTAGAGGATTCTTCCTTTTTGATAAAAATATTACTCCATTTACCTTTGACATTCTAAGAAAGGTAGCTCAAAGTTTTGTTGTTGTTTGTTTTTTATTGTTGCTGTATTTTAACAACACGTTGAAGAAAGTTTTGAATATACAATTCAATAATTGAAAGATTTCACATAAACTATAAAAATCAGAAATGGAGCTCAGGAAACATAATGGTTCAAATTATATACTTTATAGTGACTTTTAAAAATTTTCCTACACATAAATACAACATAGCCAGAAAAGAAAAAGACAAAAACACAGCCAGCTAGAGGTGTGTTGTGTAGTGTGGAGAACAGAACCTTCAACTACTTTCAAGATCTACTATTAATTTGTCAAAGATTTTAGAAATTGAGTTTTAAGACTAATTTTTCATAACACTTTAGGCTGTTTACCATATGCATTGCTGTCAAAGATGTTAAATTATAATTCAGAAAACATTGAACTATTTTAAGTAACTGAATATTCTTTCCTCATAATGTGAAGAATCACAAACATCAGTAACAGAAGACATTGTTTTGTATTATTAAAAGACAAGGTATATTTAATCTTATCTACTTGAATACATTCCACTTAACATTTTATTGACTTTTATTAATTTTTTTCAGTGAATAGAATATTTATTTCCTTGATTTAAAATGATAAAATTGCAGAAGAAATAGTGACCTAGAAAAGTTTATATAGACATTTCCTCCCCCTCAGAAGAATTTTCCTCAGCATTAAACACAGACCATCTACAGAACATGTGATGATGATTTAGACAAATTAGTGAGAACACATTTTCTACTGAAAAAATTATTTTTTTGTAATGTAAAACTATTCCTGAAGTATGGAGAAATATAAAATTAAATTAAGTATTGAGTATTATAGTCTACTATAATATGAAAACAAGTGATTATAATTAATAATCATAGGGAAATTAGCAATATATTTAGCTAAAGAAGAGAAGAGTTTCAGGAAAGTTCCCAACTAAACAAGGGTTCTTTCTTTCCTTTTCCCCTTAGAATACTGGGGAGCATTATGTTAATGAAAATCGTAAGTATTCATTGTAAAATGTAAAAAGCATAAATTTGTATGCTTTTTAATATTGGTAAGAATGGAGAGACAATAATTTCAAACTCTCATGTCATCCAAAATATGAGAGAAAAATGAAATAGATGCTTAAGGTAATCATCATTAGCTCTAAAACCAGGTAAAACTGTTCTGCTAAGCTGGTGTCTTAGATTCGAAAGAGAGTAGTGTGTGAGTCCAGAATCAGATGAGGAGAGCGGGCTTCCACTCTGATTGAATCTGATGACCAGACCTCGTTGAGCAAACATGTCAGATCAGTACTCACCAGAGGCGGTAGAAATTTTGCTCAAACTATCCTAAAATGCAGACATTTCTTCAGCCACTTCCATTCAGATATTCTTTTAGAGAACTCTGCCTGTCCATCTGCCTTCAAGTCCAAAGCAACTGACAGAGGACACTCCTGTCATTCTTGGCCTCAACCCAATCCTCTGTCTCTATTTTCTCTTGGCCCCAAAATACCCTTAGAGCAAAGTGTCTATCACTGTGAGAAAGAGAAGGCACTTAAATTAAGGTTTAAAATTCAAATCCAGTATAATTTCTTAAAATTATGTGCAATCTGAAGGAAGATAGAGCTCATTATTAGGGAGAAACTTTTTTATTGTCTATCAAAGTTTATTTTAATTTGAGGTGAAGTGAAGTCATATGCAAAAAGATGCAACCACAAGGCTGGGGGCAAAAGTGGAACTAGCTAAGGGAAAATGGGTCCCTCAACAGTCTCTGCCCTGCTTAGCATTTGAAAAAAAAGAATCTGGGAACTGCAACATGAATTAGATAAAGACTGAGTGAGAGTAATATTGAGAAATAATAGCCTCAGTACATACATATGATTGAGCAAAAATTGTACTCACTTGGCAAGTATGTATCTGACATTGTCCCTATTATCAATAATATCAAACAGGCAATAGGAACAACATATATTTCAATATATTTGGGTGTGTCTGTGTACTTTAAAGTGGATATAATTGCATTTTATGAAGAGACAAATGGAAGAATAAGTAATAGTATAGTAATATTAATTTTGCCTATTTCAAAACATAGTTTATTTAACGTAATTGCAAACCCTTCTGAAAACTTGATATGTTTGATTTGATAAGTGTATTAGTTTCCTAGGGTTGCCTTAACAAATTACCACAAACTGGGTGGCTTAAAACAAAAGTTTATTCTCTTAAGAAGTCACGGAGGCTAGAAGTGTGAAATCAAGGTGTAGGCAGGGCCACGCTCTCTTTGAAGTCTCTTGAGGGAAGATCCTTCCTTGCCTTTTCCTAGTTTCTGGCGTTTGCCAGTAATCTTCGGCTTTCCTTAGTTTCTGGATGCATCACTCCAATCTCTGGCTCCATCTCACATGGCCTTCTCCTCTCTGTGTCCCTATGCACAAATTTTCCTCTTCTTATAAAGGCATTAGTCATTGGATTCAAAGTTACTCTATTACATTATGATTTAATCTTAACTTGATCGCATCTGGAAAGACTCTATTTCTAAATAAGGCCACATTCACAGGTACCTGGAATTAGGAATTAAACATATCTTTTTTGGATCCAAAATTCAAAGCACAACAGGTAAGATAGACAATAATGAGTAAAATAGGAAAAATATTAAAAAGTACATTGTAGGAAAAGCTGAGTACACATGCAGAAGAGGAGAGTGGAAAAGCAGGAAAGTAATGGATATTCCAGGAAGACATGAAAGAAAAAAAAAAGCCAAGTTGAAGATGAGAATCTTAAGATTCATGCATTTCATATAATGAAGACAAATAGCAGAAGTATAAAAAAATAAAATCCATCTTAATTTAAACCCAACACTTGAAATCCATAAGCCATTAGGAAGACAGCTGTTTATGCCTCTCTTCAGACTTATGTTCCCATTACTGTTAACTGGGAACTTGGGAACCTGTCCTTTTCTAATTAAAAGCAAAACCAAGTGGTTCTTGTTTTCCAAAATATGTTTGATTTATGAGAAATAACATCAAAATATTTTTATTGCAAATTTAATCATACCTTTTAAATTTAAACATCTAAGGGACCGTGTGTGATACCATGGCTCATACTTTTTTCATCCACCTATGTTAATTCAGCTCAGTTCAGCTGTCTGGTTCAAAGATAGCTAACAAAAAGGTACTAATGTTTGCAAACAATGAATCTTTCACTCCTTTTGTGGAAACGCAGTGTCAATACCAATCAAAGAAATAAGGTAACGTACAGTTACAAGTTCAAATTTAAAACATAAAAGGTAGTGTAGGAGCTTGCTGGAATTCAATGCAAATTTTCGTGCAATTTTTTTTCATAAAAAATCTTCAATTTTGCTATCAGTGTGACATATGAAAAATATGCTGTACATGTTTAATATATTTATCTACAGATAGCTATAGATGCATATAACTCAGAGAAATGCACTTTTTAAAAGTTATTTCAGGCTATACTAGAATTGGAAACATAATATCATTATTCAAAATTAATTTTAAAATTCTGAAGACAAATGTATGTGTTATATAAATATATGTTAAATTTTAAGTAAATTATTATAATAAATTTTTCTCATATATCAGAGCACTCATATCAAATTAATAAAATGGCAATTCCTATATCACCTAATGAAGACAAAGTCAAATAAAAATATACCTATATAGAAACATATGTATTGATATTTCAGCATACTTTGTATATAAATCCATATTTCTGTATAAAACCATATGTACTGATATTTGTATATATACATATATGTATACATGTGTATATCTGTATGCATGTGTGTGTGTTTGTGAGTATTTTAACAAATCTTGAGCTTATTTTGTGAGAATCCTGCTTGCCTATAGAGAAGGGATGCTTTGTACCTGCTTGAGGGGAGACAGAGGAAGCATTTTCTTGTCCAGTTGGACCTAAGACTAAATGTATGGGTGCCTCAGTCTAAGTCAGGTGGTATCAGAATATTCACTTGGTTCCATATTTAACTTTGCATTTTAACTAGTAATAAAAATAACATTTTGATTTCCATCTTTCTGAATCTGGGGTCATTATCTCAATAGATTCTTCACTTGTACAGTAAAAAAGGGTGTGATTTATCCACCCTCTAGAATTTCAAAAGTATATACACATACCTAACACAAATCCAGATATACGGATTTATCTAAGCCAGAAATCTGAGTGTTATCCTAGAATTCTTTCCTTATCTTCAAATTGATGAAGCTCATTATTCAGTCAACAAGTTGATTTGAGCTCCAAAATAGATTTTTTTAAAATGTTATCACATTTTCTCCATCCCCACTGCTATTGTTTTGGCTTTGTTTTCATCATCTGTTATCAGACTATTGAAATTGCTTTCCTGCTTCTAGTTTTTCTCTTATCCACACAGCTTACAAAATATTAATAAAACCTAAATGTAATTATGCCACTTTCCTACTTAAAATCCTTTGCTCACCCCTGTACTTAAAGGATAAAATCCAAACCTCCTGGAGATCTATTTGAAGACCCTCAAGAGGCCTTCCACATTTATCTCCCATCACTTTTCATATCACTTTCTGTAGACCTCCTACATAGAATTCCTTGAAAATATAACACATGGAATCACCTTTCTCCATTTATTCACCTAATTCTTATTCTCAAAACTCCAGTCAAGATGTACACATGCAGTGACACTTTCTCCACTTTTCTTTCTAGGCAGAAGTATATGCTGCCTTCCTACTCCCCTGCCCCTCTATTTATGACTGAAGTTTTAGCACTTGTTATATTCTGATTATCAACTTGCATCCTATACTCCTCCAGGTGACTCCAGGTAAACAGCTGAGGCAAAGAACTATGCCTTATTCATCTATGTAAGATACTATTCTAGTACAAACATGTCCTCTTAGGTGTCCAATATTATCAATCTTTTACAACTGAAAGAATGAAACCAAATTTTGATTCCAAATTTGAGATTCAAATCTAAAAGTATTCATTATTTTCAAATCCAGAGAAAGTACTTAATGAACTCTTATTTATTGAAAATTTAGAAGTGGAAAGTCAATATGAACCAGAGGGGATCAGATCTCTAGAATTCTACTGACTCCCTAAAATGGGACACATCCTTACCTATGTTGACCAAACACTATGGTTATGTTGTGGAAGATGAAAGCCAGAGATAAGAGGAGGTCCTCACTTGTATATTGAACACAATGGTCACAGACTTGTTGGATAATGCCACAGTGAACACAGTGACCATAATGGTCACAGACACTTTTGGATAAAATGTACAGATGCTTCTGATACAACATAATTGCTTAGGGGTGGGTAAGGAGAATGACTGTGTTTTAAACACACACACACAACACACACACGCACACACGTACACACACAAAATCAGGGGCTCTTGAATAGGCTGGGCAATAATAGTCTCAGGGGTAATGTTCAAACAAAATGCACATACTCTCTTTAAATACCTTGTTAAGATATTTGAAGATATAATAAAGCAAACTTTAAATTTCTGACATTTACCATCCTACTATTTTCATGACAAATTTTCAGTAGATGGCAGTTTCTAGTGTGAAATGCATTACAATAAATCACGGGGTTTTTGTTAAATGCTTCTCCAACTCCCATATACAGATGCATGTTCACATACACAGTATAGGTGCGCAGGCTCACACAGACACATGAAATCCCAATTTTCCCTTCAGATTTTCTATCATCTCTTCAATTAGCATACACTGTTTCAACCTCTCTCACAGCTCTTTCTTTTACCCTTCTGGGAAACGAAAAACAGAATACTTTCAGAGCAGAATATCTGTTTTAAAGTATATACTAAATTGTAACTGGTGCCTTTTTTAAGAGCTATAAGCATTATGTTCTCATTAGAAGACAGTTTCAGTTTTCCCAAGAGCACAGTAATCTCAAGGAGGTCTCTCACTTTGTCCTCTGGCATGAAAAAAAAAAGTCTCTTAATGATACCAATTAAGTTTGAATGTCATTTCTACATCTTTGTTCTGTTTCAGGTCAGCAAGTCCAGGGCTCAAAACAAAGTCATAACAACTCTGTTGAAGCTTATAGACTTTTGTAACATTCGATCAGGAAGGCAGGTATTTCAAAATAACTGCAAATGTCTTATGGTATTTTCAATAAGAGATTACATTATTTATACTCTATTTATCTTTACTTTCTATAAAACAAAAGAAGAAAAATACATGAAATGTGCCCTCTAATCTTATCCGACTTTCCTGCCTAGTTACTATTACTTGTGAGTTTAACTACAAGATATTAACTTTTCTTAAATCCCTTTAAACAAATAATGCAATTTGTAAACAATATTACTTTGATTATTCTTTTCAAGATTGATAAGGACAGCCATTCTTTAGTACTTTTCTTTGACCTCCCATCCCAAAATGTCGATTCCCTCCTTCTTAATGTTTACATGTACCCATTCAGCAATAATTTGTCACCTTTATCTGGATCAGTTTGAGTCTAAGTATCAATACCATTCAAAACCAGTTCTGCTCATTGAGGAAGTAAAGATCTATCTCTTCTCGAGTACTCTGGCTGAGAACTCTCAAGTGGAGTATAGAGGAAAGGGGGTAAGGTCATTTTGCGGGAGGCATTTTTATGCTGCAGAAGAAGAAAGAACTGTGCCCTCTGCTGTAAAAAGCCATGGTTCCCTTGAACATAAAATTAATATTTCCTAATGATAATTGAGCACAAATATTGAGAGTATAAATTTTGACAACTAATTTGATTTAATTAGGTTTACATAAACTAATTTTATAGCACATACTTTGGTTTAGTTATGAAAAACAGTATATCTTTGCATAACATTTAAATTGTTTGACAGATTTTTTTTTATTTTAAAAACATGATAAAGCTAGAACAATATGTTTGGAATCATCTTACGCTATTTAATATTAGCGTTAATAGTAATAATTGTCCCCAGCATAATAGCTCAAAAAACTCTTGCAAAGAGTTCCCGATAGAGAAGATATTTCAACTTTCTGAGATCAGTTGAAAAGTGTAGTCAGTTTTTTAAAGCAGTTTTAAAATTCAATAGTTTATATAATTAACCCTCCACAATTTCAAGTGTATCAGGTTATTGTCCTTATTTTACACGTGAGCAATTAAACACCCATAACTGTCACATGATTTTCCATGATCACTAAGGAATAAGTCAACAATTTTGGAGCCCAATAAACTATCAGAGCCATAATTATATTCAGGGTCCTATATATTATTTGTCTCAAAATATGATGAAACCTCTTCTGAATATTAATTCCAGGGATTAGATTGAATATAATCAAATTCTTCAATATTTTTCCAAGAAGCCATTATAACCAGGTCAAATCGAATTTCATATTGGGGGTTATATTCAATTTTTTTTTTTTTTTTAGCAGAACTACTCAGGAGTATACTTGTATTTCCTAATTTCTTCAGCTTTCTTTTTCATCATTAAAATCATTTCTCTTTAAAAAAAACTAAAACATAAACATAATAAAAACATACATTTAAAAATGAAAAGTAAAAAAGTTATCTACCAGAAATATATCAGACCCACTCTATTAGAAGTGAGCATTCTTAAAAATTTCTTTGAATGTCTCTGTAATTATATGTATAGAAATACACATGCATGTGTGTATAAATGCATACACACATATATGTAATGTATGTACATGTCTATATAATATTATTTACATATTTACATATACACTTGGGTTTTTTTTTTCCAGTTAATCATTTATCTTGAACATCTTTCCATAAGGGAACATATAATTTTACTTTATTTTCTCTATTGATAACATAGTATTTCATGATCTTTAAAACATTGTATATGGTAATTATTTACCCAATCAAATTATATATATGCATATATATAATTATATTATAATATATAATATAATTATATATTATAATATAATTATATATTATAATATAATATATATTATATATTATAATATAATTATATATTATATATGTTACAGATTATGTAAACTATCATATTGATAGTTTTTCATTCCTTCAATAATGAACACATTTCATAGTAATTTATGTATTCCCTGTTCATGTTCTATCATTGGCAACTTTTGCAATTTCTTTCCTGGTCTTTGACCCACATAGAAATCTCTAACTCTTCTTATTTTGACATAGATGCTCCATGAAGCTTCATTTAATTCTTTCCATTTTGTTATTCCCTCTCTTGCCTCAAGACATTTGCCCAGGCACAGAGACCCAGGAGAATGTCAGTGATGGATCAGAGCAGTCTTCCGCCTATCAGTTTGCTACTATCCTTCAAATTTCACCTTTCCCATCACTTTCAAGGAATGATTTTTGAAAACTTCAAACTAGACTAGATGTCGCTACTCTACCAAAGTATTTATCATACTTTATTAATTTTTTAAACTATTACTTTCCATGGCTAGAAAAATTAATATGTTTTAGGAACACAGGAGATGCTTCTGTACCCCCAGCATCTAAGGAAATGCCTTGCACATAGTAGGCATTCAACAGATAGTTGTTCATTTGAGTAAAGTCTCCACTGGATTAAATATATCCTGAAGCTTTTGTATACATGTAGAGTAATTAAAAAGGAACCGTAATATTGAGATTGAATTACATTATCTGCTCAATTATTCATGCATATAATCATTCTATAAACATAAGTAATCATCTACTATAAATTTGACATTAATAACAGAAATAGCAAACAACAGCACTAAACTACTGAACAAGTGCTTTTTATGTACTAAGACCTTTGCGTGCATTTTGCACTAATTCTTACAAAAAAAAATACTGTTTGGAGTGGAACAGTAATTTTAGTGGTCTTAACAAAAGAAGGCGAAATTAAGATAACTTAAGTATTATGTCAGTATTGCAGACCTCCTACGTAACAGAATCAGGAGAATTGAATTCAAGGTTTCATTGAATCTATTGTCTAAAGTTTTTAACCATCTCAATGAAAAAAACATTATTTCTATCTTTTCATAACCAATGAACACCCAATTACATATAAGACAATTGGTAAAATATTTCCATTATATTCCTTTCATATTCAAAATTGTGTGTATCCCTTTGTGATTTTTTTTCTATTTCTGCATTTATTGAAACAATGCTATAATTCATCCTTAAATTCTGATAATGTATTCAAATAAAATGATTGATTTTAGAAATGTAGAAACTTCTTTGAATTTCTGGTATAAAATTTCTTGATGGTAATTTTCCTATGTTACTGGATTTTTTTTTGTTTTAATTAAGTTCCAAAAAATCTTTCTTTAGGTTTATTAGGGCTATACTGTCTTTGTAAAAATCAGTTAAAAGTGTTTCCTCTTTCTCTACTTTCTGAAAGAATGCATAAAATGTTGGTATTATTTTCTTTTTAAGTGTTATAAAAACATAAATGTAAATACAAAGTTATGGTCCAGATAAGATGGTGTAAGCTCATTTTTCCCTGCTCCTGCCTGCTTAGTACAACCATAAACCTTGGAAATAATGCAATGGGTAACAAAAGGAAAACTCTGAAAAGTGGAAAAGGGAAGGCAGACTGGTTAGAAATTCCAGGACTGGAGGACTAACATAGCATTAGGGTGTCTTGTGAAGCCTCACCCAACAGAATAATGTGACTTAGGCCAGCTGTTTCCCATTCTCCAATTTAGCAAGAGGAAGTGGCCAGGCATGCTCATCACTCATCTAGATCAAGTGGGGGTACAAGCAACAGTACCAGGTGAGCCTAGCAGCACTGGAAAGAGAGACTGATAGAAGCTCTACTGACCGTGATCAACCAGGGAAAGTGCTGGTGACCCGTCTCCTTCCCCACACAGAAACACCAGGCAGTTGGTGTCACCAGCAAGTGGGGATCCACCAAACAAGCCAGAGAAGAGGTCTCCATCTCCTACAAGCAAGGGGGTTCCTACCACAGAAAGAGGCCCATCCAGGAAGACTGTTTGTCCTTCTGAGCCTGAGTCTCCCATTCCCAACCTAGAGGTAGCAAGTGACCAGTAGGCAATGGCAAAGGGGATCTCCCCACAAAAGTAGTCTGGCTCCAGAAGTATTTTTCATCCCCATAGAGCAGAGACTCACTTCCCCTACTGTGGTCCAGTCTGGTTAAATACCTTTTGTTCGCTCAGTCACCACCAGCTGCAGCCAGTGGGAGACCCAGGGGAAGCAAATAAGCCAAGCAGGCCAAACTAGCCATCCAAAGTTTGTAAGAATAAAATGGTCTCTGGACCCGTAGCCCACAAATATAGGCCAAAACCTGTGTGGTAAACCTAAATATGGTGGCTGCCTACTAAAATAAAAGGTTAAATAGGATTCTTAGTCTTCTAACACAATAGTCAAAATGTCCAGGATATGATACAAATCACTTATCATGCCAAGAATCAGGAAAATCACACCAACAAGAGAAAAGACATTCACCTGACACCAGCATCAGAACGAATCAAAAGTTGGAATTCTCTGCTAAGGATTTTAAAACAACACTAATAAAAATGCTTCAACAATCAATTACACATTCTGTTGAAACAAATGAGAAATGGAAGACATCAGCAAAGAAGTAAAAATTATAAAAAAGAGCCAAATGGAAATTACAGAAATGAAATATACAATAAAGGAGAAAGAAAACTTCCTGGAAAGATTCAGTAGTACAGGGGAGATAACACAGGATATAATCGACGGACTTGAGGACAGATCAATAGAATTTACCCAATCTGAACAACAGAGAGAAAAAAAGATTGGGAAAAAAAATGAGCAGAGCATTAAGGACTTGTAGAAAACTAGCTTAAGATTCAATATTCTTATGGGATAGTCTTATGGGACTCCGACTTAGAGAGGTTATTATAGATGATAAGGTATATAAGCCATATGACTAATTTCTTTAGCAAATAATTTTCCCTTGGTCCATCTATCTCCAAGCATGCTATCTGGATAGGTGGATAATTTTCCAAATTATCAAGTGCTTGCTCCTTTTTACTTAGCAGGTTCTTCCTCAATATATCTCGTTCCTCTCATATTTTACTATAAGCAGCAAGGTGCATGCTGTACCTTCCACACTTTGTTTGGAAATCTCATCAAATATCCAAGTTCATCACTTTCCACCCAACAGCAGAACACAATTTAACCACGTTTCCTGTCACTTTATAGAACCGATTTCTGCAATGTCCAATAATATGTTCCTCTTTTCCTCCTAAGGCCTCCACAGAAACACCTTTAACATTCATATCTCTACCAAAATTCTGTTCATGATGATGTATGTATTCTTTAAGATGACAGAACATTCTCTGTAGCTCTCCTCCTGTATTTTTAAGCCTTCACTAGAATACCTTTAATATCTATATTTCTGTCAACAGTTCCTTCAAGGTAAGCTAGGCTTTTTCTATTAAAGATCTCAAAACATTTACTAGCCTCTATCCATTACCCTATTCCAAAACCATGCCCACATGTTTAGGTAGTTGTTACAGCAATACCCCACTTTACTGTACAAAAATCTACATTAATTTGCTAGGGCTGCCATAACAAAGTACCACAGAATGGATGCCTTAAAGCCACAGAAATGCATTTTCTCACAGTTCTGGAGGTTCGAAGTCCTAAATTAAAGTAGCTATCCTTAGGGCTTTGCTCTCTCTTATCCTTCCTTGCCTCTTCCTAGCTTCTGGGGGTGGCTAACAATCCTTGGTATTGCTTGGCTTGTAGGCACATCACTTCAGTCTCTGCCTAGATGGTTACAAGGCATTGTCCCTATGTCTGTGTCTCTGTTTTCTTTTCTTATAAGGACACCAGTCATTGGATTAGGGCCCACTTTAATCTAGTATGATTTCATCTTAATTTAGCATTAATCACATCAGCAAAGACCCGATTTCCAAGTAGGGTTATATTCTGTAGCTCTGTTTCTGAGAGCTGTTACTGAACCTAGTACACTATCCTCATGAGATCATAAACCATATTTGATAATTGAAACAAAAATTATAGTACTATCTTATACTCAAGACAATACGATTTAAAAGTGGTGAAAGTAAAAGGAACTAAATGAAATTAAAGTGTTTACACTTCGCTCCAAATATGCTCCGAGTATTAAATGTCATAAAGAAATAATTCCTGAAAGCCTGTAGGTTTGAAGTATTTTTGTGTGTGGGAAGATTTTGATTATGAATTAAATTTCTTTGATTCTCGACTAAGGTCTTCAGATTCCTTATTGCTTCTTGACTTAGTTTTGCTAAGTTATGTTTTTCAAGGACTTTTTCCATTTCATTTAAGTAATCAACATTATTATGAAAGTTTCATTTTCCTTTTAATATCTGTATGATCAGTAGTGATATCATTTCTTTTATTCCTTATGTTGATAATTTGTGTTTCTTTCTTTTTTTTTTTTTTACTCCTTGATTACTCTTGTTATTGGTTTATCAATTTGATTAAAACTTGGAAAGAACCACCTTTTTCCCTTGTCTTTTTTGTTTTTTTCTTGTGTTCTATTCCATTGATTTCTGTTTCTACTTTTATTCATTTCTGCCTATTATTTTAAATTTAATTTGCTCTTATTTTTTGAGTTAATTGGGTAGGAACTTACATAATTTTCTTGGGCTTTTATTCTTTTTAAAATATAGACGTTTACAGTTACAATCTTGCCTCTGAGTATTGCTTATACTATATCTTACAAATTTTTTGTTTGAGGTATTCCTTATTTATTTTGCAATATTTTTTAATCTTCCATGAGATGTTTCCTTTGACTCATGGGTTGCCTAGAAATGTGGCATCCAATTATTTAATATTTGGGAATTTTTTGCTTCTTGTTTTGTTGATATCTAATTTAATACATTTTGAGTCAGGTAAAATACAGCACATAATTTGTATGTTTTAAAATTTATTGAAACTTATTTTATGGACCAGGATATTTTTTTTTTTTCTACATGTATTTGTAAAGCATGTCTGGATTTTGCAGTTGTAATTGTTGGGTGCAGTTCTCTGTAAATGATGATTAGGTCAATTTCATTGATAGTATTGCTCTGACCTCCAATATGCATACCATATTTTCATTTATTTGTTCTATTAATTATTCAGAAGTTTTTTTAAGGAGGGATGTTAAAATCTCAAATTAAGTTTAAGAATTTGTCTATTTTATCTTTAATTCTGTTAGTTTTTTTTCCATCTGTTTTGAAGTTCTGTTGTTAGGTACATACATATTTGGAACTGTTATGTCTTTCTAATGAATTGCCCCTTTATCATTACAAAATCTCACTCTTCATTTTTTGTTCATTCTTTTTTGTGAAGTCTTTGCGTCTGATAATAATATAGTCATAGAGCTTTCTTATGCTTACTGTTTGGTGATATGTCCTTTTACTTTCATCCTCATTGTGTTTTTAATTTTAATGTATATCTTTTGGGCATTGTCCTTACTCCCAAATCAAAGCCTTTCCACTGTCTCTGGCTTCAGTCCCTAGGGATTAAGGAGTTGCTAATGAGCTCTCTCCCCTCAGGCTGACTGAATCTTTAAGGCCCCTCAGCACTGGTTTGACCTCTCTTTTTCCTGCTCCTTTGTTCTCAATCTGCTAACAGCTTACTCTGTTGTAAGCTTCATGCCATCTTGCCCTGCACATTCTTAGCCAAGCCTTCATCAGTGAGTTGCAGGATGCCCTCAGATAGATTTCTGCCTAACCCTCATTCCTCAACCCTTTGAAGCTACTTTCCAGAGCCCCACCCTGATGAATCCAAGTTGCTGGTTTCAGCTCTGATTTCTGCCTCTGGGGTTCAGTAGTACCACTGTGCTGTACTAAGACTCCAGCCTGCTATGCTGGTGAAATATCTATCAGGCAAGGAGCCAAGAGCCATGGTTATCTTGAGGTTCACCTCCTGAGCTTCCCTTCCCTCAGTGATCAGTCTTTTGTTGCTTATTTTCCTTTGACTGAAGACAGTTGTCTCATATGTTGTATTCAGCTTTAAAGTTGTTTACTTGGGATGACAAGTCCAGTACCAGTTATTCTATCATAGAGTCAGAAGCAGAAGTCCCGGAATTTTGTTGTTGTTGTTTCATTTCATCTTTTCAACCTTACACTGCTTGTGGAAAACTAAAAAAGCTTTGACTCCATAACTTTAAAAGTCCTGTGACACCTTAATGTTCTCCAGGGGGAGCCAGAACATTAGTCTGCAGGTACACTGCACCTGGATCTCTGAGGTTCTGCTGACCATGAAGAGATTTCAGAGGAAAATCTTACTAAGAAATACACTGAATTTTTAAATCACAATAGATATGAATATTCCCTCACAAAAATGGCCATCCTGTCAAAGTCACATCTTGACTCTCCTCTGAAGATCTATAGCTTCAGAGGAGAGTCAAGGCCTCAGAAGGCATTTTGAATCTTTGAAGATAAATGATGGCAAACCCATTATTTGATAGGTTCTTGCAGTCAAACCACTGCAATAATTTTAATTGTTTCATTCGAATGATTGCTGAAATAAAAGGATAAGCAGGTTGTGAATATGGTGGGTATGGATATTTCATGTAGCATTATTTCTTTAAGAATAATTTCATCAGGGACTTCCCTTGTGGCGCAGTGGTTAAGAATCCGCTTGCCAATGCAGGGGACACGGGTTCGATCCCTGGTCCGGGAAGATCCCACAAGCTGCAGAGCAACTAAGCCCATGTGCCACAACTACTGAGCCTGCGCTCTATAGCCTGCGATCCACAACTACTGAGCCCGTGTGCCACAACTACTGAAGCCCATACACCTAGAGCCCATGCTCCTCAACAAGAGAAGCCACCGCAATGAGAAGCCCGCGCACTGCAAAGAAGAGTACCCCCTCTCGCAGCAGCTAGAGAAAACCCGCATGCAGCAATGAAGACCCAACACAGCCAAAAATAAAATTAAAAAAACAATAAATAAATTTATTTTAAAAAATTTGATCATAATTCTTGGGGGTGTAATCTATTTAATATTTACAATGACTGAATTTCACTCTGATTTTTAAAAGCTTGAAGCCACTTTCCATATTTTCTTTTGGACACTTCCCTTCCCATTGATTTATATATTTATTTACTTTGTTTGTTTGTTTTTCAGTTACCTTGTGTCTTCATCTCACTGCCAAACTCTGGCTCTAGGGATCTATTCATTCAAGTTGAATTTGATTATGAACAGAAGTCAAGATACAAATGGTTCAAATCTGAGTAGAAAGTAAGAAATATGTGATAAAAATGAAACTAACTCATTAGGTGTCCTGCAGTCATTTCCTAACCAGTCTCCACTATGATAATTTCACCTCTTTTCAATCCATCCTCTGTATTTTTTCTACGTGTTCTTTCTAAATATAATCCTATTTAAGTCCCTCCTTGCATTAAAGCTGTCAGTTGTGGACCACAGCATAAAATTCAAAGTTGAAGAAATTAGGAAGGCATGATGGAGCACCTCTGTATCCGTTCACTTAATCTCTAACCCTCTCTTCTCTACGCACCCAATGCCCCAGGTATTCTATGAAATACGTTAAATCCCCCCAATGGTCTGTTTGCTCATAACTCCATGTTTTTATTCATATTGCTCCTCAACCTAAAATTCCACCTCCAACCTCACCCGTCTGTAAAGTGCCTGTTGTGGTCTGGAAGTTTGTGTCTTTCCAAAATTCATATGCTGAAATCCCAATCCTCAAGGTGATGGCATTAGGAAGCAAGGCCTTTGAGAGGTGGTTAGATCATAAGAGCCGAGCTCTTATGATTGGGAGTAATGCCCAAAAAAGAGGCTCCAGAGTGCCCCCTAGTTCCTTCCATGACCCAGAAGAAGGCCTTGACCAGAACCCTATCATGCTGGCACCCTGATCTTGGACTTCTAGTATCCAGAACTGTGAGGAATAAATTTCTTCTGTTTATAAGCCACCAGACTATGATATTTTGTTAAAACAGCCTGAACAGACTGAATCAGTGCCTACTTCCTTCTGTATTATTTTTTTTTTCAAATGTTGCCTTTTATTTTTAAGACTTTATTGATACCCCTTTCTCCCTCAAGGAGTCTATCACTCTCTATTATAAACTGCATTCTATAGACATCACTACATAATAAAATGCATTTATTTGTGTAATTGATGTCTACATTCTTTATACAGTTTGTGGTTCTTATATTCTTACAGACCGAGTCCCACATTATTCTAAAAGTCTCAAAGTCTAGAACTCAGTTTTATTTATTTTATGACCCCAATGCCTTGCAAAATGGCCTGAAACATAGCAGATGACCTGAACCTAGTAAAAGAACAAAGAAAAGATGGAAAGAGCTCTATTCATATATAAACAAACTAATATTGAAGTCAAGTACAGTATAAAATTCCTTTTTAATATGCTAGAAGTGAATCAATACTTAAGCAAAATGTATCTTTTAACCAAGATTCTGTTCTTGGTCATAAGAAGAAACGTAGAAGAAAAATAGATATATGATGAGAAACCAATCTTAATGGCCCTGGAGGAAAATGTCCTTCCCATGTCAGTAGTTGAGCAGAGATGGCTCAGCTGGACTAAGCATTCTGCAGAGACAAAACCTTTGGCTGATCTGCCATGCAAAACTCTTCTCACAGTCCTCAGTGTGTAGACATGGTCCTTGCTATGCACATTCCCTATACACCTGGGCCTGGGCATTCCTTGATATATTTCTTATTTCTTAGAGAAAAAAAAAAAATGTTACCTAATGCCTCTTGGCATACACTATAGATACCACCTAGGCTGTAGAATGATGAGAGTTTGGCAGACAGCATCCATTCTGGTACATCTCCGCCACTGCATTTCCCCAGTGAACCCTAAGTCACATCTGTATCATGTGGACCTAGTTGTCTTTGTACACGACATCCCTCTTCACAAAAATATGCAACCAGATATGTATAAGTTTTAAAGACATTACTTTCCATTTAATATATATAAACATGTATGGAATAAATTAGTCAGTCACCCATATTTATATAATGTTTGCAGATCTTTGGGTCAAATGGGAATCTCACTCGTGTTTGGAATAATGTGACAGAGCAGATGGTTAATTTTAACATATCACCTATCATTAAGTTCACTGGCTAGAATAGTATATGCATTTCCATGTTTTAATTTGACTAATGTGAGAAAATTACACAGCAAATTATTCAGACACATGACCTGACAGTGTGTGATTAGTTAACAAGTGTTATTTATCGATGACGAGCCTTGGTATCCATGCTCTGGGAAATGTTCAAAAGTAGTGTCAGTCTTGAGTTCTGTATGATGCTGTGTGGCATGGTAATGATGAAGTCAAATACTGAAATGATTCCTTGTGGCTATTCAGACAGAAAAATGAACTCTGACAGCCAATCTCTGTAGTATACATGCAATCTTCACTGATAAAATACTTCTTGACCTTGGCAACCCTTCGTTATTCCAGGTTTTTTGAAGTCATATATTTCAGTTTCTAGAATCAATTACCTAGAACTACCTCTACCAGACAGGGGAATTATGTCATGCTGGAGTCGAGATAAAGATATTTCTTCAGAGGTGTCCCAGGACCAGCTTGCACTTAGAATAGTCCTTGGCAGAGAATAACCCTGGAATAATTTTATACATGTTGGGATAATGCTGTTTTTATGAGATCCAAGCGGACTCCCAATAAAAAAATTTTGGACAGATTCTGTAATCCCATACCAAGTTTTATTGCTTTTATTGTACAGTTGGATTGCTTTGGAAATGCCCTATGTATAAATATTTATATTAGTAATTAGTCATTATTATCAATATCTTCAACATTAATTGATTATACTTAATATAATTCATTAATTCAATACAATTCATTATATTAAAATACATAAATATTTTATGGAATTTTAAATTCCATTCATTTTAAGGAACAAGCATAAATACATTCGGGGGAAAGGACATTGTTACTTAGTTCTTGAGAAATAGCTTCCATCTAACTGTAAATCTAAAATGTCTATGACCGTCTTTTACACATGCAGGTTGCAACAAGCAATTACATTTTTCTTTAAGCAGTTCTTGTCCATAAAGATTTTGGAAGCCAAAGCAACATTGTCACTACTGCTTCTTAAATTCTTCCATTCTCCCTTTTGAAAGTAACAGGACACACACAAAGTAGACATCTGGATTTATAATAAGAAATTTCATAATCATTGATAAGCTATTCTATACAACAGTGTGAAATTGTCAAATGCTAAGGGTTACTTGCATCAAAAGAAAATAGGTTTGTTAGCAATAGATTTTCATTTTCAATAGAGTCGCATTTTTATTTGCCTTTTAGCTTCTCCTACAGTTTTTAAATCCCCATTATGTTCAATTGGAACAAAGAACAATTACGCCAGGAGGGATAAGGTACTCTCACCACGCTTACTAGAAAAAAAGGCCCCTGCACTGCATGACACTTACCACTGGATTTACTGTCTGTCAGCAGATGCTCAGGGAAATGAAAATGTTCCCTGAATTCATGCGGTGCCTGTTTTCTCTACTCCCCAGTGCCTTTCCTCCTCGGGGGATTATAGGGATAGGAATCTTTCTCCCTTATAACTAATGTTTCAGAGGTCACAGAGCAATATGTCTTTTGCCCCTCTCCCGAGAGTCATTTATCTCCCCTGAAGCATACTTCTATTATTTTGTTTTAAAGAGCAAGGTTTGGGTACACGTGACCCATTCAGTTATCAGGGTCAGATGCAATTGTTTCCATCTTCCAGGGTGCCTGCTTTTCCCACATGGTGAGTGGTTTATAAATGCTGCACTCTGTGATTTCTGGCTTTGCTACTATCCACTCACAGATAATCATTATTCATTCAAATGCATGCTGCATGCATTATAAAAATCCAGTGAAATTTATTCTTACTGACAATATCCCAATTAGATGAGCTAGAAAGAAAGAAACTACCTGAAGAAACAGGGTGGCACAGGCAAATTTTGTAAACCCTTCAGGCTCTTGCCACTGCATTTTGTTCAGAACCTGGGTATTCAGTCTTTTGAATCTGTTTGATATTCTGTTTCTCTCTGTCTCTCTCACCATTTTGTCTATTCCCTTTTCATTGACATATCTGTGGATTAAGGTGGATTGGGGAGTGGATTAGAAACTTGGAATTGTTTAAATACACCATGCCCACAGTAATATTAATAATACTTCTTCTACTATTATTATAATATAATATTATAATACTACTATTATAATAGTACTAATACTATTAGTACTAGTAGCACTACTACTACTAGCAACAACACAAAAATGCTTCGTATATACAACAAGCCTGTGAGGAAGACAGAAAGTATAGGTATTCTTGTCTCCATTTCACAGAGGAGAAAAGCAAGGTTAAAATACTTACCCAAGGTCACAGGGTGGGAGAGAAGCAGAGATCAGATTTGACTCATCTATTTGTAACTCAGGAAGATTTAAAGAGGTTTCCTCCTTAAAGCCAGTTATACTGACCTGCATTCTAGAGTGGTCAGGAATGTATTCTTTGCCTTACATACTGAGGTTTATCATGGCTCTTTTTTTGTACTCCTACCTCTATCACTAGACTGAGATTCAGAGGAAAAGGTCATGTGCATATAACTTATGAAGCACAATGCCTAGGAGAACGCATGATTCACGATGGGTTTTAAATGCACGCCTGCTGAATGAATTCATCAAAGGCATCAAGTTGCCAAATTCCTCTTGAACATATTCATAGAACACGTAGAGACAGGAGACTTTCACACAACAGATTGTTGATTGAGGCTGGTTGGCTAACTGAATGTTGGTAATCTCCAAAATATACACAGGTTGTGTTCAAAAAGAGAAGAAAATGAAAGAAAAGAAAACATCATGTAAGTAGGTTGTTTTTGTATTTCCCATAAATTTTTCCATAAATGTGTTCTAAATTGTAGTGAATTTACCAGGCTAGAAAAAAAATGACTTTAAATGTAAAGCACATATTGTGATATACACACTACTCTTACAACTCAGATGTGTGTCTAATTAGTGTACATTTATTGTGAGGATTTTGTGCATGTGTGTTTATCAGGTTATTTTACATTTTCTTTAAGATAAGTGTCTATTCTAAAATGATTATTACCACATATATTTCAATGTTTGGTGTCTAGTTCAACTGTATAAAGGGGATGGGAGAGAGGTCCTTACTATATTTGGATTTACTGTGAATATCTGTTAGGGTTTAGAATACTCCTTCGACCTAGGATTATTCATAGACTGGGACAGCGAGCTTTATTTCAGTACAAATGCCACCAGGATGCCCTGCGTCCTGGAGAATGAATAATATAATGATCTCTTTTGTTTATGTATCAGAGCATTTGGATTTTTTTTTTTCAAGAGACTTGCCACATTTTTATTCAGTAATGCTGACTTGATAACAATCAACTACCTCTTCAACCAAATACATACTTACTATTACAACATATGGTGCACCATGGTTAACAGCATTTTGCCATGGCCTTCATTACAATTCTTAATGCAGAAAAAGATAATTATAACCACACTGAAGAGCTTATTCAGCCCTTATGAAGGCATGAATGTGTGTAGTACAGTTACGATTCTGACAAAGTTTTGATCGAACAAGGCTGTTCTCCATGCCTTGTGTTGTTTAGAATGGGAGACCTTTCTCAGTAAAGCCACCAATTTCTATTGATGTCCCTGTCACAGTCACGTGCCTCTATCGAATCAGTCATAATATGATTTTGTTTTAAATAGTCTTTGTTCTCAAAGCAATTTAAATTGTCAGAGAATCACACAGAGCCTAGGTAAAATTTGAGAAGAGCCACAAATGAGAATATGAAGGGTCATAAATAAATTTGGCTTTCAGTTGACTAAAACTATTAAAGGAAAAAATATATACTGAAACAATCTGCCATTTCTTCTTCTGTTCTAGAAATAGTTCTTTAACTACCACCCCCCTAGCCTGAGAGAAATTATTCTAGTATTGTGATGAACAAGGATTTAAAAACTGTCACCAGATTGTTACAAATGTGTAATGAAACACCACTCCCATAATTGCTGTATCTTCCTTTGTCACGGAATGCTTGGGGCAGAGGAATTAATAGACAGCTAGCTACACCAACAGAACTTAGGATCTGAAAAGAAAGTTAAAGATGACTGATGTGATCTCTTTGTTCTTTCTTTTTCTTGCAATGTCTCAGAAATCATTGCCAAAATGATAGAATTTTGTCAAACATGAAGCAGTTCTTCAAGACTACCTAAATGACGTATAAATCTGTATGGATGTCTGTCACTAGCAGTTGTTTGCAAATGCTTGTATTTTCAAACTCTTTAATATTCTAGCAATTTACCCTCTAAAAATGTAAAAGTATCTAGAATCAGAATCAATCTTGTTCTTAACCTTACCTCATACTCTTTCACCTGCACTCTGTCTTAAATATCAATGTATTTTAAGTTTTAGTTTTTTAACCTATCTAAAGTCTTTCTACCTCAATTCTGCTACAGATTTTAGTCTTATGTGTTCAGGTAAGAAATGACCCCCCCCCACAAAGTCACTTCACACCGTTTAGATAAGTAAATCTGCGCACGTGTGTGTGTATGTGTGCTGTAGGATAAATAAAAAATTAGTCTTAAACTTTGTAGACACAACCGAAGGGTTCAGTTTTCTCAGTGAATCTAAGTAAATTACTGATATCCAATGACATTGGAAAGCAAAGCAGGAGGGAACCTTCTGCAAAGAATGAAAGGAAAAAAAAAAGAGTGTAATTAGGTGAATTATTTGAGATACTCAGAAAAGCTATGTGACACCTTCTTGAATTAAAGTTTTTTAAAAATACCTGCTGCTTCAGTTTTTGGTTTTTGTTTTTTTCTGGATTAATTTTAAAGAGGAGGGAAGTATCAAAAAACTAAAGCATGCTATAAATACAGTTTTATCCACTTTGTCTCTATTATAAAGTAAGAATTTTTAAAGTCATCAGTAAATTAAAAACAAATTATAAAATTTATTTACTTCCAAACTGTATCAATTGATGACTTAATTTATCTTTGCATTAGCTCCTTGTTTTCTATAAAAATATTTTAAAACTTGACTAAAACTTAAGTTCGGTCCAAGGCTAGGACAAAGTTTCATTTTATTTTGTTTTGTTTTGTATTGTTTTGTTTCCTTTAATGACTTCAAGTGATCAAGGTTGAATTCTTGCAGTGTCTTTGTAAGGGGCCTATGACCTTTGCTATTTCATTTCATGGTTGCTCAATATTAGTTCTTTATTGGTAGGTAACAGCCTGTTTATTGCCTGGAAATTATTAATTCTAGCCTTCAGAGGAAACTATTTTTTTTTCTACAAGATCAGTTTAATACCATTCTGTTCTACCTTAGAAAATGCATGAGAAAATTCTGGTAATTTTTAAATTTCTTTCTTTCTTCTCCTTTTCACTGATAACTTACATTGACTACTCTAAAAATCTGAAAGCTTACTGCATAATTTTGCATAAAGAATTATGATTATTGTTATGGAATATTGCTCTCTTATAATTTGGAATATTTAGAAAAGATCTAAATGTCTATTGTTCACATTGGTTATACTTGGAAATATTTAGGTTAAATTTTATAATAGGTGTGTTGATGTATATATTTTTTATAGACTGCCCTAACTGGAAACATATTAGAAAGGGAATTCTTGGGAATGTCATTTAGCCAAACAAGCTAATACAGCACAAAGTTATCCCAACATGATACCAGCCCCCCCCTTTTTTTTTTCTCCTGTAGCACCGTAGTTTTTTTAGTGTGCTCTCTCCCCTAGCCTCATCCCACAGCAATTAGAATAAGCTTGTTTCCTTGTCTTCAGACCATTTTCTTTCTCCTTGGGAAGTTAGTCCGAAGACAAAAATAAAACACATTTTTAAAAGTTATTTATACAGCAACCAAAATGTCCTTCGGTAGGTGAATGGATAAACTGTGCTACATCCAGGCAATGGAATATTAGTTGGTGCTAAAAATAAATGAGCTATGAAGCCATGAAAAGACATGGAAAAGCTTTAAATGCATATTACTAAGTGAAATAAAGCAATCTAAAAAGGCTCCATCCTGTATGATTCCAACTACTGTATATGACATTCTGGAAAAGATAAAAGTATGAAGACAATAAAAAGGTCAGTTGTTGCCAGGGGCTGGGGAACAGGTATAAATAAATAGTAGGCACACAGAGAATTTTTATGGCGATGAAACTACTTTGTATGATACCATAATGATGGATACATATTCCAATACATTTGTCCAAACCCACAGAATGAACAACACCAAGAGTGAATCCTAATGTAACCTATGGACTTTGAGTGATAATGCTGTGTCAATGTAGGTTCATCAGTTACAACACATGTACCACTCAAGTGGGAGATGTTGACAGTGGGGGAGGATATGCATGTGTGGAGGCAGAGGGCTATATGGGAAAAGTCTGTACCTTCCTCTCAATTTTTCTGTAAACCTAAAACTGCTTTAAAAAATTAAGTCTTTTGAACAATAACACCACCACCAACCACAATAACCAAGTCATTTATACCAGAGGTTCTCAAAGTATAGTACCAGACCAGCAGCTTTGGTATCACCTAGGAACTTTTTAGAGAAGCAAATTCTCAGGCACCACTCCAGCCTTACTGGAGTAATTGCTGGAAATTCTGAGATTGAGAACCAGTAATCGCTGTTGAAGAAGGCTTCCTAAGCATTCTGCTGCATGCTAAAATCTGAAGAACACTGCTTTCCATGATGGAATTCTATCTGCAGGACCTACTTTCAAGTCTGATTTCCAAATAATTCACCCCGTATGCTCTTGATATTCTATCCAGGGCTGCAGCTGTTACTTTTTCAGGAAAAGAAATATTGCTGTGTTTTTAAAAAAATAATCTTGTATATAGTCTTCTAATTGCACTTTCTTCCCTTGCCAGAAAATTGAGTATTAGCTCCTGGTATCTTCTCTCAGCTTCATAAAAATTTCATTGTATCAGGTTGATATTTCAGAATGTGTGGGATGATGATGGGAACTTGTCTAGTTTTACTATAGATGAAGTTTTCATCTCTATTTTATTGTGATTTATATCACTTTTAATGTCTGTCAAACAATTTTGGAAATATGTACCAACTCTCCATCTCTCTTGGAAGTCTTTCAGTATACTGCATATTTACTAGATACTAACACCTAATGGAATGTAACTTCTTTGCTTTGAAATATAAACTTCCTGGCAATGTCGCAGTTTCAGGTACACCAGAGAGCTATTTCAGTGCATCATTATTTCCACTGAAATGGAAAAGGGATCTAGGGGTTATTTCTCTCTACAGCAGAGAGGTATACCAATCATGCTGGAAAGTAAAGTAGGTTGTCCCCAAGTACTGACCAAAAAGAAACTGGCATTTCAAAACAGCATAGTCCCACTGCATATTGGAAGCTCTGAAGAACCACATATGTTTTTTGACATCTTGCTAAGAATTCGGGTCACATATTAGTTTTTCACTGGAGCTCTTAATAAGGCAAGGTGTGCTAAGGAGAAACTGGAGAAAGAATCTACTTAGGTTAGGTAAAAACAAATGCACATAAAACTACTAGCAGGCAAAACCTAAAGGGATAGCTACCTTAAATGCTACACTTTAAGAAAAACATGAGCCATGGTGGTCAGCAGTCACCCACCCTCCTTCCTTTTCTCCCATTTTTGTCCTTTCCTAACAAACTCTGCTTTTTCTCTTATGAGATGTGGCCCACTCTCATTGTCTTCTTTTTTTCTTTTTTGATTTTGTTGAAGTATAATTGATTTACAATGTTGTGTTAGTTTCGGGTGTACAGCAAAGTGATTCAGTTAAATTGAGTTGTCCAAAAAGTTCCTTTGGTTTTTAAGTAAAAATAAAAGACACATTTTTCATTTTCACCAAGAACTTTACAGAATAACATATTCACCGTTTTGTCCACTACCTTCTGCCTTTTTTTCAGGCAACTTCTTAATTCCATCTTCCCAAAACTTTTTATCTTTTTGAGCAAAAAACTGTTCCAGGTGCCTTTTACGGTCTTCCAGGGAATTGAAATTTTTTCCATTACGAGAATTTTGTAAAAACCGAAGTAAATGGAAATCCGATGGTGCGGTGATGTTTGGTGAATACGGCAGATGAATCAGAAATTCCCAGCCAAGCTGTAACAGTTTTTGCCTGGTCATCAAAGAAACATGCAGTCTTGCGTTACCCTGATGGAAGATTATGCGTTTTCTGTTGGCTAATTCTGGATGCTTTTCTTCGAGTGCTGCTCTCAGTTGGTCTAATTGGAAGCGGTACTTGTTGGAATTAATCATTTGGTTTTCTGGAAGGAGCTCATAATAGAGGACTCCCTTCCGATCCCACCGTATACACACCATAACCTTCTTTGGATGAAGACCGGCCTTTGGTATGGTTGGTGGTGGTTCATTTCGCTTGCCCCATGATCTCTTCTGTTCCACATTATTGTACAGTATCCACTTTTCATTGCCCATCACAATTTGTTTTAAAAATGAAACATTTTCGTTACATTTCAGTAGAGAATTGCATGCAGAAATATAGTCAAGAAGGTTTTTTTCACTTAACTATTGTGGAACCCAAAAATCAAAGTGATTCACATAACCAAGCTGGTGCAAATGATTTTCAACATTTGATTTGGATATTTTGAGTATGTTGGCTATCTCCTGCATGATATAACGTTGATTGTTCTCAATTAATGTCTCGACTTGATCACTATCAACTTCAACTGGTCTACCCGACCATGGAGCATCGTCCAGTGAGGAATCTCCAGCACGAAACTTTGCAAACCACTTTTGACATGTTCTATCAGTCACAGCACCTCCTCCATACACTGCATCTTTTTATGCATTTCAGCTGCGTTTTTACCTTTCTTGAAATAGTAAAGCATAATATGCCAAAAATGTTGCTTTTTTCTTCCATCTTCAGTATTAAAGTGGCTACACAAAAATTCACCAATTTTGATAAATTTATTTTTTAATTGCATGCTGATATGATAGCTGTCACAATACAATCTAACAAAATTGTTTCAAATGAAGTTAGAGACAACTAAGCACTACTAGAGCCATCTTATGAAAAAACCAAACGAACTCTTTGGCCAACCCAATACATATACATATACTCATTCTTTTTTAGATTGTTTTCTCATATAGGTTATCACAGAATATTGAGTAGAGTTCCCTGTGCTGTACAGTAGGTCCTTATTGGTTATCTATCTTACATATAGTTGTGTGTGTATGTTCATCCCAAGCTCCTGATTTACTCCTCCCCTCCATGTTGCCCCTTTGGTAATCATAAGTTTGTTTTCAGTATCTTTAAATCTGTTTCTGTTTTGTGAATAAGTTCATTTGTATCATTGTTTAAATTAGACTCCACATATGAGTGATATCATATGATATTTGTCTTTCTCTGTCTGACTTACTTCACTTTGTATGATAATCTCTAGGTCCACCCATGTTGCTGCAAATGGCATTATTTCATCCTTTTTATGGCTGAGTAATATTTCATTGTATATATTACTCTCACTGTTCTTTATTCATCTCTATATTAAGTCCTTTATAGACCTTGTCAGGAAGTTCAATCAAATTCTTACTTTTCTCATAATAGCATATTGATGCTTTTACTAAAATATCAAATATGAAAAATTTCCCAACAATATTTGGTCTTTCTGCATTCACTAAAGCCACTGACTATATAATCCAGCAGTGACCATGAGTAATATTTTTGATCCTCTGCTCCAAATCTGCATCTAAACTAGCCACCGCCTTTATCCCAGAAACATTGCCCTTTATTTGAAAATAAGGAATGTCCATTCAGGAAACACCATGTTCCTTGTGGAAAAAACACATTTCAGCGGCCAAATTCACTTTAAAATTTGAGAGACAGAGCACTAAAGGGTGAGGTGAAGCACCAGGATAAGAAAAGGTAGACCAAAAAATGAGTTTAATTTTAAATGTGTTTGAGGAAATGAACTTATATATAAGTAACAATAATAATATTGAACATTTAGCCAATTGTATATATTATTTTACTATTTAAACAATTAATTAATATTACATAAATACATTAATATATTACATTCTTTCTTGTTCCTGCCATTTGTTTTACATACACAAACGACCTCTAATATTGTTGATAATTCTTTACAAACTAAAAAAAAATTTGATTACTCATAGAGAATACCACAATCTCATCGTTTATCATGGATCCATTTTTGATAATTCAGTATTTTCAAATAATTTTAAATATAATAATAAATTTTTAGGAAATAATTTTAAAGACAAGATATTTCGATTACAAATGAAAACATTCTTTGTGTAAATTAACTCCTAACACACAATGATCCAACTTCTCTCTTACAGTGAGCCAAACTGTTAACCAACACAATATAAATAATTTACATACCTAGAAGTTAATTAAATATAAAGGATAACATGAAAAATTTAAACATGAAAGCTTCAGTATAGCATTATTTAAATCTTGTACTAATACCTAAAGATTGAAGAGGTGTTAAGAAAAAGTTTTATAATTATTTTTATACATCATCAAATATATTTCATTTTGAGAACTCCTTGCATTATAATTTGATATACCATAATCCAGTGCAAAATTTTAATTTTAATGATATAAGATGATATGGTAAGATGAATATGTCCTTGAAATCTGGCAGAAATTGTCATAAAGTTCAGCAGTGTAGTTTAGTTATGTGACTTCATGCAGTTATCTTTCTAAGCTTCAGTATTCTTATACAGATGTCAAATTCCAAGTGTATATGCATGCATGTGTGTGTGTGTGTATGTGTGAGAGAGAGAGAGAAGATTAAATTACATTACATTTCTGAAAGCACATATAACAGTATTTTTCAGTTGGCTACATATCTTTATTTATAAGTTCAAAGACTAAAATTATAAGTTATATGATAACAAGAGTCTGTTTTCTTACCTTTTATTTACCCTCATTTCAAGTGAAATGGCACTGTTGGCCTGAATTATCCACATGAATCTCTCCAATTTCCATTATGATTTACATACATAGACATGGCTAATATAGAAATGCACTATGGCCCTTGTTTGTCGTTTTTATATCAAAAACAAAGCAGCAAACTCATGAAATAATTGGTGTCATAAATAACAGATGCACTTGCCATACTTTTTCACTTGAATAGGTACATTTATTTTTCATCTGGTGTTAGATAGTGCTCTGCTTATATACCCTTGGGAAACAACAGAGTTATCTCTTTATACCTAGAGAACAGCTAGACTTTGATAAATGGAATGGGGCAGAGCTCAGGTACTGTAGATTTCATATATCACTTTTTGCAAGAGGTTTTTCATTTGGGGTTTCTTTTTTTTGGTATATTTTGTATATGATGATATCAACAAAATTTTTTTTTTTTTTACTTTTTATTATTTAATGTCTTATTAAAGGTATGAGCTACTGAGTACAAGTTTAGGAACAGGTTGATAATTTTTCAATAGAAAAAATTTTAGTTGCAGGAATTTTCGCAGTTAAACAAAAAAATGCTTTTACATGTTACACACATGTGGCAACCAAAATATACTAAACCAAAAAAATAAAAAATAAAAATCTTCATAATCCATGTATTATTACTGCAACCTTGTTTTCCACAAATGAGTTACAAGTGTGCACAGAAAGGTAAAAAGTCTGCAGAAATATTTATCCCCCCAGGCACCTACTTAGTTGAACAAGACTTGAAATATTAGGCCAGCTGCTTCCAACATCAATGACTTACTCATTTTTTTTCAATATGTCATATAATTTTAGCATTTTCTATGCATGTCGTGATATGAAATATTTGAGAAACACTTTAATGAAAGCAACTTTTAAAAAAAATAACTAAACTGTCAGAGAAAATAGTTTAAAATAATCTTTGAAATAAACTCTTTTTTTTTTTAATGTAAGGTATTCTCTGAGGCTAATAATAAAGTAAAAGGAGGATTCATGGAGGGTAAGGAAACCCCAAAGAGAATATTCCCCTGGGGCTTTTGGCAAACCCTGGTGAAATTTAGCCTATGTAAAGCAAGAAAGAAAAGAGAACATGCAAGAATGACCAGGAAAAGCCCAAGTTAAGAATTCTAAAAAACAACCCATATACATTTGGGCACCAAAGGAATATACCTTCAGTTTATGTGAATATATCTATGAAACAGAAGAGAGCAGCAAAAAAAATCTTGACCATAATACTCAGCTGCAAGAAAACAAAAATCTTCTCAGAAACTCTGATAAGTTGACCCTACACAGATTTTGGACTGAATTCATTTGACCTGCAGATCTGCAAATATCAAGTGAAGAACTAAAATGTTAATGGTTGATAATACCTCTGGCAACAGGCAGAAACACACATTCTATTTTAAGGGACACTATTTTAATTCAGGCCTCAAGTAACTGCCAAGAGTAGGGTTTCAAGAAAAACAATAGTCAACATGAGTTTAAAAATTACCAAAGAAGTAGAATACTTTAATTATCAGCAGGTGCAATAGACATCAGAATTAAACCCATGAAGCATTTAGAATTCAGGTTTATTAGAAATAAAATGTAAAATAAACATTTAATCCATTATAAAGGAAAATTATGAGGCCTGAACATATGGAGAAAGAACTATAATCTACAAGAAGTAATGCAACAATTTAAAAAATAAATAACACAATAGGATTTTTGAAGGAATAACTATAAAAATTAAAAAGCCAAGATGTAGTAGATTGGTTAATCAGCATATTAAATATTACTGAAGAGGAAATTATTGACATGAAAGATAGATCTACAAATGCAGAAGTCCTCCAAAAAGGCAGATATGATCTATTTTGCTTATGGAAAAAGATAAAATTAATTACAAGGAAATTTGGGGACTAAATAAGTTTTAAAAACATGGATTATTTGTTAAGGGGTTAATGAAACTGAATAAATTTAGACTGTGTTAAGATAACTAGATATATTAAAATATAAGACAAATAAAAGACACAGAAGAGAAATACAATGTTAGAAATAAGCCCCAATAAATCAGTAACCCCAGTAAAAGTTAGCATGCTAAACTTTAAAAGTAAAAATCAGAAATTACAATAAATAAAATAAACACAGTAGTCAAAGAAAAAGATTTTCAGAATGTAAGCAAAAAGAAAATTCAGCTAAGCTTGTGAGGGAAACATTCCAGAATCAAAGAATTTTAAACCAAGTTTTCAAGAATACAGCCACCTTCACTTCCAGAGACTGGGGAACATCAAACTTCATATTCTTGACATAAAAATTTCAGTTTCTTATTTATACATGAGAACAACCTAATACCCACCCCAAAAATTGTCCTTTAGGCAACAGTTGAGGAAGGATCTTATGATATTTAGGCAGGAAAGGTGAAAACTCTGGGAGTTCACAGTATTATCAGATCCTCTCTTTATTTAAAATTTTGGTATTTCTTTCATCATGAATTTTTGTATTATTTTTTATTTTTTTAAAAAATATGACATTAAAATATTATTTTTCTAGTTAAATACTTTATCTAAATTTTTGGCATCTTAAATTTTGCACCCAAGTTTGTGCCTCACTTGCTTCACACCACACTCTTCCCTGCTTATGGATGCAAGTTAGCTCACTCTTTCCTCTAGGCCAAAGCTACCACAGATGGTGGTGACATATGTGTGCCGTGCAAAGCTTCCACCACCTCAGGTAGTATCATTTACATGCTGAAGAGTCAAGCATGTTTTTTGGTGGTGGTGGATCTGATATGGCTGTGGTGAATGGTCCTTCCAACCCAAGCTCAGAGTGTAGGACAGACTGATAATAAAAGATGAGTATCCAAGGTATTCCATTGCAACATACAGTCATGGGGATGCGTGAGACAATGTCAAAGGGCCTAGCCCACTTTTTGGCAAGGAACTTACTATATTTTGCTGGAATTCCTTTATATAGATTCAGTCCTCCAGCTGTATTACTTAACGTTAATGTGGAATCCAGTGTTAGCCTATCAAAGAGGCAATATGTCAAAAAGGATTTTTATACTTTGTGATTCCTTGACAATAAGATAGAAGGTTAAGTTGAAGTGGGTAAGAGGTGTCCAACTTCAGTTTAACTCTGTATGTTATTTGCACAGATTTCTTTATCTTACAAGTATTGTAACCAAAATTGAGGGTCTGGCTGCTCACTGCTCAAAATGCAATAGAGAGGCAAGTTTGCTTTCTTTTGGATGCCAGCAACCAGCGGTGCGGGGGGAGAGGGCGGACTCCTGTCCCAAGGTTAAGCTCCCCCCCCACCACTGACAATCAGTGGGTAAGGGCTCTTATAGATAGAGCGAGGGGGCTCCATGCAGAAACAGCACAGTCAGCTCTGACAGTCATCTTGAAATTGATCATGCAGTGGTCTGATCAGTGTCATCTTGATTGTTTTAAGTATAGTTAATCTTCAGTTCCAGGGTCAGTTTGTTCCCATTTCTTTCAGGCCAATTCTCAGAATGGTGACAGCTTATGTCATGGCTACAGTCTGGTCATTATGTAGTTAACTTCTTCCACCTGGTAGAGGTTTCAGTATCTATAAGACAGCTCATAGGATATGGCTCAGAATATTATCTATAGCCCTTGAGAAGGAAGTAAATGTCCTTGAATTTGTTTAATGACTAAACTATTATTGTTTTGTCCTGTTTGACTGTTTTCCTTTGTTTCTGCATTTTCTCACTTCTCTGATTAAATTTATCCTTTGGCTAAAGTTTTTCCACAGGCAAAAGGCAGGCAGAGGACATGGGGTGGTGGGGGAGGGAAAAGGACCATAGGGTCCTGCTCCATTTCAGTAGCACAAGCAAGGCAACATAAGCCATATGAATTTCTATTGACTATGACAGCCACTATCCTCTCTACTGTATATTATATAAAAGAACCTCACAAAGCATGAAAATGAAGAAAAGTTAGACATAAAAGATTAAAGAAGATTTTAGCAAGCAACTACCAATGTAAAAGAACAAAAACATCAAACATACTACCTTTCTCAAAGAGTCTTTAAATGATAATAAAATGTTATCAATCCCCAATAAAATAATAGAATGTATGTTTGTACCTTTTAAAGCTTAAAATACTGTATTATTCCTCTTAAAATAATCTTTACATGACAAACAACACCCACACACACAACGTCAAAGGCATTCAAAAATACACATATATTTAGCTCATGAGTCTATAGGTCAGCTGTTTAAGCCTGGCTTGATTGTATAGTTTTTCTAGGTCTCAAATAGGTTTGCTTGTATAACTCATCATCGGCTAACTGCCAGGTAGTCTGGAGAGTCTTGCCAGAATGTCTCCAAAAGACTAGCCAGGGCATGATCTCAGCAGATGGCAATAAACAAGCACAATTGATGAAGTACTGTTCAAGTCATGTCATGTTTCCTAAAACTCCATTGACCAAAAAAGACAAAGGCTAGAGTCAAGTGGGAGGACACTCTCAGGCACTATAAGGCACACAACAAAGAGTATGGACTCAGGGAAAGGTGAAGATTCAAGGTTACTAATGCATCCAATCTACTATAATTATATAAAGCAACTACAAGGGAAAATCAATAAGTTCTCCATTATGTGCAGAATATTTTAACATATTCCTCTAAGTACTTATTAGATCCAACAGAAAAAAAAAATGAAAAATGAAATATTTGAATACCACAGTTGCTTGGACATTTGTAGAACATAGAAACTCTCACATTCTTGCTTAGCAAGCGTGAAACTTTTACCCAAATTCACACACTTGAGGCCCTGAAGCAAGCCTAAAAAGAGTTCAAATGATTGTGTCTATGATAAATTTACAATAAAATTTTAAAATGTACAAAAATATAATTAACCATACCAAATAGGTTGAGTTTTTTTTTTAACTGCCCTTCAATTCATTTATGGTTTAAAGAAAAAATTCACAAGGAAACTAGACATTACTTAAAACTAGTATTTAAAAAGTACATCATGTCATAACATAGGAGATGGAGCCAATATGTACTTAACAAAAAGTTTTGCTTAAAGATTTAATTTAGAGAAGAATGAATCAAAATTAATGAATTGAATAACTAAATTAAAAATGTTAGAAAAGGATCAAAGTAAACACTCAAAAGAAGAAAGAAGAAAAGGAACAACAAACTAAAAACCTAAAAAAATGGGAAGGGAATATTAAGAGGGAAAACAAATGAATTAAAAGAAAGAAAGGAGAAGTGTAAAACATTAAAATTTGATTATTTGAAAAACTGACAAAAAGACTAATCTCTAGATAAATTACTAAATAAGATGAAAATGGTACATATAAATAACTTAAAAGTAATATATGCAGCAGAGATTTAAAATATAGTGGACATGATATAAATTTTTACAAATACATTTGATAACATAGGTGAAATACATAGATTCTTAGAAAATTAAAACTCACCAAAATCAGACTCCGTATGAAATAAGTAATGTAAACATTTCTGATAATTCAAAAGTACTAAATCTGTAATTTCAAATATTCCATTGAGGGGAAAAAAGCCTACTGCATTCAGATGTGTTTGCAATGAGTTTTACTTAATATTCATAGAATTGATAATTCCAATCTTACACAAACACTAATCTAATCCAGAAATTAGATTAGAGGTTATCCCTAAATATGCATGAGTCTGGCATAAACTTAAGACTGAAGGGAAATGTGTATGTTTTCCTCAAAACACTAATTCAAAGAATAATATTCTCTAGGTTAATTGCACTCCCAGCTGGGTGATTTTACCTGCCTAGATCCTTCTTTTTTTCTAGTTCTTCAAGCAAGGACAGCCTGGCAAGGAGTCTGTCTGGGTTTGCTTTTTCTGAGTTTTCACCCTATTGTTGATTGTTTTCTCACAGCCTAAGGGGAAAAAGCATGGGCATTAAGCTACAATACTTATACTTATTGACTCCCGCATTTATTCTAGCAAGTTTTATATTGTATTATTAAGACGTGGGCATGTTATCTATGTTATAGTAAGCATTTTTGTATGTTTTAGTTTTTAAAGTATAATGACAAATTTGTTATTTTAAAATACTGTATTCAGCTTACATATTTTAAACTTTATCTATTTAAATGTGAACACATATTTATTTACAGTATTTTAAGAGTCTTTACAAATAATTCAGAATGAGCAGTAATTTGATTTTATTCATTTCTACAGAAATGTCCCAATATGAGTCGGCCATGACATAGTAAATATTGCTATTTTAGACATTTTGTTGATTGCGTTATTTTGATACTTAGTCTTTATGATATAATTCTATTTAGATAAGCAAAGAGATAATCTGAATTTTTAAACTGGCTATACTTTGCCTATTTGCAGATTATTACGTACATCTTTTATCCGTTTTAAATAAGTCAAGGTTGCCACTAAGATAACATTTACTCAATACATAGAAAAGCAGAGATTCATAATTATTTGGTTAGCTGACAATCAATAGGAGATTCCAAGCACTAAAGTGAACTGAGGGTTAAGGTGATGCTCAATTGTCTGTTTGGTTATGGTCATTCATCAGTTAATAACATAACTGCTGAATATCTACTTCCTTCTCTAATATACATTCAATTTCAAATGCTTTAGTTCATTTTCTTCTTCAAGAAATGTACAAAGGCTTATGATGATCATTTTCTTTTCAAAAGTGTCTGTGTATCTCTATTTGTTAAGAGATGCATCATAAGATTTTATTTGTTCTCTTCCATTTTATCTTTACTTCATTAATTACTCATTGTTCAAGACTGCTCCATTTTCCCACTTTTTGATTTAGTAATTCCTTCCCTATTTGGATTCCTTACCTTGTTTATCTTGATTTCTGTAGTCTTGTCCTCACCATTTTCCTATACCTGAGGTCTTCATTCCCAGGTAATTCCAGTTTGGTGGGATATCATCACAAAGAAAGTGAAGGGGCACGGATATTTTGGCTACCACTAAGACGTGCCATATGATTTGAGTGTCGGTTAAAGGCAGAGCTAGCTATTTCTTTGAAAATGCAGGTCGCTTCACTTTTGCAATGTTCTTCTCCATTTGTAACATGAAAAGTCAGAAATTCCCCAATACCTGGTTAAAATGAAACTTAGTTTCCTAGTTAAAACAAAACTTCTATGTGACTCATGATTGAGTAACTTACTTAACACGAGTCCTGCTATATTATACTCTACATCTGCTCCATGACTGCAATTTTCAACTCTTCTATGACATTTGGTTGTTTTTTTTTGTTTTTTTTAATTTTCCCTTCCTCCTTCCCAAACACCCAAGAACAGAGTAGCTTCAGATTTCCTCTGCTTTCTTCAGGTTTTATTAGGATGTTGATGAATATAAGCTTGGGGAAATAAAAGTACAGTAAATGGAAAAGTCCCTTTGTGTGCTTTTGACTTCAAAGTTTTAACATTTAAATCAATCTTTCCTTTATTTCTATACCACCAGGTTGAATCCCAGATGTCTCATTTTCACCCACATGGAATTAGAGCCTAAAGTGTTTTAAGAGCCTTATAATCTATTTACAGATATTATGTCAAAACAAGGAAAGTGTGTTCTTTCACTTGGTTCATAAATAGGTTTATTCTTTTAAAACAAATTTTAAACATGTATATTACAATAAAAATGACATGTCAGTTACAAAATTAAGAGAATGTGGTGAAAAAGTTGAGTTTCATAGAATAACATTCTCAATCATCTAATCTAACAGTGGTATATAGATCTCTAACTCTTGGGGGTAGAGTATTCTATTCAAAATGACATATTAAAATAAGCCTTGAGTCTTTAGATATTTTTTTTTTTGTCTTAAGGACTTAAAAAGATCTTTACACTATGGTAGAAAAAGCAATATATTGGAGCTTATCTGAACAAACCTTACAACTTAACAAGATATTTTATTTTCCTTGAGAGAGAAAGCATGCAGCATGCAGAACTGGAGCTTCTTGAGTTCATTTTTTCCCTTTATATCTCAGAAGATGTTATCTTTCTTGTGGTTTCCATTATAATTCATTCAAAAATGTATGAGGTTCCCTAAATCCTTATCCACACCTCTGTTATGTACAATACAGATTCTCACTGCATAAAAATCAGAATTAAAAAACTGTGTCTCTTGGTCTAATGAAAACCTTGATCATAGGCTATTAATACTTTGGCTAATATTGGCTTCCCCACTGCCATCTAACCTTAAAAGTGAATGGTTTTGTCACATGCTCCTCAAATTTGCCATTTCTGGTGACCAATGCAACTACTCCACCTCTTCAGTTGAATCAACTAACAATTGCTATGACTTCTTTCTACATATCTTTACCCATCTTTCCTCTTACATCACCACTAAGTAGAGTACAGACTTAACATCAAACATCCATGAGTTCAAATCCAAGTTTTTACACTTCTTAGCTATGGTAGCCTGAGAAGTTGACATTTCCTTGACTTCTCTCAGTTTTACAAGTTGGAATATTCCATAGGAAAAGAAGAAAACAACATGATGAAAAAGATTGAAATATCCTAAATTTATTCTCCCATTTCTGCAAAGGTTTTACACATGGCCCCCAAAACTTACCTATCTAAAAGAATAGTCATGTTCATAGAGCACAACTTTAAAAAAATTTTTATTTTATATTGAGGTATGTAGTTGATTAACAATGTTGTGTTAGTTTCAGGTGTACAGCAAAGTGACTCAGTTATACATATGCATGTATCTATTCCTTTTTCAAATTCTTTTCCCATTTAGGTTATTACAGGATATTGAGCAGAGTTCCCTGTGCTATACAGTCAGTCCTTGTTGCTTATCTGTTTTAAATATAGCAGAGTGTACATGTCAATCCCAAACACTTTTCTTTAATAAAACAAATACTACCTCAGTGGTTTCACATTTGGATTCCAATATTTTTCTTAAGAATTTTGGGACAAATGTCATACCACAATGAGTCACTATTCTTTGATCTAAGTACATTTTTACTGTACTATTGAATCTAGCCCTGGAAGCCTTTGTTGATGAAGAAGATAACATTATAAACAGTAACAACTACCACAAAGTACAATGTTTTCCTGGCTTTCTGAAACTGTGTGACATTATGCAAGTTATTTCTTCTCTCTTAGCCTCAGATTCCACCTAAGTAAAAAAGATATAAAATATTACCTATTGCAATAAGATCTTGTGAAGTTTAAATGTGATAAAACCTGAAAAGTACTTGCTGGTGACTAGCAAAAATAGGGGTTTAAGAAAGGTTAGCCATTATTATTATATGAACTCTATTTTTATTATTTAAAAAATGTGGAATGATTAAATTTACAAAACCCCAGTGTTCTTCCTCTTGAAGAACTTTTGCTTGCCTGTCATAAATTTAAATTATACACTGCAGAGAAGAGACTAGCTTCTTCCAAAAGTACCCCATGGATAACCAGCATCTTTGATTTTGAGGACTCATTGCTTCCAAGATAGCTTTTGTCTTATCTAGATTTGTTTGCTAATGTGCAGTAAGATCACTTTAATATGTTATTATTTCCATCACACCATGAAAAAATGTACATATACATAATTTTTTCATCTCAGTGCAGTACTTTAAAACTCCTTGGGGGAAGGGAATAAACAAATCTCTAAAAAATATAAATCCCTTACCACCAAATATAAAGATATGCACCCAAGTTGATTTTCAGCTGATTGCTTGTAAAGAAATTTCCATCATTTATTCTATTAGCAAGAGAAACTGAGTCAACCCTTCTCACCTCTCACTGTAACATAGAAGAATGAGTCAGATTCCCCTTTTCAAATTATCAGTGTTAGCAGATTCAGCAGCCCAATCATCTTCCAAATGGGAAAATCGACACTTGGAAATTTGGCAATCTTTTTGAAATTTGAAAAAAAAATTATTCTAAACTTTGTCTTCTGAAAACATAAGCTGAGCACTTTTAATCAGAGAGAACATATAATTTTGTATTTTGCTTTATTCTGCTTGAAGTTGTATTTAAATATTTTTCATATGATATAGTACTCAGTTATAATTTTAAATGCTGCATAATAATCTATCAATTTACAAATAGTCATTTAACTAAAGTTATTTTTCCAGTATTTCAGTATTTTTGATACTGTAGTAATTAGCATCTTTGTCACGTAATTTTTACTTTCTTAAAATTTCCTTAGGATAACATCTCAGGACTATAATTATTAAGATAGTATCATTTTTACTACTCTTATTAAAAACTATTTTCCAAAGTTGATGGAAACTTACATCACATATTTTACTGTTTGACAACTTATTTTTAAAAAGTTGCCAAGTCCTGAAATATACATACCTCTAGCGTTTTATTTTATTCGACCCCTGAGAGATCCTTATGCTAGTCAATGCTATTTTAAATCATCATGTATAATAGAATTTAGTTGTGATGAAGAGTATTTGGGAAGATCACACATAACCTATAGGAAGATTTCTTTATCTGACTTACAGGATAAAAAATTAAATTGAATTGAATTCCCATTACATATTGAGTACTGTGCTAAGACTATGATACTGTTTCACCACTTATGCTACTATGACTATAGAAGACTCTCAACTGAGTTTAATTTAAATATTGTGTCAATTAACCAGCTTGTTTGATTTACAAGGACATATCCACCAGTGTGCAGTATGTACATTATTTCCTCTATACAGTATTGATTGACAGTACAGGACTAGGGGAGGGGAAGCTTTAGTTGCCTAGTAGCTCTAAAATAAAAGTTTTTAATAAAGTAGTAGTTTATTTATCTGATATATATTTATTGAGTACCTATTATGTGCCCAATGGTATTCTGCACACAGATTTATTAACAAAAATGAAGTAAAAGACAGCCGGTAATGGTATTGTTTAAGAACCAATTAATAGTACTGTAGAGTATATTGTAATGGGAGATATGTATATATATCTCAAATGGACTTGCTTAAATAGTGAATTTGACTTGAATCTTAAACATGTCATGCTATAATATCATTGAGAGTGTTGAAAGGGAAAAGGATAGAAGCGAAAGCATGAACAAAGTCTCAGAAGTGGGGTTCAGGTTTATGGGTGGACAGTTCAACACAAAAATAAGTATGCTTGGGATTAAATTTTTATACATCCAGATGTAAATAGACACAAGCTGGTAAATAATAATAATAGTAGACAACCTTTATGTATTAAGTGCATATCCTGAAACAAGTGCTACCTTAAATATTTTACATGAATCATCTCACTTATTTTCACAAAAACCTTACAAGTGTGATATTTTCAAGCCCATTTTACAGATGAAAAAACCGAAGCTCAGATAGATGAACTAATTGTGCCTGAGATTATATTGTTGGCAAATGGCAGGGCTGTGCTTTGAACACACTCCTAATACTAGAGCCCACAGTCTTAAGGCCATGACCTGGACATGACCAGCCTTCTCAGATCTGCTCCTGCTGGTGAGATTGACTTATCTGTGAATGTTGGAAGGAAGGAAGTCCAT
The DNA here is from genome assembly GCF_028564815.1 of Eubalaena glacialis. Classification (NCBI taxonomy): domain Eukaryota; kingdom Metazoa; phylum Chordata; class Mammalia; order Artiodactyla; family Balaenidae; genus Eubalaena; species Eubalaena glacialis. Next base: position 23,058,058 of record NC_083721.1, read on the forward strand.
TCTCTTCAAGAGAGGAAACATTGAAGGCTAAGGAAATGGAGACTCCCTTTATATCTTGGGTGAAATATTTGAAAATATGTTTGTAGTATAATTGAAATTATTGTTGCTTTAAATATATAATCATATTTCTAAATTGCAAAATTGCCAGCTTCTCCAAAAGAATGTATCATTCTGTGTACCAGAAAGATTTGGAATCCTCACTGTGTTTGTTTATTTGCCATAATTTTGTGCAACATAGAGTTAAATAAAAAAATCTAAACAGGCTGTGATAGTTTAGGCATGACCAAATTATAATTAAACACATTCTTTTTGCTTTATGTTTTCCCTGAGGAGATAAGTCCTTTAGGGATATTATTTAATTATTTAGGTCATAACTTTCTCTTTCCATTTAGAAGTAAGAAGATTAAGCCAATGCCACATGCAATGGCAGAACTATTATTCTTAGAAAGATTGAACAGTTGCCCAAAAAACCTGACCAAAGTTGACCCTCTGCTACTGCTACAATGTAGAATCCTGCCATTTAATCCTCCACTGAGATAGGAAAGTCACAGTGATGCTTCTGCTATGCTCAACTAGGAAGGTCTTTATGGATCAAATAAGTCACAGAAATTAATAGGTACACTTGAACTTGTCTGGGAATTGACTGGCACTTTTTGCTTTGGGTTTCAAAATTAATATTTAAAAAGTATATTTAGGTTGTATAAGTGAAATATTTTATTATATGGCAAATACTGTGTGATTAAACTTGTGAAATGTGATTTTTTGAATTTTTTCTCTTAATACAAAATTGAAATATAAGATCATAAATTCCCTTAGTATGGAATTCATGATGAATACCCTCAGACCACAGATAAAAACTATTTTTAGTGATCTGATCTCCTTGGCTGCAGGTCCATGAGACGAAACTTACCTTAAGTTGGGAACTGTGCTTGGAATTGATGCAAAATTGTATCCATTAATATTAATATTGCATCAATATTAATACTAATATTAAATCTATAATAGCCTATTAAAAAGCCTGGTTATTTCAGTCAAAGCAATCTTGAGGAAAAAAAAATGGAGCTGGAGGAATCAGACTTCCTGACTTCAGACTATACTACAAAGCTACAGTAATCAAGACAGTATGGTACTGGCCCAAAAACAGAAATATAGATCAATGGAACAGGATAGAAAGCCCAGAGATAAACCCACACACCTATGGTCAACTAATCTATGACAAAGGAGGCAAGGATATACAATGGAGAAAAGACAGTCTCTTCAATAAGTGGTGCTGGGAAAACTGGACAGCTACATGTAAAAGAATGAAATTAGAACACTCCCTAACAACATACACAAAAATAAACTCAAAATGGATTAAAGACCTAAATGTAATACCAGACACTATAAAACTCTTAGAGGAAAACATAGGAAGAACACTCTTTGACATAAATCACAGCAAGATCTTTTTTGACCCACCTCCTAGAGTAATGGAAATAAAAACAAAAATAAAAAAATGGGTCCTAATGAAACTTAAAAGCTTTTGCACAGCAAAGGAAACCATAAACAAGATGAAGAGACAACCCTCAGAATGGGAGAAAATATTTGCAAATGAATCAATGGACAAAGGATTAATCTCCAAAATATATAAACAGCTCACACAGCTCAATATTAAAAAAACAAACAACCCAATCCAAAAATGGGCAGAAGACCTAAATAGACATTTCTCCAAAGAAGATATACAGATGGCCAAGAGGCACATGAAAATGTGCTCAACATCACTAATCATTAGAGAAATGCAAATCAATACTACAATGAGGTATCACCTCACACCAGTCAGAATGGCCATCATCAGAAAATCTAGAAACAACAAATGCTGGAGAGGGTGTGGAGAAAAGGGAACCCTCTTGCACTGTTGGTGGGAATGTAAATTGATACAGCCACTATGGAGAACAGTATGGAGGTTCCTTAAAATACTAAAAATAGGGGCTTCCCTGGTGGCGCAGTGGTTGAGAATCTGCCTGCCAATGCAGGGGACACGGGTTTGAGCCCTGGTCTGGGAAGATCCCACTTGCCGCGGAGCAACTGGGCCCGTGAGCCACAACTACTGAGCCTGCGCGTCTGGAGCCTGTGCTCCTCAACAAGAGAGGCCACGACAATGAGAGACCTGCGCACCGCAATGAAGAGTGGCCCCCACTCGCTGCAACTAGAGAAAGCCCTCGCACAGAAACGAAGACCCAACACAGCCAAAAATAAATAAATAAATAAATTAATTAATTAATTAAAAAAAATACTAAATATATAATCACCATATGACCCAGCAATTCCACTACTGGGCATCTACCCAGAGAAAACCATAATTCAAAAAGACACATGCACCCCCAATGTTCATTGCAGCACTATTTACAATAGCCAGGTCATGGAAGCAACCTAAATGCGCATCGACAGATGAATGGATAAAGAAGATGTGGTACATATATACAATTGACTATTACTCAGCCATAAAAAGGCATGAAATTGGGTCATTTGTAGAGACGTGGATGGACCTGGATACTGTCATACAAAGTGAAGTAAGTCAGAAAGAGAAAAACAAATACCATATATTAACGTATACATGTGGAAACTAGAAAAATGGTACAGATGAACCAGTTTGCAAGGCAGAAATAGAGACACAGATGTAGGGAACAAACATATGGACACCAAGAGGGGAAAAAGAGGCTGGGAGGGTGGTGTTGGGATGAATTGGGAGATTGGGATTGACATATATACACTAATATGTATAAAATAGATAACGAATAGGAACCTGCTGTATAAAGATAAATACATAAATTAAATTAAATTAAAAAAATAAAAGAAAGCCTGGTTATTTCATCAAGGGTATTTGCTATTGATACTTAAAATTTTTATATTTAAAAAAAATCGGTAACTTGGAAAGTGTTTTATTCAGTGAGGTTATAAAAACCTAAAAGTGTGGAAGATTCTATACCATAGGGAAAACTAGAGTGCTCCATATTTTATAATGCAGTATAAAAGATTTTAATAGAATAATAAAGCTATAGTTTTACAAACCAACGCTAATGGTTGTGGTAAAAAAGATATCTACATAACTCAGAAATACTGTAACTTTTACTTTATATTAAGTTAGTGAATATCAATGAGGAAATGTAATCCCTTACCATTTACTAAAATATATTACATTTATAATTTGAAATAAATGATACATTTCTGCTCTACTAGCGTTAAACAAGATGTTTAGCCAAAAAAAAAAGGAAATTGGAGGAAAAATGTGAATGTCATACCACCAGTATTTTTACACTGTATTACTTTTGATTTATAACATATTAGAAGAGCTATGAAATTTTTTTTTATTGTGTACTTTCACAGCTATCTTGATTTTATCAGGAGATATGACAACATCTAATGATTTTGATCTCTTCTACCTGAGAGTAGAAACATACAAGAAACAGTTTCACAATAGCCATTTTAAACTACTGTATTTATAAAAGAGACAGTTATTTTATAACTTAGTGCTAATAAATTTTCACTACAATTGCTTTAATTTCTATTTGTACTTACTGAAAATTTACCTCTTAAAGAAAAAATAATGAACTAAACGATTTATTTAAACTTGCAGTCTACTTGTTTATTTGAGGTTGGTATGCTTTTTACTCATTTTTACATGCATAAGAAAACTCTCTTTTCTTTCCCTTGATAAAATTATTTTAGAATTTTCTCTGTTTTGTTATTTATTTATTTGTTTTTCTCCTGATGAGAGGTGACCCTATGTAGAGGAAAGGGCATGGGACTTGGGGACAGGAAACTTGAATTAATAAACTCAAAGTTTATCACTAAGTAGCTGCATGGCTTTATGTAAATCTTGTAAACAAATAGGAAAACCCAGGATCTTTCTGAATATTAAATGAGACAAGAGAGTAGTAGTTTATAAAATTCAAAGATGTTACAAAATTTTTTATTATTAAATTTAGGAAGAAATATGATTACTTGTTTTAGGGTTATGAAAAAAGCTAATTAAAATACCTTAATATTAACAATTAACTTAAATTCCCAACCATCTACACTAAGTACTGTCAGTGCTTTGACATATTAGCCAATTAGATTTTGGTCTTTTAGCACTACTCAACTAAGAACTCTGCCATATTTATGAAGGATGATTTTTGGTGATTATTTCTTATACTTGTAAAACTATTGCCATCCAGTGTCAGTGTTGAGACCAATAGACCCAAATCTTTATATTAATTTGCAATCTAGTTGCAGAAGTTGGCAAACTTTCTGCTAAAGGCCAGAGTAAATATCTTAGGTTGAAAAGAATGCTCATCATATATGCAAAGATAGTAAATATCTTTGCTCTCATATAGTTTCTGTCACATAGTCTTCTTAATATTTATGTGTTTATTTGCTTAGTTATTTTTTACAACTGTTTAAAATGTAATGAAACAAAACAACTTTAGTGCAAGGGCAGTCGAAAAGCATGAGAGCTGGATTTGGTCCAGGGGTCATAGTTTGCCAATCCCTGGTCTGGTAGAGTGAATGCCATCTGAAGCTTCAGTACCTTAAATTCACAGGAGAGAAATTGCATTATACTTAAGTAAGGTTGACCTGCTTATCCATGGGCAAACTATCATTTAAATGACCAGTCTAATCCACTTCTCTGGATGTACACTTATTTTAAAAAACTGTTCCTTACTTTTTTAACTTGAAAATTATGTTTGATATAAAACATTTCAAGAGCTAGTGAAGGTGAAGTCAAATTAATGTTTATTGTAGAAAGCATATAATGATTAGGTTTCATAAGGCAATGAGCTAAGATTTGTATAAGAATCAATTACCACCTTGCATATATACAAAAATGTTTTCTCATTTCAATTTCAAGTACTTTTATCAATATTGTCCTGACAGAAGGCAGGTATCCTATTTCTGCATGCACATGGAAAAGAACTAAAATGATGCCATGCAGTGTCACCAAATAGAAAAATAGCAGAAGTTGGAGGAGAACACATTGTGAAATCCAGATTATATTTGAATTTAACTGCCCATAGATGCTAATTTTCAACTATATCCCAGATGGTGGTAAAATTAATAAAATCTTTCATGTGTATTTTAGAACATCAAAGAAGCCATCTGGCTATCGACTGTCACCTTAATTTTTAGTGTCTCTATTGTGAATTTTACAGTCCAGTGTACCATTTTAATGCCAGGGAATGTTTTATCATCCATATTTAATTATTAAGTACTTAAAAGCATTGGCATTTTGAAACAAGATATGATAAGACTGATTAAGATCATGCCCATACATGCCAAATATTGTGTTGGAAAATTCTTTGCAGTTCAAGCCAAAAGACTATTGACCTGAAATAGGCAGGTATCTTAGTTGGAAGTATTATGTAATTTGCATTATATCTGAGTGTGACAATTCCCCAATTCACTGTGTGCGTATAGACTCAGTTATAATATACTGTTAAGTTGCTTTCATAAAAATTCATGAGCAATAATTGTTGTTTGGAAAGTATAATAGATATACTCGGGGCCAACAACTGAGAAAATTTCCTGACTTGAATACATGTTTGTTATTGGAGGGTAAATTAGAGATAATGAAGAATTCATCTGATGCTATTATTATGCTCAAAAAATTAAGAATGCTGTATGTTTTGGATGCTAATGAAAATGTAAAGTGTGTCTTCCGCTGTAGCTTAGGATTCCTATTTTTATTCTAGAAGTGAGGAAAATATTTAAAAAGAGCATCTGCCCCACATAAACACAAGGTAAAATGTATAATTCTTTAATCAATATCTAGAAAGAGAATCAGCAGTTTGGAATTTTATGGACCCTTTTTTTTTAAAATTTTATTTATTTATTTATTTATTATTATTAATTTTTTGGCTGTGTTGGGTCTTCGTTTCTGTGCGAGGGCTTTCTCTAGTTGCGGCGAGCGGGGGCCACTCTTCATCGCGGTGCGCGGGCCTCTCACTATCGCGGCCTCTCTTGTTGCGGAGCACAAGCTCCAGACGCGCAGGCTCAGTAGTTGTGGCTCACAGGCCCAGTTGCTCCGCAGCATGTGGGATCTTTCCAGACCAGGGCTCGAACCCGTGTCCCCTGCATTGGCAGGCAGATTCTCAAACACTGCGCCACCAGGGAAGCCCGTATGGACCCATTTTTAATTTCCATTTTGTTTATATAAAAACACAGTTCTTGTGGTTTTTAGTGTTTGCAAAAAAACTGATGAATTTATTGATTTTTTTATGTGAAGAAAGCATGTCAAAAAGATACTTGTTTAAAGTGGTAGATGCAAAAGAGCAATGTCTGTTTTACCGTTTAAAGCCTAATAAAATCTACTTTTAGTCAGAGAAGGGCATGCTGTCAACGCTTTGTAGGATTTACAAGAGGGAAGCAGTACAAGATGAGACACTGATGATGAGCTGGAGAGCACAAAGCCAGGACCTATTTTTGCTAATGTACAAAAAATTCCTATGGTCTCTGTAAGGTCCACAATGGGTCTCTGTAAATTACCCAGTAGTAAAGGTGAGTGCTGGAGCAAGCTGGAATAGAAACAGTAGTGAAACCATCAGTACTATTAAGTAGCACTTACACTGATTTGCAATTTCCTTTCTTCAGCCCAGCCAAGTGAATAGTTCCTTAAGGTCTGGGGTGTTGTCTTATTTGTCCCTGTTTTCCCCACACTTAACACCATGCTGGGTACTGTTCTAAAAGCTTAAGAATATTTGGTGAACTGAATCGACCTAAGAAGCTATAACCCACATGTGGCAGGAGTTGTGTACTATCAGAGACTCGAGGCCTTATCAAGAGATAGAGCCAATGCAGAGGAAATAATCAGACCAGAGCTCCACCACAATTTATAGCAGAATAAGGAAACAAAGACTCATAGTTGTGGTGTCAGATTTGGGGACAGAAGCAGCACTGTTGACATTAGGTGACCCAGAGATGTGGTAACAGCAAAGGGTGTGGAACTAGAACAAGATCCAGTGGAAATGGTGGCATTTACAGCTGCCCCAGGAAAAAAATAAGAGAATAAAAATGACTACCAGAAGTGGCCACATCACAGTGAAGAATTAGACTGCAGTAGATAATAGGAAGGTTGACTCTAAGAATCCATTACTCAAGATTGGGTTGGAAGCTTCCCTAAAAGTTATAAACAGGAGGAAATGGAACAGAACTGGAATAAAACTGCATCAGGATAAAAAATGATTAGAACACTGTACAAAGACCCAAGATTACCTCACTTTAGCCCAATTAAATCAGTAGGCAAGGCAAAGAGAGAATATCACAGAACATTTTCCCTCCCAAGAGAGAAGGCTGAACCCCGGAAAAGAATAGACATTACCCGTTATTAAGGCCAGGAACTGGGAAAACTTTCTGACTCAAATTCATTGTATTACTTTGATGCTGAAATATAAACGTCAACATGAGACCTGGAAATGCAGAAATATAGTCAGAGATTAAACCAGAATATATAAAATTATTTTCTAGAAATACATATACCCCCAGAATATGAGAATAAATGCAGAAATGTCATTGTATTTCTTCCTACATATTACAGATATTCAGTTTTCTCAGCTACATGATGCCAATTAGGCTTTCATAAAAAATACAGGTAATTACAAATTCAGTATTTTACTTTTCCTATGAATGATATTCAAATACTTTGTTTATTCACATGTGACTTGACTGTGGTAAAAAAAAATCAGAAACTATCCTTTCCCAGTCTCTCAATCCACGCCTCAGCCACTTACGTAACTTAATGACATCCCAAGTAAAATATAATTAGGACCATATAGCTGCTGTAGAAAAGCAAATTTGCACTATGCTTTTCAAATTCAAATAAAAATTATTTAAAACAAATACTCATAAAACATCTAAAAGAACATTTATGTGACAGCACTGATTTAATTAAGTGATGGAAAATAACTTGAGTCTATTTCTCTATATTTATGACTTTGCCCACATTAGTTTTGTTTCCTTAACATTTTTAAGAGCTAAAAACTGTACGTAACAATAATGTCAAAGTCAGTATTAGCTTAAAGTTTTAATCAGTAAGCTGTAGTTTGTGTTGTGCATTTGTGTGCATACACACCATCTAAAAATCTAGCTGAAAAAGAGAATGATGCAAATGATAAGGAAGCAATGTTGTGAAGGAGTCATGTCAATCAGTTAATAATAGAGATTCAATAGGCATAGTATTTTGAGGCTAGAGTATGAATAAAATACAAATAAGTTTTCCTGTTTTCAAAGATGAAATCTATTGTCTTCCTCATTGGGAGTCTTGGTCCCCTCCTCCTGCTACGATTACTGCTACAAGAGCTGCAGTTCATTAACGTCGGTTGCGTTGGGTGCTTCCTATAGATATCATCCTGATTCTGTTCCCACCATATTACAGAGCAAATTCTATACACCAGAGAATGTTTGCTAGAAGCAGTTTGTTGTTTTCTGTCTCAACCTTTTTTTATAATTGCTGGCTCCCTTCGATACACCTTTTGTTGTTGGGGGAAGGAACTTTTTAAAATATCTGTACACAAATACACAACTAACAAATATTTTGAAAGCTGGAAGTAACATTTCCATGTTGTGGTGGTAGCTGTTACATACCAAAATAAAGCATTTAAGAATGTGACAGAGTAGACAGCTGGCAGACCATTAAAGTTCTTAAGAGGTTAGTGCATATTACATGGGACTTCACAGAGAAGGTATAGATATTTATTTATAAGGACATACTGTGAATTGACTTTTAAGTAGGAGAATAAACTGATTAACTTGTATAAAGAGATCAACAAGTATTTCTATAGATAAAAGTTAATTTTCCCAATACCTTCTCAGTTTGAGGACATCTCAAGTCCAGGAGTATAGTTTTTCCTCCTTTCATAGAGTTCAACTGTCTATTTTATATATAAACTATAACTTAAGGCATATACAACTCAGTAAATAATTAAATTATATCTGTTTACAACCTTTTTCTTATATCCTGCTCCCCTAAAAAAGTGTTCTGTGTTGATGAAGCAAAATGTTTGGATGGCTATTTTTTTCTTCTCCAGTGTAGACATACCCTAAGTCCCCAACATATTAAGATCCTTTGCCTAGACCATTAGATGAAGCATTAGGAGGTAAGTTGTAAGTCTAATATGGCCTGATAAATGTAAGCAAAGGAAGAAAGATGTGGAAATGTGGTCTTAGAGGTTGAATATGTGTCACACTTCATCACAGGGAAGAATCTGCTGAGAGGTCAAAACTGTAATGAGTCAATGGCCTCATTCAGAGTATCCTTCAATATAATTGGAATGTCTATGTAATCTACATTTGTCCTTTTTGCTATTTTTATTTTTGCATATTAAAAGTATAGATCATATTGAAGATATTATTTACCAAATTCTCTGAAATTAAATATTTTTTAAATTAAATAAAATTAAATATTGAGTGAGGAATCAGAAGTCCTAAATACAATGCCTTCAGTCATTTAACCCATACAAAATTTTACTGAATTACATTTCTGAAATTCACACACACACGTATCTGTATTTATTTATCTTCATTTCTATATACACTTACTAAACCTTGAACATTCCCATTTTTCTCTGGAGAAAGGAAAGATCTACTAAGTAGAGTAGTAGAATAATTGCTATATGGACAAGATGAGAGAGAGACAAAGAATTGGCGTTCTTCATTTTCAATGTAGTATTAATCTTAGGATACAGAAAAGTGTTCAGCCTTTTAAAATACTTCCATACTTGTATTGTTTGTGACCACTTCCTCCTTATAATCATCTCCTCTTATCTCAAGCCACTCTTCCAGTCCCCAACTCCAGTAACTGCCACACCATCATACATGCAGCAGTTTAGTAATGTTTTTACATAATTTCAAGACCATTCATTGTGATCCTCATTGTCTCAACCTCAAGGTATTTTTCTAACAAAGGAAACAGTCTTTAGGGCCAGCAGATACAGTAACTATACCTGTACCCAGCTATATAAGCATGAACGATTCCAAACCATTAACAAACATTGGGAGTTTTCTCTGCCAAGTAAATATGTCAAAAGGTCCCATGTTCATCAACCCATGCTGGGTTCAGTAATGTGCTGGTAGAATGGTGTTTGAAAAAAGAATCAAAAACCCCCATTTGTAATATTTGCCAATTTCCCTCATGTCAGTAATCCCACCATGGCTAATTTATCAATGGACATCAAAGGGTTTGCAAAGTTCTTGAAAATTGAATAATTAGCTCTGGTGATCCAGTGTGAGCTCGAACCAGGACACCCATGGCTGGGTTAAGTTCAGAGAATACTGAGGGTCTGCTTATGAGGCAATTAATTTCAGGAGGAAAAACAAATAGATTCCAATATCTTTTGCTCAAAGAATTTACAGATGATCCTAACTTCTGCCTAAAATTAAAGCAAGGACCTGAATTATTACTATTTCACATCTTTGATAGAAAAATTCTAAGTATCAAGACCATAAAATGGCAGAAAGAGGGATATCAAGATCATAAACATTTTTTGTCATGCCATGAAGCTTAGGCAAACAGTGACAAGCAATAGCTGCTGAACATTTAGAATGCACCAAATAAAAATCAACATCCTACAATGTCTCCTTGTTCAATCCATTGTGGGGCCCCAGAAACAATTATAAATATGAGAAAAAATGTGCCCTAGAATAGCTTATTCCACCCTCATTCTCTCTGGGTTGTTTTGTTTTGTTTGTTAACAAAGAAATCTACCATCCTGTGAAGCTCTCTGTTAGAAATTTTTTTTTCCTTGTGATGAGTATACATTTGGGGAGGGAACCAAAGTATACTTATTTTATTTACTACCTAAGAATAAATGCTCATTCTTTCTGTTATTTTTAAGAAGAACAAAGTTGAAGGTGTCATGCTCCCTGATTTCAAACTATATTATAAATCTATAGTATTTAAAGCAATATGACCTTGGCATAAAAACAAACACATAGATCAATGGAACATAATAGAGAGCCCAGAAATAAACTCATGCATATATATTCAATTAATTTATGGCAAATGTGCCAAGAATATACAATGGGGAAAGGACAGTCTCTGCAATAAATGGTGTTGGGAAAACTGAAGAGCCATATGCAAAAGAATGAAGCTCGACCACTATCTTACACTATACACAAAAATAAACTCAAAATGTATTAAAGACTTGAACGTAGACCTGAAACAATAAAACTCTTGGAAGAAAACACAGGCAGTAACCTCCTTGACATAGGTTTCAGTAATGACTTTTTGAATCTGACACCAAAAGCAAAAGGAACAAAAGCAAAAATAAGTAAGTGGGACTACATCATACTAAAAAGCTTTTTCATAGCAAAGGAAGTCATCAACAAACAAAAAGGCAACCTAATGAATGGGAGAAAATATTTGCACGTCATGTATCTGGTAAGGAGATAACATCCAAAATATATAAAGAACTCATACAACTCAACAGCAAAAAAATCCAATTAAAAAATGGGCAGAGATCAGAACAATCATTTTTCCAAAGAAGACATATAAATGGCCAACAGATACATGAAAAGATGCTCAACTTCATTAATCATCAGCGAAATGCAAATCAAAACCATAAGATAACAGCTTACACCTGTGAGAATAACTATTATCAAAAAGATAAGAAATACACAAGTTATGGTGAGCACACGGGGAAACCTTGCACACTGTTGGTGGGAATCTAAATTTGTGCAACTACTATAGAAAACAATATGGAGTTTCCCAAAAAATTTAAAATAGAACTACCATATGATCCAGCAATTCTACATTTATTAAAAAAAAAAAAAAACCCAAAACACTAACTTGAAAATTTGTATGCAGTCCCATGTTCACTACAGCATTATTTACAATAGCCATGATATCAAAACAACCTAAGTGTCCATTGAAGGATGAATAAAGAAATTGTGTATATATATGTGCAATGGAATATTACTCAGCCATAAAAGAAGAATAAAATCTTGGCATTTGTGACAAGGATGGACCTCTAGGGCACTGTGCTAAGAGAAATAACTCAGAGTAAAACAAATACCATACGATCTCTTTTATATGTGGAATCTAAAAAAAAAAAAAAAAAAAAAAAATCCGAGTTCATAGATACAGAGAACAGATTGCTGGTTACTGGGGCAGCAGGGGGAGAAATAGGTGAAAGCGTATAAGTTTATATTTTAAAAAAAGGAAGGCGTGCAAGACGGCATATGTTGTATGTTACATTTTGTAAGAAAGAAGCAAAAATCAGACAATATACGTATGTTATGCTATTGTGATATATAATAAGAAACATTTATATTTGTTTTTTGTCCCCTGTCCCCCACACTAGGCTCTTAAAACCCTTGTAAATTCCTAAGCGGTAGAGCACTAGGGGCATCTTCTGTTTCAATGAGGTGACGCTGGGTGGGCTCCTAGAAGACTTCTAGATGGGGGCTGGTCATAAGAAAGACCAAGCCATGATTAGAAGCATGGAATTTTCAACTCCCCTCCAACTTCTCTAGAGAGAAAAGAGGGGCTAGAAATGGAGTTAATAACTGGTCATAAAAAAAATAATAAATATATATGAGTGAATACATTTATGACTAACTGACTCATAAAATCATGCATGTGGATGAGGGACAGGTTCAGGGTAGCCAGGAAAGAATCTTACATGTCTGAGCTCAGGGATCCTCAAATAAATAATGGTTGGATCCCTATTTATTACAGTTCTTTCTTTGCACTCTCAAAAATAATACTTAGGTTTCATTCACTAGAGATTAATTGATAATATTCTCCATTAAAAATCATACCAATTTCTAGATACTATTGTCCAGAGGTGAAAGAGACTGGCACATGACCCTGAAGTGCATCCTCTTAGGGTATTTGGTAGAATTTTGAACTAAAAATAATTTCCAATGGTAGTTTATTAAGTCAGGAATCATTTGAAGACCAGCATGTTTTCTAAGTCCTGGAATGTTAGAGGTAAAGAAGCTGTCATTCTTCCTTTTTTGCATCACTGAAAATCAGGGGTTATTTATTTATTTATTGCAATTAAAAAATTAAAGAATGTATTCTCTTTGTTTTTAAAACTTAGAGTGAAAAAAGTTGCTTTCATTGGTTAGGCCCATGTAGTATATGGGGAAATCTAAACATCAGTATGACATGGATTGCTGTAAGTTTTTGTCAGATATAACTTAAATCATCTTTTATATATGTCATATGTCAATTTATATATTCCAAAGTGATACTGAGGCTCTATAATAATCTCATGTGTAATTTAGTTTGGCCTTGTATGATTATTTACAATCATTACTATGTTATTTCTAAAATAATTTGCAATATTTTAGATAAGAATATCTTAACAGAGACTTCTAGGAAGTTATTATTTACGAAATGGAAAAGGAGTAAGTAAACATGATTTTCAAGTCTATAATTGTTTTCATTTGTTATGCATTTCTAAGGTAAACTGAATTATCACTGATTTGTCAGATGTATTATGTAATTTAGGAAGACAAAATACATATCATCAGGGAAATGTATTTATCACAATTAAATTAGACTGTCTCTCATTGTCTTAATAAAGCATTAACTAGAATCAATGATTGAAAATATCTATGGAAAATATGTAACAATGTACACAGAATTGTCTTTCAGCCAAATTACTATATTATGTCGTATTACTTTTTTTTTTAGCTAATTTTGTGGTTTTCTTATTGTTATAGCTTTCTAGACAGGGAAATCGCATATTGTTAAGATTTATAAACACAGGGCAGAATTTCTGTGTTGTACAGTACAAGTACCATTTGTCATACCTTTTGGTGGTCCAAAAGGTTTAGACATGCTTCCTAGGTTGGTGAAACTAACCGTATTGAGAGTCTATCCCTCTGCAAGGTAGAAACTCATCTAACAAGGCTTTCTATCAGGATGTATTTTACTACGTGACATGAGTCCCAACAATCAGAAATCTAGCTTGCGCCTTATATTCATTAAATTAGAGACACCAAGAAATGGCAGCTCCCACCCGTTCCTCTTCAGGGTCAGTGGAAGCAGAGCTTCCAAAGGCAACATGCTATGTCTAGTGTCTGTGACAAAAACCGAGCTCCTCTGCCCAGCAGCGGCAAAAGTGATGCATTCGAAAAACAGCTCTGCCATATGGTTTGAGCATAAACTCTGGTTGTATAAACTCCAAAAATTATTCTACAGCCCTTTCTGAGATATCAAATATTATTTAATACATTTCTGTCCTCTCTAAACCAGGTTTTGGTTGTTGTTTATTTTTTAATTAACCGTAAGTGAAATAAAAGTGTTTAAATAGATTTACAACAGTGTTTTTAAAACTGATGGCTCATGATATCAGTTTATTAGGTCATGGCTAAGATTTATTTTTAATGAACTTGAACAGAAATACCAGAGTCAAACATATGTAATAATATTACAGCTTCATGAAACATTTGTTTCATGCATGCCTGTATATGTATAATATACATACATGTATGTATACGGATGCATGGGAATACATACATATATTAATATATGCATGTATGTGTGTATATATATACACACACAGATCCATTATATATATCCTGGATCTCAAGTAAAACATTTTTTACTGAACTTGAAGGGGAAAAATGGCCACAGGTTAAATGTATTTTGGATGAGTACTTTGAATTGTATGGAAACTTTTTAAAGAAATTTTGAAATGAAGTAGTATAATAATTGGTATATACTAATTAATCACCAGATGAAGCCTTCATACATCCACTCCCCCACCCCCCAACCAATATCTTGCTATACCTAAATTATAGAACAAAACAAAGCATTCTCAGCAAATTCTTTAAAAGAAAATAAAACACCAACCCCCATATCCAAATAATTCAGTTCTGCCTCTTGTTCTAATGACTTTCCCCCTTCCCAGTAGTACCTAAAAATATGTAATTTTGCTCATTCTAGAAACACGGTTTCATACTCTGGCATGACCTTGGCTTTTACTTTATCTCAGAGATAGAAAGCTTTTAGAATTCTCTCTCACAATGATAAGAAACTATTGTGCACCACTATATAAAAATATCAAGAGATTCCTTCAGTGAAAAGGTCATATCCAGCTTGTTTGAGTTATTTCACTTTATGAAATTCAATAGTTTATTTCCTTTGTTGGGTTTGTGATTTTTTTCTGTTTGTTAAAAATCTCTTGACAACCATGAATACATGACATTATTTCTGGGCAGACAAAGTGCCAGGGATTTTCATATCTAGAAAAGATGTTGTCTGGTGGGATGTGAACACAAGTTAAGAGCATCAAAATAACAACAGCAACCACTGAAGAAAAAACAAAAAACAAAAAACAGATTAAACCTCCAACTCATTCAGTCTGAATGGAACTTGTATGATTGAAAATAATTATTTCTTACATGTTAATTTGGGTTTTAGACCAAGAGGTAATTATGAGATGGAAGTGCATTTGCAATGAGGGAAATCGATATTGTTGATTTTGACTTCTTGGGGTGATTTTATTTACTGAAGGGAAGAAACAACTAGCTTAGAAAAATAAAATATTTGAAAATGAAATGTGTTTTATTTATTTCCTCCCCATTCCTGTCATGCTTCACTGGGGGAGTATTTTCTCTGCCCCATTGACTTTGGATTTGGTCAAATAACTTGATTTGCTCAATGGAATGTGGACATACATGACATAAGTCACATTCTAATTAGAGCTGTAAATGCACTTGAGTGGTTCAGGTCTGTTCCCCCTCCCCCACCCCTTTCCCTTCAGGCTTCTGCCATCAATCAGAATAGTGTGCTCAGTGCAGAAGTGCTCCTTCATCCTGGGTCCTAGAAAGAGAAGACACAAAAATCTTGGCCCAGCCCTACACAGTCCAGCTGCAGATTAAGCATTTCTCCCACTAAATATGAGTAAGAATATAATGAAATCTACTGAGTTTCCAAGGTTGTTTATTGTTTGATCAAAAGCTTATTAATATAGAATGTAGAGCAGTGCAGGTGTTCTTAGATGTTTGTCTTGTCTGCAAAAGAAAATTTTTAAAATGTAATTCACGAGAAAGAAATCAAAGAAAAAACACAAAAATTTAAAAACATCTTAGACAATTGGGAGCAGCTGCTGAACTGGTGTTGTGGTGCATGTAAAATAAAATGTCTCTACATTTCTAGAAATGTAGAGGCACTTGTGATCCAGATAAAGAAAAATAGTAAAGAGAGAATCTGGAACGTGAATTTTGCTTTTAATCGTTTTTTTTTTCACCCACAAAAATGGCATGATTGCCCTAACTAGCACCTTGATTTTAACCATTTATGCTGTCAATAAAGGACATAGGGTAAGCAGTTTAATCTGTTACCTGAAACAACTAAATAACTGTAAAAATTTCGAGTCTCCTCTTCCTAAACTGTTAAATTGGGGAAATACTATTGGTCTTTTAGAATTTCTTTTAGTCTAGGATCAAATGAGAAAACATACATGGAATAAGGTTGTATTAGAACATTTATGATCGCTGTTCTCTGATCCGGTTATAGCCCAGAAAAGTAATATTTGGTGGAGAGCATTTGAGGTGCTGAATTATTCCCGGACTTCCAGATGCATATATCTAACACCTTACTTGACACCTGTAGATCTACACACAATCCGAATCTCAAACAGCACATGTTCTCCACAACTCCTACCCAGCTAGCTCACTACTGCAGTCTGTAACATCTCAACTCCTGTGAACTCCATTATTCCATTTGCTGAAGCCACAGACCTTGGTGTCATCCTTGACCCCCCCTCTTTCTCACACGTGTCTAGTTTTCAGTGAATCAGGTTGACTTTACCTTCAGAACATTTCCCAGAGTTAACAACTGCTCATCAATTCCATCATCACCATCCTGGTACAAGTCACATTACCTCTCACCAGGATTATGAGAAGGGTCTGATAACTGGTCTCCCTATTCCAGCCCTTGCCCTCTGTAGAGTAGTCTCAACACAGCAATCATAGTCGCCATATTAGAGCAGAAACAGGATCATTTCCATCCTTTGCTCAAAACACTCCAGGAGCCTCCTGTCTCATTCAGGGTTAAAATCCAAAAGTCTTTCTTACAGCCTACAAAGCCTACTACGGACATAGGTACATCTCCGCCCTCACCACTTTACTTCTCTCCACCTTCCTAACCCACCACATTCCACTCCATTGACACTGGCTTCTACAAGATTCCTTGAACATCCAAGGATGTTCTCATTTCAGGGCACTTTGAACATGCTAACCATTCTGTCTGAAAGATCTTCTCCCATGTCACCCAGACTCATCCTCTCTCCTTGTTAGGTCAAAAGTAGTCACAAATAGTCAAAAATAATGCTCTCAGGGTGGAGGCCTGCCCTGGACACCCCTATATAAAATTTCAACTCCACCCACCCATGCAAATATACTTCATATCATCTTTCCTGCTTATTTCCCTTCCTCAGCACTTATCATCATGTAGCACACTATATATTTAATTTTTAGTTTTGTCCTTTCTAGGCTCAAAGAGGGCAGAATTTGATTTCTCTTTTGTTTCCTGATATATTCCCAGTGCCCATAGTTATCAGGCACACAATAAAATGAAACTATGTAGCACTTGCCAAGAAATGAGAAAAACTAGTGTTGTCTCCCTTACCCTATCATGACAGTAAAAATAAATAAGGAACAAGAGGCTTAAAGAGAGTGAGGGTGGCTTTGGGGGAGAGGCTCTATCAGTGGGTTGTATCAGAAAGAATCTTGGTAGAAAGGACATTGTAAACACCCAGCCTTTGGAAAAAAATAATTCCTTATCCAGAGGTTATTAGTTGGAATTTCGGGGGATGAGAGATCTAAGAAAGCCACAAAATGGTCTACTAGAGAAAGAACCAGCTGTAATTACCCGCCAAGCCAACCCCAGCTCCTACATGGCTTGCCATGTAAAAATGTGTAATTTCTTCTAATGTTCATGAACTCAACACTCAGAGAGCTGGGAACACTGGTAAATGTGTGTGTGTGTGTGTGTGTGTGTGTGTTGTTTTTTTGGGGGGGTGGGGGAGGGCTAATATATCTAAGATGGAGGTCATTTCCCCATCCCTAAGCTAAAGCAATAGCTAGAGGTGGGAAATGATCTAAAATCTCTGACTCACAGCAGGTGCTTAGTTCTATTTCTGGGAGAGTTGTTAATACCAGCGAGAGCGTAGATCCTCTGCCAAAAGGAGAGGCACAAAAAATATGTACTATAGTTGAGAAAAAACATATCAGCATTAGCTACCTAGAGTATGAGAGAAGTTTAATGGAGAAAGAGAGAATATTGTCACTGATAAACTAGATAGGAAGAGAGGAGTATGGGTTTCAGGGGAGAGGAATGTGGATTAAGAGGACTGGACTGGTTTTGTAAAGAGTACAGGCACAGAAGGAAGAAAAATGTGTTTGTGGTGGACTGAGAACTCTGATGCATTTGCTCTGAATTTCTGGCGACTATGTTCAAATGCGTCATAAATTGGAAACCTAAGTGCCTGTAGTTGTCATATGTGAAATTAAAAAAAAAATAAATCAATGTTAAATTCACAACTCCAACAATGTTAGTGGTGCTGGTAAAAATAGTCTAAGTTGATTTATAAGGTGATCTGTGTGCTGAGGCTGGCTAGCTGTTATATGCAACTCGTGTCAGAATTTTGATATGTAAAAATTATGATTTAATCTCAATTTCATTATCGATAGCACTAAAATGTTTTTTTTCTTAAATGACAGGGTTTATCTTAAATTTTTTTGCTTATAAAACTAGCCTCTGAATTGAAGCAATAAAAGGAGTCTCTGAATATCATTAGCCCATACTTAGGAACCAAAGTTAATGGTCATTTGTGATCATTCACAAAATAATGTCACTGATCAAGAATATTTTCTTTTTATGCTCTTATGTAGCAATAGATGCCAAAGTGTAACTAATCTCTGTAAGTTTACCCAGGAAACATGTACCAGTTTTCTATAAAGAGAAAGAATAATCTCTAGCTTAGTATATGAGAAAAATAAGTATGCTAATTAGAAATAAATTAAATCTCCTAGTTTCATATTTCCATTAAAAATCCTACAATACTATCCCATTCTAAAATGTTAATAATTGGAAAACCCATCTTGCAGAACAACAGAAATAAGAGCTAGTTTCCTAACTTTATGAAGGTTGCCTTAAATAAATTATTAACGTACCTTGAAATAGTTTGGACACCTTTACATGTTTATAGTAAAATGCCCTTTTGTATTCTTACTTATCCCTATGGGTTGTTAAGCACATATTGTACACAAATAATCTTGATTAAAATTTTAAGATAAACTTATATTGTGTGCTAGTCATTGAACAGAAAGGTGGCTACTTTAGTCATGTCCCATAATAATGATTTTATCTACATCAGGGAAGAAGCCTTGAAAGCCTAAGTTATTTTACCTGCAGAAAATTGCACTCATATCTATATATTAATAATAAAAAGTAGAAATTAAAATTTGAATGTGCAAATATAACTCCCAGAATTATAATAGAATTAAACATGAAGACATTATGTTCATGCATATTTATCATTAAGCTCTAGGTATGTCCCGTATCCTCAATTCTGCTGGCATATTTGCATACTAAATTCTTCTTAGAACTTGTTCACAAAGACATCACAGGATGTGCTACAGCAGTTGCTGTATCACAACAAATCATATTACCATAGAACACCTTGACAGAGTATTACTGACATTCTAAATTTCTTTTGATTTGCATCTTTGATTAGGACCTTGGTGGGTCTTATTCTTCAGCAACTAAACCAGGTTGGTCCTCAGTACAGACCATAGCATGCCATGATGGCAATTGTTCAGATCCTCTCTGCAGTTGTATCTCTGCGGAATACACATAAATTCTCATGATTACACTGAGGGCATTGAGTTACTTTCTGTGCCCAACTCTTGTTGGTTTGCATGACAGCAGGCAGGTGACGAAGCTCAGTTGTGAGTCCTGACTCCCAAGCAGAAAGCACATTTCTTTGGTGATTGCTGAACCTGACAAGTATTTTCATTTAAAAGAAAAAACAACAACAACACAATGGATTTCCTTCTACAACTAGTTTTGGGAGCCAGTAGAGGCAACAACACAATTGCAATCTTTCTACATCCTCCATAAATTAACCATGCTTAAGTTGATCTATTCATGCTTATATAATGGAATCGTACATCCTTTGGGAATTGCATTATTGAACTCATTTCTAACAATCTAAATACTATCTTAAAATGTTGAATGCTGTTTATCTATTATAAAGATAGTGCACATTCAGTTTGTTTGGAATTTTTGAAGAGAATATGCTGACTTGATTAAGTTTGTTAAAAGTAAGTTTAACAAATTCTCAGAAACTGCTGCTGCTGATACTAGTTATGTTTGAGTTTTAATGTATGAGACATATCTTTGGGACTGAAGAGAACTAAGTTTTGCAGAATTGCTTAGTTTTAAAATAAGATTTTAAAGTTTTTGAAATAGTCTTCATGACAATATTAAGCCATAGAATTTTATTGAATGAAGAAGATGCTAACGTGCCCAGATTTTGAAATACTAAAAAGTTTATTAGGTATCTATCATGGCTTCTCAAAAAACTAATGACAGTTGGAAGCGATAGTCTTTCAATTTAAAAATCTTGGTCATCACCTTTAAATATGCGGATACAACATGTCTAGTGTACTGTCCAGGAGTCTGAATTGATCACAGTTTAGAAACTCCAATGGGGATTATACTCGAACTTTCTATATCTCCCTTAATTTAATAGAAAACACATTTATTTTACATTAAAAATTAAAAAAAAAAAATAAACAGGAAATTATAATCCTACTAGGCATGCCCAGGATGGGCTTCAATTGGTATTTATTTGCTCACATGTTTTTAAAGAATACTTTTGGCTGCAAGTAACAGAAAACCCTACTTGTCTGGTTTAAAACATAAGAAATAAATTATCCTGCTGTAAAAAAAGAGGCTGGAGACAGAAGGCTCCAGGATTATAAATTTAGCTGCTAAGTTATTTCATTAAGGACCAACGGACCTTTAAAAATCTGTGCTGCCACCCTTAGCATGTTGGCTTGTTTACAGTCTAGTTCTTTACAAGACCAAAGGAAACCTGCAGCAGTTCCAGCCAATACACCCAGAAACGAAAAAGGCCAGCAAATGTGAAGAGAAGATTTTTTCTTTAAAGATGATAGAAACCTACCCTAGAGATTCCTGGGAAACAGGCTTTTTGAAATCTAATTGGTTAGAATTGCTTCACAAGTCAATGCCTAAACCCATCGTTGGAAATAAGAATGGGGTCTGAATGTCTGGTTCAAACTGATCAAATATGAAACCTGGAGCTGGAGAGGGGTGACTATTTTTGAGTTGGTAAGGGATGAACACAAAAATTTGATTCAGCCAGAAAAGAAGTAAATATCTATTGGTCAGGCAGCCACAAGTTTCCGCTACTGGTTATTAAACTTTTCTTCAAATATTTTTTTAAAATTGTATCTTTTTTCACCTGGATCCTATGAAGCATTAATAAACCAACTGTCCATTTTGTTTTGCTTGGGTTTTTGAATGTCTAAGGCAAATATGCTTGCGGTGTGAGTAGAATTCCTGTATTCAATTGGAATATTTTTGTAATATCATCATTTGCAAAGTCTAATTTGAGGGATTTTAGATGCTCCTTAAGAGGAAACCTTGAATTTGTCCTAAGTGTGTGTAATGTAAGTCCAGCATGTACTTTTTTTTTGGCATCACTGTGCATTGTGCTGGGAGAGGGGAAGATAACTGATGAAGGCAAGAATGATGAATTACATAAGATAAAGTAATAAGGCTTTCTACTTTTCATATAGGGTTTCTTCGTCCCACTAGATCCCCCATATGTCAGTATTTTCTTTATGCTGTCGATCTCAAAGGATATAAAGCACTAGTTAATCACATTGCTTTTTATCACCCCCTAATAGATCAGCACGCATTTCACACTGTACTAGGCCAGCATGATAGGAATATGGAATCAAGGAACTTTCGGATGTTATGCTTTCTCAGCTGGTACCTATGATTGATGCTGCGGTTGCTAACACGGAATTCATGCTTGCGCCTATCAACATAAGGCAATTGAAACAGAAAGCTGAAGTAATATTAAAGTGATAAATAAGCCTGTCATCTAAGAACCACACCTTTCTTTAAAATCCATTCTTAGTTTAACACACATTGTTAAGCCACATTTATTATGAGGCTTAGCATGGTACACTAAGATTCCTTTCCCTTAAAATGTACACATGGCCCAAGATGACATTAAATCTGTGTATTCAGATTGACTAAGATTCAATCAAGAACACATTGAATTAATTTTATCAGTTAGTAATAGCTTTTGGGCAAGAGAAGCAATGAGCTCCAAAATTATGGTTTAAACAAATTAAAATTTTTTCCTTTATAAGAGCATAAAAAAAAAAAACTAGGACTGTTGCTGTGGTTCTAACGTGTTTTCAAAGCAAACCCGCCCCTTCTGACATCATTTGTTTCCATCCTTTTGGTATGCCCATTTTTATATTTTCAAGATGGCTGCCAGAGCTCCAGCCATTAAGCTGGTATTTCCTGAAGTAAGAAGGCAAAACACAAATGAGGTTCATGTTGAATTAACCCTTTAAAGGGTTCCCAGCAACTTTGCCTTTATCACATTTATAAAAACTGTATTACCTGACAACAAGAGCTGCAAAGGAAGTCGGAGAAAGTTTTGGGAGGAGGAGGGAGAAACTTATTAAAGCCACAACTGAAGTAAGTTCTACACTTAGAAGAGAGGAGAGAATGGATATTGGGGAAAACCTAGCTGTTTTGTCCCATTTATCAGAATGAGGGACGCCTGCTCTTATCAAGTTGCTGAACTATTCAAAAAGGAAAGAATTACTTAGATAGATGATATAAAGGTCACAATCAAGTAGATTTTTGCTGGGATGCTGATAACATTATAGCCAGAAAAGGGCAAACGAGCATAAAACATATTCTAACCTCTCCACTTTAGGTTCACTAGAATCTCATATAGTTCCACAGTTTTAGCTATTTTTTTCAGTACTGATAACCCTCAAATATGCACATCAAATCTTTCTCTCCCTTCATCCATTATTTTATGTACACAGACACCTAAATACCCCAATGTTGACTAATTCATATCAATATGTCCAAAACTGAATCTGATGCTTTTTCTGATTTCTTGATTTCTATTAATGGCTTCACCATTTTCTCTCAAGCAGAATTAAAACTCTATAGTTAACTTCTATTATGTATTCCCTTTCACTTATACAATTAGCTCCCAGTCCTATAGAGCACATGTCCAAAATTTCTTTAAATAACCCTGTTATCTGTCTTTACTGCCATCAACCTCATTCATATCCTGAATTTTTCAAGGGCAAACTGGTTTCCTAGCTTTTTCTCTTTCTTTTCTTCAACCTTTTCTACAACAAATGGACAGACTTTTCAAAATTCTGGCACATTAGTCAGGGTTCTCCAGAAAAAACAGCTAATATTTTATTTATATATAATATCATGCCATCTGCAAGCTGGAGACCCAGGAAAGCCAGTAGTGTGATTCCCCCAGAGTCTGAAGGCCTGAGAACTAGGGGAACAGATGGTGTAAATTCCAGTCCAAGGGAAGGAGAAGATCAATGTTGCAGCCCAATCAGGCAGACATGAAGCAAAAGGGGCAAGTTCCCTTCTCCTCTGCCTTTTGTTCCATTCAGGACTGCAACAGACTGGACAATGCCCACCCACACTGGGGAGGGCGATCTACATTACTGAGTCCACCAATTCAAACGCTAATCTCATCCTCCAGAAACACCCTTACAGACATACCCCAAAAATCTTTAATCTGGGCACCTTGGCCCAGTCAAGATGATACATAAAATTAAACGTCACACCTTGTTACAATCACACTGGTCCCTTAAAGAAAGTCATTCAAGAATCACAGTACCAAATAAAGTAAAAACACCTCGAGATAGGTTTCTAACCTCTTAATAATATCACCCCAATTCACTTTGCCTGTCTTAATTTTTAACCTCGTGTCATATAATATATTTCAAGTAACAGAGACTGACTATTTATTCACCAAAAAATCCCTTTCTCCTATAGCTGGACTAATACACTCTAATCTTCTCTCTGGGAAACAAGTTTCTAGCTATATCTGTTGACATTTTATTCTTCTTCTATTCAAATTCAAATGAAACTTTCTCCATAATAATTTTTTATTTTTCAGGTGGTTGGAATTATTTTTTAACTTTTTGGACCCTAGTAATAGTTAATTTTTTACCCCTTTTGTGGCATTTAACTTAGTATCCCTATTATTCAAGTGATTAGATTTAGTTTTATACTCTCTTCTGAATTGTGTAGTTCAGAATACATAATTATTAATAATACTAATTAATAATAGGTCTCCTGATATATTAATTGCAGTATAGAAATAGGACTCATTTATTTGCCTACAAAAAATATAGCCATTTCTGGATTGTGAATCAGGTCTCTGGCATGGTTCATAGGAGCCAGCTTCAATATCAGAGACCAATATTTATCTTCAGACCATAAAAAGATTACCTCTGCTACAACATGAAGGTAGTCTACATCAGTACTATTCCAACTTTAATGTCCATAAGAGTCATTTGGGAATTTAATTTAAAACCCAGATAGATTTTAATTCAGTGAGTCTTTGATAGGGCCCAAGATTCTGCATTTTTTACAAGCTTCCCATCAATGGTGATTCTGTGAACCCTCTAACCACCACTTTGAATAGCAAGGGCAATGAATAAAGAAACAGTTCAGAAGAAAGACATTTGAAAGGTTGTGTGTGTGTGTGTGTGTGTGTGTGTGCGCGTGCACGCATGCATGTGTAGGTGACTAAGTCTACGCGGCTGAAAATGGTACATTAATAAAAATATTATCTACTTTGTGCAGTTGGCGCAGGTATTGAGCTAGATTATGGTTAAGAAAGTGTTTTAGAAACATCATTGTGTTACTCCTTTAACAAATATCAATGTGAAAGTAGCTATACATTTTTCTTTAGAGAATTGAAATTACATATGTTTAAAAATGTAAACTTGGAAGTTGTTGATAAACCATATATATCTTTAATTGTAATCATTTAAGAACAATATTCCACTGTTACTTTTTTTTAACATCTTTATTGGAGTGTAATTGCTTTACAATGTTGTGTTAGTTTCTGCTATATAACAAAGTGAATCCACTATATGTATACATATATCCCCCTGTCTCCTCCCTCTTGCGTCTCCCTCCCACCCTCCCTATCCCACCCCTCTAGGTGGTCACAAAGCACTGAGCTGATCTCCCTGTGCTATGCGGCTGCTTCCTACTAGCTACCTATTTTACATTTGGTAGTATATATATGTCCACTGTTACTTTTAAGACCTAAAGATCTTTCCACTTTGACATTTTGATTCAATTTTTTGCATCTGAAGTCCCTACAAAGGTATGATTGAATCAGTTTAGAACTGTGGACTCTAGACACTAAGTTCCTAAAACTATTATAAATTACTCTGCAAGTTTCTATTCTGATGAAGCTTTGGAAAAACTTGGAAAACTCACACTCAATACAGAGTAAGATATTTGTAGCTAAAAAGAGGATTTCCTTATACATGGGAGCATTGTCAGTGTGTCAAACCAGCCAAGCCATTTAACAATTAGCTCCCATAGTTACAAAATGCCAACTAAATCTGGAAGCAGGTTCCTATCATCAAACAGTCCAATTGTTTCTACTGATTCATGGCTTAGTCATAGACCAGGTGTTCTGAGCTTTAAATGTGAATTCATTTTCTGAAATTAAATCTGAAAACCTAATGAAAAAGCTGACTGTATTGCAAATGACACATTACATCATGACAATTGCCAGTTCTGTTTCGAACAGAAACTGAGTATTCCTCTAACTTGTTTGATATAGTGAGAAGAATTTCCTTTAACTCAATTTACTTTTAGTATTTTACAGATGCATTTCTCAGAAATATAGAGACCATTTCCATAACTAAAAGGCCAGTAGCTTTCCTCCGTATAACACTTCATTGCACTGCTTAACCCCAGCATGGATAAGCATTTATCCTATTTAAAAATAATAATTTCAAAAAACCTCTCCAACATGACAATGAAAACTGCAGTACTTGTTGGTAAAGATGATCTCTGTTTTGCTCTTTCACTAAATTAAATGTTTATTTGTAGCCCAGCATGGTGGCTTTTGTAAACTTTTCAAGGTAAAATGAGCAGTGTACTGTTTATTAGAGTGTTTCTTTTTTAAGATAAATGAATTCAATTGATTGAATTGTGGTAAGCAATTAATTCATCCAAATAAGTAAGAAGTTAATTTGTCCTGTTTTACATCTCAAAGGAATTTTATGCTTTAAAAAACTATTCCTCTAAAATGTTTTATTTACATTTGTTTTAAATAAATGAAGTCATATACAACATTGGCTTATTTAACTATGAAATGACATATTTATTGGTAACTTGATGAATGAGAAAAAATTATAACCTAGTCCTAAGTTTAAGTTGGTATGTTAATGTTGAGAAAAAGTCCAAAGTAAGGGTTTACAAAGTGATTACATATCTCTTCAATAAATGGTGCTGGGAAAACTGGACAGCTACGTGTAGAAGAATGAAATTAGAACACTCACTAACAACATACACAAAAATAAACTCAATGGATTAAAGACCTAAATGTAAGACCAGACACTATAAAACTCTAAGAGGAAAACATAGGAGGAATGCTCTTTGACATAAATCATAGCAAGATCTTTTTTGATCCACCTCCTAGAGTAATGGAAATAAAAACAAAAATAAACAAATGGGACCTAATGAAACTTCAGAGCTTTTGTACAGCAAAGGAAACCATAAACAAGACGAAAAGACAACCCTCAGAATGGGAGAAAGTATTTGCAAATGAATCAATGGACAAAGAATTAATCTCCAAAATATATAAACAGCTCATGCAGCTCAATATTAAAAAAACAAACAACCCAATCCAAAAACGGGCAGAAGACCTAAATAGACATTTCTCCATAGAAGACATACCGATGGCCAAGAGGCACATGAAAAGAGGCTCAACATGACTAATTATTAGAGAAATGCAAATCAAAACTACAGTGAGGTATCACCTCACACCAGTTAGAATAGGCATTATCAGAAAATCTACAAACAACAAATGATGGAGAGGGTGTGGAGAAAAGGGAATCCTCTTGCACTGTTGGTGGGGATATAAATTGAGGCAACCACTATGGAAAACAGTATGGAGGTTCCTTTAAAAACTAAAAATAGAATTACCATATGACCCAGCAATCCCACTACTGGGCATATACCCAGAGAAAACCATAATTCAAAAATACACATGCACCCCAATGTTCATTGCAGCACTATTTACAATAGTTAGGTCATGGAAGCAATCTAAATGCCCATCGACAAATGAATGGATAAAGAAGATGTGGTACATATATACAATGGAATATTACTCAGACCTAAAAAGCAACAAAATTGGGTCATTTTTAGAGACATGGATGGAGCTAGAGTCTGTCATACAGAGTGAAGTAAGTCAGAAAGAGAAAAGCAAATATCGTATATTAACGCATATATGTGGAATCTAGAAAAATGGTACAGATGAACCAGTTTGCAAGGCAGAAGTAGAGACACAGATGTAGAGAACAAACGTATGGACACCAAGGGGGGAAAGTCGGTGGGGCATGGTGGTGGTGGGATGAATTGGGAGATTGGGATTTACATATATGCAATAATATGTATAAAATAGATAACTAAGAAGAACCTGCTGTATAAAAAATAAATTAATTTTAAAAAAATAAATAAAAATAGAAAAAAAATGATTACATATGGTTCTTTTATCATACTTTTGGCATTCTTAAGAATAATTCACTTATCTGAATTTTTCACACACACACACACACACACACACACACACACACAGACACATAGATATATATACATACTTGTTCAGTCATTCTCTTCTGAATTTACTAGATGTTTCAAGTAAAACTGCCAATTTACTTCTCCATGTAAATCCCAGAATGTATTAGTAAAGAAAAAGTGATTGATAAAATATTTTTCACCCTGAAAATTAAATGTAAAGTATGTATTTTAAAGCAACCACATTGATTATAATTTAGCACTCTATAATCAGCAGATATGGTCCTAAAATATTTAATGCTACATCTATAAAATTGGCATTTAATACCAAATTCTGTTATTACACAAGCCAAAGGATAGTTTGGCAGCTAGGATAAAATACTTTTGTTACCTAATTTTATCATCAATATTCTGTAAGTTATGCTGAAAAAATGATTAACTGTGATTTGTTGTGATTGTAAGATCTTAACATCAAAGATTACACATTTTGTGTGTATTTGTTGTCATCTGAAACAGAAGGAGGGGCGCTTAAACCTTTCAGGAACTTGCCATTAATCTCATTGGCTCTATAATCTGAGGGCAACAGTGGCTGCTAGTTCAGTGAAGCAATGAATTTAGAAAGTACAATTCAATTCTCTAAACAAGCCTTATTATTTTAAAAATTTTTTATTAGATCTTAGTTTTGGGATCTCAGCGCCAGTTCACAGTCAAGAACATTATGTTATGAACATACATGTGAAAAAATAGGAAGATTGGAAATCATACAAAATATTATTATAAAAAGTGGCATTCATCATTCTACTTGTCTTTATTCCGATTACTATAAAATTAGTTTAATAAAGAGTAGGTAATTTTTTGAACTCAGAAAAATAATACTTGGCATTTGTACACTTTGAGGTCAACTTACTCCAGGAATAACTGAAATTTTCTTAGGGAACCTGCAGGAAATGAGAACGATAATGGTGCAACAGTGACCCATGAGGACAGTAATTATATCAGCCTGCATTGAGTAGAGCATTCAACTCCCACACTATCAATTTGAAAGTTTCCTGACATTGAAATTCACACTAATAAAAGAATGAGTTTCTATTAAAATTGTAATGCCCAGCAATGAAAATAGTAGCATGGAGAATGACAGGAAAATTAATTCAATTGGAGATAGAATATTTTGAGAATGAAATAATGAAAACACTTCCAAGTTGCCAGATAAAGAATCATATAAACAAATAGCAAAATTTACTAAACACTTATTACGTGCTAAGAATCTTTATGTGATAGAAATAAGGACAAATGAGAGGTTACTGTGCTGTGAGAAGATCTAGGGCAAGAGATTCATTGAAAACATAATAACAATGAAGGAATTTTGAAGGATAAAGAAGATGAAATCTAATAGATAAAAAATTTTAATCAATTCCTGTCTAAGCTTGGGATCTTACAGCAGAATACCATATACTGGGTGGCTTAAGTATCAGGTATTTATTTCTCACAGTTCCAGAGGCTGGGAAGTCCAAGATCAAGGTGCCAGAAGATTTGGTTCCTGGTGAGAGCCCTATTCCTGTCTTTCAAATGGCCACCTTCTTACTGTGTCCTCACAGAGAAAAAAACTGTAGTATCTTCCTGTTCCTATAAGTACACAAATCCCATCATGGGGGGCACACCCCTATGACTTCATCAAACCTAATTATTTCCCAAAGGGCCCACTCCACATACCATCATATTGGGGGTTAGGGCTTCAACATATGAATTTTGGTGGGGGGACAGGGGGCACAAATATTCAGTCTATAACAGTTCCCTTCATTGTGAAGAGAAAAAAGTTTGTTGATTTCACACATATCCTAAATTATTGAACTTTGTTGTCTCTCTTAATCTCAATCACCTTTTGAGTAATGGGAATCAGACTACATCTAAGGATAAAGAGCATGTGTTTTCAAGTCAGAAAAACCCAGTTTAGAATCCCGGTTCTACCTCCAACTAGTTGTATATATTTGGTAAGTTATTAACTGCTTTGAGACCAACTTTCTTCACTGGTAAAATACATACAATAATACTTACTTAGGAGAAGTTTTTTGAGGATTAAATTGGAAGGTTCTTGGCCCAAGTTAAAGGCTCAAAAAATGTTGGTCAACAAACAAACAAAAAACAAAATTGACAAATCTTTTTTAACTTTAATGATAAGATGGAGAAGGACAGGTGTTTCTATGGAATGAAATGCTGATCCTACTAGGATCAAACAGTGTATATATATATATATATATATATATATATATATATATGGAAGCAGAAAACGAGTAATCCACTCCAGACCCCATTTCAGAGTGCTGGACCTTGAAGAATCTAGCGGAATTTGTTGAACGTCTTTGAAGAGTATCCATATTCAAGAATGAGTTATTGAATGATTACTTTGTGGCAGACAGAATTCTAAGTGCTTTATATGGAGTTTAATTCCACTGTCTTCTTTCACCCTCAAAAAATCCCTTTGTATATTTTTCTTTTTTTTTCTTCATTTTAAAGATGAGGAGATTAAGTCACAGAAGGGTTAATTTACTCGACCGAATTCAAATATCCAGTAGGTAACAAAGTTAAACCTAAACCTTGACAATTTGGCACTGGAGTTTGCATGCTAATACAGTTTTCAATACTTCTCAAAATTAAGAGTGAATATTAACAGTGGCATCTCCTATTTTGTTAGTTTGTGAATATTTCTAGAATATTTGGTTATCTTATACTATAAATGTTAAAATATTTCCATAAATGCAGTTTTATTTTTAAAGTTAATCATTTACTTCCTGTGTAGAGAAATAGGCATATTTTCAATTTTAAGCTTTAAAAATCACAATAACTCTCTAGTGACATATACAATTTAAAGTTGAAAAAATAAGTTCGTTTGTCTTTCTGTGTCTGACTTACTTCACTCAGTATGACAATCTTTTGGTCCATCCATGTTGCTGCAAATGCCATTATTTTGTTCTTTTTTATGGCTGAGTAATACTCCATTGTATATATGTACCACATCTTCTTTATCCATTCATCTGTCGATGGGCATTTAGGTTGTTTCCATGTCCTGGCTATTGTAAATAGTGCTGCAATGAACATTGGGGTGCATGTATCTTTTTGAATTAGGTTTTCTCTAGGTTTATGCCCAAGAGTGGGATTGCTGGGTCATATTGTAGTTCTATTTTTAGTTTTTTATGGAACATCCATACTGTTCTCCATAGTGGTTGTATCAATTTATATTCCCACCAACAGTGTAGGAGGGTTCCCTTTTCTCCACACCCTCTCCAGCATTTATTGTTTGTACATTTTTTTGGCGATGGCCATTCTGACTGGTGGGAGGTGATAGATACTTCATTATAGTTTAGATTTGCATTTCTCTATAATTAGTGATGTTGAGCATCTTTTCATGTGCTTTTTGACCATCTGTATGTCTTCTTTGGAGAGATGTCTATTTAGGTCTTCTGCCCACTTTTTTTTTTTTTTTTTAAATGTGTATTAAATTGCCAATCTTTTTTTTTTAATATAAATTTATTTATTTATTTTTGGCTGTGTTGGGTCTTCGTTTCTGTGCGAGGGCCCCCTCCAGTTGCGGCAAGCGGGGTCCACTCTTCATCGCGGTGCGCGGGCCTCTCACCATCGCGGCCTCTCTTGTTGTGGAGCACAGGCTCCAGACGCGCAGGCTCAGCAGTTGTGGCTCACGGGCCCAGTTGCCCCGCGGCACGCGGGATCTTCCCAGACCAGGGCTCGAACCCGTGTCCCCTGCATTGGCAGGCAGATTCTCAACCACTGCGCCACCAGGGAAGCCCTGCCCACTTTTTGATTGGCTTTTTTTGATAATGAGCTGCACGAGCTGTTTGTATATTTTGGAGATTAATCCTTTGTCAGTTGCTTCATTTGCAAATATTTTCTCTCATTCTGAGGGTTGTCTTTTTGTTAGTTTATGGTTTCCTTTGTTGTGCAAAAGCTTTTAAGTTTAATTAGATCCCATTTG
This sequence comes from Eubalaena glacialis, assembly GCF_028564815.1. Taxonomy (NCBI): domain Eukaryota; kingdom Metazoa; phylum Chordata; class Mammalia; order Artiodactyla; family Balaenidae; genus Eubalaena; species Eubalaena glacialis. The sequence continues at coordinate 23,089,890 of NC_083721.1, forward strand.
TTTATTTTTGTTTTTATTTTCATTACTCTAGGAGGTGGATCAAACAGTGCTCTGTGGCTAAAAATTGAGGACCTGTGGAGCACAGTCTTCTTCAAACATGGTTTGACTCATTTAGAAAGTTTACAATTAACTTCCAAAACTTGAATCTCTAGGGACACTAACTCAATATCCAGATGTCAAACAATTTTTTTTAAAAAACTGGAAGATATGATAGCACCTAACATTCATTTCTACCTAGCAACTAGATGCTCCTTCCTGGAGTATCTGCTCTCTCTTTAAATAAGTCATAAATTCTCCAGTTTGCATTGCATACCATAGCCTTACATTCTGCCTGCTTTCCCGTTGGAATCTTGTAAAAACTGACAGTAAAGTTTCCTTACTTTACCTATGGAAAAACTTTAGAATTGTAAGAGATAAGTTTGGCTTTATATTTTTCAAAATTGCTCTTGTAAAGTTTTTTTAACTTTTCGGTAACATGAGGAAGCACAAATTTGGAGCTTATTCATTCAGTCAAAAAACTTATCCATACTATCAACTAATTCAGATGGATTAATGGTCAGATGATCTCCATTTTGGGTTGTTATTCTTTGAAATTGGAAGACAGGTGGCTTAAGACAGACTGATTCATCTCATAAGAAAATATAATTGTGCTATGATCTGAATGTTTGTGTTACCCCAAAATTTAATATTAAAATCATAAAATCCAAAGATGATGGTAGTAGGAGGTGATGCCTTTGGGAGGTGCTTAAGTCATGAGGGTGGAGCCCTCATAAATGGCATTAGTGCCTTATAGAAGAGGCTCCAGAGATGTTTCTAGGCGCTTCCACCATATGAGGACACAGAGAGAAAAGAAAAGGTGCCAGCTATGCACTAAGAAGAGTGCTCTCATCAGAACACGACCTGGCTGGCATCTTGATCTTGGACTTCCCAGCCTCCAGAACTGTGAGAAATAAATGTTTGTTGTTTATAAGCTACCTGGTCTTTAGTATTTTGTTGTAGCAGCCTGAACTGATTAAGAAACACCACATCAAGGCATTAGTGTAGATATAAAAGATCAAAGAGTTTATGTCTTCATGTAGTTTGTGTTTTGGTGGGAAGACCAAAAATAAATCAGTAAAAAAGATTTACTTCTAATTTAAGATACCAAATATTATTTTAAAAATTAAAGGTAAGAACAGAAAATGATGGGACATGGGGGATATGTATTGTAAAAGGACAAATATAGAAAGTCTGCTCCGATGAACGGTGACATAGAGGAAGGCGAGGGATAAAGCTTGTTGCAGGAGGAAGGGTATCCCAGGCAGAGTTCTCAGGGCAACTTAAGACTATGCAGGTAAACTCCCAATCATGCTACAAAAAATGTGTTACTGTCTTCAGAACCTTCTACACAATGTGACAGAGCATATAACAAAAATCAATGCTGGAAATAATAGCATGTCTAAATCCTGCCTACTTCTCATGCAGAATATGTAGAGTTATTATAATTATTCAGGGAAAGAACTGGCATAATATTTTAGTTGGACTATTCAGTACCTTAATGCATAAGTTCATGATTTGGAAGATGTCACCCTTTAAAACTGGTTACATCACACTCTGGAATGGACAATAATTGATATTAACCAAACAGGATGGTGGATGGAAAACAGTAAACACTAAAGAGGATAACCCCAAATTATTTCACAATGATCAGATGGTCTCCACTTTGGGTTGTTATTCTTTGAAATGGGAAGACAGGTGGCTTAAGACAGACTGATTCATCTCATAAGGAAATATGATGGTGTTATGATCTGAATGTTTGTGTTACCCCAAAATGTATATATTAAAATCCTAAAATCCAAAGTCACAAATGGAAAGTCTAGATAGCAGGATCATATAGTATGAAATCAAAGCTCTATGTATTCATTGTTTCAATGGATATTAACTGAGTGAATTTCATGTGTAATGGCCCCAAATCTTGGAGGGGATGGAGGAAGAAATGATAGGGATAATGTCCAAGTTTCTGTCTTTGGTAACTTGGAAGTTCCAGTCAGGAAATTCAGGAGAAGGAACAGCTTTGGCAAGGTAGGAGGAAACAAGGGGAAGGTTGTGTAAACAAACCATTACCAGGCTTTGCTGGATACACTTTTCTTGCCATTAACCTGGTGGAGGACAGAGACAGCATTCCAGTAAGAGTTTACATGGACTTGAAGATATTTCAATTGGTGTTTTCTTAATGGTGGCTTAAGGGAGGAGAATGTGAACTTCCAAAATATTTTGGGCAGCTATTTGATTTAATATATCAATCAGGCAAATAGGATTCATCCTAGGAGAGGGAGGCCAGATGTGGAGGATGCAACATAATGGCCAGATAACCTCTACAGTCCCTGATGTTGAAGCCTTCAAGTATTTCTTTAATCACCCAAGAGATTATGAGAATTAAAAATTGTATACTTTTTCCCACATTATTTCAAGTCCATTTCACAGCTCAAAGAAAGTAACATTAAATTATAATAATTTCTTTGGTGCATTCAGGATTCATGGCCTGAAACACAAATGTGCTATTAATAAATTATTATTTAATAATTTGTAGTGTATTTGTTATGTGATAAGAAAACGGAATACAAAACTACAAAACATGTAGTTTGCCTCCTTATTTTAAAATCAGCCCTCAGGAAATCTGCAGTCATTTATGGAGCATAATATTTCCATCTGCTTCAGCAAAGTAATATAGGATTAGCTATAGAATCTTTGTGTAAAACTTCGTAGTGGAGTGGCCAAATGCAAAATTAATTAATGTGTTAAAATAAAATAGCAGCTGATCTAATTATTCAAATTTTCTTTTGTTTTCCAAACACAATGTTAAAACAGAGACAGAGAGAAAGAGAAATAAACCAAAATATGATGTTTGGTCAACTGTAGTGTTATATACTTGTGGAAGATGTCCACTTTTCTTCATAAAATTGTGTTGTACCTTTTATAAATAATGTGACATAGACAGATGTAATCCTTGATTGAATGCTAAGAAGAGAGACAAGAGTTAGCTGGGCATAACTTCTTAATATTTAATAACTCCACAATCATGAATTTTCAGTCACTGACAACTTCAGCAAACTAAAAAGTCAGTTTTATAAAATTTTTATCATAGTTCTGCCATTTTTTAGATTTAAAAGAATTTGTAATTTTATTTTGTTTCTATGCTCCATTATAATCAAAGATATTTGTTGAATTTTATTTCAATATTCTGACTTCAAATTAAGTCCACTATTTATCTGAGAAAATAATCTAGCGTATAATTATCTGTTTTTCATACATTTTCTGAGAGAACTATATGGCATAAAATTGAAAGCTGACTGTTTACATATATCAATCAATAACCTGTAAGTACCTGATTTACCAGATTGTTTCTTTCTTCCAATTACTTCTGTAGAAACTTAAAAATAATTGGTATTATATTCTATAGTAATAAATAACAAGCACTACCTTAGTTCTAAATAGATTTAAATTATCCTGAATATTATAGCTTATTATATAATCTTTTTTATGAGTGTTTTATAGGGCTTCAATATTTTCTATGTAAAGTACAGTATAATCATTTTTTTCAAAATAGATTTTTCTCTCTGACACATTCTAAACAGTCTATTGTTTTTGCAAAGACTGTTAAATTACAGTACTCTGCCTTATTCAGCTTTTCTGAATCTCCTATCTGGGATAAAACCTAGGGTTAATGTATCTGTAACAACATAAAATAAACTAGAAAAAATTTGCATCTACATGAGTCTCGATATAATACAGTTTCAAATAAAACTTGATTGCTAATTGGTAACAGTTCTCAGAACTTCCCCTTTTGAATAATTGATATCTATCCTCGTCTTCTAAAAGTACGGTATACAAGTCTCGTAAATAAAGAAAGAAACGGATATAAATTTATCTGATTTCAAAATGATCTATCTAATCTTGGAAAGGTACCCGAGCTTAGAAGAATGTTATATTGCTATTGCAAATCTCTTTCCTAGGTTGTTTTCCTATTTTTTTCTGTTTTAAAACATTAACTGGTACCAAGTGAGATATGTTCTCCTTTTTATAAATGAAAATATACTACATCGACATCTTTTTTTTAAACTATGCATGAAATGTTTATTTATTTTTTAAGTTAATTTTTATTGGAGTATAGTTGATTTACAATGTTGTGTTAGTTTCTGTTAGTTAGTACAGCAAAGTGAATCACTTATACGTATACATATATCCACTCTTTTTTAGATTGTTTTCCCATACAGGCCATTACAGAGTACTGAGTAGAGTTCCCTGTGCTATACAGTCAGTCCTTATTACATATCTATTTTATATAAAGCAGTGTGTGTATGTCAGTCCCGATCTTCCAATTTATCCCTCCCACCTTACTCCCTGATAACCATAAGTTTGTTTTCTACATCTGTAACTCTATTTCTGTTTTGTAGATAAGTTCATTTGTACCCTTTTTTCATCTTATACAAATAATACTTTTTCAGTTCTTAGTAATGTTTCATTTTAGAACAGTATTATATTTACAGAAAAGCTTCAAAGAGAGTATAGAGTTCCCCTATATCCTGCACCCCATTTATCTCATTGTAAACATCTTACCTTAATAAGGTACATTAGTCACAACTGATAAACCAATATGAATACATTTTATTAACTAATGTTTATACTTTATTCTATTGTCTTATTTTTTATCTCATGTCCTTTTTCTGATCCAGGATCCTATACAGGACACCATGTTATTTTTACTTGTCATATGTCTTTAGAGTCCTCTTGACTATTTCTCTTCCTTGTTTTTGATGACCTTGGTAGTTTTGAGGAGACCTATGTGGTATTTTGTGGACTGTCCATTGATTTTGTTTTGTCTGATATTTTTCTTACGTTAGACTGGAGTTACGCGTTTGGGGGAGGAAGACCATAAAGGTAAACTGCCATTTTCATCACATAATTTCAAGGATTTATGGTACTAACATGACTTACCACTGATAATGTTAACAGAATTAATTTTCATAATAATTTATAGTTACACGTTATAATAATTTGAAATGTATTTTTACCTGGCACATAATGATTTAAAGGGTAATCTCAGCACACTAAGAAGAGATACACATCTCAAGGAAAACTAATTTTTCAAGTATGTAAGACTATAATAAAGCAACAAAGTCATTTTACTTACTTAAAATGAAGAGGAAAAGTTTTATAAGTACAAGTATATATGTATATGTGTCATTAACTGGTTCATTCTCTTTATACAGGCTATGTGGGTAATCAGATCGCATTCAGTAGGTTGTTGGTGACCATAAAAGGAAGAGTAAACAAATTAAATATTAAAGGGAAATGACACGGGAGAGTTGGATGTACCCTTCTCTGCATTAAGCAGACCCTTTCTAATGAAACTGGAATAACTGACGTCTCTTGTTTCAAGTCTTCTGGGCAATGTTTGGATAGGTTTTAATTCAATTTTGCTGTATTAATGCAAGATTACGATCCAAGTTTCTGTAGCTTACCATTGCCATCATTTATTTCTCACTCACATACCTGTAGGTTGGCTGTGGTGGTTTAGACGTGAGTTGAATTTGGCTCTGATCCTCTTGTTTTTTCATTTCAAAACTCAGGATGTTGGAGCAGTGACACTTGGACTGTGTTCTTCTTATGGTAGAGGGAAGAGGCTCAAGAGACCATGTCAAAGCATGCAAACGTTTTAAATAATTTACTTAGATGTGGAGGTGAGTTGTTCTCGTTTACATACCATTGGTCAAAGCAACTTACATTGCCAAGCTCAACATGTATGAGGGGAAAAGTACACTCCTTCCCCAAAGGGCATGGGGGTAGTGAATATTTGGTGAAAAGTTATACAATCTACCAGAAATGAATATTCACATTCTTCTATGTTTCTTTTGTCTCTATCTTCAAAGGCTGCATAATCAAGCATATTATTTATTTAGTTTTACTTTCTTTTACTCCATGTTAGTGTATCCAACCAGGTCATATCTAATTTTATGCAGGTTTGCGAATCATTTTATTTCTTTAAAAGCATGTTGTATTCATTATGCATCATATAATCTTATTTTCCTCAATTCAGGTTTTGGGGTTGAATGCCTAATTTTATCTCCCAAGAAATAAAAACCTATGGTCATGCCATTACACTTTTAAGATATATATTTATTTCCTCTGTCATATGAAAAGCAATTTCAAAGTAAAGAGTCATATTCAAAAATTATAATGTAAATAAATAAAATATGAAATTTAAGGACCAAAATTCACATTGCTTCACACATCTTAAATTATCTATAAGAAAAATAGCTGATCTCATTATCCAGCCTAACTTGTACAACAAAATATCCTAAATTTATGATTATTATAAAGTTGTGCCTATTTTATTGAAATAAGCAGAAAGAGCAATTCAAGAATAATATATAATTCATTGTGAATAAATTAAGTCAGCTTAAAACTAGAATTTCTATGAAAATAGAAAATATATGTACATATATTTATGTATATGTATATACATATATTTATATATTCTATATTAAAAATTCAGTGGGTTGGTTAAAATGCTCATTAAATGAAGCTGAACTGAAAATTAATGATTTGGAAGACCGAGCTAAAATTACACAAAATGCTGCATAGATACCTAAGGACGTGGAAAATTAAAATAAAAATTAAGAAATGTATAATATTAAATGGGAATGTCTAAGACACATAAAGTTGGAGTTCCAGACGTATAACAGATTCAACCTGGTTGGATATGTGGCTGTATCTGCTTCTTTTGACCTCATTAAATGTCAGTTTTATCCAAGTCATAACAGCAGCCAAAAAATCCATTGCTACTTTTTTCCCAATCTCTGTTCGGAGTAAGGAACCCATCTCAGACCTTGATTTCAAGGAGTCAGTAAGGTCTCACATCACAGGTTCCCCTGTTCATTCCTATTACCCTGAAAAGAGTCTTCATTTTCTCCTTTCTCTGCTTTTTTCCTGATTTTAAAGCTAGCAGTCCTGCACACTTAAACCCATAAGTCACTTTGTGTTTATAATCTGTTTGTTTTTGGAAAATATTTTAGAATAAATTGGGTGACAGATTTATTCCAAAATAAAATAATTCGTTTTAAAAAATAAGAAAAATAAAGTCTTTTTCTAGTACAGAAAAGCTGAAAAAAGTTATTATCAGTACATAGACTACAAGAACTGTTAAAGAAAATTTGTCAGGCAGAAGGAAGTTGATACCAGATGGAAATATGGATTTACATCCAAGGAATTTAGAACACTGATATGGTAACTACATGGATAAATATATGAGATTCATTTCTTTTTGTTTAAATCTCTTTAAAAGAGAATTGGCTGCTTAAAATAATAATGTATTGTGGGATATGTAACATTCACACATACATGCATACGCATATAAATACATAAACACATGTAATATAAAAATATTACATACACATCTAAAAATGGATGGCAGCATTTTTATAAAAACTAGGAAGGAAAAAATATTCTATTATTTTATGGTTCTTATAAACTATGTAGAGTGGTATAATATCTCTTGAAAATAGACTGTGATAAGTTAAAGCAATTGCTAAAATAACAAAACAAAGAGATAAAACTAAATAAGCTATTGAGGGGATAAAATGCATTTATAACAATACCCAATTAATCAAGAAAAATGCAGAGAAAGAGGAAAAAAGTGAATAAAGAAAAGAAGCAAACACAACATAAATAGTGTGATATAAGATATAAATCTTAATGTATCAATAGCATATTACATTTAATTGTCTAAATATTTCAATTAAAAGGCAGAGATTTTCAGATTGGATTAAAAACAAACTCTAATATATGCTGCTAAGGAGAAAAAATACAACTATAAAATTATAAGTTTATTAAAAGCAATAGGATTGAAAATGATAAACCACACAAACACTACTCAAAAGGAAGGTGGAGTTACTATATTAATATCAAACAACATTGAATTCAGATCAAAGAATATTACTAGGTATGAGGAAGGTAATCTCAAAATAATAAAAGGGTCAATTCTTCAAAAAGAGATAATAATCCTAAATATATATGCACCTAATAACAGACCTTTCAAGTACATGAAAGTAAAGCAAATGTAGTTCAAGGGGAAATAGAAGAATCCACAAATATATTTAGAAATTTTAATTCCTCTCGTCCAACAACTGAGAACAAATGGACAAAATCAATGAGGATATAAAAGACCTGAACAACATTACCAACCAACTTGACCTAACTGACAATTATAGAAGATTCCAACCAACAACAGGAACCCACACATTGTTTTTAAGTACGCATGAAACATTTATCAAGTTGCGCCATAAATGAAGTCTCAATAAATTGAACAGAATTGTAATCACATGAAGTATTATTTATGACCACAGTGGAATTAAGTTAAAAGCAAATAATATAAAGATTTATGGAAAATACCCAAAATATATGGGAGAAAAAAGAACTCTAAATAACCCATGTGTCAAAGAAATCAAAAGTGTTATTGAAAAGTATTTTTGACAGGATGAAATAAAAGCACGTGTATCTGAATTAGTAGGATGCGGTTAAAGCAATTCTAAACAGAAAATTCATGGCCATGAAGAAAAATAATCTTTAATCAGCGCTTTCAGCTTTTGACTTCAAGATACTAGAATAAGAAGAATAAATGAAATCCCAAAAGAAAGCAATAAGAAGGAAATAATAATGATTATAAAAGCAATCAATAAAATAGAAAACACAAACAATGAAGAAATATCTATAAAACAAAACTGGTTCTATGAGAAAACAAATACAATCGATAAATCTCTAGTCAGACTGCTCAGGAAAAAAGAGAGAAGTCACAAATCATCATTATAAGGAATCAGAAAGGTAACCAAACTCTAGATGCTAACAGATGATTAAAGAATATTATGAATAACTTTTCTAATACAGTAAAATTCAGGTCAATATTTTAAATTCCTTGAATAACAAACAGAACCAAATTTCACTGAAGGAGAAATAGTTTTAAAAATAAAATAGACCTGAATAAAGTTGGTTTCATATATCCTGAATATTCTATATCATTTTATTTCCCAGAATATTGTAAAAACAACAACAGTTGTTACTGATCTAAACTAATTTTGAGTAAGAAGGATGAATTGTCTGGTTAAATCAAATGCAAAGTTATCACATTATAACCTGAAATTAGTGATATCTGAGGAACAACATTTTTGAATGATTTGGATGTGTATCCCAAACTTTAACCAGAGGAAATACAGATATTAAATCAATGAAATTATACTACAAAAACCATAATTTTGAATGGGCCAAATGAGAATGAAAATGGAAATGATTTCATGATATTAACATATTTAACACAAAATTTCAAGATTAACATACCTAAAGGGTGAGAAAAACAGAAGGACGGTTCATAAACAAGAAAAAATACAAATGTCAGGAGTCCATAAATATAGCTGTGGGGCACCTAAAGTTTAAAATATAACTACTACTTGCAAAAAAGCAGAAGACAGGAAGAGAATGTCTTGGCTATATTTGGAGGGAAAAAACAAGGAGAGAAGCCATAGGTCTGATGCTTAGAAAAAATGGTCCAGAAACAACTGAAACATAACAAGATAAAGTCCTCAAATGTTATTTTGAGTCCATTTTCTCTGTGATTTGGGTATGAAATTAAAACCAAATTGGTAAGAAAAACATTGAGTAAGAAAATAAGTCAAAATATTGAGAAAAAATGTAAGAGAGACCCTAGCTAACTAAATGAGTTTAAAATTCCTGGCTCAAATTACATCTCCATGCACTGAAGGAATGAGTTTAATGAGTTCATTAAATGAATGACAAATACATGTGAGAATGATAGGACGACAAGGGGTTGGTGAAGATGTAAAAATGTAGACTGAATGTTTCAGAGAGGAAGAAGATTAAGTCTAGACTCCAGACTAGATAGCAGAACTCAGCATCAGCTGTTTAATTTGGGGGCACTTAGAAAAAGAAATGACAAAAATCTGGAATGCGATAAAATAAGAAATGTTTGGAAAGGTCATGGATTCAGTTTAATAAATTACAGTGTATAGAGCAAGGGAGATAATACGTGTACTATTTTCAGTTTTGTTTATACTTCTTTGGAATATTGTGTTAAATTCTTCATGAAACACCTTTAAGAAAAATGCTGACACATTAGAGCAGTTCATCTTGAGAAGTACAAGAATGATGTAGACAATTAAAACCATGAAATTTATGCAGTTGTGGGGTAATGAAAATGTTTCATAAGAAGAGACACTTAAGAGTGACAATTACAGGCACATATTTGAAGGGATGGCATTAGGTCAAGGACTTGGAGGTGTTCTACATAGTTTCATGGAAAACAAAACAAAACTCAGAACCAGAGCAAGAAAACGCTTTCTAATAATCATCCCACATTCCCTGATCACTGTGGTATAATTTGATTAGAAGATGTGGGTACTGAAGTTGGATGACAATTTATTGGACACCTTTTATGAAGGATGCTAGAAATATGGAAGCAATAGAACTGCCGACCTTAAGACTTTCTTCCAAATCTGAAGTTATAAGTGCTGGATTGTATGCTGATAGCCACAGCTATTGTGCTAATCTGTGCAACTTTGAGAGAAGAAAGTAAAATCTACATATTTTTACGATTACTTGACATACCATTATAAATATTTTTTAATGTTTTATTCTAGCTATGGAGCCATTTATGAACAACTATAGATTATGTCATTTAAAACTGGAAAAAAATCCTTAAAAAATATACTGTAGAGAATACCCTGCATGTCAAGGTGATGATCCATATGACCCAACAGGTTTTATCTACCTATGATTTCTTCAGCACTGTATAAAAATACTTGGCACATATAAATATGTAGTGCATCACCCTTAATATCTATTATAGTAATTACATTGCCAAATGCAATACATTCTCTCCCATTTAATCTGTAAATCTCCATAATTAACATCTTATTCATTACAGAAACTATGTCTCATATATCATCCTATCCACAGGATTAAGTAGCAAAGTTCCCAAGGGTAATTGCTTCATCTACCTATGAAAGAAAACAGAGCATTGCACAGTTTCACTTGTAAAACATTTTCTCTCAATAAGTAGAATAACATATTTAATTTCAATATACATATGTATACATGAAGATGTATAAAATAATAATATTTTCACTTAGAAAATACTAGCCAATAAATAATTAAATCAAGGATTACAGTTTGATTTCTACAGCCCTTCTGGCCTACTTTAAAGCACATAATGATATTAGAAAAACTATAAAAAAAAAAGAGAATATTTAAAGGCACAATCTAAATTCAAAACAAATGCCTTTCAGAACCAAACAGAATGTAAACATAAAGCAATGAGCGGGTTTAAATATGCAGGCCTGCTAGTTTCAGAGCCAGGAAACAAGCAGAGGAAGAAGGAAGCAAGGTCTCTTAAGGGGTAATAGGAATTAAAAGGGTTCCCTGCTATGCAAGACCTGGTAACGCTTTGAAATACAAATATTAGATTGGTTTCCTACTCTGAATGGAGATGGAAAAAAAAAGTTATGACAAATCTTCTGTCTGGGATTATGACAGATAAAGTTGGCACTTAAGGAGGTAGAATGAATGAAGCAGGTACAGCCATTCAGTCAACCGTATTTGATAACTTATGTATAGCTATCACGATGGGGCAGGAACTCTCGAACAACTATATAAGACTGTTCTGGTTCTGATTGGGAGAAATATAATTATGATACACAAAATTACATTATAAGAAAGGGTGAGTACACACATGAAAAAAGAGAAAAACAAAACCAAAAATAAATGTAACCCCCACTCAATATGAACTTGCAAACCAAAATTTGGAAATTCAAATTGATGCTAAGAAAGATAGTGAACTGAATCAATTGGAAGATAAGTTTACACTAGATAAAATGAAAATAACAGAGGAAACTGAAAATGACTTTAACATAAATATTTTAGATACCTTTAGGGATGAAAAATGGAAGAGCATCAATAAAAAGAGAAAATTATTAAAAAGGTAGAAACTAAATAAAAATATGTGTTTGGCAAATTAAGTTATTAGATATCCTGAAAATGAGAAAATAGGGTATTTAAATTAAAAAATGAGTGAGTAGAATAAACTATTAGCCACATATAATTAAAAAATAATTAATGTATCAAAAAACAGTTCTGAAACAAGCACAGCACTGTAAATCACCCATAGTTCAATTAAAGAAAAAAAAGAAAAAGACAGTTCTGAAGCATCTGCCCAGAGACCAAAACAATGAAAGAAGCTGACCAAAAAAATAAATAAATAAAAATAGGTAAGATGTAGAAACAACAACACATGTCGAATAGGCTTTCTAGAGGATAAAATTAGAAGAAATATCAAAGAAACAGTATGCAAAGACAAAAACAACCTAGAATTTCCTCTGATTTTAAATATTGTGAAATCTCAGATTGAGAGTATATATTGAATACTGTGAATGAGAAATACAAATAAAAACGTACCAAGACGCTTTGCAGTAAAATTGAAGACCATCAACAATAAAGAGAAAAGTCTTAAGAACTGACGGCAAAAAAAAAAATCTCATCAAAGAAGTGATAATTAGATTGACAGTAAGCTTTTCAATGTCAATATATGCCAGAAGTCAGTGGAGAAAAATCTTTAAATTTATGACAAATAAATAACTGCCAACAAAACATTCTCCATCCAGGGGCACTATCATCCATAAATGAGGGCAAAATAAAGACATTTTTCAAATGTATAACTATGAAGAATGCTCACATACACATAATATCACCTTAAAGTATACTAAAGGATAGATTGTGTCAGATGTGAACCTATATGAAAGGAGTGAGATGCCAAAAGAGGTGAACACACACACAAAAGAAACCCAAAATATATTAATAATTTAACTATTATGTGCAAAAACAATAATCTTGAGCAATGTTCATCATTAAAATATCAGAAATTAATTTCTAGATAGAAACAGTAAGGGCAGTGTGGAAAAAATACATGTTTTTCTCTTTAAAATTTGCTAAGGTTTTCCCCTTTTATAGCCAAAGGCTAGAGGCACTGATGATAAAAATATTTACTTAAATATGTACGCTACAGGTAACCTCTAAGAGAGTGCAAATGCAACATTTAAATTCCAAACCATAAGAGGAAAAAATGTTCTGAGTTCGGCATAATATGGTGTGGTGGTAGAGGAACATACAACAGGATAAGAAGATAATGAAGAATTGAAAAATTAAATTAAAAAATTAAAAAATCAGCAAGATCGATCCCACCAAATCTGCACAATTAATATGGGCCATAATCAAGCCTTGCTATGCAATTGGTTCATATTTATATTTATCATTTCAAATACTCAGCAATCTTCTCAACTCAACCAGTGCCTATATGTAGTTTTATAATATATGTGGAATTCTGTGCTCTTGATCTAGGCTCCTTTTCATCTTGGAAAAGTCAACTTTTACCATTTTAAAACAAAATTCTGTATGTAGTTTATTGTCTTAGTATTTACATGTCAGAATACAAAACACTGCTGATAGCGGCTGCCTCCAGAGCAGTGAGCTAGAACAGCAGGCATGGGGACAGAGCATAGATACCTTCCATTTGAATTTCTTACCATGTGGATGTTTCACCTGCTGTGTAGTGTATCTTACCTTTGTTACTTTCGATTCACAGGCCAGCCTTTTCTGCCTTGTCGCCTGCCCCATGGGGCTGACCTCGGTTATGGACATCAGCGGGCTCCCTTGTGCTCTGGGGTTCTAGCTGGGCTCAGTGAATGCAGTGCTCTGACAGGAAGTAGAGAGAGGTCAGGGTATTCATGCCCCTGCTTCCATCCTCTGAAGTTGCTTTGAACCGGCTGTGTATCTTAATTGAATGTCACTGCTTTTCTCAAAGGAGCCTCTGTTGTACAGTTCTCTTCTATCCAGTTATTGTCAGGGCTTTTTCTCTTTCTCTACTTTAGGTTGTGACTTGGTGATTGTTCCATTGCTACCAAGCCCAGGTCACTGTACAGTCACTTATGCTTCATCTACATCTGGGTAAATAAACACAACTCTCCTGATTTGACTGGTTCTTACAGAAACCCTGATAGGTACGCTGTTCAATAAATGATCATAGTCTTCGTATACTAAATGGAAATACTTTACCCTTTACTTATAGGAAGATGGAAGCTTAAGGAAATTGTAGAAGATAAGGAGTAATTGTCCTCATTTAAAACCTCTCTCTCTGTAGCTCTTTCAACATCTTAACTATAAAGGACTACTTACAACATAGTATAGCAACATACAGTGGCAGATACCTGTCTTCCTAGCAGCAATTTTTCTCCCCATTCTTTCCTCTTACCAAAAAAAAAAAAAAAAAAAAAAAATCTTCCACGAGAGGCTGAAGGTTGTCAAACTTTGTCTTCCCAAACTTTCTGCAGATAGTAGTGGTCAAGCAGCCCAGTTCTCACCAATGAGCTGTGAGAGATGACTATTTAGGGAGAGAAGGATTTGGAGAAAGATTTTCTCTTCAATAAATGTGGGTGTCAAAAGAAGAAAAATTTGTCTTCCATTCCTCTCCTTCCTGCTTAGAATGCTGCCATGTTTTGATTTGATCCTTAGAGACACAACACTTGACTTTCAAGTGTGAGGGAAGATACATGGGAGGCTGGAATATGAAAACTGAATTCTAAATCAGATGAAGAATAAGGTAAGAATGTTATAGTCAGTAAGCAAAGAACTTGAAGTAAGGGACACCTTGCTACTGCTTTGTAACACATCATAATCTTTAGAAAAGTGGGAGAAAATTAAAAACAGCACCGACAACAAAAACCCTCATAGATTTCTTAGGGAGCTGCTGTCAGTTATTTGCTTTAGGTTTCTCATTTGAAAACTGGAGATCATAACTGTATTGAATGTGTTAGTATGTGTAAAGCACTTTTGGCAATGCTTGCAAGTGAGCATTCTACGAGTATTTATTAAATATATAAAAATGATGGATGGGAGGTAGAAAAAAGAAGAAGGGAAGAGAGGAAAAGGGGGACAAATGGAGGGAGGGAGGAAGGGGGAGGAAAGAGAGAGAAAGATAACCTTCTTATGCATTTGTTCAAGAGTTTCCAGTCTATGATAAATATCTAGAAACAGAATTAATGGGTCCTAGAATATGCACATTTAACTCTGCAGATTATTGCCAAACTGCTTTCTAAAGGTTTTCTTTCATTATCTTCTTTATTTTTCTCAACATATACTTAAATAAGTAGTTATGAGGGTTTTCATTGCACTATATTCTTGACAACATTTGTTATTATAGTGCTTTTTATTTTGTTAGATATAAAATAATTTCTCATTGTGGTTTATATCTGCATTTTTCTGCTAAGTATATTTTCATTGTTTTTATTCTGTGAAAGGTCTTTTGATGTCTATCTGTTTGAGGGGGTTATCTGTGTGTGGGTCCCTCATATATTTTATGTTCTAGGATTTTTTTCAATTTTTAATAAATTTATAACAGTTTGTGACCTTATTTTCAACCTTTTAATGTTGTCATTTAATTAACAGACCTTTTAATTTTATTATATATTCCAAATTATCAATTTTCTCAATTCTGTTTTTTTATTTTTCTTGGCCTTGTTTTAAAGTTACTTTCCTACGGGGAGGTCATGTCATTAATCACCTGTATGTTACTTATAGGTTTTGAGATATTGTCTTTCATGTTTATGTTACTTTCATCTGGAATGGATGTACATGAGACCCAATGAATTCTTTTTCATATTTATAATCAGTTCCATTGCCATTGGCAGAAGTGTTTATTCCTTTCCCACTGAAATGACTCTCTCTCGTGTATGGTTTCAAATATACATGGGTCAGTTTCTGAGCTCTTTACTAATTTATTTATATTTCTGAAAAAAACCTATTCCATTACTTTAATTATTTAGGTATTATTTATTAATATCTAAATAAAGTTTAGGCTGAATAAATTCATCATGTACCCCTCAACGTCAAAAATAAAATAGCCATTTATTTTACCAGCAAAATGGGTTTATTCGGGAATAGCAGAGAATTGCAATTTGGAACAGACAAGCTACGGGTAATCATAGGCAAGTTCGAAAAGACAAGGCAAAGGTCAGCTTTTATTAGGTTTTAGGAGAAAACTGGGAGGTTTGTTTTGAATAAAAGGTTATAGGAGAAGAACAAGAGATCAAAGTTGTGGCAGTTTCTCAGTGGCTATAAGCGATGGTTAGTGCATTGGTGCTGGAGACAGGAAGAATCTTCTTTTTTGAAAGGCCGGAGATGAAATTCCCATGTGAAAAATGTTCTCTCTGGTTAAAATAATTCTTATCTTTCTTCTTCCCTCTGGTTATGCAGGCACCAAAAAGTGGTGCATGTGTGAGAGAACTCTCCTCAGGGCTTCCTGACTCCATTTTAAATGAGGTTTTCTATTTATTTTCACATACTCCTGTTCTAAAAAGTGTCTTGTTCTTTTTTGACTTTTGACCATCAATATAAACTTTTGAAACAATTTTCATTCATATAAATGAATATAAAATTTGGTTGTATGAGATAGTGTTCTAAAAATCTATACTAGCTTGTAAAAGATAAACGTTTATTTTTTTTTCTCACTTAAAATCTCCACTCAGTGGTGGCCCTACTCTATAGTATAGTCAAGGGTTCTGAATTCTATAATTTTCTTTTTTTTTGGTTCACCATGAAACAGATAGTACCCTCATCCACATACCCCAAAATGACTCAACAATAAATCCCTATTCCAGATAGAAAGAAGGTGGGGAAGTAAAGTTGAGGGGGTCAAATCCCATTGCTTTAATGAGATAACCCTTAAATTGCACTATTTATTTATTTATTTATTTATTTGGAACTTCCATCTTATTGGAGAGAATTTTGTCCTATGAGTACACCTACCTGCTTGGGATTATAAGAAATGTCATCTTTTTTAAATGGATAATAATATACTCACAATTAAAAAATCAAGGTTTTTCTTCACTGTGAAAGAACAGAAAAGGGCAGTGGCTTTTTTTTTTTTTTTTTTTACTAATTTATTTCTGTGTTTATCCAAATAGCCATGCACTCACTTCTTATTCATAATTCAAACTCTTCCCCTCTCCATCAAGAAAATCCTAAATTAAAATATTAACTAAGTATACATGAAAAATTGATAATGTTCAACAAGTTCCATTTGTTAAATAGATAATTTATCCATATTTACATTCATTGTAACTTTTGATATATTAGAGTTTATGTTCACCATCTTATTTGGGCCTTTTAATTTGCCCCATATTTATAATTTTCTTTATCATTTGAGGTACACACAGAGACAAGACAGATACTTTATTTTGGAACTTACTTTTGTCTTTATTTAATTTCACCTGAGGGAAAGGAAAATCCAGAATAAGCTTGAAGTTAATTTCAGTAGAAAAATATACTTTTTAACACAAAGAGGAAAGAGAAATCTATATATGTAAAACTAGAGCAAGCATTAAAAAAAAAACTAATTCTAGAGTATGATTTCAAATTACCTGACCGAAAGGCATGGAAGTAATTGTAAATTGCTGAGAAACAGTTTATGCTTGGGCATATGCCTTAATCATTTTAAAAAAGACAAACAGTTAATGTATCAAAATATTATTTACTTTTCAATTTGAAGGCAGGAATAAATTATAAAAATTGAATAAGTGGAACCTAGCAAAACCCTGCTGCCCACCCCTCCTCCATCCCCTCCCCTCCCCCCCAAGTACAAAACCAAGCAGTTAATGATTAGGACAATAGAGTCACAGACTCAGTGTCTGATGCACATTTCTGAGTTGTTTTATAGATACTATAACTGCCACCAGAAGGAAAAAGCTAACTGCATGATGACCAGGCTGTAGCCATGACATAAGCTACTCCAACTTGAGCAGTACTGAATCTATGTCTAGCACAATTCCAAGAACTGGCCTCAAGAGAATGGGATTAACATTATTGCTCATAATAATCTATATCTTTGTGAGCATCAAAATAATTGTATCTTGCTTCACCCATATATGTAAACGGGCAACAAAAATTGTCAGCAAAGAGATACTACAGATCCATGTTGACATCTTCCACTCAGAATACAGCGCCCTATGTCAACATGAAGAAGTTATAGAAGATAGATCTTCACCCCTAATCCCATAGAAATAGAATGATGTTTTGACAAGTGGGGATTTGTAAGCCGCTCCTTGCAGGAAACTGCCCTCAGCAGGAAGCCCCTTTCCTTGTCTCTTTAGCAAAGCTATATTGTAACTTTTAAACGAGGCACCACCCCCCCCCCCGCCATGCTCTACTCATTTCCCGCCCAAGCACACCTTTCAAATCTTTTAATCACACAATACTTTGCCTAACTTGTCAGTTCTTTCCATACATGGAAGAGGTAGAAATGAAGTTATTAACAGATGACCAGATCTCTTCCCTAGCTTCCCCTTCAGTAATCTCCCGAACAAACGGTGTGACCAAACTGTGTGAACGAGATAACGACTAAAGGAAGATCATGAGGAGTCAACAAGCCTGCACACAGTGCGGGGTGGCGACGACTCTGACCCCCTATCTCAATGATTAACTGAGATTCCTCCTCTATTTTCCTTTAAAACTTTCATGGCCAAGCAGTATCTTTGCAAGTGGTTTTTGGGCGACGCTGAGTCCCCCATCTCCCCAGATTGCCGCCATTCTGATCAAAGGCAACTTTTCTTTCTATGGACATCTGTGAGTATTGACTGTGTAAGCTGTGAGCAGTGCAACCTGATTCATTTGGTCACATAAGTATTACTATAATAGCAACTTCCATTTATGAAGTCCTTACTACAACAAAAACATATGTCAGAACATTACGTCCATCCCCTTCTTTACTCTCCATCATGACCCTGGGGATATACACTGTTATCTCTATTTTATAGACAAGGACTCTGAAGTCTCCATACATTCAATAAGTTGACAGCATCACAGAAAGTACCCGTTATTCTGAAGCATATGGTTTAAATAGCAGAAAAATTGAAGCATATTGGAAGAGGATGAAGTTGAAACTATTTTCCTGGGGCAAAAAGATAAAATGTTTTCAAGTATTTATATACTAATCTGCAGCATAATGCTCTATATCAAATAGTACTGAAATAAAGATACTATAATTTTAAAAAGCATCTCAACTTTTAAAATTATCTGTAAAATTTCAGAAGATATTACCTTTATTGACTCATAAATACCCCCCTCAATCTAGATTCTAGATGTATTCTTCATATCTATTTATCTACCTATTTGCCAAAATTTACTCTGCTTCATCATGGAATCTTCATGCTTTACAATAAGATGAATTGTATAATTGTGTTGGAATGGGATACAAGTTTCTAACACCCTAGTATGGTTTATTTGAACACCACTGCCTCTACCCAACTTGAAGTCAAAGTACTGTAAAATATAAACAAATGCTGACAAAAAAATGAAATAGGCATAATGCTTCAGAGCAAAGAGCAATGCATTGACTGAGAAAATTTTTGAGTTTTCCATTTATTTAGGACCCCTAAGCTTTTGATCTAGACTTTTAACATCTCAAGGCCTCATTTTTTTTCTACTATGAGCATGACACTGTCTCCGCATTCTTCACAGAATTTTTGCAAAGGTCAAATGAAATCAGGGTAAAATGCTGTAGAAATTGTCAAGTGCTTTACAAAAAATGAATTAAGGTATTATTGTTAATAAAGTTACCATTTACAGGAATTTCCCATTTATATTCTCCTCTAATGTCTCTCTGATGGAATGTTTTGTCTTAGCCACTTAAATTATGTACACCATAGCCTCTATCATCTTGACTTTTGCTGATGCCGAAATGATAAAACATCCCAGTTCACCTGTTAAAATGCGAGGAAAAATAACCCAATCCACTGCTCCTGACTTTATTTCCCAGCTGGTTTCTGTATGAAGATATAGCACCTGCCACACTGTCTCCCCAACAGAATTCTTGCTAAAAGTTTAGGGGATTTCAGCATTAATATTAAATATCCTTTCAGTTCCTTGAACCCCAGATGTTCTTTAATTTCTTCACCTCCAGTGATTTCACCCTTCAGCCACTGTTCTGTGGTAATGCCCTTGTCTTGTTATTTCCAGCAACTACACCCCTTCCTTAATATCCACTTAAACCATTCCATTCTCCAATCACTACCTCTTACCTTTTCAATCCCACTCTTTATTACTACAGTTCCCACAATATCTTTTTTCCACCTGAACCTCCTTCACTCCACTGACCTACTACTGTTTTTCACCCTCATCTTTACTTCCCTCACTACTTGCTTGGGTTGCTATGACCTATCATCATAATCACTCCTTTGCATGAATTTACAATTCACTTCTCCCTCTCACTTTTCTTTCAACACTTTACTAATTTGGAAAATATCCCAACCTTACTTAAGTCTAACTCTCTACCTGTTCTATGCCTACATCTGAGCAACTCAAAGTGGCTGGAGGAAAGCACACCCCCGTAATGACTGATGTCACTTTTTTTTTTTTAATACAGCAGGTTCTTATTAGTTATCAATTTTATACACATCAGTGTATACATGTCAATCCCAGTCGCCCAACTCATCACACCACCACCCCCACCCCCTGCCGCTTTCCCCCCTTGGTGTCCATACATTTGTTCTCTGCATCTGTGTCTCAATTTCTGCCCTGCAAACCGGTTCATCTGTACCATTTTTCTAGGTTCCACATATATGCGTTAATATACGATATTTGTTTTTCTCTTTCTGACTTACTTCACTCTGTATGACAGCCTCTAGATCCATCCACGTCTCAACAAATGACCGAATTTCGTCCCTTTTTATGGCTGAGTAATATTCCATTGTATATATGTACCACATCTTCTTTATCCATTCATCCATCGATGGGCATTTAGGTTGCTTCCATGACCTGGCTATTGTAAATAGTGCTGCAATGAACATTGGGGTGCACATGTCTTTTTGAATTATGGTTTTCTCTGGGTATATGCCCAGTAGTGGGATTGCTGGGTCATATGGTAATTCTATTTTTAGTTTTTTAAGGCACCTCCATACTGTTTTCTATAGTGGCTGTATCAATTTACATTCCCACCAACACTGCAAGAGGCTTCCCTTTTCTCCACACCCTCTCCAGCATTTGTTGTTTGTAGATTTTCTTATGATGCCCATTCTAACTGGTGTGAGGTGATACCTCATTGTAGTTTTGATTTGCATTTCTCTAAAAATTAGTGATGTTGAGCAGCTTTTCATGTGCTTCTTGGCCATCTGTATGTCTTCTTTGGAGAAATGTCTATTTAGGTCTTCTGCCCATTTTTGGATTGGGTTGTTTGTTGTTTTAATATTGAGCTGCATGAGCTGTTTATATATTTTGGAGATTAATCCTTTGTCCATTGATTCATTTACAAATATTTTCTCCCATTCTGAGGGTTGTCTTTTTGTCTTGTTTATGGTTTCCTTTGCTGTGCAAAAGCTTTGAAGTTTCATTAGGTCCCATTTGTTTATTTTTGTTTTTATTTCCATTACTCTAGGAGGTGGATCAAAAAAGATCTTGATGTGATTTATGTCAAAGAGTGTTCTTCCTATGTTTTCCTCTAACAGTTTTATAGTGTCAGGTATTACATTTATGTCTCTAATCCATTTTGAGTTTATTTTTGGGTATGGTGTTAGGAAGCGTTCTAATTTCATTCTTTTACATGTAGCTGTCCAGTTTTCCCAGCACCACTTATTGAAGAGACAGTCTTTTCTCCACTGTATATCCTTGCCTCCTTTGTCATAGATTAGTTGACCATAGGTGCGTGGGTTTATCTCTGGGCTTTCTATCTTATTCCATTGATCTATGTTTCTGTTTTTTTGCCAGTACCATATTGTCTTGATTACTGTAGCTTTGTAGTATAGTCTGAAGTCAGGGAGTCTGATTACTCCAGCTCTGTTTTTTTCCCTCAAGACTGCTTTGGCTATTCGGGGTCTTTTGTGTCTCCATACAAATTTTAAGATTTTTTGTTCTAGTTCTGTAAAAAATGCCATTGGTAATTTGATAGGGATTGTTTTGAATCTGTAGATTGCTTTGGGTAGTATAGTCATTTTCACAATATTGATTCTTCCAATCCAAGAACATGGTATATCTCTCCATCTGTTGGTATCATCTTTAATTT
The DNA here is from genome assembly GCF_028564815.1 of Eubalaena glacialis. Classification (NCBI taxonomy): domain Eukaryota; kingdom Metazoa; phylum Chordata; class Mammalia; order Artiodactyla; family Balaenidae; genus Eubalaena; species Eubalaena glacialis. Next base: position 23,112,034 of record NC_083721.1, read on the forward strand.
CTTTCATCAGTGTCTTATAGTTTTCTGCATACAGGTCTTTTGTCTCCCTAAGTAGGTTTATTCCTAGGTATTTTATTCTTTTTGTTGCAATGGTAAATGGGAGTGTTTCCTTAATTTCTCTTTCAGATTTTTCATCATTAGTGTATAGGAATGCAAGAGATTTCTGTGCATTAATTTTGTATACTGCAACTTTATCAAATTCATTGATTAGCTCTAGTATTTTTCTGGTGGCATCTTTAGGTTTCTCTATGTATAGTATCATGTCATCTGCAAACAGTGACAGTTTTACTTCTTTTCCAATTTGTATTCCTTTCATTTCTTTTTCTTCCCTGATTGCCGTGGCTAAGACTTCCAATACTATGTTGAATAATAGTGGTGAGAATGGACATCCTTGTCTTGTTCCTGATCTTAGAGGAAATGCTTTCAGTTTTTCACCATTGAGAATGATGTTTGCTGTGGGTTTGTCGTATATGGCCTTTATTATGTTGAGGTAGGTTCCCTCTATGCCCACTTTCTGGAGAGTTTTTATCATAAATGGGTGTTGAATTTTGTCAAAAGCTTTTTCTGCATCTATTGAGATGATCATATGGTTTTTATTCTTCAATTTGTATATTGAAGAATCCTTGCATCCCTGGGATAAATCCCACTTGATCATGGTGTATGATCCTTTTAATGTGTTGTTGGATTCTGTTTGCTAGTATTTTGTTGAGGATTTTTGCATCTATATTCATCAGTGATACTGGTCTGTAATTTTCTTTTGTATGGTATCTTTGTGTGGTTTTGGTATCAGGGTGATGGTGGCCTCATAGAATGAGTTTGGGAGTGTTCCTTCCACCTCAATTTTTTGGAAGAGTCTGAGAAGAATGGGTGTTAGCTCTTCTCTAAATGTTTGATAGAATTCACCTGTGAAGCCATCTGATCCTGGACTTTTGTTGTTGGAAGATTTTAAATCACAGTTTCAATTTCATTACTTGTGATTGGTCTGTTCATATTTTCTATTTCTTCCTGGTTCAGTCTTGGAAAGTTATACCTTTCTAAAAATTTGTGCATTTCTTCCAGGTTGTCCATTTTATTGGCATAGAGTTGCTTGTAGTAGTCTCTTAGGATGCTTTTTATTTCTGTGGTGTCTGTTGTAACTTCTCCTTTTTCATTTCTAATTTTATTGATTTGAGTCCTCTCCCTCTTTTTCTTGATGAGTCTGGCTAATGGTTTATCAATTTTGTTTATCTTCTCAAAGAACCAGCTTTTAGTTTTATTGATCTTTGCTATTGTTTTCTTTGTTTCTATTTCATTTATTTCTACTCTGATCTTTATGATTTCTTTCCCTCTGCTAACTTTGGGTTTTGTTTGTTCTTTCTCTAGTTCCTTTAGATGTAAGGTTAGATTGTTTATTTGAGATTTTTCTTGTTTCTTGAGGTAGGCTTGTATAACTATAAACTTCCCTCTTAGAACTGCTTTTGCTGCATCCCACAGGTTTTGGATCGTCGTGTTTTCATTGTCATTTGTCTCTAGGTATTTTTTGATTTCCTCATTGATTTCTTCAGTGATCTCTTGGTTATTTAGTAACGTATTGTTTAGCCTCCATGTGCTTGTGTTTTTTATGGTTTTTTCCCTGTAATTCATTTCTAATCTCATAGCATTGTGGTCAGAAAAGATGCTTGATATGATTTCAATTTTCTTAAATTTACTGAGGTTTGATTTGTGACCCAAGATGTGATCTATCCTGGAGAATGTTCCATGCGCACTTGAGAAGAAAATGTAATCTGCTGTTTTTGGATGGAATGTCCTATAAATATCAGTTAAATCTATCTGGTCTCTTGTGTCATTTAAAGCTTCCGTTTCCTTATTTATTTTCATTTTGGATGATCTGTCCACTGGTGTAAGTGAGGTGTTAAAGTCCCCCACTATTTCTGTGTTACTTTTGATTTCCTTTTTTATAGCTGTTAGCAGTTGCCTTATGTATTGAGGTGCTCCTATGTTGGGTGCATATATATTTATAATTGTTATATCTTCTTCTTGGATTGACCCTTGATCATTATGTAGTGTCCTTCCTTGTCTCTTATAGAATTCTTTATTTTAAAGTCTATTTTATCTGATGTGAGTATAGCTACTCCAACTTTCTTTTGATTTCCATTTGCATGGAATATCTTTTTCCGTCCCCTCACTTTCAGTCTGTATGTGTCCCTAGGTCTGAAGTGGGTCTCTTGTAGACAGCATATAGATGGGTCTTGTTTTTGTATCCATTCAACAAGCCTGTGTCTTTTGGTTGGAGCACTTAATCCATTCACGTTTAAGGTATTTATCCATATGTATGTTCCTATGACCATTTTCTTAATTGTTTTGGGTTTGTTTTTGTAGGTCTTTTTCTTCTCTTGTGTTTCCCACTTCAAGAAGTTCCTTTAGCATTTGTTTTAGAGCTTGTTTGGTGGTGCTGAATTCTCTTAGCTTTTGCTTGTCTGTAAAGCTTTTGATTTCTCCATCAAGTCTGAATGAGATCCTTGCTGGGTAGAGTAATCTTGGTTGTAGGTTCTTCCCTTTCATCACTTTAAGTATATCATGCCACTCCCTTCTGGCTTGTAGAATTTCTGCTGAGAAATCGGCTGTTAACCTTATGGTAGTTCCCGTGTATGTTATTTGTCATTTTTCCCTTGCTGCTTTCAGTAATTTTTCTTTGTCTTTAATTTTTGCCAGTTTTATTACAATGTGTCTCGGAGTGTTTCTCCTTGGGTTTATCCTGTATGGGACTGCTGCACTTCCTGGATTTGGGTGGCTATTTCCTTTCCCATGTTAGGGAAGTTTTCGACTATAACCTCCTCAAATATTTTCTCTGGTCCTTTCTCTCTCTCTTCTCCTTCTGGGACCCCTATAGTGCAAATGTTGTTGTGTTTAATGTTGTCCCAGAGGTCTCTTAGGCTGTCTTCATTTTTTTTCATTCTTTTTTATTTATTCTGTTCAGCAGCAGTGAATTCCACCATTCTGTCTTCCAGGTCACTTATCCGTTCTTCTGCCTCAGTTATTCTGCTATTGATTCCTTCTAGTGTATTTTTCATTCAGTTATTTTATTGTTCATCTCTGTTTGTTTGTTCTTTAATTCTTTGTTAAACATTTGTTGCATCTTCTCGATCTTTACCTCCATTCTTTTTCTGAGGTCCTGGATCATCTTCACCATCATTATTCTGAATTCTTTTTCTGGAAGGTTGCCTATCTCCACTTCATTTAGTTGTTTTTCTGGGGTTTTATCTTGTTCCTTCATCCGGTACATAGCCCTCTGCCTTTTCATCTTGTCTGTCTTTCTTTGAATGTGGTTTTTGTTCCACAGGCTGCAGGATTCTAGCTCTTCTTGCTTCTGCTGTCTGCTCTCTGGTCAACACACTATACATCTTAAACACACACAATGTGCATGTTGATTATATCTCAATAAATCTACTAGTGTTGGAGGGTCTCTGGCAGAGATGGGGGTGGCCATGGCTCACCATGAGGACAAGGACACTGACAGCAGAATTTCTGAGAAGTACTCCTTGGCTTGAGCCTGACGTCACTTTTAACTCATGGCCAGTAGCCTCGACTTCCTTCCTGCTCAGCAATCCTACTCAATGTTCCTTGTCTGTTTACTCTCCAGTTCTAATCTCAAGGATTATATCACACCTTCCTCTTTCTTCTCAAACATCGTTTTTTTTTTAAACTGGGAACGTATAATGTATCAAAGGTAAAATATAACACATTTTTATGATCTATCTACCCATCTACCTGCACTCATATTTACATTCTGATTTTCCTCCTGGTTCAAAGTTCTTATCTAACCAGTGCCAAAGGACAAATCCTACATTTTTGCAATGAAATTATCCCCTTTCAAACTATTTTGTTGCATACTTTCTTTGTAACTTTTGTATTGTGTAAATTTATTACTAGTTAAAAAAATTAAAGCCAGAATATATTTAGAAATGATTTGGCCACAACTTCCCTGTACTATCAACAACCACTTTTTTCTCCCCTCTTTACAGAACTCTTCCAAGAGTTTTCTATAGTTTGTGTATCCAATTTATCTCCTCCTATTCTCTTTTAAACTCTGTCATGTCAGATAATTCAAGAATTACAGCTAAAGTCCCCAGTGAAATTTAGTTGTTAATGTAACTGGACAATTATTTGCCTTCATCTTAATTATCACAAGCAAATGGCACAGCTGATCATCCCTTTTATAGACAGAGATTCTTTTTTTTTTTTTTTAAACATGAACAATTCTTTTTTTTTAAATTAATTAATTAATTTATTTATTTTTGGCTGTGTTGGGTCTTCATTTCTGTGCGAGGGCTTTCTCTAGTTGCGGCAAGCGCGGGCCACTCCTCATCGCGATGCGCCGGCCTCTCACTATCGCGGCCCCTCTTGTTGCAGAACACAAGCTCCAGACGTGCAGGCTCAGCTCACGGGCCCAGTTGCTCCGCGGCATGTGGGATCCTCCCAGACCAGGGCTCGAACCCGTGTCCCCTGCATTAGCAGGCAGATTCTCAACCACTGCGCCACCAGGGAAGCCCTATAGACACAGATTCTTTACTTACTATCCAAGACCCAAGGCCTCCTAACTCTACTCCCATCTCATCTTTCAGTCACTTTTGCTGATTCATTTTCTACATTTAATAATGCACAGATTGGTCTTCTTTTCCCCAATTATATCACTCTCTCGGTTATTGCATCCAGTTTCATAGCTTTAAAACTCATATAAATGTGAAAACTTAATGTTTTTCCTTTGCCTGGATCTCTCATCTCAAATATACCTACTCAAAACGTTCACTTTTGTGCTTCTGAGTCATCACAACCATAGCATATCTAAATCTGAATTTTTATTTTCACTTTTCCCTGAACTTACTTCTCCTTTAGTCATTCCTATTTTAGTAAATCACAATTCCATTTTTCCTGATGCTCATACCAAAACCTTGGACTCATCATGAACTCATTTTTTTCTCTTTCATCCCATATTAGTAATGAAAACTAATAATAATTACTATATGATTACACTCTCCTAGCTGGTAAACACATATACACACACATATTAGCGATGAACGTTTACAATAACTAAGGTAGGTAATACATTCATTTATTTTTGTACAGATAAGGTTTCACAGTAAGTTTAAGTAGTACCTGGCTGTATAACATAAAACTGGCAGTTCTGATTGAAACCAAAGTAGTCTGACTCCAGTGTACATGCTCTTGTCTGATATGCTTTCAAAATATAGCCTGACTCCAATTCAATCAGTTTTCAGGGCCTTCATAGTCACTGACTTGCTCTAAAACACTGCTGTCTCTTAACTCTAGTATTGCAGCCTCCTGCTAACTAATTTCCAGACTTTTACTCTTACCCTTTATAGTTCAAATTCAAAATGCTTTGTTTTTTAACATCCACATACTGTCATATGTCTCTTCTTAAATCCTTTCAGTTCTTTCTTACATTTCTCTCTTTCTCAAAAAAAAAAAAAAAAAAAAAATCCACAATCCTTAACCTACAGGCATTGCTAGATTTGTCTGCCAGGACCCATTCTTTCCTGTCTGACTTCACACTCTCTCCAGCCTCCAGGCCTCCTTGCCAAGTTCACTCCTGCCTTGGTGTATTTGCATTTGCTGTTCTTGCAGATTGGAACGCCCTTCCCCTAGATACCTGCTTGTCTTGCTCTCTCTCCTCTATCAGGTCTGTTCAGATGCCACCTTACTTGAGAAGCTGTCCCTGATCACCTTGTGGAAAATAACACCAATCTCTCTCCTCATTATTTGACCTTGTTTTCTTCATAGCCAAGTGCTCTCTTATGCCAGGGTGGGTTTTAATCTGGGTTGTGTTTTCTCTTTCCATGAGGAAAAAAAAATAATTTTTTATTCCTAGAAGAGTACCAGATATAAGTAGACACTCAACAAATATTTATTGAATAAATTAATAGTCCATGCATGTAGTGAAAATTTTCTAATTTGTCCAGATACCTTTGTAGTTAAGCTAAAGTTTAAGCAAAATTCATGTTGTCCATATTCTTCTTTTAAATGAAAATTGACAACATTAACTGCTTATTCGAGTGATAAAATATTGTCATTCATTACTGAATACTTTGATGTGAAGTCTTCCAAAACTTGTTTGCCATGTGCTATCCAAAGAGAAAGGCAGAACAGAATAACCAGTCCACATCCAAGTCTGGAATTAGACAACTTCCTAATTTTCAAAAGCTGATTTACTAGATTTACTGCTTAGACAGTTTGGAAGTCTCTGGACACCATTCCAAAAGCTTGAACTATACCCCTCCTTGGTTATGGTAAATTTGTTCTCTTCATTCCCCAAATTAGTTGTCTCCAAATCGAGGTATATGTATTACTACAGGAAGTGAGCCAGATAATCCTTTGGGATGCAAGACAAAAATATTATAATAAATAACATTTAAACATAAATAAATAAATTAATTCTACTAATATTTAAGATATAGATGAATACTGATCTTCTCACTCTATCCCAACACCAGTTGGAGGGTTGCCACACAGTGATCTAAGATGTTCCTTCAGGGAAGGGTGGGAATTCAACTAGGAGAATGGATTTACAGTGACAAACTTTGTTTTCTCCCCTAACAGGATGTCATGGGTTGTGACGTACCTGTTTCAGGGTCAGTAAATTTCTGGATAGTGTTATCTAGTTTTAACAAAACTAAGTCATAAAATGGACAAGCAGCTGAAAAATATCTCTGCAAGAAACTATGGATTGAAGATATTGATAGTAGTACAAGCACAAGCAAACTAAAAATAGCAGAGTATACATTTTCTTACTTAGCAAAGTACTTACATAAGCTCTTCGTCAACAACTAACAGAATAAAAACAATGCCAGTATAATAAAATTTAAAGGGAAGATGACAAAAATTAAAAGTCAAAAAACAATTGGAAAAGTGCATTTAATTCTCATCTAAGTATGTGTTACCCCTGGGGATTATGGTTGATGACAGTATTAAGCCATCATCGTTAGCTAAGCTGTTAAGAACTAAGTGCTGAGAAAAGTGTCGATTTTTACTGAGCCATAAGTATCAATAATTCTTTTGTTGAGAGTTTTCTGTGTCAATAATAAATGATATAAAATATCAAATCATGCAGAATTATTGCATATTTATCATTATTCTATCTTCTAAGTATTTTTCTACTTTTTAGTTTATACTTTGTGGATATTTTATAACACATATATGAACATATCAGTATGGCAGTATAATTATATAAACTGTAAACAAATAATATTCATATATTGGGAGTAAATTCAAAAAATTTAATGAGTGGTGCATGATTAAAATGGTTTGGTAATAACTGTCTTAGGATATGAATGGCCCATTGTCTACACATTGTATTCATACAAATCTAAAACCACTAATGGAATTTGTTTATTCAAGCAATTGGTTAATTTGATAAATATTTAAAATCCATTAAACAGACTGGCGCCATGCAGAAAAAGAAAATGTTGCATTAATGCTAAAAGGCCTGTATTCAAAAATGAGAATTTTGATAATATTTTAGCTAGTTTTTCTCACAACATATAGTTAAATTAAGCTAATTCATCACATTACATGGACATGAGCATAGGGTTCCAAATACAATGCGAAGAAGAGGCTTCCAAAAAATAAGAAAACGAAAACAAATAATAAGAATAAAAGAGTGTAGTAGCAGTTAAACAAATTTAAAAGAAAATAACAGTTCTGCATGCATAAATTAACTTATATGGACTTACAACTCAAAAGCTTGTTTTCTGTGTAATAAATTGGTATATTTAACATAAACAGACTATATAATTGATACTATAATTATTAAATATTTTAAATAAAAATGCTTACATCAATGTAAGTTATAATTGTTCCTGATGAATACAAAACACAAACATTTGTTATAGGAATGCAATTGTGTATCTAAATTAATAACATTATTGTTCTTTAAATGTACAATATATATTAAACTTGTAATAAATAATAGTGCATATTTTAAAATTTCTGCTCATGTTAATGATTCATATTTAAGGCTTTCAAATATAAAATTAGGGCTTCCCTGGTGGCGCAGTGGTTGAGAATCTGCCTGCCAACGCAGGGGACACGGGTTCGACCCCTGGTCTGGGAAGATCCCACATGCCGCGGAGCAACTGGGCCCGTGAGCCACAATTACTGAGCCTGCGCGTCTGGAGCCTGTGCTCCGCGACAAGAGAGGCCACAACAGTGAGAGGCCCGCGCACCGCGATGAAGAGTGGCCCCCACTTGCCACAACTGGAGAAAGCCCTCGCACAGAAACGAAGACCCAGCACAGCCATAAATAAATAAATAAAATTAAAAAAAATATATATATATAAAATTAGTTCATAAACTCAAGAAAATCAGCTCAGTTTTGTATTCTACTTGAAGTTAAATATTTAAAAGTAATTTAAAATGGGTTTTTGAGAAATAATTTATTCTTATATGTTTATTATTTAAAAATCAATGATATGTTAAAAAGAACCAAAGAAATAGCCACAAGGATTCTAAATCATACTGTCACACATTTTAAATTGTATTTGCCCAAAAGACTCCTTAAATTCTCAGTTAGAATTAATGTATTTATTGTTATTTTTGATATATTTTAAATGAAAAGAATAAAGTGGAGCTATTGTACTTTAGAAATACCAAACTTTTTAAAATGTCTTGGAAAAATTCTTATACCATGTTAAATATATAACGTTTAAATTACGATTTTAATTCTTTATTTGGAAAACAGTGATTTATACTTTATTGGCAAACCGTGATTTTTATTTTAATGTTTGGGGAATGTTGGGAAACTTTAGGGGAAAAAGAATCTTCTGAGCACCTGTGAAATTTTATTAAATCCACTCTATTTTTCTCCTTTAATACAGAAACTAAAAGTAGACAAAAAAAAAAGAAAAAAGAAAAGAAAAGAAAGAAGGTAACTGCCAATCTCAAAGAAAAATGCTTCAAACAGAGAGACATACACAATAGTTCTATTTCCAACTCCCCAGCTCAATTGGTATTTCAATTAAATATGAGGCAGTCAAGTAGGGTAGTCAAATAAATGTAAGATAATGAAAAGATGAAGTGCTCAATATAATCATCTTCAATTTAGTGTGCAGATAATAAAGTGAGCTAACTGATGACAAACCCGAATGCAAAGCAGTCCAGGCATTAATATTTATCATGTTCAAGGGAAGTTCAACAATTGAAGTAACATATAAGTAGGGTGAAATTTTTTAATACCTTAGAGACACAAATTACATTTCTGTAAAAATGTTTGCATTATCTAATAATCAGGAACAACTATAATTCACATGGTTGTAAGCATTTGACCCTCAGAGGAAACTTAGCAATAAGGAGATACTGTGCTTTGGGTAGTAAGACATAATACTTCCCACATCCAATGTGCCAACTAAATGCGTCAATCTTACCTCCAAAGCATCTGTCTCCATATCCCACCTTTCTTTCCCTTCTACAGTATACTGTAGTTACATTTAGGTGAGATGATAAGATATCTCAACTTCTCTACTAAAATATCCCCCTTATGCTTAATCTTGTGTTCACACCAGTCACCACTGACACAAACTCAATTTTATTCCTTAAAAACAAAGATGCTACTGACATTCTCTACTTAAAATAAGAAAAATCACCAATAGCAAGCAAATCAGCATGCCCAAACAAACTTGTGTTAGCTACCTGTTGCCTACCAAATAGACTTATGATTCCGGCTACTTAACGTCTTTCAAAATGTACTACCCAATTTCCCCTGAGCTAGCTGTTTAAAATTCATGACACTCGAAGCTCAATCTCCTCCCAGAGCATCCTATGATCCTGCTACCCTAAACTCTTTAATTGTCACTCCTGGAAACCTTTGACTTGTTCAATGCACTGAACCTTTACAGATTTAAAGGCTAAAGAAGTCTCCAAGAAACAGTTTATTTTTTAATTTTTTTTTTAATACAATCTAAATGCATCTTCATCAAAATATATATTTCTCTTACTATGGTGGATTTAGCTGTGTCCTCATATTTGTTGATACTCCTCCTTCTAGGAGGTGGAGCTTAATTCTCTTCCCAGTGACTTTTGATTATTGGACCTTTGCTCCAGTTTGTGCACAGACAACTTTAGAAGCTTATGGACATTTACAGGAAGTTTAGGTATATTTGTAAAAAGACAAATTTAATCAGATCTTGAACTTCCTATAGTGTTCTAAAAATGTCTAACTTGATTTGAGTAAATTCAGCTTTTCCTATGTAATTTATAAAAGGCAAAATCATAAAGTGAGGTGTAAAATTACTAGAACATTTACTGGAAACTCTCTTAGTTAATAATATATTTTTAAGGACTGAATTTTGAATTTTTATTTGTAGCAAGATAAAAAAGTAAAGCAATTAACAATTTTTTTCTTCCAAATTTAAATCATACTTTGTAGAGAGGCTATTGACTTCAAAAAAGCATAGTGGAAGAAAGTTACATTATTTTACATTAATTTTCAGAACAAACCTATGAAATTAAGTTAAGAAACAGTTGCAAATTTCTTTAAATCACAGACGCATGAGCACATCTAGTTTCCCTCTCTAACCTCATAAATAACCAGTCAGCACAGACAGATGCTCATCAATTCAAAAGACAGTCCTGTGGAAACCCACGCAAACTAGTATGCAGTATAGTAAGCTATATAATAGCTTATTTGTAGTAGATTTTAGAGTGTTTTTCCCCATTTATATATGAAAATAAAATTACAACTGTATTAAAGTCCATTTCCTATTGTTCAGTCATCTGGGGACATGGAAAACTGCATCTCCCTCCTAATTACTCTACGTATGACTCATTTCTATAATCAGATCAACTTTGTCCTTTTCTCTAAGCTAAACAAATCTAATTCATTTAATGTCTATTTGCCAAAGGTTAATTATCTTTGCTTCTCTTCTCTGAACATCTCCTGTTCTTCTACTTTTTTTTTTTATATTTTAAAGATCAGTATCCAAAACTAGATACAATTATAGAAACCTGATTGATGTAGAATAGTGAAAGATTACATCTACTTCTTCCATAATTATTTTATTTAATATTTCTTATTATCTTATTTGATTATTTTTATCATGGTATTTCACTGAAGATTTCACCAATGCCCTCTTAGATGCCCTCTTCAGTAACTCTTTTTTTCCCCTAAATCTTATAACATTTCCTCCAGAGGTTCTCTTCTTAATTCATTCATATAGCAATAATTTTGAGGCTCTGACAGTGCCATCTACTTCTGTATCTATCCTCTCCAATCCGTCTATCTTAAACCATCAGATTGGCCATCCTAAAGTAGTATTGCTTCACTACATCTCATGGGAAACCACTTCCTGTTAACCGTCCCATTAACCCTTCTGTCTACTTTGAAGATGTTCCTTATTACATCCCTGGACATGAAGTGAGCTGGATATTCCTGACAATTTATCTTATAATACTCTCTTCCTCCTCTGTCATAGTATTTATAATACTCTTTTGTAATTTTCTATTTAAATCTTTGTCTTCCCTGTCCTAATCCAAATTCATTGAGAACATTGACTATGTGATGCACTATTTATCTTGACAGCCTGGTATTTTATACTAGCATAGCACTAAGACTGTCCATACATACTTGTTATCAGAATATGTAAATGAATTAACATGCAAATAATATTGTAAAAATATGAAATAAATGTATTTAAATACTTTCATAAATAAAATTTCTCTGCAGCTCATTAGACATGTCTGAATCTAGACTTTTTGTCTATCCTACATAAAGGACAAGGGTGCATGTTACCTTGGAGGGAGGAGAATAAGACAAAGCAGTAGCTCCTGGGTAAAGAAACTCTAGGTCTAGAAAGGGAAAAATAGGGAGATGCAAGCAGTCAGACCTGAGGTTCCTGAATACTCATCTGGGTTATAACTTCATAGATAAGGGACCATGAAACTACAAAATGCCCCTGAATAAAGGAAACGTTTGAGTCCAGCGGGGCTTTTGTTTATGTTCTCATTAGGGAATCTGGACCAGAGCCCTGTTACTTATACAATTTTAGGAGAAGAGAAATAGTGCTTGATTTATTTAGAGCCAGAGAGGTGTTTAAGAGTATTCCTCCTACACCCAAGTCAATTCTTGGGCACTATGGAGGGGTAGTCGAGAGCTAGTAGGTCTGTTGTATTGAGAGAGGATGATGATCCCATGGCAAGGGCTACACTTAAAGAGCCTAGGACAAGTAGTAGGACATGTTGGAGGCCCCAGGGTTCAACAGTACCAGCAAAAGCAGTGGTGGGGATGGGTCCACAAGGAGGGTCCAGCAGGCTCTGACTGTGGCCAAGACACCGATGAGCTTTCACAGCCATAGTTTGCACCATAAATGGCAGAAGGACACCCAATGCTAAAGAGTATCAATGTACAATCCAGTAAGGACCCAGAAGACAGGAGAAGGATCTCATACAAAGCTTGGGCTCAAGACCTCGTCATGATGTGGACACATAAGCAGTCTTCCACACATCAGGCATATGAGCAGCAGAAGAATCCCTGGAAGACCGGGCATTTCCCTAAAGGAGACTGTTTCAAAAGTTTTTTTTAAAAAAAGCCTTCTTTACTTTTAACTGTAATTTTCCAAAGCTCCCTTGTCCTCAGCAGAAATGGAAACTTTGGAGCCTAATGAAAAGGCTCATAGGAAATAATCCTAATGTATTTTCTAGAGTACCTAAGGGATACTATGAAAAAATTCTACCCAGCAACAGACACATTTCATTTTTATTTATAAACAGACCATTTGCCCCATTGTCACTGGGGTGGATTCAGGGGAATTTCTTACTCCTTCACAAACTCTGAGTAAATATTCTAAAGCTGCATGTGAGGTCAGAGTGCAAAACCTGCCCACAAACTTCAGCTCTAATGTATTGGTGCAAGCCTATTATCCAGTTGGCCTTAATACCTATGCCTCCCATTATGGATTGAATTGTATCCTCCCAAAATTTATATATTGAGACCACACTCCCAATGTGACTGTATTTGGAGATTGGGCTTTTAAGGAGGTAATTAAGGTTAAATAAGATCATAAGGGTGAGTCCCTAATCTGATAGGACTGATGCCCTTATAAAAAGAGCAAGAGACACCAAAACTCTCTTTCCCCTTCTGCACAGAGAAAAGGTCATGTGAGGACACAGGGAGAAGGTGGTGATCTATAAATCAGGAAGAGAGGTCTCACCAGGAACCAAATGTTCCAGCACCTTAATCTTGAACTTCTTGCCTCTAAAACTGTGAGAAAATTAGTTTCTGTTGTTTAAGCCACCCAGCCTGCGGTATTTTGTCACGGCAACCTGAACAGACTAATATACTACTCTAAGTAAATTTTCTGTAGTCATATCTATTTCTTCACTGTGTTGCATAGTTTCTCATTTTTGTGTATTTATTCGTGAATCACCTCACTTTTTATTTTTTTCTTCTATTCCCACTCCTACTGATCTTTAATAACTAAGTCAGCTTCTACCTTCTAGGCCCTAATACTCATTCTTCTCTCTCTATGCTAGGATCTCAGAGCTGCACAATTTAGCTCTTAATTGAGTCTATATTGCTCATGTTTATTTATTAGACTTTATTCAGCAATTTGACTTTGAATTTCTTGGGAAAGTTGGCAACATTTATACTTCTTGAATAAATCCTACTGGAGAACTTTATTCTAAATGAGAAAATTCCAGGAATAAAAGAAAAAAATCTCATAACAAGAACATCTTATTTTCCCTCATTTCTCAATTATCTCTTTTACCTTTTTCTCTAGAAATTAAAGATCTTTAAAATTCAAAAAAAAAAAAATCCTACTACATCACACAGGATGTTTGATTATTGAGTACATTCTTTCAAGCTTATGGTCAATGTGGACCTTCCGGGTCTATTTTATTTCATTTGTAGTTTCATGAGGTTATTTTATTACCATACATTTTAATCCCGTACCAATAATTAATTTCCTTTTAATGAATGTACTTTTCTTATTGATTTTGTACTACATATAGTTGTTTAGACTAATCTATGTTTTGAGTTTAATTTTCTGCTTTTTCTTTTGTTTTTTGGCTTTAAGTTTTATTCTGTGACCACTTATTCAAAATAGCCATATCTCTTATATCTGAATATCATCATAACATGTCTAAAATATTGTAGAAAAAGCAAAAGTCATGGAGTCAGAAGACCATTAAATAATGATCTCTTTTTTTCCTCTGAGCTTCTTAGCATTCTCTTAAAAACATATGCTACTATGTATAAAATAGGTAACTAATGAGAACCTACTGTACAGCACAAGGAACTCTACTCAGTGCTCTGTGGTGACCTAAATGGGAAGGAAATCCAAAAAAGAGGGGATATATGTATACGTATAGCAGATTCACTTTGCTGTACAGTAGAAACTAACACAACATTGGAATGCAACTATACGCCAATTAAAAATTAATTTAAAAAATATGAAAGTGTTTTTAAACCATGAATAACAATAAAAATATGCTATTCTTTGGAAAGATCAGAAATTTTAAAATTATTTAAGTTCCAACTAATTGAGAATACTTTATAAATAATTTAAAACAAAATGCCACATCATATTTTGCATACTATTGCAAATGTCAAAGGTCTGTCAAATTCATTTACCATGTTATTATTTGGTTAAAATATAATTAAACTTTTAAATGCCTAAATTAGCATGGCAACGATATTGATAGTTTTGATACAATTATTCTCAAGTAAATTTGCTCTACGGGCCATAACCAGCTTATGGTACTTACATAGGTCTAAATATTCGTCATGGTCATCTCTTTACTGCCACTAAATCTGTGAATTTAATTTTACTGCTTGTCTGTCTTCTTTTGAAATAAAAGGACTGCACTAGGTTTAAAAAAAAGTAAAAGATTTAGATGTTGGATAATGGCATTGAGAGCAAAATCAAGGGGGAAGGGTAAGCTGGGACGAAATGAGAGAGTAGCATTGACATATATACACTACCAAATGTAAAATAGATAGCTAGTGGGAAGCAGCTGCATCGCACAGGGAGATCAGCTAGTTGCTTTGTGACCACCTAAAGAGGTGGGATAGGGAGGGTGGGAGGGAGACACAAGAGGGAGGGGATATGGGGATATATGTATACATATAGCTGATTCACTTTGTTATACAGCAGGAACTAACACATTGTAAAGCAAGTATACTTCAGTAAAGATGTTAAAAAAAAAAGAATTTACATAACAATGTTGCTGTGTTCCAAGGGCAGTTACGTTGAATGGTACAAAAAGAGGTAGTGAGGATCCAAGAAAACTACCACTGACTCTGGTTGGGGCATGAAAGAATGTGTATACAAAGATATACACGAACATGCACAAGTACACACACACGTACGTATTTAATAGTTTCTTTTTTTCCCTATGAATGATATGTATTCTATTGTCCTCAAAGTGAGGGCTCTGGGAGATCATTTATTCTGCCACCACCCTATCCCAGCTTATAATTGCTACCAAAAAATTCTTACCCTAAAATATCTGGTACCTCAAGCTTGATTTACATATTTCCATTTCATAAGTATCCTCAGATAATCATATCTAAACAAGAGAAACTTTTATTATATAAGATTCATTATATTATGTTGCCTTTTCCTTTTTGTTTTTTATCATCTATAGAAAGTCTACTTTTCATAACATATTTTTAATCAAAATAAGATATTGCTATGTTGTTCATAGCACACCCCCCCAAAAAAGCCCCTCATTATTAAAGGCAATTACAAAGTGTAAGTGTCATTTCTATCTGACTATTAAGTCTCTGATCAATATGAAAGTAGCCAGGAAGCATAGGAGGTAATCTATTCACTAATAAACCGTAAATGAAATTTTGTGATTTATTATATTTTTAGAATTTAATGTGCACATAAATATTTCAATTTGCTCATTTCAAACATATTCAGAAACATACTAATAGATATTTGGATAACACCAAAGTCATGAAGTCTGAGGTTTTAAAATTGAATTATTATATTAAATAGAAATAACCAGTGATGAAAGGCTATTTTTCTTATAAAGTATCACACTCTCTAGTTTTAATCATCTTTTACTCATATAGATTTTCCCAACACTCTCCACTGTCCCAAATCCTACAAACCAGAATAAAGCATTATTTTGTACCTTTAATTTCTCATTGTACTTTACTTTTATCTCTTTTCTGGCACACCACTCTCTATCTGAATTATACTCATGTGCCCATACACCTATGTTCCGTATTCGATTCTATAAAAAAGGTATTTGAGGATATAATATGTTTATTACCATTTCTTTATTTTTTACAGAATCTGGTACAGTTTCTTACACAAAAGACATATCCAATAATATCTCCTAACTCAGTAAATCTCCTGACTCAGTAAATCTGTAAGAGGTTGTTAAAGGAAAGTTTCCTAACTTACTTTTTTAAAAAAATTTTTATTGGAATATAGTTGCTTTACATTGTTGTGTTGGTTTCTACTGTACAGCAAAGTGAATCAGCTATACGTATACATATATCCCCTCTCGATGTTACCTTCCAAAGTAGCTTGTAAGATATAACTCTAAGCAGACATTTTATGGTAGATGATTGAGAACTAGTTAGAGGATTCACCCATATCTAACATATAAAAGGGTCAGATTTGTCTGTAGAATTTTGTGAGGAAAATATAATCCAAAAGACCTGCACTAACATTTCAATCTCCAGCAAGGTGGAGAATGCAGGCCACTATCCCAAGTCCTCGGGATGCAGTACCACTTGAAAGCTTACTATGTGTCTCCTGCCATTGAGATGGAGGGAGCTGATGTCTGACCCATGCCTGACAAAGATGAGGGTGAGGACCTGGCCGGAGCAGGATTCTGTCTGGGAATGAACTGTACTTTTCTCTCAAGCCAGTCAAAGGGGTGTGAATTCCAGTGACCTCTTTAAAAGTTTTCCAGTTTCTGATGAATTCTGCCAGAGTGTGATGTCCTAGGAGTCTATCTTCAGATGCCAAAGTAGAAAGGGGTTTGGGAGCATGCAGATGGAAGCTGAGCCTGGTCTACATTGAGAGAGTTGAAGCTGAGGGGCCCTATGTGGAACATGTGATCACAGACCACAAAAGCCCCAAAACACTTTAGGATGATACCTGTTTGGTAAAACCTTTTGATTTTTCTTTCCCTTCCTCTCTTCTCTCAGACCAGCTCTGAAAAGGACAAAAATCTTTTGTTGAAAGGAAAATATCAGATAGAAGAGAGCAGAAATACCCCTAATCTACTTCTAAAACTGTAGGTTCTCACCTGCAACAGGCCTCAGCAGGAGGTGACGGAGACAATCTAATTGTCTTGTTTTTAAGAGCTGTCTTGAGATATAATTGACATACAATAAACTACACAAATTGAAAGTGTAAAATTTAATAAGCTTGACAGATGCATGCCTCTCTAAGACCATAGAATACAAGATAGTGAATATAGCATCACCTCCCAAAATTTCCTCATGCTACTTTGTAATCCCTTCCTCCTTCTTATCTTCATCCCACCTTGTCATCCCTAAATAACCACTAACCTATTATACTAGAGATTAGTTTGCATTTTCTTGAATTTTATATGAATGAAATCATATAGCATCTATTCTTTTGTGGGGAGGAGAGGTCTGGTCTCTTTTATTCAACAGAATTATTTGGAGGTTCATCCATGGTATTCTTGTATCAATGGTTCGTATCAATGGTTCACTCATTTTTATTGCTAATGTTTCATTTTTTAGGTATACCACAATTTATTCACCTGGTAGTAGACATTTAGATTAATTTTGTCTAGTACAAATATTTCTGCTATGAATAAATGTACATTTTTTTGTAGGGATATATATTTCCTTTTTTTCTCTTGGGTAAATGCCTAGGAGCAGAATGGATGGGTCATACGGTTGGTATATGCTTGACTTTTAAAAAAGAGCAAACTGGCAAACATTTCCCAAAGTGGTTGTATCATTTTCTATTCACACCAGCAGTGATTGAAAGAGTTCAAATAACTCTGCATCCTCTTCTGTGTTTGACACGATCAGCCTTTTTTAATATTAGCCATTTGAATGGGCATGTCATGGTATCTCATTGTGATTTTAATTTTCCTTTCATTAAAAACTAATGATGTTGAGCATATTTTAATGTGTATATTTGCAATTTACCTAAAACTGAACATTTCAAATTATAGAAATTAGACAGTTTTTATGACTTTAAGTGACTCCAGGTCTGTCTGTTCCTTGATTAAACAACATTCCAGTCATAATTAAATGAACTTTTGTTCAGCTTATTATTTCAATAAACACCTCCTGATTTAGTAACTCAGTAAATCTATAATATCTTGTTTAATTAGTTAAAAGTTGTTTAGTTGTTAATGTGGCAGACTGTTAATCAAAGAAAGCTGCTTTTAGGAAACAATAGGGTAATTTTTGATTGTTATAGTACTAAGCAAGGCATTTGTGAGAAATTAAGCATATTACCAAAAATAAACGGTGAAACTGTAGGATGATGTGAGGTTCACTGGATGTCTTTTAAATGTCCCAAAACAGGTTTCAGACAACTGCTTCAGACTGGAGGCACCACACTGAATATCACCCAACTAAGAAATGAAAATTAAACATTAAAATCAATAAAATATGACTACAAAGTTGATTTCAAACTCTTCAGTGTGTATTAAACACCAATGTTGTATCTAGTAAACTATGATACAGTAGAGGCTTCAAATCCATCACATATGTGTTTTAAACAATCTTATAGATGTTCGATTTTTAAATCTGGGACAAGAAGGAACTTGTGTTACATAATCTTATATTTATTATATTTCATTCTATTAACCAATTATCCATACATTTTCCCCAAACTCCTTGCTAACTTGACTCATAAAATCTCCTATAGTTACTCACTGATTCAATAAAAAATTTTTTCAGTAGTATTTTTAAAAAATGGGTTGGGGGAGGCGACCCTGACAAGCAGCCACAAGATATTTCCAGTTTGATAAATGCAATTCCTTTGACATTACATTAGACCTTTTGCATTATTAATCTAACGAGGAAGAGGAATATAAGAATGGTGATTTAATATTAACCCTCAAAAGTAAGGCTTCAGCAGCATCTTTGCTGTCAGTCTGTAAGGATGGTTGTAATAAATTGGAAAGAAACATCACTCTAAGAGCTCTCCTCATAATAAACGACAAAATGGTCACAAACTCAAAGTTTCTTTTTCCAATGTCCACATACTCTGAGAAAGCTTAATTCATTTTTTATATAATTTTTAATCAATTTTTACTTTGAGAAATGGAAAGGCTAGAAAAGAAAAATGAATCCCAGTAGTTAGAACATTCTCAGAATGTTTTTTTTTTCTGACCTAACATTGTTCAATAAATTTTATTAGCAAAATATTCAAAATTGAGTATAAGATGAGTTACTCTTTTCGTGTGGAAATCTGAGAATCATTGTCCTGTAATTAACTATAACAAGCTGATACTTCCCCTTTCAATTCCACACTGGAAGATCTATTCTACTATCCCCCACTCCTTTCCATTACTGTTACTCCCTTTTTCAACAGTGAAATACCTTGCTGCAATTGTCCACAATGCATAATCTCATTTGTCAGTCCCAGAATACGTAGAATGAGGTTTCAAATTTACTAATCCGTACCAATACAGAAATCTTGCTAACTAGATTTCAGAACCTTTTAAAAAATATTTTTGTCTTTATACTGAAGTCATTATAGGCAAAATACATGGTAATATATTTACAAGTTACTTGGGTTATTTCTTTGTCCCACCCTTCACTCTGGTTGTGCTATTCATTTGAAATACAGTTAGGTTAATTTGTTTTCCATTTTAACGTTTTTTTTCCAGCGTCATTTATTTTATTTTATTGACTATATAAAACCTTAATGTGTATCCAAATGTCAAAACTATACCAAAAGAAGGGAGATCTGAGATGTTTTAGAACCATCATTCTTAGGTTTTGATTTTTAAAAGTAAATACAGGGCTTCCCTGGTGGCGCAGTGGTTGAGAATCTGCCTGCCAATGCAGGGGACACGGGTTCAAGCCCTGGCTGGGAAGATCCCACATGCCGCGGAGCAGCTGGGCCCGTGAGCCACAACTACTGAGCCTGCGCGTCTGGAGCCTGTGCTCCGCAACAACAGAGGCCACGATAGTGAGAGGCCCGCGCACCGCGATGAAGAGTGGCCCCCACTCGCCGCAACTAGAGAAAGCCCTCGCACAGAAACGAAGACCCAACACAGCAAAAATAAATAAATAAGTTTATTTTTAAAAAAAAAGTAAATACATATATATTTCTTATTTCCCCTTCTTTCTTATGCAAATGGTAGCATACAATCTCTTGCTGTTTTTTTTTCTGACCTAACATTATTGAAATTATTTCACATTAGTTAATATAGAGCTTCCTCAGTTTTTCTAATAACTGCATAGACTCCAGTGTGTAATTATACCATAGTTTTTTCAGCCAATATCCTATGTTTGTGATTATATTTTCCTCCAGTATCTTGCACTTATAAATAATGCAGCAATAAATAATTTGGTGCATGTGTATTTTCATATAGTTTGAGATACTTTTTCATTCTAAAAATTGAAATTCCTAAATCCATATATTGTTTTAACATATGTTAAAACATTATCTTTCTTAAGAGTTATAAAAGCTTATATTCCTAGCAGCAATGTTTGAATGCTTGTATTTCTGTGAGAGAAAGACAGAGACAGAGAGATTTGTTTCAGAGATTTGACCTTTGCAGTAATTTCAGCGGTTTGACCATATCCAGAACTGGTTAAGCAGTATTTATAAATCTGTTTTCTTGTGTCTGATGCTGGATCTTGAGGTACACAGGGACAGACAGTAAGGAGGGGAGGATAGATGTCATGTCAGGGTGAGAGCAAGAACCCAAAGCACAAGCTATATAGCCCATGAGGAGAAGCTGAAACCTGTGTCACTTGTCGTTGTCTCTGCCCTCAGTGGCTTGGGTGTTCTACAGAAGCTGGGCTTTGTCACAGAGCTAACACATACCCAACTTAGGAGTTGGTGAAGCCAAAAAAGGAACAAAGGATAGGTGAAGCAACTGCAGGCCCAGCTGCAGCCTTATATAAAAGAGAGGAGTCAGGCCATCAGCAACAAGGTGTGAGGGCTACAAAATGGCTGCCGCTTCACAGCCATCCTCGAATCTCTCACAGGAGTCTCTCCTATAACCTACCCTAAACAGAAACATACAGGAAAGGAAATCATATGTATTTCAGCATAGCCATGTTGACACGTCACAAGACGACATAAGGATTCTATACCAGCATTTTCTATTTTCAAACTGAGTTCTCAAGTTCTGTGCTATGTGATTATGATCAGGAGATGATTAGAGACTTCTTCCCATGACTTTTGAGTGTAAGTATAGTAGAAGCTGCCATGTCCAGGCAATTGAGGAAAATGCATTTGCAAAGAAATTATATCTAACCAGAATTAGTAATATCTAGCATGGTACTTAGCACAGTGGCAAAAAGTAAGCACTCAGTTAGTACATGTTAAATGAATGACTAGATTGGGGAAAGTGGAGAAGGGAGAAGAAACAGTCATAATGGATATGAAAGCAGGGCAAATGGTGCCAGAAACTTGATGGTCCTGGGGAACCAGAAGAATAGCTGAAAACCAAATATCCTGAAGTCATAGCTAAAAGCCTAGTGAATCAAACTCTGGATTTTCACATGGTACTTGCAATCTGATAAATAGATGGTCTTTTTGTTCATTTTAAACTTCTTTTTATATCTTTACGTTAACAGGAATGTTTACAAAATATTCTGTGGATTTAGTGTTTTCTGAAATACGCACTGAAAAATTCTTGTCTTTGTTTTCTACATCACTCATTTGCACAGATTTGTAAAATACTTGCATTAGTCAAGAAATTAACTTTCTTCTATTCAGTAAACATTATGAAGCAAGCAACTGTCCTTTAGATCTATTGCTTGAATAGCAAAGAAAAAATATTTTCTGGAGAATTTTGAGTAAATTCTTAAATTTATGATTTTCTTGGCTTATATTTTTTTAGGAAGATTTTTTTTAGAAATGGCCCAAATACCATAGTTTGTCTAGGGAGACTTTCAGTACACATGAAAGCTGGTAATACTTAAAATTTTATTGTTAATATTAGATTACCACAATAGGATAGGAGATATGATCAGAGACCATGAATTGCTCTAACAGAAGATACTATGAGATATATTTGACCCAGATTCCTATTTTGATGAAGTGTGCAAACACCCTGTGTCAGAGCAAATTTATTTTAAAAGTCAATAGTGATAAGTGATGGATGAAAAGTGCAAATCTATCTTTGTGAACAATAGAGTTTTAATAGAACTAATCTATATGGTCAAGAGAATAGCACGTGTCCCAGTAATGGTTCATGCAAGGTGAAAGATGGGAATTAGTTTTTCAAAAAGCATAAAGAAAAAAATGAAAATTTAGTCATATTTTATCTTAAATACTATAAAGTATTCTATGCATTAGCCTTTGAAGTTTCCTGTTTTTTCATTGATTATTCAGTGTAATTATAACCACGCATTAAATAAGGTCACCTAGGATGTAACTGAATATAGTAAACTTGAATTTAGTTTTGGAGCTTCACTCCGAAATGGAAATGAGTGTGGTTACTTAGAAAAAAAATTCTCAAACCAATTAACATATTCCCATTGTTTCCTTCATGACGTCAATTGCCATTAAAGCACTGTGCAAAATTTTACTGCACATCACATAATGGAATAGAAAAGTTCTTGCCATCTAACTTTAAGATGTAGAAGGATTATCATTATAAGTATTTCCAGCATTCTGAATCGTACCTTAAACATTTCTCACCAAATGAAACACATAAACCAGTTAAAACTGCCAAGACACCCTTTTATATCTTATATGTTGATTCCATGAGGTGAAATAGTAGCATGATTACTCAAAAACACCCAGAGAACACATCAGCTTTTTGATCATGTATCTCCATTCAGTGAGAACCAGGACGCTTACTTGAAAGGCTTTCTCACTTCAATTGTCCTTATTCTGGAATACCAAACTCCATGTGGGCCGCCTGTCCAATATTGGGACTTTAATTTTATGTCAGTGATGAAAAGCCATTTCACTCCTTAACTCTTATTATCATGTGGAACGTTTCAGCCTTAAACATTTCAGTCCTGTGGGACTCATGAATTCGAAACTCATTGGCTTTCAGAGCTGGATGGTTTGGGCACCCATACCTCAGGTGAGAGCCTTAAAAGTTTGGGCTTTATGTGTGTTGCCCAAACTCTTTATTCTCCAGGGAGAAACTGGGAGTTTGGGGTTCTCTCCTAACTGTAAGACTCTGTGCCAGGAGTGCAGTTTATGGCCAGACTGTATCTCAGCCTTTCCTACCTGCTTCCACGTGGGTGTTTTCTCAGTCATCTGACATGTAGGAGTTGTTCAATTAGTTTCTGGATTTCTCTCAGAGAAGATTGATCAATGTGTAGTTGTATATTCAGCAGGTCTGTAGGAAGAGGGAAAATTAGGAGCCTCCTATCCTGCTACCTTGATCCATGCCCAAAACAAAACAAAACAGCACAAAACTTCCCCTCTCTTTTTACGTTTTCTTTGGTAGCGCCTTCCCACTCTGATGCTAGATTTGGCTGTGGGACTTGCTAATGCGATAATAACAAATGTGATACAAGTAGAGCTTTCCAATTAATTGCACTTGGCAACTCTCTCTTTTGTGACAATTGGAATCATTTTGACTACTCTATCACATACATGTAAACAAAATCAGACTAGCTTATTGGATGATGCGAAGCATGTGACCAGTATCCCCTGTTACCTTGGGCAATAGCCCACAAATCTCCAAACGTGAGAAAAACCATTCAAGATAAGCCTTCCCCCAGCCAACTCTCCAGCTGACTGCAAACACATGGGAAAGCGCAGACCAAAAAAAACAGCAGACAGACATATCATAGATTTGAGGGAAAAAAAAATATGGTTGTGGTTTTAATCCTCTAAATTTGGGGGTGTTTTATTATGAAGCAAAAGCTAACAATTATAGCAGAGAGGCTTTCCCTTACCATCCTAGAATAGAATATCCAATACGCTCTAAAATGTCATCTTGTTTTAAATTATCTTCATAGCTTTTGTAACCATCTGATTTTTTGTCTGTTTCTTTTTTCTCTGCATTTCCTCCACTATATTGTAAGCTCTCAGAGAGCATGATTTGACCTGGCTTTTTCACTCATATCTCCCAGAACCTATAGCAGTTTTTGACAAATACTAAGAATTCAATGAATATTTTTTGAAATAAGGAAGAAAGAAAGAAATGAAAAGTGTATTTGTAATCATAACACACTGTCAATACCATTCTTTAACACATTTGCTCATTCTATATGAATTTTCCCAGAAAAAATTTTGAATCTTTTCCAGATATAATTTAAGGTGTTTGATAAGTATTATTACCTTTATTCTTCTATAGATGAATTCGTTTTTGTTTTGAAGCCCAACTTTACCAAGTAGTGAACACTACAGATCTTTTAATTTATGGCATCTTGAGCCTCTGCATTTTGAATAAGACTAAAGAAGACTAAATGAATTTGGGCATACAAAGTATTAAAAAGATATATTTACTACCTCTCTTTATCTTTCATTGTCCAAGCATCATCTGAGAAGTTCCTTTTTATATCTTATCTTCGGATACAAATCAGTGTCAGTCTCAGAAGCATCCTTCGACTTCTACCGTTAAATTCCCTCTCTCTCTCTCTTTCTGCCTTTCTCCTTTCTCTCCTAGTTGTGAGGCACTCTAGAACAGCAGAAAATTCGAAAATTCAGCAGGGTTGTCTTGGTCTTTTTACCCTCCCCAGTTTTTTTGGTTTTTTTTAAAAAGAATTTATTTATTTATTTATTTATTATTTATTTATTTTTGGCTGTGTTGGGTCTTCATTGCTGCTCACGGGCTTTCTCTAGTTGTGGTGAGTGGGGGTTACTCTTCGTTGCAGTGCGTGGGCTTCTCATTGCAGTGGCTTGTCTTGTTGCGGAGCATGGGCTCTAGGTGCATGGGCTTCAGTAGTTGTGGCACACGGGCTCAGTAGTTGTGGCACACGGGCTTAGTTGCTCTGCAACATGAGGGGTCTTCCCGGACCAGGGCTCAAACCAGTGTCCCTTGCATTGGCAGGCAGACTCTCAACCACTACACCACCAGGGAAGCCCATATCCTCCCCAGTTTTACTTTGCTTTACATAGAAAATTATTTTATACCCTATGTAGTCATGCTGCTAGGATGTGCAGAAAATCTATGAAGTTATCTAAGAACCCACTTTATGGAAACCCAGTAACAATGTCTATCCTCTTCACTTGAGCCATGTTTATGTAAGCAAAATCTCTAGGATCATGCCATTACTTTGGGCATAAGTCTGTCTTGAGATTCAGTTTCCTGTGAGTTTCCCAGTTTCAGTTACTCCCTTCCAGGCTCAGCCTAATGGATAAAGTTCTGCTTAGGGACAAGCTTCTTTGCCAACTCTTCCATTTTTCTTATAACTTTCCCCTTCCTCACTTAGTCCAGGGGTAAGGCAGATTCTCTCTTTTTATCATTCCAATCTTTGTGAATACACATTAATTAGACCCAAATCACCAAATATTCTTATTTTTAATGTATATGTATGCATCACAGATAAAAATCAACATCAAGCTAAATAACTTTCCTCAACAGACTACTAAGTCTTCAATCAATTCAGCCACTCCAAATATCAGGATAGGCTTATCTTAACAAATTATCCAATCTAACTAAGTCACTCTCAATACCAATGCATCCCAGAAACTTATATTTACATTTATGTGTGTTGGAAATCACAGATACTATCAATGTTTCTCAGAGTACAATACCTGATTCACCTGTAATCATCTGGATGCTATTTAAGAATGCAAACTCCTGATTCACACCCCAGAAATACTTCGTGAGAATCACAAGGATGGAGGAAAAGGGATCTGATTCTTATACACTTTAAAAATGAATGCATTAAAAAATGTACAGTGTACATAAGAGTAAGTCTTTTAAAAATGTTTAAATGATGCAATTAACCCACTAACAATTACACATGTACTTGAAATTGTTTACATGTGGTATAAAGAATTCAATTCTATTCTCTCCTTCAAGGTAGACCAATGGCTTGCCCTAACAAAAATGCTATCCAAGTGTCAAGAATGCAATAACCACAGAGTACAGAGATGTAGTGAAGCCTTCCAGACACTTGAACATAATATCATATTGCTATTGCTCTATGGAATTTATAATTTCAGACACTACTAATTACATCTGAATAATTCAGCTTAGCTAATATGGGAGTTCTTATTATTAGCGTACTTGGTTAGTTTCAAGATCCTGACCTTGGCTTACTTCCCTGGACTTCATATTTTAGAAACAGATTTAATTTATAAACTTGTTCTAAACAAATCTGTGTTTGAAGTAACTCCTAAAATAGCTAAACAACTAATTCTTAAAGTAATTTGGTTAATTGATCTGTTGAGATTACCAAATGTTCAATATTTTCCAATGTATTTTTACATAAATTTTGGACAAGAATGGACTTTTTAAAGCATATTACACACTAAAGAATTTTTTTTCATTTTGGTTAATTCATCTGTAATATTTTATGCTTAACTAGTAAAAAAAATGTGTTAGTCAAGACATCGTTGAAGAATGGTGATAATCAGAGTACACTACTAATACAATTATTTATGCTTTTTGTAATAATTAAAAACAATTACATGCATGCAATCATTCAACTCCCTGAATGATTGACATTAAGTATCATTTTATTTCTGGAATTGTCTTAAACACGTGTGAAATTCAGACAAAAGTCTTTGAATAAAGTAGACAGAGTAATTATGGAAATACTTGTTGAGCTTGCAATATTAATTATTTAGCCTCTATTATAGTTTATAGTCTAAAGCCAGTCAACACAAGCCATTAGGAAATGGGTTTTGGATTCACACTTCCTTGTTGCAGATTTCAGCCATGTCACAGTGTTAAACTTCCCTAATTGTCAATTCCTAATATAGATGGTTTGAGGACAGAGTGAGTTATTAGTGAAATGCATAATTAATGCTCACTCAATGATAGCTATTACTAGGCCCTGGAGGTGTTTTCCTAGTTATATTCTATATATATTCCAAAGTAGCTAATATTTTTTTTTAATATGGACACTTCTAGCTCTCCCATTGTGTGTCACACACATATCTGAGCTTTCATTGACTATGTTCCCCTCATTTGATGTAATAAGAAACCAAAATGATGAAGCTGTAAAGATTTTTCAAAGGACAGAAGAGAATCTTACATAAGCCCGTGACACCGAGTATTTTTAAGGACACAATGACTATTATTGGAAGTATAAGTATCATTTATAATTATTCAGGTACTTTAAAACATCTCAAAAAAAAAAAAAAAAACCCACCTCTGTTTGCTTTGGTTTCCATTTTACAAATGAATGCCTTATCAAATAATCAGTATCTTTTATAAGCAGAGACTCTAATCATCACAGCTGTGGCCACAGAGCCAACAGACACAGTGGGCTACTCTATTACCATATGATGTGCATATTCAGGTGTAAAAAATCCAAAAGGTGAAATTCATCTAGCTTCCATTCTGAAGTGATGGTGTGTTACAATAAAGAAGAACATGATAAAGAACTACAGAATCTCAACCATCTTATTAACTACATGAAAGGGAGAGAATTGTAATGTCAGGTAACAAGAGGAAAAATATGATATTCGGCAGTGAATCTGTATAAAATGTAGTAGTATGTATTATCATGTGAATGAGATAGGATTTGTTTTCTTTTTAAACAAAGAACAGGGCCTCTCTGGTGGCACAGTGGTTAAAAATCCGCCTGCCGATGCAGGGGACACGGGTTTGAACCCTGGTCTGGGAAGATCCCACATGCCAGAGCAACTAAGCCCGTGTGCCACAACTACTGAGCCTACGTGCCACAACTACTGAAGCCTGCATGCCTATAGCCCATGCTCCACAACAAGAGAAGCCAGCGCAATGAGAAGCCTGTGCACCGCAACGAAGAGCAGGCCCCGCTCACCGCAACTAGAAGAAAAGTCCGCGCAGCAGCAACGAACACCCAACACAGCCAAAAATAAGTAAATAAATAAATTTCTAAAAAAAAAAAACCAAACAAAAAAACAAAGAACAATGTAGACTTCTAATTTTGTAACCTGTGACTTAGAGTAAAAGAAATCACATTTTTCATTTTCCTCAGGCTATTCCAACTAACTTCTTCTTCTAATTTACCAGCCAAATTGGTTTCCCAAATTCGAATGTCTGCCTATGCTAACAGAATCTATAGAGTAATGTAATTATTTAATCCATTCATTATATGGGATAAAGATAGTACAGTTAAAATGTCAAATAGAATCAAGGCTATCTGAATGAGAAATACTTTCAATTGTAATTTTTCCTTTCCCAAAAGAGATATGAAGGTATAATTTCCTGCATGCATGAAATGCTTTATATTAGCTTCTGAAAATAAAAGTCTCAGGAACCATTTCAAAGTACAAAGTACTTCATATTCGTGACTTCGGACAAGTTTTGTAATCTTTCAGGGCCTCAGTTTCCTCATCTCCAAAGTGAGAATTATAAGCCACTTTCCACTCACCATATTATTAATCAAAAGTTTTATGAGTCCAGAAAACAATCAGTTTTTTAAGTAAGGAAAGATGCAGTGGGATTTATCAATTTAATGGGATTGAAGCAATTACAATATTAAATTGATTGACATTGAAAGCTGAAATTTAATTAAAACGTGTTTTGCAGAAAAATGGTAAAAACCGCAACTCAGTAAACTTATATTTTGCCCACATATGCTTGGAGCAACTCTGCTTTTGTCTCCTGCAGAAACCATGCATCTCTTGGAAAGCACGTGACCCAGCAGCAAGGAGGTGTCAAAAGGAAGACAACATGTCCGGAGCCCATTATAATTATTCTGTGAAAGTTTTCAATAGCAATATATCCAGCCAGGATGGAGACTGGGAATGAGAAAGAAAACTGAATCAACATTTTATCTGCAAAACACATACAAACATACACATACATACACAGAGTAGATGTGATTTTAGTAATCTCAATAGGTCAAAAGTAAAACAATTTTCTGTAAAACCCATATAACGTGGAGAATCTGAAGACGAGAACCTAAATTTTAAGTGACACATAGTATTGATTCTTTCAACAGATATCTTTGAGTGTTTAATATATTAGACACTTGACATATATCTGTGAACAAAACATCAAAGATCCCAGCTCTTGTAAGGATGTACATTCTAGGAAAGGAGGTAGCTAAGAAATAAATAGTAGTCACAGTATACAAATTATATATAATGTTGAAAGCAAATAAGTACTTGGAAAATAGAGAGAGAGAGGAATGAGAGACAGGGAGAGAATGGGTAGATGAAGGGGATTGAAAATATACTTTCTGACCACAATCAGCTGCATGCAGTATAGGCATGGAATAGTCAGTGAGGTAAATTTAATTAGGTTTTTCAAAATGTGTGAAACCAGAAAGGGAAAGTGCTCTGGGGATGTAGGCAAAGGATGATTATCATGACTGACCATAGGATTAAACTTAGTAAGCAAGACAGAGAAATCATCAAAGCAGAGAATAACAGTTGAAAAAAAGTGTTGTGTAGAATCCATGAAACATATGTTTTGTAGATCAAGGAATATCTTAAATGAAGGAATAATAGGGGCTACATCTGTTCTAAACCTGGATCCTTACATAAAATGAAGCTTGCATATATTGCTAATGTATAACATAATAAAGATTCATATCTAAAAAGTAAAATTGTATTTCTATAAAAATAATAAAATAATATAGTACATTACTGAGTATTTTCATTAGGAAAAATAAAATTATTAAAATCATGCCAAATTGAACCCAACACATGAAATAAACATTTTAGTATTTTATTTGTAATTTGACATTGGTCACTGAGATGACATTGGAAGTTTGCATTTGTTTTTCTTACTTATATTGGCTGGCATTTTGCAGATATGGAAACAAAGGCATGGATAAAGAAATGGCTTGCTGATAGACAGAGGTTCCAGGACTTAGACTCAGAGATTGACCCTTGCTAGCGCTTTCCAGAAAAAAAAACACAAGTCCTCCCTGATAGATATGGTCAATCTCATCTCTTTGTACCGCTGTGTGAGAAGAGCGACATAAGAAAACTTAATTGTAGTGCCTAATGATAGGAGTTCTCCTATGCAGATGACTTAAACTATTATTCATGTTATTGTTTTATGTAACATTATAATTGTATGTAATATTTAAAGACATACCAAAAATAAATAATAGTTAAAAACTTAACAACTTGAGGGAATAAAATTCTGAATATGCTATTGTTTGTTACTTTGGATGAGGAAAGAGGAACTCTCAAATACCTTGAAATTGACTTTTGATTAATTGCATTTTTGCCATAACAAAAAGT